>NC_143062.1:28135000-29385000 GCF_052426305.1 Pelodiscus sinensis
GGGCAGGCCCTGATTCTTTGGGAGAAGCAGCACGGGGAGGGTGGAAACCTCAGAGCTCATGTGTGTAAGGCCCAGTGAATAAAAGGTCCAGCTGACAAGTTTGCCTGGTGCTGCTTCAGTGTCTGTGTGCAAAGCATAATCCCATGGCCCCTCCCCCGGGAGACCTCAGCCTTTGTCTTCTTTTCTGATGTGACTGGATCCACTCCCCATTGAGCCGGGGAAGGGCTGCAGGTAAGTTCCTGGCTTAGGCCCTGGTTAGGCCGCTCCCCTCTCTCTCTGCCCATGCTATGGGAATGCTGGCAAAGTGGCATAGAGAATGCAAGGGGCAAGCAGTGGAAGATGGAGATGGAGCTCTGCTGGCCAGGGGGCTAAAAGGGTGAGGGTGTTTCCCTCTGAGAAATCCTGAGGCTGTGAAACGTGGGAGGAGAGAACGTTCAGCTCTGGTGGAAGCTGCTCCCTTCCAGATTTGGACTTCGCCCGTTGGGAAGCTCTAGGCCAGTCTTCCTGAGCTCTGAGCCCCCAACCTGGGACGGCATGGCTGGGGGCACTGTGGCTGCTCAGGGTGGCTAAGTTTTGGCACCCTGGGCCCTGAATTCTCTTGTCCTGGGGTGGAACTGAGGGGGCATTTATATCTGGAAAATACAGAGAAGCGTTGCCTAGCCACATGTTTGAAGAGTTTGCTCTAGAGCAGCAGTTCCCAACCTTTTCCAGGTGGGGACCCATTTTGACAATTCAGGAAGACTTGGTGACCCAAGGCAATTCAAAAATGGGGGGAGGAGGGAGGGCAGAGCCACCTGGGGAGACACTTGGTGACCCTTTTGAAAGGTAATGGTGACCCATAAGTTGGGAAACCCTGCTCTCTAGAGCCACCGCGTGGGGACGTTGGATGCGCTGTTGGTTCATATGCTAGCATGCGCTACGAGGGGAAGGGGCACATTCTGTTCTACGCCCACTGTTGCTTTCTGATTAAGATCAAGTGGTGTGACTCTCCTAATATCTACTCTGCAAAGGCTGGGGCTCAATCTCCTACCCCACCCTCCCCAAATGGATGCTCTAATCTAACAGATCATTTCATTTCTCAGTCTCTGTTGTTTGAAGTAGAAAACACCCTAGATTCAAATTTTGCTGCATGTCCATTTTTGTTTATTTTTAGCTCTGTCTCTTCCACGCTGGCTTTCCTTGCCAGCCCAGCAGTCTGTTGTTAATTACCTGGCTGCTCTAACTTCTCCCAGCTGAAGGGCTGCATTAACTAACTAGGAGCCTGAGGGCAGTGCCTGATCTGCATAAAATTGAGCAGATTACTCATCTTTGGAGTGCAGGAGCAGATTGTAGAAACTACAGCTCCCAGCATGCATTGCCCCACATGGCTCTGAGCAGCCTCTGGTCAACATAAAGCAGTATACCAAAGCCCATAGAGTATGTGGGCCACACCCCTTAATTAAACAGGAGGAGGACCGCAGGACATATGCTGCGTTTGGCTTATGGCACAGCGCGTTGGTTTCTCCCCCACCCTGAGACGGGTCCAGAACTTCGTAAGGCCTCGTTGCTAGCAGATGGTAAAGGAAAAATCTGGGTGCTGCTCCCTGCCAGTTCTCCGCGTTAAGGAGGCTGCTTTGACTGGAGAGAGAGATGCCACTGGAAGTGTGTGGAAGCACAGATTTGCATGTTTCATAGCCCTGGGTATGCTTGTGGAAAGATGAACCAAGCAGCTGGAGCTTTGCATTTTCATAATCTTCCCTGGATCGGTCAAAACGTTTAACGGCTCTGGGAACATTTGAACAAACATGTTCTGCTGATGGCTGGGTTATGTTTTCTTTGTGTGGACCAAATGCTAATAGCAGGACTGGACATGCTTCTTTCTGCCTTAGCCCGCCGTGCTGGGGATTGCAAAATGCTGTGCTCCCATCTCGGAAAGGATCAGGGTCAATGGTTTTTAGTTTTCAAAATATACAGTGGTTGGGTGGCTGTGAACTCATCCACTCTGGATGATTCATTGTGCTACTTTCCATGCTGAATTGCAAAGGAAGGGGAAACATTCCTCTGATAAATCCCATGTTTGTTTGTTTTATGGTTGCCATATGATTGTGCACTTATAATGCCCCTTTATCTGAGGAGGTCAAACTGTTTTGCAAATATGAAGCTCCACAGAGCTCTGGAGAGGCATGCTTCAGCTGCTTCCTGTTTCTCCATTGGGACAGCCCAGACCCAGGAGGAAGTTAAGTGCCTCTCTCAAGGTTGCTCAGTGAATCAGTGGCACAGTCAGCAATTGACTCCAGAATTGCTGCTTAACAATCTGCACTCTAATCACTAGAGTGATTTCCCATCCTCCCCATATTGCATGGGGTGATCTAGGCTGCACCAGGAGAAAGTGTGTCGGAGGAGAGATGCTAGCATAAATCCAAGGGTAACGGGGATCTGGATGGGTTTGATTCAGAGCTCATTGAAGTCATTCTATTGACTTCCATAGACTTTGAATCAGACCCAGTGTGTGAGCGTGATATGAAATTTGTAACAATGATTCCACAAGCTAGGGAACATTGGAGAAATCCCTGAGAATATGTTTTTAATTAGTGCGGGGGAAGAGGAAAGAGTTATGCTTAGTTGAGGCGCATACAGTTGCATATACAGTACAAACTTCTACTGGTAGAACGACAAGCCTTTTCTTTTGTTATTGCTGCAAGGCTTTGAGAGTCTTCCCATGAGGACAAACCTAAAAATATACTTAATGTCTCCTGCAATCTACTGTCTTGTCTATTGCATGGGTGGGGTTTCCTGCCTAGAATTCCCCCCTCCTACCTTTGCTAATTATCTGAGGGGTGGGTATGTCTGAATGAGGTGCTGCTTTCTTCTCAGTTCATTTCTTATCACAGATCACAGCAAGTTTATCATAGCGTTTAAAGATACAGATTCACGATAGCCCTTTTCTCCCATTCTTTGGGGGCCAGTTCAGGATAGTTCCTTATTCATCCATTTTCTGCCCTAGCCTAGTTTCCAAAGTGCTGCTTGTCCCTGAAATGTGACTCTAAAGCTGTTGTGGCTCTTTGTTCCTTATCTCGCTGACTCCAGATCAGTTTCCTTCTGTTTGAGGAGAGAGATGGTTTTTCTAAGTGCCAGCTCTGTAAACATGCCTGCAACTCCACCAGTCCAGCTAGGCTCCTGCTGACTTGTGTATCAGTGCCACAAATGAAGGTGCTGCAAGGAGAACATAGGTAATGAGCTAGTCTGTTAATGATGCCTGAGCCAAAATAGAACCCAGCTGGTGCTACTGTAGCTGTACCAACTGTACAAGTTTAAAAGCGGTGGAGTGAGCTCTGGGGGCGCCGAATGCACATGGGACACAGAACTGTTGTTCCTTGCTAATCTTAACTGCACTTAAAATATTCCAAGCATTGGGGCTTCCATCAACCCTCAGGACAGGCTGTTCTATGGTGTGTAGGATCTTGCCCACTTGTCTGGGCCCCTCTGAGGCACTGTCCTATCCAAGCCCTAGATTAGGGAGTTTTCCTTGGTATTGAATTTAAATTCCTCCTCACCCCTTCAATCCAGAATCCACCCTGGCACTCCTGGTTCTAACCCTTTGTGCCACCCTCAGTGATTTTACAGCTGCATCGCTGAAGTCACAAACACAGGATTATGGCCTGTCTGCAGAATCCATTGGGAGGAGGAGCGCAGCAGTCTGGAGAGGAGTGAATGGCTTGTTCCTATATCTCTTTTTTTAGAAAGCAAGTGGGACACAGGCATTTATGGGGCAAGTCAAGGGCTTTTTGATGAAAGGGTCTTTTGGAGAGAGAGAGAGAGAGAGAGAGAGAGAGAGAGAGAGAGAGAGAGAGAGAGAGCGTGAGCGTGCGCGCGCGGGCAGCAGCGGGCAGGCAGAGAGTCCAGACCAATCTAGTTCACCGAGCAGCTGTGACCAGGGTCAAAACAATCAGGGCTTCATGGCCACTTTAAAGGTGAAACTATTAGCACATTTCCTTTCCAGCAGGAATAAAGGGGGTTTGAACGGAGTCGGGCATTTGTGGCTGCTGAGTCCGTTTTGCTTCTGATGGCAGGTTTCCTGCGGCGCGTGTATGGGGGAGTTGCTCTCTAAAATAAACACTGATTTCCCCAGCAGCCCCTCCGTGTGTATGTTCCCCTGCAGTGCCCTGGCCCTGCCTGGCTCCCTTTCTCCTTCTCTTGCATTGTTGCTGTTTGAGTCATCCTTTTTGCAGGGTTGTTTTCTGTCACAGGAAGTTCTTCCCTGTTTACTTTACTGTCCAGGCAGAATAATGGAATGTATTTTTAGGTCTATTTGCACTGTTCCCTGAGTTGGCATTAACATGCAGCCTGGGCTTGGGTGTAGTTTTTTAATGCAGTCCATTTCAGGCCTGGGCTTGGCTCCAAGGCGTCTGCCTGGAGGTTTCCGAAGTCCTGTATCCATGGTGGCCATATTTGCAGAACAGGATTAGCTTCCTGCAGGCAAACACACTGCTAGGTCTCCAATGGGAATGGAGTTTCCAGTTGGAACCCAGGGGATCGGTGCCAAGAGGCTGCTTTTGGGGCAGTGGTACTGATCACCATTGCTGTGTTAGGGTGGGAGGATGGCGCTGCAGTTATGTGCAGGATTGGGGGAGGGGGGGACTGAAGGGTTTTGTTCCTCACTTTGTCACGGACTCCCTCGGTAGGATCTTTGGTGAGCCACTTAGAGCTCAGCCCTGCAATGTGATGGAGTAGTTAAAATTCTGACATCTTTCTACACTAGCACTCCCACTGGTGGAGCAGCACTGCTGGTAGGAGTGACAGGACGCTTCAGGTGGGTGAGTTTAGCTTCGAGAAGCAGGCTGTGGCTATTTTGAGAAGAGGGTCCATGGCAACATGCAAGCCGTTGCCTTTCTCAAAATGGGCTGTAGCTGCCATGGAAAAATCTAGTGTAAAGGAGACCCCTCCCCTTGCCTCTATGATCCCCCATCCTGTCCCAGCATGTCTCTAAGTCATAGAAACCAAATTGGATTGGCCAGCTGTCTCTGTGTTGATACATAACCTTCCACTTCATTCAATCTCTGCTCAGTCTGATCCGCTGTTTAATTTGACTCAAACCTCAGGAACTCAAATAATTTTATATTTATTTTTAAATAATACAACTTTCCTCTATTTCTTTTAGTCACTATTGATTGCTTTAGGCAGGTATTATTGGATAATGCAATCATCAGCTCTAGGAAGCTGCCCTTTAATAACAGAGCCAAAGTTCTGCATGAGAGAGAAGCTACTGCCCGAGGAGTATCCGTGCTGATAAAGTAGCAAAGTTACCACCAAAATGCTCAGTGGATCCCTTAAAAAAACCAAAAAACTCTACAGAGCTTTGTCCATGTATGCCCTGCTCTGCTTTCCCTTGTCTCCTCCCTTTTCTGTTCGTCCAGAAGATGCCCCCTCTGAGTGATTCGAGACCTTTCCTTGCATTCCAGTACCTGTCTCCATGCCAGCATGACTACTTCCAGCTCTGGTGCCTAATCCCTAAAATATGTGACTAATTAGAGGTACACCAGAGAAAACAGCGTGGTGTTCTGCTTCCTGTAGAGTCTCCTAGAGCAGTGTTTTGTGTAGGTATTTCCAGGGAATCTTGAAATCCCCCTTCCCATTACATGTTGTGGTCTCTGTCCTGGCTCCCTCCTCTCCCTGTAACAAAAAACAGGACTATGTAGCACTTTAAAGACTAACAAGATGGTTTATTAGGTGATGAGCTTTCGTGAGCCAGACACACTTCCTCAGATCAAATAGTGGAAGAAAATTGTCACAACCATATATACCAAAGGATACAATTAAAAAAATGAACACATATGAAAAGGACAAATCAAATTTCAGAACAGAAGGGAGATGGGGGGGGGGGGGGAGGTGCTACATTTCTATCACTCCTCTCCCTATAATCTGTGTCATTGTTTGGTCAGTCTAATTTACATTGCAATCTCCTTGTGACAGAGATCTAGGTATTTCGGTATCTGTCCTTGCATAATGATGACTATAAAACTGTGGTGTCCAAGATGCTAGCCACATGCAGCTATTTGGCTGGTTGAGTGTGGCTAGTTCTCTATAGCAGTAGCCGCTAGAGTGGCTACTTATTCAGAACTGGTTGGACCCCACAGCTATAAAATAATACAGTAGCATGAGTAGTGTTCATGTGTATCCCTGCCCCCTTCTGGGTGGAATTGGAAATGGTCAGTTGTTCACAGCGTCTTTATTGCTAATACAGAAGATGGACAAGTGTACCTCCAGTGTTAGGGTCCTGGACTTTTGGGAGCACGATCTTCCTTTTCTCCCTGGTGCTGCCAAGTGGGAAATGCTGAGCAGTCAGAATGTGGAGTACAGCAACCTGTGTGACGTTCTAGGTGGCCACAGATTTGTTAGTGGTATGATTACTAACAGAAAGTGAGTTATTCAGATTTTGCAATTGAGTTGTGAGCAGCCTTGTGAATGCTGTGAACTGTGCCTTGCTGCTCACAGGGATGAGATCAGCGGCTTAGTTCAGTCACAGTAATCAAGGAACTGTCTTGATTGAAATAAGAGGAAGGCAGGCACTGTGTGGGATAGTTCGGGAACCAGGCAGAGCAGCTGTCTGCAATGTTCCCTCTAATTTTTTCCATCCATGCGTGGAATAAATTGTATGTGCACTGAAGCATGTGCAGATGTGTACCACCAATAGAAACACATGCTGTGGGTGCCCCGTCAATCAGCTGAGCAGGACCAGAATCTTCCCTGGGCCGCCACCCAAGCACTAAGCTTACTGGGAACGTGGGCTGTCTGGCTTGGGAAGGTGATCTTAGGCTAGCACTATAGGACATGCCGTGGATGTGTGTGGAAAAGGCATTCATATATATCTTGCTCCCCCCTTATTGCAGAGCTATTGTTAGGCCTGGACACCTGAGGGGAACCATTGGTGGAGGAAGGATGGCTTTATGGATAAGGCACTGGAACAGGAGTCAGGAGATCAGGTTCCTCTTTCTCTCCCAGGCCACTGATTCACTATATGGTGATGGGCAAGTCACTTCCCCTCTGTGGGTCTCAGTTTTCCCATCAGTAATGTTGTGGTCGGTGCTTAATTTGTAATGAAAAGGGGTCCAGGGCTCAAGCAGCTTTTTTACTTTCATAACTGACATGGCAAGTTCAGAGGTGCCAAGCATAGAGGTGCCAGGGCTGAGCCCTGACACACAAAAAGCACTGGTCATGGTGCTATTCCTTGGCCTTTCAGAATGTGGGGTGGGAGAGACAGACATTACATTAGTGTTTGCAAAAGGCTCAGACAAACCAATGCATGACAAAAGTTCTCCCCATGCTACATGGCAGTACCCTGGGAGTAAGGGTGAGGGATTTCATAGTGGACAGGCACTGCCCCAGAGTTGTCTGGGCTGTCAGCTGAGAGGGCTGCCTGTTTCTATAGGTTCCGAACTCTTCCTCTGAAGGCACACATTCCCAGAGGAAATTACCACCCTGCCTCTGTGAACTAATCCTCAGGCTTATCCGTGCAGCCTGTATGCCAGAGTTCAGGGTCTGCATAGCCTTTTGCCCTTCAATGGCTTCGTTCAATGTGCAGATCTTTCAGGCAAGTCCTTACGCATCAAGGTGCTGGCTTTACCATGTGGGTGTTAAAATTGCCTGGCATCTCACTGTGAGGCCTGCTGTAGGCTTAAAGCTTAGGCTGACCTACCTATGGCACTGTGGTGACAAATCTCTTTCTCCCCTCTACCCCCCCATAGCTATACATGGTGTAGATAAAGCCAGGTCAATGGAAGAATGCTTCTGTTGACCTAGCTACCTTGGCTTGGGGAGGTGACAGAAAAGCCCCTTCCGTCACTGAGTTCTGTCTCTTCACGATGGGGTTATAATGCTGGTGTTGCACTTGTAGAGTAGATGAGGCCGAAGTGTTGGTGTTTGAGCTATGGGAGCCTGGGCCAGATTTTCCATTTTGGCCTAGCTACTGTGCCCCACCCCAGAGATGGTTACATTTCAGAGGTGTGGGAAGTGATTAGTGAATATATCGCTTGCTAAGTGCTCTGGGCTCCTTTACGGTGGTCAGAGGAATGTGAGAGTGCTGTAATCGTTACTAATGCCAGGGCTGGCCGCTCTCGAAATCAGTTAACTCAGCAACCAAGAAGCTTTGCAGTTAAACACTTGCATCGATCTCTCCGTGCTGCTCCTCCATATTAGTCTGTGCAGTGTGTATATACAGCCGCGCAAACATCCCTCCAGGCTGGTACCTTACAGAGCCCTGGGGAGGGAGGGAGGAGGGGTTAGGACCTCAAACGCTGCCTGTGAAACAAGCAGCAAGGGCAACTTAACTTGGCACCCGCTCAGCTGGAGAGAGCTCCAGGGGCTGCCTAGAATTGCATTTACCATCCGGAGCAGGAGCCAAGGTTTGAAGCTTGAATTACCCCGTGCGCCAGAAAGGAGCTGGCAGGGCTGCTGCGACGGTGCCGCTAAGGCCGATCAGTCCAGGGCCCAGTTTGGTTCCATTGGTGCTGCTTGCTGAGCGATGCCACACATGGTCCCGATGGCGCTCTGGGGACGGGGGGCTGGTCGGGTGAGTGTGACTTCCTGCGGCTGGTGAGAAGAGAGGCTGGGAGGCAAGTGCACCTGGAAAGGTCTGTGCAGAGACTCAATGTGTGGGCTGTGCCTGCTCTGAAACCTCCCCACTCCCTCATCTGGAGCTCAGCCAGCTGGTTCCCTGCCTTGCGAGTGCTGAATTGTTGTCAAGGGATGCTGCTGTAGGTTTCGGGGTGGGGCGAATCCTGGCACCAGCCAAGTCAAGGTTGCGGTAACCCCCTTGCCGTGCGCAACCTCCCTCTTCTCTCAAAACTGGTGGGAAGTCGGGGGCGCCAGTGCTCCATTGGCTGATGCATTGAGGCACCTGGCCCTGACCCGGCGGTAGAGGGGCATGTTTTGGAAGATATGGCCCAGTAGCAGGCCTGAAGCGAGGGGGGGAGGGTAGCTGGCATTGGAGCTTTTCGGGGAGCAGAGGATGGAGGATTGGCTTGGCTGGTGACCTGGAGCTCAAGTCCCTGTGTGTTTGGTTTCTCCTCAGCAACACCAAAGGGACAGTGCAATGCAGTCCTTTTGTGAGTGCAGAGAGGTGGGCTGCTGGGTGGAGGGCAGGGAGAGGGGGTGTTGATGTTAGGCTGGTTGCAACTGAGAAAGAAATAACTTGGTGGGAAGGGAGAGTGGGGTGTGCTTGGAGTACTCTTGGGTACTGCTGCTAGTTTCCTGCCCTGTCCTGATAAGTGCTGGGTTTGCCATACCAGATAGGACTGCTCTCCCATTAGAGTCTGTCCCCCCACCTCCTCTGCTGGCTGCACCCTGAGACGCTGGAGCAAGGTGAATCTTTGTTCTTGCTGGCTATGTAGTCAGTGGTGTTGGGATGAAACCTAGCACAGTTACACAATCCCTGGAGCTGCCTGAGGCAGTGTTCCCTGCTATGCTGCTCCCCAGGTAATCCTCGGCATCCTCACGTCTACCTGCCCTGCTGGGTAGTCTCTACGCAAACTGAGCCAGAGTCTGAGATCTCAGCTGGAGGAGTGGATGCTCTTGTCCTTTCAGACTTCTTATGGAGGAGGGCAAAGGGGGGAGGGGGGTGATGTTTTGGAGGAACAGAAGATTTAACACCAGGCAGAGCGGCGGATGTCTGGGGAAACAGCTCCCTGGGGATGATCGTATTTTGCACCTACCGCTGCTTTCACCTGCTTTATGAATGTTCACCCTCCTGGTGCAGTAGGTCAGTAGTCTTACCCCTGTTCTTCAGAGGACCAAGAAACTGGAACGCAGGGAAGGGAAATGCCTCTCTGGAGGCCGCTGCAAGTCATTGGCAAAGACGGAATTAGACCCCCAAGAGACCTGTCTCCCCATCCCCCTGCTCTGACTCCAGCCAGGGTGTTCTCCTCTCAGTACATTTGGCACCATTTATTTCTCTCTTCCTTTGTGAAAGTCTCTCTCTGTCTTTATAAAAGTAACATCTCTTTAATGACCAGCCATTCAGCACATTAAAGTCCAATTAGGTAACTGGTGAAATGCAGAGAGAGCTTTGTAGGCTGCCTTGTGCTGCATGCACAGGCGGGGTGCGGGCGGGGGGTGCGGGTTTCCAGCCTCTTTGTTTAGGAGCGGGCTGCTTCGGCAGCATGGTGGGTGTGAAATGTTGTGGGGCTGGGTACCATGGCATGAGGCTGGGTACCGTGGGGGCTGGGTACCATGGTGTGGGGCTGGGTACCATGGTGTGGAGCGGGGTTCCAGGCCCCTAGTGGGTTGTTTTCTGGTGAGGGAAAGGGACTGGATTGCCATCTTGGACAATGGAAATCCCCAGTATACCCACAGCAAGCCACTGCCCCTGCCAGCGGACGGTGGCTTCTCTGCTGAGACAGCCAGGAAGGGGCCAGTTTGGTGCTGGTTAGGAGGATGGGTAGCCTTCAGATGGTAGCAACTTTGTCAGCATTGACCAGGGCTGGATTTAAACTTGGAGTGTGGAGGGGGCTCTATAGGCTGCTGCTTGTGCCTGAGCCACCTCGTCTCCCAGCCATGCAGCTCATTCAGGTGAGAGGTGAGCAGCTAGCTTTTCAGAGCAACCAGGTGTGGTTGTCCCCTGGCTCCTGAGCAGTGAACAAACCACCCCACGGACCAGATTTTAAAACCCACAGTGAATTAAGGTGCAGCTGCCAGGGGCCGGGGTGTGTGGACCTTCCGGTCACGATGGAACACTTGGTATTGCTAGGCCCTAATGAGTGCTCCTGTGCGCTGTGACTGGCTGTGCTTGTGGGGGCACGAAGGGCACACCCCATGGAGGCACTTGTGTGTGTTAGCACTCGAGAGCAAGCTGTGAGCCTGCTGCCTGCCCTGTGTGTGTTGAGCTGCTGCACGCTCACTCTGGGCGCTGAAGTGATGGGCGCATTTATGCTCTGTCCTCTCTGCCCTGAGAGCCAGGCTGGTTCTTTGGCCTAGTGATGCTGAGGGTGATTGTTCATCCACCCCGGCAAGTGAGTGCTTGACAGCACCCAAGAGCAAATTTCCCATGTCTGCTAGTGGGTGTCAGAGCATTGACAGGTTCCGCAGGGAGCTGCATTCGGCCCCCGCCTGGTGGGAGAGATGGTGCTTGTGGTCTGGGCCAGCAATTGTCAGGGAGGGGAAGCAAAGCGGCCATGAATGCCTAGAGGCTTGCTGGGGTGGTTTTAGGCAGTGCTGTGCTAATCAGCTCTTCCCTTCACACAGGTTGTGGTGCCAGGAATGCCCCTGCTCCCTCTACTGCGGGGGCAGGCCTGAGGTGGAAGGTGGGCGAATGTGGCTTTCTGTGATTCTGCCCCCTGCCCAGTTGCGTGTGGGTGAGGGGAGTGTCGTGCTGCAGGAGGACAGAAGGGCCATTGCATTTCCTGTGCATGGCACTGGAAACCTGCTAGGCCCCCCGAGGGCTGTGAGATACCAAGGCCCCAGAAATTCAGAGTGGTGGTGGTGGGGGGGGGGGGAAGACGAGCCCCAAAAGAAAAGAGTTAACGTTATAACTTGAGCTGCAGAAGACTTGCCTAACCCTGTTCTTGTCTTCCCTTTAGGGCTGACCAGGCTGCCAGTGTCCATGATGCCCTGAATGTAGAGCCTAGCAGAAGCAGAGGAAACCTTGGCCCTGTACTATCCCCTCCCCTTTCCCTGTCCCTCTCTTTTGGGTTGGCTTCTATTTATTTTGTGGCTGGGTTTGTGCACGGCTCTGGTCGGATGTGACGCTGCTGCAATGTGGCTCCTTCGGCTCAAGCAGCACTTGTCTGTTAACATCTGGACTCTGCTGCTTTTGGGGAGCGCCTGGCTACCACTCGCAGAAGGCACCCCCAAGTCACCTTTTAGGACTTTTTCTGTCACAGACTGGAGCTTGACACACCTGGTGGTGCACAACAAAACTGGGGAGGTTTACGTGGGTGCTGTCAACCGGATCTACAAGCTCTCCAACAACCTGACGCTGTTGCGTGCCCATGTGACGGGGCCGGTGGATGATAACGAGAAGTGCTATCCGCCCCCCAGCGTCCAGTCCTGTCCCCACGGGCTGGTCACCACCAACAATGTCAACAAGCTGCTGCTGGTGGACTACTCAGAGAATCGGCTCATTGCCTGTGGCAGTGCCTCCCAGGGCATCTGCCAGTTCCTCCGTTTGGACGACCTCTTCAAGCTGGGGGAGCCCCACCACCGCAAGGAACACTACCTCTCCAGTGTCAACGAGTCTGGCACCATGTCGGGTGTCATCATCGAGGTGCTTAATGGACACAACAAGCTCTTCATCGGGACGCCGATCGATGGGAAGTCTGAGTATTTCCCCACTCTCTCCAGCCGCAAGCTGATGGCCAACGAGGAGAACGCGGAGATGTTTGGCTTCGTCTACCAGGATGAGTTTGTCTCCTCCCAGCTCAAGATCCCCTCGGACACGCTCTCCAAGTTCCCCACATTTGACATTTACTACATCTATAGCTTCAGCAGCGAGCAGTTTGTCTACTACCTGACCTTGCAGCTGGACACCCAGCTCACCTCGCCTGACTCCACTGGGGAGCAGTTCTTCACCTCCAAGATCGTCCGCCTCTGTGTGGACGACCCCAAGTTCTACTCCTACGTGGAGTTCCCCATCGGCTGCGTGCGTGACGGCGTCGAGTACCGCCTCATCCAGGACGCGTACCTCAGCAAGCCCGGCAAGGAACTTGCCAAGCAGCTGGGCATCTCGGAGCAGGAAGACATCCTCTTCACTGTTTTCTCTCAGGGCCAGAAGAACAGGGTCAAGCCACCCAAGGAGTCCATCCTCTGCCTCTTCACTCTGAAAAAGATCAAAGACAAGATCAAGGAGCGCATCCAGTCCTGCTACCGAGGGGAGGGAAAGCTGTCGCTGCCCTGGCTCTTGAACAAGGAATTGGGCTGCATCAACTCGGTAAGTGCCCGCATAGCTCTGGCTGAAGGGGCTGCCTTCTGGTCCTGTGGATTTTCCTCCCTCTTAGTCACCCGGCCTGAGTGCTGCCTGCTCAGATGGGCTTCTCGCCTGTTGAGAACGGTGTCCAGCAGGACAGGGCATTTAGTAGCATCCCATGCTAAGGGTGGAGCATGAAGTCATGGCTGTGGTGCTGGATGGTCACTGGGTTTTAGAGTAAACAAGTATTAACCGGTGATGGCTGGCCAGAACCAAATGGCTCTGTGCTGATTTGGAATCCCAACATGTTTGTTGATCCAACCCTGTTTAGTAGAGTCAGTTCTGCCCCAATTTGACCTACTGTAATGTGGGGTAGAGGGCTGGGGGAGGATAACAACAGCATCAGAAAGTGCCCAATGCGCCCAGAAACATTTTGATGTTCCTACTTTGGTACCCACCAGATCCTTAGGGAGGAAGGTGCATGGAGACCTCTTTCTCCTCCTTGTTGCATGAGCTTCTGCTGGGACAATTGTGCAGGGGTACAGAGTGATACACTCTCCAGGGCCTAGGGCCCCTGCTAGCAATGCTGAATCTTCCCCAATTTGGTGAAAGTGTAACACGCACCCCAGGGCCCAGGCAGCAGGATGGTGGAGAGGATACCTTGCAGTGCAGTGCCTGGCTGTGTCTGTCCATGAACAGCTAACTCTGCTGTGCATGAGGTGAGGGACTGGGAAGGCAGGGATGGGACTGGCTAGGTGCAATCAGTAACTGTTCCCCTCTTTGCCTTCTGCAGCATTGCCAGAGTTGATCCCCTCCCAGGAGGGAATTCTTGGAATGGTGCAGGGGCAACTAATCTCCTTGCAGATCAGGCTAATGACATGCTTCAGAGAGCTAGCCCTGGTAACTGCGGATTATGGGAGGGCAGCCTGCCCTTTCCAGGCCCAGGTGGCTCCTGTCTGCTGGTCGATGCCAGTGCTCAGAGTGGAGTTGGCTGCGGCTCAGAGTGAGAGCCCTTGCAAATGGCATCTGTGGCTTTTGAGAAGGTCAGAGAGAACCTCCAAAGCAGCTGCATGTGACTGAGAACATGGGTGGAGGAGGCAAGAGTCAGAGCGTGGATGGCAGCTTCATTCAGTGTTTAGCACCCAAAGCTCTGGATAGGGATCTTAAATTTAGTTTAATCAACTAGTCAATAAGCAGAGGCACAGTGTCTGGGACTGGGTGCGAGCCGGGAATCCGTTGATTCCCGGCTCATGCCCAGTTCCCGCTAGCCCTCTGCCTCCCTAGCTCCCCACAGAGACAGTGCTGGGGAAACCGGCTTTTAAGCCTGCTCCCCCCAGCACTGGCTGCTCCCCCCCTCCCTTGCAGCAAGGGGGGGAAGTGACTAGCTGAGGGACTAGTCAACTATCCGATAAGCTTATGCTTATTGGATAGTCGACTAGTCACGTAAATCCCTAGCTCTGGAAGGATTTGCTGCCTGCTCTCTAGCCCTTGTTTATCCTGAGTGCACCTGTTGCATACCCTGTAGCATGAATTGGTGAGAAGGGAAGTGTGAGTGTGTCTGACTGCATAATTGCTACCCTCCGGCCCCCTTTAGAACAGCTGGTCATTCTGGTCAGCATCTTCCCAACCATCCCAGGGCGCCTGGGTTCAAACATGTTCTGCTCCTGCTGGAAAATGATCATTCCTGTGAGCTGCCGGCTGCCTGCAAGAGGCTGGATCAAACAGCCAGACCCTGGGCCCTTGCTGCTGGGCAGCCCTGCCTTTGGCAGACTCAGAGAGAGACTCTGTCTCTGACATAGGATCCTGCCTTCTCTTTTCTGTGATCTTGTGAATACCTGGAGCATGTATGGCCCATTCAGCCTCTGTCAAGCTTCTCTCTGTCCTTGTGCCCTTTCTCATCCTCCCTCCCCCTGGTGTAGGACTCTTCCTGAAGGAAGGCTTTCCATGCTGGTTGCTCCTTAACTCATCAGACCTGTTTCCCTGGCTGCTGCAGGCCTGGAAAATCTTCCTGCTCCGGCTCTCTTGGCAGCTCGTTCGTTCCTGAGTGTGTTCAGAGGATGTGCTGAGCAAGCCAGCTCCTGTCTGGATCCTGCAGTGACAGCTCCCTAATTCTTGCCTGCACAGTTCCCAAGAGGATCTGTCAGGACCCCACTTGGAATTTGTCTGGCTGTAGAGCTTCTTTCAGAGTCGCTCAGGGCCTGGGGAGCGTGGCCGCTCTCGTTAGGTATAATGGCCTGGCTTTGTCCTTAGGGCAGCAGGCAGGGAGGCGATACGAAGAGGGAATGTCCACGTGCAGCGATGCACCAAACATGCCTGGGATTCTCGTTCCCCCCCCCCCACCTAAGAGGGGGAAGTAGGAGTGTGAGGGGTACTGCAGCACCCCCAGGTTTTGAGCATCCCGCCTGCCAGCCCTGCACTGCTACTGCCTGGGGTCCCGGTTGCTGGGCCTGCTGCTGCTTCCCAGGGGCTCCACCGCTGGTCCCAGGGTCCCTCCTGGCCACTGGCCCCAGTGGTAAGGGCTGGTGAGGGGCATGGACATGGGTAAGGAGAAGTGCAGCTCGGCACTCCCACTCCAAAAACTGTTCCAGTGCCACTGTGTCCCTGCAAGCCAAGCTGTGAGAGGTGCCCAGAGCATTGGGAGAGGGTGACTCCACCACTTGTATCCAGGGCACATGCATGGGGACTGGCAGCGCGTGGGGCAGCAGCCTGTCCTAGGTGTGAGACGCGTGGGCGGTAGAAGGCAGTTAGTAGCAAACCACTGCCCCTGGGGATGTGGGAGCCAGCCAGGGCTGTAATCCCCAGCCTGCTGTTTCCCGATCTAGTGAAAGTCTCTTGTTTGTCCCGAGGGAAGCATTTCCCCCAGGCCGTTGCTAACACACGAATGCGGCTGCCAGCTTATTGCCCTGTTTTGCTGCATGAAGTCTGTGGCAAGGGGGTGCTGAGCCTGCTTGGCTTATGAACTACGGCTGGCTTCTTTTCCAGCTGATATTATAAAATATAAATGGTCACAGGGAAGCTATTTCAGCTACTCGGGATGATGGGAGAGTAATATATCCAGGCCTCTATAAACTGGTATGGTCTGGGCAACCTCTCGCAGCCTGGGCTAAAGGCTGCAGCTCAGATCCTTAACAGGGGGTGATTCAGCCCAGGTCCACTGAAATCGATTGAGCTATACCAGTTTACCTCACCTGAGGATCTGGCCCAGCCATAAACTGGTGCTTGTCTTCAGTGGGCTTTCTACCTGCTTACACCAGGGCTGAACGGAGTCCCCTGTCAGCACTAGTGTGGCTCAGGGGTTTAATGCTCTGCCCCTCTCTTTTGAGACTTGGCTAGATCACTGTGAAACAACTGGTCTGCAGGCTAGCACAGTGGGGCACTGGCAGAGTGATGGTGGGGCCCAGCCTGGAGCAGCGGGGGGGCTGCAGGGCCAGCACTAAGGTGGGTTGAAAGAGTTGGGTTGTGGATAACAGGGGGAGGCATAGCGGGGTGCTGGGCGCGTCCTTGCTGTTTCTTGCTCTGGCCAGCAGAGCCTTTGCCCACAATTCTAGAGCAGCCCCCGTGGACCCCGCATGCTGGAGCCTCTGTGGGGTTTATCTTTTCTAAGCCATGGTGTTGTGCTCAGTGGGCTGGGCCTGGCAGTGCCCTTCTCCCAATGGGCTTCACTGTCAGCTACTTATTGCTGGCATGTCAGGGGGCTGCGTAGTACAGAAGGAACCTCTAAATAGTCCCTACTCCCCCCCACCCCCGAGTCTCACTCTGTGTAGAGTGGCCATCTGAGCCCCTGGCATTACCCCTTCAAGGGGGAGCCAGCCAGAGGACAGCTGGCCGTGCTGAGCATCCATTCTGGTTGGTACTAGGGAGTGGGGATGTTAAATATCGGTTAATTGAATAGTCGACTCACCTTGTGAACTTTTATCGGTTACTTGACTATTCTATAGTCCCCAGGGGTGGGGCCAGCGGCCAGTGTGCTCCCGCCTCACTCCTGAGAAGCCCCCTGCCACTCTGCGCTGCTGCCTCTGTATCAGAGGCAGCAATGTGGGGTGCCAGGCGGGAGCTGGTCCGCGAGGGGAGCCAGTTTAAAACCATACAGAGGTAGCAGCACGGGATGGCAGCAGCCCCTGTTGGGGGTGAGGGGGTCTGAGCTCCTGGACCCTGCATGAGCCAGAACTAAGCTGGGCTGCCTGTCCACCTGGCTCCTAATACGCTTTAAATGCAGAGCCGCAGCAGAGGGAGGTCCCGGACCCAGTGCAAGCCAGGACTGAGCTGGGCTGCTGGCCAGCCTGTTAAAAAATTTATTGGCGGTCGGGGTGGGAGAGGGGTGTAGTCTATAGCATTAACCAATAACTTTTTTCTTATTGGTTAATTAGTTAATTGTCTATATCAGGGGTTCTCAAACTTTGTGATACTGTGACCCCCCCCAAGTTGCTTGCGACCCCCCCCCGGGGGGTCAGGACCCACAGTTTGAGAAACGCAGGTCTATACTACTACATCCCTACTGGGGAGTGCAGCAGGAGCCATGCCTGGGGGTGGGCCCCCGCTTGGAATAACACAAGGGAAGGCTTTTTTTTCCCACTGGAGTTTCTCAGGTGCCCTCTTGCAGGTTGCAGTCCCCCCACGAAAGGGGGCTGCCCTCTGAGAGCATATGCCTTAACCACAGCCACCTGGAGCACATAGGCATTCCCGTGGAGCAGTCCAAGGCAGCCCCTCCTTTGTCCTCTCCAGAGCTCGCAGGGAGACAGCTAACAGCTGCCTGACAAAGTAAAGGGTTTGCTGTCAAGAGCACTGGGCTCACAAATCTGATTTTGGCTTCAAACTAATTCAATTCTGGCGGAAAATGATGAAATCGTTACACTGCTGCCCGCTGGGTCACACGACTGCTGACTCTGGGAACGGAGCTGCCTGCCTCTCTCTCTTGCTCTGACTCTCACTCCTGTTTCCTCTCTTCGCTGCCCTTGGCCTGCACCCAGCTTTCTTGGGGACCCAGCTGTGGCTCAGAGCAGCTCTTCTGTTCCCTTTGGGCTTTCCCGAAGCAAGGTGCTGAATGGGAGAGAGATGTGTAAGGAGGGCAGTGTCACCTTGCCTCTGAGCTGGTGGGTGTGTGCATGGAGGGCTGGATGTGCCATTCAGCCGAAGGAAGGGTTTATGATCCTTCGCCAGGTCTCCTGCTGGATTGGCACAGGGGAGCAAGTTTGATGTCTGAAATGAGCTGTGCAGAGGGATGTTCTGAGCACCGAGGACTTCAGCCGGGGTAGGGGAGCTGGGTGCAGAACCAGATCTTTAGCATTCTTTGCACTCCAGGCAGACTTTGCTCCTGGAGCTCCCTGATCCCTGTTGGGCAGGGTTAGTGGGCTTTGGGGTGCTTAGTGGCCCCTCGGGGAGCCTGATCAAAGTTTGCCCTGCAGACTGCCCTGCCTGAGTGTTCTGACAGCAGCTGCGGCAGAGCACGTGAGGGGTGAATGGGACGTGGATGTGATGCTCTCCTGTCTCCACCACTCAAGGGCCCTGTCCTGAGCCAGTGTTGGGTGAGGCAGGGCAGCATGGGTGCGTGTGGCTGCAGACTACTGATTCCCTGCTAACCTTTGCTTGAAACCTCTCTCGGAAACATTGCAAAGATGGTCATTAGTGGCTCCTTTGGGTCTCTCTCTCTCTCTCTCCATCGCACCCTCCCTCTGCCAGCCTCTCCCCTTTCACGCCTTTTCTTGCCTTGGCGCAGGGCTAACAAAGCAAAAGGGAAGGAGCAAAGACCAAGCACGCAGCAGTGCCGCCGTTTGCTCACAAAGGTAGCAACCTCCAAGAAAACCAGTCTGGCTGGAAATCTGGCTGCTAAATCCCTTGTGGTCAGTTGTTCTTCCCCGCCACTGCATTGGCACCTCACTAGCATTGTTGCCAGGATCCAGCTTGCTTTGGCTGGCTGGCTCAGGGTAAAATGCTGGCCTGTGAGGCATTGAGATCTGGCAGCAACACTGCCCCGTGCAGGCCTTTGAACCCCGGTTGGAAACAGGATTTGTGGCCCCAGTTTTGGAGAACACAACGAACATTGGCAGCAGGGCCACACCCCTGCCTGGAGCTGTGATCACACAGACCTGTATGCAGGGTGTGTGTGAAGGGTGCGAACGTACCTTCCCCTTATAGTTCGCCACGGGGGCTGATTCTGGCTGACCTAGGGAGTGAAGGGGTGGCCCGTTGCCCCAACCTCCCTTCCCATGTTCTCTGGCCTGCCGGAGGAAAGCAGGGAGGCACGCTGCAACAGCCTCCCTCCTCCATGCTCCAGTTGGCTGGGGAAGGCTGGGCTGATTTTCCTCTTCCTCACTAAGTGGCAAGGCTGGGGGCAGGGCTGGGCAGTGGAGGAGGGGGAGCAGCCACCAGCCCCCTCCACACACAAATTTCTGCATACAGGCTGGCCACACCACTTCTGAAAGGCTGTGCAGAGATGGGCTGAGCCAGGGCTTGAATGGGAGAAGTCTAGAGAGAAATCTGGGCGTTTTGGCAAGGGGCTGCTAGTAACTGACTGAGTGGTGGTTGCCTTTGTGAGCCAGTCTTGAGCAGGAGAGTGCTGGGTTGCTGAAGGAGCCTGGGATGGGGGACTGAGGTCTTGATTTTGGGGCTCTTTAATGGCGTTCTGTCCAGAGATGTAAATGGACTGGCCCAAGTCCAGTTCAGCCAATAACTGCGTTCCTAAATTCCGCTGCAGGTTCAACTAGACGTGGCATTCTTCACTTCCTGTCCTAAATGGTTATGCTGCTGTGTGCTGTGAAACAGCTCTCTGGTTCCACCCCCGCACGTGGCTGCATTTCTGCAGTAACAGAATGATCCTTGTGCATACAGCTCATGAAGCAGTTTGCAGAATGTGTCGGGAGCTTCCAGGGTGAAATGTTGGTCATTATCATAGTCCGTACTCGGGGGTGAGGAGGAGCACCAGCCTTCCTCCCTCTTCATGGAAGATGTGGAAAGAATACAACTTCCCAGGTACAGGAGACCGTGATGGTTTCTAAGTGCCCTTTGCTTTCCTATGGCTCCAACAGATCAAATGTACCTTGTAATATGTGACAGCTGTTATCTTGGCTAACACCAGGGAGTGAACATAGGACCCGGCTAGAACTACAAGGATAAGTCTCTATAGCTTGAGCTAAAGAGCCGGGCTCTGCAGCTGCTGTCTGAGACACTCGCATCTTCTGTGCATTGGGCATAGAAAGGGAGACACAACACACGCTGGCCAGTGGCATGCATAGATATTCCCTCCCCTCTGTCCTGGGCAGCTCTCGTAGCCCTCACCATTGTTGCATAAGCATTGGCAGGCAGAGTTGGATTCTGTGTATTCTCAGGAAAGCTCAGGGCTCTGACAAAGACTGACCTTGGTGAAATCCCGTGAGGCAACTTGTCTGAACGGACAATAGTCTGGAGGTTTGGTTAGAGGCCACCTCCCTTTCCTTTCCAGCTCTGGGCGCTGGGGGGGGGGGGAAGAGTAACCAATTTCTGTGTTCTTGTAGGGTACCTCAACACTGCACGCTTCTTTCAAAATAGCACATCTATACTAAGGGGAAGCTTCAAAATTAGTCCGAGGCAGGCTTCCCTAATGTGGACGTGCTACCTCGATTTAGAGCCCCAGGAAGCACTGGGGAGTAATTAGTTTGAATGGCCCTGGCTCAGCTATTTCAAAATAGCAGCAGTGGGGCGTCCACACTGCAGCTCTTTTGAAATAGCTCTTTCAGAATAGGCGTTATTCCTTGTGGAATGAGGGTTACAGAAGTTGGAATAAGCCATCTGTTACTTTGAATTTATTTTGAAATAAGGGAATTGCTGTGTAGACGCATTATTTTGGAATAATGTCAGTTATTTTGAAATAACCGTGCTGTGTAGATGCACCTTCAGTGATGAAGGAGCTGACTGATTGTTCCCCAGGTAGGACCTCCACAAGTAACTGGGGCACAAGATGCTCTTTGCTACCATTGCAGGAATTGGTTCTCTCAGGGTTTATTACAGTGCATGGCAGCTCTGGCGCTGGGATTATGATGGAACTTGGGAGGGTTTCACCTTCCTTAAAGTACAGAGGTGGTGGCTGCCACACGCCATTGCCAGCACTACCTGTGCTAAAGCCATGTCTCTCTGCAAGGTGCTGGGCCGGACCTTTGGGCCTGGAAAAATTCCTTCCCCTGATCTGCTTTTGCAGGCCAAGCAGAATAGGAGGCACAGCAGAGGAAAGTGCTGCCAGATCTCAAACCAAGTCCTCAGCATCTCACACTCTGCTAGCAATACCCAAACCACATCCTCCAGTAAAAACTTTAAAACAATGTCATTTTGTGTTAGTTTCTAACTTGCTGCAGGACCATGCTGTAGTAAAAGCTACTCCTCCGAGGCTTTTACACATCCTCCAGAGTGCAAAGCCAGTAGGTGTGAATCCCCTCACCCATTGCTGCCTTCTCTGGGGCAGGCTGTAGCAGCCCATGAACAGGAAGCGAAGGATATTGCCTCCAGCTGACACTGTAGTGTTCATTCTAAGGAGGCTGAATATAATTGCCCAGGTTGGAAGCTGCCCAGGACTCTGGGGTTAATGTGCGTTTGGAGTGAAAAATATCGCTCACTCCTGGTCAGGATTTCTGGTTTAAAGTCTCATTTGGAAGGCAGAAGAGTCATGCTCTATTGCAGTGGTAGGCAGGGGGGATTTCTCTGTGTTGGAAGGCCCTGTCAGTCAAGATTAATCTCCTGACAGTGGAGGGGCTGGGGGAAGGGCAGTCTCATGATGAACCTCACCCTTTTCTTTTGAGCCCATCCAGCAGCTTTGTAAGGATCCTATTCATCTCCCGCTCTAGCCTCAACTGAACAGGGCTCACACACAAGTATCTCTCATACGGCAGGGTTCAGGGGACAAGGGTGAAAGGAACTGGAGGGGGATGTGGCTTTTGGATAAGCTGCCCCCTTTTTCTCCCCAGCCGAGTTCCCAGGGCTCATGACCACGGCCTCCTTAGCGCAGCATCATCCTTGTGTTTTGGTTCCAGCTGCTGCCGCGGCAGCATGAACTTTTGAATAGCTAATCTCTAAGTGCTGTGGGCTATCGCGGAGCCCACGCTGGAGCCAGAAGGAGAGGCCGCCAGACTTGGCTGAGCGCTTGGAAGATGTTAGTGGTTCCTCCTGAACGCTGAAGAGCTCAACAAAGTTGGCTGGGAAACTAATACCATCCTGTCTGTTTTTCTTTCTTTCCCCGGCTGGGACCAGGAATTTATCGTCTGAAAGAGGCAGAGCTGGAGTGGGAAACCACATTGGGTGGTTGTGAGGGTCTCAGCATAGCCATCTAAACCTCCCCCCACTTTCCTGCCTTCCTCCCATGGCCTCTGTAGGGCTTGGGGAGGGCCGGTACCTACTACCTAGAGGCTGGGGTGCTTCACTTCAGACTCAGCGGGCTGAGTTTAGAAACAATCCAATAATGGCAGCGATTCACTGAGGGCCTGCATGCCTCTGCTAAATGGGCTCTAGCCAGAGCTGACTCAGAGTGCCTGTGAACCCCTGCAGTGCTAGATGAGAAATCACAGGCTCCTTAGATTTGCGTGTCTATTGTTCTGCTTCACCACTCTGCAGGGCAAACCCGTGGGACCAGAGGTATGTCTGGTTCTATTGACCTAAGTCCTTACAGTGCCACGTTGGTGGAGTTTGATCACCTCCCTGACCAAGGTATCTTCACAGCTCTTCTCCTTGTCACTTCGCAGAGGGGGAAAAGCCCCAGTCCAGCAGAGTGTTTGACCCAGTGCTTGGGTGTGTTGCTGAATCAAGTGGCTTGTCCAGCTTCACACAGAAAGCTTGTGGCAGACTGAGGAATTGAACTTGGATTGCCTGCATTTCAGCCCAGCACTTCAGTCGCTAGAAAATTTGTCCACTGCTTGTCGAAGAGGGGTTAATTTTGCTGCCTGACTGAAGGTCTCTCTCTCTCTCTCCTCCTTCCTCCCCCTCCCCCCACAGAGCAGGTGGGACATGTCTTGTTCTTGGGGAAGCTTTCTCCACCTAGGCCAGAAGTTGGTAAAATATGGCCGGTGGGCCAAACCCATCCTACCAGCATCCCACAGCCCCAGCGGGACCCTCAGGCAGGCTCCCTACCTTCCTCACCCACGCATGCTCGCTCAGGATGCTTGGCTATGGGATCCATGTGCTTTCTGCGCACTGCATGCCTCCCTGTGTGCATTCCCCCCCCACCCCTCCTGCACAGTCTTACAGCTCTTGGATTGTGCTTGTGGCACAGGCTGTGTGTGGCGGTCCTTCCTCAAGGGGTGCACAGTGCACAGAGAGCACATGACCCCCGCAACTGGACGCTTTGATCAGCATGCAGGGCTGCAGCAGGCAGGGAGCCTGCCTGAGGTCCTGCTTCGGGCCGGGTGTTGCCTATCTAAGTGTCTCCTGTCCAGAGCCTGCACCTAGCACCCTGTCTCCTCCCTCTCCCCAACTCTCTGCTCCCCCTCCTGCATCCATGCTCCAGACAATGTTCCTGCTAATCTTTTCGATCCATGTGCAGAATATTTTTTTATATGCACTAAGCAGGGTGGATTGATTTAAATCATGATTTAAATCACCCCCCAAAAATCATTGATTTAGATAAAGTTTTCCCACTGATATTACTTCATATATTTCTTCAAACAATAGTGCAAATCTCATCACTAAAACATGTTCATTTACAGCTCGGTGTAGCATTTTACATAATCTAAAAGGGTATAAGTTATGTAATGTTTTTTAGATAACTTGGTTTCTATTAAGTTAAGAAACAATACATAATACTCATTACCTGTGTCAAGCTGCAGATGCAGAAGCAGTACATTAGGAACGGTAAGAGCTAAATCACACACACAAACACAATAGTGCTTATATTTTATTAAACTAAATCTTAAATATTACATAAATGTTTCACATTTGCAATTGAAGCAGTCTCCTGAGTTGCCGGCTGACAGTTGTCCTTAAACTCCATTAAAAAAAAATCCAATTTTATTAACTCTAACAGACAAGTCCTCAGAACACTAAATGTATGGTGTCCTTAAAACTTTACAACAAGCTCTCATCTTCCACACTTCTTCTATCATTTTGATGCAAATTTGATTTCAACTTACCAGAAGCTAAGACTGCTTAGAGTGCACTTAATTTTGGTGGAAGCCCCCATTGGAAAAAAAAGTATAGAATGGGGTTCTTCTGGGAAAGCTGAGTTATGCTGCAATAAAATAGAGAATAGACTTATGGCATCACCATTAAGGTCTGTCACCATAATGTTCCAAAGTACAGTACAAAGCATGTATTATGTAATATAAAATAAGAAAATGACACTCTGTGACAACTGGCAACTCTCTATTTCTCTTACTGAAGTTTTTTCTACTGTACACTTGGGTAATAAATTCTAAACTTTGTTAATTAATTAAACAAGCCATAAAGATTAGGTAAACTAAACTTTTTTTTCCCCTAGTAACATCCAACATAGTAAGCAAGTTGGGAATTTACTTATTAAATTCCACATATGCTAAAAGGCAGAGAGAAAGTCTGGAAGAATGATGCATTGTATAGTTGATCCACATTGTTCTTCTGATAGCGCCACATCATTTTCTCCCAATTAGCAGTTTTCCTTATAATGTTTCATTCTTGCAGCTAGGACCTGCATTACCTTCTTGCTCTGCTTACATGTTTTACTTTTTTACTGGGAACAATTTTTTTTCAACACATTCCCAGACAGGGTCTCTCTTACACCTAGAAGCAACAACACTTTTTCTGTAGCAAAACTGTAGGGGAATATAGGAAGCTGTGAGTGTGCTGAATGTCTTCCATTTTCCTTTCCAGTCCACTCCTGTGTTCCTTTCTGCGCTGCCTTCATCCGTTCCCATATATTGCCCCTCTGTCCGTAGACAGTGTTTTTAGTAACTCTGCCGTGCTTGGCCCTGGTTCACCACCACATAAGTACAGAACAAAAACAATCCTATCCAGCCTGTGTTTGTGTCTGCTGCGCATTTCTGAGCAGATTAACAGAAATTGAAAACCCAGAACTTCTAAGGATTAAGATCTGGTAATTTATTTTTAAATGAGAAATTTAGTACTTTGATTTTTTGTAAATAAATAAATAAACAATCCAATTTTAAATAAAAAAATCAGATTAAAATAAAAACAGATTTTTATATTTTTTAAAAGCCTTAATTTTTATCCATCCTGGCACTGAGGCTTCTGTGTATGTGCACTACGAGTAGAAATGAAACCTAGTTGTAGATGCTCTGGTAATCAGCTGGGTAGCATTTGAATGTCTCCTGAGCAACTGCAAGAGTGCACAGCTTAAGGAACATTGGCTCCAGATCACAACCCAAACCCTCTGCACCTCCACTCCTGCACCCATAGACCTCACCAACCCTGCACCCCAGTCCGCTGCCCAAGATCACAATCCCCTCCTGCCCTAGGTCATAACCCAAACCCCTGCACACTCAAGTGCACCAGGTCACAATCTCATCCTAGAGACCCTGCACCCCCTCCGGCATCCCTCTAGATCAGAATCCTCTCCTGGACCCATACCCCTTCCTTTACCCAAACTCCCGTACAGATCCCCACACTTCCTCCTGCACCTCAGTCCTCTACCCCAAGCTCCGTTCTGCCCCCAACCTTCATCTCAGACCCCACACCTCCTCTATTAATATCATGGAGGATTGTGGCCCTTAACCACTTACCAAATTCTTGGAGTGGCCCCCCGTCAAACATTTCACCCTCTCCCCACCCCCCCGATCTAAGCGGTTGCTGTCTCTTCTGGAGTCCCTCATGCCTGAGGTGGAGGGTCCCTGTCTGGGAGAGACGATCAGATGCCATGGGCTGTCAGAGTCTTGGCTTCTCTAAAGTCTGCAGACAAGAGAGTGGATATTGCTGCCTCTGTTGAGGGTGTGGTCATGCAAATGTTTGTGTCTCTTGTGCCACTGGTGCTGGGCTGAGATAAATCCAGTCCTCTTTCACAGGAGTCACAGAGCAGAGATCAGGTGTTTGAAACTCCCTTTCACTGCTAAACCCAGGGCTAAACTCAAACAGTGACTTGGACGTGTAAGAGCTGGAGTCCCAGTCCTGCTGTCTTGAGCTACCCAGTCCCCATTGGCTCAAGAAAAATTAGCCTCCAGCTTCTCTCCGATTCTTCAGTGGGGGATTAGGTTGCCTGGGGATTTTCTGCATTGCACCAGAGTTTCAGAAAGATCTTGTCTGGTTTCAGACCCAGCTGCCCTTTGCCAGTGTGGCATTGCTGTGTTGTCTGGTCTGTCCAGATACTCACGTCTGTTTATGCCAGTGAGTTTTGGATGCAGGAATATGTGGTTCTAGACTGAGTACCAATAAACATCTCTGATGCCACCTGGAGCTGAATCCTGGCCTCCAGAAGAGGTGGGCCAATGCCCACACCCTGTAACAATGTCTCACCTCACACTAGTCCACCAATATTGGCTTTTAGCTTTGGTTTTGCTATCAAATGACCCTGGAGGCTTAAAGGTCCCCCAGCAGGCATTAGGAAGACAGATACTCAATGTCAGCTGAGGAAGAACATTTATAATGTGTTAACTGGCAAATTACTGGTCAATTAATAATACTAAATGGCATGAATCTTGCCTCTTCTGTCAGCTCCCTCATTGCTCTGGTAAGTGGGCCTGAAGAGAGGCAATGAGTTGAAGCGTCGGGGAGACAGCTACTTCCTGCCTGGATCACATCTGCTTTGTGTGTGTCTGAGGCCTGGTTTCTGTATTGCACGCTGGCCTTACTTCAGGGTGTTTTGTATCCGGACCCCTGAACACTACTAATTAACTTATCTATTCCCCCCCACCCTCCAAATGTCTCTAGTGCTGGTCCTGTAGAAGCGATGCTTCGCTATTAGGGTATGGGCTAGGGTCTCCCAATGAGTTAGTGGGTCCTTTGCCCCAGCTGATTAGGACAGAGACTGCTGGAAGGTCGATTGGGTCATCTTTTGCCGGCCAGGTATGTGCTTCAGCTGTACGAGGGCAATGTTTCCTCTAATCTTCTATCCATGTGTGGATTTTTTCCATCCATGTGCAGAATATTTTGTTTATGTTCACTGAGGCAAGTGTAAATGTGCCCTGCCAGTTGAAACCTACTCTGCTAATCACCAGGGCATGGCCACACAAGCACACAGCTAATAGGGTGTGTGTGTGTGTGTGTGTGTGTGTGTGTGTGTGTGTGTGTGTGTGTGTGTGTGTGTGTGTGTGTGTGTGTGTGTGTGTGTGTGTGTGTGTGTGTGTGTGTGTGTGTGCGCGCGCGCGCCTCTGATGAGGGTGTTGGCGAGTGTCTTCCCTCCCACTCCACCCCCCGGTCTTACCAATCCTGGCTTGACCTTGCCATGGTATCTGCCTGCATGTCCCTCGTGAGGCAGTTTGCTGTTAGTGAGCTAATCGTCGGTGTAACTGGTTGTTGAGGTGGTGGTGGCAGGCGGGTGCGTGCTGCTTGCAGCCTCAAGCGCAGCGGTGCAGCTGTATTTGTCGTTTCCCAGAGTTTGTTGAGATACAGCAGAGAGGAGTAAACACCATAAACATTTATCCTCTTGCATATTCAGCAGCAGATGAGGTTGGTGAAGCTGCAGATTGGAGTGCAGAGAGCAGTGTGACATGGAGAGTGCATTGGCTGTGAGGTGCTGTCGGCTTAAATACCTTCATTGGTTATTTTCCAGACTGCTCGGGACACGGGCTTTCTGTTCACCCCTACGCTGCTGCCTGCTATGCACGCCGTGAAGCCGAGGGAAGGGCTCAGTATGTTCTCTTCTTGGGAAAAGATGCCGGGGGCAGGATGTTGCACTGGGGAAGAAGATAGCCACCAGTAATTCCGGGCAGCAGGAGGGGATGTTGCCCTGGCAGAGCCTGTCAGGGTGGGCTTCCCTGAGCCTTGGAAGCTGCTGCAGTAATGGGGCTGAATGCACCAATCTGTGCTTCTCTTAGGGGCAATGACCAGATATATCTTCCTTCCTCTGGAACAGACTGTTCTGGCTGGCTGTGCCTTTGGGGTAGGGGTGGGCAATAATTTTTGGCAGGGGGCCACTCAAGATTTTGGAAAGTGGTCAAGGGTCACACTCTTCCATGATATTAATGTAGGAGATGCGGGGTCTGGGATGGAGGCTGGGTGCAGAGGTGAGTTTGGGGTAAGGGATTAGAGTGGAGGAGGGAGACTGGAGTCTGAGAGGGGGTGTGGGTGAAGGAGGCGGTTGTGACCTAGGGCAGGGGACTGGAGTGCAGGGGTTTGGGATATGACATAGGTTAGAAAGGGATTGTGATGTGGGGCAGGATATTAGGGTGCCAGATCTTGGAAGGGGGTATGGGTGCAAGAGGGCAACAAAGGGTTTGGGTATGTTAAGTGGTGGGAGGGCAGAGTTTTGGGACAGAGAGGGGCTGGGGTGCCAGAGGCAGGCTGTGGCCAGGAAACTTACCAGCCAGCAGACAAAGCTGCCTGCCTGCAGATCTAAGGTTTGCAGAGCTTAAAAGATTTGCCAGCCAGCCTGCCTGCTTGCTTGGCTATGTGTTTCAGTGAATAATTAAGCTGAGGAGAGGAGGTGTGGTTCTTCTTGGCTGCCTGTTATTCACAAGCAGTTCCCATTAGCTGGTTTCTGTCCAGAAATTGGCCAATGGGATTGTGCTGGGGGCGGGGCGGCTGCTGAATCTCCTCTCCCTCCCTCCAGTATTGAAACAGAAATGGAGCCCGGGCATGCAAGCAGGGGACCCTGCTTGGGGTTCCACGGTGCCTCTGTGGGCTGGATTCAGTGGCTTGGCCTGCGGGCCTGCTTTGGGGTCTAGTGGACCGGGTGGCTACAAGGGTAATGTTTAGAGATGTGTCTTATAGGGCTGGGCAGTAGGAACCCCCATTGCCATTAACACATAGTATCATATACAAGTAAAGATGTCTCCCTTGTGTGTGAGACTCTCCTTATGTCCTCATTTGCTGAATCCTTTGCAGCTTCCTCTAAGTTGGAGAAGGAAACGCAGATGCTGTGCTGGGGCTGAAGTTTAAAATGCTGAGTCGCAGCGCAAGTAGCTCTGGAGCCAGCTCAAGGCAGGACTGCTCAGTCCCGGCTTGTTGGCTCCTGGAGCTGCCCTCTGGCTATGTCTACGCTGCAGGCTTTTTGCGCAAGAACGCCTCTTCTTGCGCAAAAACTTGCAGAGAGTCTATGCTGCACGCACGTTCCTGCACAAGTACATTTACAGTACAGAGTCGGAAACTGGGCTTCTTCTGGAAGAGTTATTCCTCTCTCTACGAGGAATAAGCCCTCTTGTGCTAGAGCTCTTCCACAAGAAGGCAGTGTAGACAGGCAACATGAATTTCTTGCGCAAGAAATCCCTATGGCTAAAATGGCCATCAGAGCTTTCTTGCGGAAGAGAGCGTCCACACTGCCATGGACGCTCTTGTGCAAAAGCACATGGCAGTGTAGACACACTCTTGTGGAAGACCTTTTGCACAAGAACTCCTGTGCAAAACAGTTCTTGTGCAACAAGTCTGCAGTGTAGACGTAGCCCCGCTGTGCCTCTGCAGAGGCGCTTATTGACTGATCATATAGCTGATGCAAATTGTATCAACTATACGATTAGCCAGATTATCGCATTTTAACATCCTTACCCAGCCCTGATGGAGGCAAGGTTCTACTGGGGGTATTAGAGAAGGATGTGGGCCCCTGAGTTCACTTTGGTTTATCCCTGAAATAAGGGGTTTTCCAAGGTCCACGCCCCATTCTTTGTTTTGTGTTCGTAAGTTGAGGGCTCCTGACTCCTCTCCATGCCACTGATTTGGGATGAGGACTTTTTGGGTAGCGGGTAAAGCAGTCTGCCTCCAGGGGCCACTGACCCAGCCCTCTTTGAGTGCCAGTAAGGCCTTTGTGCAACATGCGTGGCTTTTCTAGAGGAATCTCTTGCCTGGTTGAGGGGGAGATAAGTCAGGCATGGAAAGGAGTCGACTTGTGACCGCGTTCTAAACCCATCACCCGAGCTAGAGGAAGTGAGAGCTGCTGAGCAAGCGAATGGAGCTGCAGCTGTGGCTTTGCAGGACAGGATCTCCTCCACAGGACTATTCCTACCTCGCTGTGCTCAGCACCATTGTGGTGCTGGTTGTGAACTGCAGCAGTGTTGTGAGCCCCTGGCCTCCTGGGTTAGCCATGAGGGCTCCTCTCACATACTGTAGAGAAAAAACAGGACTATGTAGCACTTTAAAGGCTAACAAGATGGTTTATTAGGCGATGAGCTTGTTTTTTGTTTCAGCTACACCAGACTAACACGACTACATTTCTATCACTATACTGTAGAGATTGTGTCCAGAGTCCTGTGGGAATTGCATGCTGTAGGCACCTTGAGAAAAAACAGGGAGGGGCCTGGTCCCAACTATAGTAAGTCAAACAGGAAATGAAAATGAAGTGCATGGCCATCCGTGGGGGGCTATTCAAAGCCCCTTTCCCAGGGATGTTAGTGAGCCAGGGCAGGATTGCATTCTGACCTTTGGAGAGTCTCTTGCGAGTGCACCCCCCCTTATCCCGTGCTGCAGGGGGTGACAGTCCCGGGGGTGATGGTTTCTGAGTGGGGCTTGCTGCTGCCCCCCTCCGCACTTCCCCCATATGTTACCCATGTGCTGTATGGAATTCAAACCCCTTAGGGACTGGAACAGGTTCTGAGCCCGTTCCTTGCCAAAAACTCCCCTCTGAACTCTGAGCTGCAGATGGAGCCTCTTCAAACAGAATCCCTCCGAGCCCCAAATGCCCCACGAGCCTCAGCACGTGTCATTCAGCAGCAGCCTCTGTGGAGTTCCTGTGCTCCACACCTGAGCTGGCTGCTGCCTCTTCTGGGCTTGGCATGAGTGCTTCACACCTGGAGGCTCCCTGGGATTGGGATTGCTGGGGGAGGAAAGTCCGGCTGGGATTGTGGAGGGATGGCATCAGACATGCAGTGCTTGGCTTACCGAGAGGTAGCAGTGCTGCAACAATTTGTACAGGGGGGTTGCTGTAAACCCTTTATATAGTGGAAACCACTTCAAGCCAGGGGGTGAGACAACTCCCTCACATGCCTTTTTCCAGCATCTGTGCCCACATGGGGCCTTCTGGGTAACCGAGTGCACCAGTGCCTGCCTGAAGGGCTTCCGTTGTTTCTCTTCAGTCCCCATTCTCCCTCCCTCTTTCTCCACATCTGCCAGAGCCTGGAACCCATGGTCAGAGGCTGTTGGACCTTGGGTTGTCATGGCAACACCTCTCCTCCCACTGAGGTGAAGATAGAAGCAGATTTCACGGTTCAGGGAATTTCCTAGTTCCTGACCCCTCTTCCCTGCGGTCTCCCCCCTTGCTGCAGCCCCCCCATCCCTGTCATCCTCTCTTAGCACCACATGGCTGGGCCTGCATTGGAGGCTGGAGGGGACGTGGCACAGACATTGCATGTTAAGTGCAGAAACCTCCTGTGTCCTTCCTCTCTCCTCTCATTGCTGTGGAAAAGAGAGTCTGACAAGGCTGCGGCAGAGCCAAGTGGGTTTGTCTCGGGTGCAGGATCTGGGAAAGGAGCATCCCAAGGAGAAGGATAAAATGACTCCCCAGCGTGGGCAGATGAGGCAGAAATGGTGCAGGCAGAATCCAGCTGTTGGGGCTGAGGCCCTTTCCTTTCCCTGGCTCACCTGCTGCTGCTTCTGAGCTGGCTGCCTTTTCTTTTTGTTTATTCACAATGTTGGTGACTCTGCTGCAAGGTGCTAGATTGGTAGTCACTGCGTGGATAGAAGCAGGACGCACTTTCCCCATACACTCCCCTTTGCTGCTGTTTCAGACCTGCCCTGGGCATCCCTTCTAGGGAGGGAGAAGGAAATTCAGGCTCTTTGAAACTTTGTTTTGGTTGCCCTGCCCAGGCTGTCATCGAGGGGACAAGGCCAGCTATGAGAGTGGCTTTTCCAGGGCAGATAGCAGAGTTATTAGAAATTGGACTGAGAGCAACATTTCTGGGCCTGCTGCCAGCTGTCTGAGAGGAGCCACTCTGCATCAGCACAGACCTAGGGCTGGATCAGAGTTGGTGATTTGTTGGGAGGACCCTATTCTGTTCCCTGGTCTGAGGCAGCATGGAGTGGTGCAGGGCCTTGGCATTGCTGTGAGGTGGATAGTCTCCCGATGATTGTGCAGATAATTTCTGCTGCCTCTCATTGGTTGTGGAGCAGGTACACAGGTTGCAGTTCTGTGCTCCCCAAACAGAGAGAGGGTGTGTGTCTGACAATCACACTGCAGCCTCTGCACTCTGCACCAGTTCTTCCCTCCACAGGCACCGAATGACTTCTCTGTGCCTTTCTCCCCTGCCTTTGGAGGCCATCAGGAATGAGCCCTTCAGTCCCGCAGCCCCCCTGTGCGGGAACTGCTTGGCTCTGCTGTGCTTCCATCTCCCTGGGCAGCAGCTACAGCGCTCGGTGAAAGGAACACTTGGGAAAATTGCCCTACATTTGTGTCGGCCAGTGCCGGGCACTGGCTGAGCTACAATGACTCTTGGCTGCTGTTCGAGCTCCCCTTTGAAAAGACTTCTCCTGAATCTGCAAACGCAGGAGAGTGTTTAACCAACAAGGGCGCCAGCTGATGCAGGCAGGGGATCTGTGGTCTAGCTGCGGCTGCCAAACTTGCTGGGGTTCAGCAGTGAGGGGGAGAACGGCAAGGGGAGGGGCGACACAGGATTCTGTTCCCTTCCTCCCACCTGGGAGCGTTGCCTGGCTGCCCAAATGCATTGTGGGGAAGTTCAGCTTCCGCTGCTGAAGGCACTAGGCAGACAGTGCTCCAACTGGCTGTGTTAACTCCTGTGTCCCCGAAGGGAGTGTAATGCTGGGCTGTTAGCCTGAAAGCTTGGAGATTGCTGCCTGCGGGGACAGCATGGGCAGCAGCATCTCCACCATGCTGAATGCTAAGTCCTGGAGGCAGAGGGGAGTTCAACCTCTCTTGTCCACTCGGTTCTTGGCCTCTCTGCTGTGACTGCCAGCAAGAGACGAGTTAGTGCCAGCAGTGGTGCATGTGAGGTGGCTGTTCCCAGAAAGTGGGCTGAGAGCCATCCAGCTCATGTTGCTGCACAGACGCTGGGCAGGATCACTTGGGGTCATCACTGGTGCTCCCTCTAAAATTTTCCACCCAGGAGCGGAGTGAGTCTTGTTTTGTGCACCAGTATTGAGTTCACGTGCGCTTGTTCGGATATGTGCCACTGGGGTACCCTAGTTATTAACAAATATCCTATAAACCTCGCCCTTTTCCCTCGGCTGCCATGTCTCCCACCCTCTCTTTGCCCCATCTGCTTTCCTGGTGCCTGCTGCTGCCCCTGCCCTCCTCTGTAGTCCTAGCTCCTGCCCTTCTCACTCCACTTTGCTCTCCTGGGATCTACTCCCCTCCTCTGCACCAGACTTCTCTTCCCCCTGTGTCCATTCCTCCTCTAGCCCCACTTTGATCATCTGTAACTACCCCTCCCCTTCCCCTCTCCTAATACCTTCCTCTACCCACCTGCCCTGCCTCTCTCCTCTGGTGCCAGTCCCTCCCCTCTACGTGTCTGCCCCTCTGCTTCGCCCCCACAATCCCCTGGCACCTGCACCTTCTTGGTGCCTTCCCCTTCCCTCACTGCCCCTGCTCTCCTTTCCCTCTTTTCCCCCTGGTGCCTCCCCTGCCTCAGTTCTCCTCATGCCCCTCCACGCCCTCACACCTGACTTGCTCCATCCCCTGCCTTCCTCATGCCCACCCCTCCTTTCAACCCTTCTTCTCCTGGTACCCACTCCTCCCCTTTGCTCTTCCTCCCTCTTGCCCCCATTGTCCCTCCCCATCCTCTCCCAGCATCACCCTGTTCCTTCCCCCCCTGCCCTTTTTCTCCTTGTCTCCTCTTGCTCCTATGGCATTTGTCTCTTCCACCATGCCCCTGGGTGCCTGCCCTTTTCTTCTTCTGTCTCGGCCCCCTCCTCTCCCCTCAGCACAAGCCCCTTCCTCTCCTCACCCCCACCCTTCTCTTATTATCGCCCTTCCCTTCCCTAACTTTTTACCTTCGACGTGGAAAGTAGTTTGTTGGGGCTGGAGTCAGGGCCGCAGTGCTATTCTAGTACCATGGTCCCGGTCCTAGTTGCTCCTGGGGTGGGACCATGTGCTGGGACTGGAGCAGAGGCCAGCTGCGGTGCTATTTTTAGCACTGTTGTCCCAGTCCCCATGGGACCTCGGAAAATAGCACCGGGGTAGCCCCAGTTCTAGCTGGAGTAAAGTGCTGCCCCAGCTGGAACCGCCTCATCTCATGCACCCCAGATCCAGCTGGAGTAAAGCAGCAGCCACACAAGGCCCATTCCAGCTGGGGCAGCCTCACCAGAATAGCCACACCAGAATAACCTCACCTCATGCGCCCCGGCTCCAGGTGTAGCAAAAAGGCAGCTGCTCGCCACCAGGAACCTACCAGGTGCACTGTCTGCCACCGCCACCACTCGCCTTCTAGTCCAGCAGGAAGGTGAGCAGCGAGTGCTGCTGCGTGGCTCTTAAAATGGTGTGGACGGACCTAACGTTTTTAGTGTGCGGCCACACAGGTGCGCAGCTTAGAGTGAGCACTGGTCATTACTGTCCTGGGTTGGGGACCTGGAAAGGAAACGTTTCATCTTCTCTCTGCCCACTCTGTCATATTTGCTAGTTTTTCCCTTGTTAATATGGTCTCATCATCTGGGCTAAGCTGTTTGCGGGATGGGAGGGAATGGGAAAGAGGGAGGGAAAGGGAAGGGCATTGTGGAAAAGGCAGAGACTTCCCAGAAGTCCCGAGTGGAAGGGGTAGGAGCAGCAGTTTTAAGCTGGGACAGTGTGGTATGTAAAGTGAACCACTTGATAAAGGCAATTGCCTGTTTGTCTTGGCAGATCTGTGGCTTGGGAGTGTGCAGATGGCGATGTCACTGAGAGAAGGTCACTGCATGGTGTCAGGCAGTTCCTCTTGCATTAGAGTGGCCCTTTCTACTTGTTTTCCTTCTTGTTGGTGCTGTGTAGCTGGGGCTTTCTCTAACTGCTCCTGGCAGGCTTCGTATTCAATCAGGACAATCTGGGAAGAGAATGGGAAGCAGGGAATGCCATGTTAGCCCTTCGGTACACCAGGGCAAAAGCTGAACCTCAAGATAGGGAGTGTCCGGGAGGAGGGGTGTGTGTTTTGGAGGCTGACCTGGTCACCTTGATACAACACTGTATCCCTGGCTAAAGGGACCTGCTGTTGTTTGTGGCCCAAACCTTGCAGGGTTTACTTGCAAGAATAGTTCCAGTGAGGCTGTTGCACTTGCGTGGGGAAGGGCTCTGGTATTCTGGGCTCCCTGAGACACTCAGTGACTTTGGATTATTACAAGCGTGTCCTGTGTAGCCTCCCTGCCAAGTTATTCATTCTGGAGCTGGGGTTGGGGAGCTGGACGAGGGAGCTCAGAATGGGGAGCCAGTGTTGTGAACTGGAAGGGCCCAAGGGCTGTTAATTGCCAGCCGACTGTCCATATGTCAGCAGTGGGAGAAGACTTTTTGCTGATGGCATCATAGGTGGGACAATTACATTGGCCATGGGGCAGCTCTGTCATCTCCCCTCTGCTGTGGATGGGCCAGGGCATTGTCTCTGACAGATGCTGGTTGGCAGGCACTTTCTAAGCAGATGAGAAACCATGCTTAAACCTCCCCTCTTCCTCTTTCACTGTGTCATTCAGCCCCACCTTATGTGTGTGATCTGTAACTGCAGCAAACCATACTCCATGGCAAGATGCGCTCTGCCACTGATGTGACATGTGGTTACTCCTGACCTTTCCTGCACCCCCAAGCATAGACTCCTAAACACAGCCACTGAAAAAAGCTCTTGTTCACGCCTTTTATACCTTGCTAGTGCAAAACACTCTGTACGGGGATCAGTCCCCTTCTCCCTCTACCCTCCTCCCCCCCTGCTGAAATGCAGCCACCTCTGGGGCATGCTGTAACAGCTGCTTCACAGCTGCGCAGCCACAATGCCCAGTGGCTTAAGACAGGAAGTGAAGAATGTGGTGTCTGTTGGAAGCTTCAGGGGGAATGTACAGAGACAGAGCACAGCCTAGGTGTGTGTGTGTGCAGATTACAAACACATTCCCCTCATTGCAGCTCATTGAGATGCAGCGTTTCCTTTCTCGTAGTGACCAGGGGTGGGGAGGGGGAGCGGTGGAAGGGGAAGGGAGAGAACCAGAAAATTAACAGGTGTGGAGATGCAGAGAGCTGTACTCCCATCCCTGCAGGCCTCTGGATAGATCGAAATTGTGCAACTGCTCCCCAGGACCGCGAGGAAAGGAAAGGCAGCAAGGCTCATGGTGACACAGTGCCCCCTCATTGAACGCCAGGTCTATCTGGGAAGAGCATTTAGGGATGGCAGCAGAGCTGTACCACGAGGGCTTATTGAAACCAGCAGTGAGGGGGTTATATGGAAAAGATTTTGTAGCCAGACTGAGCCAGGAGACCCTGTGGGGAGTGTAATTAGATCGGGGAGTTGCTCTTGCTTGGGCTCATCTTACCTCCCAGGCTCAGTCTTTGTCTAAAAATCCAATCCCGTGCAGGGCAGTTGTTGCCTTTGTGCAGCACTGTAGTGGCAGGCCAGGCCTGTGCACACCCCTCCTCCCTGCTCTGCAGGTCCGCTGCCTGGACCCTGGCGCTGAATTAATATGCGTGCTCCTTGCGTTGGTGCTCACTGTGGAGAGAGGCAGGGAGCCAGCCAACCTCTGGGCTTTAATTGCTGCTCGCTCTCCCCTCCCTCCCACCTTGAGTCCAGCTCAGTGGGGCATGAGCAGCAACCTGGTTTGAATGCTGATGCATGTCCCCCTCCTACCTGTCCTGTCCCTCTCGCTGACCGTCTTTCTCTCCCTAGAACAGGGGAAGGGAACCTTTTTTGCGTGGGGAGAGGGGGCCACTGACCCACAGAAAAATCAGTCAAGGGCTGCACACAAGTGAGAAGCAAAAAATCAAACCAACCAACCCTCCCAAAAGCCTTTCACTGACTGGTCCCCGACTGAGGAGAAAGACACTTCCCACATTCCCTTCACACACCCGAGCCTAGGGGGGCCCAGGCTAGTAGATCTTGTGTGCTCCAGCCCCGCAGCCATAAGGGACAGGGCCCTGAGCCTTGGAGACCCGATCCAGGCAAGCCAAGGGCTGCATCCGACCCCTGAGCCTGAGATTCCCCACCTTCGCCCTAGACGCTTGGGCTCAGTGATGGTTTCAGAGTGCTGCTCCAGACATGACTGAGGCTGGGAGCCTCTCTGCCTCGGTCTCTTCTGGGACCCTGGCTTAGGGAGCAGGGAGAGGCTGTGCCAGGCCCAGAATTTCTGGAGCAGAGACACTCTCCCTCTTAGTATCTGTGTCTTCACTTCCCACCCCCTCCCCAACATGTTAATCCGTTGCCTTCCCTGAAGGGCAAGAGTTACTGTGTCTCAGCTGCAGCATGTGGCATTGGGCTGCTGGGACTTTCTTGATCACATTGTATAAAGCGTGTGGGGAGAGTAGAGGAGCTTTCCCACAGCAGTCTGTGCTTGGTACAGCCTCTCTGGGGATTTGGCGGGATTAAACCTTTGGTGGGTGGGAGGGAAAGGCCAGGACTTGCTGATCAAAGGAGATTCTCCTATGTCTTCACTCCACGTTCACCCCCCTCTCAGCCACTACTCCTCAGACTTGCCCCAGAATCCTTTTGTGTCCACTCATATGGCACTTCCAGGAGATAGGAGCCTCCCTTGCTCTGGTGAGAGGCTGGGCAGGTTGGGGAATGGGAATGGGAGCAGGCAGGCTCATGACTCCTCTGGAAAACTACTGGCCTCCTGTCTGGCCTCAGCAGGAGAACTGCCAGCATAAGTGAATCCTCTGGTGGGGAGACCAGAACTGAGGCGAGTTTGAGATACTCAGTAAGGGCAATGCCCATTCCCTGCAGGAGCCACATCAGCAATTCACCCAGGATGGCTTGCAGATCTGGAGTGCTGCTTCCTGCAGAGGCTGGAATAGCAGGAGGGGATGCAGGTCAGGATGGAGGGGTGCTGGCAAAGGGGAGTCTGGTGGGGGGGAGGTCTGGGTTGGGGTACTATGGAACAGGAAAGAGGGACACTGATCGAGATGCATGTGGGAAACACTATGTTGAAACAACTGGAGTGGTGTGGTGTGGACCAGGGCTCATCTTTAGAGCCCCTGTGTGGGTACAAAATCGGTATCTGCATCTGCAAAACTGCTCTGCAGATGTGGGTACTTGCAGCTATAAAGCGGATAGCCACAGATTTGCAAGGCTCTACTCATCTTCTGCATTCAACCCTACTCTTCCGTGGAGCCTGGCACTTCAGGGAAGGAGTGGGGTGGGGTGGGGTGAGGAGGGGTCCTTGGCAGGATTCATATGTAAAGGGTCCCTGGGAGATGTTGTGTTAGATTGTTGCTGCCCTGTGGTAGGAGTCCTGGGCAACAGGACTGTGTCTGCAATCTGACACTATCTCCTCCAGTGCGGGTGGCCTTTTCTGTTCTGTCCATCCTCCCCCTTGTTCCCTGAGATCCCTTCAGAGAGCAGAACCCACCTGCACCACCTAGCAACCTCTGTAGACTGTGAGGGTCCCACAGTGCCCTGGCGCCCCAGCTAATCAGTGAATCTGTGCCTGGGCGTAGCCAGAGTTATGGGTATGGGTATGTTTGGTACCAGTCTGCTGTGTGCGAGCTCCCAATTCCTTCTGGGACCATCGCTTCTTGCCCTACCCAGGAGCAATCCCGGGCAGAGGGAGGGGAAGCAGAGCTCCTTGCTACCCCCATGTCCTATTAGCAGCCTCTGAGGAATCAGGCAAGTCCCTAATTGCTACCCTGACCCCTCATCATGCCCCAAAGTGGTGGCGTTTCCCCACTCTCCTTGGCTGCCCCGCATCCGGTCAGGAATGAGCTGAGGGGGGCTCCGATTGTTTCCTCACTTTGTGATTGCTCTAAGTCAGCAGCTCGGCTCCCCTTGCACACAGCTGTTTAAGTAATGTCGATGTATTGACCAAGGCCTCACCGCTCCCATTCCCTTCTTCTCTGACAGCCTCTGCAGATTGACGACTATTTCTGTGGCCAGGATTTTAACCAGCCTCTGGGCGGGACAGTGACCATCGAGGGGACAGCGCTTTTTGTGGATAAGGAGGATGGCATGACCTCGGTGGCTGCCTACGACTATCGGGGACACACGGTCGTCTTCGCCGGCACACGGAGTGGCAGGATCAAAAAGGTGAGCACCCTGCTAGGCTGGTGGTGAGGAGGCTGCTTGGCTGCCTGCCTCCTTCGGGGCCAAGGGCATGATTTTGTTGCTGTGTTTGAGGTGTGAATGGTGTATCCAGCGTGGGGAGTGGCAGTGTCGATAAAGGGCAGTTTCTCTTTGTTCTTGTCCACCAGGCACATTTATTAAAACAGTTGTTTATGGCAGGATTGTAACACGAGGAAACTCCCAGCCCCCCCCTTAAGTCCCAGGCAGTGATAAGGAGAGTCCCTTTGCACAGTCTCTCCTAGGGCTGGGGTGTTGGGTTCACAGCATAGCCAGGTATCCCAGCACTAAGGGTGTCCCTCGCTACCCTCTGTGCTTTTATCATTGGATTGCTTTGCCACCGTCCGAGAGCGGCTGTGCATGGGTGATGTATGAGCCAGTGACCCGACACCTGGAGCGCTTTGTTGGTCTCTGCCCTCTTGCCACATGGCAGTGCTGGCTTGTGAGCAGACGTTTAAGGGGCAAGACGAAGCTCCTTCTTTTGGTACTTCTTGAGTTCAGAAATCCCTCCTCACTCTTGGCCTTAAGTCCTCAATTGGGCCCAAGAGGGGTAAATGACATGGAATGGAGAGGGAAAGGCCTGAAGTCTCATCGGGCAGGGTCAGTCCTCCAGGGCATGTGGGCTTTGGGCCAGGCTGGAGCACTCAGAAGGTCAGCAGGCGGGGAGCTTTCGTCTGGCTATCACACCTGTGCGTAGCTTAGACATTGCTCGGGCCCCACCCCTGTCCCGTTTGGCTGGGTGATCTGGCCTGGGGGGATTTACTCTACATGTTTCTTAGACAGAGAGTATGGAATGGTGAGGCTGCTTCATCTCTACCTTGCCTGCATTTAGCATTGGTAAGCTCCCGTCCCCACTGCATGCCAGGCCCTGCTGCAGCCCCTTCCATGGGAATGCCCTGAGGTTCACGGCACTGCTCCATGGTGGGAGCTGAAGGAATCCGATAAGCTTCTGTAGAAGAGGGAGCTCTCTTGGGAGCTGCAGTGCACTCCAGCCTGGCTGACTGAAGCCATCTGTGGGCAAAATTCCGCAATGTGGGGGAGACTACACAAAAGGCTTCTTGTTGGTGGCAATTAGCAAATAACTCTGGGCTTCTTGCTGCATCTCCACGGGGCATGGATTTCCTGTTATCATAACATCATTCCTATAATTACAGCTGCATATGCTCTGTATAAACACAGTGCACAGTAACTGCATCCTCCACCAGGCAAAGGAGTGTTGGGGGTCTTGGTACAGTCCTTGGATGCCTGAAGTGCAGCACTCAGATGGTGCATGCAGCACTGTTGATCCATCCTCCACAGCTTGGAGACACAGCCGCTTGGGCCTACTTGCTGCCCCACCCCGGGGAGTGATGGCTTGAATTCCAAACTCCTTTTGGAGTCTTTGTTCCCCAGCTAAAATTCCTCCTTTTCTAAAATGACACACTTGTATGTCGAAGCAAAGGCAGCTCTGCAGAGGTGTGATGCGGTGGAGTGGGGTGGAGTCATTGGGATTGGGCCATGCAGTAGTCATCTTGGAAAGCTGCCTGATGCCATTGGCAGCTGTTTCCTGCATGAATTGGCAATGGTAAAGGCAGACCACATATTCCCTTGGGGTCTGAGTGTACGTAGCCAAATGAATAGGGGGATTAAATTAGAGAAGGCTGCAGCCTTCAGTGAGGTGGAGAAGGGTCAAACTTAGGGTTTCAGGCTAGTAGGGGAATTGTGCACAAGAAGGCCAGGCAGGTACTTTTATCTAGGAGTTTGGCCTCCCTGTGTGCTGTGCAAGCATGAACTAAGTATTCTCAGCCCCCTCGGGAGATGGGTCTGTATCCCAGTGCATTCCTTATTTTACAGATGGGGATACTGAGGCACACGGAGATGCAATGATTTGCCAAGGCTACTGAGCAGGCCAGTGGCAGAGCCAGGTGCAGCTCTGAGTTCCTTGCCCTGATCCCTTGCTGTAATGACTGGACCTTGCTGGCTCTATCTGCCTGTGTACAGAATATATATGTGTGGGTTTCCTCTGTGCCACTAGTGTATGATCAGCTGTTTCCACTCTGGCATGTATGGCACAAATCCCTTCACCCCCACAGAAGTGCTGGAGAAAGCAGACTTTTGCTGAGGTGCTGATTTCTGGTTCATTGGGTCGGGAATGCAGTGATTGGCCCATGGCCAGGTTAGGACTGAACTAGGGAGTGTGGTTAAGTCATTATGTTGGTGTCGGCCTGCATGAGGCCAGTGCTGGCAGGAGGAAGGCCCTGTGTGTGAGGGGGGCTTGGGCTTAGAGCTGCTCGTGCAGCCTTCTCCCCAGCCTCCTTGGCTCGGCTCCAGGGAAGCACAACAGCCCCAAGGGGTCCGAGGCATTGCGGCGTCATCCACACACGTGCTATGCTGAGCTCAGCAAGATCTCTGCCGCGCCCCGTCTCTGCTGACTGCCAAAGCCCAGCATCCGCACCCAAGTCTCTGATCCACCCTACCGTGCTGGCTGGGTGGCAGGACCAAGACCAGGCTGTTGGATTCAAGGCCCCCTTTGCCAGGATTTTTTGGGGGTGTGAAATCATGATGAGCCTGAACCTGGCCTCTAGCTTAGTGAGAGAAGCCCACCGAGACTGGTGGCTGTTGGCAAAGAGGGGAGTATGTATGTCTGGGTGAGTGGGAGGTTGGTTTCTTAACACTTTCCCCCCACAATCTCATTCTTCTGGCATGGATCAGAAGGCAGCGCTCCCCCCACACCACTGCCATGCCACAATAGGCAGGCCCCATGCATCTATCTTCCTGCTCTCGCTGCGATCCTTCCCCTCTTTGGCCTGGTGATGTCTGTCATGAGCCCCAGGTACAGCATGAACCCCACCTGCTACTGCCCTGGCCTTGTGTCTGTGATTTGGAGTTCAAGCCTGCAGTAGTGGGGAAGGGAAGAGACTGACCCTCCACATGCATTGAGCCAAACTCAGTTGTGCTGTAGCTGGGGACAATTGCATGGGCTCCAGTGGACATGCACCTGCTTCCAGCAGACCTGAATCCAGCCCCATTGTCTGTAGTTTCTTCTGTCAGAGGATCTCAAGGCATTTCACTAATAGTGAATGAAGACACCTTGCACGGCCCCGCTGGGTTGGGTTGGTATTCCTTTCTATTTTACAGATGGGGAAACTGAGGCACAGGGTGATGTAGGGTAATGCCCAAAGTGTCTGAGAGCCGCTGCCAGCTCCAGGAATAGAACGTAGGAGTCCTTGCGGTCAGTTCTCCGCTCCTACAGCTAGATCACACTTCTTGTAGGGTACTCAGTGAGCACTTGAGTTTCTTCATCCGTTCTGAAGTCTCAATTTCCCTTTCTCTCCTTCAGTTTCCTTCCTCCTCAACATCATCACCTCCATCAGAGAAGGCATCTGGTCGGCATGGATTGTGAGAGGCTACTGTGTTGCTGTCTCGCTGCGGAGGCAGCTTGTCCTCCCTTACGGATCAATACGGGAGCTGAAGTGACTGGTGTCGCATTTCCACCAGCCTCTCCTGCTATTGAATTCCAAATTGCAGGTTCTAAATAGGTCTGTGCCAGTGTGGTGCAGAGGGAGGGAGAGGAAGTGTGGGTGGAGGATTCATGAAGCCACTCAGGCAGTGTTACACATCCAGTTATTTATCTCTGGAACCTGACGGTTGCTATTTGTCTGGCAAATTTCTCCCTGAGGTGCCAGGTCTCTTGTTTTCTCTGCATTCTTGCGCCTTCATCTAACTTTGCCCTTCCCCTCTTCCTGCAACTTCTGTGACTCTGCTGTGGCGGTAGTTAGAGAGAATACCCACTGGAGGATCATGTCCACTCCCTCAGTCTACCAGGATTCAGAACTGGGTCTAGGTGTTTGTAACCATGCGGGCCTCACCGCCACAGGCGCCTCCTCCTGTACCCTTTGGGAATTAGCCTTTTGGTGCTGGAGCACCCCCCTTCTGGCCAGTGTCTCACCCACGGTTACCTATTTTCTCCAGCTCTGGTTACTGCCCTACCTCAGTGCACCCTCACTCTGGGGTCCTCCCGCTCTGGGAACCCCCAAACCCTTATGCCCACCTTGCCTCAGTGACCCACTGCCATTCATTATCTAGCCCCTTACCTCAGGGGCAAACTGCAGTCTGAAAGGGTCAATCCTCATTGGCAAAGGGGTGTGGACCGGCTGCCTTTGCCTACCCTGGCTGCTTCTCTGCAGCCTTAGTACACTCAGGCTTTGCCTTTACGGAGCTTGCCTGGCCAGAGCTTCCCCAACTCTGCCTGCCTTTCCCCAGCCCTGCTCTAACTACGGCCTAGTGTTCTCAGGCCTGGGAGTGAGGTCAGGCCAGAGCTCCCCAGCTCTGCCTGCCTCTTCCCACCACTACTCTGTCACAGGAAGCTTCCAGGGTCTCTGGCAGCCAGGTCCCTTCTGCTTCTCAACTTGACCAGGAGTCAGTCTGCCTCTCCTCCCCTCCTGGAGCCTTTATTTATACTCCCCTCAGCTGGGCCCTAAATAGCTAGTACCTGCCTCAGCTGTGGGGCTTTGCTTTCAGCCCTCTCCAGGGGCTGGGTTTTACCCGTAAAGGGCCAGTGTGGGGCATGCCTGTCACAGTGCTGCATCAGGGCCCACTAAGCCCCAGGGTGATTTTGGAACTTCGGACCCATTCGTGTGGCTGGAGTGTCTCCTTTCTTTCCCTTTGCTTCACTCTGTCTGCAGTTGTAGTTTCAGCTTCTCTGTGGTACAGAAACTGAGACAGGCTCTGGTCCTTGAGGGCTTAAGGAGACCAAGTGGGGTTCAATGGGAAACAAAGGGGTGGTTCTCAGTCCTGTTCCCAATGGGCAAGTGTCCCCATCACAGAGTTTGTGGGCCTGAGAGGCCAAGGACAGGACTCCCCTCTTGCTGTGTGGGCCAGGCTAGGACGCACTGATGGGGGGATGTTTCTCTTTAGGCTGTCTGCGAGGGTCCCTCGCCATTGAAACAGAGCACCTTGCGGGATTTTTAAAAGAGGAAGAGCACTCGCTTTCTCATTCTCTGTGCCTCCTTTGTTCTCTCTCCCAGAGGCAGAGGAAATAATTCTCTTTGGTAAGAGAGGCACGAGCGTTACAATTTGAAAAAAATCTAGCAGGCAGGCAAAGCAGGAGGGAATGTTTAGTTCTGAAAGTAGCGAGGTCGGTGCTCACTCTTACCTCGCATGGGAGCAGGTTTTCACATTCCAGATCCCCTCCGGGAGTCCCAGCTCCTGTGTGCATGAGGCAGCCTCATTGGTCACTCATTGTTGCAGGTGGGAGCTTGTGCTGTGTGTGAGGCGGGAACTTGCCATAGAGGCAGGTGTTGTCTGTGTGCTGCTGGCACTATAGTCCATGTTGTCTCACCAGCTCTTCCCCTGGTCTGCCTGGGTGTTGAGTGATAAGGGGGAGAGGAATGAGATTTGTGGGGCACTGCTGGTGAAGGCTTTGGAGGTGGAGGAGCAGTTACCCGTGATGTCTTTCTGCATGCTGTGCTGGAGGAGGGACCCAAGGCATTCGGGGGATTTCCATTCCCCAGCTGTGAGAGTGTGTGGTGATCAAGGATCTCAGCTGACACAAAAGGTCCCAGCAAGATGAGCATGACTGGACTTTCCCTGTTGATGGAAGAGGGAGGCTGGTCACCAGAGCAGAATGATGTTCTTTGCTCAGTCTCTGAGGGACCCGAAGGTCAGAGGGGGTCCCACTCATTTGGGGGTGACGGACCTTATTCAACCACTGCACCTTCAGGGCTCCTGTGCTGAAGGCTGCGGAGCATAGTGTGTGTGTAGGGGAAGGGTGTCCTGCGTCCCTTACTCTAACCTTGGAGCACGGGTGTGGGGACGACATGGAGAGCTCAGCTTTCTCCAGCAGGGGCTGTCTGGCTGGACTTGGAGGATGGGGGAAGTGCTGCCTCAGCAGTTACCTGATCTTGCTGGGGAGCCTGGTGTAATCAGACCCTGCTGCTGGCTGGCTCTGCTGCTGCAGGGAGTGAATCCTTCCAGCCCGCTGGAGTTGAGACTTCAGCCAGTGCTGCTCCAAGCAGTCTGCTTCCTATGGTCTGAGTGTAGGTGGGACATTGGCATGTTTGAGAGGGAGAGCGGAGCAGCATCGCGTTCGCTTCCCTGGTGGGTCTCCGGAGGCTGAGGAAGGAAGCCTTGTGTAGGTGCCTCTCCTCTCATGCTGGCTGTCAAGTGTGCACCTGGGGAGCCCCGCACGGAGAAGTAGCCTGCTAGCTTGAGGGCATGAGGGGAACTTGAGCATGTTGGTGGTGCAGGTCTCCTCTGACCTGTTGCTGCTCAGATGGGACCTGGGTTTTCATGTCCCAACTCCATGGGGCTTGCACCAGTTGGCTCTTGCAGGTTCCGTGTGTTGTGAGAAAACCTGGAAGAATTAAGTTGGACTACAGCTAATATCCTTGGTGACCATCTCCCCTTTAAACATGTACCTGCCAGGCAGGCCAGCTGCTACCTACTTCCGGGAAGAAAGGTGGGACTTCCTAAAGTTGTAGGGTTGTGGGTTGAACCCTCCTCCAGCGCTGTCCGACCTCCCAGTGTGGGTGCCCTTTGGCCAATGGGCTTTGTGGAGCAACAGAGAAGAATGGAGTTAGAGCCCAGAGCATGTTGCAGGTGCGTGTGGTGTTGGCAGTGGGAAGGGGAACGTGTGACAGGGCATGGCTCAGCTTTTCCCTCTTCACTGGAGGGTGCTGAGCCACCCCAGTTCTCTCTGAGTTCCCCACAGGATCTGGCCCTTAGCCAGGTGGATGGGATTGAAGGCACATTGGCAGAGGTGCTGTGGAGGCCAGGAGTGGGTAGCAGTGAAGCTGCAGAGCAGGATTCTGGGGCATGTTGATAGAGCTGCTGGAGAGGTCAGGACTGGGCAGCTGTAGGGTGAGATCAAGGGGTATTGGCACAGCTGTGAGCATTCCCAGCACCTGCCCATCTCTTGCGAGCCATCCGCTTGCTCCAGTGTTCCCTTGTCATCTTGACAAGTAGCTACATTTGTCGCTGCGCTGCTGGATAATTCCTTCCCCTCTTGGGTTTCTCTCCCTTCTTGGGGGGAGGTGAATGAAGCCTCTGCTGTCCTTGTACTGGAATGTGGGGCAAAGCGGGAGAGGAATGCCAGGCTAGGCCATGCTGCCTGCCTCTTTCCCCTGCGTGCTTGGGAGGCAGCCTCGTTTGTCAGCCCAGCAGTTCCATCCCCTCTGTCTCTCAGCCCTGTGGTGTTAGCATGGAGGTCTAGCTGTCCCAAATGAGCCCGGCCTTTCCCCCAGCATGACCTGGTGAGGCGTGTGTGGCACATGGTTTAGACTTGTGGGCCCATCAGCAGAAGCTTGCTGCTTCCTATCAAGCTCTCTAGGAATGGCGGGAAGGGGACTGGGTGTCTCAGATGGGTCTGGGTCAGTGGCCCTTGCCCCAGAATTCTTCTGCTGCTTCCTGGGAATTTGATGCCCCTGCCACGACCGGAGGGGGTGCTGACATGCTTTTCCCATCCCTCTGGCACAGATGCCAGCTTGAGCTGCAGGCCCACCTGAGCTCCTTAGCCTCCCAGTACTTTTCAGTAAAGAGGTAGCTGCATCGCTGTTGTGGTGAGGAGTCCAACTTGACGTGTCCCCTTCAGCAGTCTGGCTACTGCTGCTGAGGATGGAGCAGTGATAGGGCTGCATTTGTGAATAACATTCCTCCAAACCCCCACATAGCATGTTTGTTAGAGCCCACAGTAACACAGCTGTGCCGTGTAAGTCCCCAAGATCACAAGTGTGCTGATGTCTGTGGGACTTCTCTGTGCCCTGGGAAATCCCATCTCCTACTCAGCTGGCCAAACTGGATCTGAGGAACCTAAGAGCTCTCCTGAGACAGACAGACGCTTCTGCTACTGTTTTCAAGAGCCCTGCAGTGGGTCCCGGGTTAAAGAGGATGCTGATTTTGCCATCTAAAATTGGAAGGGGCGGGGTGGGGAGTCACTGCTCTCTGCACATTCCCCGAATGGCAGCTCCAAGCACTTGCCCAGGCTGTCGCCTGCAGACAGAACTCTCCTTTGTCCCAGGAAAAGATCACGCGGTCTGGCTTGTTTGCAGGGGCTCCTTAGACATGCTGCAAACAGTTGCTTCTCAGAGGCTGGGCTGCTGGTCAGCACCTGTTGCTGTTGCAGCTGTAGCCTCTTTCCTGACCTGCATTTTCCCATCCTGTCCCCTATTTTTTCCCCTCCACCCCTTGCCCCCTCACTGAAACCCCAAACAAGTTGGCCCTGTCTGGTGATTTCCTCCCTGCTGTGTCACCAGGCACATGGCTGGCTATTTTGGAAGGCCCGGACTCTGTAATGTTATGCAAGTACCCTCGTGCTGTCTGCTCTCTATAGTCATGAGGTTGTGTGTTGTCTGTGTAATTTTTGCCAGTGCCAGGATGAGTAACGGAGGGGATGATCTTCCCGAATACTGCCAGTTTTGGATGCAAGCCACTTCCTCTTCATTCTCCCCAGGCACTACTGTAGCCTATCAGAGACCTGTGGTTTTTGCCCTGTGATTTACTGGATTTTTAGAACCAGGGAAGTGACACTGTGTGTTGATCTTTTTGTGTCTCGTTATTCCCCTTGGTAGTTTCCAAAGCAAATCTGCTCTGTACAAGGAAGTTGCTGACCCCTCTTGACTTTGCCTGAACAATCATGATTTCCTTCGGACTGTTTCATGCTTCTGCAAAGTGTGACATTATGAGCCTGATGTGCAAAAAGCCACAAGTGCAGCTGCAGAACTGTGCCCATTGATGTGCTTAATTTACACATGCAAACGTGCATCTCCAACTGCATACTTATTAGGGATGTTAGCAGCTTGGCTATCGGTTAACAGTTCCGATTAACTGCAAGCCCCCCTCCCTCCTTGCAAGCTCAGCATTTAAAACTTGGACTGGCAGGCTGGCTCAGTCGCCCACTGGTCGGAGTTTTCAATGAAGAGCATGCAGGGGAGCCTGCCTACCACCTCGTGCTGCTGCTGAGGCAGCAGCCCCTGTCAGCATGGGGGATGAACTTGGCCCCCATGGACAGACTGCTGCCATTCCACATTGCTGCCTCTGATATAGAGGCAGCAGTACAGGATGTCAGGGGGCTTCCCAGGAGTGGAGCTGGGAGTGCACTGGCTGCTGGCCCTGCCCCCAGGGAGCAGTGAGTAATTGTGTAACCACTAAGAAATTTAGCAGTTACACAATTATTAAAATAATTGCTTTTTAACTTCCCTAATGCTTATATGCATGTGCGGAATGGAATGCCTGTGTGTTACGCATACGAAAAACACACCAGGAGCTGTCAACTTATTGGGCATGAACAAAAAAAGCACCATTATTTCTAACCTGATTCTTCACCCTTGCTTACCACAGTTGCACATGCATTCGTCTCAGATGAATATGGAGCATTGCATGCTGGGACTTGTAGTCCTGTGGGGCTACCTCTCCATGCCAGGAAGAGTGTCTGCCATCTGTTCCACATTATGCAAATTAGACACTGCCCTAGGGCCTCTGCTAAGCCCCACTGTGGGCCCCTTGGTTGAGCCAAGATTGGGTGCTGCTTGACTTGCTGGGGAAGTGGGATCAACTCTGACATTCAGCAGCCAGCTGGCCTAAGGCTTACAATAGACCCCAATCTGCCAGTCTCCTGAATTACCAATCAGGGAGATGAGGTGGCTTCAGAGTGGGTGCCCTGCAGACTCCTTGCCGCAGGCTTGGGGCTTTAGGGAACCGGCTTACCACTTGGATGAGGAGGATTAAGCTGTGAACACCTTTTGGAAGGGGAGTAGTTGGGATCCCATGGCTTTGGGGCCTTAATTTGTATTTTTCAGGATAGACATTTGGATGGCTTCTCTGGGACCACTAATAGGGAGAGGGAGGGAGAGGGGCATGAGAATTACTTCAGATACATCCTGCAGTCAGCGAGAGCAGAATTTGGTCCACTGGTGGGGTTAGGATTCGACCCCAAGTTCAGGGAAGCAGGTGATTTATGACAGAGGCTGTAGGAGCCTAGGGGCAGTTAAAAAAAGAATTGGGGGAGGGTTTCTGCTGGCTGGGGCATTGAACACAGCAGCTTCCTTGCTCTCCCCAGTGAATTGGATAGAGGTGAGAGGTGGGAATGGGAATCCCTTTTCCTTCACTGTCGGGTAACTAGGGGCTAAACAGCTTTATTCCTTTACCTGCAACTGGACTTGAAGGATTTGGCACAGCCTTGCTTCTCCAGCCGGATGCGAAAGGCGAGTGCGGCCATCTCTGAAAGCCCTGTGGATAATGCCCTGGTGAGAAACCCACCCTGTGGCTGCTGGGATGGGTGAGGGTATTGCGGTTCTTATCAGATTGCTAGAGCCTGCTCGGGGGCTCCATCCTCCATACCAGTCTCTGTCTGGGAGTGTCAGATAACTGCAGCGTCCTCCCTCTTTTCTAGGCTGCTAGAAGGTAGTGTGTCCTCCTCCCTGTTGGGAGAGTGGATCCACTACCTACCTTTCCCCAACCTCTCTGCTGCCACCAAGGGTCATGTGCAGGATACGGGCAGCTCTTGGCTGCTGTATGTCTGGTGGCGTGCCCATTCTCCTATTCCTTCCCCCATCAGCTTGCCAGGCCTGTTTGAGCAGAAGGGGTGACTGAGGCCCCTGAGCTGCCTGTCTCCAGACTCAGGGAGAGGACAGTGCTGCACTGGGAGTCACGTGGAAGGTCTGTCTTCTCAGGCAGGAATGAGAAACACTTCTAATTGGTTTACATGAAAGCTCTGATGTAGTGGGAGTCTGGCCTAGGCCTCCAGCCCCCGCATTCCTCAGGGGCAAGGGTCCTCCTGTTCCTCATGCAGGAGGTGGGGAGTGGATTTTCAAGCCAGCCTCTTAAATGTCTTTGTGTAAATGAGGCTGGGAAAGATCTGTTAGAAGGGAAGGATGGTCTGTTTGGTCAAGCACAGGTCTGGGAGTCAGGACAAGGAATTCTGTCTCCCTAGGCCTGCCGCTTTGAGACCATGAGCAAATCTCTCTCAATCCCGTTTTTCCACCTGTAAAAGTGGGGACCGTACCTGTGCCCCTTACCAATGAGGTCTCATTTATTAAAGTTTCTGGCGCACTTGGAGCTGATCAGGTAGAAGGCATGAGAACTGGGTAAAGGATTATCCTATGTGCCCAGATGCAATGATGATGGGCTCTTCGGGCATGTGTTGCCTACCTATGGCACTCCGCTGGCAGCCAGTGCAGGTTTGGTTTTGTGCACGTGTTCTGTGGGGTTTTATATGTCTCCGGTGATGGGCTCATGTCTCTTGTTATGGAGAGGGTGTTTGACAGGCCAATAGAGCTCCCCATAGCCACGCTCGATTTTCCTTTGCTTCATTTAATCACATTTTGTATAGTGGATACTGCCTTGGCCACCCTGCATGGACCCTTCCACCATGGCACCTGCTGAGCCAACCAAGATGTGGTTAGCTCTGTGTCCTACCCCACAGAGCATTCCCTGAGACTCTTTGCTCATGGTCAGGGAATGATCTGAGGATTTCCTCATGAGGGCTGAGCTGGCTTGGAATTGCCATCCGTCTGGGTTGGCTGGGCTGGGCTGGTGCAGAAAGCCTGCCTGACCCTTTTATACAGCATCTATTGTCTGTACTGTGCTGCTGCTGTTCAGAAGCCAGAGTGAAGTCTGGCAATAGCAGGGTTAAAGCTGGGTGTTTGAGAGCTCCCAAGCCTGGCCCAGTTGAGGGACTGGCAGACCAGGCCTATCACTGTTTCCCTGGCACCAGGGATCAAGAGGTGTCCGACTGAATGGCTCTCCCAGCAAGCTGAGCTCTGATTTTGGGGGGATGTTTCTTTGTCTAGAGCTGCCTGTCCAGTCGCCCCTCTAATCCCTTTAACCCTCCTCCTTGTGCAAACCCAGATGGCCTTTGGTGCAGATGCATTAGGGAACGTCTGTGTCTGGAATCTCCCCCCCCACAGCTCTCACTCTCTGCAACTTGTTTATTCTCTCCCACGGAAAGCGAAGCTGAACTGGCCCCACGTCTGCTTTTTTTTGGCTCATCTTCTATTTATTATTGTTGTTAATCTTTTCATGCTACGTGGTCATGCTGACCCCATTAACACATGTACAAGTTCCCCCCACCCTTGTGCTGGGGAGGATCAGAGGGCACATTCTTCTCCCCTCTCCCCCCGTGGGGAGATGTGGCTATGTCCCTGCTAGGATACTGACTTGGGGAGAGTTGGTCCAACTTTGGGAGGGGAGAGGAGAGGCAGTCACAGTGCATGCTTTGCCTGTAAGGACCCAGATTTGGCTCCTCTCAGCTGCAGGCATGCCTCAAGCCCCCTGTCCTTGCCAACAGAATGATACAAGATTTCTGGCCGTTTGGTGGTGTGATGGGTTTTCAGGTCCTCCGAGAGAAGCTGGGGTGGCAGGGGAACGTGGGGGAACCCTCAGAATCCCTTGGCAGGGTTGTAGTGAGAGTGGGCTGGCAATGATGTTAGTTTGGAAGGTGGGGGGCGTTGGTGACTTTGTGGGAGGAAGGGCAGCTGGCCAATGGCTTTGCAGGAATCAGTACCGTGTTGCATTCCAAGCTACTGAGGTAGTACAGGAACCCGGGCACGCCTCCTTCCACCACCCCGCCTCCGCCCCCGCAGCTTTGCTTCCAATCTGCTCCAGTGATTTAAAAGCAAAACATTTTCCCACTGCAGTTCCCTTTCTCTCTTGTGCTCGAGTGAGTCAGCAGTTATCCCCACAGGCTTGGCATGGCTTGCGATGCCATGTGCTGGGTGTCCCAGCTTTGCTGGTCCGGGAGAGGGATAGTGAGAACTCCTAGGTAGAATGCATACAAAGACTGAGATGGGGCAGGGCATTGGTGCTTAAGCAAGGCTCTTCCTACCTGTCATTTCCCTGAGGGGGGCAGGGTCTGGCCCCTGATGCCGCTCATGGGCGGCTGATTGCCTGCAAAGGTGCCTTGTCCCTTCTGCTGCCTCCTGTGGCGCTGCTCCAGAGGGAAGTCTGCAGCTTCCTCCATTTGTACGCAGACAGTCATGGTCCCTGAAGAAGGTGTTGCTGGGGAGAATGCAGGTCAGCTTAGAGGACTCCAAGAAATGTTTCTCCATGTGCATGGGATGGTGGTGGGGTTGGAAGGGAGAAGCTGAGATGCTGATCTTCAGTGACAGCTTGGTATCCCACTCTCCTGGCAGTGTGTGCACCTGCCCTGTCCGACCTGCCTCCTGAAGGGATCAGCTGGAACCCCTGCCTTTGACGGGGAGGTGGATCCCTACCAGCCCCTGGGGCTGGTATCCACCTCTTTGAAGGCTGCCAGTGCACAAGGGGTTGGCATCCCTTTTCTTGGTACTGTATCAGACATGCACAGACACAGGATTAGCTGGAACTAACCCTCCAAATCCCTGAAGTCTTGTCCATTGCACCGCCTGGTGCAAGGTGGGGCCTTTCCTAGATGTGGGAAGCCTGGCAGAGGTCACACAACAAATGGCCTGGGACAACCCTGGTTAGTACATCAAGCTCCATGGATTGTTGCTCCTTGGCACGCATCCAGCAAGCTCCAGCGCCATTCCCTATCCCTGCTGGCTTTCTGGGCCCATTTCCTGTCACACAATGGTGCTAAGGCGGGTGGTTCCTAGCTGAAACTCCCCCTGATGTGTTCAGCGTTTGGAATCCAGCCTCTGGCTCCTGGGACTTGGAAACAGCATGTGTCCCTCTTCTGACTCTGCTTTCCCCTGCCCTGTGTGCAGCTCTAGCCATTGCCAGGGGCAGGAGGGCTGGGTGATGCATTCAGAGCCAGTGTTGGGCAGGATCAGGGGCCATGGATGGAGGTGAAGGTCAGTTACCTCCTGGCCTTTGTGCCTGCTGTCTCTGGAGTGAGCAGGTTTTCCAGTGGTTTGCACTGAAGTGGGCAAACCCATTTCCTCAACAGCCATGCACCACACTTGCATTCCAACTCACTGTACTGCCCTGGGAGCTAAGGAAAAGCTGGGGGTGAGGGGAGAGGGAATGGGGCAAACCTGGCTGCACTTGCAGTGGCCCTAATTCTTAGTGTGCACAAAGTAGGGCTAGTTGGGGATGGGGATGGGGATTGGGGGGGGGGGTCTTCTTGTGTTTGGTATCCCAGTTTCAACACTGCGTCCGGCTGCTGGGCAAAGGCACCTGCCAAGAATACTGGGTACACCCCAGTGCCCATGCACCTTCAATTGCAGTCTAGGGATCAAGGGGGGCTCAACAGGTGTGGGGGAAGGACCCGGCAGTGAATGGCTTAAATACCCGGCATAGCCTTCCTTTGGGGACTGCTGCCAGAGACATTCTCCTTGTAGCAAGGCCAGGCCCAGGCAATGGCAAGTGTAGGAGGTTCCCTCACCCCATAGCAGTGTGTGGGGTGGGGGAATCCTGTGACTGCCATAGCCCTAAGTGAATAACATGCTCTGTGTGCAGGGGGGTCTGGCTCAAACACCTCCTGTGCTGCTCTGGCCTGGTCTCAATGGGATTACTGATTTCTGCAGATCCAGGAAGGGTTTGGAACAGGTTAACCCCCCCTGCCCCATTTCCCAGCACACCCTGGCCCACCACCGCTCCCCTGCCCCCCCCCCCCCCCATACAGCTGCCAGCTTGGCTTGTGGGTGCTGGGCTGCCCTGCTTGAGTCTGGAATGTCATATGGCTCTCATGTGGAAGGAGTCTCCTTCCACAGCCCTGGGGCTTGTTCTGCATAGCAGGCAGCAAAGCCGACCCATCTGATGGGAGATTGCTAAGCCAGCTGTCTACGCTGCACAAGGGCCTTTTGTTCTCTGGCTGTCTCTCCACTACTCTGTGGTTCTCTCTCACGTTGCCTCTGCCCCCGCCCCCCCCAGTCTCTTTGGGGACCCTTATTTCCCATTACGAAAGACAGCCAGCTCCCCTTAACTTCTCGGGGGGGGGGGTCTCAAATCCTGCTGCGGAAGACTCAGGCCTGTCTGTCTCTCCCCATTCAATAGCAGTAATTCTATTGGCGTGACAAGGTAGCGGAGTGTTGCCAAAGTGAATCCATCAAATACCTCTTGGCTGCTCCCCACCCCCTTGGGAGCACTCGCTGGAGTCTTTAAGTGCCAGCCCTTTTAATCAGGGTGGAGGCTTGGGGCTGTGGCTTGTTAAGTGGGGGAGGAGCAAATGGAGCCTCCAGAGCAGGTCATGGCTCTGGCCAGGGGAGCGTGCCCTGGGGGCCAGGCCCCTTTGCTGTGTGCTTTGGCCCCTTCCTGCTTGTGAGGAAGGGGCCTTGTTCGCGGCTCATACGCGTCTGCCAGCCACACTGCTCCATACAGGATGTTTCATTGTTGGAGGAAACAATCAGAAATTCACTGTGAGTCATTGGCCTCTGGGAGCTGCCTGGAGCCAGAGACATGCTCCTCAGGCATCTCAGTGGGAGATGCCCTGTGCCCATAACAGAGCCTCCCGCCATGCACCCTGCCTGGCTGGATTGACAGCTTCTAGCGGGAGGTTATTGCTCCTTTCTCATTGGGATGCTGCTGTGGCCCCTTTTTTGCCCCCTCCCCCTTAGCGACCCTTTGAATTGCTGCTGTCATTTGTGGAGGGCTTTGTGACTAGAGGGAGACCTTCCCTAAGTGGGGAGGGGAGGCTATTATGTGGTCGCAGGCTCCACCCAGCCTGGCTGGCCAGGGCACTGTGATTCATGGGCTGTAACTTTTCTCCCCATCTGTTCTATATTCAGCACAATGCAGACAGGTGAAGAAATGAAGGAAACAGGGCTCTGAGTCTGGCTCCCTGCCAGCCGGAGACACGGCGCGAGGGGAACAGCAAGCCCTGCTAAAACCCTGCTTGCAGAAAGTGCTGAGCCTGCACATCTCCCCGGCTCCTTTCACTTCAAAGCCTGGAAGCAGAGCGCTGCGTAATCTCTATCCGTCAGCCTGTGCCGGCTGCCAGAGGGGGCCACGCCACCTGCCAGGCTTTGCCTAGCCGCTCAGGGCGGGGATCGGGGGAGGTGACATTGGCCGGGGGTTGGAGCGATGGAGCGGAGCCAGTCTCTCCTGCTATCACAGACCAGGAGACAGATGCAGGGAGGCATCGCAGCAGCCTGAAGAGAGAGATTTTGGACTGATCACCAGCTGCAAGGATGAGAGGAGCTAGCCGGCACCGTGGCACCAGGAGAGGCTAGTGAGTTGGGGCTGTGGTTCAGCCCTCATGCCCCACAGCAGACAAGACAGTCCCACCCACCCCGATGGCTCTGGGAAGCCCCTGGCCTGGGACATTGTGTTTTGTCCTGCGCTCATGTCCCAAGCCGGGGAACCTACCCAGGGACCTGCTGCAGCTGTGAGAGGGCTGCTCCACCCCCCGGATGCTACCCAGCCTGACCTCCACTTTGCCATGGCCGGGGGGAGGAACAGCCTGCAGCCAGTGCCAGTCTGAACCTGTCATGGTTGGGTCCTTCTCCCTGGCCCAAACATAGCTGCATCTGGAGCAACCTGGTCCCAGTCCTGCTCCAACCTAGCCCTGTCTCGAACCTGCTAGTGAGGGGTAAGGTGTCTGTCTTGCCACCCCAGCCCCAGAGCTGCCACAATGGGGAGAGGCACCTTTCTCTCCCAGCCAGGTGCTGCTGTGGGCCTAGAGAGCTGGGGGGTGTCCTCTCTCTTCGTAGTAGCCCTGGAACATCCTCCTTTGTCCCAAACCCCTTAACCCTGCCCCACCCAATAGCTTGCATCCTCAGGCTCTTGCGCCCCTCTGCCCCAGGGCTGAGCCCCCTCCTACACTCAGCCTCTTGGTCCCAACCCTGCCACATGAATTTTGTCTCGCACATCACTTCCACATGGGTGCACACAACAAAAGTTGGCAAAATTAGAGACAACAGCGCTGCCCCCGCCCCCGCCCCCACTGGCACCAATGGGAGTGTGTGGCCAAGGGGGAGTAGCGCACCTGTAATTATGAGTGAAGAGATGAGTGAGCAGGGTCAGAGGACCAGACTTTAACGGGAAGGGGTGGCACAGCACAGACCCTGCGCTGCGAGGGGTAGATAAAATGGGACTGTCTCTCAAACTTGGCTTTGTATCAGTAGGGGCTGGGCAAGCGCCATTCCCAGCTCTGCTGATGCCCTGCAGCCAGTCCTGACCTGCAATCAATCCCCTGCTGCTCCAGCTGCTGTACACAGCTTGGCCACACCCCTCAATCCTGACTCTGACCTGTGCTATGTCCCGAGTGTGTCTAATCCATAGTAAAATGCCCTAGTGTTCGGAGGTGATTTCAGGCTCTCTTCTCACCTTTCTGTGCAGCCTGTTCTGCCAGGCATCGCTGTTCTCCTGGGTGTGTGCATCTGAGCACATGCACCTGAGTCTCTGTGCCCTGCTCTCTGCCTCACCTTGCCGCAGACCAGCACAGGCCTTTGCAAAGAACATGGATTGCCCAGCAGGAGCGGAAGAAACATCCTGCAGCTGCCGCATAGTGTTAAAGCACCTCACGATTCTTACTAGCATGAGTGGGGAGATCAGTGTCTGTGCCTCCAGTCCGCTGCCTTCATCCCAGAAGCTCGGGAGGACGCGGGAGCAGAACCGTATTGATAGAAATGCAGCAGCATCACTCCTGCTTCCAGTGAGCTATCGCACAAAGTGGCCTGCAAGTCATCCGTCTCGCTGGAGCTTGGCCGGAGCAGTTGCCATGTTTAGGTTGACAATAGACTCATGGAAGAGGAGAAAGTGCCTTCTGGCAGCCTCCCTTCCCTCTATCCAGTCGTGCTTGGTCAGTCCCAGGAGACAGGAGCAAGGCAAAAGAGCTGTGCAACACCTCTGAGGCAGGAGACTGCTCTGTTGGGTCCTAGTGTCCCAGCTACTCTAGGGGGCATCTATTACCTGCACAAATTTCTCTATCCCTTCCAAACTGTAGGGACACACACCTTTACTCAGTTCCTAGGGTTCGTGGTGCAACCCTTTTAATTTACACACCCACTCGTACCCAATTCCTAGGGCTCAGGGCACATCTTCCTGTGGGTTTTGCAGGATCTTTAGCCACTGAAAGAGCCTCACACAGTAATATCCTTATCCTCTATTTATTGACAATTCGCAAACAAGCAGAATACACATGCTAAGCACATGGTGTCATGCTCACCAATCCTGATAAAGGCAGGCGGACTTCCCCTGTTGGCCAGGCAAGGTCAGTCTCTCTGGAACTTAGCTGCTGCACATCACGGTTGTGCAGGAGAGTCCTGGCAGCTCTTATCTTAGGCTGGATCTTGAAGGTGAGTGTTGGTGTTCCTTGTCTCCCTTTGGTCTTCTTCCTTCCTTCTGCTTCTGCTACTTCCGATCTTCTTCTTCTTCTTCTTCTCCTTCTTGGACCCCAGTTTATATAATGAAACCTGAGTCTTGCTTAGCTATATCGTAACCAATTATTTTACTAACCGATCATAACAAAATTACCTAACCAATCATATTCCACTACCTTAATTGATTTACACCTAGAAAAATTAATTAGACAACAGACAGAAACAGTTACAAACCAGACAGAGATCACACAGTCGAACAATAGGAAAATGTAATGACAATGATCATAGAATGAGGATTCCACAACATTCTGTAATGATAAGCAGTTTCTTGCCGGACAGAATGGTGTGACTTAAGTTTTCTTTACCCATCTTGAGATGTTTCTTTATCTGGTGACAGTGGGGGAGCTATCCAGACAGCCTGGTGTGACACTTTTTAATACAATTTAGATGGAATGTGAGTATGTGACTCGAGGCCTTACAGTTAATGGCTGCTGCTCCTCAGTCTGGCTGCAGAAGGTGGCTTTGGTTCAGGTCTAGCGCAGGCCTTCCAACATGGCTACAGAAAAGCCATATCGTTACACGTCTCTACAGATCCTTCAGGTTCATGAGATTCTTTTCCAGTGATGTGCCAAAATCACCTGCGGGCGATGCCAGTTGAGTAGCACAGTGCCCAGTTGGGTTTGAAGTCACCGCAGAAGGTCCCTGGGTCTAACAGGATGGTTGGATTTGGGAAAGGGCTGAGCACTTTCATCCATACTTCCTTTAGCAGCTGGCACTGGACGGCATGTGCTGCCAGACCAATGATAAACCCCGGGTGTCAGGAAGCAGTGGTCTCCTCACGCACATCCTGTTCAGCTGCACTGGGGGCTCTCCTGGCCTTCCTCTGAAGCAGCCAGCACTGAACACTGCTGAATGCAGGTCCCCAGGCGAGACAGACCAAAGTTCTCTCCTGCTGTGGCAAAAATCCTTTGGCTAGCATGCCTCTTCCGGTAGCAAGCTCCATCATGGAGCATACACTGACCGGGCCTGCAGTGTGAGCTCTGTGTGGGAGTAGCAGGTTCTGCTAGAGGCTGAATCTAGCAAGCACTCTGGCCGCAGGAAGTGTGTAGATGCTACTGTGAGGGGAGAGAGTTGGGGGAAGTCCTCTCTCCTCCAGGGGCTCGGGGCTGAGAAGGTGGGTGCTCGTGGAAAAGGCAGCAGTGCTAAGGCTTCAGGTACAGAATAGCTAGTGCCCTTGGCACATGCGGAGCAGGCAAAAAGGGGATGAGTCTATCCTGTCAGAAGGTGGAGAGATGAGGGAGAAATAACCTTTGGTGGGGGGAGGGAGGTGCAGATGGAAAAAGCAGAGGCAAGAGCTGCATTGTTCATGAAATCCCGGGATTTAAAATTCTCACATGATCCCAGGAAACCGTCTTTCCGCCTTTGTCTGTGTCGGATCCTCCAAATCGGTGCAGGGGGATCAGGAGGGGTATCCCTTGAGGGAGCATTGAACCCAGAAGTCTCCTCCTGTCCCCTGGCTGAGGTTTGAGGGGATTAAGCACAAGTAGAGGAAGGCGTTCCTCCACCTCTTCATCCAAGCTGGGGCCTGGCTCCTGGCTGCAGCTGCTTTGAAGGGGGAAGAATGTGAGCTCGGCCAGACGGTGGCCTTACGTGGTTCTTGCTGTATTTGTGTGTTTCCCCAGTGGAATGGGCTTGGCAAGTGTGTCCCCAAAGTCCAGCACAGTGTGGGAGTGGGGGCTCAAGATCGTCTCCGGTGAGTGCTCGCTCCCTCCCTTCCTCTGTCTTTGTGTGACTCCAGCTGGAGCCTGCTTTTCTGCCTCTAGAGTGCAGAGGTTGCTGAGCTGTTTGTTTGTTCCTGGCTGCCCTCTCACACCTGTGACCCTGCCTCTGAGAGCTGGCTGAGGATGGGCTGGGGTGAAGCCACCCCTATTGAGATGGAAATGAGTTTGGAGTCCTGAGCTCTGGAGAGGTGCCTCCTGTCAGAGCCATTGTGTCCATTTGGAGGCTGCAAGGCTGACTAATATGGGCCTTTCAGGCTGGAGAATAGCCCCCGTGTCTCCCTGATGGGAAAGGAGAAAGGAGAAGGCAAGAGGGAGCCACGCGGCTGATAACAAAGGTGCTATTCAGATGACAGGGGCCTATAGACATCGCTGGTGTGGAAAGGGGCAGCTCTGGTATCCAGGCAGGCCTTTGTCTGTCCTGACCAGCACAGATGAATGGTGTCTGAGAAATCTTGCTCTGTCCCTCTCCGAAGCCACTCCCTATGTGAGGAAACCTGCCCTTCCGTGGGGTGGGGAGTTAGCTGCTTCTTGTGTCCCATTTATTGGCCCGTTGGGGTTCAGCGTTGCTTTCTGCTCCACCTGTTTTATTTCAGTTGACATCTGCACAGAGACAAGGGGTGCTGTTCCCCAGGGCACCGGGATGAGACGGGGAAGGGGATAGGGATGGAAAAGGCATCGCTGCTAGGGCTTTGGGGACAGCATGACTAGTGCCCTTAGATGAAATGCTGCACATCAGCTGGGTGCCAAGAGATTAAAGCAGATGGGGAGGTCCCAATTGCCAGATTAGGGACGGGTGGGAGAAGAACTGGGACAAGAGGGAGTAGTAGAGCCATAGAGTCTAGCGCTCACAGCAAGGCAGTGGATGATGATGCACTCCTGAGAGCTAGTCTGGTCTACACTAAGCTGGTGATGGGCCTTCAGTGAGTTGCTGGCTGCCCCTTTTCTGGCCTCTCTTTCCTGGCCTGTCTTGGGGAGGGGGGTGGCTGCATTGTAGGCTATGGCAGCGCTGCAGAATAAAGGGTTTTCTCAATCCAATTTAGCTAAGTCACCGTAGAACAGCAGTCAGGGCATGGCAACTTGGCTCTTAACTCAGATTGCAGTGTGAGTTCAAGCCTGTAGGGCAGGTTGGGGTTGAAGTCACACCATGTATCTGTGTTAAAAACTGAGCTGAAGTGTCTTCACTGTGGTTGTCACGTATATTAGTTAAGCCAGGGTGTATGGATGCACTTTCTTCTGCAGCGTGGTTATATGGAGGGAATATTGTCGTCTGGCTTGGGCGGCCCATCCAGGCCCTGACCTGCGGGGCTCTGGCTTTGCATGACATATTGTGATGCTTTGACTCATGTGGTAAATCCGTACATCCCCAGGGAGCAGGAAGGTTGAACTAAGGATGTTAAATATCGATTAATTTACTAGTCGAGTAGTTGATGGAATTTTCATTAACTAGTCGATAGGCACTTCTGCATTCCTCCTTTGAAATGTACAAGAGCCCCAGCGGGAAATGCTGCACGGAGCCCGGGGTCAGCTCCATGCGGCATTGCTGCTTTGAAACACTGCCGCGGCATTCCAAAGGGACAGCGCCGCACGGAGCCTGTACCCCAGGCTCCGTGAGGCGCTGCTGCTTTGAAGTACCCCGTCCTTTGCTACGTCTATCTGATAGAGGCAGCAAGGAGAAGGGGAGCAACTACTCGACTCGACTATCCGATAAGCATTTGCTTATCGGATAATCAGCTAGTCCTTAACATCCTTAGGTTGAACCATGAGCCTTGCTGCTTCTCCAGCAGCTCCTTGGGCTGGGCTGAGCCACGGGTGGGTAGCAAGGGCAGGCTGTGTGTCTCACAGGGCCACAGCACGTACAGATAGCGGCCCGGGTAAGTCAGCCATTACTGATCCCCTGTGGCCTGACCTCTGTGGTTCCTATGGCAACTACTGGGTGCATGCAACTGAAGCTGTGGAGACCTCCAGCCTTGGAGGAAAATCCATCATAAATCAAGAGTGAAACAGAGGTGCAAGCAGCAGGGAGATGGAGAGGAATGTGCATGGCTTGGGAACGAGGGGCTGAGACGCTGGCTGCTTCCTCAGCGATTGAAGGCTGCTGCTGGAGCCCATCCTAATTCTCTGAGCCTTTTGATATTTGCAGTGCATTCATCTATATTGCATGGATCCCTACAGGGGGCTTGCACTCGGCACACACTCCACCAGCACTGCCCAGGCCTGCGAAGGCTTGACACAAGCTGCTGCTGCGATCCCTTTATCCCTCTCCCTTGCTTTCGTTAATGATCAGTTGGTCTTTTTGAAATGGGGGAAATGCAGGTGGTGTTATAGCAGAACTGATACAGCCAAGAGTGGGGAGTTAGTCAGGGCCTTTGCAGATCAAAAGCCTGGGTTGAAATTTGAGATGGGGGTTGCAGAAAGGGCTCTGTAGCACATGGCCTGCTGCTAATGAGAGAGCAGATCCGTGCAGATCCCCTTGGGGGAGCAGCTTGAGGCATTTGCTTTACAAGAGAGCTGTTAGATTATTTTGAGGTGGAGGGTGAGGGGCGGGAGTTAAAGCCAATCCCCTGATGCCTTGGAAGCATGCATGGTGTGCTGTGATTAGAGTCCAGCAGGGCCATAACCCTCGGCCTTTATCTTGTGTAGGTTGTGTTTAACCTGTACCATACCAGGCAACAAACACGCAATCAAGGCTGTGTTTGTAATCCTGGAGTGCCTGACATTAGCACAGACACCCAAGAGCTCCGCTCATCAAGTCAACAGAGACAGAGATGTGGTTGTGGGATTTAGCCATGCCAATAGGCTTAGCGGGATAAGGAAAGGCATCTTCCAGCCATACGAGACTGGGGTGCTAATCCTGGCTTAGGCCATGATAAAAATAATATTAAGCATTTTATAGGATGGTGCTTTACCAGTGACATGAGTTTGATGGATTGTCAGCTTAATCTTTCAACTGGACATACCACAGAACCCTCACAGGGGTGGGTGTAACTAGCATGGTTCGCCCAGGAGTATACTGGGATTGGAGTAGCTGGGAGGTAGCTTTAGGTCAGGAGTGAGCAACATTGTCAACATTGGGGGAGGGAAGCTCAGATTGGAGGCAGTGGAGTGCCTGAAAGCCCCAAGAGGCTATGGTTCTGGCACGGATTTGGGTACCATTTTGCCTCACTATATAATCCAGACCTGAGATGTTTGTTTCTCCCTCTGTCCTTTACAAATATTTGAAACTAGCAGGTGAGGCTAGTCGTTGACCGGGCAAAGTCATTTTGGGTAGATTACACTTATAGGAAAGATCAAGAAATTAAATATATGTCATAGAATTTTTTGATTAATGTGCTTGCAAAAGGGAAGTAAAAGAACAGTTTTAAATTTGTAGGATTTCAACTTCAAAGATTTTTCATTTTATTGATAATTACCATACATAGTAAATTTGAGTCAGGCACTCGTAAAGCTTCCATTACTCTTTCCGTAACTAATTTGAATTATTTTGTGATTTGTAACAGTAAAAATGTTCTCTGCACTAAAATAACAGTTGAATAGACGACTTGATTTTAATTTTGTTATGAAATAGAGTTCATAAAAAATATTTCCTAATCGTCATGACTTTTTTCCAATAAAAAACAAAAATAATTATTTAAACCTTTAACCCAGCATATTCTGGTGTAAAAAGTAGTGCATTCAGCTAGTTTTAGTGGCAGGATTGTTTATGCATAGTTGGTATCTGTAGGTAATTGCAAAGTAGGACTTTATTTTACATAAACAAATCCACAAGCACAAACTTCAAAATATACAATAGCTCTGTTGTCCTGTTGGAGCCCGTCCTGTCTTCCTTCCCTCCTGTATTCTGCCCATTATGGCTGTGGGAGGGGTGCACTTCTGAGAGCTGACTGATAGGAGGCACTGCTTTCACAGGTGGCCAGTTACATATCATGCCTTTTTGCTGGTGGTTATGTCATTGTTCTTGCATTTCCTGGGGAGAAATACAAAAGGGCTGACACAGCCATATACTCTCTTGGGTTGGGAAATTCACCCACAACAACCAATCTCCTCCCACCCTAATGCTGCAATCAAGGGATGAAACATCAAAAAAAGGAAAGTGGATGTTAAATAAGAAATTCTTGAAGATGAGACTGGGGGAGGGGTCTTGGATGGGAGCTATCCATTGCTTGGGACACTGAAATCTACGAATGGGTTTGGTGCTGGACTTGGGGATACCCTGACTCTTTGCTAGCATGGACCTAGTTTGTAATACAAATGTTCCATTTGTGATCAGGGACCATTCCCAATCACATAACATCCCTGTGGCAACTCTAACAATTGCCCACTTGGAAAGCAATAGTAGGAAAGATATTCAATGGCTGTTTATCTTCTTTTAATGCAATTTGGCAGTAGAAAGGAGGAGGTGAGCCAGCAGCATGTGACAAACCCGTGCTCAGTAGCTCATGAGTTTGGGAATGAGAATAGACTACAGGGAACAATCCTGTGTTGGTCTCATAGAGAAGGGCAGGGTAATCTAATAGGATGTTTCCATCTCTAATGTGTATGATTCTGTCACATTTGTGCTCTGTGGGGCAGGGATTCTCAATTGCTGCGTGTCTGTGCAGTGCCTGGTGCAAAGGAGACCCAACCTGGCTAAAGCACAGAGTGCTAAAGCAGTGTAAATAATAATATAGGAAGGCAATATTGTTATTCCTGTCAATTTGATGGAAACTGTATTCCACTTAGTATAATCTGATTAGAAATGAGAGAGGCAATGTCAGGTTTAAAAATACCATTGATTTATATTAAATGTGACCTTAATTGTGTACTTCTCAGTAATACCCTACATTTACAAAACTCTGCCAGACTTTTAAAAAGAAAAAGGTCTTGCTCCCCTTTAAGTTGTTTGCTTACTGTTTGCATTTCCCTGGCCCAGACCTGGGTTGGTCAATTTCACATTCTGTTTTTCTTCTGTTTTTGCTTTCCTGGTTTACCTGAAAGAGCAAAATGCTGTTTGTGTTTCTTCAGAGGGGAGTGTTTGTTTGAAGTGGGAGGAGTAAAGGAACTAAATCAAAAGATCCCGAGGGCATTTCTCTTCCTCTCCAAGACCCCAGCTTTTTAAAAAAGGCTTGCGGTCCTCAACATGTTTTTCCTTTGAAGACTCAGTTAAAAGTAGGGATGTTAGATAGCGTCTAATTGAATAGTTGTATAACCACATCACATTTTTGTGGTTACATGAATATTTAATAGTCTCCAAGGTGGGGCTGGCATCCATTGCTCCCCCAGACCCACTCCTGGGGAGTCCCCTGCACTGCTGCCTCTCTATCAGAGGCAGTAGCACAGGGAGGCAGCAGCCCCTGTCCATGGGGGAGTGTGTGTCTGAGCTCCCCATGGAGACTGTGCCGGCATGGAGCCTCCCCTGTCCCTCCCTCCCCATGGTGCTGCCTCTGAAAGAGGCAGCAGCATGAGGGGAAGGCAGCACCTGCTCCTGTGTCCCTCCCCTCTCTAGGAGGCAGCAAGGGGGAGGCAAGCTTAGGGATGTTAAAAGGTGTTTAATCAGCTAATTGATGGAATTTCCTTTGACTAGTTATTAAGGGGGGGAAACCAGAGCCACAGCGAGGTTAGCTCCTGGAGCTCTTAATATATTTAAATAGCACAAGTGCAGCGGGGGGGGGGGGGGGGACACTGGGACTGGGTGCGAGCTGGCTGATTCCCAGCCTGCGCCTGGTCCCCAGCTATGTCTCTGCCTCCCCTGCCCCCCCTGCAGAGATGGTGCTGGGGGAACCGGCTTTTAAGACGGCTTCCTCTAGCATCAGCTCCTGCTCCTCCTCCCAACACTGCCTCACTCTGATAGAGGCAGCAAGAGGCGGGGAAGTGTCTAGTCAACTTATTGCTCATATCCCTAGGCAGGCGGGTCCACAGAGTGTGCATGTGTGGAGATCTGGCTTAAAAGCTATTGGCTCCCACCTGCCCCCTCACCCTTAATGCTGCTGCCTCTCTATCAGGCGGATCTGGTGCTCGTGGGGAGCCACCTTAGAGCTGGTTCCTGCCTCCTGCTCCCTTTGCTGCCTCTGATATAGAGGCAGCAAGGGAGGATGCATGTAGTCGACAGGATTAACCGATAAACCCAGGCTTATGGGTTAATTGTGTGGTCTACACATTAACAACCCTAGTTACATGTTTACAGCAAGCTTCTCCTCTGGGTGCATTATACCGTAATGGTCCATGATGGTGGCTTCTTTCACTTTGTTCCACTTCTACTATGCGGAATAGCTGGACCAGTCATCTGATCCGGTATCAGGCAGCTCTGCTGCTTTCTCCTCTTCGGGTGTGTTTTGGTCTGCATAAATAGTGCAGTAAAGACTACTTCCCCCAGGGGAGGGATAATGTAGCTGTTTCCCACCCTAACAGAAAGCTGTCTGGTATGTGAGACCTGCAGTTGGACAGTGGTGGAACCCCACCCCCTCTCCTGCCTCTGCTCTCCTCTCGCTTCATTTGTGGTTGACAAACTCACTGGAAGAACAAATGTTGCTGTAATTTAATTTTCAGACAAACAATAGTCCGGGGACAATGTTAAATTCATGAAACTGGCTTAATGTGCTGAAATTTAATGAGACTGTTTGTGTGCTGCTCTGGCCTCCTGTCATAGGCAGTTCCCAGACCAGGGAAACACTTAGCACCCCTCCTGGACTTGTAGGCACCCCTCCGCCTCTCACCTCGCTGAGCACTGGACCTGGTCTGTTTCCCTCCCCAACTGCAGAGCTCACTCACATTTCAGTTGGCTTCATGTGGCATAGACTCATAGACTCATAGACTTTAAGGTCAGAAGGGACCATTATGATCATCTAGTCTGACCCCCTGCACAGTGCAGGCCACAGAATCTCACCCACCCCTCTTAGAATAATCCTAAGAGGATGGTTGGTACGGATTGGTGCTCGTCACACAGTGAATGGTGGGGTTCTCTCCACGCCATCTTGTGGGAGAGGAGTGCTTCACCCTCGGAGCACAGGCTGGAGGAGGCTGGCTCGAACAGAACTGCTGCCTTCTAAGGTATAGCACAAGCACAGCCTCTGCCAGGCAGGGTTGTTTCCTATCTGTGGAGGTCAGAGCTTGCCAGACTGCTGCTCTGTGGCCTTTTCCAGGCCTTTATGAAGTGGAGTCCCCTCCCCCCACCCCCATTCCTGCCATGTCGGACTTTTTAGTGTGATTGCTGCCGCTGATTTGGCGCTGTTGCTATCTGGGTTAGAAAAGGCTAGTGAGAAAATTCCCCTCTGCTCCAGGCTGCCTGGTGGGGTAGGGCTGGCGCTAATAGCGCACTCCCCCAGGGCGCTCCTTTTCATCAGCATTATTTCTCCCTGTAAACTTTATTTGGCTCAAACCCTGCTGAGCAGCTTTTTCTCCTTCCTCCCCCTAATCGGGATGTGCCGCCTGCTCTGGGGTCCTTTGTTAAGGCAAAGCCCCAGGTATTAGCCGCTCTAGGGCGTGCAGCACCAGGGCCTGGCATTAGAGAGGGTTTCTGTGATTAATGCTGGCTGAGTGGAACAGCTCCTAAGGATTCCGCTTTTAATCTCCACTCCTTGATCTCTTCGCCCTTTGTTGGTCAGATTCTCCCTGCTTGCCACTTTCCCGCTGTAGGGAGGGTCTGGATCATTCCTGGCAGGGGAAGGTGTGACCTGTTTCCTGGGGGAATGCCCATTCCTCTGCCCATAGCGCAATTCCTGCAAAGAGGACTGAGTTATCCATCTACTGGCTGATCACCCACTGGCTGACACCCACCTAGAAAAGTAGTTGTTGTGGCACAGGGTTGGCCGTCAGTAAAGCAACATCAGGTATGGAGGGGGGAGACCTATTTCCAGCAAAAAGAAAGAGCAGGGTTGTCTTCTGAGCCCTGATATTTCAGCTGTGCCCCACCCTGGCCACATAGAGTGGGATGGAGTAACCATTGGGTAGCTCCCCAGAAACCATTGTTATTATTTGAGCTGACTCTTTAGTCATGGGGCTGGGTGTAAGATCCCGAAAGGACCAGCTGCCTGCAGAAGGACTTCATTCTCTGCCCCTTAGCATACAGAGGGTCTAAGAGTCCTGTCGGATCCCACTATGAAAATGACTGTCCTGTGTTCAGCCAGACTGTACCTCTCTCGGGGCTCCCAGCTCGCCCAGCACTCTGGATTGGGGTTTCAAGTGTTGTTGAATGGCAGTGCCCACTGTAGCCAAGGCACCGCTGTGCAGCTGCACTTTGGTACCAAGTAGCCCTAGTTCCCACCAAGCCTGCCTATTAAACAGGCTCCATAAGAAGCTTCCAACTCAACAGCTCGGGGGGGAACCTCGATGTCCCATATCAAGAGCTGCCTCTCCTAATACCCAGTATCACTGGCCCCCTGCATGCCTCTTGGGGTCAGTGGCCTTTGTGGCCCTTACTCATCCCCCTTTGAGTATCCCAGAAAATCTCCACCCCTGTGAGGTCATTTGTCTTCAGGGTGATAACCTTTGATCTTTGTTTTATACAAACAGTTGCAAATGACCCTTCCTCCTGGGTCACAGGGCAGAGTTGAGAGGTCACCAAGCAGGTCAGGCTGGCTATTGCACAGTGACAAGCTCTTGCATGCGTAAAGCCCGGGGTAGAAATGATATGGAAGTGGCTGGGGTTGCTGGGCCAGGCTGTCGGCTGCTGCAATGCTAAGGGTGGGAGAGGGCATTTTATTTTCCTGTATGGTTGTGCCTGCTAGGAGCTTGCTGTCAGGTGTGGCAGTGCTCAGGGGAGTGGGAGGTTGGTGGGTGCCTGGAGTGGGATTAACCCCCTCAGTAGTTGTGGGGTCAGTCTGAGAGCCCTGGGGGGTGTAGAGGCCAGGAGATGTTCTGCCCCAGGTGTTAAGAGAATGAAGCAAACATCCTAACGTCAGAATATTGTTCCCTGCCCTGGCATAGACCAGCTTTCACTGAGGCGTGCGGGAGTCACTGGACGCGGTCAGTACAATCCGTCTTTGGGAGAGGGGGGCCCAGAGCTAGGGCCCTGTCCCTCCCCCTACACCCAAGTCAACTGAGAATGACTCACTCCCAGCTCCTTGTCCCAGCCCCCCAGCCATGCTCCCCCTCTGGCCTTTGTCCTGCTTCCCTGGCAAAAGGTGTCACCTGGTTGCACCTACCCTGCCCCCACTCAGGTTATGAAGGGCATCGGCCATTGTGTACATGGTGGAGGCTATCATACCAACCATCTAGATATTAGTACAGTGTCCAGGGAAACTGAGGCGCACACACAGAGGGTTACTATAGGACAGTAGAACTCACATGCAACACAACAAGGGAAATAAAATCCCCACCTCGGCTACTGGGGAGCAGATAAGGGGTATGGGCCTCTATGGGTCGGGAGGTGGGGGAGGTTTTCTGGTGTGAGGGGGGGAATTGAAGGGCCAGCTGGGGGTTCCAGACGTAGGTGCCAACAATGTAGGGGGCATGGACATATTTCCCAAGCTGAGACAAAGTACCTGGGTCTGCACCTTTTATATTTCTTCAGTTTACGGTGCTGTGCCAGATCCGTGCCTCTCGCCCGTCCAGTTGTTGTGCAGTGGCATCTGGCTCCCTCCGCCCTTCCCCCTTCTCATTATATGTAGCCCCTACAGGATATTTGTTACATCCAGATATGCTTCAGCACTTGCATGCTCCCAGGCTAGTGAGCCCCATGCGGCTCCTCCACCCCATGCCAGGTGCTCTGGAGACGCCTTGATGCTGTTATAGCTTTCTGCGCTGGACCAGCAGGTAGCATGAGCTTAAACACCCCCTTCTGCCTCCTGGTAGCTGAATTGTTCCAGCAGTTTGAAAGAAACCACCCTGCTCCCATGTATGTGGGGAGCTTTAAGCCCTGGGGTTGTCCTGCCTGACACATGCGCTAGGAGAGAGATTCTGTACTGCAGTGGTTCCCAATCTTTTTTATGCCGCCGATCAGCAAACGCAGTCACAAACTTTTGGCGGACCAGTAACATTTTATTTGCATATTCATGTATTCATTATGCAAATATACAAATAAAATTTTACCATCTGCCTAGCCCCCACCCAGCCCTTTGCTCCTCAGTGCTTAACACCCTTTGACCATCCTTATAGCCCATGCCAACACCCTCTTCCCCCTTTTCCCCTACCCCCCGCCCGCACTCCCCAGAGCGAGGCTGCCCCTTCTAGGGAGCGTGGTTGTTACTGCCACGCGGGCAGAGGGAACGGCCCTCCTCCTTCTCACCCCCTCCTTTCCCAACTGCGTCTTGCGCCCCCAAGAATAGAGGGGGGAGCATGGAGCCTACGCAGCTGCCATAACTGCGGGGGGAGGGAGGCTACTTCACCTCCTCCTGCTGCCGCTTCAGTCCCAGTGCTGCTACTGGCAAAAACATCTGCGAGGGCAGGAGGGCAGCCATTGGCAGTGCGCGTGCTTCCTCCCTCCCCAAGCGTGTCTCCCTAAGTGTGGAAGGGAGGGGAATGGGGAGAGGCACCTCCTGCTCTGCCGCTTTCTGCCGTCGCTTCAGCCGCCATGGTTGCCAGAGCTGAGCCGCTGTGACCCGGCAGCCAGCGGACCGGCAGTTGGGAACTGCTGCTGTGATGGAGACACCCGCAGGCATCTGCTTCAGCTGGTGTGGGAACAAAGCCCACATGCCACTAGTGCCCAGTGCCTCCAACCTGCGCTTGAACTCCAAGTCCATATGTGCTGCGAAGGAGCAGGGAGGTTGGATAGAACCAGGAGCCACAACACCAGGCTGGGGGCATCATGGCAGAGAGCAGCACTGTCCAGTGGTGTGTGAGGAGTAGGGATGTTGCATGTAGATTCATCAACTAATCAAAAAGTCGATGGAATTTCCGTCGACTACTCAATTAGTCGATAAGGGCGCCTTCACCTTTGACATGCAGCAAGAGCCAGCAGGGCTCTTGCTACATTTCAAAGGCAGAAGCGCCACCAGTTCCCCCCCATGGAGATGCTGCTGGGGGAACCAGATTCTGAGGGTACGTCTAGACTACATGCCTCTGGCGACAGAGGCATGTAGATTAGGCTACCCGACATAGTAAAATGAAGCGGCGATTTAAATAATCGCTCCTTCATTTAAATTTACATGGCTGCCATGCTGAGCCGACAAACAGCTGATCAGGAGGCATACCTGGGTGGGCGACAAATACCTTGGATGTCGACACCCGCGCGTCCAGACTATCGCGCTGAGCCGACAAACAGCTGATCAGCTGTTTGTCGGCTCAGCGTGGCAGCCATGTAAATTTAAATGAAGGAGCGATTATTTAAATCGCCGCTTCATTTTACTATGTCGGGTAGCCTAATCTACATGCCTCTGTCGCCAGATGCTTGTAGTCTAGACGTACCCTTAGAGGCAGCAAGGGGGGCAGGAAGCTGCTAGTTGAGTCAATATGCTTATCGGATAATCGACTAGTTGCTTACATCCCTAGTGAGGAGTGCAGGAGTATTTATTGCTCCTGCATCTGTCCCTTCTCAGCATTACAAGGCACTGTCCTTCCAGTCACTGGAACGCTGTCCAGCCCAAAATACCCAGACCTAGATATGGGTGACTAGGCAAGGCCCTAGACGAGAGTTTCCATTCCTGGGCCAGATGTGCGCCAGGTCCATGCCAGTCCTTTTCAGTTCCCTGAGCCTTGGTAGCTCCCTAAGGCTCTTCCCCGGTCAACGAGTCCAAGAGGAAGAACTCACCTTGCCTTCTGCGCACTGATTGTTGGGCTGGGAATGGGGAGAGGGGCTCCCATAGTTAACTAACCCCAAAGCAGTTGAGAAGAGGTGGCAGCAGATCTGCTTGGTGGGCAAGGAGTTCAGAATTGCGCATGAGGATGTTCTGGGTGTGTGCCCTGGAGTCCAGCGTCCCTCGTGTGCTGGGCACCGGGGGGCGTCTCTTGCTTACCTTGCCTCTGGCGACACTGAACCCTTTAGATCTTAATGATGTGACACAATTCAGCAGAGTGGCCCTTTCCTTTCCTGTGGCTGGAGGTGGAACCTGTGCATTGCTGGCTGAGCGGGTTCTGAGCTGAGCAGCTTGTGAGGCTGGGTCCCTCTGCACTAGGGCTTTGGGGAAATCTCTCCCTGGTGCAGCTCTGCTGAAGGTTGCAATGGCAGGAGAGCCAGCACAGGTAGAGCACGGGCCTGTTTTCCCACTTGTCTCTAGTCCTGCTCAGACCTGTGGCTCTGTGGCAGATTGCCTTACGGTGCTGTAGAGAGAGCTTTCGGTGTGGGAGAGCAGAACTGCTCTCCGCTTCTGCTCCTGGCTGCCCTTGGGGATGCAAAGGAGCAAAAAACAGATGCTTTCCTATGAAGTTTCCTGCTTTTTGTGTGAGTCTGGGCCTTGCTGAGGGAGCAGCTGTGGCACTGGCAAGAACATGCAGGCAGGAGTTAAGGGAGCTTTCCTTGCCTAGCTCTGTTGATATCCCTCAGTCCTGGTCTCACAACAGCTGCTGCTCCAGTCCTGCTCCATCCTCCCAACTCGACCAGTGAGGTGCAGCTCGAAGGCCTGCCTCTAAGGTGGAATTGTCAGTGCTCCTCAATCCTGACCTGCAGCAGAGACTCCTCATTATGCCAGATGCTTTGCTGGCTTGATAAGAGGAGCCAATGCCTCCTGTGAACTAGGCTGAGTCCCTTCAACTCATTCCATTTGTGATCCTCCTTCCCCCCACAGGATTTGAACCCAAAGCTGTAGAGACCAAATGCTGGTGAATTCCAGCCCTTTGCCATCCTTTCACACCCCATGCTCACACTCTGCTGCTGTACTTAGAATCATAGAATACTAGGGCTGGAAGGGACCTCAAGAGGTCATCGAGGCCAGTCCTCTGCCCTCGTGGCAGGACCAAATACTGTCTAGACCATCCCTGACAGACATTTATCTAACCTACTCTTAAATATGTCCACAGATGGAGATTCCACAACCTCCCTGGGCAATTTATTCCAGTGTTTGACCACCCTGACAGTTAGGAACCTTTTCCTAATGTCCAACCTAAACCTCCCCTGCTGCAGTTTAAGCCCATTGCTTCTTGTCCTATCCTCAGAGGCCAAGATGAACAATTTTTCTCCCTCTTCCTTGTGACACCCTTTCAGATACCTGAAAACCACTATCATGTCCCCTCTCAATCTACTCTTTTCCAAGCTAAACAAACTCAGTTCTTTCAGTCTTCCTTCATAGGTCATGTTTTCTAGACCTTTAATCATTCTTGTTGCTCTTCTCTGGACCTTCTTCAATTTCTCCACATCTTCTTGAAATGTGGTGCCCAGAACTGGACACAATACTCCAACTGAGGCCTAATTAGTGCAGAATAGAGCGGAAGAATGACTTCTCGTGTGTTGTTCACAACACACCTGTTAATGCATCCTAAAATCATGTTTGCTTTTTTTGCAACAGCGTCTCACTGTTGACTCATATTTAGCTTGTGGTCCACTATAACCGCCAGATCCCTTTCTGCAGTACTTCCTAGACAGTCGCTTCCCATTCTGTATGTGTGAAACTGATTGTTCCTTTCTAAGTGGAGCACTTTGCATTTGTTCTTATTAAACTGCATCCTGTTTACCTCAGACCATTTCTCCAATTTGTCCAGATCATTTTGAATTATGACCCTATCCTCCAGAGCAGTTGCAACCCCTCCCAGCTTAGTATCATCTGCAAGCTTAATAAGCGTACTCTCTATGCCGATATCTAAATCGTTGATGAAGATATTGAACAGAACCGGTCCCAAAACATACCCCTGCGGAAGGTCACTTGTTATACCTTTCCAGCTGGATTGTGAACCAGTAATTACTACTTTCTGAGAACGGTTATCCAACCAGTTATGCACCCACTTTATAGTAGCTCCATCTAAGTTGTATTTGCTTAGTTTATTGATAAGACTATCATGCGAGACTTATCAAATGCCTTACTAAAGTCTAGGTATACCACGTCCACCACCTCTTCCCTCTCCACAAGACTCATTATCCTATCAAAGAAAGCTATCAGATTGGTTTGACATGATTTGTTCTTTACAAATCCATGCTGGCTGTTCCCTATCATTTTATTATCTTCCAAGTGTTTGCAGATTATTTCCTTAATTACTTGCTTCATTATCTTTCCTGGCACAGAAGTTAAACTGACTGGTCTGTAGTTTCCTGAGTTGTTCTTATTTTCCTTTTTATAGATGGGCACTATATTTGCCCTTTTTCAGGCTTCTGGAATCTCTCTTGTCTTCCATGATTTTCCAAAGATGATATCTAAAGGCTGAGATACCGCCTCTATCAGCTCCTTGAGTATTCTAGGATGGATTTCATCAGGCCCTGGTGACTTGCAGACATCTAACTTTTCTAAGTGATTTTTAACTTTGTTCTTTTTCTGTTTTATCTTTTAAACCTACCCCCTTCCCACTAGCATTCACTATGTTAGACATTCCTTCATCAGACTTCACGGTAAAGACGGAAACAAGTAAGTCATTAAGCATCTCTGCCATTTCCAAGTTTCCTGTTACTGTGTCTCCCTCCTCACTGAGCAATAGGTCTACCCTGTCCTTGGTCTTCATCTTGCTTTTAATATAGTTATAGAATGTCGTCTTGTTTCTCTTTATGCCTGTGGCTAGTTTGAGCTTGTTTTGTGCCTTTGCCTTTCTAATCTTGCCCCTGCATTCCTGCATTGTTTGCCTATATTCATCCTTTGTAATTTGTCCTAGTTTCCATTTTTTATATGACTCCTTTTTTATTTTTAGATCATGCAAGATCTCCTGATTAAGCCCAGGAGGTCTTTTGCCATATTTTCTATCTTTAGCCTGCTGAACGAACAGCTGAGAGGGAGACTTCATTTGAAGATCTGTAATGGGAAGATGCCCAAAATCCACAGAGCGAGGAGAACTTGGTCTGAAACAGGAGAGCACTAGATTTTAGGGAGGAGGATGCAGACATTGTGAAGAGCTGTTCTAGAGTTGCAAGCAGGTGGCACGGAAGAAGTCCTATGGAGAACGGCAGGCACTGTCACCCCATGCTGCAGTCCTACTAATGGAGAGCAATAGCCCAGGGCAGACCTGGGTCTGCCATTTGGCACCATGCTGAAGGGTATAATTGGGGGATGTTTGATTAGTCAATATTCCATTAGTCGATAGGGCGCCTCCACCTTTGAAGTGTAGCAACAGCCCTAAGGCTGTTGCTATGTTTCAAAGGCGAAAGCGCTGCATGGAGCCCAGGATAAGCTGGGGACTCCCCCACTGATCCTGGGCTCCATGCAGCGCTGCCGCTTTGAAACGCTGCGGGGAGCCCAGCGTCAGGCCCCTCATGGTATTTCAAAGCGGCAGCACCCCATGGAGCCTGGGATCAGCTGAGGACTCCCCTGCTGACCCTGGGCTCCATGTGGCGCCACCGCTTTCTAATGTCGCGGGGAACCCAGCATCAGGCTCCACGTAGCATTTCAGAGTGGCAGTGCTGTACGGAGCCCGGGGTCGGCTGGCCCAGGGCTGCACGTGGCATTTCAAAGCGGCAGTGCTGCATGGAGTCCAGGCTCTGGCCCCAGGCTGCCACTTTGAAATACCTCCTTCTCCTCCCTCTCTTCCCCGCTGCAAGTGGGGGGGGGGGGGGGGGGGAGAAGCAACTCGTTGAGTAGTGTGCTAGGGCACTTTGGCACCAGTGTGGCAAGGGACAGCAGTCTTGCTGAAGATGGGAAGAAGGAAAATGGCACAAGGGATGCCAAAATGTCTCTGACAGGCCATTCTCCCTGCAGTGTTGTGGGAGTGTGGAAATAATGGCTTCAGCCAACAGAGAAATGAAACAGGAACATTGGCCAGTGTAACGAAGGGTTAAATGCTGAATAGCATGGGTCTCCGACCTTTTTGAGCACTTTTTGAATTTAGATGCAATCCAAGTTCTACCTCAAATAGAAATAATCTGGCCCCGCCTCCTTCCTGCCCCTTCTCCAAAGCCCCGCCCCTACTCACTCCATCCTCCCGCTCTTGCCCATCCTCACTCACTTTCATCAGGCTGGGGGCAGAGGGTTGGGGTGTAGACTCTGGTCTTGGATTAAGGGATTTGGAGTGTGAGGGGCCTCTGAGCTGAGCCTGGGGCAGGCAGTTGTGATGTAGTAGGAGTTCTAAGTGCAGGTTCTGGTTGCAGCGGTGCTTAGGGATACGGTAGGGGCTTGGAGTGCATGAGGGAGTTCATGACTAGGGTAGCAGTTTGGGATGTGGGCTCCAGCTGGACCCTGCTGATGGCTCCTGGGTGGTGGGGCTAAGGCAGGGTCACCCCTGCCCTGGCCCTGACCTCACTCCCTAAATCAGCCAGCAAACTCCTTCCATCCACCCTGTTGTGCCCCCGCCCTGCTCTGTGGAGATAGGATACAGAGTGGGAGAGGGGGCACCTTGACATCAGCACCCCTCTTCTCCCTCCTCTGCCCAGAAAGTAGAAGGCTCCCCAGGGGAAGAGGCAGCTCCAAGGCAAAGGGCAGGAGCTGTGCAGCAGTTGTGGGAAGGGCGGCTGAAGTGCTGGCACTTGATAACCTCTTGGCCAATCCAGTCAGGATCCCCTGTCAGAGGCTCCAGGATCTACTGGTAGATCCCGATCTACTGGTTGGTGACCACTGTTGTATAGACTTCCCTGGAGGGAAGGTTTGGATTAATGATCTGGCTGCAGGAGACAGTGGGTGGTGCATGTGGCAGCCAAAAGGTGCCTGCTCTGCAGAGCAGCTGTAAACAAGATACTTGAATATTACAGTTAACTTTCCCCTGATGGCTCAGACTCGGAGCTCCCTGCACTGGGGAGATGTTTTCTGGCATTGTCTGTCCCAGGTCTGTGCTTCCTGAGACAGGGTAGGAAGATGGTTACTGATAGCAGATGGGAAGTTAGAGGGTGGGTTTAGTCTCTTAAATGAAGTTTGTTACTTAAGACCATCTGCATTTGCCCTGGATGGCCTTTGAGTATGTGGCTGAAATTGCAGCCCCAGTAACACAGCTACTTCATTGAAGCTGCTGTTCATTCCAGATTAACAGAGTCTAAGATCAGACAAGACCATTGTGATCATCTAGTCAGACCTCTGGCATAGGATGGGCAACAGAATTTCCCCCAAACAATTCATAGAGCAGAATCTTGATTGTAAAAATTGTCAGTGATCGAGTCTCTCTCATGAATTGAGTCTCTCTGGTAAATTGATCCAGTGGTTAAGCAATCCCACTGTTAAAAATTTATGTCTTATTTCCAGTCTGAATGTGACTAGCTTTCAGCCATTGGATTGTGTTACATCTTTATCTGCTGGATCAGTGGTTCTCAACCTTTCCAGACTACTGTACCCATTTCAGGAGTCTGATTTGTCTTACACACACCCAAGTTTCACCTTACTTAAAAACTATGTACTTGCAAAATCAGACATAAAAAACCAAAAGTGTTGCAGCACACTATTACAGAAAAATCACTTACTTTCTCATTTTTACCAAATAATTATAACACAAAATCCAATGGAATATAAATATTGTACTCACATTTCAGAGTACAGGCAGTCCCCGACTTACGCGGATCCGACTTATGTCGGATCCGCACTTACGAACGGGGCTTTCTCGCCCCGAAGGTCGGGGCAAGAAAGCCCCGTTCGTAAGCTGCTCCGGTGCCCCTGGTCTGCTGGAGACCGTCTCCAGCAGACCAGGGGCACCGGGCGGGTTCCCGTGCTGGCAAAGCCTCAGAGGCGCGGGACCCCCCCGCAGCTGCGGCTTCACTCCGGGTGCCTGTGGTCTGCTGGGGACCAGACTGAAGCCGCAGCCGCGGCGGGGTCCCTCGCCTCTGAGGCTTTGCCAGAGCAGCTAGTGTGCTCCCCCACCCCCAGCAGACCAGGCTTTTGTTTTGGACTCTGGGGCAGAGCAGCTGGGGCGCTGCCGATTGGTCCTGCAGCGCCCGCTCTGGGCACTACTGGACCAACCCGGCAGCACCCCAGCTGCTGTGCCCCAGGTCCTGATTCAGCCGCTGCTGGTCAGTTTCAGCAGCGGCTGAATCAGGACGCCTGGGGCAGAGCAGATGGGGTGCTTCTGGGTTGGTCCAGTAGCACCGAGGAGCGGAGCTACTGGAGCAACCCAGCAGCACCCCAGCTGCTCTGCCCCAGGCGTCCCCAAGTCAGCTTCTGCTGAAACTGACCAGCGCTGACTACAGGAAGCCCCAGGCAGAGTTGCTCTGCCCCGGGCTTCCTGGAATCAGCTGCTGATCAGTTTCAGCAGCAGCTGACTTGGGGACGCCTGGGGTTCTTAAGTTGATTCTGTATGTAAGTCAGAACTGGCGGTCAGTTTCAACAGTGTCTGAATCTGGACGCCAGTTCCGACTTACATACAGATTCAACTTAAGAACAAACCTACAGTCCCTATATCTTGTACGTAACCCGGGGACTGCCTGTATAGTAAACAGAGCAGTACCAACAAGTCATTTTTATGTGGCCTTTTGTAAAAGTAGGCAAATATCACCTAGGTAAGTTGAGTACTCCTCAGAAGACGCTCTGCATACCCCCAAGGGCACATGTATCCCTGCTTGAGAACCACTGTGCTAAATCGAAGAGTCCATTAAATATTTGTTTCCCATGTCAGTGCCTATAGATTGTAAATCGAGTCACTCCTTTGCCTTTTCTTTCTTAAACTTAATGGGTTGATCTTCTTGAGTCTGTCATTCGAAGGCATGTTTTCTACTCCTTTAAGCATGCTCATAGCTCTTCTTTGAGCCCACTCCAATTTATCAACATCCTTTTTGAATTGCAGGACCAGAATTGTACACAGTATTCCAGTAGTGTTGCACTTGTGCCAAATACAGGGGTAAAATATCTTCTCTGCTCCTACTCGAGATTCTCCTGTTTATGCCCCAGGATCACATTAGCTCTTTTGACCGCAGTGTTTAGAATCATAGAACCATAGAGCTGAAAGAGACCTCAGGAGGTCATCAAGTCCAGCCCTCTGCTCTAGGCAGGATCAACCCAGCCAGGACTTTGTCAAGCCGAGACTTAAACACCTCTAGGGATGGAGACTCCACTACTTCCCTAGGTAACCCATTCCAGTGTTTCACCACTCTCCTAGTGAAATAGTTTTTCCTAATATCCAACATGGACCTCTCCCACTGTAACTTGAGACCATTGCTCCTTGTTCTGCCATCCGTCACTACTGAGAACAGCCTCTCTCCATCCTCTTTGGAACCTCCCTTCAGGAAGTTGAAGGCTGCTATCAAATCCCCCCTCACTCTTCACTTCTGCAGACTAAATAGACCCAACTCCCTCAGCCTCTCCTCATAGGTCATATGCTCCAGCCCCCCTACTCATTTTGGTTGCCTCCGCTGGACCCTCTCCAATGCGTCCACATCCTTTTTGTAGTATGGGGCCCAGAACTGGAAACAGTACTCCAGATGTGGCCTCACCAGAGCCGAATAAAGGGGAATAATGACATCTCTGAATCTGCTGGCAATGCTCCTCTTAATGCAACCTAATATGCCATTAGCCTTCTTGGCTACAAGGGCACACTGTTGACTCATATCCAGCTTCTCATCCACTGTAACCCCCAGGTCCTTTTCTGCAGAACTACTACTTAGCTGGTTGGTCCTCAGCCTGTAACAACGCTTGGGATTCTTCCATCCCAAGTGCAGGACTCTGCACTTGTCCTTGTTGACTGGGTGCTTGTGTTCGGGTGATTTTCTAGAACAACCCTATAATCTTTTTCTGAATCACTACTTCCCATGATAAATTCCCCCCATCCTGTAAGTATGTCCTACATTCTTTGTTCCTAGATTATACATTTACATGTAACCATTGTAAAATGAAGATTGTTTGCTTGGTAAACTTGGTGCATGCAATCTGAACCAGTAACCTGTCCTCTTCATTATTCACCACTCCTGCAGTTTCAGTGTCTTTTGCAAACTTTATCACTTTTTAAATTTTATGTTTTCTTACAGGTCATTATTAAAAATATTAAATAGTGTAGGACCAAGTGCATCCCCTGGGAGACCTCACTGGAAATAGAGGCAATCAATGACAATTCTTTTTTCACAGTTGCACTTCGAGGCCTATCAGCCAGACAGTTTTTAACCCATTTAATGTGGCCATGTTTGTGGTAGTCTAGTTTTTTAATCCAAATGTTTTGTGGTACCAAGTCAAGTGCCCTACAGAAGTCTAAGTATATTACATGACCACTATTTTCTTTATCAGCTACGCTTGTAATCTTGTCAAAAAGATATCAAGTTAGTTGACAGGATCTGTTTTCCATAAATGCATGTTGATTTGAATTACTTACATTATCCTCCCTTAGCTCTTTATTAATAGAGTCCTTTATCTGCTGCTCCATTATCTTGCCCAGGATCGATGTCCGACTGACAGGCCTATAATTTCCTGGGTCATCCCATTTACCCTTTTAAAAAATTGGCACAACATTAATAGCTTTCTTCTAGCCTTCTGGAACTTCCCCAGCACTCTAAGACTTATTGAAAATCAACATTAATGGTCCAGTGAGTTCCAAAACTAGCTCTTTTAAAACTCTTGGATGCAAGTTATCCACACCTGCTGATTTAAAAAAAAGTCAAACCTTAGTAACTTCTGTTTTCTTTCTACATGTATATTTGGAAGTAATTAAAGTGAGTTATCACCATATGGTGAGATTATTTCAGCTGCCTTCCCTCCCCCCAAACTAAAATATTTATCAAACACTGCTGCCTTTTCTGCATTATTGATAATTCTTCCATTTCCATCTAGTAATTACTTCCTGTTTTGCACAGCTGCCACATTCCACCCCAATAGTGGGTGAAGTGATTCCTGTCTGTACATTCCTTGGGCTCTTCTGGGGTGAAAATTGCTCTTATCCACACCTGGCTATGAAAGGGGTATATTTGCCTAAGTCAGGGTCCAATGATAAGTTAATTGCGCCTTTGATATGGCAACCTGTCTAGAACTTCCCCTGAGCCATTGACCCACCATATGGCAAACACTGATTGGTTAGAGCAAGGAACTCAGAGGCTAGGGCACCTGTCGATTCCTGCTTCTCGGGTAGGAGTCGAGGTAGTGAGAGCATATGGTTAGGAGACTGGACTCCTGGGTTTTGTTCCCAGCCACTAACTCTGCATACCAGAGCACAGGCCAGAGCACAGGCCATCTATACAGTGGAGAGCATAGGGAAACATGAGGTGGTGTCTGTAAAGCGCTTTGTGATTCTGATGTGGAAGCGGGTATGATGCAGTGGTAGCATTGTCTATTAGGTTTTCTTTATGCCCCCATTTCTTCATCTGTAAAGTAGGGACAATATCTGCCCTCTCCACTGGGAACGAGAGCTACGGTAGAGTTAACAGTCCTCATTGTAGAAATACCACAATCAGATTTCTTTACATTTTGCGCTGTTGCAAAGGACTCGGCAAGGGACAGGACAGCAGACAGTCCCTGAATTTCCTTTGCAAAAGCATTGTCTTTTGCCCAGGCATGTCAGGATTGAACAATTTTTTTCTCTTAAAGCGATAACAGCACAATAACAGTCATTCATTTGATTGGTCTTCTGTGTTTAGACTGTTAGCCTTCAGAGTCAGGACTGTTTCTAGTGTGTTTATAGGGCCTCACACAATGGGGCCCCCAATCTCAGCTGGGGCTACGAGGTACTACTGAGACAAATTAATATCTTATTTCCCGTCTGAATTTGTCTAGCTTCAGCTTCCAGTCATTGGATTGTGTTGCACCTTTATCTGCTGGATCAGGGATGGGCAATAAGATGGAGGTGATTTGCTAGGGTTAGCTCCTAGTGGGCCACCACCACTGTATTTACCTGCACCTCCGCAGGTACAGGCACTTGCAGGTCCTGTTGGCTGCAGATTGCTGTTCTCAGCCAATTGCTGTTCTATGCCACTTCCTGCAGCTCCCATTGGCTGGGAATGGCAATCCATGGCCACCAGGAGCTGCAAGCATCTGTACCTGTGGAGGTGCGGGTAGATACAGCAGCGGTGGCCCACCAAGAGCTAACCCTGGCAAACCACATTAAATGTTTGTTTCCCATGTAGGTATCTCTAGATCAGTGTTGGCCAACCTTTATGCTGCATGCCACGAATTGGTATTTTGTGTGTGACATACGAGACATTCTGCTGGTTTCTGTCCACAGTTTTTTTTTCCCCACCAGTATTAGTAAAGTAATATGCACATAAAGCAAGGGAATTGAGGTGCATGCTGATGGAACACAACATTGACTGTGAGAGCCACGCGCTCCCTCTGCAGCCAATCAAAGCGCTGCTACAGTTCAGTTGGCACACCCTGCAAATTCTAGGTATGCAAGCACAGTTAGCAAAACTAGCCTATCCCAGGAGATGATCTTGCTTATGACAATCTTGCGGCCCCCTGAGATGAAGGAGGGCTACTCATGTGGCCCAGTCACTGGCCTAGGTTGCCCATTGTTGCTGTAGATAATGGTCCCTAGCCCTTATCCATAGTTCTCAAATAGCGGGTCCGTCCATTCTTCAGCCAGACAGATCAGAACACTTCATGAAGTCTTCAGTTACCCCTGCCTCGCATCAGAGCATCCTGCAGTGGTTAGAATCCAAAGCTTTTTGAGTTCTAGTTCACTGTTCTGTGCTGTCCCTCTAGTCTTGGGTTGGCCTTTCCAAACCTCAGGCAGGGCTTGTCTTCCAAGAGGAGTATGCAGGTGCCTAGCAGCCACAGCAGACATAGCAGTGTGCTGAAACAAGAAAAGTCCTTCCCTCTGTTTATAGTTCATGTTATTAAAATGGAAAGAGTTAATAAAAAAACCCACTGCCACCCCTTTCCTCCCCAGATACCTTATCACTGCTGGAGCTATTTGCTTGCTTTCTGCAATCTACGCCTGGGCAGTGGCTCAGCTGTGCTCTCTCTCTGCTCAGCTTTCTTCTCTGACTGTCCTGGCTGCTCTCCTGCCTGTACGGCCAATGTTTTGTTTCAAATCAGCAATAAAAGGTTTGACTGTAAATTGAATCCACATCTCAGGCATTTCTTTATTCACGTTAGATGTTATCCAGCTTTTATTTGTATCTATCCCCTAAGTTTGGGGCTACAACCACACACAGCAGGTAGAATAACAGTGTCTTTGGAAGGTTTGTAACTGACATGAACTGGTTAATGCTAAATTGAATTTCTCCCCACCCGTGGGAGATGCTGCTCAGTGCATGCATGGTAAGAGGTGTTGGGCACTTTTTTTCAAACTTTTTCTTGTCTCCCCCCAAAATAGAAATGGTGTGTTTTTTCTCCAAAAAAAAAAAAAAAAAATTTTTTTTGTGGAAAGTTGCGATTTTATTTTTTGTGATTTTTGTTGTGAATTTTTAAATAGAAATGTTTATTAAAAACAGTTGCAAAATTGTTTAAAATATTCCACTTACTGGAAAAAAGGGTTTATGGTAAATGAAAAAGTAAATAAAATCTTTTGAGAGAATTTTTCACTAAAAAAAAAAAAATAACATTCTTCCGCATGTTGGGGGTGGGGGGGGGGGGGAGAGGGGAAGGGAGATAGGGTGTGTCAAGTGCTGCACAATGGAAACCATTCAAAAATATTTTCCAGTGTTAAAAAAACACAAAACCCTGTTCTAGGCCCCAGTAGTATGTTAGCCTATCCTGGTTCTGTAATACTGGCTTGGGAAGTGGTGCTGGAGTATATGGAAGAGGGACTTGAGAATTAAGGTCTGAGTTTTATTAGATGTAGCTTTATTCCTGACTCTACTACAGACTTGCTTGATGACCTGGGGCAGGTCATGTCACCTCTCTGTGCCTCGGTTTTCTCCTCAATAGAATATAGGGTTGCCAACCATTGACACACACAAATCCAAACACCCTTGCCCCGCCCCTGCTCCACCCATTCCTCACCTCTTCTCCAAGTCCCTGCCCCCCAGCTCCATCTCCTTACTCCCTTTCACCAAGATTGGGCAGTGGATTTGGGGCTTGGGAAGGAGTGCAGGCTCTGGACTGGGACTGATGCATTTGGAGTGTGGGAGGTGGCTCTGGGATGAGCCTGGGGCAGGGGATCAGGGTGCAGCAGGGAGGGTGCAGGCACTGAGAGGGCATTTGGGCACCGAGTGTCCTTGTGCTGGGCCAGGAGGTTGGGGTATGAGTTCTGGGGGGGCAGGGGCACAGAAGTGGGTGCAGGCTCTGAGGGAGTTTGGGTGCATAAGGGGACTCAGATCTGGGGCAAGCGGTTGAGGTGCAGGAGGGGGCAGATGGTGTGAGCTCTGGGAGGGAGTTTGGGTGTGGGCAGAGACTCAGGGCTTGGACGGGTTGATGTGCAGCCCCCCCAGCTGGGCAGTTCTTTCCTTGGGTGGCTCAGAGTCCCCGTCAGTGGCACAGCAGGGCCCTGTGCCGCTCCCAGAAATGGCTATCTCATCCCTGCAACTCCTAGCAGCCTTGTACTGCAGGCACAGCCCCTGCAGCTCCCATCGGTTGCAATTCTCAGCCAATGGGAGGTGGAGTTGTTAGAGCTGGAGCAGTGTGGAGAAAACCTCTCCACCAGTCTAGGGGCCACAGGAAGGGACATGTTAGCCACTTCCAGGAGCAACGTTGGGTGAAGAAAGGCAGGTTTCCTGCCTTAGCCCTGCTGTGCTGCTGGACTTTTAGTGACTGACTGTCTGGTTTGGCTTTAGGAGCCTCCGGGAGATTGAGCTCAATTCTGGTAATCTCCTGGTGAAACCAGGACTATTGGCAATCCTCTTAAGATACAAATGATGATACTATAGGGTGGCAGACTGACGAGTGCCTCAGTAATGTATGCAGAGTCCTTACCATCCTTAGGCACAAGTTGCTAAAGGAGAATGAAACTTTACTAACCCTTTATTCTTGTATTTGTTTGAGGCTGCTTCAAGAGCTGTTCCTTTCCCTTCCATTGTTCAGAGATTCCTTTGCTAAATCTTCCCAGGCCTGCTAGCTTGAAAATGAGGACACCAGTGTATGTTCTGTCTTACATGTTTGCATTGACTGTTCTTAACCCCTCTGTCTCCACTGCTCACAATTCATCAGCACAGTATGGGCTAGAAACAGGAGGGCTGGGAATGGAAATCCCCTTAGCTTTGCTGAGGGAAGGATCAGTCTGGCAGAAAATGGATTTATTGGGGAACAAATTCCCCCTTCCTGCCCAGGTATCTCCTGGTGCTTGCCTGAGAAACTCTGGCTAAGTGTGTGACTGAAACGATGGTCTAACTTTAATCTCACTTAGGGTATAGCTACACAGTAGGGCTAAAATCAGTTGCATAGCTGAAATCGAAATAGCTTAATTCGGCTTTTGGCACTGGCTACAAAGCAGGAAGTTGAAGGAAGAACACTCTTCCTCCTCCGACTTCCCTTACTCCTTGTGAAATGAGGGTTACCATGAGTCAGAGTAAGCAGTCCTCCAGCTCAACATTATTTTGAAGTAAAGGCTTGTACTATAGGTATGCACTATGTTATTTCGAAATATCACTGCTGTGTAGACATAACCTTGGAGAGCTAAGTGTCTTCCTCCACTTGCACATCCCCTGTTGTAACTATTATAGTCCTTGCACAGACTGGAGCGTTTGGGGCTGTTAACTGTTGTGTGTTTCATAAGGGCTCTTAATTGTGCACAGGATGTTTCTGTTTATTCAAGCAATGAAATCACACAAACAGCCCACCCCCGTGTTTGGCTACAACCCAGGTTCGTGACCCAGGTTTTACGCAGCGCCAGATAAATCCTCCTCACCCCTTCTCACACTTCTCCAGCAGGTCTTAGTTCAGCTATAGTTCGTGTTGCAAGTACAAACTGGGGAAGAGTTCATGAGGAGTCCTCTGGATTTGAACTAGGTCAGGATTGGGATCGCAGCTGGGATTCAGGTTAGATTAGACAGCATTGGAATCTTGCAAGATTTTGTCTTGAGATTGTATCGCTCAGATTGTGGATCTTCACAAGATCGGCAGAGCGAGCCAGATTTCTGCTGCCTTGGTCTTGTCTGGATCGGATCTGGAAAGCAGTTTCCTCTCCATTCTGGATCTGACGTGGGCCCAAGCCTGCAGGGGCTCAGTTCTGGGATGTAAAGTCTGACAACCTCTGCCTCAAAACCCAAGGGTTCAGATTGAAAATGCTTGCCCGAGTTCTCTGCTAAAAAACACAAATAGTTTTTTAGGCTGAGCTGGCTCAGGAAGGGTGGGGATTGAATTGGAAAGACAGTTTTGTTCCAGGGGATTTATGTTTTTAAAGGTCATAAACAAGTAAGTTTGTCCATGCTCTCATCCCTGGGATAGATGGGGGGTGTGGATTTGCCACTTGAATTGCTACCATGTCAATGCTTTTTTGCTTGGACTTTGTCGTTTGGGGAATTAAATGGAAGGACAGCAGGGTTGTGTCATAACTGATTGAAATGAAAATCCAACTTTTCTCAGGCCTGTTGAGCAATGGGGCTGATGTGTCCTGGTTACCATGGCAAACCAGCAGGCCTATGACCCAGCAAGAGCGAAGCCTATGTTGCAGTCTCTGGGTTTGGAGGAGCAAAATCCTTGGAGACAATTAGAATAATTTAACAAGCCATTAACAAGAACAGAGTGGAGTTTTGGGGAGAGTCTGGAAATGGGTGGGGAAATTGAAGGGGGGTGATTTTGGCAGGGAGTGGGTCACATTGGCAATCTGCCTCTCTTGCCTGGATGTGTTATGAAGTTTTTGAGGTTGCTTGAAAAGTGTCTGGGGAGCAGTGGAAAGCCAAGTGGGCCCTTAGCCAACTCCCAGCTAAACATGTTGTTGTGTAAAATTGTAGTCAATTAATCTAGGACCTGCCAATTTCAGCTGCAAAGTGCTATGAGGTTCTGTCAAGTTTTCAACAGGGTAAAGAGAGGGAGGGGGCTGAATGTGGCTAGCCGTGCTGGGGAAGAATTGTGATTCAGAGCCCAACTCTGCAAAATGCCAGGCATGCTCTACTTCCCCTGATGTCAGCAGTCCTGCTCCTGTTTTCCCAACGTCTGCAATGGAACCCAGATGGAGCCCAATGGATAGGACTTTGCTCCCTTCGGAAGGGTTGGACCATTCTGCTGGTGTGCCGTTGCCAAGGGACTGTGGAAGGATCTATCCTAGGCATATTGGCTGCTGTGGCCGTTCTCCTCGCTCTGGCTGTGGAGTGTTCCCTGCCCTGAGGCCAGCTGGGAAATTTCCACCCATTACAATCCCTGTATGATCACCCACATGTTAAACCAATGATTCCCAACCGTCCCAAGCCGCTGCACCCTTTTCAGGAGTCTGATTTGTCTTGCCTACCCCAAGTTTCACCTCATTTATAAATGCTTATAAAATCAGTATTAAAAATACAAAAGTGTCACTGCCCGTTGTTACTGAAAAACCACTTACCTTCTCATTTTACCACATAATTATAAACCAGCAGGAATGTAATACGTGAGCCAGTATTTCACTTGTCTGATACCCAATCCCCACCACCTTGGTCTGAAGCATGGAGCTTCCTTCTCCCCTCCCGCCCCTCTGGGCAGTGCCCCTGTTTGTTGCTACCTAATGCCAACCCTACATGGACGACCCCCCTAAAGCCATCCCATGACCCCAGGGAGTCACAACCATCAGAAGCATTGATCTAGATGAGTTGATGTACACCCTGGGAGACATGTTCCCCTGGCTGAGAACTTCTGTGCTAAACAGTCCTGAAAGGTTTGGCCTGTTTTGTTGCCACTCTGTATAGTAGGTCTGAGGCCATGATTTTCTACCTGTGCCCATCTTTCTGAAGCAGAGAAGTCAGTGGAATTGTGAGCAATCTCTTTCCACCCGCTGTCCTATCAATCCCCTGGGATTGAAACCTGTGAGTTAGCGACTTCCTTCCCCAGCTTCTGATCACTTCCAAGTAGTATTTGGGTTTGTATGAAGGCCTGACCATCACTGTTGGCTTCAGCATAACTGAAGAGCGTTGCAGACCCCTCCCCACTCCTCTGGACACACATTGATTTTGTCACAAGTGATCAGTGTCTGTCTCATTTCTTATCTGTGGAGTGCTGATCACGAGCATAGATAAGTGACAGCTGTTCCCTCTATTGATCAGGTGGGGGAGGGGGTTTCTTCCTTAGGTGGTTCTAATGGCTGATGGAGGCAGGGTGGGGTTGTGTTTGTACAGCACCTAGCATAATGAGGCTCTGACCCTAAGCTCTCAATACAGATATTGGCCCTCAGCTTCCCCGCAGCATGGAGCATTGCTCACGCCCCTTTGGTTCCCTAGGGTGCAGGATGAGGGGAGAGCATCCTTTCTTCCTGGCAAAGGCTGTGGCTGTTTTTAATCTATTTGCTGGACTCTCCAGTGGAGACTTGATTCCTGTTTCTTTTTGCAGTTTCATTAAACCCCTGAAAAGTTGCAGTCCCATCTGTGAGCAATAGTCACAAGACTTGCAAAACAAGCTGTTTCCTTGTGTCCCTGGGGCTGTTCTGAGCAAACTTTGTAGGGAAAAGCTCCCAGCCCCCTTGTAAAATAAAAGGAATTTGTTCTTCCCAGGGCCTGCATGTCTGTTTGCATTGGCTCTGCTCTGCCTGTTTACCTCTCTCAGCCTGTTCTTCCACCACAAAACCCACTGTAAGTGTGTGTGTCCATCTGTCTGTCCATCCTTCTCCCTGTCCCTGTGTGGGCAATGCCGGGCTTTGACAATAGCCTCTGCAGGAGGGCTCTGAAATGAGTGTGTTACTCCATAACTAGCAGCTTGGAGGGGGCTTGAAGGCACGTGGCAGCTATCCCCAGTCCCAGCTCTCCTATGAGATACAATCAAATCCTGACCACTTATGGTCCTTTTTAGATCCCGTGGCTTTCTTCTAAGTAGGAGGAAAGGCCATTAGCCCTTGTGTAGGTTGTTAATTCTTCAGACTCCCCTAAATCTCCCTGCAGTATTAGTAGAATGCTGCTGTGAGGTGTTGCTATGCCCCCACAGCTGCCACGTTCTATCACAAAGGTGGGTGTCGCTCCGAGTTACACAAAGCAATTCCTGCATGTGGTTTGTAAGTCCCTTTGCCACTATGGAAGTGCAAGAGATTCTCTTTAACCTGCTGTGGAGCTGAGGATTTTCTGCTGCACAGCTCCTTGTCTGCCAGGCAAAGTGAACCTTGGGGCAGCATTGGAATTGGCTCTGCAGCGTGTCTCACCAGCACGTGTTAGCCCTTGTGTATAGTCATCTTTCTTTACGTACTTCCCCTGAATACATGAAGGGTGATTTCCTCTGATTTCATCCGGACCTTGTTAATATTTCATTGGGACACAGGCGCAGGCTGCAAGGGTTTCACCTCCAAGGAAGGCAGTTTTCAGCAGCTTTCGGTTCAGGCATAAAGTTTTGCACTAATTTTGTATTGTTTTGTGGTTTATTTAAAAAACAACCCGACAGCTCCAAAAGCCACGTTAGGTCCGTTGCCTGCTGTTTTCCTTTGTGTTTAACTGGCTTTCAGAGTCAGCTGGCAAAGCCTGACCTCTGGGCTCAGGCAGGTGTCTGTGGAATTACACAGGGCTGGATGTGGGGGAGTCTGTCCTCTTTTCCAGATGCTCACAAAGCCCCATCCTTGCATCTTCAGCTCTGCAGACCTGAGAGGAATTATATGTGTCAAAAGGGTGAAGCCTCCTCCAGCTGTACCCCAGAAATTTAACCCTTTGTGGTGCTATGGAAGTGAGAGCTGTGAGTGTCCCTCCATGATAAGCGTGAATGGTAATGGAATCGTTGACGGTGTAAAGGGGAGGCTTTAGATCAGGGGTGGGGAACCTCAGGCCTGGGGGCTGAATGCAGCCCTTGGCTTGCCTGGATCCGGCCCCCAAGGCTCAGAGCCCCTCCTCAGCATCAAGGAGCCTGTGCTGGTGCTCTAGCCCCCTTGCTGCCCCCCTGGGGGCTGGAGCGCACAATCTACTACGCACGTGCCTAGTAGGTTCTGATGTGCAAGAGGAATGTGGGGAGTGTCTTTTTCTGTCTCAGTCAGGGGCCACAGTGAGGGATTTTTTTTCCGTGTCTCATTTAGTGCGGTCCCCAATCGATTTTTCTGTGGGTTAGTGGCCCCGATTCAGAAAAGTTCCCTGCCCCTGCTTTAGATTGACCACAATTAGTCTGTGTCCATCCCTGGTCTGCCTGCATTTGTGTTTCAAGAAAATGTCAACAATTTGATGCAGCAACAGACACTAGGGGGTGCTGAAATGACTAGTTTGTTGTGATCCATTCATACCTGAGTAAATGATGGGTAAGAGATGATCAGGATGTTCTTTGTCCCAACACTGCTCAGAGGAGGCAGAATATCCCATTCCTGCCACCAATGTACTTTGAAGTCTCTTAGGATCTTGCATCTAGTCTGTGAAGTGCAGCTAGAATCTCACTGCCTGGCCCTTCTCTTTCAAACAACTGTAGATATGCACTGTTTCCCCCCCAAATTTTATTTTTGTGTGTGAATGGATTCCATATAGCAGCGCTTCTGAAGGCCTGGGATTGGCCCTCCAGGAGCAATAACACAAGAATTACTGCATTGCATGGGTGTCTTTATGTGTTTTTTAAACCATGCCGCCTAATTATAAATAATGACTGTGATATGAGATGTGATTATGATGAATGGTGATTCCGTATTCTACGTGCATTAGCTGCTTTAACCTTGCTGAGGTAATTATGTCTCATTTAGAATTCTGATAGTATTTATTTGAGGTAGGGGACTGGGAATTTAATTTCTACTGCTCTGTCTTTTAGTAGTAGTAGTATTTGAAAAGGATACCTTTGCAAAATTGTTTTTAATAATTCCCTCCTGTGGCAGCACAGTTCATTAATATTTTAGGGGACTGTGGAGTTGTTGGTACAATGTTCTTAAAGGTACAGGGGCAGGGGAGTGTAAAATCGAGGCTAATGGATGAGGGAGGAAACTTCAGGAGGGAGGGTAAATGGCACCTGTGCCTGTCTCACTCACTCACACATTAGCACTGGCAGGGTGCAGAGTAAAATTCTAGCCAAGACATCACTCATGATTCGGAGCTGTTGAGGGATTTTGCTTCATCTTGGCACAAAATAACTTGTTGGAAAAAGTTGGAGTTAGTAGAGGCTTGTAATAGACTTTAGGGTTTGTACAGCCGCCCTCTGTGTTCATCATCTTCTCCTTGCCGGCCACCAGTGAACCAAATGAAATCACCTGAGAAGTGTGGGTTTTTTCTCACAGAATTTCATCTTTAAGCCCCAGCTTCTCTTGTGAAACCTTCCTGGTTCCTTGCCTCTTACCTCTAGTTAGCCCTGGAGCTGTACCCACTGCTGGGAAGGCTGACTTTGTGTCAGTCTTTAGGCACCTTCTGGGGTAGACACTTTGTCTTTGAGTCTATAAAGTGCCCTCGGTACAGGTGCTCATTCCATTGTAATCCCCCTGTAGATAGACAGAAGGAGCAGTGCACAACTCCTGGAAGAGGTTATGAGGCAGGTGGGAGAATAGTATGGGCAGAGTCTAAAGGCAGAAACTTCAGACACTGGGCTTGTTCACAAGACTTAGCTGAGCTTGGAAGGAGAGACTTTATCTGTACTGTATCTATAGAGCTCTAGCTCTATCCATTTTTTTCTGGCAAGGAGGGAAATGTGACAGCTTATCCAGAGTTGCTGACCTTCTGCCATTCACAAATCAGTCATCCCCCTCCGAGGATGTTTGTGTGCGCAGTCACCAGACACAGTCTCATTTGTTATCCCAAGAAGCATGATCAGAGAGGGGGACATGCGCACACCGTGTTACACACATGTACGTGCAGTCTCACGCAGGTGTAGCCCTTCTCACACAGGCATGCCTATGTACCATAGCCAGTCCCTCTGTGCCATACCCATTCATGCACGCACAAGCATAAGGCCTCAATTTGACTCAGGCCGTGCTTTCCATGGTCTTTCGCTATAAATTTGTAGCTCGTTGACCTTTGGCTCCCCTTCTGGGCGTGCTCTGGGGCACAGTCTCCTGATGGGGATTAGGAGGGGCTGGAAGGGGGGAGAGAGCAAAAACCAAGACTGAGCCTTTGCCCCGCCAGCCCCTCGCCGTCTTTGACAGTACATTTAATTAAAAATCAAATCAACCTAAAGATTGCACACGTGCGCTTAATCAGTTTGAAGTCTCCCGGAGAATAAAGTAATTATACTAGTCGTTTGGCTATGGTAATTAAAAGTTTAATTAACATAGTTTTCCACCCCTTGGCCTCCCTAAACAGTGCAGACACTCAAGTGCTGCCACTTTCGCACCTTTAGGCCCTGCCAGAGCTACTGCCAGGATTTGATCTTGGAAGAAAATAAACTTTTTGTTTTGAAATTTTGCTTTTTCCACACTTTTAGCTCTAAGTCACAAGGCAGCTTAGAGAAAGGGCATGCATTCCCCGAACCTCGTGCCAGCCCCCCTCCGCACACCCTTTTGTTAACTCTTGTACAGCCAGGAATGGAGACCCCTGCCGCCCATTCTTCAAGCTGATCCCATTTAAACGAACCCTTTATTGTCAGACTGTCTCCCCGGGCCCCTCCCCCCAACTAAATGCACATAGACGCTAAATCTGAATATGATTGTAAACAGCATGTCACACAGTGAAGGATAATTGACAAGGAAGCAGATGTCTTGGGAGTCTGACCCAGTTTGGGACACAAGGAATTGGCGCTCCGGGATATGAAAGTGTAATTGAAAGGAGACTGTCCGTATGATAAAAGCAGGTGTGTTGTCTGCTCATGGAGAAACGTGTCTATGAAAGCACTGTGAGATTAACTCTCCGACTCCTCCGCCTAATTCAAGGATTGACCTTGTTGTGGCTTTGCAAACGTGCTGCTCGCATATATTCAGATGCTGATCTGCATTTCAGGTGCCAGTCATGCCATTCGACTGGGCTTCCTGCTGGTAAAGTAACATAAAATGCCAGCCCCTGTTTGAGATACGCTGGCAGCATTTGAAGTTCTGGAGAGACTGAGACAGTGGCAGGTGCTCTTCAAAGCTGCTCTGAGAGTTCAGTTTTTAACATGGTACATACTCTAGTTCTGTTCAGCCATTCAGTGCTCAAACTCGTGCACAATGCAGTGTCTGTACATGTAGTAATTGTATATGCAAATGACCCGTTAGGGTATGTCTGCATCTGGAAGTGAGTCTGCCAGCCCAGGTCCATAGACTAGTGAATAAGGCTCTTGCTAGAGTGCTAAAAAAGTCATGTAGATGTTACTTTGGTGGCTTGACTTGTAAAACCCTGCAAGTCCGTGGGTATCTGCAACCGTGGATGCAGGTGACTGCAGATCTTTTTTGCAGATGTAGATGTGAATGCGGATACCAGGTTGTATCTGCACAGGACTCTAGTGATTTGGGCTGGAGCTTGGGCTCTCAAGCCTTGGGTGTGTGTATGGGGGGAGGGAATGGACTTGAGAGTCTGAGTCCAAGCCTTGTGTTACCCAGCTATTTAGCAAGCTGGTGAGAGCCCCACCTGCAAGGCTAGCTCCCAGATGCAATGTAGACACTCTTACGCGCCTGACTGATGACTTGTGCAATTACAATGGATTCGTACACCGTCATAGTGATTGTGCATGTACCAGTCTGAAAATCTGAGCCCAAATATTTGTTTAGCTTATTAGAAATAACCCTGGGAATTTTTCATTAGTGCCAATGGAAAGACCATGCATATGCTGTAGGGAGAATGCCTCTGCTGTATGAAACTGTAGAGCAAGTGTGGGGAACCTCAGGCCCCTGGGGCTGGATATGGCCCTCAGCTTGCCTGGATTTGGTCCCTGAGGCTCATTGGGGAGCCCGTGCTAGTGCTCCAGCCCCCCCGGGGGGCTGGAGAGCACAAAATCCCCACCCCCAGCTCTGATGTGGAAGGGGAATGTGGTGAGTGTCTTTCTCCTTCTCAGTCGGGGGCCATAGTGAGGTTTTTTCTCTCACTTCTCACTTGTGTGCAGCCCCCCGACTGATTTTTCTGTGGGTCAGTGGCCCCCGACCCAAAAAAAGTTCCCCACCCCTACCGTAAAGCTTAAACTGTTCAAGCTATAGCTTCAGAAAGGAATGTCAATCTTTTCAGTCTCTCCTCCAAAGGTGTTCTAACACAGTGTTTCTCAAACTTTTTTAATAAAGTACCCCTTAAAAAAATGAAATAAAGAAAGAAATTATAAGTACCCCCAGTGCCTACTGTTTTCAGACACACAACATTTTTTTCTACCATTGCAGCACATTTGTTTAAACAACTTAATCGTAGCCAGGCGGGCAATGAAATTTTTGGGTGTAAAAAGTACAAAAAATAATAAAGCGCTGTAAAACTTAAAACAAAAATTCAGTTTTTTCCAAATTTCATACCTCCCAGACTTCTCTTCAGTACCCCTGAGGGTGCTTGTACAACTGGCTGAGAAACATTGTTCTAATGCACAGGCTCAATTTTCATAACTTCTTTCTGTGATTCTTCCCCTTTTAGTCCCCAGGCACACTCAGCAGCCTCCTGTGCAAGTGGGAGATGTGGCCACAGGGCCTGATCCAAAGGCCATTGAGCTCAGCGGGACAAACTGTCTTTTCACTGACTTCACTGATCTTTGGATCAAGACCAAAGTCTAATGGGCACATTTGAGGCTGTGACTTTGTTTAAAGAAGGGTCGGAAGCTGAGAGTCTGAGAGCCAAGCAGAACTGTTGCAAAGCTTAGAAAGCAAACAAAAAGGATCAAACTAATGAAATTAACAAAGAGAGTTTTAAGATCTTGAGTCAGAGAGAGGATCTTGAGTCAGCACTGTTGCAAAAAAGCACACAGCATTTTGGAATGTCTACGCAGGTTTATTGTAAGGGTGACTTCAGAAGCAATTATTTTGCTCTACTCTGTGATTAGGCCTCAGCTGGAGTATTGTGTCCAGGTCTGGGAGCCCACATTTCAGGAAAGATGTGGACAAATTGGAGAAAGTCCAGAGAAGAGCAACAAAAATGATTAAAGGTCTAGAAAACATGACCTGTGAGAGAAAACTGAAAAATTTGGTTTGTTTAATCTGGAGAAAAGAAGACCGAGGGGGGACATAACAGATTTCACGTATCTAAAAGTTGTTACAAGGAGGGTGAAATATTATTCTTCTTAACCTTTTAAGGCTAGGACAAGAAGCAGCTAGGAAGGTTTAGGTTGGAACCAGACACTAGGAAAAACTTCCTGTCAGGGTGGTTAAATACTGGAATAAATTGACTAGGGAGATTGTGGAATCTCTATCACAGGAGCTTTTTTAAAGAGCAGGTTAGACCATTTAGACTATCCCTGACAATATTGGTGTTTGGTCCTGCCGTGCATGCAGGGGACTGGACTTGATGACCTCTAGAGGTCCCTTCCAGTTTTAAGATTCCCCTCATCCCCCTATCCCTCCATTCTCAAATGTGCTTTTGTGAACACCATCGACTCCTTCTGGGGAAAAAATACAGCCCTGTACTGTGGTTTTGGCAGCTAGGGAGAGTAGGGGCCAATTTGTCAATGAATTTGTCCACATAGACTTTCTCTCCCACCCCACCCTCCAGTGCACAAATTTGCTTTCCCCTATGAGAGTAGGACTTTCTATGAGCAATTAATAATTTTGCCTTGCAAACATCATGGATTCTATACAGTCATGCTGTATTTCTCTCCTTTTGTTGCTGATGTACCACTTATTTAGACACCACTCATCTGCGCTTATCAACTTCTTCCTCATCAGCTGGATATTATTTGTCAATCAAGATTAAACACTAGGGCAGCACAGAGCTGCAGCAACAAGAGGCCTGCTCTATATAAAGGGATCAAAGCTTCTGTTAAATAGCTCACGTTGAATCTCACTTGCACAGCCAGCATAATTGTCCTCGCTGGGCAGACATGAAGGGGCAGTGGTCTTAGTTCCTATGATATGTTTGTTGTAATATATTACTGCAGCAAATGGCCTTCAGACTGTACGCAGTGGAAATAATGACAGTTACACTCACATGTCAAGAGTTCAGTGAATGGGATAACCATGTGAATATGCTGGGTTTCTGTATACCTGCTTGGAAGGTTTTAGAGCTTATGGAGTTTCATTGACTTTGAATGTTGGGCTCTGGAGAGAGATTTGATGAATAAATAGCCCTAGATGCACACTTGTGGAGCCTTATAAACAGTAACCACCTTGTGTGCCTGAAAAACAGCTCTGCCTGCTAGATAAGTGGGGAAACAGCCTTAGGAGTTAGTGGGGCTGCTACGTGGTGGTGAATATCACTAGATACACAAAGAACAAGTTAAAAATCACTTAGGAAAGTTAGATGTCAGCAAGTCACCAGGTCCTGATGAAATGCATCCCAGGATACTCAAGGAGCTGATAGAGGAAGTAAATGAGCTATGATCTTTGAAAAATCATGGCAGACGGGAGATTCCAGAAGACTGGAAAAGGGCAAATATTGTGCCCATCTATAAAAAGGGGAATAAGAACAACCCAGGAAACTACAGACCGGTCAGTTTAACGTCTGTCCCAGGGAAGATAATGGAGCAGGTAATTAAGGAAATCATATGCAAACACTTGGAAGGTAATAAAGTGATAGGGAATAGCCAGCGTGGGTTTGTGAAGAACAAGTCATGCCAAACTAATCTGATAGCTTTCTTTGATAAGATAACGAGCCTTGTGGATAAGGGAGAAGCGGTGGATGTCATATACCTAGACTTTAGTAAGGCATTTGATACGGTCTCGCATGATATTCTTATTGATAAACTAGGCAAATATAACTTAGATAGGGCCACGATAAGGTGGGTGCATAATTGGCTGGATAACCGTAGTCAGAGAGTTGTTGTTAACGGTTCTAAATCCTGCTGGAAAGGGATAACAAGTGGAGTTCCTCAAGGGTCTGTTTTGGGACCCGTACTGTTTAATATCTTCATCAATGATGTAGATATTGGGATAGAGAGTACGCTTATTAAGTTTGCAGATGATACCAAACTGGGTGGGGTTGCGACTTCTTTGGAGGATAGGGACATAATTCAAAATGACCTTAGCAAATTAGAGAAATGGTCAGAGGTAAACAGGATGAGGTTTAATAAAGAGAAATGCAAAGTGCTCCACTTAGGAAGGAACAATCAGTTCCATACATACAAGATGGGAAGCGACTGTCTAGGAAGGAGCATGGAGGAAAGGGATCTAGGGGTCATAGTGGACCACAAGTTGAATATGAGTCAACAGTGTGATGCTGTTGCAAAAAAAGCAAATATGATTCTAGGTTGTATCAACAGGTGTGTTGTAAGCAAAACTCGTGAAGTCATTCTGCCGCTCTAATCTGCACTAGTTAGGCCTCAGCTGGAGTACTGTGTCCAGTTCTGGGCACCACATTTCAAGAAAGATGTGGAGAAATTGGAAAGGGTACAGAGAAGAGCGACAAGAATGATTAAAGGTTTAGAGAACATGACCTATGAAGCCAGGCTTCATGAACTGGGCTTGTTTAGTTTGGAAAAAAGAAGATTAAGGGGGGACATGATAGCGGTTTTCAAATATCTAAAAGGGTGTCACAAGGAGGAAGGCGAAAATTTGTTCCTCTTGGTTTCTGAGGACAGGACAAGGAGTAATGGGCTTAAAGTGCAGCAGGGGAGGTTTAGATTGGACATTAGGAAAAAATTCCTAACTGTCAGGGTGGTCAAATATTGGAATAAATTGCCAAGGGAGGTGGTGGAATCTCCCTCTCTGGAGATATTTAAGAACAGGTTAGATAGACATCTGTCAGGGATGGTGTAGACGGAGCTTGATCCTGCCTTGAGGGCGGGGGGCTGGACTCGATGACCTCTCGAGGTCCCTTCCAGTCCTATTATTCTATGATTCTATGATTCTATGTGGCATTAAATGATTGGTCCTCACGCTTCCTCCATGCTCTTCTCGGTGACACTGCAGAGACCATGGTAAAAATTTCCTGCGAAAGACTAAATAATTGAAACTCCATGAGGGTTATGGAGCCCACCTCCCTCCCACTCAATACTTCACATACCTCTTGTGATGTTTTCTGGGTCATTCCCCTGAGGGAAGCCTCTATGCTAGACTTAGGGAAGGCATGGGCAGTCAAGGGTTAAGACTGAGATTTTTTTTTTCAGACCGGATTTGTGAGGGGGAAGGAGTTGTGCTTGGAGGGCAGCCTGTGAGAGGTGACTGTGTCCATATCTGGCTCGGGGCTGCCCACGTGGTTTCAATTGGGGAAGTGCTTGGATTCCATAAGCTCTAGATGCTGAGTCCTCGTATCAGCTGCTCTGGGATTCAGCCTGGGATGCTCCTCCTCTTCATTACTCAGAACATGGGATGGGAAGCGTGGGTGAAGCAGACATGAATCTGGATGAGAGGAACTGGCTTGTGTCCCCTCCCACCCCCTGCCTGGAACATTGGGGGTGGTGTTGTGGAGGAAATTTGGCTTCCCTCTGCCCCCTCGCTCCCTGGAGTGGAGGCTTGTGGGGGGGCGGGGAGCTGGAAATTACCACCCTCTCCCCACTGGCACAGACTTCAGAAATGCTAGATTCTCAGTCAGGCAGTCTCTAGCTTCATTTAAAACATGGACAGGACGGAGAACAGATCGTAGGAAGCACTCCTGCACTGGTCTCCTCCAGGGACACACAGGATGGCATGTGCTGGGTCTCCTCCAGCTCTGTGAAGCAAAGTTCGGGAGCAGCAGTCTCTAGGGAACAGTCCTGCTGCTCCCAGGACCCTGTGTGGTCTCTTCCTGTTTCTAACTCCCATGATCCTAGGCAGGATGTTCCCTTTGCTTGACTCTCTCACTGCTTTGCTATTCTAAGGTTCAGGAAAGAAATCGTTTTTTCCCAGGTGATAAGAGGCGGGGGAGGGATCAGCTGATCTCAGTGCCAGGTCTAGCTGCACTTCAGCCCCCGAGTGGAACTCCCCCACCTGCTTTCTGTGTGCAGCAGATGTTGGCAAGCTCATTGCTGGCTCCTCCCACTTCCAGGGCTCTTTAAAACAGGAATAAAAGCTTCATGGGGGTAGCCGAGTTAGTCTGTACAGGATAAACTTAAAAACAAAAATAGTCTGGGAGCACTTTCTACCATACGATTTGTTGTTTTTTAAGTTTAAAACAGGAACGTGGCCTTTCCCCTTACTGCAGCAGTGGGGTGTGAATATCTGTCCTAACCGGGCTGGGGGGGAGCATTAATCGAGCACCCCCACTCTACCCAGGCTGAGAAGGCGAAAGAGGAGGGGTACTTTGAGTACACCAGTCTGACAGGTAACCTAGTTGAATTATTTCTTAGGCCACGTCTGCACTTCCACTTATGTGGCTCAGTGGGATGAAAAAAAGTTCACCCGAGCGACGTATGTTTTGCTGGCATAAGCGCTCGTGTGCAAAGCGCTGAGTCAGCGAGAGAGGCTCTCCTGCTGACAGTGCTGCTGCCACTTGCATTAAGTGGTTTTAGTGTGTCCACAGGAGAGCTCTCCCATCGGCATAGCGCGGCTGCGGGAGCGAAGGTACAGCGCAGCAGGTGTATGGGTACAGCTGTGCCCCTGTGAGCCTGCTAATGTGGAAAAGGCCTTACTCTGCAGTTGTCGTGAATGTCATGACTGGTCATCTCAGTTTTGCTGTCTGGGAGGTCCCAGCGCCACCAGCTGAGAGCGGTCTTGGCTTTTAAGGGGGTTTTGTCCAGGAGTTTTCTGTGCTTACACCTTTTTGACAGTCTGAAAGCCAATTCCAAGCAGTTTCTCTTTGGTTGCCGTGAGGTCATTGTGCTGTTCCAGCTCCTGTCAGCCATAGAGTCTTCTAGGAAACACAGGGCAGTCCAGGCCTGAAGTCCTAATATAAAGAACAAGCAGAAAAAGTCTTTATTTGTGAGCACGTCCCCCGCAACTCCTTCCCGCGAATGGGGAATGTGCAAGAGGCCAGGCAGGATGAGCATGATGGTCCCTTCTGGTGTCAGTGCGAAACTTCACAAATGCACCAGCCACTTTTGCTTCCTCCTTGCAGGTTACCTGTCAGAGCACTGCTGCCCTCCTTGAGCCTCAGTAAGCAAAACACTCAGAGGCACAACACAATGACCAGCATGTGGCAGTGGAATCCCCTTCCTGCCTCAGCAGCAGTTGCCTCCTGTTGGGTGCCCTGCAGCTCCCTGACTCAGTGACCCTGGGTGATGGCTGCACATTGATTTCCTTGTCAGGAGCCCCCCTCCGATTGAATCAGCCCCGAGCGACGCTGATTGGGAAATAATTGCAATAATAATAGAGATATTTTGCTCCTGAGTAACTAGACGATACAAACCGGGCGTGGAGCCAGGAGAGTTTTGAAGGGCAAAGCTGAGAAATCAATGGCTCGAGGCTGCCGGAGCAGCTGTCGAGCTGGGGAGAAGAGAGTGGGGTGGGGGAGAGTGAGGAGACTGGAGATGAAGATGCTAATGGGGGACAGCTATGGGGGTTCAGAGCACAGGCATGCAGCGGGGGCTGGGGAATGAAAGCAGCCCGACCTCTTTCACACCAATGCAAGGATACATGGCTCCTGAGTGGAGTTTTCCACTAGCACGTCCTCACTTAACTGCCCTCAGTGCTTCTTAATGCAAGCTGTTGCCATGGCCCACCTCCCAACCAAAGGCAGCCATCCAGGTAACATACTCTTCAGCAGCTGGGTGGCTGGGATAGGAGCTTATCTCCCCATGAGAGGTGAGATGCCAGCTTCATTCCCATAAGGTCTTATCTGCAGCCTAGAAGGGGGGACCAGCTTCTGCAGACACTGGGCTTGTCCCTTGTATATATGTGATCTAGGCTCCCAGAGCCGTGGTTCCCATGCTGGGGTTTGGGGAGCAGAGGGCTGGCTGGTTGCATGGTGCGGACTGCACCTTCTTTCCAGCTGCTCAGTGGCAACAGAAGGACCTCAAAGAACTCCACAGGGTCCGTCCCTGCAGTTGCTGTGCAGGTGTCCCAGCAGACCGCAGTGGGATGGTGTGGGGGCTGGGTGACGGAGAGTGGGGTTGTGAGACCTGAGTGATAATGGACCGGAGAGGTGGGGTGTCCCTGAAGATACTTTCTTGCGTCGTTTGTCCTGTGATTACAGGTCTGGACGGGCCCAGCCAACAGGAGTGGTACCAAACTAAATGGCTCTGATATATGAGCATCTTCCCAACCATTAATTCTGTTATAGATTTTTCAAAATCCATTTTAATCAGTCCTCCCTCTCCAACCTTTTAATATTGGAGTGATTCTTCCAGCCCCACTGGCATCTCCAGTCCTGTGTCTTCTCAAGCCCTTTGCCCTGCTGAAGATACAGGTCAGCAGTGATCCAATAATAGCTACTTCCACTGCCTCTTCCATCCAAGGAGCTAACAGTGGGTGAGCTGAATTATCATCCCTGGTTCTCAGGTGGGGAAACAGAGGTACAGGCAGCTGAAGTGACTTTCCCACCAAGTACAGCGAGTCAGTAGCTACCTAGCATAGAGTAAATAAACCAGCTCAGTCTAGAGCAAACGAGGCGGCTTGTAGTTTTCTCATTGTAGCAGGTCGAGGGAAATACTAGGGTGGATCCCAGGGTTCACCTGACCAGGTAACTCACATGCAAACCACAGCTTGCCCACACTGGGATGTTACCATGTGGTACCTAACACCCTCTTTCTTGGTGAAGACAAGGGGCTAGCCTTCTGGTCTAACCACTGGCCCACACTTGTGCTTATATAGGAGTAGACCCTGACTCTGCCACCTGTCCTAGTGCAAGGCAGCTCTTTTCCCATGGCCCCAAGTGAGGACAGGCTATGGTACACGCGGGGTTGCCACTAGTTTTCCATCAGGCAGCTGTTTATGCTGCAGCATTTCATCTGTCCCATTTAAAGTCTGAGCGTGTGCATGCCCCAAATGCCTGTCCCGCCTCTGCTGGAGCCCCGCTAACATACAGACTCCTCCAGGCCCCTTGCAACTGAGGCTTGATTGGAGAGAGCCAGGGGTTGTGTTACAGACATGCATGCACTTGTGCTGTGAGCAAATCTGCTGACACAGCATCCCCACTTGGTGCTGGGTCATGTTGCGAGCCTACGAACATGCTCACATGGGGCTCCTTTATGGCTTTAACACAAATGTTTGACTTAGTTGCAAGTTGGCCAAAGTCCAGCATTCCCCTCCCCTGCAGAGAGATTAATATCCTCGAGCCAGCAAGACAGTCTGGAAAGAAAGGGGCCTTTGTCTGGTATCTCTCTCTGTAGTACAGGAGAGGGTGAAAGTGATTAGCCATGAGCAAGTGGGCTCCTGCAGCTTGCTGCCAGCTAGTGTCCCTAATGTTTCTATACTCCAGAGGCTCGTGTCTGGCACTGGGGGCTGGGTGGGAGGCCCACGGGCTGGATCAGCTGCCAGACCAACCTGGGATGGAGTCACTCTTAACTCCTGCTGTGCTGGAGTGGCTCCCTCTTTGATGGGCTGCCGATGGATCTGCTGAGTAGAAAGAGTCAAGTTCCTGAAAGAGCTTGGGAGCCAGGCAGGGTTGAGTTCTAGCTGTCCTGAGCCATAGTCAGGGTCAAGGCCTGTTCTGAACTTTTCCAGGGTATGGGTCCAGGCTCAAGCCTGGGTCAGCTCTAATTGGCTGTATACAGCCAGTTTGGCTTCGTGCCTCTTCCCCTTTGTACATGCTAGGGATGTGAATGACTAGTCAGCTAGTTGCTTCCCCCTGCCTTGCAGAAAGAAGTAGCAAGGGGGGGGGGAGAGAAGGGAGGATACTTCAAAGCTGCAGCGCTTTGTGGAGCCTGGGATCAGCTGGGGACTCCCGCGCTAACCCTGGGCTCCATGCAGTGCTGCTGCTTTGAAATGCCACGAGGAGCCTGATGCTGGGCTCCCCACGGCATTTCAAAGGGGCAGTGCCGCATAGAGCCTGGGGTTAGCAGCGTCCCCAGCTGACCCTAGGCTCCATATGGCATTTTCACCTTTGAAGTGTAGCAAGGATGTTGTTACACTTCACTAATCAAATAGTCAATGCAATTATTCAATTGGTCAATTACTCGATATTTAACAGCCCTAGTACATGCCTGTTCTCACAAAGGAGAGGTAAAAACCTGCCTTTTTAGCTGATGGGAAAATGGTGCTCTGTGTTGGGGCAAGGAGAGTTTTGAGGCTTGGCTGGCACGTCTGGGAACCTATATCTATGGTATCTTTGTTGTTGTCTTTTCTGTCCCTTGTTCCTTTTTCACTGTCTCTCCATCTTTCCCCCTCCGTTTCTCTGAGTCTCCTAGTGCAACCCCAGTAACCTTTACTCTGGAGTCAAACCCATGGTGTTTGCATGGTGCAGTGAGTTTGTCCTTCCTTAGCTCCCATGGTGGCATTGGACATGGCTGTGTCTCCTGAGTGTGGTCCAGGTTATCGATGCTTGTTTTCTCCCAGTGCTGACTGCAGATACGGACTGATTGGAGGGCTGGACTCTGGGGGCTTGTAGCCCCAAAAGGGAAACAGGCTCCAAGTTCCATGGGACAGGCCCTGTTTCTTTCAGTCTCTTGTGCAGGAGGCTGCTGTTGAAGCAGTGGGCTTCTGGCTTGGAGTGGAACAGAAGCATAATAGGGTGAGCTTGAAAACAGCTCCCTCCCCAAGCAGTCCCATGAGTGTGGTGTAGGCAGCTCAGGGGCACAGTTCAGGAATTATACCAACTGGGCTGTCGGATCCAGCTTCTCTGTCTGGGGTGTGATGAGGCCCTGGGCTGAGCATCGTGGCAGTAAGCCCGGAAGGCAGATAGAGGCCAGTGTTGTAAATTGCACAGTGATTTCCACACACAGGTCTCCAGTTACCCATTCTCACAGTCCCTAGTGCAGGAGTTGGTAACCTATGACTTGCAAGCCATTTGTGCCCCACTTAGGAGCCAAATACAGCTTGTGGCTCCAGCTAAGCACCCCCCCTCCCACCATCTGCAATGGGAAGCCCATGCTTGTGATCCAGTATCTCACCCCCCCCCCCGCAAGATTGGAGCCAGCGCCAGCTTCCTGCGGGAGGGGGGAAAGCCCCGAGGCTCGTGCCAGATCCAGCTTGCGGGGAAGCGCACGCGTTGCTCCTTCCCTCCCCACCGCAACATGTGCACTTCTTTATCCACCCTGCCTTCCCCCATGCTCCAGGGAGTAGGACACGGGAGCTGCACAGCCACTACGCTGCCTGGGGATTACCAGAGAGAGCGCACCCGGATGTGCTGTTAATGCTCATTGAGTGCGCAGGGGCTGGAGGAAGCTAAAATGGCAGCGGAGGATCTGGGCTTTGGGGGCGAGGAGCTGCTGGATCTCCTAAAGGAGCGGCACGTGCGCTTCTTCCAGCGCTACCCAAGAGATGGGGGCCAGCAGATACTGACTGAGCTGCTCCTGCCTTCTGCCCCCTGGCCAGACACCCACTTGCACCCTGTTCTGCCCCCTCTCCCCTGGCCAGACACCTACCTCCAGCTTGTTTCCTGCACCTTACCTCCCACCCACTTTCTGCACCCCCATCCCTATCCCACCCACTGGCAGCTCTGTCCTGCACACTTTTTGCCCCACCCCAGAGCCTGGGACCCCCACAAAATCCACTAACCCTGGAACCCCAGAAGAATTAATCTGGCCTGAGGCCTTGAACCTCAGTCCTCCCTGCCCTCCTGCCCCCCCCACCTCCCATGGGGCTGGAGTACCAGGGGAGTGAGGTGTCTCAGTTGGGGGCTGCATCAGTCAGGGTTGGAGCTTTTTGGAGGAGGTGGGGTTTTTTTTGCTTCTCCCTTGTGTGGTCCCTGACTGATTTTTTTCTGTGGGACAGTGGCCACTGACCCCAAAAAAGGTTCCCCACCCCTGCCATAAATAAAGACAATGTTGAAACCTTTTGTATTGGACATAATATTTTACTTTATTTAAAAATGAAGCCTGGCCAACAAGCCCCCAATTGGGGCCCAGCCCCCATCTGGCTGCTGTGTTATAATACTCCTGCACCCACCACATCCCAAACCTGAGACCCTCATACCCCCACACTCCCAAACTCCTGCACCCCCACATTGCCAGTCCTCTGCTATAACACTCCTGCACCACCCATACACCCCAAACCTGTGTCCTCAGCCCAGCACACATCCAACCCCCTTGCCCTGAGCCCCTTATATACCCCAGTGCAAACTCATGCACCTCCACATCCTCAGCCCCCATCATAAAATTGAAAGAAAACAACCTGAATGTGTGCATGAAGCTGGATTTGACTAGTTATGATGTAAACTTCAAAGAAATGTGCATAAAGATGCAGCAGCAGAAGTCCCATTAAATAAAGTCTGTGAGCACGTTTCATTTGTGCTATCATTAATCATCATGTCAATTATCAATAATATTAAATTGTATATTTTCAGGCATACAAATGGGCATTCTCATGCGGCTCTTTGTTGACCACTTGTTCTGAATTTTAATTTAGTTTGGCTCTTTGGTTTGAAAAGGTGGCTGACCCGAGCCCTCGTGCAGAGCTGAATTGTCTGGAAGTTCTGTTCCCCTCCTAGAGCTCCCTTCTGGATAGGGCTGTATTCAGCCATGGGGGGAAATGTAGTTCCTCCTTTCATGGCTGCATTTCTTGCTCTTGACCAAGGATGGGAATGGGCAGGTTGACAGCTAGGCTCAGCGGGTATCTCCAGAGAGACTCTGTTTCTTGGTGTGTGAGTCACTGATGGTGAGTGCATGAAGATGGTGGTGATTGTTGGTGTACGAGAGTGCATGTGCCTGGCAGCATGTGTGTTGACAATGGGGCTGCGAGCGCTTATTGTGCATGGATGTGTTCAGGGCATAAGTCTCTGTCCCTGCAGGGGCGCGATGATGGCAAAGCTGGGGGTGCGGCGGCACTTTAGGGGGTTGCATTGACATGGACACTTGTGCTCCAGTTGGGGGATACTGTGTGTGCTTGGTTTGTGTGCTGGGGTGAGGAGGAGACTGTGAATCTTACTGGTTGGGGAGCTGTGTATGTTGGGGAGAGGCTGTTGGAACACGGATGCATGTAGTTGTGCTGGTACTTAAGCTATGTGTTTTTGTACACATTAGTGGTTGGGATGTTGCATGTGTTGGGGAAAGGCTTTGTAAGCAAGGGTGTTTGTGTTGTAATTGTGTATATGTGTGTGTTTCAGTAGCTGTGGAGCTGTGTGTGGGAGAGTGTGTAGGGCGAGTCAGTGTGAGCATGAATGACTGGGTTTAAGTGCTTGGGGAGCTGTGTGTGCATGGGTGTGTGGTAGGGCTGTATGCACGTGTATAGTTGTGTGGTCAATAGCAGTTGGGTGCTGTATGTGTGGAAGGGAATATTCTGTGCTTGTAATACGTGTGTGTGTGTGTGTGTGTTGGCAGAGACCCTGCAGGTATCCCTGCTGGTCTCTTGTAGTTAGTCTGGCCTCTCCATCAGCGGGCCAGGCACTGGGGATTAGTGATGTGAGTAATGTGTGCGCATGCTGAGCAGGGCTATTAATAACATTCACTTTGAATTTAGTTAGATTAACCAGTGTCATATCTGTCAGCGTCGGTGAGTTGTTAGAGTTTGTTGCTGTTATGAACATTGATTTAGATTAAGTATCTCCCTGTTTTTTGCTTTATTATGCTGATATAATTAAAGTTCCAATATTCTCTGGCTCCCGGCGACGCAGGGTCCGGGATGGAAACCTTGCTTGTATTAATCTTTATTAAATGGGAACTGTTTCTCAGAATGAAAGTTGGCAGCTTATCTCCCCCTCCCCAAATACATTATTGATGAGAAGAAGGTGCCTGAATCAGGCGTGAGTGGTAAGCATTTGTGATCATTTGAGGCACAACCCTGGGGGAAGCCTAGCATGTGTTTGGAGGTAGTGTGGGGTGGGGATAGGTTTGGGTCGGCATCTCCTCATAGGCCTGTGGATAACTTTTCTCTGCTCCAGGGAACATTTCCCAGATCCCTGGAATTAGGGATGTAAAAATCTGGTTAAAAAGTTAATCAGTTAAACATTATGTTTAACTGGTTAAGCAGGCCTGAGCTGTGGGCTACTCCGGCTAAGCCGCACTGTGCCCGCTGTGGGTGGGGCTGCTTGGGCCGGGCTGAGCCTGCCACACTGTGCCTTGGGCTGGGGCTGCTCAGGCCAGGGTGGACCGAGTCTGCTGGACCATGTCGTGAGCAGGGGCTGCTCTGGCCAGGCTGGGCACTGGTTAACTGCTTATCCCAGTAAGCATGCCAGTAAAGCAATGTTTATTGGGTTACTGGTTATCCAGTTAACCCTTTACATTCCTATCTGGAATTAAGTTTCAGTAGCCTGCAAACGCTCATTAGAACTGCTTGCCTTCTGAGAAACAGAATATTCTGCAGCCCAATAGAACCTGACAGTGTGGGCTAGTGGTTGGAGGATTTGACTGAGCTTCAGGTGATCTGTGCTAATCCCATTTTTGCTAGTGTTTGGGCAGCTCCAGTCATGTCTGTGTGCCATCTGCAAAATAGGGATTATGATCCTTGCCTGTGTTCAGTCATTCTGAGCAGGGTGGCTCGGTTTGAGTTATGTATGCTTCATACATACAATAGCCATTGAGAGACAATGTGATCTAGTGGACTGAGCATAGTGCTGGGAGCCAGAAACCATGCATTCCAATCCCAGCTCTACCACGATTGGCTGTGTGTGGCAATCAGGAACATCCCTTCAAGCCCCTATTTCTCCTGCTGTAAAATGGGGCTACTGAGATAATGAGCCTGCCCAGTTCCTCAGGGCAATGGTGAGGACTGGCTAATCAACGGTTCCCAACCATTTTGGTACCAGGGACCGGCAAACCCATTCACAAACTTTTGGCGGGCCCTTAACATTTGCATAGAATCATAGAACACTAGAGCTGGAAGGGACCTTGAGAGATCATCACATTCAGTCCCCTGGCTCATGGCAGGACCAATCAGTCTATATCGTCCCTGATAGATGTCTGTCCAATCTGCTCTTTAATATCTTCAGTGATGGATATTCTATAACAAGGGTGAGCAAAAGGGCCTCCGCGGGCCGGATCCGGCCCACCAAGCGGGTGGATCTGGCCTGTAGAGGCCCTGCCGCTCCCCTGTCTCCTGGTCAATTAAGGCCTGGGTCCAGGGGAATATGCACGAAGCCTCCCGCTGCCCTGCCAGGAGCATGTGGCACTTGTAAGCTGCACGCTGCTCGCAGGGTGGGAGGGGAGCGGCGGAGGCTTTGCGTGCTCCCCCACCCCAGACCCTGTCTGGCCTAGGGGTAGGGGAGTGCGGGAAGTTGGGCATGGGCACCTAGGGGGAACATAGGTAGGGTTGCCAGGTGTCCGGTATTGACCTGGACAGTCTAGTATTTTCGCCTCCTGTCCAGTAAAAAAAAATCCAGAAAATACTGGGCACCTAAAATGTTCTGTATTTTTTGATTCGTTTCCTGGCCAGGAGGTGAAAATCCCGGGTGCTTACCTGGTTCTGCAGGGGAGCTGTCTGGCCTGGAGCAGGAAGACAAGATGGCAGATTGCCACCGACAGCCTGTTAGGGCCAAAAAGCCTCAAAGGCATTTCATAAAGGGGCCATGCTGGGTTTTTTTATTTTATTTTTTTTGCTTAATAACTCTTGGGGTCCCTTTTTTTTTCTGGTTAAACCATCTGGCAACCCTAAATGTGAGGGTGGGGCAAAGGCACTCCCTCACCCCAGGCCAAACATTGTCTGGGGGTGGGGAACCTGGAAGTATCTTGGCCCCGCCCATTCCACTTGATGCCCCACCCCTTCTGCTTCATGCCCCGCCCCTTTGTGTGTGGCCTGGGGCCACTTCAAAAATTTCCAAAGTGGCCCCCAGGAAAAAATTATTGTCCACCCCTATTCTACAACCTCCCTAGGCAATTTAGTCCAGTGTTTAACCACCCTGACAGTTAGGAAGTTTTTCCTACTGTCCAACCTAAACCTCCCTTGCTGCTGTTTAAGCCCATTCTTCTTGTCCTATCCTCAGAGGCCAAGGAGAACAATGTTCCCCCTACTCCCTGTGACACCCTTTTAGATATCTGAAAACTGCTATCATGTCCCCTCTCAGTCTTCTCTCTTCCATAGTAAACACGCTCAATTCCTTCAGCCTTGTCTCATAGCTCATGTTCTCTAGACCTATAATTTTTGTTGCTCTTCTCTTGACCATCTCCATTTCTCTACATCTTTCTTGAAATGTGGTTCCCAGAACTGGACACAATACAGGAGGCCCCCAACTTGCGATGTGATTGGTTCCTGGGGAAGCGTTGCAAATCAGGGGCGTCGTAACTTGAACCCTCATTTACAGTAGGCGTCCTGCACCATCGTAAATGCGGGGTCGAGGATGTATGTCGGGGTTTCGGCCCCTTCCGCACTTAAAATGGTTGTAAGTTCAGGGGGTCGTAACTTGGGCGGTTGGAAGTCGGGGGTTTCCTGTACTCCAACTGAGGCCTAATCAGTGCAGAGTAAACCAGAAGAATAACTTCTTGTGTCTTGCTTGCAACACTCCTGTTAATGCATCCCAGAATCATGTTTGGGTTTTTTTGCAACAGTGTCACACAGTGTCTCATATTTAGCTTGTGGTCCGCTATGACCCCTAGGTGCCTTTCAGCAATACTCCTTCCTAGACGGTCACTTCCCATTCTGTATGTGTGAAATGGAGTGTTCCTTCCTAAGTGGAGTGCTTTGCATTTGCCCTTATTAAACTTCATTCTATTTGCCTCAGACCATTTCTCTAGTTTGTCCAGATCATTTTGAATTATGACCCTATCCTCCAGAGCACTTGCAACTCCTCCCAGCTTGGTATGCAAATATTCATATAAAATGTTACTGATCCACCAAAAGCCCTGGCCTCTGGAGTCCCCCAGTGCCCCACACCACTTCACCACTACCCCCTAGCACCAGCCACTGACCCCAGAGTCCCTTGCACTGAACCCCCCCAGTGCCAACCTCCCACCTCAGAGCCCCTTGGTGCCAGTCCCCCACCCCTAGCAGCCCCCCCCACCAGACACTCCTGTGCCAGCACTACACCCAACTCCCCCAGAGCCAGCCTCCAGTCTCCAATATTAACACCATCCTCAGAGCCCCTCAGTGCCAGCCCTGCTCCCAGAGTCTCCCCAAATACTAGCCCCCCGCCTCTTAGAGCCCTCCCACCTCCAGAACCTCCCTGCCCCCCTTGTCTAGCCCTGTGCTGCCTCCCAGCTTAATGCTGCTGCTCAGATTGCGGCTGCTCTAAGGCTGTTGTGCCGGGCTCCGTGTGGCCCTCCCAGTGCGTGGCGAACCGCTCTTCCACGGCCGGGAACAGACCCCACCCCTGCCCTGCCAGGCTTGGCAACAGCTTCCCACCCCCCTCCCCACACACAGGATCAACGGTGTCTGTAGGACAAGCGACAGGGGCGGGCACATGTTTCCGGTGGCTCGAGAGCTCCTCCCCAGGCCATTAACAGTCAGGCCTGGAGGTGCAGGATCATTCAGCCCGTGCATGGCTCGGGCTCACGGTACCTGCCCAACAGCTGGGTGGCACTAGCCCCCTGACACCCGCTGGTTTGTCAGGGAGCCCAACTCCCCCTGCACAACACCGACTGGCGCTGCCGGCAGCGATGCCCCAGGACGTTGGGAAGCGGCCAGACACGTAGCGCAGGCCAGAGCAGGCAGGGGAGACCCCGCGGGGGAAGCCAGGCCCTGCCAGAGGAGGGGTAGACATCATGGACACCTAGTGCAGCTCCCCAGGATCTCTAATCTGATCCTCCTCGGGACGCTCATGGCCGCACAGGCTCAGCTCCCTGGCCTGGTCAGGCTGCCCGCAACAAGAAAAGACACTGATGGCCATGCAGCCCTGCCGGCCGGGCTGTGTGGCTGCTGCAGAGCAGGAACCAGGACTGGGGAGGCAGCTCCAGCAGGGCAAGCCTCATTGCAGGCTGGCTCCAGACACAGCACATGGGGCAGCCCTCAGCGCCACTCCGTGGGAAGAGAATTTTTAGTGTGTGGAGGCACGTACCTGATAGGGACTGGAGCTCCCCAGCGGGTGGGGCTTATTAGCAGCTGGAGGCGTGGCCTGGCCGTGTGCTGCAGCCTGGCAGGCAGGGGTTCGCAGCCCACCCCCGGTCTGGTGGCTGGGAACCGCTGGGCTAGATGGTGTCTGTCCAATGCGCTGAATGGTAAATTGCCCTGTCTCGTTATAGCAGCTAAGGTTCTACGTTGTACTTAGTAAACCATGGGGCATCTCCGGGCTAGCTGACAGCCTGCAGGCCAAGGTCACAGCACTAGCTGTGACATGCTCACAGGAGCGGCCTGAGGCCACCCCAGGCAAGTGGTGCAATTGGTGCCCCCGCCTGTACGGCCGTCAGTGGCCATGACGTCATCATTGGGCGCCTGGGCCAGCGGTGCTCTAGGCAACTGCCTGGTTTGCCTAGGCTCACAGGCTGCCCCTGCATGCTCAGCTTCCCCCTGGCTTGTGCCTCAAAGCTGCCCTGGAGGGAAGTGCTAGGGGTGGGAGAGCAGGGGGAGAAATAGATGGCAGTTCCTCCTCTCTGGGGTTGTTTGGGACAGGAGATGGATGTGAGAGCCCTGTCTGCTGCGCTAGGCTCGGGGAGAGCGGAGACCTTTTGGATCCCTGCTGTGGGGGGTGGACGTCACCTGCCCTGCCTGTGAGGGGAAGGGCATGAGAGCGGGGAGAGGGCGGCTGCCGAGGGAGAGGTTCACAGAGCTCTTGTTCGTGTCCTGCTGAGAAGATGTGAGTCTGGCAGGGCTGAGAGAAGCCAAAGCCATCTGCTCATAGGGCTCATTGGAGAGGCTGTGCCTGTCATTGAAGTGGGACAGAACCAGCAGGGCTCTGGTGTGCTCTGGCACAGCCAGGTACTGAGTGAGGGGGTACCACTCCCCTCGTTCAGGTGAGTTCCTGCTCCTGTCTCTTGGGGGCCCACTGACCTATAAGGGAGATGCCTTGTTGCTTCTGTGCCATCATGCCAGGGCCACCCAGAGTCTTGTGGTGCCAGGCTCTTGGCCACAATGGCCACGTCTCAGCAAGAGGCTTTCTAGGGGTATTGCTTTGGGCTACTGCTGTGTCAGCTGGGAATGAGCACACCTATCTGCCAAATACTGCTCCCATCCCAGCAGGGTCCTCGCCTTGTCAGGTTTGCCTCACCCAGGCGTGTGATTGTATCATGATCTCCCATCGCATGTTGGTGGTCTCAGGTTGTAGCACGGAGATGTTGCAGGTAGCCTCCCCCATCACACCATGGAACATGCAGTCACGCCCACACGCACACAGGTCACATTTGGGTGCCCATGATAAACCTATAGCCTCTCAGCCATTCTGGGGCATTGAGATGGGCAAGTGGCCTGGGGCTGGCATTGGGAATTGGGGTGAGAATGATTTCTCCCACCAAGGTGTAGGAACCACTGTGGTTTGCGTGTGTGCGTGATTCATGCCCACTGGTGCCAGGGCATGGGGAGTTTGTGCCCTCTGTTGCATGAGATTCTCCACAAAGAAAATGACACCAATAAATCAATAAGAACTCCCCCGAAATGCTGGTGAATCCCATAGTTCTCCATAACAATCTGTGCTAGAGACCTCACCGGCAGCCATGATCATGTTGGGGCCCTGTTTGCCCATGAGGGGCCAGCTGCTTGTTTGGAAAGAGACATGCCTGTAATCCGACCGAGAAGAATAAATTCCTTTGAACAGCAGCTGTTGAGACGTGGAGCCAGGGTGGGGAGGGGGGAGCAGGAGGTAGAGCAAAGGTAGCCTGGATCCTCTCCTCCCTCTGCAGCCAGCACCAAGCCCAGCATCCATGCCACATAGTTTAGATTCCTCTGTGCGAGTGCGAGGACTGGGGAGCCTCTGTGGAGAGCATAGTTGGCTCAGAGCTTCTCCCGTGAGGGCTTGCAAGTGTGGGAGATCCGCAGCAGCTGTGGTACCAGTCAGCGCCAACTGTGGTACCAGGCGCCTGCTGGGGTGGTTACATGCTGGGATGTTCTTTGGGAGACTCCGCCTCCACACCCGAGCGTGACCCCCTCAGAAAAGGCTCCCTCCTGGAACACTCCCTCCACCCCCTCCACCCATGCTCTCTGGCCGCAGTATAATCCCACTGCCAGCATCTTCAGTTGGCATCTACCTTGCATCCCCCCACCAGCACCAATGCTGAGGTAGACGTGGATCATTTGCTAGCGGTTGCTCTCTCTAATCCGTACCCCTCTGCAAATCCAAGCCTCAGGCTGTTCTGACAACGCAATCATTTTGTCTGCTTGAAAAGCCTGTGCACGTGCAGCCGGCACAGCCTCCCCTATTCTTTAAGTTGTTTGGGTAGCTTTCTGCACACACACAAGCCAAGGTCAGAGCCCAGGAGGAGTCTGATAAGGGTGAGTTATTGATGTACAGCTGCCAGTGCCCCTCACTCCTGACTCGCAGCCGCCAGCTCTTCTAGTCCTGGGCTCCACAGCCCTGCAGGTGCCCCTTGGTCCTAACCCACAGCCCCTAGCTATTCCAGTTCTGGGCTTCTCCACCCCCAGTGCTGCTGAAATACTGCCAGCCTGACCCAAAGCTGTTTGAAAGCTGACTCACTCCAGCACCTGTGTCCAACAGTTGGGCACTTGTAGGCGACTCAGCTGCTGCTTAGTCTAACGTGGTCTGACAGATGGACAGATGTTGGGTGGGGCCCCCCCTTTGGCTCTATCTGCACTAGCATTCCTCTGTGCTGTTCTCACCATTCTTACCCTCAGTGCTGCGGAGGTGCCACCAAGGCCAAAATCCTGTGCCCTGTCCACTCTGGGCTGGCACTGACAAGGCGGCCGCTAGCGTGGCCTGGCAGTCCTAGCAAGAGCCACATCCTCCTCCCAGCTTTGGCTCCACGGCTCAGTATTTCTCTTTGCCATCCTTCCCACTGCAAAGCAGGGGCCCTATGTGACTTGTGCCCCAGCGGGAGGGCTGGGGGAAGGGACCGAGATGGTGAACCTCACCCAGCAGGGATGGGGCTCAGTCCCTGCCCCGCCCCCTAAAGTGTAAGCCTGCATCAGATCCCCCTGGAAGGGTCCCTGTCCCTTAGAGAGCTGAGCTGGGGAAGAGGAGCAAGGGGCTGAGCCTGCCAGCTGTTGGGTGCCACTGGTCTCCTCATGGCTCTTGGGGTGGGCGGGAGATGGACTGTGTATGGTGGGACACCCTGCCACCGGAGTCTCTGAGTTCCAGTACACACAGAGGGACCCAGCCATTGGCCCTTGTGTTTCAGGACCACCCTCTTCCCACAGACTCATCCAGTGCTCCTCTTTTGGATGAGACACAAAGCCCAAGTCTTGCCCGCCCGTGGTCCAGAAGGCTCCCGTAGCCCTTTCCCGTGAGGCTGGGGGGTACATGGCGTGACCTGGCAAAATCCCCATGTGGCTAATTCCACTCTGTCTCCCCAAATCTCCCTGCAGTGTCTGTCGGATTTCTCCATGTGCTGCCCTAAGCTCTAGTGTGCCGTCCGGGCATGTTCCACCCCCGAGGTGGCTGTGTTCGTGGTGGGCGGGGCAGTTCCCTGGTGGAGTTTGCGCTGGGCTCTGGCTTAGTCAGGAGCAGAGGCACAGACGCTGTAGGAAATGATTCCCATCAATAACCTTTCAAACCCTCTAGAGCCCAGCGAGGCTCTCCAGCTGCAGCATGCAGGGTCAGCCGCTGTTCTCCCTCCCGCCGGGTCCCTGCTGGGGAAGCGGGGCAGCCATCACAGCAAAATGCTTCTATTATTAATCCCCTTCCCCCGATGAGCAGAGCCTGTGGCGCAGAGTGTGAAGCGTATGCTCCAGCCCCAGGCTCAGGCTTGCTCGCTTAGGTTTCCACTGCTTGCTGGTTCAGCCCTAGAGCCAGGCGGTGTAGAAAGGGAAAGGTGCAGTGTGTGCACATCTGTCCCTTGCGCACGTGTGTGTGTTGTGGGCTGAGGCTCGGTGGTGGAGAGGAAAGCTGAGGTAGGAGGATCTCTTCCTCCCTGCTGTGTCTGGAGCCCTCGCTGCCGATTATTTCCAAATTCAGCTCTTGGCTGGGCCAGCAGCAACCAAAGCTAATTCCTGTCTGGCTGCACTCACTGGCCTGCCTGATGGGCTGCTGAGCTCAGCCTGCTTCCCTGCGGATACCTACTACAATCTGCCCCTGCCCCTATGCAGGGGCAGACTAGCCAAGGGTCTGTGCCCAACGGCTCTGGAAGCCTGACCTTGCTCTAGCTGCTCCCTGCTCCAGGACCCAGCTCCCAGCTCCCCAGCTAAAGCTCCGGGCAGGCGGAGCAGGGCAAGCCCCACCCCCCAATCTCATTTCCCCAGCAGGGGGCCTGAGGGGCCTGCAGGTGGAAGGGTTGAGGAAAGGCCCCCACTTGCTCTGGCCCAGGGGCCCAGCAGTACCCTAATTTGCCCCTGCTTGGGCCATCCCTCTAGCAACGGCAAGGACTGCCATGCCCTGTCATCCCTGGGGGTGAGCAGCCAGCTCAGCGCTGGGGGTGGCGATAGGGTTTGCCCTGCCCTCAGAATAAGTGAAACATTGGTCAGTCTTGGCCTCTCATGCAAGCCCATTTCTCTGGCACTGCCCCTTCCCCCCGGTAGCCCTGTGTCAGCTCCCCCGCCTGTCCTTTTGCCCAGCTCGGCACGGCAGCTGCTGAGAGTGGCATCGACATAGAGCGAGGGAGGAGCTGGAAGGGAGCCTGTGCCTTCCCATCCCCTCCAGTAGGTGTCAGGGCCGGGCCCAGATGGGGGTGAGGGAGAAGTGGGCCCTTTGAAAGGCAGTCCCATCAATAAGCCCTGTGCCTTGCCTGTCAGCGCTGCACCAGGCCCGTGGAACTGGAATGGGTCTCCGTGAAAAGGCTGCAAAGTGTGTTTCAGGCAGATAAGTCCCTGCCTTTGAAGTGTGGCAGCGAGCTAAAGCGCCCCCTCTTGTAGCTGCTGCCAGCCACTGGAATTAATCACAGGCATGCACAGATAAGAGTACAAAGCAACATGAGTGCTGTGCCAAGGGGGGTAGGGACCAGCTGGGGGATGGAGCTGGAGAGGGAGGGGCCAGTAGTGGGGAGAGAGACAGGGTGGGACCTAGGGATGGGTGAGGGAGGGCATGGGGATGCTGAATTCCGGGAGGGAGGGGCTGGGGGAAATGGGAGGAGAGCCAGGGCAGGGACAAGGGAGAGGGAGGTGGCTCTGGAGAAGGGGAGGTGTGACCCTGTCTGGGCAGACGGGGTGAACTAAGGGTCAGCTTGCCTTCTCCTGCCGCTCTTGTTCTACCACTGCCTCGCTGTTTGACCATCCCCCTGTATTGGGAGCTTCCTCCACCCCCATAGGATGCTTTGTCCACTTCTCTGAGTGTGAAACATGGGGCCTCCTGTGGGGCAGGGCTGAGAAGCATGCTCTGCAGAGCTGGGTGCAGGCTGGGGAGAGCAAGGAGCATGGCAGTAGAGGGTGAAATTCAGCGAGCACGTGGACTCTTTTCCCAAGTGCAGGCGCTGGGGTGCAGCGTCCTTCCCTGCTGGTGTGCTCGCCAGTGCAAGTGCGAGGGGCGAAAGAGCCCGTTGGATCCAGGCCGAAGGTGGGAGTGGCTAAGAATTGCTTCCATTTGGTGGCTGCTCGGGGACATATATGTGATGAGTTGGAGAGTCTCAGTGAAGTTACCAAATGCCAAAATCTTCTGTTCCTTCTATAGGGGGAGTCTCTGGGGCAGGCCCTAGGCTTTTGGGGGTGAGGGAAGCTCACCCGGTTTCTCTTGCCCATGCGCTCTCTGATCTGTAGGCAGAGGAGCATCACTCGCATAAGATGCACCTTCTAAGCTTTGCCTACCTGGGAAAAAGGCAGCGTAGGTGAGGACAGCCTGGGTTACCATTATGCCACCTGTAGGGGCATAACCCTGGAAGGAACCCTGTGGACCGGAGACTGAACTGTGCCCAGGTGATCTCATATTAAGCACAAAGTCTCGGCTAACACAAGGTTGAACAGTGTGTGTAGACAACATGTTCTAACCTGGTGTAGTTTTCTTCTGTGGACAGGATCTAAGCATATGAATCAAACTGGCCCTCCTGCCAATGAGCTGTTTCATATGCTGCCTGATGACCTGTTTGGCTAGACCTTGTGTTGCTCCTGTGGCAGGCACCCTGCATCCTCCTAGTTGAGCAGGGATGCTCTATCTGGGTATGGCCAGCCCCACTAAGGGTGGAGCACCGAGGAAATTCTCTGACATGGATAAAATCAGAGAATTAGTCCAGTGTGTTGGAGACTCTCCCCAGGCAGCTGTGTGCTTTCTCCCACATCATCCCAACACACGGTGCACACTTCCTGAACTAATGTGTAAAGCCCTGTGCTCCTTCAGTCTTTCTCCGGTCCTACTTCTGCTGTGACGCTGCCAGCTAATGACAGAGAGGGAGATGGGCGCTGAGGGCTGCAAAAAATGGAAACCTTAAATAGATTCACATCCACTGAGTTGTGCTCACTGTTAGTATCTGTGAAATATGTCCCCCTTCTATTCTCCTCTTCCCTCCAACTGACATGTTCACCCTCTGTCTTATCTCATCACACTGTCAGTTCCTTACAGCAGAGACTGCTGCCATGTCTGTACAGCACCTAATGCAGTGGAGCCCTGATCTTCCCTTGAGCTTTTGTCTGTTCCAGGAAGAGCAGTAGTTAAGGGGGAAAAATATGTTAAAAGCACATGAATGTTCCAAAGACAAACCCTTGAAAGATAGGAAACGTCGCAGCTAAGGTGGCCTGTGCAACCTCATGTGTAGACACTATTTGATCCTTGCCTGATGTCACAGAGGAAATCTGTGTCAGAGCCAGGAATTGAACCTAGATTTCCAGGACCCTAGTCCAGTTCTTCTTTTCTCTTTTTGCAACTTTGTGCCTCATTCTCTCTCGGTCCCATCCACTAAACGTGTGTGTGGGGGGGGGGGGTCCTCTGTATCAAACACCCTCTGACTCGCACCCCACCTCCTCGTGCTGGTGCAGCATGCAGGCAGCCTGGCGGCGACAGTCACCGCACTTCCCTCTCCCTGGTGGCGCTCCGCTCCTCCGCCCAGCCGGCGGATCAGATGGGGCCGCGCTGCCCGTAGTCAGTACGGGCCGTACAGTCAGCCCCTGCGAGTCGCATGCGGCCCTCGGGCCGTATGTTGTGCCGGCCTGTCCTGGAGGGAAAGAGTGCCACTGGAACCTTTCAGCCTTGCCTGAAGAGGAAGGGGGTCTGCAGGTTTGAGAAGCGTCTAAAAACCTCTTGTGATATTTATACTTGCTCACCCTGTGATGGACTCCTACATCAGTACTGAGGAACTATCGTCAGGTTGGGGCATATGGGAGTATTGGCTGCCTGGCAGAATGCGGAGCAGTTAGGTGGGTCTGTCGTGGGAGTTTCCCAGCTGGGACTGTACACTGCATCTACCCGCAACTCACAGCTACAGTCTCCTCCATAGACTGTTCATGTGTTAGGGTCTTCACTGTCCAGGCTGTGTGGTGGATGCTGGGAAGGCACATTATGATGCTGTGCGATTCCTTTGGTGCTTAGGGAGTTTGATCAGCACAGCATCATGGTTCCAAGCATCAGTGCATCAATATAGTGACTGTCCATTGAAGCCTAGAGCTGGGAAGGTGGCTGGCCCGGCTCTGTGCACTGCAGCCAAGTCTGAGTCCTGTATCTCTGCACGCTGCCAGGGTCTCTGGGATCGGTCTGTTTTCAGCCTTCTTCTAACAGCGGTACTTGTAGCTGCTCCATCCCCATAACTCTCCCTTCGTTTGGATTTGGACACGGTCAGGACAGCTCCCTGATTCACGGCACTCATTAGCGTGTGCCATGTGGAGCTCAAGCAAAATCAAAGCAAGACAGGAACTGGAATCTGTGGGGTGGGGGAAGGGTTTGGGGCACCACCTAAAACTCAGCTAGAGGCTCTGTTTAGCCACAGGCTTCTGAGATGGGCCATGGCACAATTGTAGCCTTGTTGAGAATTGGGTTGTGCTGACTTGCCATCAGCCACTGGCTACCTATGACCTGCCTCCCTGTGCTGTGGTTAGTGACAAGCTGATGGGAGGCTATTCTTCCCTGAGAAACTGGAGGTGGGGCAGCCTTCTGGTCATCAGTGGGCTGGTCTTGTCACCTGGAGAATAACAGTGACCTATAATGACCGACAGAAGAGCTCTGGGTAAGCTCCAAAGCTTGTTGCTGTGACCAGAAGGAGTTGGTATAATAACGATATTTTCTCCCCCATCTTGCCTCATCACACAACTGCTTAGAAAGGGTGCATTGAACCCAGTTTCACTTCTACCATGGAGTGTCAGAGCACTGATCTCTCTAGGCCCGTGGTCACCAACAGGTCGATCGCGAGCTACTGGTCGATCTCAAGGCCCCGACCAGTCGCTCGCAAGGCGTCCTGTCCGCCCCGCCCCCATTTCCCTCCCACCTCCCAGAAGCCCCACTACTTACCTCAAGAGAAAACGGAGGTAGTGTCGGCTTCAGAAGTCCCGCAGCTTAGCGCCACTTCCGGCAATTCCAGAAGTGCGCTAGCTGCTCTGCCAGCCCCCTCCTCACATGTCTGAGAGTCGTGGGGAAGAGGGCTCCCCTGAGACACAGAGAGTGCACATCCCTTGCCATTGCACTGCTGTGGCCTGCTTATCTGCTCCTGCAAAGCTGACCCAGCTCACTTGGCAGGGTCACGCTCTCAGCTTGGGGGCATTCTCAAGCAGTTTCTAAAAACTTCCGCTGAGGGGTTTGGCTGGGTACTTCCATGAGAAGCCTGCGGCCACACTTCCACAAGCCCCAGGCCTTGGTCTGCGCAAGGGCAGCCCTTGTGATTGCACAAGGAAATCCTCTGATTGCTTGTGTGGAGAGGGTGAGAGGCTCCTGACTAGCTATTTGCACGTGTCACCATGGAGACATTTTCGCACATGTATTACTTATCTCAGGCCTCTAGCTATTTTTTAGAGTTGGTCCCTTTGCCCTGTAATTTCCTTGTACCTGACTCCTCCCATGTTTGGTGCCCTCCTGCCCTGGCAGCTGAGGTAACAGCTTGTTCAAGTCCCTCTGGGCTACAGCAGCGCCCACCAGGAGAGCACTTGAGCTGCTGGCCTGTGTAAACGTGGACAGGGATGTTTCCAGGGAGCAGTGTCCCTGATGCTTCTGCCCAGACAGCTAGCACATTTGGCTGCAGGGAGAGGAAAGAGCTGGATGAGCTCTGCTCATGTACAAGATGGAAAGGGTTGGTTCTATTGGAGAAGGGAAGGGATAAGAGTCCATTGAGATCAAAGGAACAGTCCGCAGCCATCCTGCACTCTGGGACCCTGCAGGTCTACAGTACTTTGGGCTTTGTAGTTGTTGAGATATTGCTCCTCAGTGCATTATGTGCCGGTCTCACGGCTTCATCAATGTGACTTGGCTGGCATGGCTCACGTGGGCTCATAGGCCACTTCCTCCGCTCCAGCCAAGTCAAAAGCTTGAAATGAAACTGCAACATTTTGCCTGGCTGGAGACGGGGCACCGCTGGAACCCCCTCCCTCCCTGTTTAGCTTAAGGGCTCCCACTTGGCCCCCCATAGTCAGCCCAGCTTGGCCTGAAATCCACCCTGTAGCTGTTCTAAGATCCGGTGACTGTGTGAAAAGTTCATGCCTCTGAGCTAGCTAGTGGGTTTGTCGTATTCCCTGGAGCGCTGGGGTTTGGCTGCATTGTTCATTTTGCTGAATGAGTTGTCTGTGTGTGTTCGGCAATGTCCATGCTAGAGATGGCACTGTCACAGTGATGCGGGAGGCTCCCTGTTCTGCAGATGAAACACTGCTTGGATAACTGCCCCTAAGGAAGAGAGGTTTTCTAGAGGTCTTGGTGCCTTGGATTGTCCTCTGGAGCCAGCTGGGACAACGCACCAAGAACAGGGGCCTGCAACCTTAAGGGAGCTGTAATATGTGAGGTGTTCTCTGGGTCCCCAAATTTTACCCCTATCACCCAGTATGGCTCCCCAGCCTGGCCAGTACCTGCGCTTTTAGGTTCTCTCTAGTACTCCTGGTGTAGGCAGAATAGGCTGCACCTTTTCTAGGGACTTAACGCATTTTCCCTTCTGGCATAGCCCTCCCCATGTAGCTCCTGCTTCTCCACCCCAGCTTGTCCCTTGGGGACTTAGAGTGCCTTTCTCTTCTGGGGGGCCTCCTTCCAGCCTCTCCCCTCCCCCCCCTGCCTCTCTCCCTCTGATATACAGTGCATTAAGGCGGCTGCTTGAACCCAGCCTGAATCGCCTAGGTGCGGGCTCAGCTCTGTTCACACTAGACAGGCAGAATGAGGGCAGGAATTCTGAGTGAGAAATTAGCACTAGTAATTATTAGTATTGGGTAATTATCAGCATCAGGATGAGGAGAAAGGTTAATGGAGTTTTTTTTGGTAACGGTCTTTTCCCTTGGGTGAGAGAATGGGATAGGCAGGAAGAGACATAGTTCCTGGGGGGAAGGGGAAGGCTGCTATGATTAATCTGCATCCCCCTCTTCATCCCTCAGCCCCCTCCTCCCCATTGGAGACGGGAGGTGAAAGCAGATTCCTCAGAGCTGCCTGGAGCAAAGTTTAATGTCTGGTGCCTGTCAGAGGGTGACACCGTGGCTGTACTGGAGATTCCCTGTCCTACCAGCTGAAGGTTTGGAGAAGGCCATCCATAGTAGACTACAGGGTTCCTCCACATCCATTCCCCTCATAAAGCCACAGGCAGGTCAGGTAGCGCCCAGTCTATTCTCCAGTCCAGTGTGAAATGCCCCAAGTGTTGGTTCTCCTACCTCTTCCCTCCAGAAGGCTTTCCCAGTCTAGCCCACCTCACTGTGGCAGAGGTTTTCCCTCTCTACTTTCTGCCCTGCTCCCAGCCTGTTTCTGAATTAAAAATAAAAGTGAAGAGGCTAGACTGTAACCCTATTGGGCACAATGCCTTTCCTGGGGGTGGGCCGCTTCGGGTTTGGAGAGCTAAGGTGAGTAGGGTGTACCATAGAAAGCCTTCCCTGTGGGTGGGGGCAGTGAGGGTTAGGAGAACTAGGGTGGGTACCCCCTTTCCTGGGGGTGGGGGCAGTGAGGTGTTTTATAGAAATGTTCCCCCACTCCTGGAATGTTGCTCTCCCCAAACCTTTCACTCCCTGAATTTTCCTACTGTGAACTCTATAAGTGAAACTTAGTTCCCTTGGATAACCCAGTAACACCATGTCTCCATTTGTGGGAAGATTGATGCTGCGGAGGTCAATCTTCCAGCGTTCGAGTTAGTTGATCTAGTAAAGACCCGTTACACTGAGCACTGAGAGCACCCCCCATCAGCACAGGTACTCCTCCTCTTCTTGAGGAGTAAGGGAAGTCCGCAGGAGCATTCCTCCTGTTGACCTCCCCGTGAGGATGGCGCTGAAGCTTGGTTTAAGGTACATTAACTCCAGTTTTTTACATAGCTGGAATTATGAACTTTAAGCCAACCTTCCCCTGTAGCGTGGACCTGGCCTCAGTTTAATCCCCCTCTGCACAGCCTCCCCACCCTCCATTCTGTACTCCCTTTCTCCTTTGGTGCTGCCTTTGGTCTCTCCTTTCACAGAAGAGATGCCCAGGTGTGAGAGGGTTGTGTATGTCTGTCTTGGTGAGGGTCATGCACTCCCTTCCAGTGTATCCTGTGTTACTAGGGGCTCAGCTCCATCTCTCTTTGGGCTGGAACAATTATTCTGAAGCTTTTCCTGAAGACTTGCATTAGCCAGAAGTGCTTAACGTCTGTTATTTTTAATGTCTCTCTCTATTTCCCAGCACTGCGCATTGCAATAATGTAATGGGGAAATTACCCCGCTAGTTAAAAATTACTGCCGGAGTGACAGCCACCCATAGATCTATTTTAAAACCAGGGTAAAACTCTATTGATTTCTGTGCACTGTGACTGTGGCCTGTAAAAGAGTTGGAAAGGAAGGTGCATTTGTGACATTGCCCCAGCCCGTGGGAGAGTCCGTGCCAGGTTGCAGGGAAAAGTGGAGGATGTGCCCATGACTGATGCTGTGTTGTGGGCATGGGCAGGACAGAATTAGTGCCAATGCTCCATTCAGGGCGTTGGGAGCCTGGGTGCTGGGAGCGTCGCGTTTGAGGAGCTGGGACTCTCACACAGCCTCATTGGTGCTGGTGGGGGTGATTTGTACTGTGATGTGCCTAGGATTCCCAGTTGTGAACCCCATTGCACGAGGTGCTGTACACACACACAGCCTCTGCCTCTGGGCAGTGTGGGTTGTACTCCCTTCAGGCCAGGTTGGGGCAGCTTGTGGCTGGGCTTTCTGCATTAGGCATGGATGCGTATCCCGTGTGAAGCCCTTTCCACTAGAGCACCGCCACAGTGCTTGCTAGAATAGGACAGGAGCTTTCTACCCTTTGCGGAGGCACAGGGAGGGGAATGCCAAAGGGGCGTGCAAGGAGCTGCGACTGGAGCCAGGAACAGAGCTCAGGTGCCCTGACTCATGGTGTGCTGCTCTGCTCCCCACGCAGCACTGCCGGGGGCTGTGTGCATTGTGAAAGTTTTGCTCCTCTTCGGGATTTGAGGGAGGCTCAAACCTGGAGGAGTACCTGGAAATGGGCAGAGGGGGAAGGCAGTGGGAAGGGGGGCAGTCCTCATGGGCAGTGAGTGACCGGCTGGCTAGCCCTCCAGCCCTGCCCTGTCTGTCCTACGCCCTGACCCTCTAAACCCCAGCCAGCCCCCGTTGTAGCTGTTGGCCCCCTGTCCTGCACCCCAGCATTGTGGCCTCTGACAGACCCCTGCCCAGTACTAGCGCACCCCAAATCCTGGAGTGCCAGGGTGCTGGGAAGTGCAGCCCAAGCCCCCTTCCTTCCACTGGGTGGCCCCACGGCCTAGCCTTCCCAGCTCTGGAGTGCCATGGGGGGCAGAAAGCACTGTCCTCGCTGCCAGCCCCAACCCCTGTTGACCCCTTCCAGCCCCAGTGCTGGGCAGAGAGCAGCCTGCTGCACGCCGGTTGGAGGGGGCCTGACCTGGGGCGGTGTGTGGGTGGGGCCACCCATAGCTGTTTAGGTAGGCAATGCCTTCCCTTGTGTTACCCGCTGCCCAGGCCAGTCCTAGGGGCCTGACGTGGAGTGTTGGTAATGGGGAGGGGGGAGGTGGAAGCCCAGCTTGTGTCAGGTGAGGAGTGGAGGGCTGGGGAAGCTGGCAATGGGAGCAGCCGGTGAATGGCACCAGGAGCGCGAGGAATGCAGTGGGGCGTGCCAGGGAGAGTGAGGAGGGGAGCACAGCACTTGCTGGAGAACTCCCAGCTACCAGTGCACACTCCACTTCAGCTCCTGCCTACGACTCCCTGAGCTGCTGTCAGCTCCTCCTTGCAGCGTTACACCCTGCCCATAGGCCCCAGCCCCCGCACCCTGGGAGGGGGCAGCGCCTCTCCCCACCATGTGGAGCCCGTCCCTCTCTCTCGTAGCTCAGGGGTGTCTCTCTTAATTAAATACATTTGTTTTGTAAAACTGACTAAAAATAATCCGGGGCTGGTGCATGCAGGATGCTGGTGGTGAATCAAAGGCGCCGCTCTAATTAAACAGGCCCCGGTTTGTTTGTGAGCCGCATACATTTCCATGCTAATCAGCGGCACACTGGGATCCTGCCTTCCCAGCCCCGTATCCTCTGCCTGATTGGGAGCTATGCAAATGCTGGAGTCTGTTTATTACACCGGGGACTGCAAAGCTTTCCGCGGGCTGTAGAGTGCTGGGGCAGGGGGAAGCTGGTGACTGTGGGTCTTTGGCTTGCCCCTTAGGGCTTTGAAGTGCTGGGGGGCGGGGATTTGTCTGGGCTTTGGGGTGCTGGGTGGGGGGGGTTACTCTGCATGGAATGGGTGCGGGTTGGAGAACCCAATTTCTGTTGCCCCATTGCTTTTAGCAGCTGGAGCATTGGGTGTTTGGCGGCTGGATTCTGCTAGATCCCCAAGGCTAGCACACCCCATTCGGGCCTCCCGCCTGGCACGCCGCATCTGTCCCCGCAGGAGCCAGATTGTTCTGTTTCCCATTTGGTAGTGAAGAACAAGCCTATCGCACGCTCTCTGTCTGTGCCCCAAGACTGGTGTGTGGAAGGCCCATGTTCTCGGCCTGCCTTGAGCCTGGCTTTATTGCTGTGAGTGTCATACCGAATGGCAATGTGCCCTTCCCAGGGGCTCAGTGTGAGCGAGGGACAGGGTCACCAGAAGGGCTGGCTGTAGTAGCAAGGCCAGGAAGCTCTGGATGATGCCGCTTTATTTGTGTGTCCGGATTCCTCCTGGAAATGGGCATGGGGCCTCCTGAATCAGTCAGATGCCTTCTTTGCAGAGGCTGCCCATGGCTAGGTTCACAGGTTTTCACATTAGCAAGTATCCCCAGCAGCTGGAAGTGGGATGCTAGATGGGGAGGGCTTTGAGTTACCTCAGAGAATTCTCTCCCAGGTGCCTGGTTGGGGGGTCTTGCCCACATGCTCAGGGTCTCTCCGATCACTGTATTTGGGTCCAGGAAGAAATTTTCCCTTGGGTCAGATTAGCAGAGACAAATATATCGACAAGCTAAAGGGAGTCCAGAGGGAAACAGCAAAAATAATCAGGTGGCTTCAGGGCTTGGCTTCTGGAGAACGAGTCCACATACCCTGGCTGAGCAACAATGAAAGGGAAGGTGGCTCCGGCCTGTGCCTCTCTGAGGGTATGTCTACACTACCCCCCAGTTCGAACTAGTGGGGGTAATGTAGTCATACGGAGTTGCAAATGAAGCCCGGGATTTGAATTTCCCGGGCTTCATTTGCATAAAGCCGGCCGGCGCCATTTCGGCACGGGGTACGACCTAGCCGGCATTTAAAAATGGCGCCGGCCGGCTTTATGCAAATGAAGCCCGGGAAATTCAAATCCCGGGCTTCATTTGCAACTCCGTATGACTACATTACCCCCCCTAGTTCGAACTAGGGGGGTAGTGTAGACATACCCTGACTGGGGCAAATGCCCGGGGGGATTGGCGGCCTAAGTCTGAGCCAGTGAGGTGGAACAAGAAGCAGTGGGATGAAAGTGAGCAAAGGGAAGTGTGGGATGAGTAAATGGCAGGATTTCCTGATCCTGTCCCCACAGCGAGAGCTCCGTGGATAGGGATGCTGGCAACTGAGTTCTGGCACGACGGTGTAGTGTAGTCGTGCGGTGGCTGGGGGAGGTGGGCTGGAGAGCCCTACCCTCTGCTCCCCACCTCTGTTTGTGTGCAGATTGGATAGGAGAAAGGAGGGGCCCTGGGCAAGGGGTGCATTACATCTGCCAGATGGCAGAGAGGGTGGGAGAGCTCTCCTGAGCCCGGGCTGCTGCACCGGTGCTTCCCTGAGGCAGCCAACCCCCCTGTGAGGTCTGGAGCCTGAGGCCTTTCTCACCCAGTTGATTCCTGCTGCTGTCTGATTTTCATGAAGTCAGTGGTGGCTCTTGTCTGGCTCTTGTCATTGCTTGTGTTTGGGCCGGAAGCCACGAAGGGCAGAGGCGAGTAGAAGGGGACAAGTAGAATTATTGGGAGAGAGGAGAGGCCTCCTGACTAGGGTCCGTGCGTGCCTGAAACCCCATTGTGCATGCCTCGTGGCTGTAACTGCATCCTTGCCCCACTCCCTGAGCCGCTACAGGATAGCCCCGTGTCACAGTGCTAACCCTCTCCCCTCTGGTCCGCAGATCCTGGTGGACTTGTCCAATTCCAGCAAGCAGTATGAGAACGTCGTGGCCCACGAGGGCAGCTCCATCCTGCGAGACTTGGTGCTGAGCCCCGACCGCCAGCATATCTACGCCATGACTGAGAAACAGGTAACTGCCCAGAAGTCGGGCTCCTCTGCTTCCCCAGTAAGGCCCAGGTGAAGATGGCACTGACGGGACCTGCCTGTGGTGCAGTCGGCAGCAGCCGTCTCACTCCAGTCCGGCAGTGGTGGGGTCCCCGCTGCAGTGCTCAGGCACCAAACACGTGAGTAAGCAGCATGGTCGGGACAGAAGCTGCATTGCTCCTGCTGCCCCAGTCGCAGTGCACCAGCACTGCCTCTCTCGTCTCCCCAGAGCTGCCGAACGCGGCCTGAAGGCTTCCTTTGAAGGTGGTTCTGCTCCTTGGTCCGCCACCATGTAGGATCTTCCCTTGGCCCAGTTTCTGCTATGCCTTGGGGCTCTGCAAGCCACCGCCCTCACTCCCCCTCGCCAGTGCACCATCCGGCAAAGTGGGTGGTTCCTGGCTGTTCTGCACTGGTATTGCTGTTGGCTCGGCCCCACTGGGCGACAGGTGGGGGATCTCTTACCTCTGCTGCAGAGAGCAGGGGCCAGTCCAGCTGAGCCAACCCACTACAGCTCCCTTAGCTTGTTTCTGTGCTGCCCACGTTTAACATGACATGGTTTGCTATGAAAGCTTGGCAGTGCTGTCTATGGTCATGAGTGTGTTCACAAGGATAAGTGCACGAACCTCTGTGTGTGCGGGCATGGAGCTTCCAGCTCTCTGGACCAGTGTTGTGGCCCTGGGAGGTCGCAGTATCTTCTGGCTGCCTTCAGCTGTGAGCTGGGGATTGCCAGGGTGGCCTGTGTGAAATGAGTCTGTCAGTTCTCAATCCCGTGTCTGCTGGCCAGGAACCTGTGGGCCAAGAGTCACTGACTGGCCCCTTTTGGACAGAGCAGAGACTGAGGCTGGAGTACACGGTAGCACCTGGATGCTGCTGTAGATGGGGGAGAGGAGTACAGTTCAGCGAAGAGCGGGGGCACCCTGTTGTGGGAGCTTGGCCTGCTTCTGCCCATGCGGAGATGGAGGGATCCAGCCCCCAGGCCTGTTGGTGCATCAGGACATTCCCACAGGGGAAGGGGGAAGTAATAGGGGTTAGGAAGTCTCTCTGGGCTGCTGTTTTTGCCTTGATATATGTCCCTGCAGGGGCTGCTGTGTCTTTTGTTGGCCTGCCAGTGACCTGCTAGGTGTGTCTCTCTGCCCCGGGGGGCAGACATCCCCACTGGACCTAGTCACTTGTGTGCTGCTGCCTCGTGGTCCCGTGAGAGGGAGGCTGCTCAGCAGGCTGTCCCTCCCCCACACCCACGCCTGCCTGCCCTGCTCCCTTAGCTTTGGTGGACATCCCACCGGGTTTCCTGCCCCCCCCCCCATCTCTGGGACCTGCCTGCAGGGTGACGGAGTAATACTGAGGCCCGAGTGCAGGTAGCTCAGTGCCTTGCCCCCAAAGCCACCATTCCCAGGAGTGCACCAACAGGTACCTAGCAGGAGTTCCCCTGGCATGGGCAATCCTTTGCCCTTGATAACTGCTGGCAGCCTCTGGAGTTCCCCTTCCTTTTGGGGCTATGGGTCTGTCCGACCCTTTCACTGAGTGTCTGGCTAAACTCCTGAGCAAAGCTGCTTTCCCTGCTGGGAGGATTGGAGGAGGGGGCAGGGAGGAAGGCTGACAATAGGAATGGCAGCCGTTACCCAGAAGCGTGCTCCATTCACCTCCCCTCATGCCTGACTCCCTTGGCAGGGGAATGGAGGGGCGGCATGGAAGCCACTGGCTCTGCCTGGCTCCTTGTTATCTGGTGCGGATGTTCTGGGACTGCTGGCTCGGGGTGGTGAGAGCACAGCGCTGCCTCGCGTCTCTGTGGCCACGGTTGCTAAGGCGGGCTGGCTCCAGCGCAGGCAGCGTTTGAAGTCGGGTGTGTGAGAGGTAGATAGGAGGATGGCCCAGGGCTGTTGTTTCGGCAGAGTGAGGAGGAGTCCTGCGGTGCGACGGCATAACCGTTCGGGGAGCTGTTCCCACGCAAGCGGAGCTCTGAGCAGTTGTGTTCCCTCTCCACCCTCCTCCACCATCTCCCCCCCCCCCATGATCAGCAGGGGGATTTTAGGCACAGATCTCAGCGTGTTCGCTTCCTAGCAAGCCCCCTCAGCCCCAGAGGCAGGATGCAAGTGGCCCACTGGTTACTGCACTGGGCCGTGAGGCTTGGGTCCAGTGTCCTAAGAGGTGGTGGAAGAAAGGGCTGTTGTAGGGCGGATGCGGTGTGGCTAGGGACTGTGCCTCCACCCCAGACTCTGCCCTCAAGCCATGCCCCCTCTGTCTGCTCTAGGGATGCCTCTTGCACTGCCCAACAGCTGTTCCATTCCTGCCCCTCACAGTCAGAAGGGAGACGAATTGGGCCCCTGAGTGGTAACTTTCTGCACAGCTTAGGTCACTGTTGTATTTGGTCCCTAGTCTGCACAGCCTGCGTCTCCAGCATAGCACCCGTTTCAGTGTGGGTGGGGCCTATGAGTAGTCGCTGCCTCATGCTGAGCCTTCCTCTTGCTTTCAGGCCTTGTGGTTGGGTGGCAGGGCCAGTATCCTGTGTGTGAAGTGAGGCTTGTAGGTTCTGCGGAGAACCACCCAGAGGGATCCCAGTTTTGCAGCTTCTCTTGGGCTCCGCGAGGGAGGCCTGCTGGCCCAGTGGGTTGCTATGGGTCTCTGTCTATGCTGTGAATGTGGGCAGTGGTTTAGCGCTGCTTAGTTACTGCTAGGCGGCCACTGGGGATTGCCTGTTCGGATGCTCAGAGCTGTCTCCCCGCCTTCGCTCCCAGGATCCATAAGGCTGGAGGGTGATCTTCTCTGAGCAGATGGCAGCCTGGCTCAGGTGGCTCAGGATTCATCGCCAAAATTGGTCCCATGGTTAGACCATTAGGTTCCCTGGGCTGGGCCAGGTACTGAAGGGGAGTGTCACATGAGCACTGATCCGAGCACTGCCCCATGCAAACCTTGCCATGGCGTACAGTGTCCTGCAGATCCAGGGCTGGCCTGTGGCATGTGTTGGGAGAGGGACTGGCACTGGGCGGGAAGACGACCTGGTTCAGCTCCTGCCTGCTAGCCCTGCCATAGCAATGCATCGATGGCCAAATGGGGTCATCTGGGTGGATCTGCATAGCAGTCAGGGCTGCATGCTGGGTGGCTGCTCCACTGGGTCGTTGCTTGGGGGATACGAGCCACCCGTCCTCCTTCACGGCAGGCAGGCTTGCTGGAGACGTGGCTAATGAGGGGTCAGTGCCTACGTTCCTCAGACAGCCGTGTCCGGTGCCATGACAGCATGGCTGACCCATGGTGAGCTGTGAGCACTCGTCCCCTTGCAGAGTGCTTACCCGAGCTGCGTCTGGCTCAGAGGGCAGCTAGGGCAGGGATGCAGGGCGAGCCAGGGGGACAATAGGCCTCTTGCCTCCCTGGGAGGGAGTCCTGTGGGAGCTGTGTCATGGCCCAGCCTCCTGGACAGGGCTGTGTGGGCGAGCTGTGCATCGGTCTCATTCAGTCTCCTAGACTGCGCGTGGCTGGGATTCCAGTGGAACTAGACTCATGATAACTCTCCAGGCCCTTGCCCCAGATGGGGGATGCGGAAACAGGGCCTCTGTCCAGAAACTCCTGGGGGATAGAGCAGCCTATTTCCTCCTCCTCCTTCCTGCCAGCTCCTGTTTCTGGTTGACAATCCGCCAGCAGCTTTGAAGAGACCTGTTCTGCCTGGCTGGGAGACTCTCTCGGCCAAATCCCCCTACGTTGGTGTCTCCTCAGTTGTGAGCATGGCTCAGTTGTGTATGGCTCAGTTGTGAGCATTGCAGCACCAGTCCCTAAGTGTCGCAAGCTCTTCCGTTCCCCTCTACCCATCCCTGCCAGCTAACGGCAGCAGGATTGTAAGCGGGCCCTAACTCTTCCTTAGCAGAGCTGCCTCTGCCCTTGGCCCTGGGTTCAGCTGGATCTGGCCAGGAGTTCCCAGGCCTCAGCTGTCCCCTTCTGACAGATTGGGGAATGAAGCGACAATGGGAGATGGTCTTCAGCTCCAAGGCAGTAGCTGAAAGAGAGACTGTTCCTTAGTCTGCAGCCCATGCATGGAGATTTCATTCTCTCCATAAGCCCCTGCTTTCCCCACCTGTGCTGCCAGCCCCATCCCAGAGGCCCTAAGCTGTGGCCAGCTGGGGAGCAAGGAGTGATGACCACAAGGAATGGTCTGATGCAGGAACTGCTCCATGGAATTGTCTGGCCTCGGTGACGCAGGAGATCTGACTGGATGGTCCTGCTGTTCTCCCGGGGCCTGATAATTTATGGATGCTCAAGGGCACTTTGAATCACAGGGGGTTTCCTGCTCCCCAAGGAGTCAGAGGGCTTGAGGCTATGTATGGGGGGATACCACAGGGAAAGCCTGGAAACTGGGGAGGGAGGGCCCTAAAGCGAAGGGCGAGGAGGAAATTTGAGAATCTGTTCCTGGCTGCCTCCCTGTCATTGTGCTGTTGCAAATCTAAGTCCTGGCTTTCAAAGTCTCCCCTTGGGGATATTTGGGGAGCAGCTGGGCAGACAAGGGGTTTGCTGAATGAGCCCCAACCGGAAGGGATTTATTGCGGAGCTGCATTGTTTTTCATAGTGAGGATAGCAGGACGTTAACCCTGTTGTGCTGGGTGCTGTACAAACAGATTGGAAGTGGGATTTTGACATTTGCTTCTGCAGCGTCTGTCTCTTTGCTGACAAAGCAAAGCGCTCTCTTGCCTTCTGAAACCTCCTCCCACCCCCCTCCTCGCCTTTCCTCAGTAAAAAGAGCTCTTCTCCAGCCTAGCCTGGTGTTATCAGGGTGTTGCTGGAAAGTAATTAAATGAACAGTTGTAAAAGAGCTCAGAGGGCCAGAGGAACCAGGGGATTTTAATCAAATCTGGAGGAGCAATTAATAAAGAGCCTGTAACCCTTTAAGGCCAACTCCTGCTGTCACGTATCGGAGAGTGCAGGGGTCAGGCTTGCATCTGAAACGGGCATAGGGGCTGTACAATGTTCCCTCCTTTTCCTAAACTCTGGTGAGTCCAGTTGTTCATTGTGCTCTGCGGAGCTTGGGTAGGTTGCCAAAACCCCAAGCCATTCGCCTTTCCTGAGGCCAGATCTGCCTTTGATTCCAGTACCTGAGTCATCTTAGAGGTGAGCTCGGTGGGGTCTCCGTCTGGTCCCTGTTTGTGTATCACAGTCCCGGCACGACAGCTCTTATCATCTGCATTAGCTGTTGGCCTCATTCCGGAGGCGGGAGAGGGATAGCTGCAGTTCCAGACTGGAATAGCAGTGGTGGGCTGCTGGTCAGGATTGAGGGATGTCTGTAGAGTAGTGTAGTAGCTCAAGGTTAGGGGAGCTGTGGGTCAGAGTGGAGGGGAGTGGCGGAGCTGTAGGAGGAAGTCGGGGCTCGGACAGTGGGATGATGGGGGACTGAAAGTCAGGGTTGAGGGTAATGGGGTTTGAGGAATGTTGGACACAGCCCTGCATCCCTTTCCATGAAAGCCAGAGAACACAGCAGGTTGAACCTCTGTGGTCCGGGACTCTCTGGTCCAGCTGGATCACGGATGTTGCTGGACTCTGAGGTTGCTGGAGGCTGGGAGCAGAGCCGGCTGCTAGAGCCAGCGGGGCAGCGGAGCCCACAGCCGGCTGGTCTGGGAAGCCAGTGGGGCCACCAGAGTCTGTGGGGCGGGGATGCTGCTGAGCCTGCAGCCGGCAGAGCCAGGACGGGGAGTGCTGCAGAACCCGCAGCTGTGGGGACCACAAGTGCCAGCAGGCCTGGTGGAGCCATGAGCACTCACAGGGCTGTCGTTGGGGCTCCTGGAGCTTGCAGAGAGGTTGCCCCACTGCTCCCAACCTTCCCTGGTACTGAAAACCCTTGTTTGAGACTGATCAGGTCCCAAGGGAGCTGGACCCGGGAGGTCCAACCTGTAGAGAGGCTGTGTCTGTGCCGGGAGTGCAGGATCTCTTGGGTCCCTCATAAGCTACTTTTCTCTCTCAAGGTTCAGTCGTTCTTGACGGAAGTAATGTAGCTTTTCTTAGCCCCGTTGCCTCTGGGTTGAAATGAACTCAGTGTTCCATTGGCTGCTGGGAGCAGATGCAGAGCCAGCATTGCCTCTCGCCATTGAGCTTCCTAAGGAGCTAAGCGATGTGTGGGGCCCACTGGGGCAAGCAGAGGTGTCCTCACATGGTCCAGGAGCTCTCAGGCTCTTTCCTTCTGAGCTACCAGCAGGGGAACTCAGGCTGGTCCCTGTAGGAGACTGTACATTAGGTCCTGGAAGGCTGTAGGTCTCTTCCTAATCACCCCAGATAACCGCCAGGTCATTGGGAACCAGGTTAGGCTGCTAGAGGTGAATATCCTCCCAACCCTGCTTCTTTTAAAATCTCCCCCCTTCACTGCAGTTGCAAGGGTGACATCTGACTCCTGTCATCAGGGGCTGTGAGCCCGTTAGCTGGTCCCAGCTGATACGTATGGAATGGCCCTGCTCCCCAGAACTGCATTGTTGGTTGCGGTGACAAAAGCCACGGTGCCGCCACGAGAGCTGGGCTGGTTTAGGGACCCCAGTGTACTGTACTGGCAAAGCGTTGCCAGTGAGCGACAGCTATCCCGGCCAAGCTGTGCCGTGTGCCAGTGCAGCGAAAGTCCAAACTGTGAGCAAAACAAGCCAACTGGTGAAAGTGTGCACAAGGGCCTCTGCCTGTGAGCGGTCTCACCTCACACCTGTGACTGACTGGCATAGGTTAGCAGAAGTCTATAGCGGAGACCTGGCCTACCTGTTGTCCTAACCGCAGGATTTTGCCCTGGAGTGATGGGAGGGAGAAAGAGCCTGTGGAGGGTGAGGGGGGGGGGGGTGAAAGGAGAGGTATGTGGAATCCTCACCATTGAAAGTCCTTGAGAACAGGTTGGGGACACACCTGTCAGAGATGGACAAGGCTTCCTTGGCCCTGTCTCAGTGCAAGAGCCTGGACCTGATGATGACTTCCAGCCCTTTGTTTCTGTGGTTCAATAATGAGGAGAGAGCAAAAGGCAGGGACATCTAGCATGGGGGGCGCCAGGTTTACAGCTCCCTGAAGCTGGGGGCAGCATGGGAGTTAATACCTTTGGGGTCCAAGTGCTTGGGATACAACTCTGATGCCTTCCCTAGTGGTGTTTGTGGTCGTGCTTATGTGAGCTTCTTGAGGGGCAATCAGGGAGCCATTTGTGGGGCTAAAATAACCTGTAGTCTAGTGGGCTCATGGGACTGCTATTGCTGGGGGGGCAGATTTTTCCTTATTGACTCCCGAAGTGCTGCCCAGGGGCATTAAGCATGAATACATGCTCACCGAGGTCCTGCTGCTGCCTCCTGAGACAGGGAGGGTGCACTGGCCTCTCTGGTCCCAGCACTTGTAAAAAATCAGGTGTCTCAATGTTGCCCCTTGGCAGCTAGATTTAGGGTCTGTCGCTAAAAGCTCTGCCCTACGTATAGATGCTGCCAGCCTAGGCTCAAGTCCTGAGGCAAGCTGTAGTGTTCTCCTTTATTGGGAGAACCAGCTCTGTTCAGCCCCTGCTGCCTGCAGGTCCCATGTGCTGTTGCTGAATAAATATCAGAGCCCCCTTCCTCCCACATATAGGCAGGAACACTTGTACCACCCTGTGGAACTCTGAGGGAACCCTTTTCCAGAGTAGCCATAGTGAGGTGCTGTGAGGCAGCACCGCAGAGTCAGCGAGGGGCGTCTGCTCGCATCACATACTTGCCAGGGCCTCACAGATGGGAGGGGGAGATTGAGTGTCCCCAGCGTCCCTGCTGGGTTGGTGGACCCTGGGCAGTCTCTGGGGAGCAGAGCATGAGATGAACGCACAGGAGAAGGGCCGTTGCCTGCTGCCCCAATGCCTCAAAGAAACACTTGGGGCACCTCGGGTCGTCAGAGCTACACATGAAGCAAGCCTGGGGTCTGCTCCTATATTTTGTTAATCCCTTCCTGTCTGAGGGTGGGGCTCTTAACACAGTGTGGCGTTAACTGGGCAGGGGATCCAGCCCCTGAGCGGTGTATCCCCTACAGCCTTCCCTTAATCATGGGCCTGAACCACCTTCCCTTTCTCACTTCCCTCTCTCCCCCAGTTACCCCTTCTATCCATCCTGCCAGACCCTGTATCTCCCCACTCTGTCCATGCACTGGTTGCATCTGCCTCTGATCCTGCCCCCATTCCGCCAGGCCTGGCTCCCTTTCCAGGTGTGTGTTGTGGGGCTCCCCAAGAGGTGGATGGATAGGAACAGGCTGCCTTGGGACTTTTTGATGGGCGTGCTCACAATCTGCCTCTCTCTCTCCCCCAGGTGACACGGGTGCCTGTGGAGAGCTGTGAGCAATACAAGAGCTGTGCTCTGTGCCTGGGCTCCAAGGACCCCCACTGCGGCTGGTGTGTCCTTCATAACATGTGAGTACGGCAGGCTCGTGCTGTGTGCCTGTGCCCGAGCCCCATGCTCCTGCTCTCTCCCCAGTCACTGCAGGGCTACCCATGACCAACCTTCACTGCTTCCCCCCGAGCCCTTAGCCAGGGCGCAGCAAGTCCTGCCCCAGCCCAGCACAAGGGAGGCGTGTTTTGTTGGGGGCTGAGCATGCTGATGGATTTTTATTGTGTGCGCTTTGTCTGCCTAGGGCTTGTATTGCTGCCTGTCAATGTGGTATCTGAGTGCCTTCCGCAGTAAACAGTCTGGGTGACCGACCGTCTGCTGTGCCTGCAGGGACTGCTGGGCCTTGCCGACACACAGCTCAGCCAGGCCTCCCCGTGCTGACTGGAAACTCCCTCTAGTGCGCTCCCCAGAGATGCTGGCCAATTAGCCTTGCTTGGGTGGCTTCCCAAGGTGCTCTTGGGGAGGTCTGTGGTACATGCTCAGCCCCTACAGCTGTTGTCAAATGGCTGGGAAAGGCAGAACAGCCCATCTCAGCAGATATCCTTGTGAGTCTCCGCTTCCTCTGCTGTGGGGGTGCTGTGACTTTCTGACTCTGGGGAGCATGTGGGAGCAGACGCAAGCCCTTACGAGAGAGGCACTGGCTGAGGGTTGGTTCCCTGCCAGTTTCCAGCTGGTGGCAGCCCTGCCTGGATGATAACGGCCTGTCTGCCTGGCTTGTACTGTCTCTCGCTGGCTCCTCCGGCTGCACTTCGTCCCCTGGAGCCAAGTGGTGCTGGGAGGGTGATTGATGGCAGCCCGCTCTGAGTCGCCAGCCATCTAGCGCGTGGAGGATCGTGAGTGTCAGATCTGCTGGGTGGCTAAGGATTAGACGTGCAGCTTCCCATCCTGATGGGCAGGAGCTTCCCTTCCCCCGGCAGTGTACGTTAATGCAGGCCACCCGGCAGAGGAGACGCTCGACCCAGCACCCTTGCGCAGCTGTTCTCCAGCCCTTCTGGGCGCAGCAGCTGCTGGGGCACCCAGGGTGCTGATGTGTCAGAGTCTGGATCATCCCATTAGCCCTTTGGCATCCTGGGTGTTTCATCCTGTGGTGACTTTCCTCATCATGACCAGATGTGGTTTGATGGTGGCAAAGTGAGTTGTTGGAGCTCATCCCAGACCTGAGCAGACTGGTGCCCATAGTGCAAAGCTACCACCATGCCTGGTCCTAAGTCCCACCCTTGTGAAGAGCTTCAGCAAAGAGGTCGTGGACTGAGGGCCTTGGAGTCGCTCTGTGCACAAGTGGCAGAGGAGAGCCTGTCCTGACGCTGACTCTGGCCTCAGTTGTCTCCATTATTTCCACTCCAGCTCATCTGATGAAGACAGATGAAAGCTCACGTTCCTATGTATTTGATAGTCTCTAAGGTGCCACAAGATTACTTGTTGTTTTTAAAGTTACAGACTAACACGGCTACCTCTCTAAGACCCCACCCCTAGGAAATACATGGTGGGGCTTAGCCTGCAGTGGGCGATGGACTTGGGGAGCTAATCAGCACGGCCCGTCTTTGTGCTGTGATGCTCACACCATTCCATCTAGGCCAGAAGTACAGTAGCTAACCTCTTTGTTACTCAGGAACTTTGTGGAAAGCAGGCGCTTTACCTCTCAGAGGCCCCCGTTGTTGAGGTCCCCACTGGCAGCACCAAGCCGGTGTCAGTGGCCAAAGGCAGGTGGCTGTCGTGTGATGGCGCAGCTTGGGGAGAGACAGCGAGAACAACCAGGCTTGCATAGCGCCAAGACCTTACTGTGTGCTGGCGCCCTTAGCAGGGAAAGTAGGCTGCAAAGTGCAAGCAGCGGGTGAGAGATGCTGTAGAATAATCTGCCTTGTGTGCACAGCCCATCCAAAATGCAGAGTCTCAGGCATGGAAGGCAGCAGTCCAGGCTCAGTGGATAAGCTCTGCTCTTTCTCTGAGTGCTTTGGAATCTCTAATGTCCACAGAGAACAAGCAGGAGCTCAGTGTCTCTTCTCCGAAGGATTCACGTGCAATAACCTGCATGGAATCAAGCTGATTGGTTCGGAAGGGCAGAAGGCTGAGCTGAGCCTGCTGGGATTTGTCCTGGTGGCTGTGAGGGGAGTGGAGCCATAGGCATGGGGAGCCGTCTCCTCTGGAGTTGGCCTGTGGGTGAAAGGGGTAGGCAAGAAGCAGCAAGAAATTGGGGGAGAGAGACCCAAACATGGTTTCACACTGCACTCCTAGGCAGTTCCTGTTGAATGGGGCCAGTGCTCTGGCCAGGGGCCTCACCTGGACCTTCCTTCTCCAGACTCATGCCAGCCAAGTGGCAGAACCTGTCACCTCTCTCTGTCCTTGGGACTAGATTTCAGGTTAGACCCAATGAGCCAGACAATAGGCCCCCCAGCTGCGGGATATTTTGCAGTGGTGCACATGAGGTCAGTCACAGACAGGCGGAGAAGTTAAATCGCAGGGGCCCCTCTCTCTGCCTCCCTCCTTCCCTGCCTGTGTCTGACAAGACTGGGAGTCATAGTGTCATTTCAGAGGCAAACCACAGGCAGGCAGTCATCCCTCACCCATATTTACTGTAGGGAGGGGGCAGTGCTAATGGACTGTAATTTGCTCTGGACAGCTGGCAGGGAAGCCTTTCACCTTGCAGCCAGGCTCCCAGAACTCAGCTCCATGTGCAGGAGTGATGGGAAAATGGAGTGAAAAGTAGAAAAACCAACATAAAGTGAATGGATTTTCTTCTGGGGCTCGGAATTGAGAATTGCCTTGGAAGTGTGTGCCTTCCTGGCAGCGCTCTGCCTTTGTACACATGCAGTGTGTTTAATTAAACTCTGAGCCACAGCCTCCCTGCATGGTCACTCGCAGAGGTGGGGAGAGATGGGACAGAGCGTATTTTGGGACTCCGAGGTATGGTGTAGCACTGGCATCTGCTCAGGAGTTAAATTGTTCAGATTAGATCCAGGGCCTTGGAATGCATCCAGGCATCTGTCTTTCTTTTCTTTTCTTTTTTCCCCCTCCACTTAAATGGACTTTTCCCCTAATGCGGTGATATTGTTGTTGATAAAGGGAAGGGAAGCAAAGGGAAGCTCTGTAAGCTCATTAAGGAGAAGCAGTGTATCTTGAAGGGGCTGCAGAACGGGCAAATGGCCCCCATGCCATGAGGGCTGGTAAATCCACAGCTGCTGTCTGAATGATCTGATGGCGTATGAGGGGCGGAGGGAAGAAGATGGGAGACCTTCAGCATGTTCTGGAGGAGCTGGTTGAGGGAGAAGGGAGTAAGTTAGTACGCTATTGGCAGAGTCCATAACTGGGTTTAGGGTACAAGCCACCACACAGTTAGTCCTGAGCACCATCAGAAGAGCTGAAGGAGAGGGTTTGATTATTCCAGGACATGCTGCACTGCTGGCCTGGGGTGCAGCTGCAAAGCCATGTGATGTACCCAGGCTGGAGTAGCAGCGAAGTGTACTGCAGCGGCAGAGCCTTGTAATGTACCCAGGCTGGAGTAGTGAAGGGTGCTGCATTGCTGGGCTGGGGTGGCTTGGAAGACAGCCTGCAAAGTCCCCAGGGCTAAACTAGCTGGGGGCACTGCCTGCTGGGTGTGATAAATTCTGTCCAGACACCTGCTCTAGGACCAGGAATAGTTGTTCAGGGTTCTAGGGGGGGCTCCTCAGTCTGTCTGTCATGTGGTGTCTCTTCTCCATCCCACCCTAGTAAAGCTCTGAGCTGTGAGTTTAATAGCATGCAGATCCTGTTGTTTCAGCCAGCCACCGAGCTCTGTGTAAAGCTCAGTGCAGGGGTCACTTCCTGTGACGTGCCCTTCCATTGCTTTGGGTAGTTCTTAGCTCTGAACTTGGGGGATTCTCCTTCTCTTCACTGTGGCTGTTTTATCCCTTTGCAGCTGCTCACGGAAGGACCGATGTGAGCGGGCTGACGAGCCTCAGCGCTTTGCCTCAGACCTGAAACAGTGTGTCGAGCTCACCGTCCAGCCCAAGAATATCTCTGTCACCATGTCCGAGGTCTCGGTAAGCTGCTCAGCCTGCAGGTGTATAAGTGTCACCCACGCTAGCTTCATCCTGGTGTGATAGCAGTATAAAACCAATAGAAAGAAAGGGAAGTCGATAGCAATGAATTATAAATTACAAGTTCTGAAATCCAGAAAATTGATAAGGGAAGCTAAAGACAGGGTAAAATCCATTTCTGGCAGGACAAAGGAAAATATGGCTTTTTTAAAAGTATATCAGGAGCACAAGAAATCCTGGAGATAATAAAATTGTTAATAATGATGTGGAAAAGGCAGAACCGTTCAATAAATCTTTCTGTTCTGCATTTGGAAAGAAGCAAGATGATGTACTTGTATCACTTGAGGTTGATGAAGTACTTTCCAGCTCATTAGTAACTAATGGTGCTGTTAAATAGCATCTACTAGGGATAAGCATTTTTAAATCAGCAGGCCCAGTTAACTAGCACCTAAGAACTGGCTAAGGAGATTTCTGTCTCACTGATGTTAGAGTTTAATAAATCTCTGTTAATATAGGGGGAAATTCCACAAGACAGAAGCAATGCTCATGCACAAATATTCAAAAAGGCATACCAAAGAGGGCTGTTGGGATGACCTGCCTCACTACAGGCTGCTTAGCCTGACGCTAGTGCTGGGCAAAATAATGGAAAAACTCGCATGGGATTCACCCAATAAAGAGTTAAAGGATAGGAATATAATAAATGCCGGACAACATAGTTTTACAGAAAATAGGACTTGTGAAACAAACTTGAATCCATTCTTCGATAAGATTACATGTTTGGTTGACAAAGATAACTGTGGAGATGCCCTATACTAGGATTTTGCAATACACACCACTGTGAACAAAAAAATTTGCACTATATAGTCTCAAGCTAGCACATGTTAAATGGATTAAGGCCAGCTCATCCAAAAGCAATTGTCAACATGGAATCGCCATAAGATGGGGTTGTTTCTAGTGGGGTTCTGCAGAGACAGCCTTGACACTTGAGTATTTTCATCAGAGATCTGGAAGTCATTATAAAATCACTGCTGATGAAATGTATGGATAACATGCAGATTGGCAGAGTGGTTAATGGTGAGGACAGGGCAGTCAGAGCCATCTGCATCACTTGGTAAGCTGGATTCATTCAAACAAACTGCATTTCAGTACAGCTAAATATAAAGCAGTGCATCTAGGAATAAAGCGTGCAGGCTATACCTCTGGAATGGGGGGCTCCAAAAGCAGTCCTAGTGAACAAACAACTCAACATGGCTTCCCAGAGTAATTCTGTGGCAGAAGGCGCTAATGCAGTCCTTGGCTATGTGAACAGAGGAGTAGTGGGGAGGGGCTGGCTGGTGATTTTACTTCTGTAAGCAGCATAAGAGAGACCAATACTGGAAGACTGTCTGCAGTTCAGGGGTCCACATTATCAAAGGAAGTGGAAAAATTGGAGAAGGTGCAGAAAAAGAGGCACACAAATATTTGAGAGCTGGAGAGAATGAGAGTGACGTACAGAGCTCAATCTGTTTATCTCCGTGAAAAGCAGTTGGAGTGGTGACTTGATTATGGTGTCTGAGCACCTTCTCAGGGAGAAAATACCGGGTACTAACGGGCTCTTTAATCGAGCGCAGAAAGGCATGACAACAACCAATCGCTTCAGTTAAAGCCAGATACGTTTGAATTAGAAATAAGGCGCACATTTCTACCCGGGAGGGTGATTAACCATTGGAACAGACTCTCAAGGGAAGTGGTGGGTTCTCCCTCTCTTGATGGCTTCAGATCAGGACTGAATGCCTTTTTGTAAGAAATGCTTTAGCGAAACACAAGTGCTTGGGCTTGTGCAGAGGTACCTGGATGAAATGCAATGGCCTGCCCTATGCAGCAGGACAGACCAGGTGATTTCATGATCCCTTTTGGCCTTCCACACTCTGAATCTCACTTGCTTCCTTGCCCCGAGGATTTTCAGAAATGGGAGCCAGGCTCACCTCCTAGATTTCGGGGAACACATGGGTACTGTTCCTAGTCTGACCTATTGGCTGGGCTTGATCTGGTTGATCATTAAGGAGTTCCTCTTCTTAGCTGATTCTCTTGTGTGATATTTTCCCCTCCTTTCCCCAGCTGGTTCTGCAGGCCTGGAATGTCCCAGATCTCTCTGCTGGGGTAAACTGCTCCTTTGAAGATTTCACGGAGTCTGAGAGCCGCATTGAAGATGGGAGAATCTACTGTAGCTCTCCATCTGCAAAGGATGTGATCCCCATCACTAGGGGCCGGGGTGAGTGGAGGAACCACACTTGGCCTATGTCACCTTCCTCTCCTGAATCTAGGATAAAATCCTTTTGCAGTGGCTGCCTGACATACCACCTTCAACCCCTGTGCCCACTCCTGCCATAAACACAGCCCCCAGGCATGTGACCCTCTGTTCTCTGCCCCCCCATCTGCCTGTATCACTTTGCAGAGCATGAAACTGAAGGAGCTTTGTGCAGTACTACCTGCCCTGCCAGCCAGCCAGGAGGCTTTCTGAAGGAGAGCCCCACTTTTTAGCTCAATAACTAGGTAATTGTCAGCTATTTGGGGTTCATTGGGGTTGCTACATGTAGACATCAATCAACCCCCCCCCCCCGCCCCGCACAGGCCTTGCTCCCTCGCTGAATAGCCACTGCTTGGTTCCATAGGCCCCTCTCTGATCTGTGGCCCCTCTCTGAACAGTGCGTGAACCTTGTTCTCTTTCAGGCGACAAGCGGGTGGTCAAGCTCTACTTGAAGTCCAAAGAGACTGGGAAGAAGTTTGCTGCTGTGGATTTCATCTTCTACAACTGCAGCGTCCATCAGTCGTAAGTGACTTGGCTTCATGAATGTGCTCTGGGGAGAGGTCAGACTAGGGCATGAAAGACAGACAGGCACAAGCAGGTAGGGAGAAATGTCAGCTATGTACATAAGAAACATGTAGACAGGCCCAGTGCTAGCTGTGTGGTATGGTTTGCTGTGATTTGGGATAGGATTGTTGGTGATCTAAGACATCTGGACTTCCACTTACGTTTGGTGTAGTGAAAGGGCAAGGCTGGCTAGGGCCTCTGCGAACAGGAGGAGTCTCCAAAGAGACATACTTTTTAATTCATCCCAATCTTGTTGTGCAGCTAGGTGTACATTCCTGCGGCATCTCCAACAGAATAGTTTGCAAAGTTCCAGTTGGATACCCCTGTGCGATCTCATGGAAGGTTGTTACCCTGCTCAGTGACACTCATGACAGTCGGGTATCTGTGAAGGCGTAACTTGGCCTGCAGAATTGGGCAGGGAAGAGCTCAGATGTGGGACATTCTGAGCAGAGGCAGAGTTGTCAGGGCAGCCAGGGTGCTCATTCACTCTCTTTACTTTTACACGGAGTACTTGGACCTCGAAGCTGGTGTGAGACAACGGACATGGAGCCCCACAGTGCCTCTTGCCGAGACACTGCTCATTGCAGAAGCTAATGTAAGAACTAGGATTTTCTTTTTGGAAAGCTTTGGAAGAAACAGGAACAAGTTGGATACTTACCAGAATGCAACTCCTTAGCAATTCCTGTGACTCAACCTGCTCTTTTAGGGGCTGAGTGTCTTGTTTTTCCACCGAACGTTTATCATGCAGGACAGAAATGAGTTGGCTCTGCAGAACTCATGAAATCTTACCAAGGGAGTTGAATCCTAGGGCTTTTGTATGGCAGGTTGGAAAGTTCCTGTGAGGCTGAAAGGAGCACCCTCTACGTTGGGGCTTTTGCCCAGGAGTTTCCTAAGTGGAAGTAACTGGATTAGCTTTCTAAGCAGGCTGTTTTGGAACCATCTTTAAATGTTGATCTAGAGGGTGTTTGAGTCATGCTTACGATAAAATATGGGGTGGGATATGTGGACTATTAGGATGTGTAGTGATGGGTGATATACTTGGCTAGTATGGCAATAAGTGCAGTATGCAAACTTTTATTTAGAGAAGAGTCTTGGGTGTACTTAGGTGAAGAATTCAGAGCTCAAGAGTGTGAGTGGGTCTGTTCTGCCAAAAACCTTGTGTTCAAGAGACAGGGTGATCAATGATTCCAGCAGAGTGAATGTCTGGCAATATGTGTTGGAAAGTTTCCTGCAGAAGAGTTTAGCTCCAAATCAGAGGGGCAGCCTGGAGCTCTGCTACAAAAAGCCTCTTCAAAGACAGTTCATCAAGCAAACTGGGTTTTCAACTTTGATCAGGGAAAAAGCAGTTGAGTTGCAGGTCTCCCGGAATGCTGCCTGGACACCTGCAGTGAATATTCAGGCTTCAGCCACTGGAGCTGCTGGTGAACAGGAAAGCTTGAATACACCCTAGCTCAACCTCTCTGCCTGGGAGGTGTCTGTTTCCAAGAGGAATTGGGAAGGGGTGGTAGGGTATGAAAACAGGGCATCAGAGCAGAGTAGCCAGGACGACGAGGAAGACAGACATGGCTGTGATGTACCCAGAATTGCCCTATCCAGGCATTTGGATGCCAGGGGAGGTGAGGCTGGACCACCTGTCGCTTCTTAGGGGGAGGGAGGGAGGGCAGATCTTTGCTCCTTTGGAGAGCGAAGGTGGCAGGAAAGAGAGTTTTAAAACTTGACTTTTCCTCTCATCTTAACCCTAGAGAAGAACTCTGTCTCCCTTCTGGTTGTGCAGTCTCAGTAATGTTAGATCAGCTTACTCTGGGGAAAGCTGCATGTCATTATTTTGCACATTTAAAAAGCAGATGTGATTTAAACATATAAATAAGTAAAAGAAAACTACAAGCAGCATCAATTGTGGCCACATTGGGGGCCCATCTCCTTGGTCTAGAGGGGAGAGGTGGTGAGGGAAGTGGTATTTTATTTTATGTGCATGACGTAGAAATAAAAACCCATAACAAAAATCCCTGCCTGATTTATTACCAGGTTGAGGTTTGATTTTTAGATGCATTATTTAAGAAGGCTAATTATGGATGCATTAATATTTATGGGCTCTGGGTTGGAGCTGATAGAAAAGTCCTTGTTCAAGGCTGTTGAACATTTTTATTATTTTCTTTACGTCAAGGATTTTAGAGTTTGGAGGCAATTTTAATTGTGTGCCCTGCAGTCAAGTCATAGCCAAAGAACATGACAGTATCCAGGGTGATGCAATACATTTAAATACCATTTGCAGACAGGTGGCTTTAATGGATCTCTTCAGAGTTAATAGCCTTTTGCATCCAGATTTCATATTTTGCAGAGGAAAATCTATAAGTCAGCTTGATAAATTCTGTACTAGGACTGATGTGCTTTTCCACAAGGTTGATGTTTTACTGTGGAGTTTTCTGATCAGCATCTATTTTGTTTTACTCTTACATTTAGGCAGCTTCAGTTAGGTCGGGGTCAAGGGCCTGAGTGTTGAATCACTCCTTTGCTTGCGGATGAAAGCATTGCGAGATTTTCAAATCGTTACAGTAGATAGAAGAATTGTGAGCCAGCTGAAACAGGAGTAGTTGCAGAGAAGTCCGAGGAAATTCCACCAATTTACACCAGTGAAAATGCTGGCCTGGTGCGTTCGCAGCAGAGCTACGGAAAAGCACCTACAAAATTTGCAACTAAAATCCTTTTGCAGATTATGGCATTGGTCCTGCCGTATGTGGAGAGCCTTTGATTCCTGTTAACCATGTGTGACCTGGGCTCGCTGGGCATTTTCAAAGGGCACTGGGAATCTTGGTCTGGTGGCAGGGGAATAATATGGTCCCCTTCCTCACCTTTTTTATTTTTTTAAGGACTCACTGGGGGCTGCACCCTCTGCTCGCTGCGCTTGTCTACCCTCCTCCTCAGGCTCTGAGAGAACCTGTTGATGCTGATGACATGATGTCATTCTGTTGTCCGTCAGGAACATTCTGTCATCCGGCAGGAAAAGCTTTTTTATAAAGAGAGAGAGAGAGAGAGATAATGAAAATGAATCATCAGTAATCAAAGATGAGCTTAAAATGACTTGTTTAAAACGTTTCTTCTGTGAATGTATCCTTTGGAGAGCTACCTAAGGGGACTCTCTTCTCTTTCTTCCTGATTTGTTATCTTAGGGCTCTGTACTTCCAGCCAGCACCCACAGACATGGGCTTCTCTTTCCTCTACCCCTCAAAGATTAGCATGACCACATTTCTAGTGAATTTTATTGGCATTTCGCCTTTCCCTGTTTATAGGGATCTGTGCCTGGGGGAGGAAGGTTATGAAGTCGTTCCCTGCATTATTACTGCTAATCACCTCGGGTGAGGACAGCAGGAAGAGTTTTAAGCAATCTCCTTTACTTTTCTGCTTTGCTGCTGCTTATTTTACTTTTTGGACCTCTCAGTTTGGGGGGAGGGAAAGCAGGCTGGTCACTTTCTATTTCTGGTAGGTTGTGTTTTCTGTTTCTCCAGCAAAGTGCTGCCATGTTGGGTTTTCTGATAGCCCAGGGGAATGTTGAAATCAGCAGCCACAAAAGGCTGTTTATATTGAAAGCTTGTTTAAAAACCCATGCATACAATTCTACTGGTGTTAGGTTTTTGTAAATAGTCTCTCTGCCCCCGCCCGTACTTTCCTTCCCGACCTGTGCAACCAAAATCTCTGGATCCAACATCTGGACTGCATTCAGTCTTCTTTCTGTTGTAATTTCCTCTGGTGCAGGCATTCTCTTGGTGGTATAACGGCCCTGTCACCCCCTCCCCTCCCCCCACGTTGCTGCAGAGTGGTGTTCCTGCTCATTTTTTATATCTGTGGGTGGCGTGATTTTTGTTATGTGCCCCAATATGGAGGGGATGTGTCACGGAACAAAAATCATTCTGTGCACAAACAATGTGTGGCGGGGGTGGGGGCCGAAGGTTAGGGGTACAGTATCTGGGATGGGGCTGGAGACGAGCGGTTCAGGGTACAGGCTGCTTTGAGGAGAGGACTATCCTCAGCCCTTTCTCACGGCAGCAGCTTGGGGCCAGGTGAGAGGTGCCCGTCCACGACTTCTGCAGCTCTAGTGACAACAGGCAGGGGAGGGGCACCTGCACCCCAGCTTGGGCAGGTCTGGGCTAGGCTGAATGGGGACTGGGGAAGGGACGCATGTCCCCTTGGGAGCCAGCGGCAGCTCTGGGGCACCTCTGGATTGGGCACCGTGGTCAGGGGAAAGGCGTGGATGAGGGTGAGGTGCCCCAGCACAGAGTTGCTGCAGCCGCTCCCTCCTCCCACATGGAGTGGCTGTTGTAGTTCTGCCGCAGCAGCTCCGTGCTGGGGCCAGCAGACCGAAGCAGCGCTCGGTGCAACAGCCTGTGCGGGGTTTTTAGGCAGCTGCGCAGCCGCTCAGCGTAGAGGACTCATATCTGCAATGTGGGTCTGGCTGGGAAGAGTGTGTTGGGGCCGGAGGGCGTGTGCGATTGTCCCAGATGTTCTGTGTTCCAGAGCAGCCTGTATGTGGCTGTGTGAAGTTGCCATAAGGTAGAACAGCCGGTAGTGCTGACATCTGGGCTTAGAGTTTTCCCGCTTGCCCACTCCCACCCGGAGCTGGATCTCTTGCAAGGCGGGAAGCAGAGCCATTGTTCCCCATGTAACTGGGACATTACAGCATCAGTGGGAAAGCAGACCTCGTCCTGAACAACATTAGGCTTGAACGAAAATAGAAGCTAGCCAGGTTTGCTTGAAAACAAGTCAGTTTGTGTTAGTGACAAACATCAAGCGCCTTGTTCCTGATTCCATAGGAACCTCTTGCAAGGGAAGGACACAGACAAGGAGACAAGGAAAGGACTGTCAGTAACGGCCCCTTTTGGGAAGCTCTGGATCTCCACGCTCCAATTAACAAACAGGAATTAGGAGAGGCTTGGAGTCCTCCTGATAAATCCAAGACGGGGAGGAGGAGGGGCGCAGGACTCCCTTTTATAAATGCCCCCATGAGTTAATCTGTTTTGACCTTGTCAATATTTTCCACACTGCTTTGAGAAGAAAGAGCTATGACAGAGCCTCGCAACGACTCTCTGCTCGCTCTGCTTTACAGCGAGAGGAATCACCGTGACACTAGGAATTGGAGGCCTATAGCACCTCTCAATACAGATTACCCAATTCTCACTAATGTGCTGTTGACTGTTGACAAGGTTGCTCCACAGCTGATTTTTCAAGGCCAGTACTATGTGACGTCTGGCATACATGCAGAGAAGAATCTAGTCTCTGTTCTTTCAGAAAAAGCTGACGACCCAGGCTCCTGTTTATTAAACCTAGATTAGAACAAAGTATTTGTCTGCGTACTTGTTCCATGTGCTGGAGGCAGGGCTAGATTAAGACAAGATATGTCAAGTTTAAGAGGCCCCATAGCATTACCAAAAAATGGTGCATTATTTTAATAGGAAGGACAATGAAAATAGAATACTAAAGTTTTATATTTGCATATGTGCCGGTACATTGGTGAGGATGCTACTAAAAACTAGTAATATTTTTGTATTTAGTGACCCCTCATCATCTGAGGCCCAAATATGTATCTTACTTAGCTTGTGCATAACTCCGGCATGGGCTGGGGGCGTCTGCAGCTCTGTGTGCTGCCTAGATGTGGCTGAGCTTTCCCTGAAATGCCTGGGGGAGGCCTTTGATGAAGGAGTAGCTAGTTAGTGCTTTTAGTGTGAACTGTGGAGCTAGACCTAGTTCTGTGTGGGTTCACTAAATCTCTGGCTGAGAAACATACAGAGAACACCAGCTCTGTGGCACATCATTGTACCATGTACATTACAGCATGGAAAGGGGATTTAGGCACTTGTGCGACAATATTTTCTCCTCCCTCACCCTGGATCATAAGGAGGAGACTCTGTGATGATGGGATCCCATTCCTGGAGAAGAGCTGGGCTGATCAGGGACATATCTTGGCTCCCTACCAGCTTTGTAGAGAACAGAATGACTAAATGTATAGCAGGCTGTATTCTCTTTCTGGGATCTTTCCTCTGCAGTGGGATTCTCCTTAAAGTGTCTGTGTGTGGGGGAGAGGGAAATCTCTTGGAGCCGTATGCTGTGGGACCCCTATAAGCAAACTCTGTTTGAGTCGTGCTTCAAGGAGCAGTGAAGGCCAGAGCTGATGTGGAGAGACTAGGGATGTTAGATATCGTGTGATTGAATAGTCATGTAACCACGATTATACTAAGATCGTCTCTCCCGGGGCGGGGGAGCAGCAGCCAATGCGCTCCGGCCCCACTCCCGGGGAGACTGCTGCTGCCTCTCTATCAGTCTCCCTTATGCCGGCTCTGTGCACCCACCAGCCCCCCCCCCCCCCTTCCTTGCTGCCACCTCTGCAGGAAGCAGCAAGAGGGAGCAGGCAGGTCCACAGAGTCAGCACACGAAAGGAGCCTGCTTGAAAGCTGGCTCCCCAACCGTATCGGCTCCAGCCTGCCCCCCTCATCCTCTGCACTGCTTCCTCTCTATCAGAGGCAGCAGTGTAGGGGCAGCGTGGGGGGCAGGTTGATCTGGTGCTCCTGGGAAGCCTGCGTAAAGCCAGCTCCTCACAGGCACCAGCTCCCGCTCCCACTCCGACTCTCCCCTGCCCTTGCAGCAAGGGGCTGGGTTAGTGCGTGAAGTCGACAAGACGAATTGATAAGCCCAGGCTTATCAGTTAATCGTGTAGTCGGCTACACGTTGACATCCCTAGTGGAGACACAAACCCCCACGCTGATGGCAGGGGCCTCCCACTGACCCTGGGATTCATGTGGGTCAGTTGGGTTTGTGGGTTGGCCATGTCTTTAGGTCGGGGTGCAAATTCAGCCCCTCTGTGCTGGGATGGTTGAGTAGGAATCTCTCTAGGAAGAACCCAGTGTAGATTCCTTCTCTGCTAGCTCTGCTGTTTGCCGGTTTTCTGTCCCAATTGAGTGCACACTGTTAAAGGGGCCCTCCAGCTGCTTTGATAACCCAGCTAGTCATTCTGTGTCCAAACGTATGCAAATGACATGGCCCCGTTGTAAGCTGTAATTCCCTCTTTAAGGGAATTCTCTATAGAGGTAAAGACATAATGCCTGGTTCCCTTATTGACTCTAATAGAGCCTGTGCTCTCTGGCTAGCCAGCTGAGTGCAAAATCTGCCTAGAAAGTGATTTAGGAACTCCAGTCTGAGAGCGAGCTCCATCGAGGACCACACTTCTGAAGGGAGAATTCCTCCAAACTCAGGCATCTAGGAGGGGGAAATACTAGAAATGAGAGTGGGAGAGTACTAGCAGGAGGGCTGGCCTGGAGAAACAGAGCCGGGGCCATCCAGTCCATTCCATTAGTGCCCCCGCTGCTTCAGGGGGAGGTGCAAAAACCTTCCTTATGAACAGCCCAAGTAGATATGTTCCCAATATTTCGAGGTTGGGTGAGAGTCCCCGCTGGAATCTCTTGGTTAGAACTTCCATTATAGCTTCTCTCTGAAGTCTTGAGCCAGGTCCCCAGAGGCACTAGTGCGGAGGGCTAAGGGGTGTGGGGTCTACTTCCCCAGTTTCTTCGTTTTTAATAAACTGCAGCCCTTTTGGTTTTTAATAGACTCACGTGGGCACCTCTGCAGAAATGAACCAGTTACAAAGCAGCAGACCTACTAGCATGGAAGCGAATTCCTCCTGTTGGCACAGGGGAACAGAGAAGGTCAAGTGGCATAGGGAGAGTTGTTGTAGCCATGCTGGTTCCAGAATATTAGACAGACGAGGAGGGCAAGGTCCTATCTTTTACGGGAGCTCTCGAGCTCTGTCGACGCTTAGAAGCGTCTCTCTCAAACAGACGATGGTCCTGTAAAAGGTCAGATAGTGACCGGGTGCCTGATCTGAATGGGTGGCAGGATTTTGAAAAGCCACAGAGGAGATGGCACTCTGATGGCAATTGCGGCTGGGCTCGTACACGCCCATGCTCGTACATGGCAATCGTGGCTGGGCTCGTACAGGGCTGAGGATGGCGCAGCAGGTAAGAGGGCAGCTGCCCCAGGACCCAGCAATGCAAAAGGGCCTGGGGCTCCAGCCACAACGACTGCGACAGCAGTGGTAACTGGAGCCGTGGGCCCTTTAAATTGCCACTGGAGCCCTGAGCGTCACAGTCTGGGTGGTGCGGAAGTGCTGGTGAGGGTAGGCGAGCTCCCAACTCCATCCCTTCTGCCTGAGGCCCTGCCTCTTCCGAGAGTGCAGAACAGCCCCCCCACCCCCACTTTGCCCCAGGGCCAACAATTCCATCAGTCCCCCTGACTCTGTACATGCTGGCATATGTATCCAGGAGGCTCAGAACTCTGCCCTGAGGTGGTGGCAGGGGTGCCTCTAAGCACCATCCGTGATCAGTAACAGAAACCCCTTCATACCTCCCAGTGAAGCCCTTCTGCCTTGGAGCCTCCCCCACCCCAGTCCGTGTTCTGAGCTCTCCCTGCTGCCTGTGTGGGCAGAATGGGGGCACCTGGGGTGATGGTGGGGCACAAAGAAGGCAGCAAAGCAAAGGAGGCTGGGTTCATTTCTGCACCCCTGGCCTGGCGGGCGGGGTGCTGGAGTTGGTGTTTGTCCGAGGAGGTAACAGGAAAATATTCTATTTACAAAGCTTCACTGAGGGCATCGTGAACAAGAGGCTCAAACAACACAGAAATGACTGAGCAACTGTAACTCTACCGAGGGGGCACTTAGGCAGCCTGCTAACTGTAGGCGAGGGAATGTGGCTGTGTTTGAATAGTGCAGCCCTGTCTCACAGGTCAGATTTTTTTTTACACGCCTCCATTAGGCAAATGGGATTTTAATGCATCGCTCCAGGGGCTGGGTGCTGCATGGCAGTGGTAGGAAGGCAGGGGCTGGGCTCTCTGCATGTGAATCATTGCAGCCCCTGCTCACTGCACACACTCTTCCAGGCCAGCTGTTGCCTTTTTTCCTTCTTTCATCTACAGCTTACAAGTCACTCCAGTGCTCAGGAGAATGACAGGCCCTTGGTGCTTGCTAGAGCCAGGTGTAGCATGGACAGGTGTTGTGCAAGCTCTCAGCTCATGCCCTGCATCCAGAACTTTGCTCTCGCAGTCCCAGACTCCCCACTTGGCTCTACACATACCCCTGTGGTATGCCCTGCAATTCAGAGAAGCTGAGTGCTGTACAAAACAAATAAAGATCATGTCCTTGTCCTGCAGATCGTAGAACATCAGGGCCTGTTTCTGCAATTTTTACCCCCAGTGAGTAGTAGTTACTTATGTGAGCAGTCCTACTGCCTCCAATGGGACTCTGGAGCGACATGTTTGGAGTAAGGAATGCCGAATCAGGGCCCAAGTTAAACTGAACAGGAGGAGATAGGGACACACAGAGATGTGTGGGGAAGGCCAGTGATTTTTCAGAAGGGACTCGGGGGGGGGGGGAGAGAGAACAGACTCAGGAGGGGTTCCAGACATGGGGCAGCATGAAAGAAGTCATAGAGATGAGTTCATTCATGCAGGTGGGTTGGGCAGAGAAGATGGTGTGGGTGTAAAAGATGTGGGAGCCAGCTTGCTCTTCCAGTCCTGCGTCTCTCTTGTACCCAGGGGTGTACGAAGGGGGATGCCTGTTTGGTGACAAAGGCAGACTTCTGCCATAGCCTAGCGGGAAATTGCTGGGTCTTGTGGGTTCTATGGGGTGCCTGTCATCAACTCAGTGACTCCCTCGCATAGGCCCCCTCACAGCTTGTAGGCTGTAATGGAATCTAATATTTGCTAAGGACGTCTCTTTCTTCCCGAGATACCATCTTAAAAGTAGCTTGGGGGATCTTAGGAAGTCAGAGGGAGCTGCTGTGCGTATGCAGATGCTGTTTCCATCAGCACAGATCATGTATATAATTTTCCTTTCCAGTGAATCTCACTTGTTCTGGATGTGCTCGTAATAGAACTCACTCCCTCCTTCCTTCCCTCGCCTCCCTGTGGCTTGCTCTGAATCCTTCTGTGACGGACTGGACTGGGTCTGGGCACAGCTGAGGGCGTCCGCTTAGGGCGAATTGCTCACACTCGGGGCTCCTCACAGCCCCAGACTAGAGACTCCACTACTTCCCTAGGTAACCCATTCCAGTGCTTCACTACCCTCCTAGTGAAATAGTTTTTCCTAATATCCAACCTAAACCTCTCCCACCACAACTTGAGACCATTGCTCCTTGTTCTGCCATCCGTCACTACTGTTGATGGAAAGTGTTGATGAAAAGAGTTGATGGAAAGACTTCTGTTGCTTTGCTACGCTTGACCCAAGGCCTGGGACAGCAGGAAGAATCCCATAGGGAATGGAGCTGCCCCCTTCTACACTGAAGTGGTCTCTTGACGTTGTGAGCCACAGGTTCTCAGACTGGGCTCTGTTGAGCTGATTTTGTCCTAGTTGAGATTCCAGGAGAGAAACCTTCTACTCAGTATAACCATATGGCCTGGTGACTCTCTTGTGGTTTCCAGAGGCTTCTTTGATTCACTAACCTCAACCCACTGTCCACACACTCCTGCCTGGTGCTTCTCTGCTGGGTGTATTTCTGTGCAAATTCAACCACGAGCTGCTTTGCAAGTGACCCCAAAAGTAGAAGGAAAGCAGCCCAGCTGTGCTGTCACTTGGCAGGGCCACAGGCCACAAGTGGAGGTTCTGGCCTCAGACCAAGGACTCGGTGCACTCCAATCAGTACTTCTCACTACCCCTTTCTTTGTCCAGGGCTTTGTGTTTATTAGGGTTATTCTCGTAGTCTGCAGCCCTCACTGCTCTTTCTGTTGGCGGGGGATCTACTGTCATGTTGCACCCTAACCCATTGTGGCCCCCTTAGAAGTTCCAGGAAGACCTTAGAGATGGATTGTTTCATGAGCTCCTTGGGGAGCATATTTTTGCTCTTGTTTGTACAGCAGTTAGCATGGGGCAGTCCTGGTCTATCACTCGGGCTGCTAGGAACTGGAGTAATATAAATAAACCATCAGCATAATGCTCTGAGACTTTTAGGAAGGCAGGAGTGAGACTGGCTACTCTGTAAGTCTGTCTTTTGGTGGTTGGCCCCCCATGAACTCTGTCCCTTGGGGGGAGAGTTGAGTTTTTTGCATAACTTGAGGTATTTTCCGAGTGTCTACACTCGTGTGACACCCGATTTCTCCACCTAGAGGAGACGGGAGAAATTGTTGGTGAATTTTAGGCATGGATAACATGGCAGTTGAGCTGGTCGGGGTTCTGCACCTGAATGTGAGTTTGTGTCATGGCTCCAACATAAGTAGTTTCCAGCCCAGTTTGGTTGGTTGTGGAACAGGTGTGCGAGGGGACTTGCTGTCTGCCCTAGTGCCTAAAGTGTAAGGGACGGTGTGAGGGAGTTATCAGGAGTGATGAAAGCTTCTTAGCTGATAAGTGACGAGGAATTAAAAATGCCTGCCGGTGGGAAGCAGGAGAGAGACTGCACAGATGGCAGCATGCTGCCGAGCAACCTGCCACTGCATCGGGAACAGACAGTAATGACAAATGGACACTTCAGTATAAAACCCCAAACACACAGTGCAGCCTGACGTTGGGCAGAATGTGCCTCTCTCAAATGCACAGCAGGGACCTTGGGCGATTCCGTGTGCTCTGGCAACACCAGGGATCCAGCTGGGCCAGTTTGCAGTGACTCATTGAACCAGTAAGTTTTGCTGCTAGAGGCATCCCATCTCCAGAATCTCAGCTTCCATTATCTTCTCTCCGGCACTCGTAGCTATGAAAAACAACCTTCAGAACAGGAAGCAAGTGCAAACTAGTGCAGCGGTGTCTTGAGTCTGCAGGTTGCCTGAAAAGTTAGCTCTGGGAGAGATTTCAGCTTCCCCTATGTGTTTCAAAAGGTATTATTAATGCTAACACATGATCGTGATCATTTATATTTCAAGGCTGCTAACTGTTTCACTGCTGTTGGAAGCATGAGGTAAAAGAGGGGGACAATCCAATATCAGTAATCAGCTTAATTTGCAGAAAAGAAGATAACGGTTAGATATTAGAAAAGTCTGTCTATAAAGATGGTTAAAAACTAGAGCAGGCTTTCTATTAAGGTTGTGGAGTCTCCATCATTGGAGGTTTTTAAGACCAGGTTGGACAAACACCTGTCAGAAAGAGCCTAGAGATACATAATGCTGCCGTAGCCTGGGGAGATAGACTAGATGACCTCTTGAGATCCCTTCCAAGCCTAAATTTCTGTGATCCCAGTGATAAGCCTGGTATGACAATGTACATGATAATATGGTTTGTTCCATCTGGGTCTCAGTTGGGAGTCTTGAATGGGAGAAGCTTAGGCCACAAGTGGAGTTTAGTAGAGTAGAATCACTAGTCTGACCCATCTGACTCCTGGATTTGCCAAGGAAATATTGCTGAGTGGAGTGGAATTGAAATTGACTAGGGTAGACCAGGATAACAGGTACCAGAACTGTGTTTAACTGTGTTCTAGTTTAGGTTCCTTGATGCTCGTGTTGTAGCCACCCATATATTTTATATAGAGTTTGGCCAGCCAGTCCCTGTGAAGCTGTATACTTACCGTATACTAGGGATTAGGTAATAGTAATGACCATAATATAATTAACTTTGACATCGTCATGGGGGAGGAGAATCCTAGCAAGGGGGAACAATGTCATGCAGAGCTCCAGGAAACAGCACTTTAAAAATGAGTCTTAGGTTAAAAAGAGCCTGAAGGTATAAATTAGGGAATGAAAACCCCTGGAGGCTGCTGAAGAATAGCTTATTAGAGTCACTAGAAATGTATCTTTTCCCTGGCAGATGAGGAGGAAGCCAAAGGGCTAGTGAGAGCCCAGCACGGCTATATAGTAAGTCCCACAAGTTCACTCAGTTCCCCTCAATTATAAGTGGGGATACTGGAGACTCAGCCCAGGGGAGGCTGTGAGAAGGGAGTGGAAGACGATTAGGTGCGCTCATGACATCTACAAGATAAATCAGACACACGCGCGGAGTAGGGATGTATGATCCCATTTTATTGGTTAACTGGTTAAATGTTACATTAAACCAGCTAATCAATGAAAGGAAGCACGTGTGGGGGAGGGAGAAAGCATTCAGAAGTAGTTCCTATCTGCAGGGAGCCCATGTGGGTAGCCCTGTCCGCAGCCGGCCACCTGCAGGGCAGGAGCAGACCCCTACCTGCTGCAGGTGCGGAACTGCTCCAGCCCCCACTGGTTAACAGTTACCTGGAACTGGTAAGCCTCACCCTTACTGGTTAACTCCTTTTGCATCCGTAGCACACAGCAGGGCTGGAGTGCTCTGACCCCTGCAGGGGCTGAGCAGAGGTCATTGCCTCAAGTGCCTTGTAGGATCAAACCCCCAGTGTGGGACTTTCCCTCCCAACTCAGGAATGAGGGCAGCTCTAGCTGTCTGGAGGCCTTCAGCCATGATCTTAAAGCAGCAGTTCTCAACATATTTATTATTGGGGCCGCATGACGCAGACGTGGAGACAGAAACTCGGACAGACGCACACCGACCTGTGGGGCTGGCCAGCAGCACTGGACCCCAAAGCTTACAGGGCTGGATAGCAGCCACGGACCCCCAACTTCTCTGACCCCTCAACCTTGTGGGGCTGAGCGTTAGCCCCAGACTCCCAACTCCACAGGGCTGGACAGGGGCCCTGGATCCCTGCCACACAGTGGCTCTGGGACTCTTGACAGCATGGGGGGTTGGAGGAGGAGGGAGGGAGGGCAGCCCTGGGAGGGGGCGCAGCTCTGCCAACCCCAGACTCCCTCCTGCACAGGACTGATTGGCTGGCGGCTAACATCAGACCCCTGCTTTATAGGGCTGGGCAGCTGCCATGAAGCCCTTGATTGTAGGCCAGGCTGCATGTCCAGGCTTCCTACCCACAGCTGTCCCGGAGCTGGCTGGGCTGAGCTGCAGCACTGGAGCCCTGATTTTGTGAGGCCAAACAGCAGCCCTATACTCCAGACCTCCAACCGCCCAGCACCCCCAACCTTGCAGGGCCAGGTGGCAGCCCCAGAGCTTATGGGGCTAGGCAGCAGCCCCATATCTACCACCCTGTGGAGCCAGCCTGGAGTCCTAGGCCTCAACCCCAGCCACATGACTGCCCCAGAGCTTGCTGGGCTGACCTTAGGGCTGGCTGGGGACCCCGGACCCTAGAGTCCATGGGGCTGGGCAGCCTTTAACACACAGTTGGGCCACAGCTGTGTAGTAGTGGTGCCATGGGTTGAAAACCACTGTTAAAAGGATAGGAAGAAAAGAGTGATTAGCCTTGACGTTAACATGGGAAAAGGCTTGATGTAAGGTTGTGGACACTGGTCCCTTCCTGGAGGAGTCCTACTCCTTTCCCAGGGTGTGTACACATTCTCCAAGGTTTTTTCAGACTCGTTTTAAATGTCTCCAGTTTTGTGGGCATCAGAGACTCTGAAACAGCCTGAAAAATCTCAAAACTAGGAAATGTTTCTTCATGTTCTGCCTGTATTCGCCAGAGCTCCAGTTTATCCTCTTAATTTCTGCTTGTACCTGTGGGCCACCCAAACTAATTGCCCAGGGCTGCCCACAACATTTTGGCACCTGAGGCGGGGAGTTCAAATGACGCCCCCATGTCCCCTTTTCTCCTGCTTGCCTGTTATGTCTCTTGTGCCCTCTTTCCTCCAGCACAGCACTCCACCATCTCTGTGCATCTAGAGCAGAGAGAATACATATGCACCAGCAGCAGACAATGTTCTACACTCTGGGTCCTAGTGGTGCCCCCCCACAGTCTGGCACCTGAGGCGGCTGCCTCAGTTTGCCTCATGGTCAGGCCAGCCCTGTTAAATTGCCAGTCCTCTCTGATAGCAGATTTGCTTGCCTTCCCGTTTCTGCTTGAGGGAGGATAGGAGCAGTCCTTTTGCTTTGTTGTTTGTTGTTTTTTTTCCACTCTGCACCACCCCATCAAAGCTACTGGAGATAGGAGGCTACAGCTGTGCTTTTAAGTTGAATATCTGCAGCTGAAATAAAATTGCATATATTTGCATAAGGAGCATCTCAATTAACATATTTGTGGGTAAAGCAACAAGGGCTGTTCATTTGGAAGTGAAAACGTGAGCGAAACATGGAAATGACTTCAGCCCCTTTGCAAGCAGCTTAATTAAATATTTCCTTAGCGTGTGCACGTGGATTTAAAAAGCTACTGCTGTATATGTAATGGGGTGTGAAACTCTAGAGCAAAGAGCTCCAACCCTGTGGAGCCCCAGGTGTGTGGATTTGTACAGAAGCTGCCTGTACCTTGATCTGTCTGACCAGGCATCAGAGTCACGCTCACCAGCCTTGTGTTATCCCAGCACCTCTGAGGTGACAGCTCAGCCAGGGGGGAGAGGAATTCAACATGAGTCCTGAATTTGTTTGAGCCTCCTTTTTGGCAGGTGTCCTGTCTGTTTCCTTACATTGCAGATCTAGGCTCCTCCCCGCCAAGCCCCACAGGGTACACTGTCATGGAAGCCTGTTTTGTTCAGAGCTGGAGTTTAAGAGCAATCTTTCCACTCTAGGCAGTGCAACGGACTCATTCCTGCCAAGGGCCCCTTGTATGTAAGGGTGTGTCTGTGTTTTCATGTAATTGCCGGCGGTCCAGCTCTGCTCTAGTGGGGACAATGGCAGCAGGGCAAGCCCTTTGTTGAGGTAACACACCTTGTACCGTTGTTCATTTTTCTTTTTTTTTAAAGGGCAAGTTATTTCCTCCTCCTTGTTCTCTCCCCCTCTCTCCTGCTGCCAGTCTACCAACCAGCAGGCCGGGTTTAGTTCCCTGGGATGCTCTTGCTTCTTGAGAGCCTGGCTTGAGAGTCAGAGTCCTGGATTAAATTAGGGTCTGGTGGATTTGTGATAGCACCATGTCCTGATGGAGCCCTTTGAGAGGCAGCTGTTGTGGTGTCAAGACTCAAGTGGTGCAGGCCTGAACTGCACCTTCCCAGTGGAGATACCTACTCCCCATGCCTCTGCAGCAGTGAGGAGATTTGACCTATGAAGCAGTGATATGTGAGGCACTGTGTTGTTTGGTGTCACCGAGAGACTCCCCGTTCATTTATGAAGGTGCTTGCTCTGTGCGAAACAGCTACTTGATAACCATGTCAATACCGGGTGGTGGCTTAGAGCTGGGATTCTGCCTGTGATATGTGAGATCGCCATTTGTATTAGAGATACTCTGCCAGCTCTTCCTGGGCCTGAAACAGGCCGTTCATGTGCTTGGGACAAGGCTTACGGAATGTACCTTATAAAAGGAGGGCGGCCTTGTCTAGACTAGGAGAATTGTTTTGGAAGAAGATGTTAACTGGCCCATTTTAAACCAGGGACTGTTTGAAAGTGTGTGAGCACTGAGCACGGACAGGGTTTAATGCCTTGGCAAACATGCTAGCTGAGTGTGATTAGCCCTCGGCCTGGTGAATATGCAGCAAGGCCAAAATACCACAGGTTAGTAGAATTTTTTCCAGGTGAGCAATCCTGGGAGGGTTTGTAATAGAGCCAAGGAAGCATTGACACATGGAGCAGGATCGAAAGCTAATATGAATCTAGCAGAGCTTGTTCTCCCCCACAGGACGCTCCAGCATGAGCATAGCCCCCCCCCCGCCCTAGCCCCTCTGTGTGGTATTTCACACTTAATCCCTGGGCACAGCCTCCCGGCCAAGGCCAGTGTGGATTATTACACCAGGCAAATGCTGTAGTGGGTGTGTCAGGGGGCCCTGTGTCATTCTGATGCTGCAGGCTTAGGGAGCTCCTCAGTTTCTCCAGGACTCACTGAGTGCTGAGGTAACACTTGGTCTCCTTTTTGCATCCAGCCCCGCTTGTGCTCAGTAAAGGCTTCCTGCCTGCCATGTCTCCATCCTTCCAAAGCTGCCCCTTTGCCAGGCGTCTCTGACAAAGGGACTTCAAAGTATAGGAGTGCAGCTCATGGGATCAAACAGTGGTGAACGTGGCCCTGGGGAGGTGCAGAGTGTCAGTGAGGTGTGGGGGAGCCACCAGGCCCTGCACCCCTGTCTGCAGCCAGATGTGGCTCTCAGCCAGCAGGTAGCACAGAAAGTTTACTGACTGGTTCACAGGGATACAGTGTAGAACAGACTTGTTGTTAGCACAGGAATCAGGAGCAGACAGTACAACCCATCTAGGGCAGAAGGGCCTTGGGCCCTGTTCCCCCATCCTGCTCCAAGCCCCCTTGAGGAACCCACCCCCAGCAATAGCTCCCTGTCTCCCACAGCCCCACCTTCCTGGGCAAAAGGTGTCTCCTGGTCACACCTCCTCCCAGACTCAGGTTACAGGGACCATTACATGATGGGCTGCACGCTTTCTCAGTGAGTCACAGCAATTCCCATCCCCATCTAGATAGTAGAGCAGTGTTCAGGGAAACAGGGAAACTGAGGCACACACAGGATTACTACAGGATAGTAGAAATCACGTATAATATAGCAAACAGAGTGAATACAATCCCCACTTTGTCACACAGAGGAATGGGGGTGGGGTGTAGAGAGAGAGTGGTGCTCAACTAGAGAAAAGGGGGAAACAGACATGCAATCAGACAGAAGGAGACAGAGCACGGGGGAGGGAGGGATTGAGACGCACTAACAACCAGAACAGGGGGTGGGAAACACACTCACACACAGCCCAGTGAGTGATGAGGATGTGGGAGGGGGCCGATAGAGGGGGTCACACACATTGCATTGTGAGCAAGTGAAAGGCGCTACAGTCATGAAATGTTAATCTGACACAACCTTTGGCCAGTTATAATTTTCCTCGGAATGAATGCGCATTAATGCAAAGGGCTTTTCCTCCCTTCTGTGGAGGGGCCTTGTTCTGACTCTGTTTGCTGAAATTGCCTTTCATAAAACCCCAAATAAAGCACACAGAGTGTGCAATCCCGCCCCCTCATGAGCAGGCGGGAAGGGAAGGGCTCAGCGCTACAAGTTAGAGAGAGGGGTCACAGGTCCCCTGCCTTTGACCACATGGCATGTGTTGAGCACGAGGCTGGGGCAAGCGGAGGAGCCAGGGAGGGCTGTAAACTTTATTAACAGTCCCTGGAGTGGATGCTATGTTAGAATCCAGACTGACCCCATGGCCCAGACATGGGGAGTGGAGAGGTGACTGCCACAGAAGGGTCTTGTCTCCCCCCTGACTAAGCACTGTTCCAGGGCCCGAGGGTGGGGCTAAGGAGGTCTGTGCTGCAGATAGCAGGGTGGGTGGCACAGTAAGGGATGCGCTCCCCTCTGGCTGTGTGTTGCCTCCAAGGTGATGTTAGGTGGTTCTGTGCTGCACCAGATACAGCCTTGGGCTAAGATGTGAAATAGAGGCTCTGACTTTTCATGCTGATTAAAAATCCCGGGGCACTTTAAGCAAGAATCAGGATGTGAACACCTATCTGCTGGCAAAGATTTGACTGTGGGTAATTCCATTCTGCCTCCCTAAATCCCCTCTGCAGGTTTCACCTCTTGTCCTACATTATTGTCTGGTCTAATATTGCCATGGGCTGCCAATGTAGCCCTCGAAGTGGCTGCATTTCTGCGGGTGGAGGAATGGTCCCTGTTGTGATCTGTAAGGTGCTTTGGGACCATACGAGATGGTGACTGCCTCACAGTTTTGGCTCTCTATCCCTACAGCTGCCTGTCCTGTGTGAATGGCTCCTTCCCATGCCACTGGTGTAAATATCGGCACATCTGCACCCACAACGCTGCTGACTGCTCCTTCCAGGAGGGGCGTGTCAACATGTCTGAGGTAAGGAGCCGTAACCCCCTCTCCCCCAAATCTCCAGGCACCTCCCATCTGCTCTGCTTTGGTTTTTGACATGAACTGTTTGCTGACTTGTGAGGGACAGATGCGTAGAGCTGCAGTAGGGGAAAGGTATTTTCTAAAGCTGACCATTCTTTGCCCCCCAAAATCTTCCTAAATCCGTGAAGGCCTCAGGCCTGTAGCCCCCCAGCCAGGGTTTGCTTTTGGTTTCTGTTGGCTGGACAGTGATGGATGTAGTTGTGGGCATTGTGTTGAGCTGCTTCCCTGCCTGTTTAGCCCACAGTGGCATCATCAGCTTGTCCTGATGCTCAGTCACTGTGCGAGCCATTAAGAGTGAGGCCTGGGGGGCAGTATGTCCATTACAAACCAGGTCACTGGTGCTTCTCCCCTCCCCCTGCCTTATCTTATCAAGGCAGCTGCAAACCCACTACCAAGTTAGAGAGTTTGTTAACCCTTCATGTGCTGTAGCTATTGGAGGCTCCCCAGTCATTTAATTCCAGTTACTTTGTGGAGTTTGAGACTTGTAGAAATTAGGCCAGATTTCCAGCTAGTCTCTTAAAACTTTGCAACCCCAGTGTGTACAGGCATAAATGAAGGTCACCCTGTATATGTCTCACTATGAACAGCCATGGCCACAAATGGTGTGGGAAACTGGCTCATAAGACCTCCCCGGCCAATGTTCCCTCTAATCTTTTCCATCCATGTGCAGAATAATTTTGTGTGCACTGAAGCATGTGCAAATGTGTGCCACTAGTAAAAACTAAAAACCTAACAGTGTACATTCTGCTAATGAGCTGGGTGGCATTTGAATCTCTCCTGAGCGGCTGCACAAGTGCCCATCTTACAGGGAACACTGTCCCCAGTGCATTCCTTCAGGAGCTGGTCTGGCCAGCATATGCTTTGTTCAGGCTAGCTCTAGATGGCTCAAATGAAGGGCCTGCCTTTTGAAGTCATTGGTGATTTTTGGGTGTCCAACCTAAGGCCCTGTTACAGAGGCCTGATTTTCAGTATGAGAGCATCTGCCCTCTCCAAAGCAGGCCCCTTTAACGTGTCTCAGGTTGAGCACCCAGCAACACTAGTCACTTCTGAACACGTAGGCCAGAGCTCCCATTGCCTGTGGGAAATGTCCTATGACCCTCCAGCAGTAAGAGGAAATGAGGACTGCATGTGGTGTTGTGGTACCAGGGCTTGTGAAGCTACAAAACGTACGGTGAGACCATTGACTTCAGTGGAGTAAGGATTTCACTTGTGCTGTGTTATAGGCCCTTTCACAGGACTAAAGAGTTAATGCAGCTGGATTTAGCTCTGGATGGTGACCACAGGTCCTTCCTGCACATTCCTGCTGGGGCCCAGTGCATGCTTCCATCTGCAAATCCACATTGACGTTTCCACAGTGTCCTAGAGGTGGGGGTCAATGAAAATTTCCTTCCTGACCGCCTGTGGGGATGTGCAGATGCCCTGAAGCCAGCAGTCGAATCCCCCTTCCAATTCCAACATGCGTGGCTGCTGGCCTTGTTATCCTGTGTTGCTGGCTGCCCAGCCTGCTTTGGAGAGCCAGTGAGTAATGAGGGTTTCTCTCTCCCCGGGGGTGTCTGTGTTAGACCGAGTCCTGCGCTTGCTGTCACCCTCTGCTAAATTGGAAGAAAAGGGCTCCCTTAAAAAGCCATGTGTTAGGAGCGCTCTATTAAAAACTGCTACTTGCCTGGAATTGCTTCCCCTTGGCTGGTCCATCACGTCCCCTTTGCAGCTCAGTTTTGTTGGCGGTGACACTAACCCTTGCCATGCTGGAAGCTTTAGATTGAGTCGCCCAAGGCAAGGAAATGGCTGAGTGGTCAGAGTGGTGGCCCCTTGTAATGTGTGTGTTTCTGGGACTCTGTGAGCCCGAATGGGTGCTTTGCTGTGTTCCAAGTGAAAGACACCCATAGGCTAGTGGCTGTTTTATTGCAGTTGAACTGCACCTGTTCATCTTGTCCAGCGTCTAACACTTACGCATCTGCATATTGCAGGGGGGAGGCCATGCCCTCTGCTGCAAGGGAGAGGCAGAGCCTAGCTGTGTTGAATTCCTGGGCTCAGGCAGAGTGTGTGGTTCTCTCTAGCTCCCTGATGGAGTAACACAGCCTGTGTCACTGTCACCACATAGGCTCAATATAGTTCCTAAGTCCACATTGGGACTGCAAGAGGAGACATGCTCGTGCTAGCTCTCGTCTGAGCTGTTGCACACAAAGTAGTAGTGTGGTTGTGGTACTGCAGGCAGCTGTGGGTGGTGGCACAGGCTAGCAGTTGGCTTACATTTTCATGGGGTTCAGACAGATTTGTACTCCGGGCGGCTAACACTGTGCTGCCACTGCACATGCTGCTGTGCCCAACTCCTCTTTCTCGTGCACGAGCTCCGAAGAGAGCTGGCATGAGTATGTCTGTGTGAACTGGGAACCACACCCCCTAGCTTGTTGTGTAGATGTAGCCAGCCCCCTGGTTTGCTGATACACCACAAGGAACAAGCCTTTGTAAACACCTGGGAGAGGTGGTGTCGATGTTGTTTTTAAAACAAGTGTGTTCCTGTCTGAGTCAAACTGTTTGTAAAGGCCTCATCTCCCACTCCCATCTGGGGCTGATCAGCTTAAAAGCAGCACTGCAGTGCATTATTGCCTTGGCTGGCTGCCCTCGAAGATCGATCTTCAGCTTGCATTTCCGTTGGATGGATCAGCGTTAGGCACAGAGGTTAGCTCGCCAAGAACCATCCTCTGCTGAAAGCTGGCTGAAAAATACACCTGTTCTTGGAGAGGCCTCTGGTTTGGAGGCGGAATTAGCTGTCCTCGGAAGTCAACCTTCCCATTTGCCTTCCTCCATCAGTCAGCAGAGAGGGCTGGAGATAGTGAGGCTTTCTGAGCACAATCCTTATCCTTGCTTTAGACGCAGTGTGTGTTGTCCTCCTTCCATCCAGACGCCTGTTAGGCGCTTTCACCTTTCTCTGCTGGGGCATGGTACCAAGAAAGGAGCAAGGGGCCTTCTTGAAGGGGATTGTTCAAATGTGTTTCTTTCTGGGGAAAGCATTTGGCAAAGTTGACCTCGGGCAGTTCTTTCCTGCCTTCCCACTAGTGGGGAGGCTGAGACCTGGTTAGAACTCATGTCACATCAGAGGTGCCAGACTAGGAGTGGGCCTAGGGAGGGAGAGGAAAGCTTATACCCTCTTGTGTATAAAAAAGCAGCAAAGTTGTTTTCTTCTCTCTGGGTTTATGAAATAGCAGCTGGCTCAGGGACATTCACCTCCCCAGGAGGGGCCACCTTCCTGTAGAACACAGTCAGCCCTCCTGTCTGCGAGAAGCGCTGAATCCACGAGAACATTGCCCCCCATTATCACTGGCCCCCACCTCACTTCACAGATTTATTTTCCCCATAGCCACTCCTCCTCCACAGTTCTCAAGTCTTCCCTCCTGTTCCCCCACACCCGAGATACTTGCTTCTTATCCAAAGCTGTCCCTCACATATACCCTTGGTTGGCCTTCCCCCTGCTGGCTGGTGAGTTTGTCAGTAGCCCACCCAATTGACTCCCTTGCCCCAGTCCAGTTCTGCTCCCTTGCTTAGGGTGAACAGAAGTTTCCTGTGAGAGAGCCCCCTCCCTATAACCATTGGGAGCCTTTTCTCTTCTCTTGCTGCTGGTGTCTCTTGGGTGCCTAGCAAGAGGGCTGTTGGTCGGTGTCCTGGGATGCTTGTGAGTTGGTTCCACCCCGTGGGTGGCTCATGTGCAGCATTAGATGGATTCGGCTGCGAGTGCCAGTGCAGCCAAAGCACCCTCATTGGTATTTTTCATTTCCCTCGCGCTGCATCGGTTCTACCCTGACTCCTGTCGCTGCAGCCGCTCCAGGCTGACGAGCGTCTGCTCAGCATTGAATAGGTCAAGCTTCCAGCAATGAACAATTCATTTTTCTCCTCCCCCCCCTCTCTTTTGTCATTTCTGGGAGCCTGGGCCCTCCAGGAAGGAAGCGGAGAACTGGGCAATTACTCATCCAGAGCCCAGCCATCAGCAGCACAATTACTCTTGTGCAACGGCCACTTACGTGTGAAGGAGCGACTTTATTTATGATAGGCCAGATCCCACATGCCTTACTCATGCAAGTGGTGGGCCTGATCCTGCTGTTCCATGAGCAAGGCAAGATGACCCGGCCTTGCATGCTTCAGAATGTCTCAGATACATGGTCTGGCATCAGTGAAGCTCAGTGAACATGGAGCCCAAAGTTGCTGTTTGCCGGAGCAGCTTGCACTTCAGAGCTCACATTTTTGGCCAGCTCCAAAATTGCATCTGCAAGCTGTACGGTCAGCATTGGGCGTGCTCAGCCTGTTAGAGGCATGACTCCATGTGTTGTGCACACACGTTAGCTGGGTTTGCATGTGCAAACCTTGGCAGGCAGAATTTTGGCACTACCGATCTAAAAGCATCTGGAAATACCCTCAGGCTCTTGTTTTGTGAGAGATGGGCTCTTCCCAGAGGCCAAAGCTTGAGACTTGGCACCCTCCAGCCTGGGTGAGAACAGGCCCTGGCTAAGCATTGTGGCTAGACTCAGGCAGGCCTGAGGCTTGGGATAGCTCAAATGAGACCACTTTCCCTTGGGATAGCCGAGCTGATCCTGTCAGGGGAGGGGAGGTACTGGCGGACTGTTTGCTTTCCCAGGCTACCCCTCCTGGCTGGGCCCAGCGTGGCCTGCCACTCTCCCTACAAAGCCTGTTTTCAAATGAGACACCTCCAGACAATGACCCTAACCAGCCCCGCGAGTGTGTAGAGATTGCTGTCGTCCTCCTTGGTGCTGGGCCATTGTCTGCAGGTCAGAGCAAGAACAGAGACTCGACCTGACCCCTGAATTTCTAGCCTTTTGTGGGCGTGCCTCTGCCTCTCCCTTGCGCTGGCAGAATTTCAGCTTGTCTGAGTGTGGCCAGTGAAGTAATGGCAACCTTTTCCTGCGCCCAGGCAGAGCCTTAACCCTTCCCTTGCTGGTTTTCTGCTTGCGCCTGCTGTGCTGTCATTGTCCAGTAAGGTCTCCTTGTAATCAAGGGCATGTTCTACCTGGGCCCATCTGGCACACTTCGCAGGGAGCAGTGCGTTCCCCTGGAGGCGCCTAGGCGCTGGCAGCGCACAAGATGTGGTCTGTGTGCGGATGTATGGAAGCTGGGCATCCCAGCACATGCTTGCTGGCTCATCAGAGCGGGCAGGAGGGATCGCAGGTTGGTAGGAGCCATCACTCATTGCACATGTCTATGTGATTGCCCAGGGTGTGCCTGTGAACAGCTAGCGCCCTGCGGATTTCTTGCTGCCCGTGAGAATTAAGCCCCTGTCCTGGGACTTGGAGTCCCTCGACTGTGGAGGCCCTGGTTTCCACATTGCGCTTTGGTCCCCTGGGCTTTCCCTAGAAATGCAGAGGGAGGGAAGGCAGTGGTGATAGGGGACGAGCAGGAGCACCCATCTCCTTCCCCTTTTCCCTCCTGGCTCCTAGGGGTGGCAGGGGAACAACTGGCAATTCAGACTGAACGATCTTCCAGTGCTGCTCTGTGGAGGCAGGGTCCTGTGTGCAGGGGAGCTAGCCATGAAATCCGTGAGGGCTGTGAGTGGCTTGTGCTCTGAAGGCTTCAGTGGTCTGTGCAGAGCTCCTGGGCTGAATGCAGCCAGCTTTTCCTCCGGGCCCAGGAGCAGGTGCTGCTCTGAGCTGTAGAGACCCGGTTGGGCTTTGAGGCATCCCTGAAGCACTGAAAAGACTCGCTGCTTCTCTGTTTTCCCCCAGAAAGGATCAAAGCCCGGGCGGGGGTAGATGGCCTTCCTTGGGAGCCTGGCAAGGCCCCTTTGGGTGGAAGGTGTAGTAAGGAGTGACTCTCCAATGTGACCAACCCACAAAGCAAGAAACTGTGGCTGGCCGTGAGTTCAGGGTCTTCCCTGCTCCTCCAGACCTTATGACAGAGTTCAGAGCCTTACCTGCTGGACGATGCATCTGTACCCCTGCTACCAACTGCACCCACACCAGCAGGGCAAGCCAGCCCTGCCATGTGTCCAAACTGGGGATGCTAACTATCGGTTATTTTACTAGTTAAGTAGTCGATGGAATTTCCATCTACTACTTGACTAGTCAGTAGGCACTTCCAGGGGCTCTTGTACATTTCAAAGGAGGAATGTGAAACTCTGCGTGCAGCCCGGAGCCAGCAGGAAGTCCCGCTGACTCCGGACTGCACGGAGCGGGCCAGCTTTGAAATGCGTGAGAGTCCCCAGTGGGTACTCAGAGTCCCCCACTGACACCGGGCTTCATGCTACGCTGCCGATTTGAAATGCCATGCAGAGCCGGGGTCAGCTGGGGACTCCTCAGCTGATCCGGGCTCCTTGCGGGATTTCAGTGGAACGCAGGATAACCTGGGGACCCCCCATCTGACCACAGTTCCACATGGCATTTCCCCAGAACCCGGGGTCAGCTGGGGACTCTGCAGCTGATCCTGGGTTCTGTGGAAATGCTGCACTGGACCCCGGGATCAGCTGGAGAGTTTCAAAGGAGTGGTGTTTCAAAGGGGCAGCACTGCACAGCTGATCCTGGGCTCAGCTGTTCAGCGCTGCCCCTTTGAAGTACCCCCTCTTCCCCTCCTTTGCTGCCTCTATCTGATAGGGGAGGGGGGATCAACTCATCGACTAGTCCTTAACATCCCTAGTCCAAACCAGCTTAGCCTCCCCATGTGACGCTCCTGGTAACCCAAACCCACTTCTCCTCAGGCCACTGACCAGTGTTCCCTGTAAACTGAGCACTTGGGAGGCCGCCCAGGAGAGATTCAAATGCTGCCCAGCTGATTAGCAGAGCGCCCACAGCCGGCAGCATGTGTTTCTCTTGATGGTGCACATCCCCACATGCCTCAGTGCACATAACAAAATGTATTCTGCACATGGATGGAAAAATTTGAGGGAACACTGACAGTGACATGCTCTCCCTGTCTGCTGCCAAAACCCCCTGCACTTCCACTTCCAAACCTCCCTGGGGTGGGAGGTCTGGTCACTCTGGTGGCTGCTCTGTTCCTGCAAAAGGAAGATAGCAGGGGTACCAGATTTTTGTATGGGGAGCAAGGGTTGGGCCCTTGCAGTGAACTCGGTACAAACTCCACGGGGAACTTGGGGTGGGGTGGGTAAGTCTTTTTGTGCATTTCCCCCAGGGAAAACAGTGTCTGCCAGATTCCCAGCAGCTCCAGTGTGCTGGGAGCTGAGAACCTGGCATGGCTGAGTCTGGTTCCTTACAGTGTACTGTCCTGTTAACAGGGGTAGGTGGGCATGGGTCTGTGACAGGCACTACTTGGGGATGCAGGGTAGAACTGTGCATATCCCACAGCCATTCCCCTGCCAATGAGAACAGATTCATCCACTGATGGAATCAGTTGGGAGAGAAGAGAGTCCACAGAGGGAGAGGAGAGGAGAGGAGAGGAGAGGAGAGGAGAGGAGAGGAGAGATGGAGGGTGAGGAGAGTGTATGGAAGCTGAGGGACAGGGAGAAGCGGCCAGATGGAGGGGAAGAGAGAGGGTCAGAATGGCCGAGAGATGGAGAGATACAGACAGAGGCCTCCGTGTGGGAGGCAGGGCAGGGGTGCAGTTGGCAACTGGAGCAGGTTCTGCCTCATAGCCAATTGCTGCGCTGCCTGTAGAGTTGAGGAGACTCCAGCCACGGTTGCCATCCACTCCTGTCCCAGCGGTTGGTCTCTGTCTGGACCGCGCGTGGTAACGTGACGGACTGTCTGTGGCATGCCACGGCTCCATGACGAGCTGCTTGGAAAACAGGCCTTGAAGGCTGGGGGAGCTTTGTGGAAAATTTTGAATTTTCTTTGAAAAAGTAACATTTTGGGATTTGTAGTTTTTAATGAAAAGTCTCCCTGGTGTGGAGGGAAGCAGACACGGCCACCCGTTGCCCAGAAGTCCTCGGGGAAAAACGGAAAGATTTTGACCAACCCAACTCTCCGCCCACCCTGCTCCTCAGTGGTGAAGTCGGGAAGGGGGAGCCAGAAGGGCACGGGGAGCTTTGTGGGCTATATGCAGTCTGCCTGCCCAGCATGACAGGAATTAACTGAGCGCCAGGCAAGTTTCATCAGTCCTTTGAATTGGTGCTCCAAAGTTGCTGTGGCAGGGTTGTTAAAATCCTCTGGCCACCACACGGGGAGGGCTGGGTAGAGAGTCGCAGCCACTCCCCCCCCCCCCCCCCGGAAACCTCATTACGCAATTTGGCTGGACTGAGGGGGCCTGCGGCTCACTAGAAAGGGCTCCCAGCACCAGGTGCTTCCTGTTTTGGAGCCGGGTGAGATTTTTGCTGGATGAGACGCATCTCCCAGCAGATGCAGAGCATGTGACATAGCTGGCGGATTCAGCTCCTTCAGCAAAACAGGAGTGTGCGTGTGCATGTGTGAGAGCATTAACTCTGTGTGTGCGTGTGCACATGTATGAGAGAGAGCAAGCGCATCCGTGGGTCTGCGTAAGGAAGAATTAATTGTGCGTTTGTGTAAGCGAGTGTGACCATCATCTGTGTGCGTGTGCACTGGGGTGGGGGCATTCTCCATTGCACACTCACGTGCCTGAGCAAGGGGGGTGACAGGACAGCTGGCAGGGTAGGGTGCTCCAGCAATTCGCTCACGCATTTACTCAGCAGAGGCTGCAGGGAGCACAAGCAAGTTGTTTAAGGGCCAGAGAATTGCTGGTGCAGGTGGGAGAGGGTCTTCAGGGGGGCGCTAGGTCTGAGAGCAGTGGGCGTGTTGAGCAGCTCAGGGAGGCCGTTCCATGCCTAGGGAGAGGGTGCACCCGTGGCTGTGGGAGGAACAGACGTAGGCACCCCGGGTTGGCTTGGGGGGGATAGGAGAAGGATGGGTATGCAGGGAGGGGCAGTTAAATGAACGCGTGGAGCAGGGCATCCCCCTGGGGACTGGTATATCCTCTGTCTCCTGACGGCTGGGGGAGGAGCTACAGCCTTGTGAGTGAAATATGGTGTATTTGGGCTGCCTGTAAACTACAGCCCTAAATGAGACTCTCTTCCATCACCAGGGAATGAGATCTAGAGCCTGGACATTTGCAGGTCATTGCACAAGTCACTTTCCTTCTCTGTCTCACTCCCAACTCCGCACAACAGAGATTATAAAAGCTGCTGGTGGTGGCAAGGATCAGGGAGCACAACCCCCACCCTGGAGCCCTACTGCTCAGCGCTCTGGAAAGCAGGTGGTTCAGTGTTAGGGATATAAAATCACATTTAATTGTTTAATCGGTTAAACTTTATTTAACCAGTTAACCAATTAAAGAAGCTGGGGGGGGGGGGGGCGGGGGGAGGAGAGGACAGCTCCCACCCAGCTGGAGCAAGCCCTGCCTGCGATTGGTGTGCCTGGGCTTGCCATGGACAGGGGTTGCTCCGGACCCTGCAAGCAGCCCCCTGCATGAAGCAGGCGGGGAGCTGCTCCAGCCCTCAGGGGAGCTGCTCCAGCCCTCACGGGTTAACCGGAACCAGTACAACGGGTAAGGCTTACCCATTAACCTCTCAGTCAGGGTCCTGGGAAGGGACCAAGCCTGCCCTGGCCTGAGGGACCCCATGGCAAGTCGGCCTGGTTCTTCTCTCACTGTGGTGGTGTCTGCTGACCTGGGGCTGCAGGTCTGTGTCTGTCAAGTGTTCCTGGGGGCTCGTGGGAGGTGCTGGGGCAGCGGGCTGGGAATAGCTTTCCTGGCTGTTACGGCACCTCAGGCATTGCTATTCCTGCCTCCAGTTCCCGCCCCACTTACTGGAATTGCCGTCACTGTGTCAGGCGAGAGCTGTGAGGGATGCGTGTGGGGAATGGGCTGATCCACCCTGTCCCCACCAGGGTGGCCAGGAGAGGCTGCTGCAGATCCCCGTGCAAAGTGCCGTTTCTGTTCTTGGACTGATTTGGTTCAAAACATGTTGTTCTCTCTCCCCTATTTAAAGGTGGTGTTGCTAAGAGTAGCTGCCCCCGGGCACTAGTCCCCAGCCGGGCCCTGCAAGGCTGGCCTGGGGATTGCATCAGGCTATTGTTGCCGAAGGGAGGCCCTTTGGGAATCCCAAGCTGTTATTCTGCCCAGACCCATTTATTTTTGCTCTTTGCCCTCTCTCCTGGGCCTTGCAAGCCACCAGGGAGGATCACCAGAGAGCAGCCTGAGTCTTGAAACGGGATGCTATGAAAAGGTTCATTTTGTATTCGCGTGACCCTGACACCCCTCTCCACCCCCCGCCCCCCCGAGAGCTGCTGCAGGAGGCTGGCAAGGTGAAGCTCTGTCTCACGTGCTAGCTGCCGGCTTGCTCCACTATTAATCCAGCTCCTGGTGCAGCTGTGACCTGTTCCTCGCGCGAGACACCCTCCTTTCCAGTACGGGGCTTGTGCCGTGGATGTGGTCACCAATCAGTGCCCCATACCACACTCATGCCAGTTTTAAGCCCCTCTTGTCTAGAAATGGCTTTCTGCGGACCCCATGACTGAGTGCTTCTCCTTTGCAAGGGCTGCACTGGATTCCTAGGGCAGACCTGCTGGGAGAGTTGGAGCCAGCGCCGTGGCTTATTCAAAGGGCCTCATGGGCCAGCTGGGCTAGGCTCTCTGTAGCTTAGGATTCATGGGGGCTGTTCAAGGGACAAACTGGGAGGCAGCATTTTCCTTCTGCTGGAATAGCAGGGCTCTGTTCGTAGCAAGCTGTGGAGCTTCACTCGGGCGGTCAGGGATGGGTTGGTGTTTAGTCTCCCTTCTCTGTTTTCCAAATAGTCCTGCAGCCTTCAAAGAGCCTTCCTTCCCTTGGCCTGTGGCTGACTTGTCCTTTGCTCGGCTGGCTCTAGTGGCCTGACCGGCTCAGAAGTGTAAGGCATGTGGGATCCCCACGTCTGTGCTGCATCAATGCCAAGGGTGCTGTACAGCATGTGACAGCTGAGTGGTGTGTGGCACTGACTGCATGTTGCGCACGCTGGCTGGGTCCCACTGAGCAGAGCCCTCTAGGGCTGGGAGCATGGGGGTGCCATTGATGAGCTCTAAAACCACTCTGCTCTTTTTCTTGGGTGGGTAATGCACTGGAGAGAGGGGGGAGGAGAGGGGAAGGCTGTCCCTCTTGCAGAACTTGCTGCAAAATCTGCCCCTTGCCACAGAAATGTATTCCAGGAACTCGGCTTTCCTAACGCGCCGTGTTTTTCGAAATACGTCCAAATGTGAACTTATGGCTACTGATGCAGCAACATTTGAAACAGTAGGTCTGAGAAGGGTAACCTGAGAGAGTTCGCCTCGGTGTGTTAACCCTGAAACCTAATGATAACACCATACGTAACAAAACCTACTTTGCTGATGATTATTTTACCAGACGTGCAGCCAACATGTTCATACAATAACTGCAAGCTGATTCCCACACTCTGCCTGCCGGCTCAACAGCTGTAATACAGTGCCTTATGTTTGCTCAACTGTATCCTGCTGCCCCTTAAAAATAGCAAATGACAGGGCTGGGGGGAACAGATGCAACATTGGGGCTGAATGATGTGAGGACATTGACATTGTCCCTTTTCTGTATTAATCCAAAGATGCTGCAGATCTTCCAGCTTGCCGATTTGGGGTGCAGGGGAAAGCAGGGGGCTGTGCTGCAGAGGTAGGTCCTGCATGCTGCAGAGTATGCAGAACCTTGGTCAAAGCAGCCGTGAAGCCCTGCTCTCACACAGGGCAGGATCCTGCCCTTGCAGCTGTGTTCTGCCTCTCATGGTTTTTCCTGGCCCTTCAAGGTGGGTGTTTTTCAGTAGGGTCTGGAGTATCTCTGCCTGTGGTGACGTCATTCAGTGTTAGGGGGTTTCAGGGCCTTGTCTCACTAGTTCATGGCCTGCTGTTTGTTCTTCCTGCAGGACTGCCCGCAGATTCTGCCCTCTACTCAGATCTACATCCCTGTGGGTGTGGTGAAGCCCATCACTCTGACGGCCAAGAACCTGCCACAACCACAGTCCGGCCAGCGCAACTACGAATGTATCTTCCACATCCCCGGCAGTGCCACCCGTGTCACCGCTCTGCGCTTCAACAGCACCAGTATCCAGTGCCAGAACACCTCGGTGAGTCCACGGCCCCTGCCCTGCTAGGCCTGGCTACTCCTCCATCACAGAGCGAAGGTGTGAACACCATTCGTGCCTGTGGAGTGTCTGAGACACCTCCCGCGATGCTTCTCCAGCCAGAATGTGTTTTGGTGCCAGGTCGTTCCTCTCCACTTGCCCTACAGACTCCATGGAGTAAAGGCCACCCCAGCTGCCTTGCTTTCCCTGACTGGTTTTTGTCTCTTCCATGCCTGATTGGCAGGTGGAAAATGTAGGTTTGTGGGGTCTTGGGGGAGATCCTCCAGCTCCTTGTGCTCTGTCTGCCTGCCCCCCTCTTCCCTCAGTCTCTGACTTTTCCTTTCCCAGTCTCTTTCCCCTCCTAGCTGCAATGGGAGATTGCCTGGTGGAATTATTCCATGCAGAATCAACACCCCCTCCCTCCTCTGCTGTGCAGCCAAAGGGACCCCAGGGGGGACCCGCCTAGGCTTTATGAACATTTCCAGGGAAATTTGCTAATGAAAGCCAAAGAAAGTAGCCTGGGTTGGAGCCAGCTGGGCTGCAGTTGGAGATCTGCTCCTGCTCCCCTCCTTCCCTATTTGCACTTGGTTTCCCCTTACGCAGGGCGCCTGATCCCACGTTACCAATGGAACAGAGTTAATTGCTTGCTGCATGCAGCATTGCACTCACTCACACATGCTCACACATGTCCAGTCACGCTTGCCCTGCCCGTTTGGCTGCTGCCCATCTATCCTGGGCTGCCATACACAGCTCTGCCGATGGCGCTCAGTCCTGACCTGCAGCCCCCGCGACTACTCCAGTCCTGAGCTCTTACACACATCTCTAGCAGCACCCCTTGAACTGCCCTCCAGCTGCTCTACTTTTCCATTCCTGAGCTGCCCCACACTGCTCTGCCAACACCCCTCTTCCCTGCTCAGCCAGCTTCCTCTCCCCAGTCCTGCTGATGCTTTTCCTGGCCAGCTCCTATTCTTCCACCAGTGCTCTCTCTGTCTAGACCTCCAGCATCCCAGTGTCCGCACAATCCCCTCTGCCGATGCACATTCCTACCCCCCTTTGCTGGCTCTCTGCCCCCCTCCGGATGGGATGAAGAGGAGAATGGTTTTGACAGCCAGGCCATGTGATCCCTCTGCGTGCCCCATGCTGCTGTGTGCCTCAGCTGCACGCTGAGCCTGCAACCAGACAGATCTAAAGTACCAATCCTTCCTTCACCTCTAGGGAATGCTGCTACTGCGGGTCCTCTGCTGACCTGCTGCTGGGTCTGTACCAACCTTTCCTCAGCAGCATGAAAGGGACCCATCCCCTCTCTCACTCTCTTTAATCCTTTCAAAATTTATTTTCCGTCCCTCGCATCATGAAACTCGTTGGCAGCCCAGCGCGAGCTGCACTCCCTGCTGTCCCTTCCTTCAGCTGCACAAGTGACATTTGGAAGCTATTGAAAAGCTGCTGGTTGTTTGAGACAGCCTTTCCTGCTCCCCCTCGCAGGTCTTGCTGGGGGTGGGGGAGGTGGACTGGCCTGGAGAACATCGCAGTGTCCCTCTGCGTCCCCTCCCACCCCGGAAGTTTGGGTTTGGGAAAGGGAGGTTGGCAAAGAGGACTCTTTACCCATATTGTATGTCATGTTTGGGGGAGAGGAGATGCTCTCCACGTTGGTGGACCTGCTACTTACTATGTCCTGCGCTGGCTGGTGGGCAGCAGGGCAGCTGCACCCCTTCTTGGATAGCTCCAAGGCTGGAGGGCAAGAACTTGTCCCAGCAGTATAAAGTGTCTGCATCATTTTTCTGGTAGCGAGATGACTGGAGTCTTGGACCAAGGGGCCTGCAGGGAAACTCCTGGGAAGAAACCATGCAAGGGAGAAAACAGGCTAAGATCTAGGTTCCGTATGTTAATGGGAAAGGGGAGGGGACAGTTACCCAGTGTCCATGTGCTGGGCTCAGGCTAGGCATGCAGCTATGGGAATGGCGTGAAGTCCCACACCGAGGTGTATGAGTGCAGGAGAGGCGCAGATGTGGGGCGGGGGTAAGCAGCAAGGGGAGCTGTACTTGGAAGATGCCACGGTCTTGTTTTTGTGAGAGACCAAGAGAGCCTTCTGCACAGAGATGTGGCTGTGAATGGGAGCTACAAACGGGCTGTAGAGAGCAGGGCTGGATTTCCCATTAAGCACAGTAGGCATGTACCTAAGGGTGCCTAAAAATTCAAATTTTACCCCTCGCGGGGCCTGGCAGGGGTGTGTGGCTGGGAGTGGGACTGGCTGACAGGGAGACAGCCCCACGCAGCCCTGCTGGGGTGCTCCTCACTCAGCCCAGTGGATAATCACACCCCAGTGGGGCTGGTGAGTGCAGCTGAGGGGCAAAGCTAAGGAAAATGGATCTCAGGGATTTGGGGAGGGGGTGCTGAGCAGTGAGGAGTATGGAATGGCAGAGGGGGATGGGGAGATCGTGTGTGTCTTGGGGCACTGAACAGCAGAGGGTCTGTGTGAAGGATTGGGAGTGGGGGAATCTATGGGTGGAGGGGTGCGGAGTGGCAGCATGCCTAAAAGTGGCAGGGTATGTCCCCTTCCCCAGCAGTTAGCGGCTCTGAGCTGCTGTGAGTGGCAGGGGCACACTACAGCTAATAGCCATGGTGTGATGGGGGGGGGGGGGGGTGTTGAAGCCCCGGTGCTTAGGGACACTCAGGATGTAAATCCCGCCCTGCTAGAGAGAGTGCTGTCCAGATTCTCAAGGGGTCACTGGCTCCTTCAGATCAGTTTCATGGTGGGGAGATCACCCACATTCCATCCTGCCTCCCCCTGTCTCCTGTGGTGCTCGACAGGCTGCTCATGCCTAGCAAGCCTTAAATCCCACCTCCCAGACACTGAGCCCAGAGTCCAGGTCTCAGCTGGCAGCTGGACGAGGTTTGGGGGCCCAGAGGCTCTGGGGAGCTTCTGTGGGTGAGGCCGAGTTGCCTGGACTGTATTTGGGAGAAGAGAGGAAGCCAATGCAGAGCTGGAGCAGCCTGATCAGGCTCCACCTTGCCCATCCCCTGTGGGGCTGGTGCAGGATTGTCCTCCACTAAGGCGTAGCCCGGTAGAGAGAGGGAAGCTGCCTCAGGTTCCGTCTCATCTGCCCCCTTGGGCTCAGTCTGGTTTCCAGGACTCCTTGTAGCCCAGTTTTAAATGACTCAGCACAAACGGAATGAGGAAGTCCATGCTGGATGGGGGTGTGGGTGCGTGATCAGGCTGCCGCCCCTCGCCCCCCAGCAAGGGAGGCCTGAGCTGGGCGCTCGTTCCTGTCCCGCCGATACCTCTGCTTCTCCGTCTCCATCAGAGTCTGGTAAAAGATTCTTCCGAGGTCAGTGGAACGAGGTCAGTGGAACGAACGGCCATTTCCCCAGCAGGAGGCCAATTACACAAAATACCTGCTCAGCCATTTGAGGCTGTTACTGCAGCACACGGGCTCCTGGATGTGGCCTAATCGCATCCCAACTGCCAGTGCTCACAAGGCTTGAAATGGGGTTGATTAGGAGGCTGGGGGATTCGGCAGCCTGGTGGTGGGAGTGCTTTGGAGGAGCCATTTGTCAGCTGCACAAGAGGAGGAATGGGGATTCCTAGTCCCTGCAGGACAGCCAGGCTGCACTGACTGTGCCAGCCACCTCCACTGGCAGGTGGCCCTGCAGCATGATGCCTCTTTGGGGAAAAAGAGTGCAGACGCAGCCAGTGCTCTATAGCCCCTGATCCCGCAGTTGCTTATTTATGGGCTAAGTTTTACTCATGTGCGTAGGCCTGGTAAGGTCAATAGGGTTACTCCCACTGACCTGAGTGTTGGCAAAATCCGGACCCACATCACAGCCGTCCTTTGCTGGACCCACATACAGAACCCATATCCTTTACTGGTCTGCCAGTTACCCAGAGTCCTTGGGGTGTTTCCCAAGAGCAGCCAGGCAGAGCTGGGTCCTTGCCTTTGTGCTCCCCAGGAGGGCAGAGCAGCTTTGTGTCCCCATCCCCCCCGAGTGCTCCAGTACCTGCGAGAGGCCTGGCAGGGTTTGCTCTCCACGGAGTGGAAGAGAAGGAAGCCAGGCAGCAAATGTGAAAGCAGAAGCATGGAGGTGGTGGGCGTCGGTGATCTCCCAGCCTTAAGGTGGGTAGTCACCCGTGAGCATTTATTGCTCCCTGACCTTTCCCATTCGAGGAGCAGCCCTCTCGCCAGCCCATCTCCTTCCGTCCCCTATTCATTCTGCACCTCTGTTCTCCATCCCGTCTCTCTGCCCCAGCTCAATCCAACCCCTCTAGGCATGGGTCTGCCTTCCCAGCTGGGAGATTCATTCTCTTAACTTGTCCTCCTACTTCTCCCTCCTCCCCTGGAGATGCAGAATGGGTTCCCTAAGGCCCGATCCAGGGGGGTGCTGTCTGCCCTCAACCCTGCTGGCTTCCATGGGAGTTGAGAGGGCTAAATCTTCTCGTAAACCATCCCTTTCTTTGTATGTCTGGTTCGGCTTAGCTCACTCTAAAGCGATTTGGGATGCTGTGTTCTGACGGACACGATATAAAAATAAATGGCGTGGTTGAACAGTAGCGGGAAGGCTGGCTTAATGGGTCTTGAAGGTTGTATCTGTTACACAGCCTGTGGGAGAAGACTGTGTCTATAGAAATGCAAAGCCTGGGAGAGAGGCTGGGAGGGGATAGGTGGGGTTTTGGGGATGGGAATTACCCACAGTCTGTGCTGATTTCTTCCCACTCCACTACTGCCTGCAAACAGGGGTGATGGGAAGTGCTAGGGGCAATAGGCAGCTTCTGTATCTTCAGAGCAGCTCTGTGCATTCCAGCCACAGTGCATTAGCCACACTGTTGCCTGGAGCTTTTACGTAAAGGAACATGAGGGCCCTTTAGTTTCGGCACCAATCAGCAGGTTTTGTCTGTAACACGAATGTGTTTTACAAAGCTTAACTACAGAACCATCCGCTCTTATGAATTCTTTGTGTAACTAAGGGACCATTGTGATAGCTGCTCTCCGCTACAGACACCTCGTAAGAGGTAGCCCCTGCCCACGAGGAACGGAAAGGCTGAATAGACCAGAAGTGACTCAGGCACAGAGTGCGTGCAGATCACACAGCAGCTTAGTGGCTGAGGCAGGACAGAACTCAGGTGTCCTGCCTCCAGGCCAGTGCTGTATCCATTGGACAGTACAGCATCTCCTGGTTGGAGCCCACATTGCCATAATTAAAGATTGTTGAAAGGTTGCATTTGGCTAGTATAGAAACACCGGTTTGGTCTAGAAATGATCACATGTGCCTGGACAGCAAAGCAAAGCAAAATGTCTTTGTGCAGGGTGTAGTCAATTGGTCAAGTTGTCCTTGACTTACAGATTGCGGGGCTAGTCAGTTGCAGTCCCATGATGCTAAGATTTGCCCAGAATTCTTTCTGAAATCCTATTTGCATTCTCCTTCTAAAACTTTGCACAAGAAAAATCTTTCTCAAATGACAGGACCTGTCTTTACTTTCTGGGTACACTCAGTGCCTGTTGTAACATTTGAAGGCAATGAGCCAGCCTGTTCTTTAGAGTGGGTGCTTAAATTTCACACTTCTTTGTAATTTTACTCCTCTATGTTTTTTCGGTCCATCTGGCTTGATGATAATACTTCACACTTTCCATGCAGTTAACTATAATTAAGGGTGACCTGCAGTGGGGGGTAGAAGAGATATTGAGTTCCTACCCTTGGTTGTTTCTTTGTGATGGATAAGGAAGGCTGGAAAGTTCTTGTTTAAATTTGACATGTTTATAATTCTAGAAAGTTGTCTTGTCTGGCCTGTTCTCTAGTGACTGGAGAACTAGTGAAATGCTGAAATTATCAGAGACAGAAATTGAGACCTCTGATTCAGGACAATCCTTAAATGCATACTTAATTTCCATGACTTTTATGGGACCTGCACAGGAAGTTATGCTTTCCTGAAAGGTGCAGGGGAGGCTTTTTAAATGGAGAGATGGTTGTCTTATATTTCATTTTGGTAATTTATGTAACTCCAATGACTAGTTAACATGGCCAAGAAAAGACATCTTTGTTCAAAATTCAGCACTTCATTCAATAAGGTATGAGAGTTGACAGTATGCATGCTCTGAGACATCTAACACATCCTCCATCAAAACCAAGGGACACCAGATTTGATATTCCTGCTATTTGTAAAGTTAAAAAACAAGCAGAAATCCCCTTTCACTTTTTTACCTCCCTAGCTCCCCCTCCTCACTCTTGGGCTTTCCTTATACTCCCTAAAGAAACGAAAATGGTGCAGAAGCTCAAATTAAAAAAATGTTCTTTGTATGTCAATTTTAAATATAGTGCATCGGTTAATTAATATCCTTCAAGAGACATAGAAGCTTCAGCCTTATTGTTAGGCATAGTGATGCACTGAAGCTAAAATATGTATCCTTTGTGCAGTTACAACTTCTTATCATGTAAAAGTGTGAAAGTGAACCCCCTCGCCTCAGTCTCGCTAACACACCTGAGAGAAAAGTTACTTATGCAGACAACGTGTTGACAGTTTCGGTGCCATAGTGTGAAACAGAAGATTGATAAATATTTGCACATCCTCGCAGTTGAGGAGTCTCAGATAAACTGTCCGGTTCCCCTAAGCCCTTACCTCTGCTCCCGTTTCCTACCAGCCATCCATATAACATAGTCATTGTCACTCATCCAGCGGCTGTAAACAGCAACACTGGTGAAAAAAGCAGCAATGTTTTTCAGAATCTGAGATGTTGCTAGTAACACCGTGAAAATCTCTTTTTTAATTATAGGGGGACAAATTTCTGGTGTATCCAATATGGGTTAAAGGTAGAGATATGAATTTGTACTGATTACCTGGTAAGCAGTACCCTTAACAGCAGCTGGCAGCCCCAATCATGGAGAGACTGGGAGGAGAAGCTGACCCCCCCATGCTTCGGGGTGCCAGATCCTGCTGCAGGCCCTCCTGTGTGGGATCCTATGTAATCAGTTAACCTGGTAAACCAGGAATGGATTTGTCGCAAGCTTTTTCTCTTGAGAATTTCCACAGTGAAATGTCAGTTGCTGGGGCACTAGAAACATTCTGTCCCTTTATGGTATGAAATAGAAATGAACTTCCACTCTCCTTTCTGCTCAGACTTGGATTTGTAGTTTGGGCACTTTGAGGTGCAATGTAGCGCTAAGCTCTTTCCCTTTCGCTTTAACAAAAGCCACACTTGGTGGTGAGCAGCTATATCAACTGTAGCTTTCAAAGCCCCTTCGGGCCATTCTCTTTCAGTTCCCTCCTCACCCTCTGCTGAAGAGTCACTCATCCTTCATGCATCTTATCTCTGGTTTCCAGCCGTTGGCTCTTTGAACTCTGTCCCTTCCACCGTGGCGTTCCTGGTGTAGAGAGGCATCCGCCAGCAGAACTGCTGCTTTGGAAAATGAACGGCAAGTTCCTCCCTTTCCTTTTTATCCCAATGGCAAAATGGCCTGTGATTGGAAACTGCTCTCCTCGTCTCCCACGACCACCTGGCGTGGTGAGGGGAGCCAGGCAGATACTTACTGGGTGTGATAGGCGCTCTTGTACTATTTCCCTGAAATTAGGCTGGATCCAGAATGTAAAGGTTTTTCGGTGAGCCAATTGGTCTGTATTCTTCCTTTGCCATCCGAGGAGCTCACATGCAAAACCTAAGTGAGCCTCTCAACACTTGCGCAGTAGGCAGCATTGTCCTGGTGTACAAGTAAGTAAACTGAGTCCTGGAGAGATTTGCCCAAGGCTGCAGAGCAAGCCATTAGCAGAACGAGAACTAGAGCCCTGACTCCAAGCTCTGGCAACACTTCTCCAGTGTTGAACAAGATGCCAGGCTACTTATGGTACCATGGTGCTGCAAGTATAGGGGCGTGGGAGGTGAGTGGGTGGGATTTCACATCGTGTCAATGGTTAAAACTAGGCCAGGTGTCAAGGGGGAAAACATTTGGCTTGTGCTTTGATCAGAACAAAATCCAAGGGTCTCCAGATTATTGTTGATCATATTCTGGTCCCTTTTTGTGCTGAACTCAGGTTTCTTGGCCAGGTGAATCAGAGGGAAGGCACTTGAATATGATGAGGGGAAAGGAGAAGGGTAAGAGAGAGAGGAAGAGGAGTTGTAAAATCAAAGCCCCGGCATTACTGCCAAGTCTCATAGTGTTTGTGAGGGCATTTTGCGGGAATATATTTATAGGGGAACATAAATCATACATCCATGCCCTGTGATGGGTGCTGCACACCTACGGTATACATATCTCTAATTAACCAGCCACGAGAGTGAAATAGGATTGGAGCCTACAATCTGAGACATGTTGCTTGAAAAAGCCGAGCACTCTCTCCGAGTAGCGCCTACATTTATCTTTCCTGCAGCAGTGTTTAAAGGGAAAAGGGAGTATCAGGAGAGTTTGATAGGATCCAATTAAATTCCAGCAGATAAAATAATGATGAATTGCAGTTGAGCCCCAGCGAGACACAACGTACATTACAGCCATTCCCATAGCGAGAGGAAGAAGTTGAGGTCATCAACTACAGAAAAATAGGACACAGCTGCAACTGTGCCATTCCCACAGAAATACAATCAAGGGGAGCACACACATGAGAGTGAGGAGAGGGGAGAGTGTGTGTGTGTGTATGTATGCATGTGTGCACTGAACTTATGGAAGGCAGATATATTGTGCCAATACAACGCACAATACTGGGAGAAAAGCAGAGAGGCCCAGCTACCTCTCTGCCCGTGTTTCTCAGAATGGGTCATGTTTCACATGCCTCTGAGGACCCTGGGTGGGCTCGTGCATTCTTGTTGGGGTGGAGGTGTGGAGAATTTGATTTGTATGAGAGGAGGGCAAATGGAATTTGGAGGAGCAGCTCAGAGCAGATGGCTAGAAAGATTCTTGTGTAGATTTCCTGTGTGCCCCCATTGGATGCTGGGAAACTGGATTCTCAGGGGCTCCTCTTCAAAGGCCCCACTTTGCCAGTCAGTCTTTCTCCCCAAAGAAGACAAGTTCTGTCTCCCCTTGGGGCTCTTCAACCACAGTCCAAGATCAGCCAAGGGGATTGCTACAGGGCAGAAATGGTGCACATTGACTGAGGCTGGAAGACAGGGGCAAAAGTGAGTGTAATGGCTTTATCACTGCTGTCTGGGGCTGGATTCACACACTTTCACTCAAAGTGAAAAACTCATATCCCTGCGTCCATACCCTGGGTTGTACAGACCCGCAGGCGCTTGTGTTTGAGTGGAATGGGTTAGGATGGCACAAGCTGGTTTGGCTATCAGGATTGAGGTGAAATTCACTGAAGGAAATTGTAGGCTGACAGTCAGGAAAGTCAGTGAGATAGGATTAGGATGAGTTTTGTAGGAGCCCTCTTGCTTGAGTGATTTCTATCTAGACCAGATACACTGCCGGGAACAGTCAAGCACAACTTTACAAGCTGAAGAGGAGAGGGCAAGCTGGGACATCAGTGAATCCAGTATTACTAGCAAGGCTGCACTGTAGCTTCTTGACAGGCCATTCTGTTCTGCTATTCCAAATGGAATTGGGATTGGAGAGATTGGGACTGGAGAGTTCCCGACTCGGCTGCTGAGTCATCATGTGGCATTGGTCCGTGTACGGACCTTCCCCTGACCTCTCACCTGTAAAATGGTGATAATACTGATCTACCTTATTCTGCCAGCCTGTCTGGAGGAGGTTGTGTGTGTGTGTCCCCTTAGTCCTGTGATGATGCATGAGTAGGGTGACCATATTTCCCTATAATGAATATGGGACAGCTGGTAAAATTACTCTTATTCAGGTGAGTTCAATGGCAATTCATCAGAACTATGTTGTACAAATATACAAATTAGCATCAAGCTGACTGAGCCCCCATTAAGAAGAAATACTGCGTAGCTGGAGACTTTTTACTTATTAGACCCTTCCTCTCCAGCGCGCTCTGCTCTACATGCCTGGCTGGGACACCATGATGGACTCACCTCTCCTTGTTCCTGGTAAGGGTGTTAACTAGTGGTTAATTCACTAGTTGAGTAGTCGGTGGAATTTCCATCGACTACTTGACTAGTCGATAGGCCCTTCCACATTCTCCTTTGAAATGTACAAGAGTCCGCTCTGGACTCCCCATTTGCCCAAACTCTGCCTCCTTCCCCATTCCCTGCCATCTCAGAATGGAACAGCCAGCTGGCTACATAGCAATTGATTTACTGGGCACCTAAGCCTAGCAAAGTGTTTAATGGATAACACCAGGAGGAGCCTGCACCATGTGATGGGCTGGCTCTCCATGGCTGTGGTTTGGGAACTTTGGTCTAAGCAACATGAGTCACTGAACTCTCCAGCTGCCCTTGTGCATCAGTGACTCAGTCCGCCCAGCAGAGGGAGCACAGGTTAAAGGGGAACTGGAAGTGGCATGGTACAGGAGTCTGGGCATGGGTCTGGCATCCAGGAACATGACAGTCCCGGGCTTGGCACTAACATTTGCCTGCTCCAAGTCACTTCCCCTGTCTATACTTCATTCCGTCATCTGAAAAACACAGAAGATAAGAATGCACTTCCCTGCCTCCTGAGGGGAAGCTGGGAGGGTTAACTGGTTACTTTGTGTAGTCTTTTAAGGGCAGAGCTTTTGCCCTTATGGACATGTGAGAGTTCACGTTATTAAATAAAATCTTTACATTGACATACAAATACTGTTTGGAATTCAGGGTCTCCAACCCTCCAGGATTGTTCTGGAGTTTCCAGGAATGAACAATTAATCTTTAATTAAAGATAACATCATGTGATGAACCCTCCAGGAATTTGTGCAGCCAAAGTCGGTAACCCTAATTCCAGAATGGGCACCGAACGCATCTGTGTAGCCTTCAACAACAATAAATAGGTTGGAAATCAGCCACCTCTTCGCTTAACTGCCAAGTCCTGAGGTCAGGAATCTGTTTCCTTTGTAACAGTCATGACCAGTAACTCCGTGTATGGAATGTAGCAGCTTCCTAGGTCTGCCGTAGGTGTCAGTAATGCTATCAACTCGTGTAGGAGAAAATAGCTCGGAGCCCCAATCTCAGACACTGCGGGATAAAAAGCCATTCAGTGCATCTTTGGGGAAATACTGATTTGTGAAATCCACCTGGCTCCTCTCATGGGAATCTGCTATCATTAATTACCCAAAAACCCAACCAGTCAAACAAAAACACAACACCACATGCTTTCATTCACTTTTAACTGCAATGAACCTCTTATCTGGTACCTCTAAACCCAGTGTCTGATTCCCTCTGCCTATTACTTTATGGCCTGTACACTTGTACAGCACCTGATCAAAATGGTTGTGTTGTACACAGGCCTAGGAGATGGTGCAAGGCCCTATTCTGTCTAGAGTATTTCTCTGGTGACTGTCATGGTCATATCTAAACACCTGTCACGACAGTATTCTGACCTGTTGGCTTGTCCCTAGAGATCTGCTGACATTGTCCCTGAAATCAGCTGCAGCTCCATCCCTGAGAAGGTGTTTAGGAGTTGGTTGGTTTTTTTGGGGGGGAATGGAATCAGGAGGAGGAGGAGGGAAATCCTGGATAGCAGAGCTGCAAATAGCCGGAGATCCCCTCTAGCCCATTGCCATGATTACATTGTTAATGTAGGTCAGTCACAAAGAGGGCAGACCCTGGAAGGAATGAAAGGAGATTCTCCAGCTCCTCAGGTTGGTATGGATGTGAAAGAACAAGCAGGGTGTAAGGAGGGGAGAGGTTTTGGCTGTGCTTATGTAACTTTAGCCTGTGGTGTCAGACTCTTGGCCTGAGAGAAGATTCACTGGCTGCTTTCCCCACCACTTCTCCTACACACCCACTTTCCCTGGCTTCTCCCGCTGGGTTTCAGGATACGTGTTGGGCTCCCGTCCTATATGTAGCATTCAAGGAGACACGGCAGTTCTGGCAGGACCAAAAAGGCTGGCTTGGCCTCCCTCCGGCTGAGTCATGGGGAGATGGTCAACTGCCAAATTGGCCCAGGAGAAGCTGAGGCCAAAGGAACAAGCACTTGTTTTCCCAGGGAGTTTCCTAGAGTGGCTGAAAGAGATCAGAGCACATGTAAGAACGTCTTGAACAACAGGATTTAATAATTCACAGCCCTTTACAGCCCCCTCTCCCTCTTCTCTGCAGCAAGAGCTGCTGGGCTCCCCAGCTAAGTGACCATCGAAACAACCAGCAGGCTGCTATGGTCTGTTTCTGAACAGAGCAGCGTGTTCCCCGTGTGTGCTGCTGGCTGCCCTGCAGGAGGGGACGCAGACCTAATGCAATCAGTGGAATGTAGCAGAGGTGCCGTGAACTGAGGAGGGACGCGCTCACATCTGCTGTGGCTCTCTTGTTAGAGCCTCTGGAGTCTGGCCCTCTCAGCATTGGTTTGCTAAGGGAGCTTTGTGCTGGAGGAAGGGGCCTGAAACTGTGTGCTCCATGAGGCAGGAGGGTCTGGAAGGAAGTGCAGGGAACTGGGAGTTGGCTATTGGCTTTCCCTGGCGTTGGGATTAGGAGGAAACTCCCACTTCTGGGTGAGGACCCTGGCAGTGGTGGCTTGTGGGTCCTAGCAAGTGCTGTGGATTGCATTCCATACAGTTTGCTGGGGGGAGGGGGTTGTGTTAGGCAAGCCCTTAACAACTCAGCTGCTGTCTGCTCTGGGGCATGTTGGTTCTACAGCACTTCTCACTGAACCTTAGGCCACAAGGTTGTGGTATGTGCCAGTGGCTGCCCCTCTCTGTGCCGGAAAGGGCTGCATTTCAGTGGTGCAGGCACTATGGGATCCTTCAAATTGTGCTGCAGATCCTGCCGAGCCCCCTTCCTGCCCACATGCTAGGATGACTGTGAGTAGAATCCAAGCAACTGCTGTTGTGAATCCCTGGGCTATTTCAACGCCTGCAGCCTGAGTGGAGTCCAAACACTGCCCCAAATTTGGCATCTCTAGGCACCCTCAGAGGGTCACCGCCCTGTGATTGTTGGAATCCTCTGTCCAGCCCCCAGGCTTGTATTCCCCGTTTACTCAGACACGCCCCGTTCCCTGTTCCTAGTTAGCACTGTACAGGCATTCTAGGAAGCCACACAGGGAGGGATCTGTGGCAGATGGAGTGGGCTACCCCACCCCCAACCTAGCCTGGCTCCACCTCCAGCCCAGACCGTGCCGTGGCCAGGATGGCCCAGCCCTAGAGCTGCCACTGTGGGGAGAGGTGTTATTCACCCCCTAGCTGGTGTGAGGAGAGAGCTGAGGGAGTCCTTTCTCCTTGTAGTAGCCCCAGAACCCCCCCTTCACCCCAAGCCTGGCTCCACCTGAGCCCGCACCCCCAGCCAGCATCCCCGCAGCCTTGCATCCCAACCCTCGGCTTCATGCCTGAGCCCTCTCCCCCAGTACAAACCCCTTGGCCCCACCCCCACTGCATGAATTTTGTTTTTTTATGTTCTGGGGTGGGAACAATTAGAGGGAACCCTTCCCAGAACTGCAGCCCAAATGTGTGAAGTGCCTGATTTCCAGTTTCAGCCTCCATGGGTGCCCAGCATTTGTGAAGCAGCCAATACATGGACACGTTGCTCAGTCAAACTTTTACCCTTAATCATGGAAAGCCTAGGAGGGTGCAGATCATACAAGAACACACACAGCTGAACCTGCAGCTGCCCTCACTTCCTGTGTTACCCTCCCTTGTGAGCCCTTGGGGGGCATCTCCGTGCAGGGAGGCACCGTGCTGCCTCCTAACACAGGCTCTGATGTGGTGAACGGTCTCTCCCTGGTGGACTGTAGGAAAGGGCCCTGTAGCAAGTTGTGACTCACCAGCTCGCTGCCTTTAGCTGGTCATTCCGGGAATTAGCTCAGTCCAGCCTCAGAGCTCCCTCTTCTGGGGGTGTCTCACACATTATTACCCTTTTTTGTCTGTTCTCTATCACACATCAGGACCCAGACCGTGGCCCTCTTCACCCCAGATACTGCCCTGCCGCTGTGCCCCACGCTCTGGGGTCCTCCCCTCCCAGGGAACCCCAACTCCCTGTATCAACCTTGCCTCAGTGACCCACTGCCACTCATCATCTAGCCCCTGCCTCGGGTAAAATGCAGTCTGAAATGGCCACTCATCATTGGCAAGGGGGTGTGGTCCGGCTGCCTTCTCCTGCCCAGTTGCTCCTCTGCGACCTTAGTACCGTCACTGGGCCTCAGCTTGGGGTTTATTCAGGCCTGAGCTCCTCTGGCTCACTCTGCCTTTCCCCCAGCACTGCTTTGTCCAAGGTATCCTGCTAGTAGGAAGCTGGGTCTCTCTCCCTCCAGACCTGGACCAAGAGTGAGCTCCTCCTGGCCAGCCATCCTCTCTTACACAGCCCTGCTGGGCTCTGATTGGTTGCCACAAACCCTCTCCCAATTGGCTTTCAGCTTCAGGCGTCTATCACTGTTTTAAATCTCTTCATTCCAGTGCAAGGCAACCATCCCATTACAGGCCCCCAAACAGGCCAGACCCTGCCCTTTAAAAACCATTCCTCTCCGTCAGCCGGACCCTGGCCAACTTCCCCACAGGAGCCGAAACCCCTGAGGGTGGCTTTGTGGCCGAGATGATCTCCCCACTTCATAAAGCAGTTCTTCTGGGCAGAGACCAGTCTTCTGCCTTGAATAAGATTTCAAAGGATTGGTCTTTAGCTACCCTCTGTGGTTCTTCTATTGCCCCCAGCCTTTGGAACATCAGCCCAGCCTTGATGCAGACAGATCATGAGTAAGGCAAAAGGCAGCACATTCGCAGTGGTGTTTGCAGCCTGACATGGACACACAGGGCTCCTAATCTCAAGCCAACTGTTCCCATCGACATGAAGGGCTGAACTGAAACCCTGGCTCCGAATCTCCTGTAGGGCCAGGGGTGTCTGTAATTGCAATCTGGGTTGCATGGCTTCAGCTCATCTCAGCAGCGAAGGTAATATATTACCAACGTGAGCTTCAGAACCAGGGGAGAACTGTCAACATTAGTCACAGTCATTCATTCGTTCGGCAGCGCAAGAGCCGGCAGTGTGTGCAGCTTGGAGACCCTTCCTGTCGTTAGTTTCTATTTCACCTTGCCCTTTACTCTGCTCAGACTGTGACTCTCTGCCAGTGCCCCCTTCCTGGCCTGGATCATACGCCATTGTATGTTCAGAACCTCAGTCCAGCTGTCTCAGAGCTGAGTGGGGAGGGTGGTTCTTCCAGAGACATCTTGAGTCTATCCCCTACCATCCTTCCACATGTGCCAGTTGCTGTCTCCATAGGTGGTACATGAAGGGTTAATCATCTCTTCTCTCCCATCTCTCCTCTTCCCCCCAAGAAGGAACTCATTTCCAAAAGGAGCTGGGGCAGAGAGATGCAAATAAGTGTTCCGGACAGCTGCAGGCTGCATGCCTTCCCGAGATGCCAGGGCCTCAAATGAGACATGTCAGAGTACAAATTGAAAATGCCAATTTCACTTAGGCTGCCACGCTGCTCGTCACAGCTAAATCCTGCTCCATTGCCCTTCCCCCACCTCCCGCTTCCCCCAACTGCCAATTGATGGTCTTCACGCATTAATGTGCATCTTACCCAGACCACCCCAGAGCGCATCCCTCTTAGGGGACCTCTAGGCTCTGCCCACCTGTGGAGGTGGAGGTAGGACGGGGAAGGCTACACTGCAAAGATCTGAACTCTACTCCCTTCTGGCTCTGTCATCCTGGGACCAGCGGGCAAGGCCTGTGGAGCTCAGACCTGAGTGGCCTTCCCTGGACCGCCAAGGAGGCACCTCATGCAGCAGTGGTGCTGACTCAGCCAAGAAGGGGTCTGTACTGGAGCTCACTAGGGTGTTGATGGTGGCAGTGCTGTTCCGCTGAAGAGGTTGGCTTTCAGCTGAGTTGGAAAATAGGATTTGTGGGGGTTTATGCTAATGAACATCCGAGTGGAGGTTTCAATTGGATGTGTCATTTTTTACTTCCTGTCATAAACTACCGGGCACCACTAAGCAGCAGCTGCATTCCTCCCCCGAGGTGGCTGCATTTTACCAGTGGGCAGTGATCCGTGCATGCAGAGGGCCATTGGCCTGGTGTACACATGTATGCCAGCGCTTCAGGGCGACTGAATTTGGCCTATTGTTAATCAAGGGATTTGGCTCTTTCGGGATTAAAGCTGTGTGTGCACGTGGATTGTAATCAGTGGGACAGCCCAGGTGGGGCAGACCCACGGTTGGTAGGGCAGGCTGTACAGTAAGATCTGAATTGACCCCAAGTACTACTGCCCGTGTCACCTGCTGCCTCTGCCTTGGCTTGGGAGCAGGGTTCTTTTGCACCGTCTCCAGGGCCACCCTCCTGCCTCTTGTTCAGCAACTCTCTGTTGCCCCTCTAGCTTTTGGGAGCCTGAGGAAGAAGTGAATAGCTCCAGTAAAGCAGAGCCATGTGCATCAGTCAGCAGTGGGGCTGGCGTGTCTCCTGCACTGAGACACCATGTGGGAGGGAGGTGGGCCAGCCTGGCTTTCTGGCTTTGTAGGGCAGTTGGTTTGCGATGAGGTGCTGGGTGCTCCCTCTTGGCTAATCTCCAGAGAAGCACAGGGGGAGCTTCTTAGCCCAACAGCTGGGTTAAAGGAGAGAGAACCCAATAACCACAGTGCACAGGTTCAGAGGAGGAGAAGGCCCCCATCTCTTCTGGGTGCACAAATAATGGGGCCAGGGGCCTGGTGCAATCCGGTCTCTGGCCCAGCCTCAGAGAAGCCATAAAGAACAGCTTCTCCTCCCATCTACTCCTGTGACCATAGAGCATGGAGCCCAGTTTTTACATTGCTCAGAGATCAAACACCACCCCTGAGATTTACCCCATACTGTCTTCAGGCAGGCACCTAGCTGGGGCCAGCACAGTCCAGGAACAGTTACTGTCCCTCTCACCTGTGCTTTTTGTCCCACCCAGAAAGGCCAAGACATATGTCCCCTTCCTAGCTAGCAGGCGACTGCAGCTGCCCGAGAGGCAGCTCATTCAGGGTGTGCACTGGCACAGAGTGTAGGGCTGTCTGCCATGAGCACAAAAAATGTTCCCTTGTAATATTCTTATGGGACAGACTTGTTGAGCGTCTCTGGGTTTGGTTAAAAGGGGTAAAAAGCAAGGGTGATATCATGCTAGGGGTTTGCTACAGACCACCTACCTCGTCAGAAGAGGTGGATGAGGCTTTTTTTAAACAGCTCACAAAATCATCCAAAGTGCAAGATTTGGTGGTGATGGGAGACTTCAACTATCCAGACATCTGTTGAAAACTCAGGCTACGTCTACACTACAGGTTTCGCCGGAAGAGGCAATGCAAATGAAGCGCAGATTAGCATTTTCTCGTGCTTCATTTGCATAATCTCTTCCAATCTGTTTTTGTGCAAAAACAAGCAATGTGGATGTTTCCTTTTTGTGCAAAAACCCTCTTTTGCACAAGATCCTTATACCTCCTTTTTTGAGGCATAAGGATCTTGTGCAGAAAGGGGGTTTTGTGCAAAAAGAAATTGTCCACACTGCTTGTTTTTGCACAAAAACCTCTTGTGCAAAAACGGATCAGAAGAGATTATGCAAATAAAGCATAGAAAATGTTAATCCGTGCTTCATTTGCATTGCATCTTCCAGCAAAGGATACATCTACACTACAGGTTAACACAGCAGGGCACAGATTATCCAATATGTTCTTGGACTGCATTGGAGACAATTTTTTATTTCAGAAGGTTGAGAAAGCTGCTGGGGGGAAGCTGTTATAGTTTTGATTTTAATAAATAGGGAGGAACTGGTTGAAAATCTGAAAGTGGAAGGCAATTTGGGTAAAAGTGATCATGAAATCATAGAGTTCATGATACTAAGGAATGGTAGAAGGGAGAACAACAAAATAGAGACAATGGATTTCAGGAAGGCAGATTTTAGTAAACTCAGAGTGCTGGTAGGTAAGGTCCCACAAGAAGCAAGATTAAGAGGAAAAACAACTGAAGAGAATTGGCAGTTTTTCAAAGGGACATTATTGGGGCCCAAAAGCAAATTACTCCATTGCGTAGGAAAGATAGAAAGTATGGCAGGAGACCACCTTATCTTAACCAGGAGATCTTTCATGATCTAAAAATCAACAAGGAGTCATATAAAAAGTGGAAACTAGGTCAAATTACAAAGGATGAATATAAGCAAACAACACACCTGTGCAAGGGCAAGATTAGAAAAGAAAAGGCACAAAACTAGCTCAATCTAGCTAGAGACATAAAAGGTAACAAGAAGACATTCTGTAAATATACTAGAAAGAAGAGGAAGACCAAGGATAGTGTAGGCCCGTTGCTCAGTGAGGAGGGAGAAATGATAACAGGAAACTTGGAAATGGCAGAGATGCTTAATGATTTTTTTGTTTCAGTCTTCATCTAGAAGTTTGATGATGAAGGGATGCCTAACAGTGAATGCTAGTGGGAATGGGGTAGGTTTAGAAGTTAAAATAAAAAAAGAACAAGTTAAAAATCACTTAGAAAAGTCAGATGTCTTCAAGTCACCAGGGACTGATGAAATGCATCCTAGAATACTCAAGGAGCTGATAGAGGCGATATCTGAGCCTTTAGCTATCATCTTTGAAAAATCATGGAAGTGGGGAGAGATTCCAGAAGACTGGGAAAGGGCAAATATAGTGCCCATCTATAAAAAGGGAAATAAGAACAAACCAGGAAGCTACAGACCAGTCAGTTTAACTTCTGTGCCAGGGAAGATAATGGAGCAGGTAATCAAGGAATTCATCTGCAAGTATCTGGAAGAAAATAAGGTGATAGGTAACAGCTAGCATGGATTTGTAAAGAACAAATCATGTCAAACCAATCTGATAACTTTCTTTGATAGGATAACCAGTCTTGTGGATGAGGGAGAAGCGGTGGATGTGGTATAATTAGACTTTAGTAAGGCATTTGATATGGTCTTGCATGATATTCTTATCAATAAACTAGGCAAATACAACTTAGATGAGGCTACTATAAGGTGGGTGCATAACTGGCTCGATAACCGTTCTCAGAGAGTAGTTATTAAATGGTTCACAGTCATGCTGGAAAGGCATAACAAGTGGGGTTCCGCAGGGAACTGGTTCTGTTTAATATCTTCATCAGCCATTTAGATGATGGCAGAGAGAGTACGCTTATTAAGTTTGCAGATGATACCAAGCTGGGAGGGGTTGCAACTGCTTTGGAGGATAGGGTCATAATTCAAAATGATCTGGACAAACTGGAGAAATGGTCTGAGGTAAATAAGGACAAATGCAAAGTATTCTACTTAGGAAGGAACAATCAGTTTTACACATACAGAATGGGAAGTGACTGTCTAGGAAGGAGTATGGCAGAAAGAGATCTAGGTGTCATAGTGGACCACAAGCTAAATATGAGCCAACAGTGTGCCACGGTTGCAAAAAAAAAGCAAACATGATTCTGGGATGCATTAACAGGAGTGTTGTGAACAAGACACAAGAAGTCATTCTTCTGCTCTACTGTTCGCTGGTTAGGCCTCAGCTGGAGTATTGTGTCCAGTTCTGGGCACCACATTTCAAGAAAGATATGGAGAAATTGGAGAAGATCCAGAGAAAAGCAACAAAAATGATTAAAGGTCTAGAAAACAGGAGCTATGAGGGAAGACTGAAAGAATTGAGCTTGTTTACTTTGGAAAAGAGAAGACTGAGTGGGGATGTGATAACAGTTTTCAGGTATTTAAAAGGGTATCACAGGAAGGAGGGGGAAAATTGTTCTTCTTGGCCTCTGAGGAGAGGACAAGTAGCAATGGGCTTAAACAGCAGCAAGGGAGGTTTCGGTTGCATATTAGGAGAGCTAGTTCAGTGGGTTGAGTATTGATTTGCTAAACCCAGGGTTATGAGTTCAATCCTTGAGAAGGTCATTTAGGGATCTATGGCAAATTTGTCAGGGAGGGTATTTGGTTCTGCTGTGAGGGCAAGGGACTGAACTTGCTGACCTTTCAAGGTCCCTTCCAGCTCTATGAGATAGGTATATCTCCACATATTAGGAAAAACTTCCTAACTGTCAGCATGGTTAAACACTGGAATAAATTGCCTAGGAAGGCTGTGGAATCTTTGTTTCTAGAGATAATTAAGGGCAGGTCAGCTAGACATCTATCAGGGATGATATCAACCATTCTTGGTCCTGCCCTGAGGGCAGGGGACTGGACTTGATGATCTCTCAAGGCTCCTTCCAATTCTAGTATTCTATGATTCCTCCTATAGGCTCCTTTCTGAGTCCTAACCCTTTTGGCTGTGCTGTGGTGGTGTGTCAACAGGCTGCTAGTATCTTATTCCCTTAGCACCCCCTACCCCAGTTCCCACTGTGCACCTGTACAGACAAGCATACGTACATGCAGCACTGCTGAAATCCAGCCACCTCTGGGGGGAAGGGCAGTGGCCAGCAGGTGCACAGCAACATTTTACTGGGGATGGCTAAGGATTGCAGGGTGAAGGTGCTATAGGGTCTTCAGTGTCCGTGCAAGGGTGGTCAGGATGCAGGATTTCCTGGTCTCCCCTGGAAGCTCCCTGGCCAGTAAGCAGCCCAGGAGCCAGTCTGTTTCCATTGCAGAGTCGGGCCTTGCCCAGTGCGCATGCGTTTAGTGCGGGATACACGCTTACACATCTGTGAAAAGGCAGGTACTGTCCAAATCAGGCCCTTGTCCTTATCTCTGCATCCAGCTAGTGTGTGCTCCCGAGCCTAGTGTGAGTCCCAATAACTCCTGCTGCTGTGGAGGGCAGAGCCTCCAGGGTACCCAGCCCCAGGAAGGATGGCTCTTGTCTGCAGGGAGCCAGGTTTGGGCTGTCACTGTTGGACTCATGCCGCTGCTGCCCAAGCTATGTGCTTCTGCCTAGTGCTGCTGCTTCCCACGGATGGAAGCTCAGGGTTGGTACTTAGGACTCCTAGGTTTTATTCCCAGCTCTGTCACTGATGCACTGTATGAACTCAGGTGACTCACCTCCTCCCGCCGCTCACTCCCTGCCTCAGTTTCCCCATGTGTAGCAAGCTCTGAGATTCTTGCATGAAAAGTTGCTTATCTAATACAATGTGGTAAATGACAGCTCAGGCAAGGGGGTGCAGAGGTGTTGCTGGCTCCCTGGCAGGAGAAAGCCCCTTGACCACCCCTTTCCCCACTACCAGTACTGCTATCTGATCCCATCACAATGAATCACTTGAGTTTCCTCTGAGACAAACAGTGAGCTGGCACTGGGATGGACCAAGGGGCAGTGCTGCCACTTACCTGCTACCCCTGTCATCACACCCAGGCGGTGAAGCTGGTCAGCAGAGTAACTGGCATGGGTTGGGCGTGGGGTCTGAGCCAAAGAGAGCCAATGCGGCTGTATACGGGGCTCCCTAACAAACTCCAGCAACCCATGAATCATTCATTTAATCTCTCCTGACACGCCTGTCATTTTCTCCAGAGAGGAGCAGAGAATCTCTCGCCAGAGGAGGTCGTTAGCTGTCAGGGAAGGTTCCGACTGCCTTCCTGTCTGTGTATCGATTGATCCTCCGCCTGCGTGCAGGGGCTGTGTAGGGACGGGGCGTGGGGCTGTCAGGAGTTTGGCTCAGGTTAGAAGCAAGGTAGTGTTGATGGGGAGGAGGCCTGGGGCAGGACGAGCAGTTTGCTAAAGCTCTGATCTCTGCGTTCTGCCTCTTTGAACTGCTCCCTCCCCAGAGCTTGAGTTCTCTGGGCTTTGCAATCCAGGCGTTGAGGGGAGGGGTGTGTCTGTGCTCTGCAGAGGGCAGAAAGACATCTCCAACCTCTGCCAAGGCTTGGGCAGCATAACCCTTCCATTAAACAGGCTGCCAGGGAAAGCGCTCCTTCCTCTAGTTGCGGCCTATCTAGTGTGAGGACTGAGGGGTAATTAATCGAAGCAGCCCCCCCCCCCTCACATGTTGTGCCCAGAATGGCCCCGTTTCTGGGCTGCAGGAGCTCTGGTGAGGACTGTCTTAGGGATTTGTTCCATGAGCGAGTGCAAGTGTTGAAGCTGCGGCAAGCAGGGGCTATCCCGCCCAGTTCGCTGCTCCCAGGGAAGCAGCCCCTGTGCTCCAGGGTTTGGCTGCTCCAGTTCCTGATGTGCGGTTTTGAATCCGGGTTGTGGTGGGTTGTTAGCACCATGAGAGGCCCAGTCCGGAAGCAGCGGGGAGGGGGCCTGCAAGTTAGGCGTAAAGGGTGTCAGTGGGGGTGGGAGGTGCAGGAGACCCCAAAGGCAGTGGGTTCCTCAGCTCTGCACCCCTGAGATGGGCTAGTACTCCTGGCCTGCAGCACCCGAGGAGCAAGGAAAGGCCCCTGAGAGAGAAGCTGCCACCTTAGGACACAATGCCATGGAAAGCAGCTCCCCTCCCCATCCCCAGGTGGGGCATGCCAGGGTGGCTGTGCCACTCCTCAGCTGGGAAGTGCTAGAGAAGGGCAGTGTGAGTAGGGAAGGGGTCACCGAGTGCCCACGTCAAGCAACCTCTGTACAGCATGGCCCTGCCTGCCAGGTGCCTGTGAGCTCGGTGTCCCAGGCACCTCTTGTGCTCTCCCATCTCCTGTCCTCATGGTGCTTGGATCTGTGGGCTTGAACCCACTCATGCCGCAGGATCCTCAGGAATCCTGCCCCATGCAGCAAAGTCCCCCAGCCTGTCTTCTAGCTGCTGCAGGTGCGGGTGTGCCGAGGGTTATCTGTTTGTTGTTCCCTGCACAGGCACAGTTTCCAGCTGGCTATGGGCTCTCTTTGGGTAATGGGGCTTGTTGCCTGTTTGAAGCCCTCGGTGCGTTATGACGGTTCTTTCTTTGTTAGTCAAGGCCTTGTGCCGGAGTTCTCTTTGTCCTTCCGTCGGCTGGTTGTGGTACAACGGCACCAGCGGTGCCAGACCCACCCCTACTCAGCCAAGTCTTCCTTACTTCTCCATGCTCCCCCAGGGGAAGTTAGTGGAGAGATTCCTGGGCCTCTCTCCATCCATCAGCCCCCCTCACTGACACCGCGGCTCTGCTTTGTCTCTCCCCTTGCAGTATTTCTATGAAGGGAATGACATCAGCGACCTGCCTGTGAACCTGTCCGTGGTGTGGAATGGAAACTTTGTCATCGACAACCCCCAGAACATCCAGGGTAAGCAGGGGACGTGATCTGTCTCCGCAGCCCATTTGCCAGCCTCCCAGTCCTTCAGCCTCCACCTGGGGCTTGGTTAGAGCCGGCGCCCTCAGCCAGCCAATCTCCTAGGCAAGACGTGTTTATTCCAGAAGCGGGTCCTCTGCAACGCACTGCACCCCCAGCTATCTGGTCAGCACAGATCCCGAGTGGTTAGCTCTTCCCAGGCATTTGGCTGGCCCGTGCAAAATGAGCTGATGCTGCCCAGTTCCTTGTGGACAGGTGCCCTCTTCATAAAAACCACCAATGCCACCTCCCCTGCCAGGCTCTGCTCTCAGATGTGCCTGTGGATACTGAGCTCCCACCCCCTCACCCCACCGAGATTGGAGACCCGCGGGATGGGAATGAGGGTAGGACTGGTGTGCGTGAGGCACCTGGCCTCCCACTGCCTTTGCGGTGCCTGTGCTGGGTGTCAGCAGAGGCCTCCAGTCTGTAGGGCTGTCAGCCAGCGTGGATGACCTGAAGCCCCTCTGCCTTCTCTTGCAGCTCACCTGTACAAGTGCTCGGCCCTGCGTGAAAGCTGTGGCCTCTGCCTCAAGGCAGATCCGCGCTTCGAGTGTGGCTGGTGCGTGACGGAGAAGCGGTGCTCCCTGCGGCAGCACTGCCCAGCCTACGAGAGCAGCTGGATGCACGCCAGCAACGGCAACAGCCGCTGTACGGACCCCAAGATCATCAAGGTGTGTCCGGGCTGGGGGGAGGACGGGCCTATGTGGGCACACTCACATGCTGAATGCCGTGCTGGAGAATGCACTGCCGGGCGCAGTCCTGCACTGGCCATGGCAGAGGCGGACTAGCGTATCGAGTGCCTTTGGGGTGCATGGGGCTGTACAGACAATTAAGGAGGCAAGCTTCCTCCCCTGCAGAGTTTAGTGTAAAGGTGATGGGTAACTCACAGGTGCATGGCTGAGCAGGGAGCAGGAGACTTGGAGCTGGCACTGGGAGGGGACTGGCAGCTGTCGGGCAGGGCAGGCTCTCCGGGAACAGTTATCCATATCGTTTCCCAGGGTTTGTTTGGTGTCTAATATTCTCCCCCTAGGTGCAAGAACAGAGAGTGACTGAGTGGCGATTGGGGCGGGGTTGCTGCTTGAAGGGGGTTTGCAGAGGGAGGCTGCAGGGCAGAGGGTGACTGTACAGGCGCAAGGTTGGCCCAAGAAATGGGGTGGAATGTGGGAAGGAATCAGGGAGTGTCCAGTAGAGCAGAGCTGGCAGAGTGCAGGGCAAGGGCATCAGTCATCTCTGTCTCCTGCCTGCAGCCCAGTGAGTACATTCCCCTGGCTCCCAGCCCTCTCTGGGGGTCTTGCCTTGGCCATGGGGGATTCCCCAGCAGCACTAGTTGCTCTCCTGACTGGGATCTCCCTGAGTCTCCCATGTCACTTTGTCTGTCCCAGTAAGCCTGAATTCCCTGGTTCCTCTGTTTTGGCTGGCCCCTTGCCTACCATGGGACAGCAGGACGCAGGGCCAGCCTTCCCAGCAATGGGGGTGGGGATGTCACATCTCCTGTGCAGATGAGTGGATAAAGGGCTGGGAGCCAGGACCCCGAAATTCTGTTCCTGCTGTGGTATTGACTTGTGCGTTACCATGGGCACAGCCACACACTTGCTTTGTGCCCCAGTTCCCCCCATCCATAGCCATTCTGCATAATCCGTTAGTTAATTCTGGCCGCATGCTTTGAGATCCTCAGATGACAGGTTCTTAGGCCTGATGTGCACTTGAAATGGAGATAGTCTTAGCTGCATTGCTCTGGGGTGTGAAAGGGCCCCAAGTGATGCTCTCCTTACCCTCGAGGCAGTGAAAGCTGGGTCTGGAAGAGTGCTCTTGTTGATTTAGCAACTTTACTGGGGGAAGCAGTGACAGAAAACCCCCTTCCATCCATGCAGGCTGTCATGCATTCCAGCGTGATGCTGGCAGGTAGCTATGCTGCTCTGGTCTCTGTAGCGTAGGCGTGGCCTTGGTATCGTGGGTTGTTTGTTTATTATTCCCTCTCTCTTGTTGTTCGCACTAAAAGCCTCTCTCATGCTTTCACACCCAGGGGCTCTGACCTTTCCAGGGTATTCCTAGGCTCTCTTGGATCCCAGTGTGGAATCCCTGGCAAGCAGTGGGTCTGGGTTCTTTCCTCTTTCTTCCCTGCTCCCCAGGAAGTGGTAGTTCATCATCTCTGGTCTGTGACAGCTTTTATGACCTTCAGTTAATAAGATTGTGTATATTAATGTTAACATGTCTGTTGGGCCAGGCTCCAAGTGCATTAGGAGGGATTGGTGGGTAATTCTATTTGATGTGTTCTATTTACCCATGGATTCTGGGCCAGGCAGGCCTTGACGGTGTTAATTACCGGAGTCTCAGCACAGTATCTAATCTATTTGGGTTTCAGTGTCCTATCAGATGAAGGCTGGAAATGAGAGTCGTGCCTCTCCCGTTCCCCAAAGTCACTCAGCTCAGGCTGGTTATTGGCACTGCAGTGACGGTCGCCCTAGCGCTGCTGAGACGAGTAATTCCTTTGCAGGCACATGCCTGCCATTCACAGCAGTGGCTGGGAACCCTTCCCTGAAAATGTCCACTTGCTGCCCATCCACTGGGATTTTGTTTCAAATCAGTGGTAAGAAATAATAGCAGTTAAGACCATCGAGCCATCCTGTAGCAAGAAACTATAGCCAGAAACTGGGAGACATTCTGCTCTGGGAGTTGGATTGGCCCTTTGCCTTCTATCCCAGAGCCTGCAGCTGCACTTTATGGAAGGCGGAAAAGACTATTGTCCCTTTGTTGTAGAGGAGGAAACTGAGGCACAGAACAGGGATGTGTCATGGTCCCACAGCAAGTCAGCTGCGGAATTGGCGGATGAGCTTCTGATGCTATCGGCAGTTGTAATCACTAGACACGCTGTTCCATGCTGAGTGAATGACTCACTGCAGAGTCCATACAACTCCCTTGCTCTAGGTAGAGGAGTAGTTTCCTATCAGCCTTGGTGCTGAGGCTTAAATCACGTAGGAATTGCCATGCTGGCTCTGAGTTGGGGGCCATCCAGTCCAGTGTCCTATCTCCAGCAGTGCTCAGCACCAAATGTCTCACAGGAAGGTGCAAGAAACTTCTTAGCTTCTGACAAGGAAAGATTGGCTTATACCCTGAAGCATGAGAATTAACAGCGCTTCCAAAATATCTGCTAACATTAAAGCAATAATAAGAACGGCCATCTTGGCTTAGACCAAAGGTCCATCTAGCCCAGTATCCTGTCTTCTGACAGTGGCCAGTGCCAGGTGCCCCAGAGGGCATTAACAGAACAGGTAACCATCATGTGATCCATCCCCTGCCACCCATTTCCAGGCACTGACAAACAGATGGACCTAACCTCCATGAATTTATGTAGTTCTTTCTGGAACTTGTTTTAGTCTTGGTCGTCACAACATTCTCTAGCAAAGAATTCCCTTTGTTTGTTTTAAACCTATTGCCTGTTAATTTCATTTGGTGACCCCTTAGTTCTTGTGTTATGAGAGAGAGTAAATAACACTTTCTTATTTACTTTTCTCCACATCACTCATGATTTGTATAGACCTCTATCATATCCCCCCTTAGTCATCTCTTTTCCAAGCTGAAAAGTCCCAGTCTTATTCATTTCTCCTCCTACGCAGGGGCAGCCTGTCCATATAGGCGAACTAGGCGGTCGCCTAGGGTGCCAAGTTACTGGCAGCTAGTCTAGGGCCGCTCCTGCTCCTACAGAAACTGACAGTAACCTCCTCAGTGAGACCTGTGCAAAGTCAAGTTTGTCTGAACCAATGGCCCTTCAGTAAATAACTCTTTCATTGTTTGAGGACCTGCAATAGGGGGGGAGGGGGGGGGGGGGAGAAGAGAGAGAGAGAGACACACACACACACTCTCTCTCTCTCTCAGTTGTCCCATGTTGGGGTCTCAGTAACAGAGGCATCCACAATTAGTAGACACGTCTGAAAATGCTCTGAGACTTTGGCATGCCTCAGTTTCCTCATGTCTACAATGCAGCTAATTAGAGTGACCTGCTTCTGATGGGAGTTAGGAAGCTTTGTTACTATCTTTAAAGAGTGGGGAGCTTCTTGCATTAGCAGGTGCTGGGAGGGCCAGCGTCTTGATTATGTTCTAGTAGCTAAATGTCCACCCTCTTCACCTGGGTGTAATTTTTAAAGTCCCAGGTGTAAAAAAGCCATAGGTGGCTGAGAACTGGATGGTAGCAGACCTGGGGATATTCTCAACAGAAAGAGCTCCCAGCCATGCTTGTAGCTGTGTCCATTGTTTCACACTGACTCCACCGAGATGTTAGGCTTCAGAGTGAGACACACCGTGAGTTCCTGGAATTGTTTTATGTCAATTTCTTTCTGCTTGGGAGTCAGGTTAGGACTGAAATACCCCGGTTCCGCCTTCCTCGGGGTGTGTCTGCCATGTAGGAGACCAGCTGTCACCTTAGTTTAAACTATGTTAAGCCACTTCTGCATAGAAAGAGATGCTGCCTTGAACTCATGGTCTCACACTGGGCCCGATCCTGCTGCTACTCATTGGTTTCAGTGAGAGCAGGATGGGACATGTTGCCTCAGCCCAAAATGAGTCATTCATCTGTGCAAACCTTCGCCCATCTCCTCTGCAAGCCCCACTCTACGAACAGTGCCCCGAGTTCAACTGGCTGTGTGGCATGTGGGCAGCCCTGTGTGTCCTGGATGCAATGGGGTTGGGGGGATCCTGCTTCTGACGGATCCCTGGCCGGGAGGAGAGGAGGGTGGATGGGGTTTCAGTGAAAGTTTGCTGGTGGAATTCTGTCCAGATGAGCAGGAGGAGTAAGTTGCCCGTGTGACAGGATGTGCACAGGCACGGCATTACTGCCTGTGTGACACACTGTTACTGCAGAAACAAGGGGGTGGGGAGTTCACTCACCCATCCCATTTCGCTCTGAGCTCCACAGCCCCAGAATGCTGGGAGTGTTGCAGCGGTGCCCAGACTCCTCTAGCACTGTGCGTCTCAGGAGCCGGGTGTGCTTAGCGAGCGTGCATGGATTCAGCCCGTCAGCCCCCTTAAGTTGGGTCTGTATCGCTAGCCTTGAACTACAGATGGGGAGACTGGGCAAGACACTGCTCCTCTCTGTGCCTGCATGTCCGCCAGTGAATCCGTGGCAGAGCTGGAATAGAACGAACTCTCCTGACTCCACATCTGGTGCTGAGACCAGTAGACACTCAGTCTCCTTGTGGGCTCTGTGTGTGGTGGGGATACTGGGGTTTGGTGTCTGTACCTCACACCTGCGGGGGCCATGTAGTTCAGATCTCCATGCAAGACCCAGCTAAAGTGCATTAGATAACCCCTTTCCTCGAGGGCATCAATCCACGCACAGTGCAAAGTACCCCCAGGCTTCTGGCGTAGTGCGACCCTGCTGTGAAAGATCCTGTGCTTACGTGGCAGCGGATGCAGCTGGGCAGGATGAAGGGATGCTGGTGGAGATGTGTTGAGCCGGGCAGGCTGGGATGGTTTGCGAGGTGCCTCGGCAGAGTTGTGTGTGGGCCACAGGAGTTGGAGTAGCGGGGCGCTGCGGGTCAGAATGGAGCATCTCACTGAGAAGGAAATGGGAGCCAGGAATGAAATCCTGGGAGTGCTGCAGGGGAGAGGTGAGGTGCCTTGGCTGAGCTACATTAGGGAGAAACGTGCCGGTCACGTGTACCGTCAGCCTATCATTTCATGAGCCCTAGTTTTGCCTAAAATTGCCAAGGGAGATGGCTCTGAGAGTTCAGAGAGCTCAATGGCTGAATTTCCTCAGTTTCTGGAAGAGCCACCGAGGGCTGTGTGCTTTAAATGACAGCCAACTCAGCTGCTCCTGCCAGCACTGCTACCACCTGGCCAGGACCTGAGATCAGGAAATGGGTTCTCCGCTGCCTGCTCTGCGTGAGGGGAGCAGCCACCGTGCAGGCTGGTGGCTTAGAGCTTTCTCTGCTTCCCTCTTGCAAGAGCAAAATGTGCTGCCACAGCTCCTGGAACAGTCTGGATTCTTGACCCAGCTGAAGCTCCCCAGAGACAGGGCCTCCAGGGCCTCCTGACCCTCAGGCCAAGCTGTTCACAGGTGGGGCCGTGCGCTGACAGGCTGCTGGGGTGTTGGCTCAGCTGGGTAGCTGGAGAGATGGAGATGTTCTCTATGAGGAACCCAGCTGTGGCTAACAGGGATCCGCTTGTCGAACATCTTTCTTACCGATGACTCCGCTGTCTGCAGCCAGAGGAAGAGCACGCACCTTGAGGCTGTGCTGGGATGCTTTAAAAATAACCCCACCCTCAACTGAGTTACCAGAGCTAGGACTCACTTCGGGGGCAGAGGGGTGACCAGTGTAGCCGGGATTCTCAAAAGGAATCTGCACCCACAGCTGAGGCCACAGATCCCAAAAAGCATTACCCCCCTCCCCCCATGACACTTAAATAAGGGGCTTTGGAAAATCTGGTCCCCAGGGAGCATATGGAGCATGTTGAAATCAAACTCTAAACATTCCCCGTCGTGCTGCCCAGCCTTCCTCTGAGGAGAGGCTCACTGCACCCAGAGGTCAGCTGCTTCCCACACAAGAGTCCTGACTTTGCAAGGTTTCCTCAGAGGCTAAGTGACTGAGGAATTTGGGCTGCTGCTTTTCACGCTGCATGCATCAGATGTGGCATGTGCTGGCTACAAGCTGCATCCAATTAGTTGCCTCTGTCTGGGCTTGATAGCGGTCTCTCTGGCCCTAAATCATTAAAAATAAATTAAGAAATTGCCACACTAATTGTAGGTCCTGCATAAATAGATCAATGAGCAATCATCATCTGCCTTTGCAGCCTGTGCTCATATTTGTTCAGGCCTGTGGGTAGAGGGTCGTGTGGTGGTTTTGTTGTGTTTAGCCACTGCGCTGTTTGTAGGTCCTACAGTTATACAGAGCTGTGGGTGCTGCCCAATGAAGGTGGAGCATGCCTGTGTGCAGAAATGCTGCAATGATTTCGCCCCACAATATAAAGCAGAGCGAGAATCAAGCATCTTCAGGGACGGGAAGCACCCATATTGCACTCAGACACTCCTGCACTGAGACGACATCCAGCCCGAGGAAGTTGTGAGCAGGGTCCTGGGATGAGAGCATGAGGCAGAGGGATCCTAGGGGGACACTCTTGTGTGTTTGGTGTTGTGGAACCCCATCGCTGTATAGCAAGGCTGCTGCATCTGGTCCCCTGTTGTGTTGACACAGCATTGTGATGGGAAGGGAAGCGGTGAGGGGATGCTGTACGTAGCGTGGGGCCCCTCCCTAGCTGGGAGAAGGCACCATTACTGGATGTGTGTGATTCTGCTCCCAGCATCCCTGCAAAACAGATCCACTTCTAAGCTGCCGTGCACAGAAGTGCTTAAAATAAGAAAGGACCCAGCATGGAATAGGGATGTTAAATTGAGGTTATTTTAGTAATCGAGTAGTTGATAGAATTTTTATCGATTACTCGATAGGGGAAGGCAGCCCCTCTCTGACCCTACTCATGCTGGGTCGGGTGTGGGGGCGGGCTTCCTGGCCTTTAAAATTGCAGCGCTGCAGTGGGATTTGGTCTGGGACTGAGTGGGGCTGCCTGCCCAGCTGATAGCAGCCCATGTCCGCAGGGGGTCCCGGTGGAAAGTTGGGCAAAACAGCCTCTCCTGTCCCCCTCCCCCTGTTGTCTCTGATAGAGGCAGTGTGGGGAGTGGGGGAGCGGAGACAGTGCTGGGGAAACTGGCTTTTAAGCCGGCTCCCCCCAGCACTGGCTCCTGCTTCCCCCCCACTCTCGTTGCCTCTGATATAGAGCCAGTAAGCCAGGGGAGGGGGGTTAGAATGTGAGTAGTCGACTTGACTCAGGTAGTCGACTAATCGACTACTCTCTTACAACCCTAGTGTGAACTGGGCTGGGCTGTCCCCTTAGGAATGATTTACCTGCCAGCCAGCCTTGCCTGCACCCTGTTCTCTGCCACTGGCAGCCCCTGTGCCTGCTCTGGCTGGCAGGGCTGAGGAGCAAGCACTCATATGTAAAAGGACCCTGTGAAACCAATTAGCAGAAGAGCAATGTTGTTTGTCAGGGCTGGAGCTGGGGTGGGTGGGGATTTGTGGGTGGGAAGTTTGGGAGAGCCTCCCATCTCCCTGCCAGCTCTGGCTCCCGTGTGTCTTGTTTAGTGGTGACCTTCCCGCGCTGCAGTGCGAGCGGTGTCATCTCTTTCCTGGGGTTGTCGCTCCCCCCATGCACGGCCCTTGTCAGTTTCACCACACAGGAGGAGACATCTAACACGCCGGGGCAGCTTTTAACACTAATTTAAAAATGCCGAACAAACAGCCGCTTCTTGCCAACTGCCCCAGTGGAGCCCAATTTAGGGGAGAACAAATCTGATCGCCTGCTGCAGCTGCCTTAACGAGTCCTGATCCGGGACTTTAGCAGAGGGCTGGATTGAATTTAGGCAAACAGCAAAACCCCAAAGCCCAAATCAGTTTTACTGTTGTATAAATTCCGGCGCACAGCGTGCGATTGCCCTGAGCCTGCTGTGAGTTAACATGCGGCGAGGCCTGCGAGTCAGAGCGCAGGAATGGTAGCCAGGACTCCTGGGTTCTGCCACCAGCCCTACCCCGGACCTGAAGCAAGCCTGTGGCTCGGTGTGGGGGGATTAGGTAGGACTTGTTCTCAACAGCATCCTTAGCTGTACCTGGCGATGTCTGCAGAGCACTTGGACGAGGAGATGCACGGGGAAAGGCAGGAGATAATTAGTATCCCTGCAGTGGCCACTGCTAGATTGTCTTGCTGAAGTTGCACTCTGATCCGTGCAGTTCCTCATGGCTGGGGGGCATTGAGGCAGGGCTGCTTCCTGCTTGCTTCTCTTCCTGTGCTCACCTCTGCCCTGGCTGGGGAGAAGATGTGTCTAGCGAATGGGCTCCCACCACTAGGAGGGGCCTTTCCCCAGCTGATAAAGTAGCCAAGACCCAAAGGTACAGCAGGCCCAGGTTTGCCATGAATGCAGATAGCCTGGGCAAGCTGGTGCTGGTGCCTTTGCTGCAGCCCCATTGGGAGCTGCGATGGGCTTTGGGGTGATGGGGGAGGAGGGGGCAACCCAGGACTTGGAACAGGAAATGCGTGGAAAGGAGGGAGCTGGTTCTGGCATTGAGGCCTTCTCCATAGCAACCTGCTATTGCGCAGGAAGGTCAGCAGAGCTTTCACTGCAAGCAGCACCCAAGCGCACTGGCGGTGCTGGAGCAATGGGTCACGGTGCTGCCCCTGTGTTCATGCCCCAGCTCGTTCCCCACTGGCACCATTGTGCTCTAATAATCCACTGCCCATGGCTGTTGCTGGAGCAGCCTCCCCCTCCCCAGACTCCGTGCTGCCTGTGACCCTGCTGCCCGGCATGGGAGCTCCGTGCTCTCCCATTAATTCTCTTTAGTGCCTGCAGGTGTGTGCTGAGCACCGGGGCCAGTGAAATCTGGTGTAAAATTGCCCATAATTACCTTGTTAGCAGCCGTGGCGGGCCTGCGCCTCTCTGCTCATCCGTCATCCTGCCGGCTTTTGTCAGGCCACACCTGTCCGCTTTATTGGGAATCATCCTGCTAAATGAGGCGTCTCAATGTTGGGGGCTCCCTTCTCTCCCCAGCTGGCACCAGCTCAGGCTTTGTTTGCTGAGAGAGCCCCAGATGGCAGTGGGTTCATCTGCTTCCAGGCAGCAGCCCCTCTGCAGGGCCTGTGCTGGCCTTGCCAGGACAGCGGAGTGCGGTGGAGCTGCTCCTCCGGCCAGGGTATGGTCCTGATTCCAGGTGGTCCTCGAAGGCCAGGCAGGCCCTACCGCTTCCAAGCCGTGGCTGTCGCAGCTGGAGCAGCGGCAGGGCCTGCACACCGTGACTGTGCTCACGCATTGCCAGGCACTTATGGCGTGCGCAGAGTTCTGCGGGGCAGAGGAGGGCTCGGAGCCTGGAAAGACCCAGATTCCTTGGAGTCACACGTTCGGCTCCAAGCAGGGTTGACTCCACTACTCTGCCGTTAACTGACGAGCCAGGCAGCTTACCATGCACAGGGCTTTCGGGAGCGCCCGTGGTAAATAAGGGCGTGTTCTGCTCTGTGTGGGCAGTTGTGACATAGTGGGGGGGCTGTCTGCTCTGTGACCCGGGGTCCCCCTGTGCTGTGATGGGAGATTCTCACTGACTCTCCCAAATGTGGATTAACCCAGACACCCAGGCTCAGCCTCCCAGGGAGGGAGACAAAGGAAGGAAGGCAGAGACCAGCACCTGGCTGGAGGGCCGGGCTGGAAGAGAGTTGCTGAGTTTTTGTCTGGAATCATGGAGGAAGCAGCCTAAGCAAGGGGCTGGGATTTAGGGGCCCAGTCTCCCCCATCTCAAGGGGGGCTGAGGCATCCTAGGCCTGGCCCTGTAACCAGATTACATCTATGCTGTGCTGTATCCTGGAGAAGCAATAAACTCCCTCTATTCTACCGGCTGGTGGAGTCTGTTCGTGCCACTAGAGGGGTGCAGGAGGCGGGGGAACCCCGACGCAACGTCACAGCAGTAAGAATCCCCGGGGCCCTTATCACAGCCCAATGTGTTTGCCCTCATCCTCAGAGTGCTCTTTCCCGGCCTCCTTGCTGCCTCCAACTCCAGCTTTGCTTTGCTCTCTCTCAGCTGTCACCTGAGACCGGCCCCAGGCAGGGAGGGACCCGTCTGACCATCACCGGGGAGAACCTGGGCCTGAAGTTCGAAGATGTGCGTTCGGGAGTGCGGGTCGGCAAAGTGATGTGCATCCCCATCGAGAGCGAGTACATCAGTGCAGAGCAGTAAGTGCCCTGCTGGCAGGGGGCAGCCGGGTTCCCGGCTCTGCTATCCAGAGATGGTGCCTCACATCCCTTCTCCAGGGTGGAGGGGTTCGTGTGCTCTCAATGGGAGTGCTCACCCCGCTGCGGTGACTGCCGGCATGAGCTGTGGGCTGGTGTTAATGGGGGCACTGAGGGGAGCAGTGAGGGGCAGGGCCCATGGCTCTGATGCCGCGTCTCCCTGGGCCGGGCTGTGTGAACAGATAACAGCCCATCAGAATGCAGTTGCCAGGTGGCAAGGAACAAGCTGGGCAAAACTAGTCACAGTTCGCTAGTCAATCATAATGGTAGCTGCTCCTCCAGGAGACATGCACACCCAGCCGTCAGCCCTCTGCCCGCATCCCCTCTGCTCCTGGGCATCCATGTATAGCTCTGCGGAGACACCTGGCCATGGCAAATGCGCTGAGAGCTGCTTTCCTGCTTCCCCTAGAATTGTGTGTGAGATCGGAGATGCCAGCCCAAGCCGAGCCCACGATGCCCGTGTGGAGGTGTGCATCAGGGACTGCTCCCCCAGCTACAAGGCCACGTCCCCCAAAAGCTTCACATTCGTGGTAAGGTTATGCAGTGTTATCCAGTCCTTTCTCCCCCTGGCTCCCAGCACGTCTGCCTCCTAGGCCCCATAGTTACCACTTCCCCATCCCTCCCAGGGTCCCCAGAGCCCATCAAAACCAATCTCTTGGGAGTGGGGAGGAGGAACGGACATGGGGGGAGCCGTGTTATCACCTTCCCAGTTTGAAGCCTGCAATGAGCCCATCTTGGTCTACAGCCTTGCAGCTCTCCCACGCTGGAAAGGAAAACCCAGCTCCTCGCCACTGGCTGCTAAGACCGCAGCGGGTTCTTGGCAAGAGAGGGGGTGTCCGCTACCTGCTCTGCCTCTCTCAAGTCTCCTCTGCAATGTCCCCGGGGTGTGGGATACATCCAGACACCTGCCCTAAACCTCACTTTGTGGTTGTGCTCCGATGGCTGCCTCCCCGCTCCTGTACATCTAACTCCGATCGCAGTTCCCCCCTCTACCCCCATCCGCTCGTGCAGCTTCTGCCTCTGCACTTTGTCACGCATGGCGCAGGCTTGTATGACTGGATTTGTTGCTTTTCTCTGACAGATGCCCACTTTCTACCGGGTGACTCCGGCCCGAGGTCCCCTCTCTGGGGGCACCTGGATTAGCGTTGAGGGCAGCCACCTCAACGCAGGCAGTGATGTCACAGTGACCATTGGGGGCCGACCCTGTGCCTTTTCATGGTAAGCGTTCCACGTGGGGAGAGGACAGGGGGGCGCTGGGCAGGCTGGAGAGTCAAGTAGGATCCTGGGGTGTATGGAGAGCCATGACTGGGGTGGAGCAGGGGTTCTGGAGTGAGGTGCCTTTGTCAGGTGTCTGTGGAATTTCTCCCTCGAAATCCTGGCTGTTTCATTTCCAAGGATCCTGAAAAAGACCAAAGAATGAGGATTTTGTCTCTAAAATCACAAAGCCCTGAGGCATGAAGTGGATAATTTTTAGATTAGGGATGATAATGGAGCGGCTCTTTAAATATTTTCCTGCAGTAATTACTGGTTATCAGCCCTAATCGCTGCTGTTTGCAGCAGCCGCGCGATGGGGAACGCTCGGGAGCTGCGCTGGCTTCTCCTGCTGCCTTTTGTTTTATTTTTCTCTCTGTTAACTGACAGTTTCAGCAGCATGTCCCTGGGGGAAGGGAGATGGGCAGAGGCAGAGGGCAGAGGCTCGGGTGCTGGCGTAAGGTGCCAGTTGCTGTGTTTGCACAAGGCTGGTGAGACCAGGCGCAGTGTCAGCGGATTCCAAAATGCATCCCATCTCTGCTGGGAGCTGGGGGCTAGAACTGAAGAGGGGTTGTATGGATGAGGCTGCCCTGGACACCCCTTGAGACTCCCTCTCTGATTGCCAGTAGCTCTCCAGCCCAGGGGTCCCACGTCTTGCAGGTGAAGTTGTCCTTTGAAATGACAGACGAGTTCTCCGACACCTGTGGCACGTGCACAGCTGGGCTGGAGGCTTCCTGCCCCTCCTCGAGCACAGAGTGCTCTGCCCCTCTCTGGCAGCAAGAGGAGGAAAGGGCCCACGAAAGACTCTGGTGCTCAGTATGCAGCCTGGACTGAGATGCTGTCCTGCCCTCCCCTCGGAGCTGCTCGGAGCTGCCCCAGCATCTGACTTCTCTTCTGCCTTGTCCCCAGGAGGAACGCCCGGGAGATCCGATGCCGGACGCCACCGGGCCAGAGTCCTGGCGGGTCACCCATCCTCATCAACATCAACCGGGCTGAGCTGAGCAACCACGAGGTGAAGTACAATTACACGGAGGACCCCACCGTTCAGAAGATAGACCCAGAGTGGAGCATCAAGAGGTAAATCTGCAGGGGGCAGGGATCTTCGTGCTGGGGGGGCGGGTGCAGTTATCCATGGGCCCTAGCAGGTGTGAGCATATACTGACTGTACACGAGAGGTGGGGGCCTTGCATGGCTCTTCTGGGCAGGGATTGTGTCTCCAGTATATCTGTGCAGCACCTAGCATGCCTGGGCTCCCATCACGAGCAGGGCCTCTGGGCACTGCCACAGCAGCCCACTGGAGGGCTGGCGACACGATACATCCTGGAGGCGCTGGGTCGGATGCAGGAGAAGACAGGGTGCCTGGTGTGAACCTGGCATCAGTGCATGCTGGGGACTGCAGCGCTTCACCTGGTTCGCTGTCAGCCTGACCTTTGGCTGCTGCGCGTCACATGGAAGTGTCTCCCGCCTGGGGATTTGTGAAGTGTTCGCATGTGTTGTTCCCCGGCTCGAAATGGCGGGAGCAGGAGATAAGGACTCGATTAAATTGCCATCAGTCCTGGCTGTGGGACAGGCTCCCCCAAAGGCTGGGTGGAAGCCCTGCTGCTCTGGGGCATTCATAGCAAACACCCAGAGATGCTCTGTCCTGGCCCTGGAACATACCTGGCTGAGCTGTCGTGGGCCTTTCCCATTCTCACTCCCTCGCGCCTCTGGGGCTCACTGGAGAGGGCTCAGAGAAATTGCCAGCCAGCGGGTAGCCTGCGAGTTCTCAGCTGCTGCTGCTTTGGGGGGCCTGTGCTCAGATGGGCTGGGAGGGTCTCAGTCCTTGCCAGGCAGGTGTCCATGTTCCAAATCCCGACCCCAGTTGGTACCATGGCGGCAACCTCAGCAGAGAGTTCTGTCATGGAGGGGAGCTTGCCCTGCAGCAGTTGCTCTGTGAGCTCGCAAAGATCTGCAGCTGCCAGGACGGCAAACTCAGCACCTTCCAGCAGCAGGAAGCCGACAGACACAGCAGCGAACTTGCCCAAAGCAGCCAGGCTCTGTGCCGCGCTCTCAGTGCTCTGCTTTCCAGGAGATGGCTGTGGGCAAGCGCTGTGGGAGTGCTCCACAGGGGCAGTGTTGCTTCACATGGAAGCCTCTGGTGGTTCTGCCACTGTGGCTAACGGTGGAAATCAGCTGTTCAGAGCTGCATGGACAGAAGCCAGTGTGGAGCCATGAGTGGGGTGGGCACGTTGTTCCCGAGCTGGTGGGTTGTTGGAACGTCTCTAGACTGGGAGGAATGGTCCCATATTCCAGTAGTACTGCCGAGTCCCTAGGACTTCATGATGGGACAGGTTCCAAGATAGGCAGCGATGGCATGTGCCTACCTTCCCCAATGCCTGGAAGCCCTGTGCCAGAGCAGCCTCACCTAACTTCCACTTCTCTGTGCCTTCTAGCGGTGGGACGCTGCTGACCGTGATAGGCACCAACCTGGCCACCATCAAAGAGCCCAGGATCCGTGCCAAGTACGGCAATGCTGAGAGAGAGAATGTAAGTAGATCTCTGGCTTTCTGGCAAGGCCCCATGCCTAGCATGGGGAGGAAGGGCAAAGAGTCCTATTGCCTTGTTTCCCATGTGGGACAGTTTGAAAAGCCTGGCCTGCCCCGGCCCCCTCCCCTGTGGCCTTGACCATCTTAGAAGAGAGACACCAGTTGGGTCTTACGCAGAGAGGGGCCAAGACAGGTCTGTCACTGGCGGGGGAGAAGGAGACTGGGTGGTGTTAAAGGTGTGGAGAGAGGGAGACATTGTTTTTTGAAAGTGCTTTGCAAGCAGAAATAGTATTTACATGGGGGGACAACAAAGCTCGAGACCCTGGCACTGTCTCCCATGCCCCTCTCTCTATAGCTACTCTCTGGAAGTCTCCTCAGCCAGCACTGAAATGCAGCCACTTCTGGGATGGAATGCGAGCTGTTTACACAGCAAACACCACACCTCAGTCTAGGGCCGCAAGTGGAAAAGAATCCAGTATCCCACTGGTGGCTCAGGGAGGTGCCCAGCTGTGGACAAAGTGCCACTGGATTTCAAATGGCCACAAGTGGTCAGTGCTTTGGTTTTGCCTCTCCATTATGGGAAGGTCTTCCACTAGCACAGCGCTCTTCAGTTAGGTAGCATCTAGGAGGGAACAGTGCTCCCCTACAGATTCAGCACAACAGCTTCTTGCAGGGGGTCTCTCCTCAGCCAGCGTAGCTTGTGAGCTCAGACAGTGTCACATCTGGAGATGATGGGAGACTGATCTGAGCAGCTCTGGTGCCTTGTCCCTTCTGTAGAATTGTACCGTCTACAACGACACCACCATGCTGTGCTACGCGCCGTCCATCGATAACCCGTCCCGGAGCCCCCCAGAGATTGGCGACCGCCCCGATGAGATCGGCTTTGTCATGGATAACGTGCAGGCGCTGCTGATTGTTAATACCACCAACTTCGTCTATTATCCAGACCCTGTCTTCGAGCCCCTCAGTGCCTCTGGTATGCTGGAGCTCAAGCCCAGCTCTCCCCTAATCCTCAAGGTAAGCCCGGCTTTTCCTCCCCGTAACCCATGCTGCCCTGTAGCAGCCTCAGGTCGCTGGCTTCCATTCCAGCCTGGGCCAGCTGCTCTTCCCTGCTGCGCCTGGACAGCAGGTCAGAGAGCTCAAAGGGGGATGAAATGGACTGGTTCAGAGACAGACCTGCTAGCCTCTCGGGGCTTGAATGGATTGTAGTGGCTAGGCGAGTGGGGGAGGGGCAGACCCTCTGCCTGCAGGACGGGGATTTCTGGCTCTGAGTAAAGGCCAGTGAAGGGGCATGTGCAGGAGGTAGGCGAAGGGGAGCGTTCCACGGAAATGGAAAACAGGAGATCCCGGCCTTTTCCAAACTGCCTCCCTCCCCCTCGGCAGTGTGGTACGGGCAGGGTGGTTGGGACCCTGGGCCCGGGGGGGCCACGCTGCCCAGGTTACAGAGCCCTGGTTTAAATGTCCCACGAGCCGAATGGGTATGTGGCACTTAGAGCTTTGTGGAAGGGATGTGCAACTTAGAGCAAGACACTTCCTGAGTAACTGGGTCTCCAGCAGGGGTGACCAGCCTGAAAAATTGAGACAGGGGTTGGGGGTAACAGGCATCTATACAAGACAGTGCCCCAGATATTGGGACAGTCCCTATAAAATCAGGACATCTGGTGGCCCTGGATTGGAGGAGTGGGGCTCAGCAGGGTGCCATGCGGGAGCGAGTGGCAGAGGGCGTGGCAGGGGCCCTTCACTACAGGATGCCCCTTTCAGAGCTCAGGGACAGAGTCATCCTCGGGGTAACTGCACTGCAGTCAGGGCTTGGCCTAGTCTGGGTACATCGTGTTTGTATCCCCCGGCTCAGATTCCCACTCCTTCATTTCTAGTTGGACCATTAGTGGGGACTAAGGAGGGGATGGAAGGGTCCCTGCCTGCAGCCTCCTGCTCTCATAGGCTTGGAAGGCTGAGGGAGAGAATTTGTTTGGTGACGGGAGAATCCAGCTGTGGGAGAACTGACGCTCTCGTGCCTTCTCCCCTTAAAGGGCCGGAACCTGCTCCCGCCTGCTGCTGGGAACTCCCGACTGAACTACACGGTGCTGATTGGTGACACTCCCTGCGCCCTGACGGTCTCTGAGACCCAGCTCTTGTGCGAGTCGCCGAACCTCACAGGACAGCATAAAGTCACGGTAACGCTAAGCCCCTCCTCCCCCCGGTGGCAGGTTCGGGCCCCGGCCTCCTCGCGGGTGGTGCCAGGACTGCACCGTGCCAGGCACCGAGCTCGCTGGACAAGCCTCTTGTGGCTGGGGCCTGAGACAAAGAGCCTTTGGCTCCAGACCTGAGATGGAGTGTGGCTGGGGGTGTCAGGCTCTGCGGCACTGGGAGCTGCGTTTCCCCAGCCCCTGTCTGCAGCACTGCCCCCGGGGAGCGCCCCACACAGCAGCGTGGAGGTATGTGTGTGGGGGGGGGTGGACATGTTGCACCCCTGCTTCCTCCTGCATGGGACCCTGCTGAACGCCAGCCCCATCCTCTCCCCCCGGCTCAGCCAGTGCTGCCGCGGGGGACAGAGGAGCCTGTTAAGCTGAGTGGATTGTTGGAGTGCCGTTCCGCTGGCGGCTCAGGCTCAGGGCTCTGCTTACTGGGGGGGTCTCAAAGCATCTGGGCTCACACAGTGGTCGCTTTGAGGGCAGCACAGGCTGACCATGCTCCATCATGAGCCCAGTAGCAGCTCACCTTCTGCCTGGGACATTAAAGTGCCCTTGTACTGAGCAAAGGTCAGTGGCTGGAGACCAAGGGGTTAATCCCCTTCTGGAATACATCAGAGAGGATGCAGTAGCCCTTCCCCTTCTCCCAGTCCTGGTGCCAGCTTACTGCTGGCCTTGTAGGGTAGGAGCTCATCAACCCCGGGTTATGTGCACACCAGGGGCTTAGATCTGCTGGGAGGAGCCCCATTCCGCCTGCCTCCCTATTGCCCCGTCCCCACCCCCAGTAGTTTGTTCAGAGGGGTCGAGTGCCCCATCGGGCCTGCCAGATGCACGCTTCGTTGTTACCCTCGCTCCTGCTGGGCTTGTCTGTCCTTTCTGGAGACTCAGTCTGAGCTGCATGCTCAGGGTATTCCCGCCCCTCCCTTCTCCGGCCCCTGGCTTAGCTGCGAGTACGGTTCTTTTTCAGGTTGTAGCTCAGCAGCCGCAGCGCTCAGGGTCTCAGAGCAGCCTTGTGTATTTGAATGGTCCCCTCCCCAGGCTCCTCATCCATCAGGGAACTCACTTTCCATCCCATCTGTTATTGTAATGTTGTGCGAATGAGACATCAAACCCGCTGCCTGCTCCTCACAGGCACTGACAACACACCAGCATGTCTCCTGCATCCCAATAAAGCTCTGCGTGTGCTCGGACAAGCCCTGGCATGGTAGCGCCCTGCATCTGCTCTGCGGCTGCCCACCACAGGGTCACTGCCCCGGGAATTGGGGGCCCATGCTACTCCCTGGGCTCTGCCAGGCTGGCACAAGAATGATCTTACCATTCTGTTACATACTTCGGACACATGCCACGTATGTGGACACAGAGATCCTGCTGTCTAGGGGTTGCTGCTTCCTCAGCACCCCATTCCCGCTAGCGTCTCCTTCTCTATAAGAAGGGAGGGCTGCCACACACACCGTCAAAGAGGGAATCGTGCAGTGCTAGAATAATGGCCCTCAAGAGATCATCTAGTCCCCCTGCACTGAGGCAGGACTAAGTAAACCCATCCCGTCCTGGACAGGTGTTTGTCCATCCCTTTCTGAAAAACCTCCAATGACGGGGATTCCCCGACCCCCCTGGAAGCCTGTTCCAGAGCTTAGCTACCTTAGAGTTAGAAGGTTTTTCCCAACAGCTCACATAAATCTCCCTGCCTGCAGATTAAGCCCTTTTCTTCTTGTCTTCTACCCTCAGTGGACACAGAGAACAATTGATCACTGTCCTCTTTGTGACAGCTCGTAACACACAGGGCCCCCCTCAGCCTTCCTGTCTCAGGACTAAGCTTGCCCAGGGTTTTTAACCTTTCCCCAGAGCTCAGGTTTTTTTAAACCTTGGCTTATTTGTGTTACTTTCCTCTAGACTCTCTCTCTAATTTCTCCACATCTTTCTTAAAATGGGGTTGGTGCCTGAACTAGGGGCGTAAGCAAGTAGTCGAGTAGCTGACCACTTGCATTCCCGCCCCCTCCTTGATTCCTCTGTATCTGAAGCAACAATGGGAGGAGGAGGGGGAGCACGAGCTGGTGATGGGGGGAGCCAGCTTAAAGCCGTTTCCCCTCAGCACCGTTTCTATGGTGCTGCCTCTCTTCCTCCCCTGTGCTGCTGCTTCTATCAGAGGCAGCAGCACGGGGGAGGGGAGGCAGGGCAGGCTGCTGTGAAGCAGCCTCTGCCTGCAGTGGGCCCAAGCTTGCCACAAGCAGCCGTGAAGCAGTCCCTATCTGTGGCAGCCCAGACTGGCCGCGGGCAGAGGCTGCTCTGGTAGCTCCTGTCTGTGGGGGCTGCTGGACCTGGCATGAGCCAGGACTGAGCAAGCCCGGTTCAGATCTGGGAGCTACCTCTGCTGCAGCTCTGCCATTTAAATGTAGCAGGAGCCAGGCTGCCTCCCTTATCGACTAATCGTGTAGTCAATAGAAATTCTATCGACTACACGATTAGCTAGTTACTAGCCTGAACCAGACTCGGGACTCCATCAGGGCCAAGTAGCACAGGACAGTCACCTCCCATGTCTTACACACAACACTTCGGTTAATTCACCCACAGTGAGTTTAGCCTTGTTCTCAGCCACATCATGTTCTTGACTCATGTTTAGTTTGTGATCCACTCTCACCTTAGATCCTTTTCGGCACCTAGCCAGTTATTCCCCTTTTTCTAGCTGTGCATTTGCTTTTTCAGGGGGGAGTACTTTGCACTTGTCAATGCTGCATTCCACCAGGGTCCTTTTGCCTTATAAATCCTGTTCTCCAAAGAGCTCGCAAACCCTCCCCTTTGGGTGGCATCTGCAGGTTTTATAAGCATACTCCCCACTTCGTTATCCAAAGTCATTAGTGAAAATATGGAACAGTGCCGGGCACAGGACAGACTCCTGCTTCCCCTCACGAGATGCCCCTCCCAGTCCGACAGTGCACGATTGATAACTACTCTGTGTATGGTTTGTCAGCCACAGGATCGTCGTTTCCGCTAGGCCACATTGCCTTGTTGACTCATGGGGCTGTCCTGGGGGGCTGATGAGCCCTCCCTGCCCCTTTCCAGCTGGCAAAGCCCTTCCAATCACAGCCTACCACAGGAAGGAGAGGTGCTTTGACCCATTCCCCCCCCCCCCCCATAGCAAAACCGTCTCTCAACCTCCCCACGCCAATGGGAAATCTGGACTCACCCTGCTGCCAAACCCGCCTGTTCCCAGATGCATCATGGGACATATGAGAGTCTGCCTGGGGCCCTGCGGTTCTCTCTTTGCATAGCACCCCCAGCCTGCGAGAGAGCTGGTGGGTGGAAGAAGAGGGCACAGCCCTCCGAGCAGGCAGGCGAGCCACTCCCCAGCTCGTGGCACTAACATGAAGCCCCTTCCCCCAGATCAAGGCTGGAGGGTTTGAGTTCTCCCCGGGGACGCTGCAGATCTACTCAGACAGCCTCCTGACGCTGCCCGCCATCATCGGGATCGGCGGCGGAGGCGGCCTCCTCCTGCTCATCATCATCATCGTCCTCATCGCCTACAAGCGCAAGTCCCGGGACGCCGACCGCACCCTGAAACGCCTGCAGCTGCAGATGGACAACCTGGAATCCCGCGTCGCCTTGGAGTGCAAGGAGGGTGAGTCTGTCTCTGCCTCTCTCCACGCGCCTTCCCAGTCACAGCCTGTCCCCACTCGGCAGCCCCTTCTCCTGCCTCACCAGCTCTGTCCCCCCGGGGTCATTTCCTCCCCTCTTGTGTTTGCTCTAAAGGTCTCTGGTCACACTGTACTGTTTGGAAGCAGGTAGCAGCATCATGGACAGGCACCATCTCTCGGCCAAAACCCCAGGCCAGATGTTCAGGGTACTGGTGTCCACATGGCAGCAGGCAGGCACATCCCTGCAGAGACTCCCTTAGAACATTGTTGGGGCCTCTCTCTGGCTGCCTCTTCATTCCCCTGAGTGTGCATTTGCAGGCAGCTGGTCCCTGTCCTGAGTGCCAGGCTTGTCCTAGCTCTTGAGGCACCCGTTTACAGCGTCTGGTTGTGTTACAGTGGAACCTCACATGGGACAAGGAGCCCCCCCTCCCCATATGACCCAAGGCTGCTGCATGGTCACATCACAGTGACAGCACAGTACCTTGCAATGCACCATCCTGCTTTTACGGCACAAGAGTCTTTGCTGGACATTTTTTCCTGCTTGCTCCTTTCTCGTTCATATCCCCATCTCCAGCTCTGCAAGCACCATGTCTGCTTGCAAAGCCTTGTGCTCACCGATGACGCTCTACGGCACTGCACACAGAACAGCAAGGCGACTCTGCCCTCCCGTCCCAGTGCTGGGAGCCTGAGCTACAGGGACCTTCCCCTTCCCTACGCTGCTCCTGGGGCCTCAGATCCGAGCAGCAAAGTGACTTTGTTGGGGGTGGGGTGAAGTCCACTTTATTTTTAGTAAGGTTTATTTTTTCAGTTAAGGGTTTTATTTTTTTTAAGTCTAAAAGAGGACAAAAGAGGGTAAGGAAACCTGCCTGGAAAGGGCGGTGAGTCTCTCATTATGTGACAGAGGGATTCTGCGAAATTGGACAGAATGCCTCTTATGATCCTACCGATAAAACCTAATTGCCCATTATCGCCGCAAGCCAGTGCCTGGGGCCGTGACCCTGCCAACTGCAGCCAGCCCAGAGGCTGGGGGAGAAGCGGGCACCTAAAACGAGATAATAAAAAAGAAAAGGAAAGAAAAAAACCCCTAAAAATCCATGTAGATGGCAATGGTGACAGAGAGAGGGGAGGGTGGAAGGGATCTGGTCTCTTCCACAGCTGGCAGATAAAAGGATCTGCTTTTAATTAAAAGGCGCAATCTCTTCCCTGCCTTTTCTCTTTTCTAGTCCCTCTAGTTACAGATAAGATAGGGAGCCTTTCAAGCTGACGGTTTGTTTTTTCTCATCAGGCTGACAAGCCTGCAACCCTCTGCCTAGCTTCCAGCTCTCTTTAAAGTGCTGTTAATTTGATTTCTCTGTGCTTTTTTCTCTTTCCCTTATACAGTGTTAGAGATTCCCCCCCCCCCCCCAAAAGCACCTTCCCCCGTGGGTGCCATTAAAGGCGCAGGACACCGCAATCTTGGGCTGTGCCTGTTCTTACCCCACAATGCTGGGTTTGTGTTGGGCTTTTCTCTCTGTCATTATTTAGGTCAAAATGAAATGAGAACATTCTTGTGGTTTAAACCACTGTCTCGCCCAGAATCTCTGCCGCCTACAGGTTTCTTATGTATGTGCATATAGAAAGGGGGCTAGAATTGGGAGGCTGAGGTTTCAGGATTCCTGGGTTCTATTCTCGGCTCTGCCACTGATGTGCTGTGACCCTGGGTAAGTTATGTCCCTTCTTTTTGCTTCTGCTTCACCACGTAAAATGGGGTTAATGGTACTCATGTGCTTGACAGGGCATTGTAAGGCTGAGCTCATTGGTGTCTGCAAATTGCCTTGAGCTCTTTGGATTACCGGTGCTAGGGACAGGGCAGCCCCACTACTCTAGATTTGTGAGGCTCTTGTATTTTGCTGGCACCAGTTTGGTAGCTCTAGGGCCCACGACCCATCTTACTGACGTGCTGCAGCTCCAAGGTCCCCTAACACAAGTCTGCTCTTTTCATCCCAGCCTTTGCTGAACTGCAGACGGACATCCACGAGCTGACAAACGACCTGGATGGGGCTGGCATCCCCTTCCTGGACTATCGCACCTATGCCATGAGGGTCCTTTTCCCCGGGATAGAAGACCATCCTGTGCTGAAGGAGATGGAGGTGTGGTAATGTGTGCATGTGTGTCTGTCTCTCTCTCTCTGATGCTTCACACTGGGGACACCTACCTCTGGGTTCTGTGCTTCATGCCCATCTGCTGCAGGGTTCAATGTGTGTGTGTATATATATATACTGCAGCTTCTTCCCTTGTTTGTGGTGAGGAAGTCTTGTACACTTCAGTGAATGATGGGATGTCACCGCTCTGGACTCACCAATGGATGGCGGGAGATTATTGACCCAGGAGTGACTCTGGTCACCTGTCCAAAGGGATTGCCACATGTTGCAGTGGGCAGACTCAATCCTGGCAAAAATCCATATTCTTTACAGACCACAGAGGAGCATCCTTCATGGCAACCTGTCCATGCAGTTTCCTGTGTAAGCTCTGGGGATCTGGATTTAGTAACAGCACGTTATTCCTGCCAAGAGCGACTGAGCAGATTTCATGTACAGTGTTCTGAAACATTCCTCTTGGACTCCCATGGGAAAGCTGGTGACCCTGGAGTTTACTCTGTGACAATGCCCAGTGGCTCCTTAACCAGGGATGAGAGCTTAGCTTTCAGGACTGCATGCAGCACGGCAGCAGAGGAGCCCGATGCAATCTTGGGCTGAGTATTTTTTAACACAGTACATCATTAACCTGCAGGGCTCATTGGCACAAATGTCCCTGAGACCAAGAATTGACAGGGTTCAAAGCAGCACCGGACATTTGTACGGATAACGAGAAGATCCACAGCTATGTTAGATAGGACAGGTGGAGCATAGTGCTAAGTGACAAGAGTTAGAAAGGAATTTCCTCGATAGGGAGGTTATTCCTAGAGTCCTGCACGATGCGTCCTCTGTATCGGTATCCGCAAAAATGAGCAGCAAATCTCCGCACCAACATCTGCAGATACAGATACTCGTGGATATTAAAGCAGATGTCCACGGATTTGCAGGGCTCTAGTTACTCCACCTCTGACCATGAGCAGGGCTCGACAAACCATGGCAAAATCCACTCGCCAGCCCCGCACTGTGCATGCACCAGACCCGCACTGCGCATGCGCGTGCCGCCGGTGAACGGGCGAGTAGATACACGGATTTGTCGAGCCCTGACCATGAGAGTGCACCTAGCAGAAGTGTCTGGTACGAGCTTCTGTTGGAGCTATGACCAGTGTGAGCCAGTCAGGGAGGCTCGTCAGGGAGGCAATGCCTGGGGAAGTCCGGGCTGCTCTGGGGACCGTGGTACCAGAAAGATGTTGGTAGATTGTAGGAAATGTGGAGAAGAGCAGTGGAGAGGGGAAAAGTTGGGAGAATTAAGTCTGTGTAGGGAAGCTGAGCAGTGGTAGTGGGGGGAGGGTCTAGAGTCTCTTGAAGGGCCAAACTCCAAGGAAGCAGAGAAGCTGATGGGCCGTTGCAGGAGTAACGGGGCGATGGCAAATCTGAAATGCACAGGAGTGTTTTCCTGATTGCTACATCTGCAGGGCTGGGGAATGGTGGAAGTCCCCTGGCTTGGCACAGGGGATTGGCCAAAGCATCCACTGCTGGCCTCCGGGAGTGGGGCTGGGGCTGTCGCCTAGGGCCGGCTCATCTCTGCTACAGTGATTCGGAGACCTTGACCCTTGTGCGGCTGGCATCGTGCTGCCTGGCAGAGGGAAGGTAACTGCAGCCATAAAGCGATCAGATGTTTCACCAGCAGGCTGCTCCCAGGCACTGAAACATGGGCTCAGCCTGTACCCGTCCTTCTGGGGGACCCCAGCTCCCCAACCACCAGCCTGCATTGCTGCTGTCCCCGGCTTATCCCTCACAGGAGGGGGACCCCTAGCGCTGGCACTCCTGTGCCGTGTGTTTGCCACTCGCTTCCCCTATGCGGGTGTTGAGTTTTCAGTCACACATGGGGAGAGGGTTGCTCTTCTCTGCCAGAGACCTGCACTGCCCCCTTCTGCTCCCAGCTTTGTTCCTCTGCGGCTGCACTGACTGCGCTTCGCTCCGCGAGGCCTACGTTGGACAAAAGCCTGGGTCCACACCCCATCTGCACTGCATCTGGCCCTTCTCTTGAACTGGGACATGGAGCCTCTGGAGACCATCTGCACAATCAAGGCGGCTCTCTGTGTGTCTGCAGGGGCTTCACTTCCTCATCTCAGACAGGGTGGTTGCATTACACTGACCCTTCTCCCCAGCCCTGCGCACGTGGTCCTGGATACCCGTGTGTCTGTCCATGATGCATCTTGCACATGCTGGTCAATGTGAATGCAAGGAGGCCACTGCATGGCTACAGCCCTTACTGACATTAATATCAATATTTGTATTAATATCATTGCCGCTGTCGTTTTCTACTGCACTTGATTTATTCAGTTGTGTGTGTTTGTTGCACGGCTGACCGTTCATTTCCAGGAGACTTGTCCAACACCATCCACCTACCCAGCTCCGTGGCTCCTCCCTGCACAATAACATCTTGTCCCCTCTCCTCCTGCTCCCCAAAACGGCACCCCCTTCCCTCCCAGTGTCACAATGTCTGCTTAATTTAGTGCATGCAAGTGCACACAGATTGGCTTCTGGTTTTCCTCAGTGCCGAGGTTGCTCTTGATTGGAGTGGTGCGGGGTGACCTTAGCTTCCCCTCGCTGCTGACCGGGCACAGTAATTAATGTTGACATAGACTTCAGAACATGTTTAGGAGAAGTAATCGGCCTTGGTGCAGGATGCAGAGTTATTAATTACAGGGAATCATCCCCTTACAGCTGCAAATGCACTTGCTTTCATTGTAAGCCAAGGCCACTGCTACTGTGATCTGGCTCTCTCAGAGGGGTGGGGGTTAGTTCTAGCTCTCCTTTAGTCCCTAACCCCAACTGGGTGGAGGGGGCGCACTTGTCCTGGCTTCCACCAGAGTCCCAGTGTTCATGAATCTACCTTCCCCCAGGCTTGCAGGAGACTCAGACAGGCCTGGCCTGGCCGTGGGGCCCTCTGCTGTTACCGCTCAGCACAAAAGTGTCACTCCACAAACATCCCAACGGGATGGGAAAACTGTGCTCCACAGCACAAAATGGAGAGGACGGAGGGACCCTGACCCTCTCGTCTTCCACTGTAAGAAGGGCTTTATGCAGCTTGACCCTTTGCTGAGGAGGGGCTAATTCTTTGGCAAATAAACCTGCTACTCAGAGCCGTGAGGGGGCTGCAGCTTCATACTGTCTCCCATCCCAGTTGCTTCCTCCACTGGTTGTCCATTCGAAAGCTCTCCCTGCCCATTCCACCGTCCCCTTCTCTCCCCCTGGATTTGACACAGGAGTCGTGTTCTCCCAACGCAGACACAGTGAAATGATGGTCACGTGAGGGAGGAGAGTGAGTCCCCCCTCACAGGCGGGATAGGTTAAGGAATAGGGACCTGCAGCATGGATTTAGGACAGCTGGGCGTGGTGAGGTGGGCACTCGGAGGCTATGCTGATGGGTATCTTAAGTACCTACAGAGCTGGATGACCTTCGGAGGGGGAGGTCTGCCTCCCTCTCTGCAGCAAGCCCCAGCCAAGTCTTAGAGCTGTGCTTTTGAGGGAGTCACGCTTTCCAGTACTGTGGTATTATTTTTGGTTAACCAGTCTTGAGCAGCCCAGTCCCCACTGCCCCTCCCTGCTGAGTTCTGCGTTAACCACGGTGTTGGACAGATCCTGACTCCAAGTATAGAGGCCAGAGGGTGGATAAAAGCGTGTATGTGGGGCAGTTGTCATGTGGTTCTCCTGTGTAGCGTGGCTGTGGGGAAGGGGGCAGGAGGAAGCTGGAGATGAGCGGATACTATGTGTTCTACGAAAGCGGCTCTCGCGAGGCGAAGGGGTGTCGCCGTGCGCTGGCTCTTCTTGCTCACAGGCAAGCCGGGAGCTAGGCTTCATTCCAAGAGCTCACCTCTTGCTCTGCATACCAGGAGCTGTGCTGGGAGACAGCCTCCTCTGAGACAAACGGGGCTGGCACGTAGCATTCTGCCCCTCTCTCCTGGCCATGGAGAACTCCTGTGTGCTGGGTGTGGGCTAAAGGGCAGGGCAGAAGCTTCCTGCCCTTTCCTGCAAGGGTCTTCCGGTGGTGTAGGCAGCTCTGGGAGCCACTCGAAAGCTGGCTGAATAACTCAGGGGCACACGGTGGGAATCCTGAGCTCTGCCTCTTGCAGAGGAGGCGTATTTGTCAACTCATGTTAAATAAAAATACCTTTGTCTGGCTTCCCTGCATAGTCAGCGCTGCCCTTCCCCCTGTGTGTGAGCAAGGGGCATGGGGAGGAGGATGCAGGGAGGGAGCAGGGCAGGAGGAGCTGGGGCGATTCGGAGAAGATGGATTTTCTTCCCTAGAACCTGTGGTCAGAGCCCCAGAGTTAGCCTGATGATGCTCTCTGGCTGATGTAGGTAGTGTACTGTCTGAGACCCATAATGGGGCATGACATAGAGGCACTGCCAGATAAAAGCCTCTGGATTTTTAGGGAGGTTATAAGATGCATCTGAAAATTGCCCTACCTAGTGGCACTCCTCCCTGCTCAGCTTGATGGCCCAGTTCTAGGCCCCCTTCTTTTGCTGGCTTTGTTTCAGGCTCAGCCCCTGAAGGGTGAGGAGGGGAGGTGTTTGAAGTCCCATTGCTCAGCCGTGGTGCTGCAGAGCCAAGCCAGTGAGAATGTAGCTGATATTTCTGTTCGACAGTCAGCACTATCTGCCAGCTTCCCGCTTTCCTGTTTAATTATTTCCTGTGTCTGTTTAGTTATCTCCAGGGAACTTAGTTCCCTGGGCAGAGCTAGTGCTTCCAAACTAGCGCTGGGCCTATGAGGTGAGGTTTGTGTCTGGATCTGGATTTAGGTTTAGATTGGGGTTTGGATCAGACAGTTCCAAATCCCCCTGAGGTTTTGGCTCCATACATTTGAAATTAAGGTCAGCTGCAGTTGGGAGACTTTTTTTCCCCATCTTAAAATGTTCTCACAGCTCAGTTGGAAGCAGAAAACAGGCCCCTTCTGGGTTTGGATCCAAACCGTGAGGGCAAATTCAGACGCAATGATTTGAATCCACCTCCTCCACCCACCTAGAATTCTTAGGGTGTGTTCTGGCCCATCTTGGCTTTGTTTTTGGCAGTTGGTTTGTGGTGAACTCGCTGTCTGCTATTGCTTCCTCAGTTAGCGTGGGGGAACAGAAGTTACAGGGCCGAGTTCAATGGCTAGGTGACAGAACTTACTTATAGGAGAGAAAGGATGAAACTGAGTCAATGAAAATTTAGACAGAATATTGGGGAACCTTTCCCAACAAGGAGACATGCTAGACAGTGGAATTATTTTTAAAGAGAAGAGGTGGAAACCTCATTGACATGTAAGGTGTGTCTAGACTACAGGGTTTTGTCGACAAAAGTGGACTTTTGTCGACAAAACTATACCTGCGTCTACACTGCCGCCACGTTCTGTCGACAGTAAGTCGACAGAACGCAGTAGTTTTATCGACGGCAGTAAACCTCGTTTTATGAGGAATAACGCCTTGTTTCAACAGAGTTGTGTCGAAAAAAAGGTGCTGTTGCATCCACACTGTGCTTTTTCAAAAGAGAGCGTCTACACTCCCTTTTGAAAAAGCGGCTTGCTTTTTCAACAGAACTGGTTGTAGTCTAGACACTCTTTTTTGAGAGCGGTTTTGTCGCCAGTATCTGTCGACAAAGCCTCTGTTGAAAAAGGCAGGCAGTGTAGACGTACCCTGAGACATGACAAAGCCCTGGAGAAGAAAGGATGTTGATCTTTTCCTACGCCAGTTTCTGTGATTTTTAAATATACTGTGCTCTAAATGCAAACGGGAGCATGTGAGCTTGGCTGGGAAACAAAGTGTTAAAAGTTGCAAGGGAGAAAAAAAAGCAGATTAAATAAAGCAAATACACTTGTGTAAGCTTCATATAATTTAATCAGGTTTGCTTTTATTTGTCCCCTTAATCAGAATGAGTGTAACACTAGCTATTACAAGTGACGGGGAAGGAGCTCTTATACACACTAATCCAAAGCCAAGTCTTACAGCCGTCATTAACAGCTCCCTTTTGCTTTGGGTTTGTGTGGGTTTGGGTTTTTTTCCCATTTCTTTGTGTGAATTTAAAGCCTGATTAAATATTTAATGCTTTATTGTTCATTTACTTCTGCTAATGATCAGTGAGTTAGACACAAAGCCGCAGCAAAGCGGGGAGGCAGGGTTTCAGCGAGGGTGCACTCAGTGATGCCGTGTGTGACAGATGCTTTGCGCTCTCCGCTGCCGTGCTCTTCTCTCCCCTGCACGACACCCGGATAAGATCACTGGGGTAGGACAGGACCAATTTCCCAGCTTATCAAGCATTGGCTGCTCCACTAGCTGGGAACACGGCTGCGATAGGATCGTGCCATCTGATCCCCATATCTCCCTGCCAAGCGGAAGACGAAGTTTATTTTGAAATTGCGCTGCCATCATCGCCTGAGCCCAGCTGAAATCAGTCAGTGCGGCAGGCACGTGGCAGGCAGCCTGGTGCAGAGTTGACCGTGGAAGGCAGTGGTGCCTCATGCTTGCCCTCTGCCCAAAGAACGCCCCCCCCCTTCTCACCCTTCCTTTCAGTGGCTTCGCCCTCAGACTTTAGCAGAGGCAGAAAGTGCTGGAGGGCTAGCCTAGAACCGGGGAGAGGCAAGGTCAGTGTCCCTGCTCTGTCACATTCGTTCCACATGATGATGGACATGTGGGCAGCACTGTTTCAGTGCACACTAGGGAACTCAGTACTCAGCGCACTGTTATTGGCGTGACATGCTAGAGCTTTACACCCAGCTTGGTGTACAGTAAGTGCTTGTATAGACATGCTCTTTTCTCTCCAGGCCTCGGTTCCCCAGAGGGAAGAGGAGAATAATAGCACTGCCCACCTTACAGGGATTCTGAGGGGGGATTGGGAGGTGCTCAGTTACTAGCGAAGTAGAGAGATGCACGGAGTCTGTCTGTCTGCAAGGCAGATACCACACGGGGGTAAGATTCCTCACCAGCCTGCCTCACCTCTGTCCTGCCAGGACCCCTTGTAGGAGCAAGTTCTTTCTCCGTCACCTGGGCATGGTTTGTCCCGTCTGCTGAGAGTGCTGGCAAGAGGCAGTGAGTGCAGCTGGTGTGAGGTGGACACGTGGCGCGTTGGAATAGGCTGTGACCCACAAACTCATGGTCCCACGTACTATCCAAAAGCTATCTGCTGGAGGCCAGGGAAAGGGGAGGTTTGTCTTGGGGGGAATGTTCAGAATTTGGAATTAGTTTCTGCTGTGAAACATTAAGTTGAAACATCGAGAAATTTCACAGAATGAAAAATGCCAAAAAGTTTCAATCTCAGCAAAATAATGGGAGGTGTCGAAGCCCCATTTTTCATTTCGAGCTGACATTTTGAAATGAAAAATGTGGCTTTGTTCCAAACGCTGACTTGAAACGACATTTTCATTTTGATTCTCCCGATAGAAAAATGGGGAAAATATTCATTAACATTGACATTTTCCCACAGAAAATATTTTACTTTGATGAAACCATGCTGTTTCCCAGTGGGAACACTTTGAGTGTGAAAAATTTCATCCATCTCTACTAACAGCTGCCAGTTGCTGTTGACCCCACAACTAGTACTAGTGAGGTGGAGGTAGAAACCCCTCCATCCATCAGCTCCCCCTTCTTTCTCTGCCCGGGTTTCTTGCCCCGGACACAGACATGACTGCAGTACAGAGCCGAGCAGGTCTGAAACGTAACATAAATGTACAGGATAGGTGAAGTATTTTGGGCTTCTTGTGCTGAGACCCAGCCAGAAAAGTTTGGACACCTATAACATTTAGTAGGCTCAACGTTTTGGCAGTCCTTTCTTTTGGAAAGGAAGAAAATGGTGAGATTGTTTCTTATGCTTATGGAACATCCAATGGGCTGGTCCGGTGTCTTTGTTGGGTACAGCGTGAATTATGCTTCCCATTGGATGAAATTGGAAGTTACTCTCTGTGGGTACGTCTGGACTGCAGGCTTTTGTCGACAGAAGTTTTGTCAACAGATACTGTTGACAAAGCTTCTGTCGACAAAGAGCATCTAGACCACATCCAGTTCTGTCGACAAGGCAAGCCGCTTTGTTGACACGAGAGTGTAGACGCAAAGGACAGTGTAGATGCAATAACACCTTCTAGCGACAGAACTCTGTCAACAAAAGACGTTATTCCTCGTAGAATGAGGTTTACCGCCGTAAACAAAACTGCTGAGTTCTGTCAACGTTATGTCGATAAAACTCAAGAGGCAGTGTAGACGCAGGTATAGTTTTGTCGACAAAAGTCTACTTTTGTCGAAAAAACCCTGTAGTCTAGACACACCCTGTGCGTGTGCATGACGCTGTTAGCCCGACAGATACACATTGCCAAAGTGTAAAAAAGCACCAGTCTGCCCAAGTCTCTGTTGGAGGAAGGTGTGATTCCTCTCAGTAGGGCTGCATGCTGGAGAGGAAGAATGAGTCTGTGGGGGTGCTATTCTGGGCTAGCCACCGCGACTGCTCTGAAGGCATCTCTCTGCAGAGCGTCTCTTCTCCACTCAGGCAGTGTCCTCAAACAACGTCCCTCCGCTCTGGGCAAAGTGGTGGCCTGTGGCCTGTGGCCTGTTACCAGTGCAGAGCACAGGTTCCCAGTGGTGGAAGACAGCAGCCTCTACAAGGACATATGGGGTACCTGGTGTCATCCAATAGCATTTCTGCTCTTTGTACCTTGAGCAACAGTTGGGGGAGGATCTGCTAGCTACCCCCCTGTTTTTTAACCCTTTTCTTTTCACTCTTGCCAGCCCCACCCACCGTTAGGCCCTGCCCCCACTGAAACCCTCCTGCTAGCCGCAGATGACTGGGTGTGCTCCATTTGGAGCCTGGCAGCACCCAGTGGTGAGGGGGTGTCCGGTTAGAGGGATGGTGCCTCTGGCTTTTCATACTGAGGGGACAAGGGTGGTAATTTAATCTAAGGGAGCTCTCTGCTGTGCCAGGAAGGCTGTGCAGCAGGGGTGGGTAATCACAGGCATCTGGCCCCCTGGATCCAACCCCTGAGGCTTAGCCTCCCCCTCCTTCCCCCTACCAGGCTGCTCCCCCACTCTGATGTAAAAGGGGAAAGTGGGGACTGTCTTTCTCCTTCTCAGTCAGGGGCCACATTGCTGAGGGGTGGTTTGGTTTGGGGTTTTTTTGCTTTTCACGTGTGTGTGGCCCCCGACTGATATTTCTGAGGGTGAGTGGCCCCCGACTCAAAGAAGGTTCCCCGCTCCCGTTGTACAGCATGCTCCCAGATTGTAAGTCCCTGCCCTGAGCCCATTGGCACTGTCACCCGCACATGAGCAGTATGTGCCATACCCAGCCAGGTAGCCCTGTGGCATTACAAGAGGAAAACTGTGCCCAAATAATAGAAAGGGGATGACATGCAGCAAAGCCATTCTGAGTTCCCCACTAGCAGATATAAAAGCAGAAGATGGCTGATGAATAGAGTTAGAGGGAGACTTCCCGGTAGGAAGAGATTAGAAAGGCTGAGTTTAGACATGAGATAGTAAGAGAGGATTCAATGGCTCAGAGAAGGGAAATCAGGCCCCTCTTACCATTATGTATTCTTTGTGTTACTGTAGTGCTTAGGTAGGGCAGCATAACAGTCGGTGAACTGGTAAGACAGCCAATTGGAAAGTGACAGGAGGAAATCTTTTTTGACACAGTGTGTAATTAATCTGTGGAATTCACTGCCACAAGGTATATTTGAGGACAAAGGCTGAGCAGGAGTAAGGAAAAGATGCGACATACCTGTTGATAGAACCCTCCCTTATATTAAATACATTTGTATTTTGTGTAGAAGGACTATAACCTTCATGCTTTCTGGTGTGTGCCAACCACTTACCACTGGGGTTTGGAAGACCCCACAGGCCAGTTATTCCAGAACTGTTCACTGTGGGGAGGAGGGGGTACCTGGTCTGACAATTCCCATGGTCCTGGATTCCCTGCTGGCGTGCAGTGTGCCTGGTAGTGCACAGGAGGTCACGTGCTGGTCTGAGCTCTCTGAAGCACAGCATGGGAAGCAGACTAAGTCCAGGACACTAACACGTAGTTTCCCTTCCTTCTCTCTCATATCTGCCCCCACCTCTGATTCAGTGGTTATTTTGTCCCCTCAGGTGCAGGCGAATGTGGAGAAGTCCTTGACCCTCTTTGGACAGCTTTTGAACAAGAAGCATTTCCTGCTGACCTTCATCCGCACCTTGGAGGCACAGCGCAGCTTCTCCATGCGGGACCGGGGCAACGTGGCTTCCCTGATCATGACAGCGCTGCAGGGGGAGATGGAGTATGCCACGGGTGTGCTGAAGCAGCTTCTCTCCGACCTGATTGAGAAGAACCTGGAGAGTAAGAACCACCCCAAGCTGCTCTTGCGGAGGTGAGTGTCTGTCTAAACCACATTTCGCACTGACACTGACGCAGCCTCCAGCCCTGTGCTACTGGTACAAAAAGTGCCCCACAGTCTCATTGCTGATGTGCAAAGCTCCATGAAAGTCCCGCTGGGTCTGTGCCTCCGGGGATGATTCCCGCACCTCCCCATCTCAGTGACGGGGAAGCATCAGTTCTGATGCCATTGGCCACGGTGGCGCGTCAGAGCATCTGCCGTGGGAAAGCAGAGATGTTCTGTCCGTCGCTCTGGCCATGTGGGTCTGTGGTTCCTTGTGGCCAAACTCCGGAGAGCACAGCAGGTTGGCTTGCGAATCGCTGCCCCACTGCTGCCCCCCATCCCTGTGTATGCCTGTGCGTGTGCTGGAAGTGCACTGTGCCCCTTTTGTGAGGTGATCAGCAGGGCTGGTGGCTGTGGTGGCAGCTTGCAGTGGATATGAGGGTGAAGCATTTCCTTGGCTGTGTGAGACATTCACTCAGGAGTTCCCTGCCAGAGATGGGTGTGGGACCTGGGGAAAGGCTCCCTGAGTTGCGGGTAGTTGGCGGCTTAGAGAACACTGTGGGTTTGGTTTTAAGCCAGGGATTTAGGAGCTATTTGGGAGCCATTGCTTTTTGCACATTGAACCCTTCGGTGCTGGAGATGGAACGTTCTCAGGGTACCAGGCTGTTCCTTGCAAGTGGGGCTTTCAGTATCCTCCTCTCTTGACCATGTTTTTCTCTGCAGTAATTCACAACCTTTGCCTGTGGATTTCCTCCTCACCCCAACCTGTCTCTGGCTGCTTTGAGGTTTAGCGGGAGGGCCAGACATATACCCCAAGCCATCCTCCCATCCTGCCTTTGCAGTCTTTCAAATTGGTCACCTGTCTAACATCTGTGGGGTCCTAGGGTTGAGGTTAGCCAAGAGTCCCGCCAGATCTGACATTGGACGGCTGCTGTGTTGTATTGGTCGTGGTACAGGGCCCCTGCCACGTGTGCATTGGGTGGCAGGCTGCAGGGGCAGGAGCCACTGGCAGGACCAATGCCTTGGACCTGTAACTTGTTGGTTTCCACCCAACCCAGTTTTTCACCTGTCTATGGCTGTGCGAGCTGTCTGGCTGCCCCAGGTGCAGCTGCGAGCCTGCTGCGATGTGTGTGCTTTCCTATCTGCCTTTCCCTCCTATTGGTGTATTCCCAGCCTGGAGGCTGGAGCTGTGACCTCCTTGTGCCGGTTGGAGTTTCGGTGCTGACTCTCCGTGAGCTGAGGTGGCTGAGCTGGGCAGTTCCCAACTGGAAGCCTGTTATTGCTGCTGCTTTTTGGAAGTGCAGGGAGAGCCACTTTTGAGTGAGAAATGGAGCTTCCTCCTCTGCCAGAGCTTGAGCCCTCTGTCTCCAGGAGGCTTCCTGTGCCCGGCTAGCACGAGAGAGGGAAAGCACAGCCATGGCTTCCTCACTGCTAACTCTGGGGCTTTTAGCTTCACCCGTATGCGTAGCTGTTGGATGAGTGGGGCAGGTGCTGGCATCGTACACTAAAGGCAAATTGATCCATGGCTAACAGCTGCTCAGACGTCTGGAACTCCGCATCTTTGAGGACGCTCCGTGGAGTTGGAGAGCTGGGGTGAGCCAGCACAGGCTGCTGCTACCTCTGCAGCAATGCTCCCAGCTGCGTCCTGCTGGCATTTCAGTGCGCTCTCTGGTGTCCTGCCATTCTCACCGGCATTCCAGTGTCCTGGAGAACATCCTAGTGCCCCAGCCGTTCCCACGAGCGTTCCAGCCTCCGGCAGCGTCTCACCGACATCCCAGTGCCCTGCCATTCCTGATGGCATTTTGGCACTTGGAGCATGTGCTGGCACCACTCCTGACAACCTGACCTTTCCCTAGGCTATCAGATCAGCACTTCCACACTTGTGAGTCTCTCAGCCGTATTTTCCTTTCCCTCCGTGGCCTTCGTAGCTGACTCCCTGGTTGGCGGCCGCCAATTATACGTGCAGCTCCCACCTGACTGGAACACTCCAGTGTGTCTCCTACAACAGCCTGAGGCTTCCCGTCTGCAGCAGACCTCTTGTCACCATAGGGCTAGGCCATATGACCAGGCCATAGGGGATCTCAAGCAAAAGTCAAGTAGATTTTCACAAGCGGGTTGTCTGGCAGGGGGCAGGCCGGGAGCAGAAAGGGAGTGTGAGCAGGTGGCAGGCTTCCAGCTCTGCCCCATCAATATTTAAGGAGAGCTCTGAGCTCTCCTATCACGGACCAACGAATATTGAAAGATACACAAAGTGCAGAACAAAATCAGTTAATAAATGACACTGTCCCAGGGCCACGCGCCTCCTTCCTTCCTTGAGTTCACCTTTCCCCAGCACTGCAGCTCCTGAGCACTCCAGAAGGGATGTGTGGATTGAAGAACAGCCATGGAACCTTCTTCCTGGACTAGGTGTGAGCCTTTGAGCTGGGGAGGCAGAGGCAGAGGCCATGGTATGAACATGCTGCCAGAACAGATCAGGGGAGCTGGACAGTGATTCTTCACCTGCAGCCTGCCAGCCAAGTCGAGGGGGAGGTGTGTGTATGTGCTCAGGGTTTCCAAGGTCTGCTGGCCTTTGCTTGGATGTTATTTCGGGGCTTGCTGCCCGTTTGGGCACGGAGATTGATTTCCAAAGAGTGGAATTTTTCATCAGAAGTACCAGGATGGGAAGGACCCAAAGGGGCTTTCACTAGCCACCACCTGTCTGTTTGTTTCTCTTTGGGTGATTCCTTCCTCTCCCCGTGCCACGGTTTTCCCATCTGTAAAATGGGGTGACCCCTACCTCCCAGGAGCGCTGTATTCTTAATGCCTGCCCTGAATAACGCATGTGGAAGGTGCCTGGGAAGGGTATATGGACCAAGTTTTGGCCCTTGACCTGGTGAGGACTTGGTTTCAGTAAGGCCCTGGGGACGTGACCCTACGGGTTTCCTTTCTCTGCACAACCTCACCATTCTCCTCCTCCCCAGCATACTGCTCGCCCCGCCCTGCCCCTCCCCTCTTCCAGACACTCTCTGCTTGGCACACGACAACTGGGTTCACTGAAATATTTAAGCCAGAAGATCAGACTGAGGGTCACTTGGAGCATCACAGAGCCGCAGCCAAGTAAAGCTTCAGAAACAAGCAAATCAATGAAATATAAATAAAAGGCGAGTGAATGAGCCCTGGTTTCAGGAGCCGTGGCAGCGGTGCAAGGCCAGCAAGGAAGGCAGGGCCCAGCCCTCACTACGCCTGTCTCAGCTTGCACAGGTGCAGGAGGAGTTTTTGTTTCCAGTGGACGTGAGCTGCACGGCACACTTAACGCAGCATGTGCTGGATTTCTTCAAGTGCATTGGAGGAGCTGTGAGGGCCCACAAGTAGAATAGGGCTGGAGCAAGGGGTCCTGGCAGATTGCAGCATGGGGTTCGGGGCTCAGTAGCAAGGAGGACTGCAGGGCAGGACTGAGGTGCATTGGTGATGGCTTGTCCTAGCTTGATCCCTTTCCTGTTACTCTCATGTCGTTGTGGTGTGGTTATACTTACAGAATGAGCCAATTTCCACCAGCTGCCCGTGCCTGCAGACACACGCTCAAGAGCTGAATTCTGGGCTATTCCTGCTCCATCCTTTGCAGCTGGTGGAGCCAAGGCTGGCTCTGTTTTAACATCAACAGTAACATGATTAACCAGACTGGGGAGATCTGGTGTTTCGTTATTTCACTGGAGTATAATCCCCCCATGGCTGTGACACCTGGCCATGCCCAGATAAACACAAATGTCTGTTTGCAACCAGCCAGGACTGTGGAACAGTCTCCTGAGGGAGGTGGCAGAAGCTGCCGTGAAATTACCGGGATGGTCTATTCTGCGACTCTAGTACAGTCCAGAGGGATGTCTGGTAAATTTCTCATTGTCCTAGGGCTGGGGGAGGAGGCAACCATCCCAGCACTCCGCCTCTTCCACTCGAGGCTCCACTCCCTACCGGAGCCAAGCTCCCCCACTGCAAAGGCAGGTCTGCAGCTCCCCTGCACTCCCGCAAGCCACCTCCCACTGCAGAGGCAGGTCTCCAAGCCCCCTGCATGAGCCTTCCCGGCCCTGGAGCATGGGGCACATGCTCCCAGCCTCCTTGGCCCCGGAGCACAGGAAGGGCTCACTACTCCAGCATCTCTAGCCTCAGTGTGGCTGAAGCCTGGGGGGCAACCCAGGATCCTGGCTGAAGCAGGGGGCGGAGTGTGGGCCTGGCAGTTTGAGAAGGCAATGCCTTCCCTTGCCTCTAGCACCCACCGCCCATGTTCGTTTTCATCTGTGGTTCCCTCTTATTCATGATACCTTTTCCTTCTCACATGCGCCTCTCCCCCAGCAATGCAGGCTGAGGTGGGGGGCAGGACTGATCAAAAGCCAATCACGTGAAATTAACACTAGGCATGGTGATCTGCTCCAAACAATCTGTGATCGTTAATTGTTCCCTTCTATCCTCCCGGCGTGCTGCTTTCTTTGTGTCATCAGGACTCAGTTCCGAGTCTGCATGGCTCCAAGCATCGGGGTTTTTTTGTTTTTTAAATAAAGGCTTTTCTCGCTGTTCCTCTTTGCTCCCCTGGTGCAGCAGTTACCTTCTCGAGGTCATTAGTGTTGCTTGTGCTTTTGTGAGCATCTGCATTCGAAAATAGCTGATCTGATGATTAATGGATGGAGCAGCCAAAAAAGCATAACTAGTGCATTTCAATGGGAACTGTCTGGGTTTTTTCTTTTTAAGGAAGTGCTAGTGGCTTTTCAAAAAAATGAACGCGTTAAAGGCAGTGGTGATCCTTGTGATCGTGCGAGCCCTCTCACATGCAAGGACATGCACCTTGCAGGCAGACACTGTGCAAGTTGCCTCCATGCATCCTGCCCCATTCACCTCAGTCCAGGCCTGCACCATTTGCCGCTGTTCCCTTCCTGCCCTGCCCCCATAGTTTGGCTGATCACCTCACTGCCAGTCCATCGCACACGGCTCTGTCAGTGCATCTCAGACTTCCCCTGCTGTTCCGCCTCTAGCCCCTTCCCACAGACCTGATGCTCTGCCTCACTTCTGACCTGCAGCCCCTGCTATTCCAGGTCGAGCTCCCTGCTGCTCCGGCATGGCTAGCGGGGCTGGCATTTTTGGTGGCTTTGTGAGATCCCCAAATGTGCGTCAGAAACAATTCACAGCTTCCTGTGCCTGCTGTCCTGCAGTGTTGTGGCATGTGATGTGATCAGGGTATGAACCGAGTTTTCCAGAGGGAAGCGGCCTCTTACAGAGCTGCTGCACCCCCTGAGGTTGACAAGCATCATTGTATCTCTCAGCACCTTCCTGTCCGGGTGCCCTGACTGACAGCTCCCAACTCCTCCTCTGTCACATTCACCTTGCTGGGAAACAGGCATGTGCCCCATAAGGACCATGGCTCTCCAGTGAGCCCACCTCCATTCCACAGTCAGGGAACTGATCACAGGGGAGAAACACCCTGTTCCTGGTTGAGGATCCTTGCTCCGTGCTCCAAAAGAGCAGGGACGACAGCCTGTGTTTCCAGCTGGTTCATATGTAGGGTACATTGCTTGTGTAGGGTATTGTGGCTCATTGCTAGTGTGTGAGCACCACTGACCTTTACTGGCTGAAATCAGATTTCTTCAACCATGTGTCATAGGCCATGCAGGGCTAGCAGCTTATGATGATTTTCCTTTGGCTCAGGTGGTTAGGGCTTGAGCTTCTGGAGCGGGAGGCCCAGACTTGTACCCCAGCTGTGGCTGTGAAGTTCGGCATGGCCTAGGTGTGCAGTACGGTGACCAATACTGTGTTCTAGATGGCCGGGGAGTCTTTAAAATCTCCTCCTCCCATTGAAGACATTACGATGAGCCAGAGTGGGTAAAATGTATGAGACCCACCTGAAGCTCCTCAGTTCAGTAGGATAGAAGAGGAAACTGACCGGCTCCTGAGTGGGATGCTTGGGAAAACAGACCAGAGATCTCCCGTGGCGGTGGGAGGAAGGGAGGAAGGCAGGGAATGTGTGGCAGAGCATAACAGGCTCATTTGCATTGCTGCAGGGGTCTCCTGAGGGCAAGAGCCTTGCCTGCTGGTGATCCTGACTGCAAGGAATGGAGCCAGCTCTGCTTTTCCTTTCTGCTGGATTCCTGGGGCTGAGTCCTGCAGTGAGCAGGCTGCTCTCTTATGAGTTCTCCTGAGGCAGACTCCCAAGAGGAGGGTGTCCTCTTTAGTGTTTTTATCATGGCCACCCCCAGCACGTTTACCGCCTCCTCCTGCCCCTTTGCATTGAGTTTTCTGCCATCCGGGGCATGACCTACACAGCTCATGAGAAACAGGTAGAAGGTCCCAGGCCGGGGAGACTGCAGCAAAGATCAAAGGCCTCCATTTCTCTGTTGTGACCCTCTTACTCTCTGCCCTCCATACAGGACAGAGTCTGTGGCTGAGAAGATGCTGACAAATTGGTTCACGTTCCTCCTGTACAAGTTTTTAAAGGTGAGTGTGCAAGAGACCACTAGCCCCAGGGCCAAGGCCTGGCCTCCTTCCCTGCTGGAACCATCTCTGTGTTGGGAAGAGATGGCGAGTGGGTGGAGAACCAGTAAATCTAGGTTCTGTTCCCAGGTCTGCCACTGGCTTGCTGTGTGACCGTGGGCATGTTGCAGCCCTGCTTTGTGCCTCAGTTTCCCCCTTTTTCTGCAAAATAGAGCTAGTGATTCTAAGTCACCACCCCCATGTGGCAGAGTCATGAGGCTAAATCCACTCCTGTCTAGCCTAACCCACAGGCTGGCCTGCGCTGGGAATGTACAGTGGCAGAGCTATGTCTCGGGGGTGTGAAAAACCCAAACCCCTTAGAGATGCAGCTATGCTAACTGGATCCCTGGTGTAGACCACACTAGGTCTCTGGAAGAATTCTTCTGCCAGCCTCACTACCGCCTCTCGGGGGGGTGGATTAACAGCACTGATGGGAGAGCTCCTCCTCCGGGCATGGCTGGGCTCTGTGCTGGAGCGGTACAGCTGTGCCAGTTTCAATGCAGACCCCTCCCCCCCCGCCCCCAAATGTTCTGAGCTCCCTGCATGGGAAGTGCTAGAGCAAGGCACAGTGCGGGCCTTGCTCAGCCCAGCCCCTGTGTCCGTGCATAGGCATTCGTCAGAGTAACGCAGGAGCCAGGGCCCCCCTCCCTGTTAAATCCCTAGCCCTGGATGCCAGGGCTTTGCAGCCCATTCGATGTAGCGCCTGCTCTGCAGCACGGCCCTGTCTGTACAGCGGCTTTGCTTTTCCCTTTATAGCTAAGGCTGTTGGGCAGGGAAATGGCACCAGGCAGGCTCCCTCAGCTCCAGCCCTTCACGCCCCCCAAGGCGGCTGTGGTGCTGACTGATGTGTTGGCAGTGTGGGGCAGGGACTCCCGCCGGGGGCATGACCAGCAGGCGCCAGGTGGACTATGGGAGTGGGCCCAGCATGGCGGATCTGCAACGTGAGAGCCAAACAGCTTCCCACTAGGCAGTTCTCTCCAGCTGTTCCTTTAGAAGGAGCCCCTTCTTTCAGCCAGATACATTGCATCTCCATACCCAGGTGACATAAGCTTTTGCCTTTCCTTCCCTGCTCTTGCAAACCCGCTGGCCAGCATTCACCCAAGCACAGCTCCATCCATGGGAGCAAGGGAGGAAGCTGAGCTGTAAATGGGGAGGGGGCATGTTTACTACTGGCTCACTTAATACCATTCTGAGCCAATAAAATCACCTGAGTGTTGTCTATACAACTGCCCCAACTATTAGGGCTGTGCCAGTGGCAACTCGCGGAGGCAAAGTTTGCTGTCACAGTCATAGGAACAGTGGTTTGCCGCATGCTCCAGAAGGAAACAAGCTGGGTTAATGGTGCTGCTTGTTTCTCGGTCAGCGGAGCCACTGTTTACTCAGCGAGTCCTGGTGGCACGGAGCCGTTTTTGTGCGATTTCATCCCTCATTAAGATAAAGAAGGTTTGAACCATTTCCAGGAGGGGAATGTGTGTGAGCAGGCGTCCGTGCAGACCTGGAGTGATTGCCAAGGAGAGGTGATTTATAATATCATTGCATGCACTTGGCGTTGTGCCTCTGCCTAAGGATGGCCCAGATCTATACAAATACATCGGTACAGTGTCGCTTTCCGGCGGCAGGAAAGGAGCGAGGTTTTACCTTTAAAAACCTGCTACGTCCTCCTCACTCTGTGGGTTTCTATTTGCACATCACCCTTTGCGTCACAAGGGGCTTCAAAGGGCTTTGTAAATGCAGGCAGCAGACAGTCCATGCATGCCACCCTTCATCATGGCACGGGGGCAGGGAAATATTCAGGCTAAAGACATTAGGGCAGAATCACACTTTGGGCAATGTGGGAGGTGATCTCCAGGGCCAGACCTTTGGGAACGATTTGCTGTTGTAAAATACAGTTGAGAGTATGGGTGCTCCCGATTTGCTCGTGTAATTTTGACTGCATGCAGTTGTGCTTGGACACTCTAATGCCCAGCGGTGCAGCTCATTGGCTCTTGGCGTATGAAGTAAGTGTAGCTGTGTGAGCGAAGGGGGTTGCAAAGGCCCTTGCATTTCTGGGCATGTGATTGTGCATATTCAAACAGGCTTCTAGCTGCATGCAGGGGGGTAGACAAGGGGCACACTGGAGCTGATCTCATTCCTGGGGCTGAGTCCTGGGGAGTGAGGCAAATTGTGTCCCAAAAAGGGTGAAGGGCTCAACTCATGCTGCTGGGAGCAGAACACATAGTTCAGGGTCTGGCTGTTTCGGCCTTGATGCTGAGATGTTCTGTGTGCGCTTTTCCCTCCTTGCTGACGCCTTATTGTCTGATTAGAAAGCTCCTCTGAGCCCATTCACTCTGGGTATGTCTACACTACCCCGCTAGTTCGAACTAGCGGGGTAATGTAGGCATACCGCACTTGCTAATGAAGCCCGGGATTTGAATTTCCCGGGCTTCATTTGTATAAGCCGGGCGCCGCCATTTTTAAATCCCGGCTAGTTCGAACCCCGTGCCGCGCGGCTACACGTGGCACGGAGTAGCTAGTTCGGATTAGGCTTCTAATCCGAACTATCTGTACTCCTCGTGGAATGAGGCACGGGGTTCGAACTAGCCGGGATTTAAAAATGGCGGCGCCCGGCTTATGCAAATGAAGCCCGGGAAATTCAAATCCCGGTCTTCATTTGCAAGTGCGGTATGCATACATTACCCCACTAGTTCGAACTAGCGGGGTAGTGTAGACATACCCTCTGTCCTGGGACATGACTCCTGCTAAGAAGTTAAGAGGAAAAGTGACTTGGGGAGTGTCCAGGAACACCCTCTCATGCTGGAGATGTTTGGCTAACTGGCAGGGGGAACAGATACTGTCCTCATGGTGTAAGGAGCAGTGAAGAGAAGGATTATTTAGGACAGTACCGGCAGAGGCATAATTAAAAGAAAATGTATGTGCATTACCAGGACAAACTTGCTGGCAGTGAGAGCTGTTAGGCTGCGGGATAGGCACCAGGAGAAGCTGTGGAAGCTTAATTGCTTGCTTGAGGCACCTCAGATTAGCCTGGAGAAAACCCTAGAAGATGGCTCAGATAGGAAATCTCAGGGACCCGCAAGAGCCATTTCTGTACTTCTGAGAAGAAGGGATTGCAGGTGGCAGGGAGAGGAAGCCCGGAGCTGGTTGGAACAGGTATTGCGGCAAACAGTTTGCTAGCAGGGAAACATATGCCTTGCACCAAGTAGTGGTAATTGTGCATGTAAATTAGGCATGCGGACGTGCTAGCCTTTTCGGGCGCAGTGCTGCCAGGGCACTTCTCAGAAACAACCACCCTTGAAGGGCCCTGATGCAGTTTTTGTTGGAGCAGGAATTGACGTGGTGCAGTGGTGGGCAACCTGCAGCCCGTTGGGGGTTTTACTTGTGGCCCGTGAGATATTTTGTTAACTGTTGCACACATGCAGGGTTGCGAGATTCCGCTGGTTTCCATCTGCCTAGGTTTTTCAACAGCGTTACTGAAGTGGCAGGTATGGAAAGCAAGGGCACATGGAGTGAGGTGTGTGCTGACTGCACACAACATTGACTGTGAGAGCTGGGTGCTCCCTCTGCATCCAGTCAAAGTGCTGCTGCTGTTCAGTTGGCACACCCGCCAGTCTAGGTGCGCAAGCGCAATTAGCAGAACTAGCTTGTCCCGGGAGACCGTCTTGGTTCTGACAGTCTGGCAGCCCACTGAGATGAAGGAGAGCCACTCATGCGGCCCACTCACTAGCCTAGGTTGCCCATCACTGACTTGGTGTCCTCAGGTGATGCGAGCTGATGCTGGTGATCTGGTGTGAAGACAAAGCGGGCAGGGCCTCTTGTCTCTGGCTGTCCCCAAATAAGAGCTTCCCGGCACACACATGGCCAATGGCAGCAGGAATGCAGCTAGCAGGTACAATTTGTACACTCGCTGGCAGACCCATTTGTCCCCCATTCCTGTGTGCATTGTGCCCACAGTCTTGCCAAGGGATGGTACCACATGGGTACCCCCATGATGGATCACACCTAGCGATGAAGCTGCACAGAGGGATCTGACAGCATGTGACTCAGAGGAGCAAAGCAAGCTGGGAAGTTGTCATTCACAACTGGGAAATTTCCTATGGCTTCTCACTGTGCAGTGCAGGTGTAGGAATTCACCTGGCTCTAGGATAGGACCCCAGGGCTGTGCTCTCCTCCTGCCTAGGTGTTTCCTGGCCTGGCCTCTGGAGGAGGAGATGGGGATGGGCGGCAGCAAGGGAATCAACAGGCCTAGTGCTTTCATAGGGCCCTGCAGCAACATTCATCAGATGCTTAATGAGACACCCCAGGGAAAGGGAGAGGGGAAAAAAAATAAGAGACGAGCATTGAAAAATGCACGGTATTAGGTGCCTGATGAGCTAAATCTCGTCAGTAAGGCACTGTGAGCATTTGCTGGCATGGCTCAGACTGCCTAGGGCCTATTCCCCTCCTCCCCACACACATGCAAATGTAGCGCCACACAAACGTTCCCTTGCATGCTTCCTCCCGCAGCTTCTTCTTAGCTTGTCGTGCTCCTGCGCAGGCACTTCTCCAGAAGCGCTTTCCGTTGTCACTTTGTCATCCTCACAGAGTTGGCCTTGGTGCAGCCTGAAGCTCAGGCACATTTGCATTCTAGAGTGGAGCTGCCTCTGTGCCCATGGGCAGGTTACAGAGAGGGGACCCCCCACTGGCATGTCCCTGGGCCCCTCCTTTATTTTGCTTCCTGTGGCAATCTGGGTGGGGTGCTCAGGTGAGGCCTCCCGCCCCCCCCCCCCCCCCCCACTTGGAGCTGAAGCCTTTGGGCTTGGGCAAGCTAAGGCTTCAGTTCTCCCCATCCCCAGGCTCGTGCAATAATTTTTGTTGTCAGTAGGGAGTCACAGCGCAGTGAAATTTGAGACCCCCCCCCCTTTCCTAGTGGAACCATGTGGGGCAAGGTCAAAGAACCCCTACAGTTTCCGGACAGCATCCCTCTCCCCGGGCTGGTTGGGAGGAGGTGAAAAGTGGTGGTAAGGGGAGTTTAACCAGATAGGGCAGTGGTTCCCAGCTTTTTTGATACCAGGAACCGGCAAACCCAGTCACAAACTTTTGGCGGACCGATAACATTTTATTTGCATATTCATCATGCAGATACTGAATATGCCAATATGCAAATAAATGTTGCTGGTCCGCCAAAAAGCCCCAGCTTCCAGAGTCCCCCAGTGCCAGCCCTAACCCCTAGAGCCCCCCACTCCTCCACTACCCCCTAGCATTAGCCACTGATCCAAGTCCCCTGCACCCAACCTCCACAATGCCAGCCTCCCACCCTCAGAGCTCCCCCCAGGCCCTCAGTGCCAGCCTCCTGTTTCCAGAGTCCCACTGCACCCAACCTCCCAGTCTCCCCCCAGTGTCAGCCCCCAGTCCTCAATATTAGCCCTGCCTCCAGAGCCCCCCAATGCCAGCCCCCCGCTTCTCAGAGCCCCGCCCCAGAGCCCACAGTGCCAACCCTCCACACCTAGCCCTGCGCTGCCTCCCAGCTGCCAGCTGAGCACTGCTGGGTCCTGGCTGCTCTAAGGCTACCATGCTGGGCTCCACATGGCTCTCTTGCAGTGCGAAGAACTGCTTCTGCATCCAGGAAGAGACCCCTCCCCTGCCCTGCCCGGCCTGGCAACAGCCCAGCCCCCGACAGGCACACGGGATTGGCGATGTCTGTGGCACAAGTGACAGGGGCGGGTGCATGTTTCTGGTGGCTCCTCCCCAGGCCGTTAGCAGTCGGGGCCGAGGGGTGCGGGATCACTCAGCCCACGCGTCTCAGGCTCACATCACGCACCCGACAACCAGGTGGGACTAGCCCCCTGGTTTGAGTCAGGGAGCCTGGCTCCCCCTGCACAACTCTGACTGGAGCTGCCAGCTGTGGCACCCCAGGTGCACCTCTGGTGCAGGCCAGAGCCAGCAAGGGAGACCCCGTGGGAGAAGCCGGAATCTGCTGTGGAGGGGTTCGGAAATCGTAGGCACCCAGTGCGGCTCTCTGGGGCCTCTGACCTGATCCTCCTCAGTGTCCATAAAAGCTGGGATGCTCGTGGCTGCGAAGGCTCCACTGGCTGGGCTGCGTGGCTGCCGGCGGAGCTGGAACTGGGGCCGTGGTAAGGCTGCCCCAGCAAGGACAGCGTCACCACATCCTGCTGCAGCACATGGAGCTCCCCAGTGGGCGGGGCTCATTAGCATCTGGGGGTGTGGCCTAGCAGAGTACCGCCTCCTGCCCGGAGGGGTTTGCAGCTCTCCACCGGTCTGCAGACCAATGGTTGGGAAGTGCTGATATAGGGCTAGGATGGTCTATCCCACAGGATGCTTGGCAGGGTTCCACTCACCGTGAGAATGGGATCTGCTGCAAACAGCTGATTGCTGGCTCCAGATCCTGGCTGCTTTCTCACAGCAGCGTGAGCGCATCATGGGTTCTTTGCAGATCACCCATGGGTCATGCAGTCCAGCTACACAGGGAGATGGCAAGCAATCCGGCACTGTCTGTCTCTGCTTCTGCTTGGAGTGGACCAGAGAGTCAGAACCAGGAAGAAGGAAGGGGAGAACAGTTTGGCCTAGAGCTATTGGTAATGGGCTACCAAGCCTCTCCCCTCCAGCACACTGGCTTCTTTTAGGGATGTAAAGGGTTCCCCAGGTGATGCTTACTGGGTAACCAGTTAACTTGCAGCCTGGCCGGGTCCATCACACCACTGGAGGGAGGTGCTTTGGCCAAGGCCTGCTGTGCGGCAGCAGGCCCAGCTGGGTTGGAGCAGCCCCCTACCTGCGGCACATTGCGGCAGGACCCCAGTCTGCCGGAGGAGGCCCACGGCATGGCAGGACCTGGCTGGCTGGAGCAGCTCCGCCACCTGTGGAGGGCGGGGTTGGTCTGGACCCTGGTTAACCAATTAAAATTATATCGTTTAACCGGTTAATATTTTTAAAGGGCATTTACAGCCCTGGCTTCTATTTGATTGTGGCAGGGAGAGACTAAAAATCAGTCCCATCTAATGGCCCTGTGGTGACCTGTGTGAGATGATCAGGTGGTGTCAGCTCCGCCACAAGACAACAGAGGTCTGCAGCGTGGAAAAACCACCATGATTGGCACTAATTGTTCCCCCTTGCTGGAGATCTCAGCAGAAAAGCCAAGGATCGTACCTGTCATCCTTAGAGGGGGTCTCCACAGGCCTGGACTACTTCCTCCAGGCTGACAGCCTGTCACCGTTCCAGAGTGCTAAACTCACTTTAAATGATCAAATTGGTTAATTAGTTAATGTCTCTCCAGCCCTTTGCATACAGAAAGCCCTGGATTCCACATTCATTTTATTTCAAAAGGGGGATCTGCGGAGCCGCGCTGGGCTGAAAAACGAAATGGGTCAGTGCTCAGGGGTGACATTCTTAAAAAGCAATCTGCTACGGCAGCAGGTTCCTGTAGAGAGTGGGGCCGGACTGCTGGCGAGAGGGAGAAAACTACGTGCCGAGAATGGAGCAGTAAAGCAAGCTGTGACCACGAAGGCTGCTCCAATTTATTCTTCATCTGTGTCACTTTCCCGTGGCTCAAAGTTTTCCAGGCGCTTTTATAAGCAATCAAAGGAAGGGACTCCATTTCTTTACTCTCAGGAAAGCAGGCAAAGGAAGTGAACTAGAAAGGCAGGCGCGTCTCCACAGGCTGGATTGGAATTGCTGAGCGGGCTTGTTGGTTTACGGTCATTATTTTGCTTTTGCGTTACGAGGCAGCTATTAATAAACAGCACGGCACCCACACTGGGGCTCTTTCTCCCTCTCTCTCTCTTTTCCAAGCTGACTTAATGAAGCCAAGTTTGCAAATGAAACATAATTTCAAAGACAGGCGTGTTGTCGGAAGGTCTGGGGATGATGTATGCCTGTTCCTGCTCGTTAGCAGCTGTCTCTTTAATTACCGCAGATGCTAACGAGATGCTAACAGCATATGGTGACAGGGAGAGCAGCCGCACTTTGCACCAAAGTACAATTTATTTGTAAGGCGGACGGGTGGGGATGGGGGGCTTGTTGGGTGGAAGCTGTTGGAATTTTTTCTAGCTCCCTCCCCTTTCCTGTCCCTGTTTGGTTGGGCAAAGCCTGCTTCTAGGAGGGGCATGCAATTCAGGAAGGTTCAAATAGAGGGGCACTATGTGAGCAGTGTCATCGCTATAGGACTTGGCTCTACCCTCTCCTACGCTCCCACTTCCCTGCTCTCTTCGATCTCCTTCCATCTCCTCACCACTCATTTGCCATGACCCAGTAGGTATCCATCCCATCTCCTCTCACTCCTTCACCCCTCTCCCAGAACCCCTGGTGCACAAGGGGGCATTACTTGTACCCTTGGCCTGCAAGAACGTTGCAGTTTAATACATTTCTATTGCGTCCCCTTTTCATGCCTCACTCTCCTGTAGCAATGCCCTTTTCTACATGTGTTCTCCCAACTCCCCTCTTTACTGGGCAGTAGTGACTGAAAGGGTGGAGAGAAGTCTGGTAGCACATTGTTTAACAGTGCGGACATGCCTTGCTTCCTAGGCAGGCAGCGTGTCTGGCCAAGTGTCTGAGTGAATGGAAGGAAACCCCATCACTCAGACCAAACTCCGCTAAAAATCCCGCTGATGAGGTTGTCAGTACCTTCTGTCTCTCGAATTTAACTGTGGTCCCCACTTGTCACCGTCATATCAGTGTCTCCCATGTATCCTTCTGTCCGGCCTCTCAAAGAAGGAGCAATCCTTGGCCTCACGCTTTGTAATCCTGGCGTGGGGTCCATGGTGCTGCCCCTCCCTATCTGGCAGGATGTCCAGTTCATGGGTGGTTTCCCGGGGCTAGCTCAGGCCCTAGTTCAGGATTCTCCACAAGGGCAGAAAATCCAAGATGTCTGACAGACCTTATCCAGTTCAGATGTAGAGGGGCGCTCTGAGCTCAGACTAGCACTGCTCCCTCTCTGGTCTGGAGCTTCGCCTCTCTGCCTGTGTCTCCTCGCCTGCAAAATGGGCTCCCTCCTATCTGGGCAGGGTCCAGCAGCGAATGGCTGGAAAGCATTGTGGGAACGGGCGAGGGCTTATCATTCTCATTAAAACGAGAAAAGGAAACAAACAGCGGCTGGTTCGGAGGGCGATAAACGGAAGGAAATTGCCTCCATTTGCCCCAGCTGTGGAGATCACAGCGGGGGTTGAGTTTTGTGCAATATTTTAGAGCCAATGCTCCTCAAAGCATTTGACAACCTAGTGTTTGCTGTTGGTTCCAGAGCTGTAGAAAGGTAGCCTGGGACGATCGAGGCATGTGCTGGGGACGGTATTTGAAAGGCCACACGCTGGTCCGTGAGCCAGTGATTGATCCTGAGAGGATGAGACAGACTCCTGCATTCTGCTTCTCCTTGTAATAACGGAGGGCTTCCTTGCAGGGTTGTGGTTGGTGGCTGGTGCCCTCTGACCTCTCGCTCTTCCTCCCTTCCCTTGCTCCACAGGAGTGTGCTGGAGAACCTCTCTTTATGCTGTACTGCGCCATCAAACAGCAGATGGAGAAGGGACCCATTGATGCCATCACTGGAGAGGCCCGCTACTCGCTGAGTGAAGACAAGCTTATCCGGCAGCAGATTGACTACAAAATGCTGGTTAGTGCAAGCAGGAGCCTCGCCCAGGACTGGTTCTTGCCAGAACCCCTAGGTTCAGCTATTTAGCGAGGTCTTTAAGGCACCCCAGGTACTTTGCAGAGAGCTGTTTGTTGTCTCCTTTTCTCTCTAGAGCATCCCTGGTAGTGCCTTCCACCCTGAGCACATAGTTCTCCCGCGTCCTGGGCGGGGGAGGAGGGAAGTGATAAGGCTGGCCCTGGCAGCAGAGCTGGATGGCTGGGTGTAGTTCACCGATATACTGTGGGGCTAGGCAGAGATGGAGGGGGAGGAGAGGATATTGAGCACAGCCCAATGGTTTTTGGAGGCGTGACAAGGGCATCTCTGCAGAGGGCTGAGATGGCTGCAGATATTATAGATCTTCCCTCTTTTCAGAGCCTGCAAATAGGTACTAGTTCTCACCGCCTCCACCCTGCCCATGATTAAGCCCAGTGCTGACTCCTGCCTGCTTATCTTCCCTTGGATTGCTTTGGAGGTGGCAGGACATGCTCCCTCTAATTTTTTCCATCCAGATGCAGATTTTTTTCCACCCATGTGCAGAGTAAATGTTGCATGTGCACTGAGACATGTGTGAATGTGCACCACCAGTAGAAACACAAAACTAGCTGTGTGTGCTCTGCCAATCAGCTGGGTGGCATTTGAACCTCTCCTGAGTGGCCACATGAGCGCACAACTTCCAGGGAACACTGTGGGAGACAAGGGGTTGGTTACCTTTCGATTGCCTATTATCCACAGCTGTGCCAGTGTAGTTCTTCAGTACAGCCAGCAGTAGTTCTCCCACTGGTGAAGGAAATCCATCTCCCTGCTCAGGGGCATAGATTTTTCACACCCCTGTCCAATTTAATTAAGCCAGCCTAATTGTCTAGTGTAGACCAGGTTTAAGATTATGTAGGACAAGTCTCCCTGAAGCCATCTATTGCTTTGTCCCATCAAGACATCCGTGAAGTTGGAACTGCTAATTGTCCCATGTTATGCTCTCCAGAAGTTGGGGACAAGGCCTTCCCCTGCTTCACGCTCTCATGGCCTGGCATCCAGGCCTGAGCGTGGCTTAGGATTGCATAGTTTTATGGGTTTGCTCTAGTTTGCTGGCGGCTGGGATCTTGTCGATGCCTCTCTGCCTTCCTGGGGCGAGGTGAGGGGCAGAGGAATGCTTCAGAGCCACCTCTCCTCAAAGCGATCTGCCTGGGCTGTGGAGGTACAGCCCGTGGAGAGCTGTGAGACCTGTGCCCTGGTGCTATGTTCCTGGCCAAAGGCAAAGTGCATCCCATCACACACATCTCTCTGCTTCCCTGTGCTGCACAGACGCTGAACTGCGTGAACCCTGAGAATGAGAATGCCCCCGAGATTCCCGTCAAGGTTCTGAACTGTGACACCATCACACAGGTGAAGGAGAAGCTGCTAGATGCCGTCTACAAGGGGGTGCCCTACTCCCAGAGACCCAAGGCAGGAGACATGGACCTGGGTGAGATAAAGAGACAGAGGCATTTGCCAGAGGGGTAGGACAGAGGGAGCATAAATGTTGACTAGAAGAGTCCAATGCGGGGGCGCTCAAGCCAGTCGAAGTGTTTCCATAGGACCTGGAGCTCAACACCCCAAAAGAGGTGTCCTGTAGAACACAAGGCCTAGCAGGGCAATTGCATTCTATCCTGTCTTAGTCCACCACTGCGTGCCATAGAGAACATGTATCCAGTCACTGTGGGCTAGGTGTACAATATGTTTCGTACCAAGCAGTGCATGGTACACACGGCTGTGTGTATGATGGGAACAGCTTGGTGTTAAATGCTGCACACTGGCATGCAGGAGACCCGGTTGTGCTTTCCAGTCCAGGACTCCTACCCTCTAGGCTGGCAGTGAAGATCATACTTTTGTCTTCGAGACGGTGGGAGATCCACACATCTCCCCACAGAGACCCCAGGGAAAGGTTTGAAAGGAGCATTAACTGGAACTCCAAATCAGAGGAGGAGCCATTCGGTGTAGTTGGGCTGGCATTCTGGTGCTGGTGGCTTTGACCTCCAAGCAATGGATGTCAAATACGGAGGAATCCTTAAGGTGTCAACAAAGATGTGAGGAACCTGAGGAATAAAACTGTGAATTGTAGCAGCTGGAGGTTGATGGATTAGAAACCCCTCTGGGTTGGTTTGTGATCTACATTCCTGGCAGTGGGTTGAGACTGGAGCGGAGGAGACCAGAAATGGTGACCCATCCCATTCCCAGTGAGGGTCAAGAGGATGAAGAATAAAGGAGTAAAGTTAGTCAGGGATGCCAGGCCCAAACTGGCATTATTTATTTCGGAATAACGGGCTTGCTGTGTAGACACGCACGGAATAACTGACATTCTGAAATAACGCTGCCGTGTAGACATAGCCTAGCTGTTTGTGCCAGGGCTTAGGGTCCTTGCTCCTTCTCTCTCCCTCCCGTTTGTTTTGCGTCCCGTCTAGAGTGCTACTAACTCCCTGCCTTTCTCTTGCATTGGTGCAGAGTGGCGGCAGGGCAGGATGGCCCGAATCATTCTGCAGGATGAAGATGTGACCACAAAGATAGACAATGACTGGAAAAGGCTCAACACCCTCGCCCACTACCAGGTCAGGTCGCCCACAGAGGTAGGGCAGTGGGCAGTTGCCAGCTGCCAGGGAATTTGGCCTAGTCCGGGTATTTGAAGGTTTAGTGCTCTTCCCTACCATGGTGTGAGAACTGGATTGGCTGCGAGTCCATGTTCCTCGCTTCTAGTGCTGCAGGGAGACTTAGGTGCACTGCCCAGTTCTGGGAATAGCCAACACCACCTGTGAGCCTCACAAAGTGGAGAGGAAGCTGCTCATCTCCCTGCCCAGCAAGCCCACCGGTGAGTGAGAGAGGGGGCCATTATCTGTGGGTCCTGATGAGCATCCCATTTAATGCTTCCCAGCGTCTCTGTTGTGTGAAGTAGATGAAGGGTGGTTCTGGTTTGCATTTGCTGGAGATTAGTGCTCTAGAGTAGCAGTGCGCAATCCTGTCTTCCTGGGGGATCGCAGAGCCGGGTTGGCCACCATTTTGTTTTCCTGGCTCAGCGGGGGGAGTGGACCAGCACTTTTAAATTAAAGGGGTTGCTTTTTTTTTTTTTTGCTTACCTGACATTTTCCTGTGAATAAAAAAACGTTGAACACCACTGCTCTAGAGGGCAGTACAGGGGGAAGGAGCTGAGGGCTTGCTGGGGCATTAGTGAACCTTGAAAGCTAGTGGTTTCTCGCTGCTGCAGTGGTGTTCCCCTTGCTGTGCATCTCCATGAATCACATTCTGGTGTCTCTGCTCTGCCTTTAGGTGACTGACGGCTCCTCCGTGGCACTGGTGCCCAAGCAGAACTCCGCGTACAACATCTCCAATTCCTCCACCTTCACCAAGTCGCTCAGCAGATACGGTGAGTGCGGGGGAAATCCTGCAAGCCTGCTCTCTGGAGCCAATGGGAACAGCCCTTCCGGACAAACCAGGGACTAGAGCTGGAGGGTGCGTGGGCAAAGACACAGAACAGAAAAGGAGGCAGGCTACAGTATGCACCATGTATTGAAACAAGTACCACCCACTTCCCTGGTCTCTTGTGCCCTCCCATTTGCTTTGGGCTCCATTCAGCCTGAGAGCACGGCCTCCAATAACCATGTGCCCTTCTCCTTTATTGGTGCAACCTGGTACAGAGGGGGAATGTGCATCCAGGGCAAAGAGGGAGAACTACTAATAGGGTTGCCAGATGGTTGAAACAAAAATACCAAACACCCCCTCCCTCCCAAAAAAAACACCAGGAAAAAATTCTGTTGAAGGGAAAAAAGGGGGGGGGCAAAGTTGTTGAGGAAAAAAAAAACCAGCATGTCCCTTTTAAGTGCAGGGATAGGAACAGGGGAGTGGTTAAGCACTAAGACCCAGGGGAAAGCATTGCTTCCCCTAGGTCTTTTTTGCCGACAGCCTTGGGGATCCAGGTAAGCTGTGGGGGGAGGGGGGAGGAGGGCACTGAGTGTTTGTAGGGTTGCCAGGTGCCTGGCATTTTTGCCTCCTGGCCAGGGAAAAATTCAGAAAATACCGGACTTTTTGGGTGTCCATAGTCTCTGAATATTTTACCAGACAGGAGCCAAAAATACCAGAGTGTCTGGGTGAATACCGGGACACCTGGCAACCCTAGCAAGTAAGGGATCCCCCTCCTAGACAACAAAAACAGACTGCAAGTTCAAATAGGCACTGGGACACCTGATTCAGGGAGGGTTTATGTAAGAGAATTTCAGGTCCACAAGAGGTGCTGTGTAGGCGGCTTGTCGCCTGAAGTCCTTCCTGCACCCCCAGAACAGAAACAGTACAAGAAGCTGCAGAGCAGCTTTGCTCAGGCTGTCCTGCCAATGAGCCTCCCTCCTGGCTGGAAGTCACCGTTCTGTGTGCTAAAACTAAAGTGAGAGGCCAGAGTGTGGACGCAGTTGTGCTATGGACAGCTGTCTGCTGTCTCCACTGAACTCCCTTCGCATGGGACACTGAGCAGGGGACGTCAGATGGTAACTGCTCCTGCTCACCGCTGACCAGGCCTGAAGTGAGCCTGGTGACTGAGCAGCATGCACGGCCCTATCAGTCTGCCCTGATGCACGGCCCTATCAGTCATCAAGTTGTGTGGTTGAATTCTGGGTGCAGTGCGTGTGAAACAGTTGAGTGTGGGATGTGTGTGAGCGCATTCGTGTGTGGGTGTGCATTCATGTATGTGTGTGTGGGTGTGTGTGTGTGTGAGTGAGTGTGTGGGTGTGCATTCGTGTAGGTGGGGGGGGTGAGCATGTGGATGTTCATTTGTGTGTGTGTGTGTGTGTGTGTGTGTGTGTGAGAGAGTGTGTGTGTGAGAGTGTGTGGGTGTGCATTCGTGTAGGTGGGGGGGTGAGCGTGTGGATGTTCATTTGTGTGTGTGTGTGTGTGTGTGTGTGTGTGTGTGTGTGTGTGTGTGTGTGTGTGTGCATTCGTGTGGGAGCATGTGTGTGTGGGCCTGCTGAAGGGAAGGGAGGAATAGGGGAAGCAGGGGAGGATGAGGGTTTTAGAAGGAGGGAAGGGAAGGTCCCATTGTGTTTGTTTTTCCCACAGAGAGCATGCTCCGGACAGCCAGCAGCCCCGACAGTCTCCGTTCACGGACCCCCATGATCACGCCTGACCTAGAGAGTGGCACCAAGCTATGGCACCTGGTGAAGAATCATGACCACATGGATCAAAGGGAGGGCGACAGGGGCAGCAAGATGGTCTCCGAGATCTACCTGACCCGTCTGTTGGCCACCAAGGTACAGTTCAGGGAAGCATTCACAGGGGGAGGAGAGGTGGGAGAAGGGGGTGCTGACTGGGAGCCATTCCTGGGATGCCCTTGGTTGTGCCACCCAGTCAGCTTCCTTGCCTGGGTGCAGCACAGGTTCCACACAGATAATACTGGCTCATGCCTTTCATGTCTTCTGTGGACAGGGAGCAGTCTGGAATCCTGTTCATGCAGCTCCGGGGGCTCCCTTTCTCTCATCGCCCCAGAGGTCTGCACCTCCCATCCAGTGGAGTTCAAAACGTGCCCCACCTGTCCTGTTGCCTCTGAGTTCCACCAAGTGGCTCTGCCCCTCTCCAGTTGTCTCATAGCCCACCAGATAACCCTGCCCTGCTGTCTTCAGACTCAGCCCCAACCAGTGCCAAGTGCCACAGTGGGGCTCAACCCCCATTCCTGCTGCTCGTCCTCTAGCCAAGCGCTCACGTTTGCTGTTGGTTCCAGAGCTGTAGAAAGGTAGCAGCACTGATTACGTCTGGCCGAGGAACTAGCTGCCAACGCTTCCCGCCCATCCTCAAGTGATGCAAACACTGATTTCCCCAGTGCCCGTTGTTCAGGTGGTGAGAGTTTTCATTTTACCAGTTCTTAGCTTAGGACACAAATGCCCCAGATTCTGCCATTGCCACATGTCAAGTCAATAGGAGAGGCAGACCAAGCTCTACTGTTGTGCTTTGAGGGGAGAGGACCCCATTAATTGCAGGAGCTGAGATGCACATGCTACAAGGTATTTCTTCTCCTTCGAACCAAACCCCACCACCAGCCGTAGCAATCTGCTCTGGACTGTTCTGTTTCCAGTGGCAGTCTGTGGAGCTGAGTGGCATGTTAGAACAAGCCTGGAACATTCAAGAGCAAATCAGATGTGTTCTGCCCACGCTGAGCTAATATAGTCAGTTACACAGCAGGTGCCTGCTATCTGGGGTGGAACTGGTGCATTGGCAGCAAAACAGAGACATTAAATTGTAAAGTCTCGGGGGCAGGGACCATGTCTTGTTTCTTTGTATGGTGCTTAGCTCACTTTGTGCTCAGTGAAGAAATAAATGATGATGTACCTTGTGCATTCAACATTGTGGCACGTTCATCGTATCTGGGCATGCTCATAACTTTCTGCAGCACAGCAGCTGCTGTATGTCTGAGCCTGACCTCGAGAGGAGGGGTGGGCTTGTGGCGATGGACTCAGGAAAGCCAGTTCACTTAGAATTTATGTGCTTCTGTTCCCCCTCTGTAGAATGGGAATAATCCTTCCCTAGGTGGTAGGGTACTGCAGGGCAAATTCATTAATGTTTGTGAAGGACTCAGACACTATAATGGGAGCCAAGTTTGGTTTTTTTAATACATAAATGCTCTGGAGAAAGGGGTAATCAGCGCCATGGCAAAAATTGCAGCTGAGGCAAAACTGCTCAAGATAGTTAAGTCCAGAGCAGAACTGTGAAGCGCTTCAAAAGGATCTCACAAAACTGGGTGAGTGGGCAACAAAATGGCAGATGAAATTCATTGTTAATAAATGCAAAGTAATGCGTATTGGAAAACATAATCCCAACCATACATACAAAATGATGGGAACTAAATCAGCTATTACCACTCAAGAGAGAGATCTTGGAGTCATTATGGACGTTCTCTGAAAACAGCCACTCAATGGCAGCAGCAGTCAAAAAAGCAAACAGAATGTTAGGAATCATTAAGGAGGGGATAGAGAATAAGACAGAGAATATCTTAATGCTGCTATGTAAATCCATGGTACGCCCACATCTTGAATACTGTGTGCAGATATGGTCACCTTATCTCAAAAAGGGTATATTGGCATTGGAAAAGCTTCAGAAAAGGGCAACAAAAAGGATTAGGGGTTTGGAACGGGTCCCATATGAGGAGAAATTAACAAGGCTAGAAATGTTTCTCTTGGAAAAGAGATGACTAAAGGGGGATATGATGGAGTTCTATAAAATTATGACTCGTGGAGAAAGTGAATAGAGCGTGATTTATTTCTTAACCATAACACAAGAGCTAGGGGTCACCAAATGAAATTAATAGGTTGCAGGTTTGAAACAAACAAAAGGAAGTACTTCTGCACATAACACACAATCAACTTGTGGAACTCCTTGCCAGAGGATGTTGTGAAGGCCAAGACTTTAACAGGGTTCAAAAAAGAGTGAGATAAATTCATGGGGGATAGCTTCTTCACTGTGGGTGCGTCTACACTGCACCATTTTCCTGGATTAACAGTCATTAATCTGGAAAAACAATACTAGCGTCCACACCGCAATTGCGTTATTTTGACAGAAAGTTGAAATAACGGACGGCTTTTTCCGACGGCAGTAAACCTAATTCCACAAGGAACAAGCCCTTTTCCGAAAAAGCTTTTTTGGAAGAGGGCATGTGTAGATATTCCACTGCTGCTATGTCTAAATAGCTCCTCACCAGGACCATTCTAAGTTACTCCTCTCCAGTGCCTCCTGGGGCTCTAAGTCGAGATAGCGCATCCACATTAGGGGAGCCTGCCTCAGACTAATTTTGAGGCTTTCCTGTAGTGTGGATGCTCTATTTCAAAATACGCTTTTCCAGAAGATATCTTCTGGAAAAGCTTATTCCAAAAGAAGCTTGCAGTGTAGACGTACTCTGTCTGTTAGCCAGGATTGGCAGAAATGGTGTCCCTAGCTGCTTTGTCAGGGCTGGGAATGGGCAACAGGGGAGGAGTCACTTAGTGGTCAATGCCAGGTGCTCCAGAGGGAATGAAGAGAACAGGTAATCGCTGTCAGAAGACAGGATGCTGGGATAAATGGAGCTTTGTTCTGACTCAGTATGGCCATTCTTATGGTTTTTCCTTGCAGTTAGGTTTCTGGTTGAGCTCCCCTCACCAGGAATTGAAAGCCATGATCACATCTATCCTTGGAAGTCACGAACCAAATAATATAGCACCAAAAAAAGTTGTTAATGCGACTGGGTTTCCCTCACTATTCAGACACAGCAGTGACCAAGATGCTGGCCTGGCTAACGGAACATGAAGGAGAGCTACTGTGCCATGCTGTGAAGCAGCACAACATATTTCTCTTGTGGGGTGGACAGGTAGCAGCTTGAGTTATGGTGCCAGATAACACCCAAGAATCACTGACATCTCCTTGTCATCCCAGGGTATTCTCCCCATTAAGGACCGGTGTATTTCCTTGCTTTCCTATGGCTTTGGCCCTCCTCCTACCAGCCCCATCTCACATGCTGGCCCATTAATGGGGGTAGCAATGAAGTTAATGTCTGAAATTGCTGGCTAGCCCTACTGCTTCCTCCTTTCTTCCAATGCATGACTTTCTGGGCAGGACTGAGCAGCCACTTTCCATTCCTCATCTCCAGGGCACCTTGCAGAAGTTCGTCGATGACCTGTTTGAGACCATTTTCAGCACAGCGCACCGTGGGAGCGCCCTGCCGCTCGCCATCAAGTACATGTTCGACTTCCTGGACGAACAAGCCGATAAACATCAGATCAACGATTATGACGTCAGGCACACCTGGAAGAGTAACTGGTAATTGGGTAGGGCAGGTGCCAGGCGTCGGGAGGGGCATCAGCATTTCCATTTGTCCTGTCCCAGCTAATGAATGCCTCCAGTCTTGTGATGGGAAATCTGGATTTGCCAACCTCAGCCAGGGCAGATCATTGAAAGTGACCTGAGTGAGGAAACATAGGGCCCCGAAGCCTATTTATCTCCCAGTATTTCTTGAGGTAGGTGAGCCCCTTGCTCGCTTTGTTATAACAGTCCCAGCCATGCCACACTTCCCATAAACTTCCCATCCTGAAGTATTAGTGTTCCACGATTGAACTATGGCAGGGCTGTGCAGTTAAATGCCCAGCTCACCTTGAGATTCATGGCCCCCTGCCCTTGCAAACCCCAGGTTGTATTTTCATACCACTTGGCAGCATTTGCAACGTGAATCCCAGCCTGCCGCATAGCCAAGCCTGTCGTGGCAAGGTGATGTAATACCCCGCACACATCCTCCCTAGCCTCGTCTAAAGAGCTGACCTTCAGGCTTCCTAATTGCTTCCAGGAGAGGGAGGCAGGTGCCGAGGAGAGCTCAGTGAGCAATGTGATGGGGCTAGCACCTCTCTGTACATAGGCATCGCTTCTCCACAACTCCCCCCTCGCGTGGCATTCTTCTTTTCTGCTGCCTCGCTGATTTCATCTCTCTGATCTCCTCGCCGTTACTGGCAACGAGGACATACGTTCCCATGTCTGGCATTTGTTAAATGGCAGCCAAATTGCTTTTGTATAGTTCAGTAACTGTCAGCAATTAGCAGGGCAGGAAAAGAAACATTTTTAAATGGAGAGACGAGAGTGCGGAAACGCTCGGAACTGATTTATAACTCTGCTTTCTATATTAAAGGAAGGAAGGAAGGAGTTGGTAGGCGGAGGGAGCCCTGTTCCACAGGGCTTGGGATGCAGGCTCCTGCATACTAATGTTACGCTTATCTCTGAGCGCTAATTCAATGCGTGGAGCTGATTTCTTGAGGCTGCTCCCTTCACGGATTGAAATATGTATGTGCATCCAGCACCCTCATTATAAGAGTCACGGGGAGCCCAGCATCTGGTGTCTTGGAAGCATTGTTGATGACGCAGGGAAGCTTAGCGGGGTTTTCAGGAGCTCTATAGCAGGGCTCCATCTCTGAGGACCTTCTAGTGAGAGATGCTACTGAACTGTGGGTGGGATAAGGCTAGATGAGAAGAGTGGTCTGACACCGGCTAGGATTCCCCTCTCATGCTGTAATTCATAAATTCTTTATAAAACTATCTGAGGCCTAGTGTACATTAACCCCCTTGTCGGTCTAATCCACGTGACTTCAGTGACGCAAAAAACCTCGTTGAAGTTGATGTACTTACCGCGGCGTCTCGTGTGTGGTAATGTTGGGGGGGGGCTGCTCTCCCATCAGTGCTGGCTATTCTTCTCCTGGTGAAGTCCAAATGTCGATGGGAGAGTGGTCGGAGATTGATTTATTGCATCTAAGCAGAAGCAATAAATCGACGGCCGGTGGATCAATCGCTGCAGTGTCGATCCCCGGCATAATGGAGACAAGCCCTGAAGTAGCCAGCATTTTCCTCTGATAATAAATGCCTTAGTGACTCCATTGAAGAGCCTAACAATTCTTCCCCTACACAGGGTCCAGGCAGGCTCATGTAAAGTGCCACAAGGGGGGTTAAAAGGATCAGCTGAGGAGGGAAGGAGATTTTGCACAATTTGGCACGAGGTCCAGGCATGGAATGGAGCCCTTTCCCATGGAATGGGAGCAGACAGCTGACCTGATCGCAGAAACTGAGGCAATAGTAGTGCTCGTAGGGGTTAAATGGGACCCCTGCGGTTTTGGTCAATGGTGGATGCTTTAAGAAAGTGCGTGGAGAAAGAGGAGAGGAAGGCCCTCCTTCAGGATTCGGAATGGAGATAATTCACTTGGGAGGGGACAGTTGCACAGGAAAGAAAGGCAGAGTACTGTGATGGCCTTCCTTTAGGATCCCTGAAGACCCCAATATAACTGTGGACTAGCCAGGAACTATTCTTAAGCAAAGTCTCTCCCAGGGCCCTGTTCCACACAGGAGCCCTTGCAATGGTGTAGTTACTTCAGAGGGGTAGGAGATCTGCATGGTGATGCATTAAAAACACCTTCTCTGATATAAATTCCAGGAAGGGACACCCTCCTTAGGCCCTGGATATGAGATTTGTAGATTGTCCCCCACCAATACCCATGCCCCACATATCTACAGTAACCCAAGAGAGGAAAAGCCCTGAAAGCAGAGTGAATGCCTGCATGCATAGGCTTGAGGGGAGTACCTGGGAACCATCTGCCCCTTTCTTAAAAGAATCTGCTAAATTCAGGCTTGTCCAAGAAGCTGATGAGGCCTCTTTGCACTAGCTCCTCACTGGGGCCTTGTTTCCTGCAGTGACCATCTCTCTTCTTTCTTTCCTCAGTCTACCTCTGCGTTTTTGGGTGAATGTGATTAAGAACCCCCAGTTTGTGTTTGACATTCACAAGAACAGTATTACTGATGCCTGCCTATCCGTGGTGGCTCAGACATTCATGGACTCCTGCTCAACTTCTGAGCACAAGCTGGGGAAAGACTCTCCCTCCAACAAACTACTGTATGCCAAGGACATCCCCAACTATAAAAGCTGGGTAGAAAGGTGAGTGACCTCAGCATTGCTTCCTCCTTGCTCTATATACATGATGTCTGTAATATGCGAATGGGGGTTTTGCAGCTCTCATAGTCCACATCGTGCACTGTTACAAGACTTGGCTAGTGCAGTCATTCTCCTGTGTTGTTGTTAATCTTTCGAGTTCGAAGATGACCCTGACATCACTGTTTGGTTTGGTTTCTGTGAACATGTGAATGGCTGATCAGGCCGGTCTGAGTTTTGAACTGTCTGCGGCACACTGAACAAGAGATGCCGCTATGGGTTATTTGATTAACAGCAGACATGCTGCTGTCATCAGATTTATGTTGCTGGCACTTTTCTGCCCCAGTAGTTCTCCTCTGTTCAGACGCTGTAGTTCCAGAATGGATGAGGCTTTGCCAGGTGGAACGATCGTGAGTGAGATCTTCCCACATCTCTAGGTCAGTGTTGAAATGCAACAAGGATAACTTGAGGGAGTCTTTGAAAGTTTTTTTTGCCCTCCCTGAGAGCGCTTTCCCTCCTTTAGCTTGCCTTAAAAACCTTCTCTTGGAGTTGCTTATCTGACTTTCTGGGGATGTGGCCTGCCCATCTCATCTGTGGTTTCATCAGCATACGGGTGCTTGGAATACCTGCTTGTACGAGAACCTCAGTATCTGGAACCTTGTCTTGCATCTTATTTTCATCAGTATCCTCAGACAACTCGTGTGAAATTGGTTCAGCTTCAGAGCATGGCACTGTCCACACACGGTCCATGTTTTCCATGCATACATCAAAGCTGGCAATACGATGGCTTTGTAGACTGTCAGTTTTGTTTGTTGACGGATGTCTCTGCACTCCCATGCATTTGTGTTGGTATCATCGCCATGTGAACTGCATGGGGCGGTGTACTGCCAAAGTAGGCAAACGTGTCCACTTCTCGCAGGGATTGACCATTCAATGGGATAACAAGCTTTATGTGAGGCTTTCCTGGTGTAGGCTGGCGCAACACTTTTGTCATCTTGATGTGGATTGTGAGACACTGAAGAGAAGTAGTCCATCCTCTCCTATGTGCCAGACTCACATTCACATTTGGCATTCAGGGAGCAGGCCTCAGCAAACAGCCTACAAACCTCTGCCTTCATCTTTGCCTGTAGCCTCCTCAGATTGAAGAGCTTGCCATTGGTCAAGTATCTGATGCCAATCCTGGTATCACAGTCATGAAAGGCATCTGTAAGCATGACCGAGAACATCATATTGAAGAGGGCTTGGTGAATGCTGTGGTTTTTCTTTAGAGATTCCATTGCAACAGAGAGTCTTACTGTTTGCTGAAAGGTGGTCTTTGGGATGTGGAAAGTTCAGGACTCCAGGGGCATCTGCCTGCTAATGGAGCCTGTGAGAGGGTCCGTCCCCCTACCCTGGGGGCCCCCTTTCTTCTCGGTCCTTGTCTCAGACCTCCCGACCGCGCTCCCTCAGTCAGCATGGCCGGGAACGCTTTTTGCATGATCATCCCGCTTGGGAGTTGAGGGGGACCTGGGCCCACCCCCTCTCCAGGCCCCAGCCCAGGGCCCTAAGGTGGGGGTGCTCCTTCAGGATGCCACCCACCTGGCTGACGGGGCTAACCACCTAAACGCATCAGGCCGCAAGTGGTTCTCCGTCCGCCCGCCCTGGGCTACTTCCTCACCCTCGAGCATCCTGGCTTCTCCTTCACCCTTCTGCTCTTTTGTCCTCAGTCCTTCCTCCACGATCCCTGCCTCCCCCCCCCCCTTTGTCCTCCTCATCTTCCCTTTTTACAGCTGCCGCTCCTCCCCCTGCGCCTGTGCCGGAGTCCGGGGACCGTTTCCCTTCCCCGTCCCCAGTGTCCTTGCCTGACCTGCCTCCCATTGCGCCTGCGTCGGCATTGCGGCGCCTGCGCAGCCCGGGGTCAGGCTGCCGCTCGCCAGCTCTGCTCCGGCCGCCGGCTTTGCTCTTGCCACGGCTGAGGGCGGGAGCAACTCGCCCCTGTCCATGCGGAGGTCTAATAGTGAGGACACGTTCCATTCCACGACCTCGTCACACAGCCCCTTAGTGCTTTGTTTGGGGCTTGGCATTTGGAGGAAGCCAGTCTGTTTTAAGATTGCCTAATGTTTTCCATGGTAAAAGATTCTTGTGATTTTTGTCAACCGTATCACCTCCGTTGTTTGCAGCAGTCCTTTGAAATTCATCAAGGAGAAAGCCCCTGGGCTAGAGAAGTGCTTGTTCTTTATTCCATGAAAATCCATTCCAGTTTTTCTGAGATACAAATTGTTGAAAACTGGCATTTCTCTTCTCTCAGGTGTGCTCCAGGAGGGTGTCAGAGTTGACAGCTCTAGCACCTGAGCCCTCATACACTGTCTTCCATAAAGAAAAGGTGTAGCTCAGATTGCATCCGGCATATCTGCTCAAAGTAGTGTCCCAGTTTCACCTGGAACAAGATATCTTTCTGCTGGTCTTTTATCCACATCCGCATAGGAATGTGCACCAGCAGAGGCTGCATCCTCTAGATGTCCACAGTGTGCTCGTCGTCCTCACTGAGCGACCACGGACATTCAGGAAGTCAACCCAACTCTGTCTCTGTAGCTGATTGCATGAAGAGTTTCCCAGTCTTACAACAGCTTGTTTTGTATTGGCTCACAGACGGCATCCATACCTGTTATGAGCTAGCCAGGCTCCCTCCCCTGGTGATCGTGGCCCAGTTGACAAGGGCTCATACTTCTTTAACTACTTTCTTCACCCAAGTACTGATCCAGGAGATCTGCAGGGCAGCAATCTAGTCCCTGTAGCACAAGTTTGCTGCTCATTACGGTATCAACCTGCAAGGCAGAGGCGATGCAGCTGTTGGCAGTGTGGTCCTCCAGTCAACGATTCCTTAACTCCCACTCCACCTCGGCAAGCGCTGGAAGAAGAAAAGATGGTTACTCACTAGGGATGCTAAAATACATGTATTTAGGTAAATGTGTAACCGCTGAAAATTTCAGCAGTTGCATGTTTACGTGTGTGGGAGGGGGAGGTGGCTCCTCAGGAGTCGGAGGTTGTGGGGAGCTTGCTTAAAAGTTGGCTCCCCATGTGCACCAGCTCCCATTTGCCCCTGCTGCCTATGATACAGAGTCAGTGGGAGAAGGGAGAGGAGAAGGCTGCATGTAACTATTGACAGTTAACTGAGGAGACCAGACTCATTGGTTAAGCATGTGCACGTTTACACTTTAACACCCCCATTATTCACCATTTCGTAACTCTTGTTCCTCGCGGTGCATTGTTCACGTCCATTTCAGTACCCACCCTCCTTCCCCTCTGTCGGAGTTGCCAGCAAGTATGAACTGATGGAGGGGTCAGGGCTTCAGGGTGATATGTTGAGCACCATGAAGGCGCCACTCCAGGAGGCTCCACATGGGGACTGAAAAGGGAAAAATGTTGCGATGTCCGTTCACGCAGTGTGCACATGCCTGAGCGGAATGGAAGTGAACAACACAACTCGAAGAACAGCAGTTTGGAGAAAGTGAGTGTTGTCTTTTATTTAGGTTGCAAAAATGAACACTCAAAAGTTAGGATATACCCGATTTAAAGTTGCCTGTGAAACCTTAAATCAGCGTTCCTGTGCGTATGCATAAGGATACAGTCAATAACTACATGATCCCATACTCTTTTCCCCTTAGAACCACTGTGCTATTCGGTGCTCAGGGAGGCTGCGCAAAGGATCAAATTAAAGTTATACAGACGACTATAAATCTAGCATTTCCTAACTTTTGAATCCTTGATTTTGCAGCCTAAATATTTTTGAAATGTTTTTCTGTATTGTATCGCTCCATAGGGGCATGCATAGTGCTTTGCAGGCAAATTAAAAGACAAGGTTCCTGCCTGGAGGGTATTAGAACCTCAGTGTAGCTGAAAACACAAGAGAAATGCAGGCAGCTGCAGCAGATAGGAAGAGGTCGGGACTGCCCTGTGGGGAGCCTGTTCTCCCCTCTGTGCTAGGTGGTTGGATTTCCCCCTTCTCCTCTGTGGTGGGACTTTGCTCTGTAGCTGCTATTTTAATTTGGAGGGATTATCCTTGCAGAGCACTGCAGAAGGAAGAGTTTGAAAGCAGGCAGAGCGTTTGACTGAACCTGGCAGTCCCAATGGAAGATCTGTCTATTATCTCCATCATCATGATATCCAGGCAAAAAAAAGGGCAGTTTGCCAGTTGGCTACTCCAGGGAAGAAACAGAGTTAAAAGGGAGAGCACACAGAAGTGAGGGGAGGAGAGAGACACACTTGGTTTTGCTTCCAGGTGGCTGCATCCTGAGTCACTGCTGTGCAAGATGCAGTCTCTCAGCTCGTAGGCATTGAGCAGGAATGATAGCAATCCATGGGCTGTCAGTCCATTAGAGATGTCAGTATGTGCACAGAAACTAATTGTGGCTCCTCACCTCCTGCATATGTCTCAATCCAGAAAGGGTTCTCTGCTCCCTTTTGGCTGGATATCTGGTACTGCTGCCCTGGATGCCCTCATCTGCCGTGGGAGCCCCCATGTCATGCTCTCACCTCCCATAGAGTCCCACTTCCCATCAAGGGCAGTTCAGACAGCGTGATCCAGGTAGCTGGATTCCCAGGCAAACATGATCTTACGGCGCATCCTGTAGGCGCTTGGTGTGATTTCAGTGGCCACTGATTTAGAAGATGGCTAGAAACAGTGAGGCCCAAGGCCTGGTCCTTCTGCCCACATGTTCCCTGAAGTGGATGGAAGGTGTTTTCTATCCCGGAAGGAAGAATCTGAATGGAAACAGATGAGAACCCACGTCTGATGTCCTCAGCTGCACAGTGGGTCCCTTGGGGGCTGCTGTAGTCGGCAAATCTGTGCTCAAACTTTTTCCACTGCTGCTTATAGGGTAAGTAGGCAGACTCTCCAGCTCTGTCAGCATGCACAAAGTTTCCGTCCTCCCCACCCCACATACAGCTGGAACCCCTGCTGGGGACTGCCTTGTATAAGCATCTTAACAGGAGCTCTTGGCTGCTCTCAGTACTATAGGATAGACCGGGCTCATGTTCATCTCCTGGAGGTGTTACGCTGCCATCTGCTCCCACCCAAATGTCTGAGTCAGCATTGTTCCACCTCAGTGAGATTGGATTCATCTAATGCTGCTACTGCTAATAATCACTGTGCCAGACTGTTGACTTTGAATTGCATTGGCTTTCATTTCCCTGGGGTCACGAGAGGTAAAGCAAGTGGGGGTGGGGCTTTCAGTCAGGATTCACAGATATTTGGAGGCCTGATGGTTGTGGGTTTTGCAGGAGCAGTCCATGAAGGTATTAAGAGGGCCAAAGGGACCTACGTCTGCCCTCAGAGTCTGCCACTTTACTTCCCGCATAATTTGAGTCCGTACATTTGATCATTTTGCCCGAAAATGTTTTCAAAATAACTTTAGGAAAACGAAGATTAGCATGTTCCTCTAGAGCGATATACAAAGGCAGCCATCCTGGGCACCGGGCCTGGTGGAATTCTGTTCTGCGAGTGACTGAGCTACTCCCCAGGAACGCTCACTTTAGTCTGGGTGGCCTTGCTTTTACCTCCGGAAGTGATGTACCTGGGCATCCCTTGCGTGTGCTGGGAGCCTCTGCCATTGAGGGCAGCACAGGAGAGGCTTGACTGGCTTCCACAGCACATCCTGCCCCTGTGGATGACGTGAATAGGGGAGACTGCTAAGCACGTCAGATGCAGCTGGAATAATGCACCTGCTGGGTGCCATGGCTTTGAATCTCCTTGGGTGCAATTTATGGAGTTGCTTGAATTTGCTGAGCATACCAATGAGCCACCTAGTCCCGTATCCCCCTCTCTTGCCCTACCCAGACACACCAGTGGGCCATGTAGAAGTGGGTGAAACTATTGATCCATAAGCCAAGTATTCCATCACCTATCAGACCTCATTGGTCCACTGGTCCATTTAGGCCTGCTTCCTTTCTCCAGCAATAACTTCAGTGGCCTTCTAGGTGACCTGCCCCATCATGCTTCTGGCTAACAATGAGTGCTGTTTGGGAACAGGTGATGTGTGATGCCATGGAGCATTTGTCAGGGTGAAGTCACATTTTCTGTTGTTGATTCTGGGAAAGCAGGGTTGTCAGCCTTAGGGTCATGACCCCATGGTGGCTCATTAAGCTGCTTTTCTGATGTTTCTCACCTTTTCTGCAGAATCTGTTTTCACTAAAAACTTCAAACGGTTTCTCACCTTCCTGTGGTGCAGTAACCTTTCCAAGCACAGCTAGCTGCAGTCATAAGTACTACTGACCGAGGAAGGTGCAATTCATGAAATGTTCTGCATGGAGGTGTACACTACAGATGTGGATGTGAAACTATCACAAGTGTATGCACTGACTGTGAAATGTCATCTTTGGCTTCCTGTGACATAGTACCTTAACAGGAACCATTGCAACAACAAAGTGCTATATGTGGTAGCCCTGGGGCAGGGGTTGACTGGAATAGCAGAAAGGATTCTGGGATATCAGTAGAGCCCTGCAAATTTGCAGATATCTGCTTTAATATCCCCAGGTAGCCACATCCAGGAATGTGGGTGTAGATATCTGCAGCCCATTTTTGTGAATCATAGAATCACAGAGCTGGAAGAGACCTCAGAAGGTCATCAAGTCCAGCCTCCTGCCCAAGGCAGGGCCAATCCCAACTAAATCAACCCAGCCAGGGCTTTGTCAAGCCGAGACTTAAAAACCTCTAGGGATGGAGATTCCACCACCGCCCTAGGTAACCCATTCCAGTGCTTCACCACCCTCCTAGTGAAATAGTTTTTCCTAATATCCAATCTAGACCTCCCCCACTGTAACTTGAGACCACTGCTCCTTGTTCTGCCATCTGTCATTACTGAGAACAGCCTTTCTCCTGCCTCTGTGGAACCTCCCTTCAGGAATTTGAAGGCTGCTATCAAATCCCCCCTCACTTTTCTCTTATGCAGACTAAACAAACCCAAATCCCTCAGTCTCTCCTCAGGTCATGCGCTCCATCCCTCTAATTATTTTGGTCGCCCTCTGCTGGACCCTCTCCAATGCGTCCACATCCTTTCTATAGTGTGGGGCCCAGAACTGGACACAGTACTCCAGATGTGGCCTCACCAGACCCGAATAAAGGGGAATTATCACTTCTCTAGATCTGCTGGAAATGCTCCTCCTAATACACCCTAATATGCCATTCGCCTTCTTGGCTACAAGTGCACACTGTTGATTCATATCCAGCTTCTCATTCACTGTAATCTCCAGGTCCTTTTCTGCAGAACTGCTACTTAGCCATTCGGTCCCCAGCCTGTAACAACGCTTGGGATTCTTCCGTCCCAAGTGCAGGACTCTACACTTGTCCTTGTTGACCGGGATGCAAATGTGGATGCAAATACCAATTTTGTATTCATGCAGAGCTCTAGATATTGGGTGTGGAGGCAGAAGAGGGTAGTTTGCGGTGGAAGGGGGTAGTGGATGGTTTGAGGATGGCAAGTGGAAAATCACAGAGAACCCCTGAGTTTAACTATCCCAACTGCTTCAGTATAATAAGAAGTTAATTTTTCGGGGGAAGGGGGGTAGTGTGATTTACTCAGCAGAGCACGGGAACGGACCCTAGGGGATCCAGGTTCCATTTCCTGCTCTGCCACTTGACAGCTGGGTGTCTTATCCCTTCCCCTCTCTGTGCCTCAGTCACCCAAGCTATAAAATGGGGATCCTGATACTGACCTCCTTTGTAAAGCATTGTGAGCGCTATTGCTGAAAAGCACTGAATAGGACTTTTACTGTGAAACCAAAGGCTCCTTGTATTCACCTTTCAGTCTGCCTACAGGCTGCTCTCAGAAGGAGCCCCGTGGGAGCCTGCCCCTTCCCCTTTCTACCTCTCCCTGGTTCAGACATGCTGTTCTGTTTCTCCTACCTCCTGTAGATATTATGCAGATATTGCTAAAATGCCAGCAATCAGTGACCAGGACATGAGTGCGTACCTGGCGGAGCAGTCCCGGTTACACCTGAGCCAGTTCAACAGCATGAGTGCGCTGCACGAGATCTACTCATACATCACCAAGTACAAGGATGAGGTAAGTCAATGGTGGGGGGAGGGGGAGCTGAGACATCTTGTTTTCAAGCAAGTCCCCTCCCCCCACCCACCCAGTTTCGGCTTTCCCTCTCTTGCTGCCCAGAAAAATTATCTTACAGGAAATAGAGAGGGGGAAATATTGCTGTTGTGGCAGGATTCATCTCACTTCTAGAAGCATAACTGGATCGATAACAGGCTGCCCAGTGAAAGTGCCTGATAAAGTAGCCCCGGGTGTAATAAAGTTACCTGTCCCATGTTGTGTGTATGACTAGCAGCCAGTTATGGAAAGTTACCAGGCACTAATACACTTTATGACCTCCACACACATGGATTCACACCCACCCTGGGTGAATGTGATGCTGGTGGAAGTGACAGCAGGAGCTGAGGGCAGAGAGTAGAACCAGGCACAGTGAACATTAGAATGGCCATAATGGCTCAGACCAAAAGTCCATCTAGCCCAGTATCCTGTCTGCTGATAGTGGCCAATGCCAGATGCCCCAGAAGGAGGGAACACAACAGGGAATCCTCACATGATCCCTCTCCTCTCATCCATTTCCAGGCAAACAGAGGCTAGGGACACCATTCCTATCCATCCTGGCTAATAGCCATTGATGGACCTAACCTCCATGAGCTTATCTAGCTCTTTTTTGAACCCTGTTAAAGTCCTGGTCTTCATAACCTCCTCTGGCAAAAGAGATGATGCTCAAGTTTTTCCTCAGTTCTCCTCTCCTGACTCTGTTTACTCTAGAGGTGACCAGCAGCTCTTTATGCTATTCTTATTATAAGCCTTCATCAGTCAGCTCTTATTATTACCCCTCCATCCCAACCTACAGCAGCTCCTCAGTCCTGGGCCTTTCCTGAGCATTGTTCCGATAAGGGTGTGGTTTTGTACCCATATTTCCTCTGGCAAGTAGCATGGGAAACTGCCAAACTCCTTTCTGATGTGAAGGAAGGCAGGATTTGCCTTCTGGTCGGCCTCACCACTTTCCCTCCCTCTTCCCCACCTGCTCTAAACAAACCCATAGCACCATACAACCCCATGAAGATACTCGGGTGACCTTGCTCATAATTCCAGGGGGCATTTGAAGGGATGAGCTGACCATGCCAATAGGCATCCTCTTGAATATTAATAAGAGTGGTTAAAAGCCCATCTGTGTAAATTGTACAAGTTAACTTCATAAAGCACCATTCAAACATACTTGCAATACTTTATTAAAGCAATAAAATATATAACTCTTGTATATATATATAAAAACATAACCTAGATTTTATTGTCCCAATAAAGCAGAGTGAAAACTTATGTTTGAGTAGTGGTTTATTTAGATAATAAAAAGCCTTTGCTCCTGGCTGTAGCGTTGTCTCCTGAGAGAGACAGGGATGTGTCTAAGCCATGAAGGAGCCAGGGAGAGGTGAGGGCCATCAGTAGACAGGAATATTGAAGAAAGAGACAAAAAGGAGGATTGGATGACTCAGTAGAATTTGTATTAGTGTATGGAGCCTTTCTCTGTGAGCTCGCTGGACTTGACTCTCAGCCGCAACCAAACGTCTCTCCACCCAACAGGCTGTTTGGGTACCTTTGTGAAATGGAGTTGGCAGTTCTCGGTCCACTTCCTAGTAGAAAAGTGTCCAGCTCACTGAACCGATTTGCCCCATTAGCACTAAGGGTAGAAACCAAGGGCTCTATGGGGCAGGGAGAGTGCCTTTATACATGGCCCCCCGGGGCATGAGGGTGGGGCTTGGGATACTTTGCTGCTCCCCGTTCTGTGCCTCAGTCTAGTCTCTGTGAAGCTGTTATTCAGCGCCTCTTGCCAGCACGCACTTAGACACATTTAAAGGGTTAGTATTAGACAAATGATAGGCTCAGAGGCGAAGCGGGATCAGGGCCACAGGGTTTGGGGATCTCTTAATGATGAGTTTTGGTAGCCCTGCATGACAGCGTTGTGTGGCTAGGGTTTTCATAGTGTATACAACAACCATGCATTTACTGTACAGGGTAGGACTGAAGGATAACGGACAGCAGAGGAGTAGGGAGGAGAGAAACACCCAGAAAAACACCTTCTTAGCACAAATTAGAAACCCCTCGAAAGCTCCAGTTTAGCTCAAATGACATTGACTTCAAGAGGAGAGCTTCGCTCCAAGCCCAGATAGAGATAGACAATGGGGGAAGAGAGAAGCCAGGCACGATGGAGATGGGGGTGCTGTGAAATGTATATTTCTTTGTCAGCGTGGGTTACAGTCTGGGGTACCACACAAAAGTAAGAAGTCTGCCAGCCTGAAGTACGATTGACAACAAAACTCGTCCAGTGACTGGTGGCCTCTTGCTCAGGGAACAGCCTCGGCTGGAAAAGCCAAAGCGGGGCGGCGGGACAAGGTCGAGGCTCGCTGGCAGAGCAGAAAGGATCAGCAAGGGTTGCTATCGGTTAGATTTAGGAGCAGTAGCAGAGGTGGGTAGGGAGAGCCCAATTTTGGGATGTCAGGGTGTGTTGCCAGTAAGAGCTGTTACACATTGGCATAGCTGGGGGTGGCCTGGGTTGAAATACCTTAGCAGAGGTGTAAGGGGCAGCATTTCATAACACCTACCTGCCCTGTACCTGAGTCTTCGGCCTCCCCCTTTCAGCAGCACCAGAAGTTACCTAGGCCTCAAAAATCAACCCCAACCAGCCACTGTGTGAGGGTTGTTGGCAAGGGGCGAGGAGAGAGTGATATTAACGAGCTGCTCTTTGAAGATGCAGAGTGAGTAGCCATCCTGTGCTCTTGCCAGTTTACTGCAGTCTGTCATCTGTTGAATGTGCCCCCATAGCCCACTCTGAAGGCACCACTTGTGTGTTCTCAGCTCTCAGGAACTTCTTTTATTATTTGTAATGGGATTAATAAATCGCAGCTGTTCCCTTTGTTTGTTTTCATTCATTAAGCACAATTACATGCAGCCCGATTGCACCCTCTTTGATGCAAAATGGGAGAGAATCCGTTTTCCTGTTGCTCAGTGCAGTAATATGCTGTCATTGGCTGTGAATGAAAATCATAATTAATTTTCATTTGGGTACTTGCATCTTCATAATCACTGGTCCTAGTTCCTTATTGCAGGTGACAGGCATGTATCTCTCTTTCTTCTCTGCATGGATTTCTTTTTGCTGTGTTGTTTCCATAAGGACAACAAGATAACACATAATCGCATATGTAGAAGGCAGGTTGTGAATCCTTCAGCATGCTTAAAACTTCAGTGATACATTGTTCTTTTATCTGGAGAGCAGCGGTGAGGTGGGAAAGGGGGACTAGGCTCAAAGTCATATTCTCTGTCTGATACTGTCCAAGTCTGATTCACATGCCTTTAAGTTATGTGCTTTTTGACTGCCAGATGAATATTTTGTGGGGGTTGGGTATGAGGTGCATTGGTGCCATCTAGAGGCTGGTCTGGTTAACGAAAGAGACATGTCTCCATTGAGAGTATTGAGTATGCAACTGGATAAGACCGTGAGCCCATCAAGTCTTGTAGTCAGCTTCCAATTTTAGCCTATAGCTGATGCGTCAGAGGAAAGCAAATAACTCCCCTCTAATATTCCTGGCTAATTGTGACATACACTAAGGGAAATTGCTTCACGAGGGCCACGAGTGGTCAGCTGGCACCCTGATCCTGGAGTTGAACTGCAAACGGTGCTTCAGGTGGCTATGAAACGAAGCAGCCCCTTCTAAAGTCCAGCTTCAAGATTTGTCTTGCTGGGATGGGCGAGCCCAGCATTTGAATCAGGCTGGAAATAGTCAGAAAGTTACATCCCCTCCCCAAATGCCCACTTCGTACCACATGCTTTCAGCTTTGGTTTTGGATGTGAGGGAGGCTGCATGTCCTCTCAAGGACAAAAATTCAAAGAGCACAGTAAAAATCCAGTTCTCATCCCATAATCCAGGGACAAGAGGTCACTAGCCCAAATTAATGGGCACCCAGGGCCCATGGCAGGATTTGGAAGGGTGCCGGAGGAGCCTTTAATGACTCTCAGTAACTTTTGTGGCTATATCCCCACAGGACAGAAGTGAATCTTGGGGTATGTCTACACTACAAAGTTAATTAGAAATAACAGCAGTTATTTTGAATTAACTTTAATAGCGTCTACACAGGCAAACCACTATCTCGAAATAAATTTGAAATAGTGGAGCCCTTATTTTGATTTTGGTAAACCTCATTCCATGAGGAGTAACACCAAATTTGAAATAGCTATTTCGAATTAAGAGCTGTGTAGACACTTAATTCGAAATAGGGGGCCTCCAGCCCTTCCCAGGGAGCCCTGGTGGCCACTCTGGGCACAACCAGGAAAACTTACTCTCCTCTCCCCCAACCCCGGAGACATTAAAGGGGTAGACCCTGGCCACAGTGCCTGTGTCAGCTCCAAGCCTGCCAGCCCAGAGCCAGCCGTGGCCACCGGGGCCTCTGACCCAGTAGCCCCAAAACAGGAGCCAGCAAGCCACTGGATCCAGCCCTCCACCGCTCCCCAGGAGCAGTCTGCCAGCTCCCAGGAGCCTGACGGGGCTGGAGAAGGCGGGCACCTTCCTGGTCCCGGGTAGAGATCATGGACCTTATTCAGGTTGGGGGGGATGCCCCCAACGTCCATGATCTCCGCACTAGATGGAGGAATGCGGCTGTATATGGCAGGATAGCTGCCAGCCTGGCCACCAAAGGCTACGTACGAACCCAGGAGCAGGTTAGCATGAAAATCAGGTTGGTCCGGCGAGACACCCAACCCTGAGCTTCCCCTTCCCCTTCTTCCCCTTGCTTCCCCCTTCCAGCTCTCTCCTCCCAGGTTTCCTCCTCCCTTCTTCCACCCTCTCTCCTCCCCTCTCCCACCTCCTTTTCCCAGTCTCCCCAGAGGTTCATCCCCCCCCCCCCCCAGTTTTGTTCAATAAACCAGTTTCAATTTTTGAACATACGTGTCTTTTATTTGACATCAGGAAGGGGGGCTAGGGAGGGGTAAGTGGAAGTATGTGAGGGAGGAATGGGGAGGCTCTGAGGGCTTCTCGGAGTGGACGCTCTCCCTCAGGGCCTCCTGGAATCTGACAGCCCCCCGATGGACCCCCTGGATGGCAGCCTGCAGCAAGTGCAGTTGGGCTGATTGCAACGACCCCACGAGTCACACCGGTGTGCCCAGGGGCAGCTCTGGCTCCATGTGGCCGAGTGCTGTGGTGTCCCGAGTGTGAGCAATCAGGGCACTCCCAAGTCAGTACTGCTTTGCTGTCACTCATCGAGGTAGACAAGCAAACAGAGAACCCTGAGAACTGTCTGTCTGGGGTGGGGTAGGGTCCCTTTAAGCACGGAGCTCAGTTAGCCTCAGGCAGCAGCCCCACACACTAAGTCCTAACCTGATGCCCTGCTGGCACTGGTTCCGGCCAGCCTTACCTTCGATTCAGGGTCCACTCAGTGTGGACGCGCTGTTTCGAAATAGCAAAACGCTATTTCGAAATAGTTTTTGTGTATAGATGCATTATTTCGAATTAGCTTAATTTGAATTAAGTTAATTTGAAATAGTGCTGTAGTGTAGATATACCCATGGGGAGGAATTGTTCTCCTCATGCTTGCAGTGTCTGAGCCTGGATCCGATCCTGGCAGTCTTTGAGCACCCTTAGTTCACACTGAAGTTGAGTATTCGGCCTCTTGCAGGATTGAGCCCTTGGTTAGGTGCCCAGCAGGAGGTGTAATTTTATCCTTAGCTGAAGAGTCAGCAGTAGGCCATTGCCCAGGGCTGGCTGCTAGGCCAGACTGACTGGCCTCACCTGCACTGCACTGAGAGTCCCCTGTGAGACCCTGAGTCTCCCAGCACCCAGCAGTGACCAAGCCGCAGCACTGTATGTCCTCCACAGCACGTCCTGTGCGCTCAGTGCTGGAAACCCGCAGGGCGCTGCAGTGACTTTTAATCAAAGAGCGTTGATGTCCCTATTAGGGAGTCACCTGTAGGGCTTGGGACAGACTTTTGCCTGCCTCCTAGTAAGTCTGTTAATTATACAACAGTTTGTTTCCAATTATGCAGCCAATGAAATGGTTAATCAAATCCCCTTTGACGGATGCCTTGACATTTAATTGCAAAAAATGTGCTCTCCTGACAGACTTACCTGGGGAGACAGGATTTCTGTCAAGTTTGTTTTTAAATCAGCTCTTCTGTGTCGGGTGGCACAATGTTATCTAGCTGGGACTCAGTGCTTCAGACTCCTGGGTGACAGGTAGACAGGCTTTTTCCCCCGCTTTTACGCATCCCTTATCTCTCCCTTACCAATCCAACTCTGCCTTCAACACCCTGTGCCTTTATTAATGCCCCTGTTCATGTAAACACCAGAGAAGTGTGCTCCTCCCATCCTCTGATGTGTCACCAAAACACAAGCTTGTTCAGAGAAATGGGATGCCCCTGGAGAAACGCCAATCGGACGTTTCCAGTGTTGTGAGGACTTCTCCTGTACAGCAGTGCAGCCTCCCACTGAGTGAGGCAGATTGAGCTGAAGCTGTGGGCCCGAATGTCTCCCCCCAGAGCCAAGTCTGCTGAGCCTTTCCTCACAAGAGCTGTCACTGGCAGAAATGCAGCTGAACACACTCTCTATCCAGGGAGCTTGCAGCAGAGAAGCATTGAGTTTGGAGAAGTGCCCCACTGTATGGCAGCACCTTGCACCCTGAGCTGGGTCCGCTTTTGTAGAGAGCATGCTGTTTTGAAAGGTTTCCAGCGTTTCTGACCTAGTGGCAGCCTGGAAATAGCAGCAGGACAATAGCCCTTGGGTATTAGGGTAGGGTAGCCCTGTCTCCTCTCCAGGCTGGGTCCTGCACATGCAGCTGCCATGAAAAATAAAGGCAGGTAAAATGTTACTGGAAGGCTATTGAAGCTGAAGGTGGAGTGGCAAACCCCACCCAGTGCTACTGTTTCCTCAGGACTCAGTTCCCTTGACCCCTGTCACTTTTGTTCATACCTTACCTGAGGCTTGTGCAGAACACTGGGGAGCCAGACAAGGCCCTGCCTGGTCAGATCACAAGCTCTTCAGTGCCAGACCTTATGTCTCCCCACATGTTTGCACCATGCAACAGGCCCCTGATCCTGACCATGGCATACAGCTGCTACTGCAGCACAAATGGTACTGGTTCCTTTGGAGATTTGGGTGACTGAGCCAGGTCTCAGTCCGATTGCTGCAGCTGTCCCACTGGTGAGCCAGCCTTCATCAATCCGCACCAGTCTCCCAGCAGGACAAGCATTTGAGAGCTTCATGTGCACTGAAAATTTATATTCACATAAACCACATGCCCCTGCCACCAGCACCTGCAGTGTAGACACCCGTGTTCAATCTCATTTTTCCCTCAACTGAGCGGAATGAACTTCCTTATGTGCACCAGTGAGGCGGTGGCCCAGAACACAGAGATGATGGGCGACACATTGGCTTCATATTGGTGCACATCACAGAATTCATGTGGCGGGAATGGGGCCAGTGGGTTCTGAGTGTGAGCGGGGGCTTAGGGCTGGGATGCAGACGTGTCAGGACTCTGGCTGGGAGTGTGGAGGCTGGGGCTGGGGTTGAGGGACTTATGGCTGAATAGGGGGTTGTTGAGGTGCAAGGGATCTGGCTGGGGTGAAGGCTCTGGGGTGGGGTTAGGGATGAGGGGTTCAGGATGCAGGAGGGGCTCAGGGCTGGGGGATGGTGTGCAAGAAGGGGTCCAAACTCTGGACTGGGGATTGGGTTAAAGGAGCGGGTATAGGCTCTGGACTGGTGGTGTGGGCTTTGGGGCCAGAGATGAGGGCTTCGAGGTGCAGGAGGGTGCTCAGGATAGGTGGGGGGACTCAAGGTGGGTGGTAGGGCATTGGAGTTTGGGATTAAATGCTCCCTGCTGGCAATGGCAAGGAAGGATGGCTTGGCACTGGGGTCAACTGAAAGGGGCTCAGCAGATTTAGGGCTTGGAGAGAGAGCTCTCCCTGCTGCAGCCCTGAGCCCCTGCATAGGCCTTAATGGGAAGCTTCATGGCTGGGCAACGTAGGGGGAACATAGGTAGACACATCTGTGTCAGTGAAGAGGGCTTGCATCAGCACAGCCAACTTCACCGGGGAGATGGTGTTCTGGCAGTGACAGAAAACTTCCCGTCTGTGCTAGGGATGTTAAATATCGGTTAATTGAATAGTCGAGTAACCTCATGAATTCTTATCGGTTACTTGACTATTCTCTAGCCCCCGGGGGTGGGGCCGGCAGCAGCATGGGGTGCCAGGCGGGAGTTAGTCCGCAAGGGGAGCCAGTTTGAAAACCAGCTCCTCTTGCGGGCCAGCTGCTTGTCATCCCATGCTGCTGCCTCTGATAATGAGGCAGCAGCACTGGGTGGCAGCAGCCCCTGTCTGCGTGGGGAGGCAGGGGTCTGAGCTCCCAGACCTGGTGCAAACCAAAGCTGAGCCGGGCTACCTGCCCACCCTGCTCCTAATACACTTTAAATGCAGAGCCACAGCAAGGATAGGTCCCACACCCAGCCTAAGTCAGAACTGAGCTGGGCTGCTGGCCAGCCTGCTAAAAAATGTATTCGTTGGGGGGGAGGGAAATGCGTGTATTCTATAGCATGAACCTATACGCTTTTGCTTATCGATTAATCAATTACACTAGTACATCCCTAGTCTGTGTTGCCTGTGTCTGCACTGTGTGCTATCCTGGCACTGCTATGCCTGCAGAGTGTCTGTAGTGTAGATGTACCCGAAAGTCAGATTTGGATCTTGGCGACACTGCTGAAAATCCAGAGCTACCCTGTGTCTACAGCTGAATGGCTCTGGGTTCACATGGGGTCATAGAAGCAGACCGTAAGCCTTTTGTGGCTCCTCATTGCATAGCTGGCCGTTCCGTTCTGTGGCTGCTGCATAAAGACAGACACTCTATTCATTTGATCGAATTGCAAAGTTAAATAAAACAATCCCTTAGACAGACAGATCACTGATTTCTGTGTTGGCTAGCATGTCTTCTAATCAACCACCAACTCAATAATGTTATACCTAGCTCCTTATTAATAAATCAAATACATCAACCAAAACCCAGCGATATAAATAGTCATGTAGAGAAGGTAAGATATTCAGATGTGACTAGTGATTGTCGATGCCTGGTTGAAACTCCTTAAAGGGACCTGATTTTCAAACTGCGATGAGCACCTGCAAAATCGAGCCTTTCTTAAGTGCCTTACACTTGGCACCCCCAAATTAGGGCACCCACAATTAGCTAGTTACTATTGAAAATCTTGGTCAGAGTTGCTGCCCCCGATGGGTCTTGGTACATGATGACAGCTAAAATTGGTCCAGACAGGTATTTTCTAGTGGTTTGTGTCCCCCTCAAATGAGACTTCTGTTACATCCCTTCGGAGGCTCTTTCCCTAGGGGGTGGATCTCACGCTCAGGAAGTTCTTCTTAATGGTCGAGATGGAATTTTTCTTTTCGTCATCTCCTCCTAGTCACAAGATCATGCTAAATAATTTCTCTCCATCTGTGGGCTTTAGATCCCTCCATGTTTTTTTAATGCACTTTTCCCCTTAGCAGTCGCTTAGCCCAGTGGCTCTCAACCTTTCCAGACTATAGTAGCTCTTACAGGAATCTAATTTGTCTTGTGTACCCCCAAGTTTCACCTCCCTTAAAACCTACTTGTGCTTACAAAATCAAAATACAAGAGTGTCACAGTACAGTTACTGAGAAATTGATGATTTTCTCATTTTCACCATACAATTATAAAATAAATCATGAACTCCTAGGTTGAGAAACCCTGGTATAGTAGATAGAGCAATATAAATGAGTCATTGTATGAAATTTTAATGTGCACTGACTTTGCTAGTGCTTTTCATGTAGTCTGTTGTAAAACGAAGCAGATTTCTAGATGAGTTGATGTGCCTCCTGAAGACCTCTGTGTAGTCCTTGTTGAGAACCACTGGCATAGCCTGTATTTAACTATTTTAATAACTCTCCTTCGGTCAGTCTTTCCCACCTCTGATTAGGTTTTTTTGCTTTTCTCTGAATTCCCATCCATTACCCTATCTTCATGTAGTGAGGCAATGTTCAAGAATGAATGCAGCGGTGTGTTTCACCTGGCCTGTGAGTGGGGGGCTGACAGCTCCCTCCTGGAAGACGTGGTGGCTTTGGTGGGCTTGCATTCTTTATCATCTTCTCATTCTAGATTGCAGATAACAGTACCAGCTGATTTCATCCTTCCTCGCTCATCCATTCTCCTCTCTTTCTTCTCTGCCAGATTTTAGCTGCATTAGAGAAGGATGAACAGGCCCGGAGGCAACGGCTGAGGAGTAAGCTGGAGCAGGCAATTGACACAATGGCCCTAAGCAGCTGAAAAGGCCGGGGCAGCCCTGACAACTTTCTAGCAGTGGATACTACAAGAGAGAGGGCCAGTGAGCGGCAGCAGCAGCAGCAGAGTACTTTGGGTCCAGAGCCAAATGGACACGCGGCACCGTCCACGTCTCGAAACTCTGAACACAAACGAACAAGGAAACCTACCACCATATCAAACCCAATCCAATCAGACCTATCCAGAGACCTTGCACAAGGGACGGTGTGGGCAGGAGTGCAAAGGAGCCGAGAAGAATTGCGGGGAGCTTGCAGCGCACCCAGCATAGCTGCTGCGCCTGGGGGCATGTCCCAGATCCAGCGATGAAGGCTGGCGGGTCAGGGACTGCACTCATTTCTAGGGCAACATGTATGATGTTGTTATTTTTAGCGCAGGGAGGGTGGGAGTGGCTTTTGTTTTTCTGTACTTGACTTGCTACCCCTTCCTCCTCACCTGCTTCCAAGCTCTCCACCCCTGTCCCTTCCTCCTCTCTCTCTCTCTCTCTCTCCCCTCCTCCCTGCCCCATCTCTCTGGCCTTCTGCCATTAGTGTTAACTGCTATATTTGCACAATTTACAAGAGAGCTACAAACAATTTAATTTAAAATCCAAGAAGTAGAACACAAAGATGGAAGGGGAGGTAGGTTCTAAATTTTGCAACAAACTGATAAAACGGGAGAAGGGGTAAAATTAAAGGACCGATTCTGGTAGGAGAAGGGTGAACATGGGTGGGGAATGGGAGACAAGTCCAGTAGCCTTGGGGTATTTCATAAAATTTGTCCTGTGCTCTGTTTGATTTGAATGTTGTTTAGTCCGAAAAGCAAAACAGATTTTTTTGTTAGCTGGATCAGCTCTTTTTTACCTGCTGCTTAAGTGATGTCTGAAGGTCACAATTCAGGAGGAGGAAGAATGGAGAGAGGAGAAGTTCTTCGGGGCGTTTTCCTAAAGCTGTGAATTGTGGGCCAGCGCTGTGAATCATGGCGGGGGAATGGCGTGGTGTCAACTTCGTTCTTGGTTTTATTTGCACGATGCTATTTCTGTGTGGGGCAGGGCAACTCAATGAAGGAGACTCGTAGAGCTTTTCGTAGCTGGAGCTTGTGCTCCATCTTCCCTTGTGAAAGAGGAGTTTCCAGGCAGCATTCCCTAGTGTCATTTGGTGCTATGAGAGGTGTCTGGGCCACAGAGAGGCCTTCAAATACCTCTCAGGCTGGGAAGCCATTGAAAACAGACATTTCAAATGGGCCTCTCCATGATTCCAAGGGCAGGCAGGTGACACCAGTGGGGAGATTAACGTTCTGGGATCCTGCTATATCCAAGTGGATTAGGAGCGAAGGACTTTCCGATCCAAACGGGTAGAACAAAGGGAGTGTCAGCAAGGGACTTTAGCACCCGGCCCAGCTTTGTCTCCCTTGAGAATGTTTCCTTCTGACACCCCCTAACAGCCTGAGGTGCTGAGCATCTCGGAGCATTTGCAGCTCTTGGTTTCCTTTAAAGCAGCCTTAATGAAGCCACTGTTGGTAGCTGGCTTGCACTGCAGCCAGGCTCCTACATTTCCACACTCCGAGGATTCTCCCAGCACCCCCAGGCAGGTTCCCACAGTTAAAGCAGTTAGAGACAGCAGCTGAGCCTACCCTTTTATTTAGCTAGGTGTGAGGTGCAGGGAAATCGCTTAATCATGATTTGTCTGCAGAAGTCTTTCAAAGGCCCATGAGGTTCTATAAGGCTTTTCTCTATCGCTTCCCTGGTTCCGGAGCAGCCGCTTGTGGCAGAAGGAAATGCAGGATGGAAGGAAAGCAGAAGAAAAAAGGTCCAGACTTGTGTGTGGCCAGTTAAACGCTTAGTGGTAATTTCTGTAGCTCTCTGGATCTGAATTCCCCACCTGCCAGGCTGTCTCGGATCCCTGCTGTGTGTATGCTGTCAGGAGCTGTTGTCGCAAGAGGCTGGAGGGGCAGATACCACTCACCCAGCTTTCTAATGCCGTCCCCATGCCCCAGAAGCATGGGTGACTGCGTGGGGCGGCTGTGCACAGCTCACACAGAAGTGATGCCCGTTATCCAGACAGCTCTGTGCTTAGTTGCTAGGCTGAAGGGCATGATAGAAAACCCTCTGATAGATAACGGGGAGAGAGCATGGAAGCGGAGAGAGGGGGACAGGAGGGACTGTGGGTTTTCCACTGTGACTTCCATGTTGGGCTGGGTTTGGGGTGCTCCTTCCCGTGTGTGTGTGTGTGTGTGTGTGTGTGTGTGTGTGTGTGTGTGTGTGTGTGTGTGTGTGTGTGTGTGTGTGTGTGTGTGTGTACACATACAGCCACCCAACCCCTGTGTGTGTCCCCGCCCCCCAAAGCCCTCCTGTGGAGTTACTCAGCCATGGTTGGAAATTCTATAGGAGTGATTTCCAGCTCATCTCTGAGGAGCACCTCAGAGAAAATGCCTTTTAGCCTTTGTTAGTCAGCTGAGAGCTAGGTGAGGAGCCAAAGCATTCTGACTTAGCCTGCTCCACAGACCCCAGGAATCAAAACCCATCTCACTGGGTACCTGCTCAGAATGTACCTCTCTTTCCCCTCTCCTTACTCTTTCTTCTCTCATTCCTCCCTTCTCCCCCCTTTCTTTTTGGGTGATTGTTGCATATTCTCATTTCACTGGAAACCCAGGGATCTATCTCCTTTGGAAGCCTCTGCTTGACACGTCAGATCCTCATGGCTTTATTATTTAAAGAAAGGTGCCGAGCCGCTGCCCAGACTCAGCGCAGGTGACCGAAACCTATAAACTTAAGTTTTTTGCATACTGCGAATATACATTGCTGCCTGGGCCAAGGAGGGGCCCACACCCTGCCAGATGTGGGCTACTGAAAATTTTAAAAAACACCGGCTCGGTTTCTATCCATTCCCTTATTAGATTACAAGTAAGGGGTGGAGGGGGAAAATAATGAAGTTTTTAATTAAAAAAAATAGTGTGTGTATATATATATATATATGTGGTTACATTCTAATTCTTGTGCCCCAGTGGGGTACTGTATAGTTAACTGAAGGAGAAACAAACCAATATTAAATATTAAATGGATTTACACAGCCAGTGGAAAATACCAAATGATCTGGAAGAAATTTCCAAGCATTTCTCACCAAGCAGAACAATCTTTTGAAGCCTACACATCTCTGATTACGTTGTAATTCTGTTTTTTGAATTAAAGAAGAGGAGAAGGAGAAGATTTAAAAAAATAAAACAACAAAAAAATACAAAAAAAATACAAAAAACAAATAAATAAATACCCAACCCAACCTGAGCCATCTCCGGAGTTGTGGGACCTGTGGGCTGTTGCATGACTGTGCTAGATTTTAGTCTGAGTTGATCTTTTTTAAGGAACAAAAACAAAAAAAACTGCAAGTGTTGAATACTAGAGGTTTGTTTAGACCTTTTCTTTTACATTTTGGAATTAATTTATCACTTTTTCATCAAAGACAAAAATTAATTTGACTTCAGCAGTTTACTTCTCTAAATGGTATTCAAAGACCCTTAAAGGACAGCTATGTGGCAGTGGGTCCCCAAAAGAGGATGACAGCTGTTTTGCTCGCTCTCTTGGGATCTCCTTCAGCAGTTATGAGAGGGAAGGAATCCTGGAGTGAAACTGGGCTGTGGGCCTTGAAACATTGCCTTGCGGACACTTTAGAAAATGAAGGCCAGAACTTGTGCTTGTGTAAATGAGCAGCGTTTCACTGAAATCAGATTTTTTTTTTAAAGAGAGATGAGGGCCATGTTGATCTAAAGTTTTCCTTTCTTGTTTTGTAGCACTCGTTGAAGCATGTTTCAGGCCAGTGCCACCAACCTAGCTAGGAATTTACACTCATCGCCATGGTATCTTGGCCGTAATAATTGACATTAGTGGGAAGGGTGAGGCTGCTTTATTATTTTTAACTCAAGAATGACTGGGTTGTTTTTTCATCCTCCAGCGACATCAAATACAAGACAGTTTCTGTGTGGACAATTTCTAGGCTGCACTTATACCGCACATGGTTTTTAATGATATCGAAGGTACATATGTGTGTGTGCACCCCAAAGTTCTGGCTCAGCTTCAAACTTTCCTTGTGCTCGGAGCATTCTGCACTTGGGTTTTGGTTCAGCCAGGCTGGAGATAGGAAAGAGAGGAACAGGGAATCTCAATTCCGAGCTGGATCCAAAGTTGAGATGCAGGCCTATCTTGGCTAGAGTGAGATTCTGTTCAACCTAGGTGGGCAGGAGGAGGGTGCAGTTCAGCTTGGCTGCCTGACTTTCCAGCCATTGGGAGCCAGCTCTGTCTTTTACTGAGCTCCTGTTTGACCTCTTCATTGCTGTAGCTCCTACCTACATTTCTCCCTTCCAGTCAGTCTGCCTGAGTCATTTATCTCCCCAACACAAATTGTCATGCCATAAGAACACAAGAATACTGGGTCAGACCAAAGGTCCATCTAGCCCAGTATCCTGTCTGCTGACAGTGGCCAGTGCCACATGCCCCAGAGGGAGGAAACAACACATGATCCTCACGTGATCCCTCTCCTGTCACCCATTTCCAGACAAACAGAGGCTAGGGACACCATTCCTATCTATCCTGGCTAACAGCCCTAATTAGCCTTAATGAATCAGGCAGGAGGATCCAGCTGAGAGGGAAGAGAGACAGAGCTGCTGTGTGTAGGTTTAAAGGGCAGGAAAGAGCCAAGGGCAAGCCCATATTGTGGAATAGGATACTGTCAGACGACGTCTCCATGACCTGAGAGATTTTTAAGAAAAGGACCTTTTAGAAGGAAATCCTCTCCACTCCTGCTAAGTTTTCAGATGTGACTTTTAGCCTTTCACATCTCACAGCCATCGTGCTTGGTCATGCTGACTTCTGCCTGTTAGCTCAGAATTCCTTCTTGCCGCCAGAACTGAGATCCTCACATGGCCTCAAACAGGATCCCAGGTAATGGGATAATAGCAGCAAAGTGGAGACCTGTAGGCTTCTTCCAAAACATCCTGCTGGGAATAAAAATGGGGAGGGAAATGCCAGAGCCCATCCCCACTCATCTCTCAGCACAGAAGCCTATGCCCTTAACTCAGGCTGTAAGGGTTGATGGTCAGTGCCCCCAGCCTCTGAGCCCTTGGGCTTTCTGTGCTCCCCCCTTTGCCTAATGCCGGTGTCATGGAGAATAGACCACAGGGATCCATCCAGCATTGGCCCAGGGTGGAAATGATCATGTGACTGTTTCCATCTATGTTATTTTCTGATTTGGGACTCTATTTACACCCGTCCTTGTGGCTCAGTTTTAGATTTAAAATGCAGCCAAGGTGCGGACGTGTCCCTCTCCAGCCTTCTCTCAAGAGTGAGCCCAGAGCCCACTGCCCACTCAGCCGCTGGCCAGCTCTATGGGCTATAAGCAGAGCCGTGTTCTCTTTGAAGGCACCACAATGCACAATGAGCTGTCCTTTAAGAAAGGCGGGGGGGGGGGGGTGGGAGGGGGGAACCAACAACAAAAAGCAGAGAACTTTAATAGTAACATACAGAGTCCTGGAAACTTTTGTGATTGTTTCAGACTTGAAGCAACTGTGCCAGTGTGGCTGGTCGACACCCTTCGACCGTGTAAATATCCTGCTATTTCCTATTTTAATGTTCTTCAGATTTAGTACTTGTAAATAAACACGCGCATCAAGAAGAGATTAAACATTTTTGCTAAATAACTTGACTTGCCTGGGTTTTTTCATGGAGGGGGAGAGAGAGAGGACTGGCAATACCTCGTGTTCCTTACACACCTTCCATCTCACCACAGTGATCAGCTGAGAATGGGACCCAGGCAATCTGTTTCCTAGCCCTCTGCTCTAGCAATGACCTCTCCTTCCTCCCCCACTAACCACCATAGCCCATTGCCTTCCCCACCAGCTGACTGACGGGCAACATGTGAGGATCTGTACCTAACTCAGCACTCCCTGCACTTGGGGCCAGGAGGGAAAGAAGTGGGCCCCATCCACAAGGTTTTTTCATGTTCCGTGGAACACTGGTGTGCCATGAACAACTTGCAGGTGTTCCATGACCTCTTTGGTTTTGTTACTTCTTTCTTTTTTTCGTTTTTTTTGTCTGACAATGGGGTTTTTTTTAAGAATATTTTCATAGGTGTTCCGCATAAAAAATATTATTGTTTGGTGTTCCGTGGTCTCAAAAAGTTTAAAAAACACTGGTTTAGATGGATGCGGCTTCTGTTCCTTGTCCCTAGCCATTCTGAACATACCCATCACTTTGGTGTGATAAGTAAATGCCAGAAAAGGATTATTCTACACCCACTCCAGCTCTGGCCTTCAGTAATGCAAGTTACTGGGAGAAAGAGGGTCTCCCTGAATCCCAAAGCTAAGCGCTGGGGAGCTGGAGGGAATATTCCCTCAAAGATCTGGGGCCAACCCAGGGCTAATCCCTTAAAAAAATGAACAAAGGTCCAGGCAGGGATGAAGGCTCCTGGCTGCCTGCACCGCTTCAGCAGGGGAATGGCTCTGACTCCAGGATGAATGGCAGCAAGAGGCTGTCCCTCCTTCCCAGGGGAGTCCAAAGGAAATGTGGGTTGAGACCAGAGGAGACTGGTGGCGGTTTCACAGACTGGGGTGCGTGTCTGTGCTGGAAAAGTGAGGAGCTGACAGCAGTGACTCGTATGATGCCCTGGGCAGGGAGTGCCCCTCGCTCTGGACTTGCAGCACTCCCAGCTAGTCTAGTATTGGACGGACCCAGCCAGCTGTGCCTACAGCCCTTTGCTGCTCTGATTTCAGGCCCCCCCATCCACATCCTCCAGGGCACCCTTTATCCCTGCTGTGCGGCTGACTGCTCCGTCAGTTCAGGCCATACAAGGCAAGACACCTATCACTTGCCAGTAATGCACAGCCTCCTAGAAGGAGTGGAAGCCTGTGAGTGTCCACTCCCTGGCGCTTTCCAATGGCAGGTGTCTGTCTCTGTGGGCTTCCACCCTGCTCCCTAAGCACCTCATCCAAGGCAGCACATCCATTCTGGAGATACTCCCAGGAAGAGAGGGGCCAAGGCAGCTTCTCCTGGAGACAGCCGGTGCTGCATCTTCCTGGGGCCACATGAGGCACTGAACTGCTGTTTGGAGTGTGGGGCACCTGAGAACCTGGCAGAGGTCAGGAGGCAACTGAAGCCTGATACTTCCTTTGCCAGACCTCCTCACCCCCAGTCATTGCTGGGTCACAATGGCTCAGGGTCATTCCCAAAACAACAGCCTGGGCGCACCCTGCAGCCCTCCCACAATGCTCCCTGCTAGATGGCAGGCCCATGGTGGTGCCAGCAGAGGCGGGAGCATCTCTAGCACTAACCTGGAGGGAACGCAGATTCTAAGCAGAGGAGATGCTCAGGTAACTTTCACAGCTGCCTCTCCCCTTCACCAGTACCACCTACCCCCCTGCTTTCACAACTCCTGGGCCAGGCCCCCCTGGAATCCTAAAACTGGCTTTAAAGTCATAGGGATTTTTTATCAATATTTTGGGAGGGGGGTTGTACTTGCTTTCTGCACCGTGGGTCATCTTCACAAGCTTTTCTCTGCAACCATGAGGGCTAGAAACTACCTTAAAAGCTAAGCGTCTCCCCATATCACAGGACTCCATACAAGCACACCGCCGTATTGGGAGGCCGAGGACCAGGCAGTGAGCATTAATGGTGGTGCTTCAAAGTAGGGATGTTAAAATGCAGGTAACTGTCTTAACTGTGTAATTGGAGTATGGGGCGGCAGTTGGCTTCCCAGGAACCAGTGCGCGCCAGGAGCCCGCTTTTAAGCCGGCTCCCGCCTGCTGCCCTGCGCTGCTGCCTCTGATAACTGTCCTTGCTACTGTCTGAAGCAGGCCCTCTAAGGCACCGCTAAGGCTTGCTTTGCTTTTCTGGCGCCTCTGAGGATTGCCCTTTTCCTTTTGGTTTCTACCATGGCTGCCCCTCCCTGGTGCAACTCTCTGAGAACACTGAGCTCTTAGCTGGTACTTTTCATCCAGCGAGCTCAAAAGCATTTTACTTAGGTTAGTGCCACGAGTCCCCTTTTACAGATGAAGAAACTGAGGCAAGGAGCAGGGAACTGACTTGCCCAAGGTCACTCACCAGGTCCATGGCAGTGCCAGGAATAGAATGGAGGGCTCCTGCCCCAGAAACCACTACTTCCTTCTCAATAGTGTTTCTTTTTCGCTGGCCTGGCCTGATTTTCCTTCATCGCCGCCCCTTCAGACTGCGACTTGTCCTGCCCACCTCCCCTTTCACTGCTCTGCTGCTCTCTCACCAGGGCAGTACAGAGCTCAGCTCCAGCCCACTACCTAGGAGTCCATCTTGCGCTCTCTTCCTTGCAGGAGGTGGGTTCAGCGGTATTGGGGGCAGGCAGGAACAAGGAGCAGAGAGGCCTGTGTGTGCCTGCCCCACAGTGTGTGGTTCTGAGTCCCAGCACACACTGCATGCATGTGAGGTGCCTCTCTGTCCATTCCGCGGCAGCCTCGCCATGTGTCGCCTTAGGGACAAGGCCCTGGGACTGAGCAGTTGACTAACTGCGCAGTTAACCTGGGTGAGGAATTGACACCTGCCCCCTCCCCCCCACACACATACACATCCTGCCCTCTCCAGGGCACAATGCAGGCAAGATGTGTCCTGGAAGAAGACAACTAGGGAGATGCCCCTGAGCTAAGCCCAGCTCTGTGCTCTGAAACACAGCTCTGCTCTGCCCTCCCAGTGGTGTGGAGCCCTTCCTGAGAGTCAATGAACCAATCCAACACTCAAGCAGTGGGGAGGGGAGAGAGGGGTGTATTGGGTCTCTCTCCCCACCACAGTTACATCCTTTCCTTACAGCAGGGATCTCAACCTTGTGGCCGGTGGGACAGCTGCAGCCTGAGCCGTTCCATAATCTGGCCTGCTTGGGGCGGGGTGTGTGTGTGTGTCTGTACCTTCCCCCAGATCCAGCCCCTGCTCTGTCCCCACCTTGCCTCTTCACACCATGGTCCGCCCTCTCCCCCCGCTTGTATCCCTTCCCTCAAGCCTCCTCGGGGGTTTCTAGTGGGCCTGGCATGGGGCAGCACCTGGAGTTGGGCCCCTTCCCTGCACTCATCGCTGTGGGGAAGCAGAGCAACCCAGATGCCTCTGCTCTGCTCCATCGCCATCTCCCAGGCCAGCCCATTCTCTCACTTCACCACGGCAACGGGAAGCCCAGCAGCTGGGCCCAGCGCTGGCCGGCTCGGTTCATTCCAAAAAGTAGCACTGGGGCCAGTTTACAAGCCAAGCTGCTCCTGTCCAATCCCCTGGAGAACCTAAGGTTAGACACTGGTTGTGGGCAGGGGAATGAAGAGGAGAGGGCCTAGATGGGCCTTGGTGAGTCTTTTCCAACACTTACAGGGCTGATTTTCCAAGGGTTGTTTATTACATTATTTTAAACTGTTTGATTTCACTCCACAGCTTTCAAAGGTTCCAAGCATTGTGACCAGCTGCAAAGGAAACAAATCAGTTTCCCGGAGACAGAGGGAAGAAAAGAGATAAGTAATTGGCAAAGTTCAGCATCTAGTTCCCAAGTGCTGGGATCAAAAGAAGCCAGTCAAGGCCCATTGGGTTATGTGTGTGAGGGGAGGGGGGATGCACACCAAGGTATTTTAATTCTTCTCTCTCTTGCTAGCTTCTTTTTTCAGCTGTTGACTGTGTGTGTGTGTGTGTGTTTTACTCTGTGTCTACACTACATACCTTATAGCACTACTCTAAGGGCTGCAGTGTAGCTGCTCTATGCCAGCAAGAGACATCTCCTGATAACATAATTAACCCACCCCCAACAAGCAGCGGTAGCTATGTTAACAGGAGACGCTCTCCCTCCAACATAGCACCGTCCACAAGGGAGTTTTTGTTCATAAAATGTATGTTGGTCAAGGGTGTGGTTTTTTAATATCCCCTCACTGACAAAAGTGCTAGTGTAGACACAACCTTAGTCTCCACTCTGAGCTACCAAGGCTGTTCCCTCTTTCTCCTTCGCTTTGCCAGCCTCAGACAGCTAGCGCTAACCTCTGTGTCTCCTGCTCATGAATGGCCTAGTCCACCTTCACTTCCCCTGCTCTGTCTGCCTTTGGCCTAGGCTCCAATCCCCTCCTTTCGTCTGCCCCTGTGGATCTCTGCCAAGGCTGTTCCTGCTTCCATCTGTCTTCTGCTCTTGGTTTTTACCAAGGCCAATCCACCTCCCTTCCAACTCTTCTACCAGGCCTTGGCCAAAGTCTTAGGCTGTTCTGTGGCCCCACACTGTGCACCACAGTGTTGGCTAACTGCTGCCGATTTAATTTTCTTGTTACTGACTCGTGTGGCATGCATCACAAGGGCAGCTTCTTTGCACCTGCTGCCAGTTATTAAGAATATAATGAGGGGTTTAAATGGCTTTCCTTGGAGTTGTCCTCTGCCGCTAGTAGCAGTCATTGATTACATTTCAAATGCATTGATTTCAAGGAGTCATTTAAAAAAAAAATCCCACCATTCCCAGAAGGGAATCTAGATCAATGTGGCAAACTAGTCATCAGTCAAAATCCATCATCTCTGGCAGGCCGGATACACTACAGACAGACATTTAAGGATGGCTACGTGGAGCAGAAATGTGCTTGGTGCCCTACTCCATGGCACACTTGTTCCCTGAAAGAGGCAGAAGGAGAAGTGAAACCTGACGGAATAATAATCAGTAAATTTAGCGGCCACCTCTCTATGGTCTACAGCAAGGACTGAACCTCAGCTCTTTAGCATCAAATGCACAAGCCTCTGCCACATGAGTAAAGGAGTAACTGCATCAGCTAGCTGTCCATAGTAGGCTCTTCTCTTTGCTAGGGCTAGCCACTAGTAGAGACTGACACAATCGCACACATGGGGCCCAGTGGGTCACGCAAGTACTGATATAACTGCGTTGCTAAACGCCAGCTGGTCCAACGCACAGCAGTCCGCCTTCAGAGCAAGAGCGACCTGCATGTTCCCTTGGCTCCCTTCAGTTCCTGAAACGCTTCAAGGGCCTGGGCCTGATATTTAAAGCCTCCAACAGCTTTAAATCCTCTTTCAGTGGCTCTCCTCTAGCCACAGTGTACCCAGCCAGCTGAGCTAACCAGTAACTGCTGGCCGATGGCGACGACTCTGGGGAACTGACTGGGATGCAGTCCTTCCTCACGGAGTCAGCGTGAGCATTGCCGCCGCACTTGGTGGGAGCTGGGTCAGACCTTTGGGAATGGGTCTGTGCTGCTGGAAACCAGCCAGAGTTCAAATGAGCCCCCCTCAGGGTTCACAGTGAGCCCTGTGTCTCCACCCAAGCTCTCCTGCGATCATGGCTGACGAATGGCCTGGTGCAGTGGGTGGCAGATGGGTGGTGAGAGAGGCAGCAGGGGAGAAAATCAAATCCCTGGCGAAGCACATCTGCTTCGATGTATCCATCACGCCAACGTGACAAAATGGTGGGTGTGAGGAGAGGGAGGGCACCTTGGAGATGCTAGGGATTGCCAATTTGCTAATCACATAAAGCCGAGCACCCTTGCCCCACCCTTGCCTCACCTCCTGTCCTGAGGCCCCACTTCACTCAGGCCACCCCCCTTCCTTCCATTGCTCACCCTCCCCCCCCCTTGTTTGCTCATTTCCCCCAGGCTGAGGTAGGTTGCAGGAGGGAGGGCTGGGGGGGGGGGGGGGACAAGAGGTTCAGGGTGCAGAAGGGAGCTCTGGGCTAGGTCAGCGGCTTGGAGTGTGCTGGGGAGCTGACAGCTATGCCAGGCCCCCGGGCAAAGTGGAGTGGGAGTCCTGACTCCACACTCCCGGAAGGGGCAGGGCTGAGGGAAGCAGGCCCTTAGCGCCGCCTAGACCACAGTGCTCTCCTGAGCGCTGCTTGGAGTGTGCCCCATGATGCCTCCCCAGGCAGCCCTAGGAGCCACCTGAAGCACCACAGCAATGCTCCAGAGATGATTTAAGGGCTGGGGGCGCAGCAGCAACAGCCGAAGCACTGGGGCCCTTTGAATAACTGGGCCCTGGGGCAACCGCCCCCTTTGCCCACACCTCTCAGTGGGCTTGGATGTGTGTGTGGGGGGGGGGGGGTTGTCAGTAGTGCAGACTCTGTGCTGGGCCCAGGGATGAGGGATTTGGGATGCAGGAGGGGACTCCAGGCCGGGCCCGATGGGTTTGGGGGGGGCACTGAGGGTTTGGGCGTGGGAGGAGATACAGGCTTTAGGAGGGAGTTTGGGTGCACAAGGGGGGCCTCAGGGTTGGGGTAGGGGGCTGGGGTACAGGAAGGGAGTCAGAGTGTGGGCCCCAAGTGGTGTTTACCTCAGGCAGCTCCCGGGAAGTGGTGACAAATTCCTCCAGCTCTTTGGTGGAGGCACGGCCGGGGTGGTTCCTGGCCAATGGGAGCTGAAAATGTGATGCTGAGGGCGGGGGCAGGGCGCAGAGCCCCTGTGGTTTCCCCTACACCCAGGAGCTGGAGAACTATGTCATTGCTTCCCAGGAGCCAAGCAGAGCCAGGTAGGGAACATGCCAGCTCTGCACCACATGGACTTTTAACAGCCCGGTCAGGGGTGCTGACTGGAGCTGCCAGGATCCCTTTCTGAGCGGGTGTTCTGGTTGAAAACTGGACACCTGGCAGCTCACTGAGCATCACTACCCACACTTGGGGCTGGGAATCTCCTGGGAACTGGCTTTTCCCCACGAGATTTCCACAGCTTCCTGCTAGGCCAGTGCTGTGCAAGGGCATTTGGATGGCCCCCAACGGCACTGGGGAGGCCTCACAAAAAACAAGGAGCAAATGTAGAAGGTAAACTTTCTGGAAGATTCCACAAGGCCTGTGGTTAGGGTTGCCAGATGGTATTTTTTGTTGAAACCAGACACACTTGACAGTACATCACAATCTACATTACATCTTAGTTAGAAAATACTGGACATTTATATTTTCTCAATTTGTTTCCTGAACAGAAAGCTCAAATGTTAGACTGACCGGTTCAAAACCGGACACCTGCCAACCCTACCTGTGGTTTGGGTAAAGTCCCATAGGATGCAGAGCGGGAGGAGCATGTTCCATTTTTTTCTTCATTTGCCCTTTCGTGCTTCCCTTCTGAGGTATGAAATACCCACACAACCAGGGGAAATTAATCAACAAATTTCCTGATCCTGCAAACTCTGATCTAGTGCCAGAGGGGGCAGGGAATGGGATACAGGACCTTTCTCCTCTAGGGAGTGGCAACCTTGATCCAGATCCAGAACAAAAAATGAGCTATCTGGGGCTTTTCCCAGCAAGGGGCCACTGGATCTGACAAACTATTCTCCACAGTTGAATCCATGTACTCATGCAGAGCTCACTGCAGGATTAGGGCATAATTAACTCTCCAGGGGAAACAATGAAACTGACCCTATGGACAGGTCTATCCAATATATGAAAGGTAAATAACCTGAAAAAATACAGAACAATGTTTTTTTTTCTTTTCTCTAATCACTTTGTTCTAGGAGTTTTCAGCATTACTTGGAAAAGCAGCAATTTAAAACCACAACCTAAACCTCACAGGTATAATTTTTTTAAAGGTGAGGCTGTTCCTTTAAAGTTGCACATTTAAAAACAAACAAACACAAAACCAAAGATGTGCGTAAATTAAAGTACTTGGAGTGACTATTAAGTTAGCTTTGTTACACATAGCCTTATGTTTTATAGTGTACATTTTGCTCTCCTACATTTTATGGTATACATTTTACATTCAACATAAACAGTAATATGCTAAGCTATGCACTATATCTAAACTATAGGGGTATAAAATACTATATATTTCTGGCATGGAGGAGTTAACTTTACTATTTCCAGGCTGTTTGTGATTGGGGAAGTTAAATGCTGCATGAATGTAACTTTTGGCACTAAATTTCCTTTGGCTTCATAAAAAAAAAGAGCAGGGAAGGAAGTGGGGGTAGGGTAGGAGAGGAAGGATTGGTTGTCCTTGCTACTATTAGAATTTGCATGGTGTCAATTCAGGTTTGAAATCCTCTCCTCAAAGAGATGGATGGGATGAGTTTCCATCTCTGCTTTCCACGAGGCAGGAGTTTCACCTGTGTGACAGTTGCATCATCGCAGTGGCAAAGCTAACTGAGATGCTGGCTAAAAACAACAGCTTAGAATGGGCAGATGATTGTAGGAAGCAGAGAACGTGCAGTGACCTTAGGATCCCCAAGGATTTATTTTGGGTGAGTGATTTTCTCCTGCTTCTTACGTGACATGGACTTTGTGAGATGCTCGGATGCTTTTATTTGATTGTTTTCATTGCAGTAGTCAGAGAGTTTCCACAGTCACTTACAAAGCTTCCTCAGCATAATTAGCCCATAGCAATGCTCACCCATTCCCCGGAACAATGTGTGGTGGGATGTCACCTCTGTTGATGCCTCTTGCTCACAGAGTAAGGCTAATTTAACCCCTGCTCAAGCTACTCATCCACTAAGGAGAGAAACTCCAGCCTTTGTGGGATTTTCAGCCTCAGGGAAAACCACCTCAGATTGGCTGCCCTTTCTCTCTGCAACACCCTCTGGAGAAGGGAAGGAGCCAGAACTAGCAAGAACTGAATAAAATTATGGGAAAGGGGGATCTGGAAAGCACCAGCTTGAATTTCACAGCTCTTGACTAGCTCACAAGTGAGGGCAGAAAGGCTTGTGCACAAGACCATGGGAAAAGCAGAAACAGACTGTCTAGTGCTTTACTGGCTTGTGTTTTGGTGCCCACCATTAACAAGGGGCCCTGTAGCCAATATCTCAAAGGACACCGTAAAGACAGCACAGACTCTATACGGAGGATAAGAGGCCCTGACATGCAGGTCTGCTGCTGCTGTCCAAATCAGCAGTACGGATCACCCAGGAAAGTTTTATTTCCTATACTACATAAAGCACAAATCACAGGCACATCCATTGGCTCTGTATCACAGAATCATAGAAGAATGGGGTTGGAAGAGACCTCAGGAGGTCATCTAATCCAATCCCCTCTGCCCAAAGCAGGACCAACCCCAACTAAATCATCCCAGCCAGGGCTTTGCCAAGCTGGATCTTAACAACACCTAAGGATTGAGATTCCATCACTACCCTCAGGAACCCATTCCAGTGCTCCACTACCCTCCTTGTGAAATAGTTTTTCCTAATAACCAATATAGACCTCCCCCACTGCAACCTGAGACCACTGCTCCTTCGTCTGTTGTATCAGAACTGCATGGCACGTGCTGACTTTAACCATCCATGCTGAGTGTTGTATCTAGCCAGGTATTCGCCTCTCTGCCTCCCTGAGTACCAAGAACATTCACAAGGGAGGGAGAGGAAGATTCTGTCTCAAGGCCAGTCGAGAATGCCACATTGCCAGCCCTAGAGCTGGATGAGTACTGTGTTCCCACCGGACAGGCACAGCCTGGCAACTTCTCCCCACTCCTCTTCCAACAGTGGGCTTGAGTGCTGACCAGCAACACACAGCTCTTGCTGTGGGAGGGGAATTCTCACTTCTCACCCACTCAGCCTCTTTGCAGGTGCAGCTGGCCAGCAGCAATTGCTCTGGTGATTTCTGTGATGTGGGCACCTGTGATGTGCTTGAGAGGGCAGGCCCAGTGCCTAGGGACCAGCAGCCTCCAATCCACCTTTGACACTTCTGGGAGGGGAGACTTTTTTCCATTCTTTCTTGCAAAGCCCAGACAAATAAAATGTGTCCAGCTCCTAGAGGAAATGGCGAAGGCAAATAAATAACCTGCTCGTGTCGGCGTCTTGCAACCACTGCATAAATCTCCCTACGATCTAACCCACGGTGGCCCTGGTTTCACCAGGATGTAGCTAGAGAATATGGGAGCAGGGAAAGAGAGCACAGACTTTCAATATTCTCTTCTGCCAATTTAATGAAGATGATAAAAGCAACAAGGATGAATAAACATAGCAGTCCTGAAGCAGAAAATTAGGCAAGTTGGGTTGCTCCATCCCAGAGATGGGATGTGGGTATCTGTACCCGTGCTATTGCATACACACACATCCATGCTAGGGAATGGGGCCAGACTCACAGGATTGCCAGCTCTTTCCGTTTTATCCTGGGGTCTCGCTAGATTTGTTGGGACGAGGTTTGAAGTTCCGCCTCCTAGGATCACGTGATTAAGTGAGAGCTTCCACTTCTCCTTTTACTTGGCCTCTAGCTTGGAAACATGACCTGTGCACACCCAAAAGAGCCAAAAAGCAGAAAGTGAGCAGACAGAACCCAAACAAGATCATTTACAAATCAAAAGTCATGCTTATAAGGCAATTTCATTTTGGGGGGCCCGACTCATTAATTTTAAGGAGTTGCCATGCTTGGATTCATTCCCCACGTTGGCTCTGGGTATGCTAGTTCCACTGAGGTTACCAGGAGTTTCGCTGTGGTTTTAAACAGGGTCAGGTTGTCACAGCCGCTCTTTGGAAAGAACAGCAGGTGACAACAACTATGCTGCTGCTGTTAAATGGTATCATTAACCCAGAAGATGGTGTAATATAGAATCATGGAAATGCAAGGCTAGTAGGGACCGTGAGAAGTCATCTAGTCCCACCCCTGCACTGAAGCAGAATCATGTAACCTAGATCATCTCTGAGTAGTGTTTATCCAAACTGTTCTTACAATCTTCAATGATGGGAATTACCCAACCCCTTGGAAGATTCCAGCGCATAACTATTGTTAGAAAGCTTTTCCTAATAGCTAACCTTACGCTCCCTAGCTGCAGATTAAGCCTATTGCCTCTTGTCCTACCTTCAATGGACATGAAGAACAATTTATCACCATCCTTTTGTTGTCAGGGCCCCACCTCGGTCTTCTTTTCTCAAGGCTAAACATGCCCAGTTTTCAAAATATTGTCATAGGTCAGTTTTCTAAAGCATTGGCCATTTTGGTTGCTTTCCCATTCCCACAATTATATCCAGTTCTCTCCAGCTTCTGCCTGTTAAACATGTCTGCCTTGCCTAGGCTATGGGGAGATCTCCCCTTGGAGACAAGGCAACCTAGATATTGTAGGTTCTCCTGACTCCCGTTCCTTATGTTTCTCAGTGAGACCCATTTCCCATGCAACAGGATTTTTGTTCTCCAGTGCCTGTTTGTCTGTCTCTTTCTTCTCCTGTGCACTGTGATATACCTGTCATGCTTCAGCCCAGAAATGGCAATGCAACACACTGACAAAGTCTACTAGTGGCCTGTCCACTGGAGGATAATAGCCTACTTATTACTGCCAGCTAAGGAAGCTACTTTTTTAGCTCAAGTGGAAGAAGGCCGTTCTGGGTATATAAAGATGCTGCCTTCAAGTCCTACTGATGACCAATGTCATTACAAAACGAAGCCTGAGTAAGGCCTTGAGCTGCAGAAAACACCAGATCTTCCTCCAACAGGAAGTCAATAACACATTAGCAGAGCATGTGACACATTCCCCCCTCTACCAGAATGGGATAAAAAACCTACTTCTGCTAATGGAGTTGCTCCTTTAGCTCAAATATGAGCTTGTGCTATAGATTTAATGGTCCCTTTTGGTGATCCATGAAGTAAGAAAACTGCATGATCCTGATTTGGGTCTGAGGAATCTGGATTTACCCATTCTTTGCTCATGCAGCACCCTGGCAGAAGGGATGGAAGTTGTGCTATAAAAGCTAGTTCCTAGAGGATGTTTATTATTGTATAAAATGCTCTCATGCTGCCTGAATGGATGGACATTAACTGAGTCCTCCTCACCCCCAAATTGTATAGCTTGTTTCAAACGGGAGCCATGGAGCTAGTCTGGCATGAGGTGTTCTCTGTAAACCCTCCTCTTGGCCCTTGCTGCTTGCAGGTCCATTATCTGCCAGGTACTTACGGGTGTTTCTCTCTTAATATTCGTTCCATTATTTTACTGGGGATTGAAGTTTAAACTTCCCAAATGGTAAAAAAAAAATCCCCTAATAAATTCCTGCATGACTGATGGGACATACTGTAATACAAATTGCACTAGCATCTCCAGAGAGCAAGCACTCCTAGCAAGGCGGCACAGCCTGCAAAGACAGCAATAAATGTCTTTGTTTCCAAGTTCTAGTGCACTGCTAAGCAGAAAAGGATTATCAGAGGCTGAGAATGATTGTGTAATCTGCAAATGCACTTTATTTGATTAAATGATAAAATGTGAACCTTCCAGCAACAGCATACGCTAGTAGAGTCTGAGACACAACTAATCTGGTAAATCACCCATCAATATAAAAAGCCAGACTGTTGAAAATATCTTGAAGTGTTTTCTGCCCTGCCCTGCCAATCTAGGCTCCCCAAAGTACCTTATCTTCATTGACCCATTTGTAGGCTCCTAGTAGGAATTTAATGTATGATTCCAAAGGTAGTGAATGCCCTCAGCAGCCTGTTAGCAATTGGATATGTTTGCACTCCTGTCACTGGGGCTATGTCTATACAGGGCAGGTTCCACGACAAAAGTGTTGTTGACACGCATAAGGCGCCAAACGTGAAAACTGGTCAAACTGGTTTTTCTGCCTCCTATTGTTGACATTTCATGGCTACATTGCTAGCTTCCCTGTCGACAGACAGCACGGCACTGTGGGTGAGCATCCCACCATGCCGTACTGTGAGAAGGCAGAGCTGATCCCTGCACTTCTTGCGTTTCCCCTCATAGCTCTGTGAGTTCTCCGTGCTGAGGAATGTCAAAGCAGCACAGCAGTCTCTCCAGCCCTCCCTCTGCAGCAGAAAAACAGGAGCGTTCCAATGATTTGGTTTTTGTTTGTTCAACAAACAGAGCAGCTCACTTAGCTGTCAGATACTTCCTGGAGCTTTGAAAGGGGAGGGGCGTACGCCTGCAGGGCAGCAGAAATCACAAAATACTGAGCATAGTCATCAAAGCAGGCATGATGGGATACTGGTGGAAGCTAGCCCTCTCAAGAAAACAAACAGCAGAGTCCACACTGGCTCTTTGACAATAAAGGGAGGGGAAATGAAAAAAAGTCTCTTTCACAGGCTCAGTCTACACTACAGGGATCTATTGGAAAAAGGTACGCAAATTGCACTTTGCAATTTGTGTACCTTTTTCTGATAGTTTTTTCAGAAGAGGCTTTTCCAAAATTTGGCCTGCCTAGACTGGGCCAAATTTTGGAAAGCCTCCTCTTTTAGAAGACCTCTTCTTCCTCATGGGAGGAGGAAGACAGTGCTTCTGAAAGAGCCCGTTTGCTCTTCCGCAAAAAAAAGTGGATCCCAGAAAAACCCTGTAGTGTAGACATAGCCACAGGGATGGAAGGTTTTTGTTGCTAAAACTGGGTATTTTTCCTGACAAAAGTCGCATTATAGTGTAAATGCTCTCACTATTTTGTCACCAAAATGCAGGTTTTGGTGATGAAACTTGCCAGTGTAGACAAGGACTGGGTCTGACTGCAGCTTGTGTCGACATACCCAAGCCAGCTTTCATCTAGCTAGCTCAGGTATTGCAGCAGCTGTATGAAATTAGCCTGGGTTCCAGGAGGTCGTGTACAGACCACACTGAATTATGTGCTTTTGTGACTTCACTGCTCTGGTCCCCAAGCTCACTAGATTAAAGCCAGCTGGGATATAGCTACAGGAAAATTTAAATTGTCTTGTAGAACTGAGTCTTTGAGTGTGTGTGTTGTCACTAATATGTGTGTAAGTACAACTCAGGGAAATGATTCTACATGTAGCACTTGCCCCATAGCACCTTGCAGCTGATGAGCTTTGTACTCATTGCCACCCTCTCTGAATTCCTCTCCCCCCACATTACCCTGCGGAGGACCTATCCTGATCCTCATGTCACAGATGGGGAAACTGAGGCACAGTGCATTGATGTGGCTTGCTCAGGCTCATGCAACGGGTCAGCAGAAGTGAACCCAGTTCTCTTGAATTTGGTGCTCTAACCACTGTACCTTGTTTGTGTTTAAATAATAGTTTTCCGGTTTTATGGTGGGCTTAAGTTTCTCTCCAGAAAATGGGATCGTATCACCTCAGTTATCTTTCCGTCCACTTCAGAATATCCCTCTCAGTTTTAAACTCTTCTTCCCTCTCCCACTCTGAGCTTGCATCCCACTCTAAGCCTCCAGTGACCCATAGCTGTCTCCTTTGTGCCTGCTCTGTCTTCCTCGTGTTCCTGGTGCTTTTTCCTTTTTCAGGTGCTTCCTCTCTAAAGTCACCACAACCCTTCCATTTCTCTCTTTTTGTTACAACAGTAGCAAGTTCTGGTACGACTGTGGCCAAAGGGCACTGTCAAACAAAGCCATGGGTTGCCACCATGTGGAACCTGCATTGCGTCGCTCCATGGAACACGGTGCATGAGTCTGTGAATGTTTGTGTTTACATGTTTGTCTACACAGGTAACTTCCAGCCGCTGTCCTCTCACCGAAACTCCTGCTCTTGGGCTACCAGGAAAGGCAGCTTGATGAGATGGCAAGCAGGAAAAATTGTAGGGCCATTAATTTACTTTTTTCTTGTGCTTACCATGCTGGAGATCACTATAAGGCAATTCCTGATGTTTTTAGCACGGAAAACTCCGAGTGTCTTCAATGAGGTTTGCAGATGAAGGACATTGAGGCTTGGCCTTATATATTCCGAGACTGCTGTATTCCCCTCGGGAATACAGCTGACTCTGAGGTGGAACACAGAGGACATTTAAAAGCCCACAGTGATGTTATATAGGTTGAGGACAGGGAAAATCCCATTGAAACTGCACAGGGCTTTGGGTTAGGCTTATGTAATTAGTCGAGTGTCCTGGACAACCTCCATCTGGACAATCCCTTACCTCTTCCATTGCTCCTCTTGCAAAGGCTCCTGGATGGCCCTCAGGCTGTAGACCCCAGCGAAGGCTTTCCTTCCCCCATAAATGTTTTTGTTGCTGATGTGCACTGAGCCTTAGAGCAGCAAAACTTTGCAACATGTGCCTGGTCCCAAGTGCTCCAGTAATCTTCTTAAGCCATGTGCAGCACAGACCAGCAAGGCAGCTCCACAGTCGGCACAGCCCGGAGAGGCTTAGCCATTACAGATGTCATTAGACTCATCCTCTTCTTAGACTTAGCAAAAGGGCAGGCAGAAAAAGCTCAGTCACTAACTGGTCACAGAGCTTATGAGTGAGGAATGCCTGGCAGGTCCGATTGCTGGGTATTGCTATGGCCCAGATGGCTAGTAGCAGCCTTTAGTATAGTAAGGGCCTGATACAGGCTGCTTGTGCACAGACAGCACGAGGTGTGGGAAGAGCTCATCCTTCTACTTCCCCCATCACCAGCATGTGTATCCCTGTTCAGAGGACAGCTCGATTCCTTCACTCCATAGCGCCCCCTGCACTAAAGACTCGCGCCAGTGCATGTTCTGACAATGCAGTGCACCCGCACTAGACATGCAGTTTCAGTGCCTAGGGTAGTTATCCTGTAGCTCCTTGAAGGCTGGGGAGTTTGCATTGTTAACTCTGTGATTTCACAGAAACAGGACGCTCCTACCTACAGTGTGTGCAACATGCTTTGTCCAGGAAAAGGACATCTTATGCAGCTGCAGTACAAGTACCGGCAGTGACACAGTGCTGGGGTGACCCAATCGCAGTGCAGCAGCAGCAATCATGTTCAATCCACACTGGCAGTGTGACATTGCAGGGCCACCCGATGCCGCATGGAATAGTTGGGAGAGCCACTCTGCAGAAGTGCAGTCACAGCAGGTCTGGCAATGCTTGGGCATTGCTGCGGGAATGTTTGAGGCATGTAGCCAGCATGGCAAGCGCCATCAATACTAGACAGGCCTCCTGGGGGAGCATTGGTGTGTGCTCCGAGGCCCCTAGGTCTCTCTCTTGCTCCTATAACACACAAAATAAGTAACACTGAGATTTCTGGAGCTACTGAAAGCTTTTAGGTCTCCAAAACCCATTGAAGTGAATGGGAGATTCAGGTGTCCACATCCCCTAGTTAGATTCGGAAACGGAGCCTTAAATAAATAAAAATGGAGAAGTGCACCATGTCAGACATCAGTGTCAGTCCTGTCCTGGCACCTGGATGGACAGGTCAGGTGCTGTCTTTGGGGCTCTTGGATGTGGAATGTTTTCAAAAGGAGTATGAGATGGAGCAGCAGCAAAGATTCCTTTGGCATGTGCATGACGAGAACAATCAAACAGGGGCTTTATTTCCAGCCATGGGTGATGATTATGTTTCCTCTGAGCTTCTGGGGGGAAAAAAATCCATAAATCGTGAGGGCAGTGAGGGCTGAGTGCAAGCACCACCCTCTTCCCCTCCCTCCCTCACTAATGAAAATCACAGTCACTCCAGGAGGCAACTGGTTTATGTTTGTTCTTTGCTTTAAACAAACCGCTAAAAAGCCCATGTCTTTGTGGCTTGAATTGGAGCTGGGGATCATTAGCAACTGGCAAGCATCGAGTGATGCACACTGATGAGTGATGATCAGAGACTTCCCTGCCCCACTAAAGCAAATTATTGCTACAGGAAAATGACCACCCAGGTCTGTGGAATTAAAGCCGGAGTATTGATTTATTGTGCATTGTATAGCCTCGGACTGACAGTACTAGAGACTCAAGCCATTTTCTTCTCCCCAAAACCAGGATGGCAATGGGAGTGTCAGGGCAGGCTTCTACCACTGCTGGTCTGTGGCCCTTGAAATCAAGAGCTTTCAAAGGGCTTTGCCAAGATGGGCTAATGGCATCATCTCCATTCTACCAGGGGGGAGACCGAGGCAGAGTGAGTTGTCTAAGGTTGCACCATGACCCAGCCAAAGATCTGGGAATAGATCCCTGTCTCCCAGCTTGGCTTCCTGGCTCCTGGACCGTGATAAAACATGAATCCAGCATCCGTATCAGCTGAGGACATGGACTTTTGGATACATGCTAATTATTTTCCTGTTGCAATGGGATAAAGACACTGTAGAATGTCTCTAAACTTACCGCAGCCTGTGATTTCACAAGCAATTCAATCAGCTCTCTTGTGACCAGTCCCACACCTGCCCTTACTGGTGACTCCTGCAGGTTTCTCCACTAGCAACCTGTCCACCATGCAAAAATGCTTGGATAGCTCCATGTCTTCCTTGTCCAGACAAGGCTGTCTCCCCACTGACCTTGCAGAGGGCATAAAACTGGAGTCCTTTTTGTGCATACTGACTAACAGCTCCTGTCCTACTGCCTTGAAGGGAAAGCCTCTGATTTCCAGGTCACTGCTGGTGGAACTAGCTGGCTGCAGCTTAGAAAGGTGCCCTCTTTTCTGAGACTTATAATTGCTCTGTGGAGACGCTTGGAGCAAAGCCACGGTTCCATTAGCTCATGATTATCTGAGCAGGGAGGCAGCAGGGGTGGAGCGGGGAGGCACTGGCCAAGGCTAAAGACCATGACCAAGACTCTTTGTGATGACTGTCAAAAGCAATTTATTGTGAGCTGAAGTCAGCTGAGGAATAATATTGCAGGGAAGCCCAACTACTGCCTCGTTCACTTCGCCACAGTTTGCCCTTCTACAGGCCGGCTAGGTGAACCCTGAGATACCAGGTGTCCTGGCCCTCTTGCATGATACCCCAATAACTGAGGCAATTCCAGCTCCCCTGGTGCTAAAGTGTTACGGCAATGTAAGGGCATGGCCACACGCCCGGCTCCTCGTTCAGATGGACACAGAGATCACTTTCACACTAATCTCCTTCTGCTTCAGTGATGAATAACAACAATCCGATAATGAATTGGCCTCCTCTTCCGTCTGCTGGATGGTAGCAGAATGGCTCAACTTTCCATCAGAGGCTCTATCTGGCTAACAGCTCGGGCAGGGTCTCTTTTAGTGCAAGGGATTGAGCCCTGTGCTTTGGGAGCAAGAGGATCTGAGTTCTCCCCTTGCTGCTGTGATGTTTCTGGAGGGCAGTGGTGTGCAATAAGGTAATACCAAGGATGTTGTTAGAGGCCATGTGTTTGTGTCTGCATTTTGCATTGCTGTATCTTCAGTACAGAACACTTGATAAGCAATCATATATGAAGCCTAACAATCACTGAGCCTCACAATTTGGTCTCAGCGTCCCATTAATCCCACTGGGGAAACTGAGGCACAGGGCCTAGACATAGCTTGTCCAATGTGTATCAGGCAGGAGTAGAAACTCTCTCACTCCAGTCCCTACTACATGCTCAAGTCACTAGACAGCACTCCCTCATCTTAGGGTTCTTGTGTGTCTGGTGCTTCCACAACTGCCCCAGACTGTTGAACTGGACTTTTATTCCTTCCCCAACTTATTAACAAAGTTCTTCAGTCTCATATCCTAGTCTCACAGGGTTCTCTTCCACTCTGTGGTAGCCCAATTTCCTTTTATAGCCCATATGATGACTGTCCTAATTACAATTAAAACAGGGAATGCTCTAATCAAATCTTTTACTGTTCTTGACAAACCCAGAAAATGAGTAAAAGTAGTGACACATGGTGAACAAAACCAGTGAGCTGGTGCTAATGCAGAGAGAGTTTAGTGAGGCAGAGTGATTTAATTTTTCAGCCCTTGTCAGCAATAAGAGGATGGCACAGAAAGAGCAGGCAAGCCATTCCAGGGATGTTACTCACTCTGTAACTTTCAGGGTCCTCCATCACCTGACCCGTCCCTCCTGTTGGACACAGATCTGAATATTTTTTTACTAATTTTCCTCAGATCTGTTACCATGGCAGCAAAACCCTTTAATGAAGGGAAGAGTGGGTTGAGCCGATGAAGTAGGAGGTGGACTGCAGGAGAAGATACACCACTAGGCTGATCCCATGCAGGAGGTGGGATGATGGCTCAATGGTTTGATTTATTTGACAGCTGAAAATGTGGATTTCAATTCAGTTCAGGGCATGTGCACCAGTGAGATGTGGGCTTCCCACATGTTCTGGAACAGATGCAGGCTCCAACTATGATCACAACATTCGCTCTCCCTTTCAAAAAATCCGCCAAAGAACAAATTGTTCTCCAACCATGGTCAAAAGGGACTTATGCTGCAGTCTGAATTATACTGAGAACCTGGCTGCTGCAGCAGCTACAAGAATAGAAGAGATGATGCTGGTAAATGGCAGCCTATGCTCATGGCCACCGTTCTTGTTCTACCTAGCTGGGTGCATGCTGTCAGCAGGCTGTACCATTCAGAAGTGGGCTGCTCCTTAGCACTTCAGGCTCGTGTTTGTAGGAGCCATGCTTGATGCTTGACTCCCTTGCAAAGGGAAATAAGGTCAAAAAATGAAGAGCAGGCCTGTTTCGGGGTGTCCTCTCCATCATGGCATGGAGTTAGGGGTTTTCTTTTCTTTTATGCACTAACTATTGTTGAAAAGCCCCGAGGAAGCAGGGGCTTTGGGGTTTGATCTGAAGGCTGCCGTGTTTGTGCTCATTCTCAGTTCTTGTGAAAGGAGTTACTGTACTTTGCTGGCATGGTTCTTCCACCCTGTTCTTATGAATGTCACTCTCGCAGCTGGTATCTGATGAGCGTGGGCAGGGGATACTGGAACAATTTTTACAGTGGGAGTACTGAGAGCCCTGCCAATAATAGAAATCACCTCAACCCAGGGGGTATTCCAGCACCAACCCCCCCACACCTAGATCTAGCACCCATGAGTGTGGGTCTCCAGAACTGCTAGCTGTACTAGGAGAGGTGATCCTCTTTTGGCTTCTGGCCCCTGACCTTCCATGGTACCACAGTGTAGTGAGCTGGAGACTAGGGGGCATGTTTGTGCTGTATGCTGCCACCCCTCAATGTGCTTCTTCAGGATCCCATTTTCAACTCTCAGTGCTGTGCACAGCTGTAATGGAACCTGCAGGCCAGGAAAGCATGGCTTCTTGTGAACATAAGAACACCACACTGAGTCAGACCAAAGATCCATCTAGCCCAGGATCCTGTCTTCTGACAGTGGCCAATGCCAGATGCCCCAGAGGAAATGTACAGAACAGGCAATCATGTGATCCCTCCCCTGTCACCCATTCCCAGCCCTGGCAATCAGAGGCTAGGGACATCATTCCTGCCCATCCTCCATGAATTTATCTAGCTTTTTTTTGAACTCTGTTATACTCTTCAATTTTACAACATGGACCCTCCTGAGCACCCAGAATTGGTTACAAAGCATTTCTGGACACTGTAGCCATTTGTGCCTCTAGAGGCAGGGTGCGAAAAAACCAGTAGCCTAGTAGTGATGTCCAGTTCCATCTGAAAGTACCATTGTTAAGAGCTTAGTGCCTGGCCCTGTCTCCAAATTGCCCACTAACACCAAAACTTTCCTTAGGGCAAAGACACTCCAGGCGGTGGGAGTGAGAGAGTGTGTGTGTGTGTGTGTAACATGTGGGTGACTCATTTTTCCCAGGGCCAGCGCTAAGCTTTTCTTAAGAGGCATGTCTACCCAAGGAGACTGACTTGTGGCTGAGTTCATTTGGAACCAGTGGATAAATTCTGCTGATGCCAGCTCAAAGCAGGCAGGGATAAATTGTCAAATGCGGTGCCTGAAGGCATCTTTAAAAATTCACGGTTGCTTTTCAGTCACGGCCGCACCTGATTCATAGCCAGTCAGCTGCTTTAAATACAATTTTTAACTGGAATTTGGGTCCCGGTGTTATTTTCTACGCTTATTACAATGACTATTTTTGTTCATCGTGGAGCAAAGGGAAAAGAACAAGAGGGGGAAGGAAGAAAGAGTTTAATTTTGCATCCCTCCCCAGTAAGATGTTTCCATATCCCCTCCCCAGCCCTGTCACAAACAGCCCCTTGGATCACAAAGCTGAGCAGGTTTAATTTACTTCTGCGCGTGTGACAGAATGTCAGCGTTCAGAAATGAAGGCTGATGCCAACGCAAAAATTCCCTCCTCACCAGGCAATGGATTTCAATTACCATGTCGTTTGCTTCTGAGTGGATTTATCAAACCGGGCCCATAAAGCAAATTGAATAATCTTGTGCTTGAGACCTATCAAATATAAGTATTATACTTGAAAGTACTTTGACAAAATAATAAAGGCAGAGCAAGGGGAGAAAACTACCAGCCCCATTTAATGCGCTACGACGGAACTGAATCGCCTCTGAGTCTGAGGCACCCTTTGGTTTGGGAGCGTTTTTGTTCTTTTCACTCGAAGGAGGATATTTGGGGCTTTCCAGATAACATGGTTGATTGTTGGCCCCAGGCCATTTGGATCACAGGCAGATAAGCCTTAAGAGCTAAGTCTGCTCTGTCAATAATAATGCCTTGGATTTATTTATTGAGAGAAGCAACAAGGCTGGTAGAAAGTGAGACAGCAAGTAGCACTCAGGCAACCTAGGTTCAAATCCCTGGGCAACTTCTTTCCTCTCCTGCCAGGGGTCTGTTTAGACTGTAAGCTTTCTGGGGCAGGAAATGCTCCTTACGCTTTACATCTACCACAATGGGCCCGGATTTCACTTGGGGCATGTAGGTTCTGCCTATGCTAATAAATTATACCTAATGCTACTGCTCTCTAATGTACACAGTGCCTGAGGGCACGTCATTAGCGTTGGCCCCACTTTAAAGAAGAGGGAAAAGTCACTTTTCCAAGGGTGCACATTAAAGCTGTGGCAGAAGTGAGAATAATAATACTTACTAATGACATCTTTAAAAAGCATTTCTCCCTCCCCACCCCACTGCAGAGCAGCTTTAGACATCAGACTGGATGTTCTGCATGAGACTAAAACAATTGAAAAACACAGCCAGGTAAACACCACTCTCTATCTGTTAGGGCACTAAGGGTGCCCCTACCCTGCAGGGCTTAACTCGAAATAAGCGACACAAATTGAGCCACGTCAATTGTATATCTTATTTCAAAATACTTATTTTAAAATAGGGAGGGTCTACACAGCACTTATTTCGAAATAGAGCACTCTTCCTCCAACTTCCTTTATTCCTCACACAATGAGGCGTACAGGCGTTGGAGTAAGAAATACTCCAGATGGACAGTATTTTGACACTATTTTGAAATAACTGCCTGCTGTGTAGATGCGGACTAAGTTATTTCAGAATAGCGCTAGTTATTTCAAAGTAGTGTTTCAGTGGCGACATACCCTAAGACTGTAATCCCTGGGTAGCACTAGTTTTTGAGGTGTGAAATGAAGCAGGTTGGTGTTGATACCACAGGCAAATAGAAGAGGATGAAGCTCAGGTGAGAGGATCTGTTGTCTCCCAAATCTGTGAATCCCTCCCTTGCAATTTTCTAATCCATCTTGCTTGACAGGGACAGCTTTGTTCTTCTGACATACAGGCTCCCTACAGGGGACACCACAGTACTGGGATGTGATGTGAGGCCCGTTGGCCAGCTCCCAGCTTCATTAGTTCTTCCGGAAACCAGTCCAGATCCTCAATCAGCAGAACATTGGTGTGGACTCCAAAATGCCAGGTGCACCCTTGGTATGGTCTGTAATTTGGAAATAGCAAAGCAGTAGGAACCCGTGACTAGCCATTAAAGGGCATGTTGTCATGAATATGATTAATAATCAGGCCTCTGCCTAGCCAATGCTAGTTTGCAAGCTAGGGTTGCCAATTCTGACTGAAGCTATTCCAGGAGATTTTTTTCCCCCCAACATGATGTCAAATCATTTTCTGAAAATATCCTATTCAAATCTCCCAGATTGCTTTCTATAGTCACCGGCAGATCGGTGTTCATTCTGTGAGACTCCAGGATTGGCAACTTTACACACAGCCCAAAACAGAGGCTATGTCTACACTACATGCTTCTTGTGCAAGAAGCCTTTTGCGCAAGCGTTTTTGCGCAAAAACTTCTTGCTCAAGAGCACATTCACACCTCAAAGCACATCACAAAAACATGGACTCTCTTGCACAAGAAAGCTCTGATGGCCATTCACCTGCGTTTTTTCCGCACCTCTGGAGTGGCCACACTTGCGTTTTTGCACAAGAACTCTTGTGCAAAAGGGAGTTATGCCTCGTAAAAGGAGGTTTACTTATGGCAGAAAAAGCTCTCTGTTCTGCTGTGTTACCCTTGATTTCCTTGCATAAAAGAGCATTTGAGGTGTGAACCTCCATGGATTTTTGCGAAAAAAACCCTGCAGTGTAGATGTAGCCAGAATGTAACAGTGTGCATATCTGACTGCGCCCACAAATGCTTTTAATAGCTCTCTGAATGTCACAGATGATGAGCATTATGGACATCAATGGGGGCTGAGGGGTTGCCTGACACCTTTGTCCCTAAATTTGCATCTAAGAGCCTAATCTTGCCTATGGAACTAGTGGCCTTAAATTTTTTAGGCAGGTGAACTGACTTTGAGGGGATGGGTGCTCTCAGCTTGCACTGCATCTGAAGCGGGGCAGATGTTCAGCTCTGTTCAGAGACGGGCCCCTGGGTGTTTAGCTGACTTTAGGCATTGAGGTTTGCTGGTATACACATGCATGATGTGTGTCCCTCTGTCCACGAGAGACTCTGAGCAGGAGCTGTGTTCCAGGTCCTTGTGAATGGGGTTTCCTTCTCATGAAGCAAATTCACCCTCTCGCCAAACTCCCCCTGGCCTCTGAAGGAGCTAAAGTGTAATGGAGGGCACAGATCATTAAAAAAACTATTTGGAAATGTGTTTCCCTGTCACTTACCAGCGTGACCTTAAGTCCCTGATACCTCAGTGGGGATTTTTTGAGGCCCACCTCAAAATGCACCTGCTGAGCCAGCTGCTCCCCCAAGAGGGAAATGTGGTTTTCAAGGGCACTGGAACTACAGCTCTCTCTAAGGGCAGAGGAGTGGCAGGGTTGCTGGTGGCTGGCCGGAGTCTCCTAAGAGTCTTTCCCTCAGACCACCCGCTGTTCGGCCCTGTGGGATCGATACTCTGTCCCCATGCTGTTCTCCTTTGCACTCACTCCCTTTGCCTCCTTCTCCCACACCACCCTCTTCCTTGGGTTACTTTTCTCCTTGTACAACTGCTCTCTTCCCCGTGATCCTTCTGTCCAGCCCTTCGGCTCTAGTCTCCACCTGGGCAAGGCACTCTCTATTCTTAGATGATGTGTGTGTGTGTGTGGGGTGGGGGGGGGGCCAACGACACTGTGACATGGAGAGTTTGGCGGTGTAAGTGGAATCAAAGTGCTACTGTCCCTTTGTGTGTGTTCCCTCCCACATGCCTGAATGCCCATTGCTTCCATTGGCCTTTTTGGGATCTGTTGGTTCCAGCTCAGCAGTCAGGCTGTGTCAGGGGTGCAGGAGAAAGCTGATGGCATTTAGCAGCTAGAGGAGTCAGTGGGGGCAGGCTGACTGAATGCGTAAACCTCCTCCCCTTGTGAGTGCATTTCCTCATCCAACCAACCTGTGTCGGAGGGAATGTCGTCAGCTCTCACAGGGCAAACAGAACCCTGGGTACTTACAGTTGAACCACCTGGTCATCATCCAGGCAGCTTCCTTCTTTAAGCATGGCCAGTCTGCAGAGGAACATACCCATGCAAATGCCTCTCTCGCTGGGTAAAGTTCCCCCATGTGTCACATTACTGGATTTTAAGGGGAGCAGCTAGATCACTGCTGCACTCATGGGGGGGGGGGGGCTGTTTGCCTCAAAGTCCGTACAAAGGGGGCCATGTAAGGTGTCAAAGGAAAGTTTATGTTCTACTGATTCTATGTCTGCTATTCATGTACTTCTGTGATATCTGTATGTGGAGTTATGAATATGGACTCTGTGCTTGTACTGGGAGTGTTCTCTGTCTGAGACAGAGCAATGGGCCTGGACTCCCTGTTGTAAAGAGCAATTGTTCAGTCAATGACTATGCTAATTAGCAGGGCTCAACAAATACTACAGTCTACTCGCCATGGGTGAGTAGATTGTAACCCAGAAGAGCCGGGTTTGGGAGATCTACGCATGCACAGAACGATCTGTGCATGCGCAGATCACTGGACAGTGCGTCTGGCGAGCGGGGCTTGCCACGGTTCGGCGAGCCCTGCTAATTAGCAAGACTCCAGGAACAATGGCTCTCAAGGTGCCCAATGCACACCTGAGGAATGCATCTGAAACCTGCAAACCAGCCAATACCATGGCTGCTGACATGGGACACAGGGATAGGTCACTTGGCTGTGCGACCTGCTCCAGCTTGGAAGGTACCAGGGATGGATATAAAGTGCCATGAGGCAAACTCCATCTTGTCTTCAATTCTGCCACTGATCCCAGATGCAGCCTTGTGCGGGACAGCAAGCTGGGAAGGATGGTCGACCCATCCTGACATAGGATGTACACCAGAGACTTTTAAACTAGCAGTTTATAACATCTCTGCTGAGAGCCTGCATCGAGAGCTTGGTGAGTCAATGCGTGTAATGTATTTTCTCTAACAGCCTTACTTTCCATCTTTTCTTTCTTCTGTTAATAAACCTTTAGATTTTAGATTCTAAAGGATTGGCCCAGCATGATCTTGTGGGTAAGATCCAAAGTGTAAGTTGACTGGGAACTGTGGCTGGTCTTTTAGGACCAGGAGAACCTGTTCGGGGTAGGTGAGATTGGATTCTATAACCCCTCACCTGTGTGTTAGGCCCGGGGCTGATTGTGGCAGAGGGAGAACTGGGCTGTCTGAGGAGTTTTGCTTGTGAGGCTTCCTGCTGGCTGGATTGGCAGCTGAAGTGCTCAGTGTGACTGGTTTGTGGCCTATTTGGGAAAGACCTCCAGCAGCAGCAGATTTGGGGCAGGGTGAGCGGGGCAGCTGCCCCGGGCCCCGCGCTTGCAGAAGCCCCGCGCATACGCCGTGGTGCCTCGGCGTATGTGTCATGTCAAAGGGGGAGGCCCCACGAAATTGTGCTGCCTGGGGCCCCACGGCACTCTCATCTGCCCCTGACTTCCAGTCAGGGGCTGTAAGGAGCCCTGATTTTGAGCAGACACCCTCAGTGGTGCCCAGACCCAGCCTGGTCCATCACACCATCACAACAACAGGGAAGGCTCCTGAGAGAGTCCGCCAGGCATCATCACTGCAGAGACTCAATTGAAGGCTTACGTGAATGTGGGTGACACTATTAGGGACTGTGGTGATGTATGCCCACCCCATCACAGGAATGGGACTATTCCGGGGTGTGGTCACCGCCTGATTGATCACCGAACCGACGGCCGTCTCACTAGTCCATAAGTCTCTTGTTCCCTGCACAACTCTAAGTCTGTAAGTAGGCCTGCCCTCCCTTATTTCCCCCAGGAAAAATGGCCTATGGGACAGGGTCAATAAGACTTTCTGGCTTCAGGGTAGTATGGCCCAATAGCCAGACTCAGGGTACGTATACACTGCATCCCTAGTTCGAACTAGGGATGCAAATGGAGACAATCGAAGTAGTTAATGAAGCGGGGATTTAAATATCCTGCGCTCCATTAACATGATCTCGCCGGCACGCTAGTTCGAATCACAGCTGATTCGAACCAGGAAGTGCGCGCCGGGACGCGTTAGTTCGGACTACAGCCCTTAGTCCGAACTAATGTTACTCCTCATTTTTTGAGGAGTAACATTAGTTCGGACTAAGGGCTGTAGTCCGAACTAACGCGTCCCGGCGCGCACTTCCTGGTTCGAATCAGCTGTGATTCGAACTAGCACGCCGGCGAGATCATGTTAATGGAGCGCGGGATATTTAAATTCCCGCTTCATTAACTACTTCGATTGTCTCCATTTGCATCCCTAGTTCGAACTAGGGATGCAGTGTAGACATACCCTCAGGGTATGTCTACACTACCCTCCTAGTTCGAACTAGCGGGGTAATGTAGGCATACCGCACTTGCAAATGAAGCCTGGGATTTGAATTTCCCGGGCTTCATTTGCATAAGCGGGGAGCCGCCATTTTTAAAACCCCGCTGGTTCGAACCCCGTGCAGCGCGGCTACACGGGGCTCGAACTAGGTAGTTCAGACTAGAATTCCTATTCCGAACTACCGGTACACCTCGTGGAACTATTCCGGGGTGTGGAACGAGGTGTACCGGTAGTTCGGAATAGGAATCCTAGTCCGAACTACCTAGTTCGAGCCCCGTGTAGCCGCGCTGCACGGGGTTCGAACCAGCGGGGTTTTAAAAATGGCGGCTCCCCGCTTATGCAAATGAAGCCCGGGAAATTCAAATCCCGGGCTTCATTTGCAAGTGCGGTATGCCTACATTACCCCGCTAGTTCGAACTAGCGGGGTAGTGTAGACGTACCCTCAGTGAGTACCCTTGCTTCAGGGCAGTAGGGCTTAACAGCCCAAGTCAATAAGCTTTCCTGGCTTTAAGGTAGTATGGCCTAATAGCCAATGCCAGTGAGACTGGGGTCATGCCCCGGAAGGGGGAACTGGGCCCACCCTGCTCCACCAGGGTCCTATAAGCAGTGGGGCTGCCTACCATTCCCTCTCAGCAGGGAATCTGGCTGAAACATGCCACTGCACCCTCCCTGGGTCGCTTCCTACTGGTTCTGCTGGGGCGTTGTCCCACGAGACGGCTGAGTCTCCCAGCCCCCCGGCAGTGGTTTCTCCCTGGGTCTCCGTTGGGGCTGAGAAGTGGCAGTCTCCTAGAACTTCAGCTCTGCCTGTCTGGGATGTGGGCTGTAGCAGCACAGGAGATCTGTCTAAGAGATCCTTCCTCTTCACTGGCCAGCCCAGACTGAGCTGCTCTCTGGCCTTTTATACTGACACAGCACTTGGAGCATGCCCAGTCTAGTCGAAGAGGCGGGGCTTCCTCCGCCCACAGGGTTTTCTCCCCCTTCCCCGTTCTAGTGTGGGGTGTGCCCACCCCATCACAGGGACACGCTGACTTCATCGTTCTTTTTTGTCGTGAACAAATGCGTTGTAGGGTGTTGTCTGGCTATGTGTCTCTCCAGCAGCTAGACATGCTGCTCCAATCAGGGACAATGATGACTGTCACAATCTTGGCCATAGCAGCTGGTTGAAAAGCAGGAAAACAATTTAGAAAAAATTTCCACATTTCCAGTGGTTTCCATTTCACAGTGCTCAGGATGCATCCATTGTCCATACATATGCTGTTACCTTTCTAATTAATATTACATTGTTAGTAGGTAGTTATGACTATTTATTATTTGTATTATCATAGTCAGGGCCCTGGCTCCCATTGTGCTGAGCCCTGTACAAATACAGAACAAAAAGACATTCCCCACCCCAAAGTACTTATTACTGAAGTACCATGTTGCTGGGCAAGATAAATGAAAACCAATTTGAAAAAAATAGCAATTAAAAATGTCCTGGAATTTTTTGCAAAAACCTGGAAAACTTGGAAAAACTTAAAAAACAACAGTTAGTCTAGAAGCACCTTAAAGACTAACAAAATATGTACATAGTATTGAACTTTCGTGGGCACAACGAAAAACTCATGAAACCATCTATATGTTTCGTTAGTCTTTAAGGTGCTACGAGTCTATTTGTTGTTTTTAAAGTTTTTCCTGTTACAGACTACCCTTCTGAAGCTCTGGAAAACTTGGATAATATTAATGAAAGAAGTGGAAAAAATTGCAACATGATCCAATAAGATGCTCACTAGACGGACAGATTAGGTACTGACACAAGTTGCCAGATTTATGGCCTTTTTAGGGGCAAAATGGGCCTGCAGAAACGGACATTTGAAAATGTAGTTGTGAGCAATCAGCTCTGCAAAGGTCTCAGACACACTGCATATGCTTTCTTCTGGCTTGCTGTTGGCAACAGTACAATATATTGTATATGTGGATGTGAGAAACACCATCCAAACTATGGCATAAATTTCACACCACGACATGTTAAATGGATTTAATACGGCACTTGTCAAATTTGCTAAACTCTGTCTAGATCTGCAACCTCATTGTTTCCTCTGGAGCGGCTGTCCTTCACTTCCAGTCCTAATCTTCAACCTCCAGGGCTGCCAATACAGGGCTAAATTTAAAGACAGAAAAAGACTATTTTCAAGAGTGTATATTTTTATCTCCATTAAAGTCAGCGTACCCCCTAATTACTTTCCTACTCTCTCTTTGCATACACTGTATATTGCAGGCTGTTGTTATATTTACATAATAAAGCAGAGCCAGGATTGTTTTGTATGCTTCTCCCCCACCATCTCTCTGATCTCTCCGTTGAAAAATGCATGGAAAGCAACAGATGTTTCGACTTTGTAGCTTGAACCTTTCTCAACTGTTTGAAGATTTGATGTAAAGTTCTTTGAACATCAGTTTCAGAGGAGACTCTCTTGGAAACGGTTGCCATGCAAAATTCATAATTTATGGAGATTTCAAGGTTATGGTGGCGTTTCAAACTTTTTTATTATTATTTTTTAAATAGTTTACATGGTGTCTGAGGCAGTGGTTTTGTCTGAATGGAGGGAGCTGCCAGAGCCTGTAACCCTGGCTTTTGGGTCTTGTCCAGAATACAACTCCTGACTGTTTAGCTTGGGCTTAGTCTATATGAGGAACTCATGTTGGTGCAACGAGGTCATGCAGGGGTGTGGAAAAGCCACGCCTCCGAGGGAGGTAGTGATACTGACCACTTGGTTGATGCAGCTGCCGCCTCTGGGGAAGCTGGAGGGCCTACCTGGATGGAAGGCAGCATTGGCTGCAGGGATCCAGTTTCTGAGAGATGCAAGACCAAGAGGGAGTGGGCTATACATTTAAAGGTTATAGACCACGGGTGGCACGTGAGCTGATTTTGTGTGGCATGTGGCCTGGCCGGCGGGGCTGCGTGACGGGCGGCTGCCCTGTGTGCTGTAGCTGGAGCCAGGCTGGGGTGAGGCCTGGCCCCAGTTCCTGCTCCACAGCACGCTTGGCCGGCAGGGTTGCATGGCAAAGTGGGGCTGCTCCAGTAGCTGAAGCTGGAGCTGGGCCCGGGGGGGCAGCCTCCCTATGGTCCCGGTTCCTGCTCCATGGCAGCCATGCAGCCCGGCTGCGTGGTGGGCAGGTGCTTCGGGGAGCGTGACTGCTCTGGGGGCGGCCAGCCCACCTGGAAAAGCGGAGCTGCTCCGGGGGCCGGGGCTTCTCCAGGGGAGGCTAGGCCATAGGGAGGAGTAGGGCACCCTTGAGTTGGCTGCCGGAGCCAGGCTGGGGTGTGGCGGCTGCAGGGAGGAGGGGAGCTCACTGTGGGGTGCAGTTTCCCTGCTTCGGAGGAGGATAGAGAGATGCAAAGCCGACTTCCATCCCTTCCACTGCCTTGGCCTGGGAGTCCCATGCCCGCCTCCTCCAGCCCGCTGCTCTCCGCCCTGTCGCACAGCTCAAGCCCTGGAGCCTCGGCGCTCCCTGCTCCGCTCACCTCCCTTTCTGCCTCGCGGTGCCCCCGGCAGGCGGGCTAAAGACAGCGCTGAAGTCACACCCAGCCACCAGCACCATCGCTGCCAGGCCCCCCACTAGAGGGTGAGTGCTGCCCGGGCTGTGGCTGTGGGGCTGCACGGCAGTGGCTGAGGGGAGAGGAAAATGTGTGGTGGGGTCTCCCTTCCCCAAAACCACATTGGCCCCATGGCACCTGGGTCCTGGCAGGAAGGCGAGGGTCCTATTGACCGGACCCCTACAGGACCCCACCTCCAGCAGAGCTGGACACCTTGGGGTCACCCACTTGCTCACCCCTGCCTTGCCCATTTCCCTGACCCCCCCCTTTCTCGAGCCTCCCTGACCCCAGCCCGTGCTGGTGATCCTGCATCGCGCCATCTGCAGGACTGGAGCCAGTGCTGGGGGGAAGCCCCGAGGCTCCATGTCGCATGCAGCTTCTGGGGAAGTGCACACACTGGTCTTCCCCTCCCCCCAGAAAAATCCAGAGTGGAGCCCAGGGCAGGAGACCAAGTGGAGTGCATGGTGGAGAAAGTTCATCCCCCCTGGGAGAGTGGTGTGGCTCAGGGCAGGAGGGTTAAATCTTGGCACGCCACTTCGGAAAGGTTGCTGACCCCTGCTATAGACTCTAGGGACCATTGCAGTGATTTATTCTCACCTACATAACACAGGCCATTGGACTTTCCGGAATTAATTCCTATTTGCACTAGAAGTGCAGATGCTTTTAAAAAACAGCGAATCTTGATTTAAAAATTGCCACCACTGGAGGATGCGCCACAACCCTTAGTAAATAGTTCCAGTGGTTAATTACCCTCCCCATTAAAAATCTGCACCTTAATTCTGCTCTTACTTGGTCTAGTTTCAGCTCCCAGCCATTGGGTCTAGTTATACCTTTGCCCACTAGACTGAAGAACCCATTATCCTATTTCTATTTCCTATTTGGTACATATAAACAGTGATCAAGTCACCCCTTAGCCTTCTAAGATCTTGTCTACACTACAAAATAAGGTCAAATTTGTTAAGGTTGATTTTTAGCATCTTTTTTTGTAAAGTCGAAGGTGCATGTCTCCACTATGCACAAGAATTTGATGTAGTGCATCCCCAGTAGGGTGGCTGCTGTCTACTTTGACAGTGATGCACTGTGGGTAGCTACTCACAGTTCCTGCTGCCCCTTTGCATTCTGGGTTAGGCTCTCAGTGCCCAATGGGACCAAAGCAATGCCGTGGGTAGATGTCATCAACGTCCCATAATGCACTCATCTCCTTGCTTGAAAGCAGTGTCAAATGATCTTTTCATGCCCTTTTTCCCTTGGTTATCCATGGAGATGCCATTCCAGGGCAAACGTGGACCCCGTTCAGCAGCAAAGTTCTATGGCAATCATAGCAAACATCTTGCTCCTTATGCTGCAGTATGTCCAGAGCCTAGCCAAGGTCCACCGGAACAAGGAAGAATGTGAGGAGGCAATGAACAGACCCTAGCGTGAAGCACTTGAGTTGAACAATTGGCAGATGCTGGCGGCGTTCGATCCTCTTGACACTGTGGAATGCCAGTTCTGGTACCATGAGACGAGCACAGACTGTTGGGACGGCCGAGTGCTGCAGGTATTGAACGATCAGACTTTTGCATGTGTAAGGCCCCTTTTCCCTTCCCTGAAGCACAGTAATAGCAAAATGAGACCCACTCTGACAGTTGAGAAGTGAGTGGCAATAGCTCTGTGGAAGCTTGCAATGCCAGACAGCTATCGATCAGCTGGGAATCAATTTGGAGTGGGGAAATCTACAGCAGAGGCTGTAGTGATCCAAGTAGCCAAGTCAAGCAATACTGCTATGAAGGATAGTAGCTCTGGGAAAAGTGCAGGACATAGAGGAGGGCTTTGCTGCAATGGTGTTCCCTAACTGTGGTGGAGCAATAGACAGAACGCACATCGTTATGTTGGGATCCGTTCTCCTTGCCAAGGAGTCCATAAACTGCAAGGGATACTTCTCGATGGCGTTGCAGGTGCTGGCGGATGACATGGGCTGTTTCAGTAACATCAGTGTGGGATGGTTGGGGTAAGTGCAACATGCACACATCTTTAGCAACTCCAGTCTGTTCAGAAAACTGCAAGCTGGAACTCTCTTCCATCAGAGGTATTGAAATGCCAGGCGTGATCCTTGGAGACCCAGCCTACCCTTTGCTCCCATGGCTCAGGAAGCTGTACACATGCAGTCTGGGCTGCAGTAAGAAGCAGTTCAACTACAGGTTGGGCAAGTACAGAATGGTGGTAGAATGTGCTTTTGGCCATTTAAAGGGAAGGTTTCACAGTTTATTGACTAGCTTAGACCTCACCAAAAGCAACATTCCCGTTGTTGTGGCAGGCTGTGAAAGTAAGGGGGGAAATTTTATGCTGGAGCGGGGAAGGGGAAGGGAAGGAAGGTTTCAAGGCAGAGTATTTAGCCACTAATTATGAGTATCCATGCTCCAGGGCACTAAGGAGAGCACATTGAGGGGCACTGCAAATCAGAGGGACTTTGGAAAACAGCTTTGTGAATGGTGAGACAGAGCTATAACAGTCATATATGTTGCTTTTAATGAGGTGCCCCCTACATTAAGGGGCTTGCTTGTAAAACCTGTAACACCCTCCTCCTCCATGCAACACAAGCAATAAAGATACTGTTGCTGAGAAATCATGCTTTTTTATTTAAGGGATCACAAGGAAGCAGGGCCAGAAAAGGAGTTCAGGGTGGGGCTTCGGGGAGAGGGAGGGAACAGCAAAAGTGGCATCAGTCCCCAGGTTCAGTAATCACACAGGTATGAGAAAGACTGCCTGTTGTTCCAGGACACATCCCTGGGGGTTCGGTGTGAGGCTGCCTTTGACTCCTTCCCTCCTTCCTCGCATGTCCTAGGGTACCTGGGAGAGGAGGCTATGGAACTTGGTGAGGAGGGAAGGTGGCTCCGCACGGGCCGGAGGGGGTTTCTGCACCTGATTCTCCTGTGAGTCTACCAGGTTCATCGTCAGCTCCGCCACGATCCTCAAGCCTTTTTGTGTCTTCATTTTGCATTCCCTGCATGTTCTCCTGTACTCACACTCTGTGCGCATCCCCTCCACTCATTTAATTGCCCCCTGTCCAACCAGGCAGATTGCATTTACTAATTGAACGTATCATCCCGATTACATTTTTGCCTTCGGATCAGTGACAGCCGAACAGCTGGAGAAGCCAGAGCTGGAGGAATGGGCAACAGGCTCGCTGTTGTACCTAGTGTAACAGAAAGTGAAGGGCAGACTTTACAAGAGACACCTTGTGGAACATAGAACCTAATCTCTTAGCATAAAGGAACATCTGCCCAAGACAGTAGGCATGTGTTATGTACAAGGCCAAAGTTATGCTTTTAAGCACCCACTACACAGCAGATACACCACAGAGATCTTGGTTTGGTGGCAGTCATGGTAAGGGACAGGTTGGGGCTCACTCTTTTGCTTCACTTTGAAAGCATGTGTGACACAGTGCTTGCAAATAGCAGCGTTTGCAAAGGGGGGCCCATGGTGGTGTGGTGGCAGAGCAGGGCAGGGGTTCCCGAGGTGACCATGTGTTTGGCACCCCCCGATTTTCTGGGAGAGTTCAACTTTCTCTTCCCACAGGATCCTGCAGGTAGGAAGGGGGTCTGGGTGTGGTGGCAGAACATAGCAGGGGCTCACACAGTGACCGTGTATTTGGCACACACCTCCTCCCATTTGCTGAGAGTGCAACTTTCTCTTCCCACAGGAGCCTGAGGGTAGGAGGGCTAGGTGGTCTGGATAATGCTAGCAGGGTAGGGGCTCACACGGACACCAAGGAGCCTGCAATGGGTGTAGGTCTCCCATCGACTTCCCTTACTCTGTCCAGAGTAGAATAACAGAGTAAATGGAAGAGCAATCTGTAGTTGATTTGACAGGTCTTCACTAGACTTGCTAAATCAACCATCGGTGGATCAATCTGAGTGTTGATCCAGCCTGTACTGTAGATGTAGCCTCAGATAAATAGATTTAACTTGGTCAGTCTATCACTATAAATTATCTTTTCCAATCCTTTAATCCTTTTCATGGCTTAAATTTGATCCCTGAACTGGCTGGACCATTCTAGCTGTAATCGTGCCAATGCCAAATACACGGGTACCATCACCTCCCTACTCTTGCACAGTACTCCAATTTATACATCCGAAGAACATATTGACCCTTTTGGCCACCGCGTTGTAGTGGGAGCTCATGTTTGGCCAATTATTTACCAACTTATTTATGTAACTATTTCCCAGGATATGTTCCCCCATCTTGTAAGTGTGGTTTACATCTTTGCTCCTAGATATATAACTTTACATTAGCCTCTGTTAATATGCATGTAATTTGCTTTTGCCCAGTTTAATGAATGACTCAGGTTGGCCTGTATCTGTGACCTGTCTTTGTGATTATTTATCCCAACCTTTGAACATCTGCAAACTTTATAGGTGATGAATTTGTTCTCTTCTACACTGTTGATAAAAATGTTAACTAGCATAAGGCCAAGGACTGATTCCTGTGGGACTCCACTAGAAACACACCCGCTTTGTGATGATTCCTTATTTACAATTACATTTTGAGACCTGTCATTTAGCCAGTTTTTAATTCATTTAATGTGTGCTATGTTAATTTTGTGGTGTTCTATTTTTTAATCAAAATCCTGTGCAGTACCAAGTCAAAAGCTTTATAGCAGTCTAAGTAGATTACAGTAGCATTATCACATTTATCAGTCAAACTTGTAATCTCATCAAAAAGATATCAGGTTAGTGCGACAGGGTGTATTTTCTATAAACCCATGTTGATTTACATTAATTATATTACCTTCTTTTAATTGTTTACTTAGGAAGTCCCGTATCAACCATTCCATTATTTTGTCTGGGCTAAAAGTCAGGGTGACAGGCCTAAAATGACCTTTTACACATCCTGTTTTCCTTTTTTAAATATTAACACAACATTAACTTCCTTCCACTTCTCTGGAACTTCCCTAGTGTTCCAAGACTTATTGAAAAGCAGTATCCAGCAAGCACCTCAGCCAGCTCTTTTAAAATGCTTGAATGCAAGTTATCCAAACTTGCTAATTTAAAAATGTCTAACTTGAGTAGCTACAGTTTAACATCTTCCTGAATTACTATTGGAATGGAAAGTGTTTCATCATCATCATGTGACTACCCTGTCATTTCTTGCATGCTTCTGCCTTTTCTGTATACAGTACTTACTGACAATTCCACCATTCCATCCAGTCATGGACCAATATCATTGTTGAGATTCTTTATGTTCCTAATAGATTTTAAATACTTGTTCTTATTGTCCCTCACTCTAATGGCTATAGCCTGTCGCCTGTGTTCATTTGCCTCGCATACATTTTTATACCATTGCTTGCTTCTGACTACTATTCATTATTATAAACATCTCCTGCCTTCCGTTTGTTATATGATATGAAAAGGGTGTGGATGACTGTGATATTTTGGGAGATGACGTGGGCAATCCAGAGAGAGCAAGCGACAGGGAGGTGAGGAGGGATGGGTGTGAGGTTAGGAACGGTGGTACAACAGTGTGCGGGTGCACCATTGTCCTCTTCTGGCGAGAACTACTTAGCTGTGTCGCATAGACCTGCTAACGGAGCTTCTTCTAGGCTCATGTAGCAGCACCCAGGATTTTTGGAGCAGGAGGATTTAAACTTTGTCCGGGATGACGCTTAGGGTGAGAGTCCCAAAGTGCTCAGATTTTGCCCTTCACTGCTTCCTCTGACACTGATGGTCTGAGCTGGACTAATTCTGAGCCCATCTGATGCTCCCACCCTTAGTGCATGCAAGATTTATATCAACCAGGTTTATATCAATTGATTTATATCAATCTGGCTGTGGTGGCCCGTCGGGGTTCCCCCGACTCCTGCACCCCTGTAGTTGCACAAACAGACTCCACCAGCCGGTAGAATAGAGGGAGTTTATTGCTTCTCCAGGATACAGCACAGCATAGATGTAATCTGATTACAGGACAAGGCCTAGGATGCCTCAGCCCCCCTTGAGACGGGGGAGTCTGGGCCCCTAAATCCCAGCCTGTTGCTTAGGTTGCTTCCTCCATGTTACCAGACAGAAACTAAAAAACCCTCTTCCAGCCCTGCCCCCCAGCCAGGTGCTGGTCTCTGCCTTCCTTCCTTTGTCTCCCTCCCTGGGAGGCTGAGCCTGGGTGTCTGGGTTAATCCACATTTGGGAGAGTCAGTGAGAATCTTCCATCGCAGCGCAGGATGACCCCGGGTCACTGAGCAGATGGCACCCCCGCTACGCCACACTGGCTCATGCCAGAGCCTTTCCCCAGAATGCCTTCTCTCTGCTGATAGGATGACGCGCTCTGTACCTCGTCTCCCCTGAAGGAGCTTGGAGCCCTTGAGCCTCACACCCCTCCCTCCAGCTCCCCCAGCCCATCCGCTGCTACTGCTGGGAAACAAAGACAGGCGTGGAGAAGCAGAGCCACAGCAAGCCTGTCGCTGGTCAAGTGTGGCAAGGTCCAGACGGGATCTGTGTCTCTCTAGCTAAGACCAGCAATACGCAGCTGCCACCAGCGAGCAGCCACTGGCAGCAATGGCAGCAGCAGACAAGTCATGCATTTAATTGGTGTCTATTGGATTTCTTCCTGCAGCTACCATTTGTGCTACTTGCTCTGACATTTATTGGAGTGTCTAACACAGTGGATCTCTCCAGGAGGGCATTTGACCCCCTCCCCATCCTGATGGATGCTTTTCCATGTCACTGGACTGAGTGAGCAGAGGCGTTCCAGGCAAGGGTGCATGGTAGGAGAGTGAAGGGGGGAACAGGAGCTCAGCCAGGCGGAGAGTTAGGGGTGCTTTAGAGCCTTGCCGCTCTCCAGGCGACTGATTCCCACAAAGTGAGACTGATCTCGTCTGACCTCGGCGTGCCGGCCAGGCCTTTCTCCTGTCGGCACCGTGTCATCTCACATCAGACGTGCACGCTGTCTCCAGAATGGTGCACTCGCAGGGTGGGGTTGCACTGTTTAGCCTGCAGCCACCCACTCTCTCTACAGGGCTGACCGGTCTGCAGTCACACCCTCTCTATTATCCCAGGAGTAGCTCCAGCGCAGGACTGTTTCCCTCCATGAGGTGAGCAGCAGAGAGGAGGAAGGCTGCGTTCCCACATCCAACCGAGCCCTCAGCTCCCCTGCTTGTGTGTGTCTCCTCCTGATCTTCTCAGCTGAGAACTTACTGGTGCTCCAGAACCACTGGTGGGGTGGTCCTTGGAGGAGCTTCATGCTGCCTCTGCTCTGATGCCCCAGGGAGGATGAGACTGCAGTATGTAGACCAAGTTGTCTGAGAGGGAGGTGTAGGTCCTTCAAGTACCTGTAACTAGTCACAGGATGAAGCCGAGGAAAGGAAAAGTCTAAATACCGAAAAACAGTGTCCCAGTGGTGGAAACAACAAGGCAGTGGAGGTGTTTGCCAAGGGAAATGGTAGAAGCTTCATTGCTTAGGACATTTCAGACAGGACCAAGGACAATCATGGAGAACTGAGTGTAGTGAATGGCCTCATTGTGGACTGAGGGAAGGATGAAACAGATGGGATCTTACAGGACATGTCCCTGTCCAGTTTCTGTGATTGCTTGGGATGGGCAGAACCTCAGATCTGAGCATCCCTGTATTTCTGAGGCTGTTCAGAACCAAGATCCAAATTTCCCAGCTGATCCTGCTCTCCATAGTGGGCCAACACTCCCAGACCCAAATAGCCCTAAAGTTTAGGGGGCTGAGTATTTGAATTTTGCAGCTCAGCCCCATCTCTAGAAGTTCCAAGCCTGCACTGCAGAACTAGGTGGTGGAGAGCAACGAGTTCAGATGCTTGTGGGCTGATTCTTGCTCTATACTCTGCAGTATCTGTGACTTTGGCAGGGTTTCAGACTTCCGCTGGAGTGAGGAGCAGGAATTAATGTCTCATTTCCTATGATTGTCCATGATGGTTTTGGTGGTACTGGCAGACCTCAGTCTTCCCTCTGGCTTCTCTGAGTCAGGGGTAATGTTCTAAGGGGTTGTGTCTGGGAGAGGCTAAAGGCAAGGACCCAGAATGGAACAGGTTCTAGGTTGATCCTGGCCGGGGGAGGATGGTTGGTGGCCTCTAGGTACTGTTGCACTTCCCAGTAGGAAGCCACACCATCAACCTTCAGAGAATGCAACACAAAAGGTGTGTGTTGCACAAGCATCTGGCAGTTGCAGCCTGTCACAGATAAACAGAGACAGCTTCTATGGTTTGCCTCACTTCGTGCCTGACCAATTGCCCTAGTCATGCCTGGGGATGGGCCTTGTACCTGCCTCTCTCTTTTCAGCTCCTGGTTTCCTTGTGGTGGAGGTTTGAAGCCTCTGCCTTGTCCCCACCAATCTCTACCAAGCTTCACCAGCCTCCATCTCACATGGATGTCTCTGCCCATTCTTCCATACTGCCTCATCTGTGTGAGACACCTCCTTCTACTGAGCCGAGGCATCGACCTTCGGGGGCCTGCTGCCGATTCACCTCTGCCACGATGCCTGTAAGAATTTAGAAACCAGCCTTTTCAGGATGGCCAAACTGAGGACATTGGAGGACATCTGGCTTGTACTTGATGTTGTATTCGGAAGAGGGCCTGAAATATAAAGCCTTGTATCAGAGGCCTGGTATTAAGCCTGAGGCTGGGGCTAAAGCAGCTATCACAACTTGGCTGCTCTAATGCAGCGTTAAATAGCGAGCAAGAGGCTGGCCCTGCTCACAGAATCTGGCAAGAACAGGGCTGATATTGCAGAAACACACAGGCCTAAGAAGTGCCAGGTATAAAACTGTGACGGGGCGGAGCACTTCTGCCCCTCCCAGGCGAATCCGCCCCGCACTGAGCCGGGGGTTGCGCTCCTTGGGGCGGCCCGGAGAACGTGGAGGTTTTGCCCTCCCTGTATGGCTGCCGCAGGCCAGCTAAGCAGCAGGGGCGGGGTTAGGGGCGGAGGCCGGACATTAGTCCGGCGCGGAGATGCCCGAATGTCAGAGGGCGGGCCGGCGGGTGATGTCAGAGGGCGGGAGGGTTAAAAAGGGAAAAGGAGTTCCTGGAAAGGGGAGGGGGGGACAAGGAGGAAGAGAGGAGACGGACAAGGTGATGGGATAGGAAGAAGCCCAGGGCAGGGCCTGGAGTAGTGCCCGGTGAGCCGGAGGGTTGCGGCCAAACCCCCCCCCCCCCCCCACCGGCTGGACAGGTTCAATCGAACCTGTTCTTAGGGACCTGGGCTGCGGCCCATGAGAGAGGGCGGGCTTGAGCCCGGGCCTCCCTACCCCTTGTGGCCAATTGCAAGGAGTGCAGTGCTGAGCGCCCGGGGAGTGCGCCAGTTCGGGACTACAATTCTTCGGACCCCCTCTTGGTGAGGGTGGCAAGACAGTGAGGGGCGGGCTGCTCGCGTTTCAGATGGGTCAGCGGCTCCTGCCCCCCAACAAAAACACACACACAAGCACATTCCAGAAGGATGGTACTAGAACACCCCATAGCAAGAATGGTACAAACACATTCCCCATAGATAACAGGAACCCACCGACCCGGCCTAAAGATAAGGTCAGGATGATAGTGTCATGGATAGAGATATCCGAAGCGATAGATGGTAGCTGGCTACATCAGAGGGTGATAACAAGCTGCATTAGAGGGACAATGTGTCACTTGTTTGGACTGATCTATAAAATGGAGACGCAGAGGGAGTGCCTTTGGACAGCGTAGGCGCCAGTAGAAAGTCCCGCCGCTGACGGAGCTGCATCCATTATTACAGGGTTACACAGAGGGGTTGGCAGACTCATGGGGTTCCTGGGCAAGGTGTGTGTGTGTGTGGGGGGGGGGGGGGGTGGCTCTGCACTCCCAGAAGGGGTGGGGCCTCAGGCAGAAGGGGAAGGGCTGGGGCAGCCAGGCCTCAGTACCACCTGGAGCATGGCTCACTGCCCCCCACACCCCAGCCACCACTGAGAGACGCCCAGAGATTGCCACATGGCACTCCAGTGGCAATTTAAAGGGCTCAGGTCCCTAGCCACTGCTGCTCCTGTGGTAGCAGCATCAGTATCTAGGAGCCTCAGGCCCCTTTGAATCACCAGGCCCCAGGACAATGTCTCCCTTGCCCCCCGTCAGTGGGCAGGGGCATACACACGTTTGTGGTTCGGTAGCCACAGGCTACTAGTACTGTGCTTCCTTGACAATAAACCCGGCAGCGTAGCTTTGTACCGTAACAGATCTTGTGGTCATTGGGTGGTTTGCTTGAGGTGTGCTCTGCCAGCTGGCTGTTGCCTGGGCCTTGCAGGGTCAACCCTTTGGAGATTCACCCAATCACTGATTTGCCCTGCGCTGTCTCAGAGACACAAAGCATTCGCCTCTGGGGCTGCTGTGCCCAGGGCTCAGCAGGCACAACTGAGGCCAGACTCCTAATGTGCTCAGCACCCCGCAGGAGCACGTCTAAAAATCCTGCCACTGAGTTAGGGGCCTGAATGGAGCTGAGCACCCTTGGAAATCAGCTCTGTTAAAAAAAATAAAACGAGGTGTTTGCTCCTTCCAGTTTTGTATTGTGCTGCCCATCTCTTTTCTGTGTGGGAGCCACTGGGGGCAGCTAGTAGCTTGAAGTAGCTTGCTATTCTCCGAGCACCTGCATGGGAACTCCAGCACTGATGAGCCCCTGGGCACATCTGCAGCATCTGATCGCCTTGCTAACGTCCCCATGATACTCAGCCCTCCCATATTATCTGCCCCCCCCCACCATTATCTCTATGTCTCGTCCAATGCACAGCTGTCTGGCATTCCCCTTCCCAGCTGCTCCTTTGTTTTTCTCTGCCTTCTGTAAAGCTGGCTTGACTTGCATCCCTAAACCCACTGGTCTCACTAGCATCCAAAATCAGACTGGAGCTCAGGGAACTCACCTGCACCCTGGGGACATTGAGAAATCTGTCAGCAAACGCCATGGGAAGAGAGGCCACTATTAGCAACCAGCCAGAGAAGTGCAGGGGAGAGAGTGCACCCATGCATGCAGTGACCATTGCTTTCTTGTGAGGAGGAATTCTTGTTGCCATTTTCCTTTTTTCGTTAACTCTTTGCATGCAGCTGGGCATGGGGAACCTGTTGCCTCTAGTACATCTGGAGCAACACAGGGGCTATGTCTACATTACGGGGCTTTATTGGAAAAAGGTACTCAAATTGCGCTCTTCAATTTGCGTACCTTTTTCTGATAGTTTTTTCGGAAGAGGCTTTTCCAAAATTTGGCCCGTTTACACTGGGCCAAATTTCAGAAAAACCTCCTCTTTCGGAAGTGCCCTTTTTCCTCATGGGAGGAGGAAGACAGGGCATCCGAATGAGCGCGTCTGCTCTTCCGCAAAAAAGAACGGAAGAGCAGTCGCGTTCCCTGGATGCGGTGGAGTTTTTCCGGGATACCTCTGGTATCCCGGAAAATCCCCGTAGGCTAGACATAGCCAGGGAGGTAAAACTTTGTAATTACTTGTGCTTGTGGTCTTGTAGCTGAAGTACAATTCAGTCTCCTCCCCTCCCCTCAGTCCCGCCTCTCCTTTCTCCCAGCCCCCATCATGCCCAAACCAGCGGTGACTCTTGCGGAGTCCCATTCTGAATAACCCACCATGGCAGATGCAGCCTCGCAGCCCTGACAGAGCTTGGTGTATGGGAGAGAGGAATGCTGTGGGATTCTAATCCGAGCAGACAGATTGAGGTCAAGTGATCCTTCCATGCAACCAATGGGGAAGGGCAGGTGGGACTGGAGACGTGTTAGGAGCTGAAAGAGGAACACCAAGTGGAAAGTCAGGAGGAGGTGAGTGGTTGGAAGATGCAGTCCCCTTCCCACCCTGAGACTCACCATAGCACAGCTCACCCACCCGTATCAGAGCTTCAGAAGGCTCTGTGGCAGGGCAGCTGAGCAAGTGTCTTGCAGCACAGCTTGTGCACAGTCCCTGATGGCATCAGACTTTAGGAGATTTGGAGTTGCCTGTTCTGCTAAAGGTTTGGTAGGGGTTGGGGAGGGGAGAAGCAGGTGGTGGGTGTGCATGTGAGTATAATGTATACCTTCAGGGAGTGGAATGAGGATGAGCACAGCAGGAAAGACAATGCATAGAATGGTGTAAAAGAGGGAAGGGCAAGATACGGCCCATGGGCCAGAACTGATTCTCCAAACATTTGGCTCGGGGCCACCATGATACTTAGGGCAGCCAATGTCCTGCAACTCAGCGGGACCCTCAGGCAGGCTCATGAGCCTGACAGGGGTCTGCTGCACCCCCACATGCAAAGCGGCCAGCTGCTGGGACCATTGTGTCTCTGTGCAGCATGTGCCTTTTGGGGTGTGTGTGTCTTCATGCACCTCTCCTGCCCCCAGCACAATCCTCACTGCTCCCATTGGCCAGAAACCTGTCTCTTCTCTGTCATTTGGTGCATAGAATCATAGAATCATAGAATCATAGGACTGGAAGGGACCTCGAGAGGTCATCGAGTCCAGCCCCCCGCCCTCAAGGCAGGATCAAGCTCCGTCTACACCATCCCTGACAGATGTCTATCTAACCTGTTCTTAAATATCTCCAGAGAGGGAGATTCCACCACCTCCCTTGGCAATTTATTCCAATATTTGACCACCCTGACAGTTAGGAATTTTTTCCTAATGTCCAATCTAAACCTCCCCTGCTGCACTTTAAGCCCATTACTCCTTGTCCTGTCCTCAGAAACCAAGAGGAACAAATTTTCTCCTTCCTCCTTGTGACACCCTTTTAGATATTTGAAAGCCGCTATCATGTCCCCCCTTAATCTTCTTTTTTCCAAACTAAACAAGCCCAGTTCATGAAGCCTGCCTTCATAGGTCATGTTCTCTAAACCTTTAATCATTCTTGTCGCTCTTCTCTGTACCCTTTCCAATTTCTCCACATCTTTCTTGAAATGTGGCGCCCAGAACTGGACACAGTACTCCAGCTGAGGCCTAACTAGTGCAGAGTAGAGCGGCAGAATGACTTCACGAGTTTTGCTTACAACACACCTGTTAATACAACCTAGAATCATATTTGCTTTTTTTGCAACAGCATCACACTGTTGACTCATATTCAACTTGTGGTCCACTATGACCCCTAGATCCCTTTCTGCCATGCTCCTTCCTAGACAGTCGCTTCCCATCTTGTATGTATGGAACTGATTGTTCCTTCCTAAGTGGAGCACTTTGCATTTCTCTTTATTAAACCTCATCCTGTTTACCTCCGACCATTTCTCTAACTTGCTAAGGTCATTCTGAATTATGTCCCTATCCTCCAAAGAAGTCGCAACCCCACCCAGTTTGGTATCATCTGCAAACTTAATAAGCGTACTCTCTATCCCAATATCTACATCATTGATGAAGATATTGAACAGTACGGGTCCCAAAACAGACCCTTGAGGAACTCCACTTGTTATCCCTTTCCAGCAGGATTTAGAACCGTTAACAACCACTCTCTGACTACGGTTATCCAGCCAATTATGCACCCACCTTATCGTGGTCCTATCTAAGTTATATTTGCCTAGTTTATCAATAAGAATATCATGCGAGACCGTATCAAATGCCTTACTAAAGTCTAGGTATATGACATCCACCGCTTCTCCCTTATCCACAAGGCTCGTTATCTTATCAAAGAAAGCTATCAGATTAGTTTGGCATGACTTGTTCTTCACAAAACCATGCTGGCTATTCCCTATCACTTTATTACCTTCCAAGTGTTTGCATATGATTTCCTTAATTACCTGCTCCATTATCTTCCCTGGGACAGACGTTAAACTGACCGGTCTATAGTTTCCTGGGTTGTTCTTATTCCCCTTTTTATAGATGGGCACAATATTTGCCCTTTTCCAGTCTTCTGGAATCTCCCCTGTCTGCCATGATTTTTCAAAGATCATAGCTAAAGGCTCAGATACCTCCTCTATCAGCTCCTTGAGTATCCTGGGATGCATTTCATCAGGACCTGGTGACTTGCTGACATCTAACTTTCCTAAGTGATTTTTAACTTGTTCTTTGTGTATCCTATCTTCTAAACTTACCCTCTCTCTGCTTGTATTCACTACGTTAGGCACACCTCCAGACTTCTCGGTGAAGACCGAAACAAAGAAGTCATTGAGCATCTCCGCAATTTCCAAGTTTCCTGTTACTGCTTCTCCCTCCTCACTAAGCAGTGGGCCTACCCTGTCCTTGGTCTTCCTCTTGCTTTTAATGTATTTATAAAAGGTCTTCTTGTTTCCCTTTATGCCTGTAGCTAATTTGATCTCATTTTGTGCCTTTGCCTTTCTAATCTTGCCCCTGCATTCCCGTGTTGCTTGCCTATATTCATCCTTTGTTATTTGTCCTAGTTTCCATTTTTTATGAGACTCCTTTTTTATTTTGAGATTGTGCAAGATCTCCTTGTTAAGCCAAGCTGGTCTTTTGCATGGTACACAATGTCACAGTTTAGATCCCATGTATAACTTCCTCCCCCGCCTGCCATCCCGATGTAAAAGAAGTCTAGGAAGGATACTAAGAGGGCAACATGGCTCTGTCAGGAACTCTTTGCTAACCTGAAAATCAAAAAGGAATCCTGCAACAAGTGGAAATGTGGACACATTGCTATGGGTTAGTACAAAAAAATAGCTCAAGCATGTAGGGACAAAATCAGAAGGGCTATGGCACAAAATACATTAGAGTTAGCAAGGGACATAAAAAGCTAGAAGAGATTCTATACGTACAGTAGTAATAAGAGAAAGATACAGGAAAGTGTAGGCCTGCTACTTCATGGAGAAGGCAAGCTAATAATGGATAACACCAAGAAATCTGAGGAGCTTAATTAGGCCCGGCTGTTAGGCAAGGTGAGCGAGGCGGTCGTCTTGGGCCCCTCACATTCAGGGTCCCGCTACTCTGCACATTCAGGGCTCAGTTCCCGGCCCTGCCCACCTGGTCAGGAGCCACACAGCCATGCAGCTTAGCATGCTGCCTTGGGCCCCACACTCTCTTTGGCTGGGCCTGAGATTATTGTCTATATTGCTTAAGTCTTCACTAAGCCGTTAATTGTGACCAGATGCTTAATACAATTAATATTAATAACGAATTGGAAGAAACACAAGCTAGAATAAAGAAAGAACAGGGCAAAGAATATTTAGGTAAGTTAGATGTATTCAAACTGGCCAGGCCTGAGGAAATTCATCCTAATGTACTTAAAGCACTAGCTGAATCAATATGGAATCATTAGCAATGATCTTTGGGAACATACAACACAGACGGTAATTATCACACTCTATCCAGCGCTAGCATGGCCTCAGCTGGAGTACTGTGTCCAATCGTGGGTGCCCCAGTTTAGAAATGATGTGGATAAATTGGAAAGAGTCCAAAGGAGAGCAACAAAAATGATAACACACTGAGAAAATCTGACCTATCAGGAATGATAACAACAACAGAATGGCTGTGTCTAGACTGCATCCCTTTTCCGTAAAAGGGATGCAAATTAGACACATCGCAATTGCAAATGAAGCAGGGATTTAAATCCCCCCTGCTTCATTTGCATAAAAATGGCTGCCGCTTTTTTCCGGCTCGGAGCTTTGCCGGAAAAAAGCGCCAGTCTAGACGTGGATCTTTTGGAAAATGAAGCCTTTTCCGAAAGATCCCTTATTCCTCTTAAAATATTCTCCTGTGGGTAAGTGCATTCTGTCGTCCAAAAACCTGTCTGCAACCTCACCCGGCTTCACTGTTTTCACTGCATTTTCGTTGTATCTCATGTGGTGCTGTCCTGTACAGTGAATCAGGCTCCACCGTCCACCCTAAAGCTGCATTTCACTGGTAGACATTGCAGCTGCTATATGGTCCTAGGATCCCACTAGAATGTTTGCTAGGTAGCGACTGTAAAGCTAAAAGTGACAGGGAAATTTTGTTTTTGTTTTTGTTTAAGGCCTGCTCAAAGTAACCTAATGCTGGGAGGGATCTCCTGGGTCATCAAGTCTAGTTCCCTGCTCTTTAGGCCATGCCGTCATATAATCCCATTTATGAATGGGTCAAGAGCCATCTTAAAACTAGGTAGTTGTTTGCTTCCATGAATGCCCCAAGAATGACTGATCTATCTATCTATCTATGTTAGGACCTAAACACTCCATATACTGTATATCATCTATTTGTGTATCTATAGATGAACACCATCTCTGCTGGTTGTACAGCAGGAGCCAGTTAGCAAACAACTGTTGGTGAGACTGTGGTTAATCTTGCTGCAAAAACATGGATGTGAACTAGAGCTGATCTAAATTTCTCAAATCTTGAGTTTTTGACTAATTTATGCTTCAAAAATGTAATCTTTGACCAGCTTTTCTTTCTAGTATCTCCCTTTCTCATTCCCTCGCTCCCAAACGAACAAAACCCTGAATTTTTTCACACAATTTCTTTTGACCCAGCTGGTTGAAATATTTTGGTGACTGAAAAATGGGATTAAAAATTTTCAAATTTGGAAAGTGCTTGTTGCATCCCCCTTTCCCAAGCTTTACAGTGGACCCCCAAAAGCCACATGACTTTCCAGTGGAGATGGGGCGGGAGCTGTGCCCTTCAGATCTGGATGAGAACTTCCGCAAAGTTTAGTGGGCATCATATCCTGGATTTGGTTGAGGCCTATCTCTAGTTTCAAAGGCATTTGAAACTGTCTGGTGAGGAGTTTGTACTTAATCTGTTTGGGGTGTGCATTCCAATAAATCCTTGATTCCTAGAAAACTGAGCTAGCGGGAGGCACCTGTGATGAGGGGCTGGAATCTAATCTCAGTTACTTTAGGGTCAAGCTCTTTTGCAGTAAGTGGAATTAAGTGGAAGTAAGATGTAACCAGCTATAGCTGAGATTAGAATCTGGCCTGAGAGATGTTGTCCCATAAAAATCTCAGAACCCAATAAACTTAGTGGTGTCATGCCCTGTAAGCTATGTCACCTGAAACTTATTTGCCATTGGACTTAGATGGCCCTAATCACCATAGTACTTGACCACCTCACAATTTTTAATGCATTTCTTCTCACAACACTCCCATGGGACAGAGCAGTGTTGTTATCCACATTATACAAGTGGGGAACTGAGTAAAGAGAGATGAAGTGAGGTCATGCAGGTCTGTGGCAGGGAAGAAATGTGAACTTAATTAATAGGCGAGTGGTTTAACCACTGGGCCAGGCTTCCCTGGCCTTTCAGCCTGTAGCTTCGCACACAGAGTCACATTTTCTTTCTCATTCTTCTTTGGATCACACGTTTCAGGATGAATCACTGAAACCTACCCACTGTGCCAACAACCTTTGCCCAGGCTCTGCCTCTGTGCTGCTTTCTCCTAATGACCAGGAACTAGCCAGCAGTTCCCGCTGAGCGTGTGTGTCTCGCTCTTTCTCTAGCAGCTGTGCAGAAACGTGTTTTCCACTGAACCTTTTCCATAATTACCTTTTTGTGTGTGTGTTTGTAGCATATTATCAGAGTCTGCTGGTCTTTGCGCCTTCTGGGACCCCCCAGAGAAAACATGAGCTGATTTTGTCTGGAGAGGAAGCGAGCAATCTCCAACTCGCCAGCCCATGTGGATTATCTTGTCCTCTCGCTTTTTAATAAGCTGCACAAGATTAAAGAGTGAATTTAGGATTGGGTTCACCCTCCCCCCACCAGTTTTAACTTGGCACATAATTGAGGGGAGAACAAAGGGTTGTGGGTCTGGTAGCATCACAGCCTTTCACACTGGCATTGATGGTAAACCTATTAGCGAATCCAGCCTGTGGCTACAGACAGAGGGGTTTGTGGCTTTGAAGGACTTACATGCTGTAAAACATCTTACATCATTTGAACTGATCGTTTGAGTTTGGGTATTTGTTTTCCTCCAAAGCCTGCAACTTCTGCCTCCCCCCCAAAACCTTTAAAAATAAACATACTCATTAATTTATGAGCCACAGCCAGTGCTGAGGCAGGGGATGAGAGTGGCTGTGTAGCCAGAGAGACAGTAATTAGATACGGGGGCTTGGACTCTGCTCTTAGAAGGTGGGTTGATAAAGCCAAGATGACTGATCCTAAAGCCCATCACATCACAAAGTGAGTCCTATGTAGCTTAACTTTGCTGTGGCTGGTTGATAATCTGCTGGCTAGGGCCTTCTAGCCAAAGATCCCAAAGCACTTGACACTTCTTAGGCTGAACCTCTCAACATGCGAGGCAGATTTGTATTATCACCCTCATATGAATGACCATGAAACTGAGGGGCAGACGGGAAGTGTTCCAGACCCTCTTTGCAGGTGAATATTCACACGCAGGCCTTTCCACGCAGGTTTGGAACTCTGGAGCATCTGCTCCAACCTCCTTGATGATCCAGGAGACATGGGGGGAAAACAAAGCTGTCATGAAGTGAACACAGAGTACTCATGCAATGGAAACAACACATTGGCTCTTGTGTCTCCTAAGTACTCTGACTCCTGAGAAAACGCAGGCACGTGGGGTGTGGAAAGGAGGAAGGTCTGGCCATCCGCACTAGTGCTGAGTACTGGAGTATTCTTCTCTAGTCTCTGCATTTCAGTTTCTGCCATAAGTGTACAGTCTGGGCTTGTAGACTTTTGGCTTCTATGTACAGGGCTGGCTGTAGACCAAATGGTGCCCCAGGAGAGGAGTGTCTTTGATGCTCATCCTCCATTTGTTAAACATTTGAATACCTTATTTTTTATTGCATTTGTATCCCATTTCATGACTTTGATGCACCACTTGCATGCATGATTTATTCCTGCCATATGAGATGATGGATTTTCATGCTAGGATCTGTATTTATTCAGGCTATATATAAGCAAATAAAAACATTAGCTTCCTCTAAGCTTTCACAATTATACAATAAAACAAGGTTCATCATATCACGGCTGGGCTCTCATATCACAGCTGGGCTCTCACTTCACTTTGTTCTTATATCTCGCTGACTGACTGGCGGCTCCTTGCCCCTTAGATACCCGTGAGGAAATGGCTAAGAACATTCTAGGAGGTTCAAAGAAAATGTAGTTCTCAATAAGTCTGGAAGGTTCCATGAGGTTATAAAAAGATCCAGCACATTCTAGGCAGTTAGTGTAAATGAAGCCATATACTGAAAACCTGAAGTATTTTACGTCAAACATTTTATTGTTCCTTTTTCGCTAACAACAAAAGCAGCAGCCTGAACCCAGTGCCTCCTGAACCTGGCAGTTCAGGTGCTCACTTGGCTGGCCTGCCCCTAAATCTGGCCTTGTGTATGTACTCTTCCCGCACCTGCCTTACTGGCCCTATCACATGGCCGCACGTGCCCAGCTAGAGAGCCGGAGGAGGGCAGGCACTTCTGAACCTGTCAAGACTATTCCCTGTGTGGCCAGAGACATCACTGTTGAGCAATTCAAGGGCTCGCCTGCTCAGAGGCTCAGCATGCTGCCTCCGAGCTAACTAGAGCCTTATCATACAGGTTTGCAGTATCAGAGCTTTCTAGATCCACCTTCATCCTGCCCCTCCCCAACTGCACTAGCATTCAAATGATTTTAAGCAGGCAGACATCGTCTCCTGTATGCAGTGGGACCCCCCAAGCAGGGGGCCATGTGAACAGATTTTTAATACTGTCTGTGGAGCAAGTAAGCATTAAACTAGTCCTTATTGGTATTCCCACTCTGATGTTCTAACTTTTGTCTGTGTTGGAGATGTTGACGGGGAGGGGGTGATATTATCTCCAGGAAAGGTACATCTCTGTGCCTGTGGGAAAGGTACATCTCCTTTGTTCCCTGCTGGAAACCAAAGCGCCAGCAGCCCTGGAGATGGAGCGTGCACGGCTAATTTATTTCCCTCCGCTTAACCCCAAACTAAGCAATGTGACTGTTATACAATACTGAAGTGGTTTCAGAATTTTAAATACTGTTTTGTACTTACTGTTGTTTTTTAATACAACCCCAGGGAAGTCTGAGCATGAGATTGGTTTCCCGATTCAAATAGCTTCCTCCCCCCTCACACATGCTGGTTGTGCTTGTAAGAACTGGGCAGGCTACTTTGTTACTGCAGTATTATTCATGAATTCTGACTGGTTTGTTATTGTAGGGTTGCGCATGTGATTGTCCCTGCTTTAAAAATACATATTAAATGTATATTTAAAATACTGACACATCTGGGTTTTATTAGGATTATTTCAATTCACAGGGATTTATAAGGTTTTTCCAAAGTGGTGTAAAACAAAAGGGAGATCATAACTTAGTTATTGGGATGCTTGTTGAAATCAGCTGGCCTAAAGACCAAATATTGCTAAAAAGTGGTGATTTGGCCTGTGGGGAAAAGATACTGGGGTTAGAGAGAGGGGGGAATAATACTTTAACTGTTACCTACATATGCCCATTAAGGGATTTAATAAGACAGTTACCACATAGTTAGTAAGTAAGTGCCAGCTGGCTATCGGAAGCATATGTTGGGGCTGAACAAGATCCAAAAGCAGAGCTAATGCCTACTTCATCAAACACCAGTACATCTGCGTTTAATAATTACTTTTAATTTTGTTAGTATATATTACCTATGCTATTAAATCTGACTCAAATAGGAATCTGATGCTTTATACAACCCTCTGAAGAATAAACCCTCAGTGCTCGGCTTTGCCTGATGGTAACCAGGAGTAAAATGTGATTAAACGGGAATGTTATTCAGGCATGCTCACGCTAACATCATACTTCCCACCATCTTCTGACTCCTTTGTTTCGCCCCCTCTAGTGTTCCCAACTGCACATAGCCATTTTCTTTGCAGTCTTCAGTTGGTGGTTGGGTGGAAATTCAGTTCACAAAAGCATCTGCAGTGCTAACAGGGAGAACTGAACCTGGGCTCTCTGGAGCTTAGGGCATGAGCCTCCACCCCGTAAGCTAAAAGCCAACTGGCTCTCAGCTCTGGCTATAGAGCAGTCTCATTACTCTCTCTATAAGTGGTCTCAGTGCCACTACATGGGACAATGCACCACACCCAACAGGTGTGTGGGTTACACGGCCACAGTTCTTCCGTCAAGAAATGGCCAGATACCATAGCTTGCAGAAGATAACACAGTGTGTGTCCTTTTTTAATCTTGGGAGGAGCATCAATGTCATACTTTGCAATAGTCCTCTGAAATTCACTGGCGCCATGACTCTTCCTGCTTGCAAATGTGCGTACCTCCTTTTTGCATTTGTCTGCCATGAGTGCATTTGAGCGAGCGCATGTGCGTGCAGGATAAGTCATCATGGTGACAGTGAATTTGAGATGACCATTGCAGAGTATGATAGTGATGCTTCTCCCAGGATCCCAAGGAGCCGTTGCAGGGATTGCAGGTGTAGGAAGTCTGGCAGGCTGAACCTCAGTGTATCTTACCTTCTTTGACTCTCCTGTCTTTCCCACGCGCTTGTCATTTCCCCAGGCTTCCCCCCGCTTTAGCACTGATTAGTAGGGCCCCTTTAAGGACTTGGAGATTGATAGTGAGATGTGTAAATGTGAGTGCTACTGATCACATTTGCACTGTTGGGTATCTGCCCCGCACTACCTAAGTCCCATCCTAGCAGGCATTGGTGTAAAACCTGGGGGTGTATTCACTGGAATCCAGACTCATCCTTTGACTGTCTTGAAGCCCTGCTCAGCCCTTGGGAGGGAACACCTCACCTATTACAGTTCAGCTCTTCATCCTGTGCCACGCACTGACTCATCTGCTTTCATAGAAGGCATCAGGAGGCAGCATGAATTCAGGGTCAGGTGGCCGTGTTTGCTCCCTCCCCAGCCTCATTCCAGGAGGATTATGAACAATTTTGCCACAGCTCAATCTCATTTAGACCCAGAAACTCCCAAGAGTGGATCATAAGAGGCTGCTGAGAGTGGAAGCGTCGATTGCTCCAGTTCCACTGCCCCCATGCCACAATCACCATCCCCCAAAGAACCCAAAAGAACAAAGGGCAGCTCCTAAGTTAGAAAACCATCCCCTGATATGCAGAACCCCAGGCATGATGGTCCAACAATACACAACCTTGTTTGGCTGTCTGCAGCAGATGGTCTCTGCTGCCTGATAACACACACACTCCGCTGGTGCTGCTAAAGGGGAGCCGTTTTCAAAGCCGCTTGCCCGTTGTTGTACTGAGGTAAGCTCATTTTCATTAAGAAATGAAACCCAAATGGTGACAGCAAAATGGGCCGCCCCACGGGGCTGTGGCTCATTACAGGACAGCCCAGCTGCTCATGTCTCTCTCTTGCTAGTGCGAGCGCCTAACATGACAACAGCCCCTGCGTCGTGCTGAGGTGAGTGCACTATGAGACGCAGCCTCCTCGGTCCCCACTTCCATCTAACCAACAGAGCGGAGAAATTGCCTGTTACCTTGGGTCGATTTTTCATGCACTCCTAAATTGCTTTGTATTGACACGCTGTCAGAAATGGATTGTCACATTAACCCACCGAGCCCGGCCTGGGTTCGTGAGTCGGTGCTGTCGGACTGATATCTCCACTATTTCAGGGCAGGACAGCGGGGGCCTGGGCTTTTCCTCTTTCCGTCACTCCTGCTGCTCTTCCACTTGGGCTCAGAGAGGTGTTTCATGACATCTTCATGAAACATAGGCCTTCAGTGGGCCATCAACCCAGAGAGCAAATGAGGTTTAGTGCTCAGCATGGCCTCCCGCCCACATTGCATCTTTCTCCCCCTTCCTTTAGTGATTGGAGCAGGAGAATGGGAGACAGGGCTGCTAAGTTCTTCTCAGGTCTCACGGGTTGTGTTCCCAGATGTGCTAGGTAGTGTCGACAACTGGTTAGAGCAGGGGAACTGAGTTTCAGGGGATGTGGATTCTAGTCAAGGCTCTGCCAGTGAATCACTGAATGACAACCCTTTTCTGTGCATTTGCTTCCCCATCCATATGAATGGGAAGCAGTGCTGCTTCGTGACCTCTGCGATGTTCATCAGGTTCCCTGAATGAAAGGGGCTAAGGTTCATTATTATGCCCCATTCCTTGAGCTGTGGACTAAGGCTATGTCAACATTACAGACCTTACAGAGGTTGAGCTGTACCTTTGCCGCTGTGTCACTGCAAGGTCTCCTGTGTAGCCACTCTCAGCTGATGGGAGGACTCTCTTGTTGGCATTACAAGACCACCCCAACAAGTTGTTGTAGCTATGTCTGTGGGAGAGCATTTCCCACCCACAAAGCGTCATGCTCAATGGTGCTTTTGTTGGTGAAACTTATGACAGTCAGCAGGGGTATGTTTTTCACAACTTCTGGCTGACTACAGTGCTAGTGTAGATGCAACCTCGACTTAACATGTCTGGATGTCCTGCCTGACTCGTCACCCTGCAGTGAACTCTTTTTTTAACACAATCTTGTCCATATTTCCCTCCCCCTCCGTGATGCTCAGGTAGAGGGTGCAGCTGCAGACCCTGGGAGGTGAGCTGAGACTGGCGCACAGATCACTGACCAATGGACAACGCATGAGCAGGGACTGAGTTTCTGGTGGAGCCACCTCTCTCCACAGCCAGGATGCTGAGAGAAAATTACTCTCCCCCATTTCTTCAGCTGATTGTCTAACCTGCATGTAATGTCTGTAGCTTCCCATCCCCATCCCTCACAACCTCTTCATTTAGCTTTGTAATTGCTCCTTCAGCTCTAAGTATATAACCACCCACTGCATTTCCCTTGCCTAGCTCAGCAGCAATATCTGAGTTAGCAGGAAAATCAGACCTTCCCCCAAACTAAGCTTCTGAAGTTATGACACTGTGCTGCATATGGGCCCAAATCCAGTCAGGGTTGCTTTCCATTAGCTACGTATACGGTGCTTATTCGCCTAGTGACTGAACATCTCACAGTCATTAATGGATTTCACCCCTACAACCTCCTTTGGGAAAGGATAGTACTACCTCCATTTTACAGATGTGGGTTTGAGGCACAGGATAGATTAAGTGGCTTGCCTGGAGTCACACAGCTAGTCTGTGGCTGAGCTGGGTTTTCATACAAGTGTGTCCACAGTAGATTTGAAAGTAACATCTCTATTGTTACCACCTTGCAGGGTTCATGGAATGATGGGCCAAGTTCAGAGAGGTTAGGCAAGTTTGATTTATAATAATAAATGAGGATGCTTGAATAACCTGAAGCTTTTTTTCTGGTTTTTGATGTCTTCTCTGTAGGACTGGCTTGACATAAGTAATTATAAGTGGGTGAGGTCTTATTTTTTTGGGAGACAGGGTTAGGGAGGTAAATGGATTAGCAGGCTGGAAATAGACTAGTTATGCTAAGACAGGCACAGGTAAGATAGAAGTTGGAATGCCAGTACTAGCTAAGATAAAGCAGAACTTCCAGGGAACCATTTGCAATGGACAAGATAAACCTGGGACATAAGATGAGGCAAAGTTTATGTCATACATGGACAGTGCATGAACAGAGTTTCTTTGTGTACAGTAAATGCATATGAATAAAAAAGTTTTGCGTGTAATGCTGGATATGCACTATGCCCAATATGCACCTCCGTGCTTGAGTCTAATCAACTCAGTAGAGCTCTGCTCTATACCGGATAAAAGAACCTGGTTAATGAGACATGAATCAAACTGAACTCTTGGGGAATTGAGTGGCAGAAGTCTTTGTGGAACCTCAACATTGTCTCCACTTTCTTCATCTCCCAGCATTCTCCTAGCAGCTCCCATTGCCCCCTGCTCCAGCATTGCTTTCTCACTCCTGCCATGTCATAGAAATGTCCAGCCTGGGCAGTAGCAGGGAGCAATTTTCTATGCAATTCCATCAATGTCCCTTAAGCACAGCTAATGGTGACCTCTTCCAAGGCACTCAATGTTTGGATTCTTTGCTAAGATGGTGACGAGGGGAGAGGGGGAGAAGCTGTAGAGGTGGCTTCTAGTGAGACAGGTAGCTCACTTTTATGACTTGGAGTGTGACCTATCAGCTCATTTTACATTAGCCACACACTGTCATTAAATGGCAACTTCTTCCAGTTGTTACTAACCGGAGCCACTTTCTGTGCAGTAGCAGGGATGAAAGGCTCTGGCTTTCAAATCATCCGTCACCTTCTCCTATGCAAAACACAGTTTTAACACAGCCGCTCTTCCGCCATCCTCCACGTCTAGTTTCTCCCTCTCCTTATTAACCGAGTTGATTCCCTGTCCCTTCTGGTTCCCGACACGACTGTAGTTTTCCATGTAAAGACAAAAAGGCATTGTTATGTGGAGTATTCCCTGCCATCTGACAGGCACTCGATTTCTCTTTCTCTTCTAACTTCCCTGTTCAGCCTCTTCTGCTTGTTCGTACGCTTCTCTTCCCCCTCCTGCCCTCCAGTCTATCAGAATTCTTTTAAGCCGTGATGTGTTGTGACTGGGGCTGACTGACAGCACTTCATGCTTGACATACATCTCCACCAGGCCGCCCAGGATCTGCATTTCAGTGCAGAGTCAGATTGTCAAGTGCCGTGTGGGAGTCTCCGAGAAAAGAGTCAAAACACCATCAAGCTGATTCTTCTGGAGCAGAGTGGAAATGTCACATGGATTCTTTTGATGTCAGACAGGCTTCCTGCTGTGCCAGGCAAGGCTACGGGTCATCCACCCAGTCGCTCAGTGAACCTGTTCATTGGCCTCCTTGTTTTTAGTCTCATCACACAGGCCAGGGACTGATTATGCCTTGGAGACTGAACTCCCTGTGTCTGCCCTGGAGGCGGTGCTTTCAGGTCACAGCTGGGGATAACGAGCAGGGAGTGGAGTAGAATAAACTTCCACTGCTACTGCCTGATTTATATGAATTGTCCGGGCTTCACTTGCAAGGCCTTTCAATCCAGCACCTTCCCCCAGTCAACAGTAACTGACTGCATTAAAATAATGCATAGATGTATGGCCACCCAACTGGTACCACAAGGAGCAGTCTTGATGCTTGCCTGGCAAGCCCAGCCTGCAGGATGAGACATGGAAATGAGAGCAGGAAGAGACCCATTAAGGCATCCAGTGCATCTCCCAGGGCTAGTCCAGGAAGAGACTCTCAGGCTGAGTAAAGCCAGGTTTAGTCCAGGACTTGTAACATCAGGTGCAGTGTCACAGCATAATGATACTCTCTCATCCTGGTATCTGAAACCAACGAGAAAGCATTTAGATTTGTCCAGTGCATTTAGATTTGTCCAGTGCATGCTATGGCTGTAGGAGACAGGCCAGATCGGTGGGAAGCTGGAATATCCTGGCAATGCTTATGATAGAGGGAAGTGACTTTAAGAAACACATTGCAGAGAGCCATGATTCACGTCACTGTGTTTACTTTCAAGGCTACTCTAGTTCTCCCATCCTAGTCTCTCCATCCTTCCATTGAGTACAAAGCCCCCTATAACAATATTTGGCTTCTATAATCTTCCTTGGGCCTCACTGGTTCAGCTGGAGCCTAGTCTCAGCTGCAATACAAAGAGAGCGGAAGGAGAATGGTAGGCTGCAAACTCCTAACTTTAAAAGCTTTAAAAGCTATTCAAGCTTCACCTCTGTATGTCCTCCTCCTCTTCCTCTGCGCCCTGTACCCCTCTCATTCCAGCCATAGGTTCTACCTTACCCATTCAAATGCTGAGCAGCTGGGCTGCTAACTCACTGCAGGGGTGGAACACATGTCAGGAGGAACATTGAGGAAGAGAGAAGTGAAACCTGAGGCAGGATGTGACTCAAGGGATCAGTCATAAGAAAATAAGAACGGCCTTACTGGATCAGACCAAAAGTCCATCTAGCCCAGTATCCTGTCTGCGGACAGTGGCCAATGCCAGGTACTTCAGAAGGAATGGACAGAACTGGTAATCATCAGGTGACTCATTCCTTGTCACCCATTCCCAGCCCCAACAAACAGAGGCGAGGGACACTCATCCTTGCCCATCTTGGCTAACAGCCTATTCTCCATAAATTTATGTAGCTCTTTTTTGAACCCTGTTAACATATTGGCCTTCACAACATCCTCTGGCAGGGAGTTCCACAGGTTGATGGTGCATTGTGTGAAGAAATACTTCCTTTTGTTTTAAACCTGCTGCCCATTAATTTCATTTGGTGACCCCTAGCACTTGTGTTATGGGAAGGAGTAAATAACTTTCCTTATTTACTTTCTCCACACCAGTCAAGATTTTATAGACCTCTATCATATCCCCCCTTAGTCGTCTCTTTTCCAGCTGAAAAGTCCCAGCCTTATTAATCTCTTCTTGTATGGCAGCTGTTCCATTCCCTTCTAATCATTTTTGTTGCCCCTTTCTGAACCCTTTCCCATTCCAATATATCTTTTGAGATGAGGTGATCACATCTGCACACAGTATTGGAGGTACGGGTGTACGATGGATTTATAAAGCAGTGATGAGGTATTTTCTGTCTTATTATGTATCCCTTTCTTAATGATTCCCCACATTCTGTTTGCTCTTTTGACTGTTGCTGCACAGTGAGAGGACGTTTTCAGAGAACTACCCATGATGACTCCAATGATCACCTCTGCTCAACCCCTTAGCAGTCTCTCTTCTCTTAGGGTGCCATTTATACACCTTGTCATAAGTACCTACCATTTCTGCTCCTCTCACGGGGGTGAGCTGAGGAGTGAACTGGGGCAAACACACGGTGCAGTCCATGAGTGCCACTGCAGCCATGAACCACTTGGCGCAGACTTTGCGTTCACCCTGCCAGTCACCGCCTCTCATTTCAGTTCTGCCCCGCCTTTGAGCTATTATTAGTGTGTGTGAGAGCCTCTCTGAAGAAAGGGCTCTAATGAATCCACACAGAGCTGTGTCTATTGAGAGGGGCAGTGGTTGGCACAGCAGGCCTAGGAGAAGTAGGAACAGCTGCTGCTGCTCTCCGTCTCAACCCACCTGCAGCCTTGAGGCCTCTCCTGCTGCTCCAATGCGGTGGGTAGCCTGAGGAAGAGCAGAGCCAGCCTGTCCTGCCATCCGAGCTGACCCCTGTGCTCCAGGAGGCCATTGCGTGTGCATGAGTGGTGATACTGGTGGGGGCTTCAGCTAAACTGGCATGTGTGAAGGAGAAAATGACAGCTCATTCTGCACTCTCCTCGTGAAGCAGGCTGTGAAGGCCAGGATGCTGTACACCGTGTCTGGCCAGAAAACAGCCCAGCAACTCAGTATTGGACTAGACCTGCTCCAAGCACCCTCTCGAATGCAGGGTGTTTAGAATGTGAACCAAGATTTAAATACAGCAGCTTGAGGCAACCTATGCTCTAGCCCCGTGTGTTTAACTGTTCATCTGCCCGGTGGAAGATAAAAAGGCCCATGGAAGCATAAGCAGCACCTTCCCGATGGAGGACCACCTGCTAGGGGGTGTTGGACACGCTCACATCCCCTCCTTTGTAGTCCTGTTGGTGTTTTGGGGGTACTGCTGTGAAAGCAGCCCAGTCATCTCATCGTGCTTATCTAGGTGTCTCCATCTCCCCTCCTATCGCTTATGATTTCTTTCCTCCTCTTACACAAAATCACCTATAAAATCCTCTCTGCTGATCCCCCTTGGAACCCCAGGTGCTGCCTGGAAACCTCTTAGAGAACTAATCATCCCATTTGGATTGGACCATCATTCACCTTCAGTTCCTGTGACAGTCCCCATTTTGCTTGTGTGTTTGGCTGTACAGCGCTGGAGACAACGTATTGTGGGTTTATTTTAAATGCTTCATTCCCCAGGAGAGGAGAAAAGAAAAGTCCCTTTCTCCCTCCCTCTCCTGACCCACCACCCCATGCCATTCACCTCTAAAGGCTTTTACCATTGAATGGGGAAAGCGGGTTAATAATGTCGCTCAGCTAGATAGTCTCCTGCCCCTTCACAATCACACTGAAGTCTAAACTGCAAGAGAAGGTGTGTTCTCAACCCAGATTAGCTAACCTGCGTTAGTTAACTCGGGGTAAAATAGCAGGGAAGACACAACGACTTGACTTTTAACTTGGATTAACAGCTCGAGCTCAACCCAAGGCTGCCCTAAAGGCTTGAACTCATGTTAGAAGCCAAGTGGCCATGTCTTCACTGTTATTTTAAGCCCAAGTTAGCTCACCTGAGTTAAGAACCCTGGTTTTGGCGTTGTAGACCTACCCTACTTGTTTGTTCTCGGACCAGAGGATCTCACCTAGCTGGCTTTGTAGCAGGTGAGACAATGTCACTTTCATGGGCATAGATTAGAAGTTATGGTGACTACACTGAAAATGGGGAATACACTGTGGGTTCCCATTTAGCTAATCAGCTGCTGGGCACAATTGGTATTTACCTTTCTCTGCCCCTTTCATCTGTCCTGTCCCATTTTTCACTTTGTCTCCTGTAGAACCAGCTCCTTGTTTGCTTCCTGTTCCTCTCCTTCATCCTCCTTCTCCTCGTGTGTTTTCATTTTGTCACTTCCCTTCCATCCTTTTCTCCCTCCTTGGTCTCGTGTGCAAACTTCCTTCAGATCTCTTCCTTCCCCAATTGTCCCTCTTCCTCCTGTTTGTCTCTTCCTCACTCAGGTCTTCTGTGCCACTTGCCTCAGCCCCTTTTGCCTTCTAAATTTCTTATCCCCTTTGGCGAGAGTTGGACACCGATTGATGTTCCTCCTGTGGGGAACCAGCAGTGTATATCCCCTTGTGTTTGGGCAACTGTACTATAATCTGGGTGACTGTCAGATCAGACTTCACGTCAGCTGAGAGCCCACTATCACAAAGTAGAACAGCCCCCTCAGTTGCTAAGCTGGGGGCTTCACTACCTTTAAGACTCTGGACTACTCTGCTTTCCAGGTTCTAGGTTGCTCTGTGCTGATCTCTGTCTCCCCTACCAAACTTCTGCCCCCCTCTTACACATCCTGTTTGTTGCTTTCTTCCATTCTCCAAGCTACTTCCTTTCAGTGTTCCCTGTAAGCTGTGTGCTGGGCAGCCACCCAGGAAAGATTCAAGTGCCTCCTGGCTGATTAACAGAGTACCCACAGCTGGCAGCGTGTGTTTCTACTGGTGATCCCCCATTCACACATGTCTCAGTGCACATAACAAAATTTATTCTGCACACGGATGGAAAAAACTAGAGGGAACATTGGTCTCTTTGACCGAATCTCTGGTCCCCTAGCAGGCCTCTCTTCACAGAGACCTTCCAGTGTTAACTGATCATGCACAGAGCATTTTTAAACTCATCTCTTCGTAAACAGGCAAGACCCCACACAGATGGCACAGACACATGACACATTGTGTTCCCGTCTCAGTTTGGGTAACAAACATCTGAGGGATAACTGACTTTACAACCATCAAACTTAGCCCATGCTCCCTCTTGAGCAAGCTGTACCTCCTTGCAGAGCTTTGGGTCTCTCACTGTCTCGCTTGCCTTGGCTATTTGATACTCCTGAGTCGAAGCCAGTGAGATCCACTTGGAATAGCTGCCAATGTAAGTCATTAAAATAGCTCTGGAGCCCTGAAGCTCTGCACCTGGTGATAGTACCTTATAAATCTGGCATGTGCGGTCATTCTCAGTTAAATGGTAAGGTCCTAGGGCAGGAAACATGTCCACGTCTGTAATTTGTACAGCACCAATATCTTGCCTGTGTTCCATGCAGAATGATGTAACCCTGCCCTGAAAGATGCACGTCAATACAGACTCTTTGAAGGAGCAACTCCCCACTTAAGTAATGTAGACTTTCTATAAACCCTACATTTACTATGGGTCTGGCAAAATTCACTTTTTAGGAATTGGATGGAGTGGCGGGAAAGTTTTGAGTGATAATTTATCTTGGCTCAATCTGACTTCAGCAGGTTGACTTGGACCTGCTACCTACAGCCATTCCTTCAGAGAGAGTAATTCCTGTGCAGGAATTAGCAGTCAGTACACCTGTTACCACAGGAGACTGCAGCTGAAAAAAAGAGAAAAAAAAGAGGCACTTCAATTTAGTGCAATTATCTCATTTTTCCCAGGATAAGGATCCTTGAGATATTTATCTGATTTACAAGGGCGTTCAGTCGAGGTGGCAGGCACGAGGCCTTAAAGAGGCATTCATCAATTTCACATGAATTCAAAAAAACCAAGCAAGTGGGAAACAGATGCTGTGAAGAGAGACATTTCAGAGGCTGGAGAGGGAAAGAACCTCTCCTCTCTTTCTGTTTTCACTGATGATAAATTAAACAATTTGCAGGCAATGGTGCCAGCCACAGAGTGTCGGCTGTTGCTTCATAGAGGTCACTAAGCAGGAAGGGGGGGAGTATATTATTATGTATATTGCAATAGTGCCCAGCGAGGTTCCTGCTAATTTTTCCATCCATGTGCAGAATAAATTTTGTTATGTGCGCTAAGGCATGTGCAGATGTGCACCACTAATGGAAACATGCCACTGGCTGTGGGAGGCTGTGGCTGTGGGGAGGCTAATCAGCTGGGTGGCTGTCCAAGCACTCAGCTTACAGGGAATACTGGTGCCTGGGTGCCCCTGGCTGTAGACCAGGACCTCATTGCACTATGTGTTGTACAATCAGAACAAAAAGACTGTCCCTGCCCTAAAGCTTGCAGACTAAGTACTCCTTGTGAGTTCTTTCCAAGGGGCTCTAAGTATGTATTTCAAGGGAAAGGTAAAATATTTGAAGTACTTTCCAAGGCACTTGCTTTGCCAAGTTAAAGCCTCCCTTGGGAAAATAAAGGGATCTAAATTTAGATCAGGATTCTGGGAGCTGCTGGAGAACAGAGCTGTGGGACTTTCAGTCAGTTTGGCTCTGGACATACAGGACCTCTCTTCTCTGATTTACCTGGCAGAGCCAGGGGAGCAAGGCCAGAAGGGCCTGTCAGGCGAGAATCCTCGCTGTGTGCGCTGCACCTTCTTTCTCCCCATTGGGAACTCCTGGCTCGGTAATAGTACATAGTCCTATGGAAGTAAAGGCTTCATTTGAAGAAGGGTGAGCAAGAAGAAGGCATGTTTTCTACAGCACAAATACAATTCTCCAGAAACCAAACTGGAGGAGTTTCACCAAACACAGAATCTCCCAACTGCAGTGACAGAGAGAGACACAACTGCTGCTTAATAAGCTCAAGCCCCCGCCCCTTTCTCCAACCTGAGGCCTCTGAAAAAATAACCCTGTCCCAATGTCCAGGAGCCTTGAAGTAAGGTACTAAGGCACTTTATGCCTTTTCTTGTAGCATAAAGGGGCCTCGATGGGGGAGACTAGATGGCGTAGAGCTGGAAGCAAAGGAGTGGGAACAGGTGTGGCTAGAATACACTGCTCTGCAGCCTCAGCTCAGTCAATGTGCTGACTCACACTGAGGAGCAGGAAGCTGTCTGTCTGCCTCAGAGTCTGAGGAGTGCAAGGGTGGCTTACAGCTAGCGTTGCCCTCACCCTTCCAAAGTGCTTGGAGAAACTGAGACTCAGGGTCTATATCTCAGCATTAAGGTTAAGCGCTAGCAGTTCTATTGAGCACATCCCACCCAACTGGGGCTTCCAAGGCCTCCTCAGAATCGATTCGCTCTTGACTGAGACCGGGGATAGAGTCTTTGGGGAGAGGTATCCCATTCAGTTAGACTGAAGGCCTGGTCAGGAGAACTCTCTGGGCCAGCTCATTAGCCTCCTCCCCACAGCAGGGTGACTAGAGTAGGATGGAGAATGCTGAGGAACCCAAAGATCTTCAGAACAACCATCTTAGTTTCTCCCCTGATATGGGCCTCCCGGTTCCCGTTGCCATTTGTGGAGTAGCAATGTCTGGAGTCCATACAGTGGCATCACATCCAAGGCAACAATCTGGCTATTTGTATTTTCTGGGAGCGTTTGACTTCTCAAAATGTAAATGACCGTGGACTGCAGAGGAGTGAAATTGACCCCATTCAATATTGCAGGCAGACACATCCTGGGATCCATCTCTCTTTGTTTCAAGCTGGGATGACAGAGGGCAGGTCATTGTGAAGCATACCCAACAGAAGGTTTTCGATGCACCCAGCACTCTGTTGCTGCATCTATCGTTTTGCGGAGGTGGCTTTCCACAGCCCGCTCTGCAGAACAATTTGATATTGTAACCTTAACGACATGGCCAAGTGAAAAGTGCCTCTTACCAAGCAAATGAGCAGCTTAGGCTACCTGAGAGCATTTGGCCTGCCCTTATAATCACAGATATTAGAGATGGAAAGGACTAATTAGGCTGTCTAAGCCATCACCCTGCTGCAGAGGTCTATGATGAATGCTCACATTTTGGTTGCCTTTAAAATTCTATGCCTCGCCTGCCATTTCCCTACCAAGAGCCGAGTGTGGAGTAAATACTGGGTTGTATTGTTTGTTGGTACGTGAAATTGCTCACATCAGCCTGATACAGAGGCTGGTTTGACACTGGTAGGACTCCTCTGTCGCCCATAGAACAACTCCTGTGGCATACGGGGATGGGGCAGCTGGATAAAGCCCATGTTTTTTATGCCTTTTTTCTTTTTCTCTTGCCCCTTGACAGAGTGGTGGGATTTTTCTTTTGGATGCAGCCGTGTGGTGAGGAAGAGGGAGGGTTTAGCTTAGGCCCAACACTGGATTCCCTTTAAGCCCCTTCCTGATGAAAAACCCACTCTAGAAGGAGAAAGACATTCCACTGACAGGCTTTTGTGGGTCAGCATGTCCCCAGACAGGGCCATGCTGCCTGGACAATAAGAATTGGGCAGGAGATGCAGTGACCCAGCATTTCCACCTCAGTAGCCTCTGCCAGCAGGGATCCCACCATTTTCCAACTGATACGTTTAGGGCAATGCTACCGATGTATCCCACAGCACGGCGGCTTTAGCATAAGAGCATCTTCACACAGAGGCAGCGCGTAAAATACAGTCGGTGCAGGAAGGAAATGAAGGGCCACTTTCTATAACAGTTATAGAACTGAGTCTGTGCATGGCTCACTGTGCCAAGACAGAATGGACCCTGGGCACACAGTTGGGCACTGGACAGAGGGGGGAACGGTTCACTGCTGTGGAGGGAGTTTGAATCAGTCTCCACCCAGGGGACTGTTATTCTTCATTCATAATACATTCAGACAGCAGTTTTTGACAGTGTCCCCCTGAGGCATGCATCTAATCATACCCAACCTCTGGGCTTTCCTTCATTGGAATGGGAGTGCAGGAAATTCCCACAACCCCAGGACTTCTTTTGTTGCTGAGAAACACTTCCTTCTTCCTCCAGAAAGGGCTGACCCCTTTCCTGGGACCCAGCCCCCCCATTGTCTGTCTCCTCAGGCCTCTTGTCTTCTGCCAAGGGCTCTTCGAACCTCAGCATGTATCTGCCATGGCAACCAAATGCTAGGCAAGCGGGATGTGCTGTCCAGTCCCCCACCCTTTATCCTCCATTTGCACAGAGCAAAGTGGCAAGACTTGAATATTGTGCTGGTGTAGCAAAGTAAACAGAACATTTAGGTGCCCCCCTCAGCCTGCTGGCATTCGCCTGTGGCCTGGATGCGTCTAGAGGGACTTGTCGTTGGCTCTCCCTCCATACGAGGATGATGTCTGCCAGGCAGAAAAGTCATGGATGAGACTTAAGTTGGCCGAGGTGTCCAATTTGTGCTTGACGGGTATTTCCAGATGTGTAACAGGTGGTGGCCTGGCGAAACCCTGACTCCTGGGCAGGATGCGGTGCCCTTTCCTGCCTCCCCTGCTGTTTCTCAGCCTCTCAAGCAAAGGGATTCTCTTCAAAGTGGGCTGAAGCTTGATGTACGATGCAACGGCATTGCAATCTACTGCCGGCCCGATCTCTACAGTTTGTGGAGTCAATGCCTCCTTTCTTAAGAAATACTTTCAGGGGCGTCCTTGTAGCATTTCCTATGTCCCCTGCAGGACCTCTGACCATGTTTAACTTGAGAAAAGAGGACTTGCTTCTGACGATGAACATCAGCCACTCACACAAATGATGAGCCCAGCAAAGCTGATGTTTCGTAAGCTCCAGACATGGGGGCTACGTCTAGACTGGCATGATTTTCCGCAAATGCTTTTAATGGAAAAGTTTTCCGTTAAAAGCATTTGTGGAAAAGAGCATCTAGATTGGCACGGACGCTTTTCCACAAAAGCACTTTTTGTGGAAAAGCGTCCGTGCCAATCTAGAAGCGTTTTTCCGCAAAAAAGCCCCGATCACCATTTTCGCGATCGGGGCTTTTTTGTGCAAAACAAATCTGAGCTGTCTACACTGGCCCTTTTGTGCAAAAGTTTTGCACAAAAGGACTTTTGCCCGAACGGGAGCAGCACAGTATTTCCACAAGAAGCACTGATTTCTTACAGTAGGAAGTCAGTGCTTTTGCGGAAATTCAAGCGGCCAGTGTAGACAGCTGGCAAGTTTTTCCGGAAAAGCGGCTAATTTTCTGGAAAAACTGGCCAGTCTAGACACAGCCGGGCTGTTTAAAGTCATTACGGATGACACAGCACCCATCACAAGCTTCAGGTTTGTAAAAGGTGGGTATTCTAGTCTCATTCAGTGAAATCAGATGTGCTTTGTCACCGCGGACAGCTCTACCATCCTTCCTGTCACTCTAGCCTTTGGCTGTGTCTAAACTACATCCCTTTTTCGGTAAAGGGATGTAAATTAGGCACATCGATATTGCAAATGATGCCTCCCTCTCTCTTAATAAGTCCAAATCCTCCTGCTTTTCCCTCAGTGACATCCCAAAGAACCAACCTTTTTCTTATGGCCTCTCTAGGTAAAACCTTTCTCTGGGTGTTCACCAGCTTGCTTCCTGACTACTGCAGCATCCTCCTCTCTGGCCTCATGGCCAGGCCTTCCTTCAGGCCATGCAAAACACAGCTGCTAAACACAGCTCCTTCCTTGTCTCTTGGATCACTTCACCCACATGGCTTCGTGGGCTTGCTGTTTCCCCCTTACACCACATTTAAGCCTCTTGGCCTCCCCTTTAAGCCCCTTCACAACTGTGCCCCTAATTGCTCAACTACTGTTGTCTCATTGCTTCTCTCCTTGCTCCTGGGTGTTGCAAATAATGCTGGGCTGCAACAGCCATTTGTCTCCTCCTTGCACCAGTCTTTGTTTTCTTCCATGGAACATTCACGTTGAACCAATCTTTAAACTAGCTCCAGTCCTCGCCTCTTCTAACGTACTAGCCACTGCTGTCCAGGATGGGGAAGAATCCTGGGGGGAGGTCTAAGTTGGATATTAGGAAGAACTGTTTCACTAGGAGGGTGGTAAAGCACTGGAATGGGTTACCCAGGTCTCTAGTGGTGGAGGTGGTGGAATCTCCATCTCTAGAGGTTTTTAAGTCTCGGCTTGACAAAGCCCTGGCTGGGATGATTTAACGGGGGTTGGTCCTGCCTTGGGCAGGGGGCTGAAGTTGAGCCCTCAGATTCTATGATTCTAAGAATCAGAGAAAGCTGAAACCTATTGATTTGTAGGCTAAGGCAAACACAGAAAGAACTTGGAACCATCAAGTGGTGCATGTTGTTAACCTAGGTAACCACGGGATCTTCCCACCTTCTCCTTCATCCTCCTGCTCATCTCACTCTCTTCCCTACTACTGTGTGTTACACTCATGTGTCACATTTACATCACAAATTAGGGCCTTGCGTGTGTTTGCATAACACCCAGCACAACAGGGTTCCCAAACTGGATTGGGACTGTTGGGTGCAAATAATAAAATAACAGGCAGGAAACGTTGCTGAGCAGTGGAGGTGCCAGGACCACTGTGCATCCTTTCAGTCTGTGACTGTGGCTTCATCTCTTGTGTAGAAAAGGGTGTAACTCTCTCATTCACACTCACCTGCCCACCAGACCCATCTCATTTCATCTCCCCCTCAGTACCTCCACATCACATTGCCCCCTTCTGTCCCTCTTCCCTGTGTTTGGCATCACTCACTCAGTGCAAGGGAATTTGCCTGTGCCTGGGGGGCTTGCCCAGCAGAGAGGTCACTCAGGTCAGAGGCAAGTGTAGGGAAAGAGTTGGCTGGTGAGCATCATCTCATAAACTCATAGATTTTAAGGCCACAAGAGACCTTGCCAGTCTGATCTTCTGCATAACACAGGCCATAGAATTACACCAAGATTACATCCCTGAATCAAGCCCATAACGTGTGGTTGAGCTAGCTAGAGCATGCCATGTGGATAGTCCACCTCCTGATTTAGGGACCTCAAGTATTAGGGAATCCATCACATCCCTAGATAAGTGGTTCCAATGGTAAATTAGCCTCACTTAAAAATGTGCACTTGATTTCAAAAGTCATCTTGGGCAGTTTCAGTTTCACAGCCATCAGATCTTGTTATATCTTTGTCTGCTAAACTGAAGAGCAGTCAGAAATCTTCTCCATGGGTAAGTACTTATAGATCACAATCAAATCATCTCTTAACCTTTTCAGTCTCTCACTATAATGAAGGTTTTCCAGACTGCAGATCATTTCTGTAGTTATTTTCTCAAGCCTTTTCAATGTTGTCAATACCCTTGTCAAGTAGGCACACCAGAACAGGACACACCATCCCAATGATTGTTTCACTAATGCTGGATGCAGTGGTAGTATCAGAGCTAGTTGGGAAAACAGTCAAAACATGTTTTCATTGCAATTTGCCGGTTTGTTGAAATCAAAATGTTTTGTGGAGATGTTTTAGCAACGTTGATCCAGAAACCAGGCAGGGACCCCACAGTCCCCACCTCTGCATCTCTAGGGCAGACTACCATGCATACTACCCTGGAATCAGGGCTTTATTGCCTTTCATGGAGATTATCAACATTTTAGGGTTTTCTTGTGAATTGGAAAAAACCCACAAATGTCAAAAGATTGGAACTATTCATACAACGGAATACCTTTCTCCACCCAGCTCTCACAGTATCATCTTTTTACTTCTACTTATTCCTCTCAGGGCTGGCCTTAGGAGTTTTGGTGCCGTACACAGACCCCGATTGTGAGTGAGCAGGCCCAGAGATGCATGGGCCAGGGCAGGGAGACACTATAGGGGTTGCCCCTCCTGGCACTCACTGGAGTTGATGGAAAACATAGTGAATCAACCCAAGCCCATTCTACTTCCCTAGCTCCCAGACACATCCCTTGGACAAGGGGTTTTGGGGGAAAGGATGGATTGTGGGTAGGATGGGAGTAGAGCAGAGGTGGAATGGGGGGGGGGGGAATCGGGCCAGGTCTACACTAGACCTGGAAGCTCGGCTTACAGTATGCAGCTCCAGCTAGGTAGAATACGTAGCTGCAGTCGGCTTACCTTAAGCTGAGCTTGGCAGCGTCCCACAGTGGGAGGCCAACAAAAGGAAATGCTCCCATCAGCTTCCCTTACTCATTGCAAAAGGAGAAGTACTTGACACTGGTTGGGGGGGGGAGGAGGCTTCTAAGTTTGATTTAGCGGATCTTAACTAGACTCACTAAATCAAACCCTGGAAGATTGATCGTGGCAGCGGTGATCTTCTGTGTGGTGAAGACAAGTCCTCAGACTCCATCCCCTCTAAGGTTGGCTCTGCTGACTGCAGCTCATGTTAGGGAGCTGGCCACAGTATGAAGCTGGCCACTGGAGCCACTGGTGTCCCATTTGCAGCATGCAGCTGCCTAGGGCACCATGGAATTTGCAGCAATTTTGTGTCCCAACTTTGAAAGGCTCTACTTGGCTGCATAGTTTGCATATTGGTAGGGACAGCCTTGATTCCTCTGCCTATACAACCAAAGACTGTGTCTGCCTGCTTAGCCACAGCATCGCACTCTGAGCAGACATTCAGTTGATCCTCTAGTGTGGCTCCTTACTCCCTTTTAGGGTCACTGCAGTCCAGGATACCCATAAGTGAGACTTCCATTCTTTGTTTCTAGACATCTACATTTGGCCTCACTACTTTCTTCTTTCTCTCCTCCTCAATGAGCTCCCTCCTCCTCATTCTTCACTCCTTATTCATTCACTTTCTCCAAAGCTTTGCACTTCCCCTGTAATGCTGCAGGAAGGACCTAAACTCCAGAGATGCCTGTACTCCTGAGATGCTTGAAGGCTAGTTAATTTTCAGGGTTACTTTAGCTTTCAGGGCATAATGATCTTGGGAAGTATGTAGTGGTAGTGAATACCCATAAGGTGTTCAAAAGTGAGAAGGGAAAGAAGGATCTTTGCTGTGCTCTAGCCAGACACTGTCGGGTTAAACTGGAGGAGAGAGAAGGAAGGGGAGGGAGGAAAGTGGGAAGAGAAAGGGAGTCAGGGAGAAAGGAAGTGGAAAGGGAAGAGGAGAAAGAGGGAGAGAAGTTCAAAGAGAGAAAATGCTGTTGCTTAACTCAGCTCTTGAAGTCACCTGGGGGAGTCATTGACTAAGAGGTCATTGACCCAGGTGAGTAAATTTCTATAATAAACTGGAGAAAGTACTGGCAGGCCCCGGTGATTTAGTTTAGAAATTGCTGTAGTTGAACTCCCCTCAAATACAATTCAGCAGGTCTGTTAGTAAGCGTGAAGCCCTTGCCAGCCTCAATATGGATTACTTTCCCTTGTCCCTGAAGTTCATCTCTTTACAGCATGGTTATGTTCTCATAAATTTGTTGCAGCGGGCTTACCAGCAGCTGGCCTATCGGAAAGGATTTGTGTCCGCTGAAAAAGGCTCCTGGATAAAGCTCTGTTTGGCAACATGCCCCCATAAGTCCCCTCAGCGGCTGGATTGTTGCATGGAATAATAGTTTATTTAAGGGCCAGCAAACCCCAATCTCAAGTATCTAATTGAAGCACCCAGGGGCAGATGACCATTTTGCGGGGCCCAGGGCAGCACAATTTCGTGGGGCTCTCCCTTTGCCACGGCGCATGTGTGGGGCTTCTTGAAGCGCGGGGCCCGGGGCAGCCTCCCCACTCGCCCTGCCCTATATCCGCCCCTGGAAGCACTAATCCTAGCCCATGGTGCACGCATGCACACACACACACAGCATCAATATATTGTTGCCTGCTGCTATTCCACAAGATGCTTCCCTCCCTCCCTCCCAATAAACAGGAAGTATGACTTTGATAATGTTTAGGCAATCTGTATTGAAGGGGAGAGGTTTTTGAAGGTACAAAAGGCAGTTAAGCTCCTAACTCACGTGGAAGGTCTGTATATGACATGTTCTAGTTGTGTCAGTCCCAGGATATTCGAGATAAGGAGGGTGCAGTTATATGTTATTGGACCAACTTCTGTTGATGAGACAGACAAAGTTTTAAGAGCTCTTCTGCAGGTCTGGGAAAGGTATTCACAGTGTCACAACTAAATACAAGGTCATACAGATAATTTAGCTTAAACAGTAAATAGAATTGGGACCATTCAAGATGAAGTGACCCATTACCACTCCTGTCATCATACGACAAAAAAGGGGGTTATAACAACAATCTAACCCATGAACCCCCCTTTTTGTTTTTTAGTTACTGGGCAACAAAATGGCAAATGAATTGTAATGTTAATAAATGCAAAGTAATGCATATTGGAAAACATAATCCCAACTATATGTACACAATGATGGGGACTAAATTAGGGTATGTCTACACTACCCCGCTAGTTCAAACTAGCGGGGTAATGTATGCATACCGAACTTGCTAATGAAGCCCGGGATTTGAATTTCCCGGGCTTCATTAGCATAAAGCCGGCTCCGCCATTTTTAAAAGCCGGCTAGTGTGAACCCCGTGCCGCGCGGCTACACGCGGCACGGGCTAGATAGTTCGAACTACGTAGCCATTCCGATCTATCTGTACTCCTCGTGGATCGGAATGGCTACGTAGTTCGAACTATCTAGCCCGTGCCGCGTGTAGCCGCGCGGCACGGGGTTCACACTAGCCGGCTTTTAAAAATGGCGGAGCCGGCTTTATGCTAATGAAGCCCGGGAAATTCAAATCCCGGGCTTCATTAGCAAGTTCGGTATGCATACATTACCACCCTAGTTCAAACTAGCAGGGTAGTGTAGACATACCCTTAGCTATTACCACTCAGGAGCGAGATCTAGAAGTCATTGTGGAGAGTTCTTTGAAAACATCCACTCAATGTGCAGTGACAGGGATAGAGAATAAGACAGTGAATATCTTATTACCTGTATATAAATCCACTTCTTGAATATCATGTACAGATGTGGTTGCCTCATCTCAAAATAGATATGTTGGCATTCGAAAAAAGTTCAGAAAAGGGCAACAAAAATGATCAGGAGTTTGGAATGGCTGCCATACGAGAAGAGATTAATAAGACTATGACTTTTCAGTTTAGAAAAGAGGAGACTAAGGAAGGATATGATAGAGGTCTATAAAATCATGATTGTTGTGGAGAAAGTAAAAAAGGAAATGTTATTTACTTGTTCCCAAAACACAAGAGCCAGGGAAAACAATTAATAGGTATCAGGTTTAAAACAAACAAAAGGAAGTACTTCTTCACATAGCACACAGTCAGCCTGTGGCACTTCTTGCCACAACATGTTGTCAAGACAAGGCCTTTTACAGCTTCAAAAAAGAGCTAGATAGATTCATGGAGGTTAGGTCCATCAATGGCTATTAGCTAAGAATGAGCAGGAATGGTGTCCCTAGTCTCTGTTTATCAGAAGCTGGGAATGGGCAACAGCCAATGGATCACTTGATGATTATCTGTCCTGTTCATTCCCTCAGGGGCACGTGACCTCTCCAGTCATGGCTCAGTGCCCTTCCCCCCAAATGCTCACGTACACCTTGTATATACTATCCCATGTACATCCACATCTACCCGTACTCCACATTCACAATTTCCTTACCACCTTGAACATCAATCTCTTACCTTATCTAAACAAGTCCAACTCTACAGTGCTTGCTATTAAAAAGATGAACAGTTGTCACAGTGTGGTGTCTGAGATACTGAGATACTCTGTTTATAAAATATGGTATCTGCAATATCACAGCTACTACAATATGACAACTGCTAGTAGATGCTGACTTTGTAATTGCTGTCTCTTTTTCTGCATCCCATACACTGAGTAGTATTTACAGATGTGAGCATCTCCCCTTCATTACTGCTTGACACCCAATGTCTTCGTCTGCACTTGTGCAGAATGGGTGTCAGACACAATCATGGGGATGAATGGAAAATTTCTCATCTGGTATCACTTTATGCCCCTTTTGCACAGGCGTGTATGATAGCACAATGTGCAGGGCAGTGATGAATCCGGAGCCTGAAGGTCAACTGGAGAGTCATGTGAGTAAGTATTACTCAGCCTGTGTGCAAGCATTGCAGGATTAGGCCTTAAGCAAAAGAAGGAAGGGCCCTTTTTATTCCTGGATATCTTGCAGGGGAGACCAGGTGCATTCCAATAAGGATAGCATATGTGTGGAGAGCTTTGAGCCCTGGGTATCTGGACTCTACTGAATCTAGTAATCATTTCCACCTTTCTGTTCTGCTCCCCAGGAATTGGCTTTTATTCATGAGCTGCACAGCGTGTCTTAAAAAAATAAAATAAAATGTTTTTTCAAAAGTACATTGTATTCCTTGTTATTTGATCTTTGAGGAATGTTGAAAAAAATCTCTTTAGGGCTCTGCCGCCCCCAGTAGTCCTACTAAGGAGATTATAGGCCTAGTGTTTTCATAGGCAAACACCAGGCCTCTGGGCCTAGCACACTAATCCAGACAAAGGATAACAGAGGCCTAATTAATTCTCATGTCTCGGAATCTGATAACAGCGCTGTACACAGCTGAGTCCATAAGGACTTAATGAGTTTAATCGACTGCACTTGATGATTTTATTTGAAACCCTGTGCCACAAATTAAACTATTAAAAATGCACTTGAACTTGATTGGCAGCTGTAATCCTGACAAAGTCTAGTTAATCCCTGAGTCAGAAAGTAGGGCTGCCACACAACTTCTCTTATATTCCAAAGTGAGGCAGGTCATGGAGGGTAGGCAGAAAGCTGAGGCTTCAGGAAAAGCCTTTGGTGGGTAGTGAGCAGGATGTGGGCTTGAGAGTGAGTCTTGCTTTGGATGTCACCTAAACAGGGAACTAGGAATCAGAAATGTGTAAACAATAAGGAACGTCCTTTGAGGGAATGTGGTGTTTGTCACGAGGGGTATGTCTACACTGGCCCCCTAGTTTGATCTAGGGAGGCTAATGAGGGCGACTGAAATTGCAAATGAAGCGTGAGATTTAAATATCCCGCGCTTTATTAGCATGTTCCCGGCCAGGCGTCATTTTAGAAATTGACTAGCCTGAAGTAACAGCCCGCGTCTACACGCGGCAGTGAAACGGGATTCCGAATTAAAGCCCTAAATCGAATTAGCTGGTAAACCTCATTGCAAGCAGAGAGTTGATGTCTAAGAGCAGTAGGACTGGCATAAGCACATCTCCTAGCACTGGAGACCTGCAGAGATCAGAGAGAGGTTGGCTTGGTAGAGCAGCAGCTCAGCATGGAAATATGGAGTGTGGCCAGCTCTGTGCACATGGTCAAATATTTACTGTTGATTTCAATTCTGACCTCTTTTCTTCCTGAATATTGAGCATGAAGGCCTTGAAAGGCTGGTTTCCCATTTGTTTAATGTTTCAGGACCCTTTAGCTCATTTACTGCTAAAAACCCAACCTGCTAGTTGCTGGCTTATTCAAACCCAAGTGCCAATTTTTCTCCCTTAAAACTCAAAATAAAATAAAATAAAATGGTGTCTGAATGCAGCTTTTGGATGTGCTCTTAATTCCAGGATCAGCATCCTCAGGAAGCCTTTGATGCACTATGGGAACAGGTTGAGGTAAGCCATGCAATCTGATTTATGTTGGTAGTGTAGCTGAAATTGACGTAGCTTAGATCTTCTTACTGAGGGGCCCACACGACCTTGGGTCAGTGGAAGAAACTCTCCCATCGACTCCTCTTACTTATCTCATTCTGGTGGATTACTAGAGTCAACTGGAGAGTGACTGGCAGTTGATTGGTTGCTGCAGTGTTGATCCACACAGTAATGGAGACAAGCACCTCAGGCTGTCTTAGCCCATTCAGGCGTATCATCTACTGGGCAGTCCATGAGGCTGGTTCTGAATGTAAGGAGAGAGAAAATGGGGCGGGAAAGGCACTTTTCTCCTGAAACCTTTGCCAGTTCACCTGTCCTATGTGTTAACTCCTTTCGGATCAAACCTTGTATCTATTCGTTAAGACTCCCATTGACTTTTACTTAAGGATCAAGTAAGAAATAAGGGGTTTGGGTCTTCAAAAAGGGATGAAGCCACCTCAGGAAGGGGGCTCCAGATAGACTGTGCTTGTAGAAATTTAAGGAGGCAAACTCCAAATGAAAGATCACACAACGGGGCTACCGAGCTAAAAGCTGGCTTTGAAACAGGGAGCCTCGCACCAGCACATAATTACCAGTAAGTCATAGCTGAGCTATACCTGAGAAGGTGAAAATGTGATTTCAGGGGTGTGTGATCACACTCCCATCACCCTGATACACTCTTCCTGGGGTGAGCGTGCTCAGTGCTAACAGAAGCAGGGGCTCTTTGCTTGAGAGAGATTTAAGCAGTATGTTCTTAGGAGGCCTGGGAGAGTTAACAAGAGACTCTAAAGTGGCAAAACAAGAGCAGAGCTCATTGCAGGAGGTGAGAATAGCATCTGAACAACTGGGGAACTTTGGCCCAGCTAGGTTGGCATTGAGAAGGCAAAGAAAGATGTTTTCCTACCAAAACTTGATATCGGAGGTCAACTCTTTGTCACAACCAGACGCTCTGTGAGGACAGTTGTAAACGGACTCAGCCTGCTTCTAAGCTTCCTGAGTCTGGGTAGTGACCAGACATTGTTCATAGTTCTGTAGCACGCTCCCAGGGCCAGACCGCATGTCCAAACATAACTTGAGGACAGTGGGACCCTACATTCTAGGTGCCTAGATTCCAGAACCAGTGACACAGCCCCCTGAGCCTCCAGTTGTGTAGGCACATTCTTGCAGAGTCCACCTGGCTGTGGAAGCTCTGGTTCCCTAGTGACATCTGTCTGGGACAACATGGCAGAAAAGCAAGGTATACAGGCAAAGCAAGGGGATTTCTTAACCACAAACACTTAACATTAAAAAAAGCACCAGAGACTCACCGATCTATGGCTATGTCTACACTTGCAGCTTCTTGTGCAAGTAATATGCAAATGAGGCTAAGCATGGAATATCGCCGAGCCTCATTTGCATACCTAAGGAGCCACCATTTTTTTCAGAAGAGGCTCTTGCGCAAGAAGGAGCATCTACACTGCCCCTTCTTGTGCAAGAAAAACCCTCTTGCGCAATGCCGTTACACCTATTACTTTTCAGGAAGACCGGCATTGTGCAAGAGGGCTTTTCTTGCGCAAGAAGGGGCAGTGTAGACTGGTGAATTAGCTGGTAAACCTCATTCCAGGAAGAATAACAGCTAATTTGATTTAGGGCTTTAATTCGGAAACCCGTTTCACTGCCGCGTGTAGACGCAGGTAGTTACTTCGAGTGAGTCAATTTCTAAAATGGCGACCGTCCAGGAACATGCTAATGAAGCGCGGGATATTTAAATCCCACACTTCATTTGCAATTTCAGTCACCCTCATTAGCCTTCCTAGATCGAACTAGGGGGCTAGTGTAGACATACCCTTTGGAAAACAACAAACAGTACTGTATGCAACCCCTGTGCTCTCCTCTCAACCTGTCTGTGCATCTTGGTTCTGGTTGGTGTCTTTAGGTAAGAGAGTTTCACCTGCCTTTTCTTTCCTCCAGCCTCGTCCACTTATACATTGCTTACAAAAGCAGTCTTCTTTTAAAACAGGGGCAAGGAACTTTTTTCTTATCAGGGCCACAGACCCCAGAAAAAAATCAGTCACAGGCCACATACAATGCCATGGGAGAAGGTGCAGAAGCTTGAGCTGAAAATGCGGGGTTCAGGGTTAGGAAGTGGCTCCAGGCTGGGACAGAGAATTGGGGTGTGGGAGAGGGTTACTGAGGGGTGCAGGCATGAGCACACATTTTCCAGCATAGACCCTGTCAAGACACCCCTGGATGTTGTAACTCAAGATGGACACTACAAGACAATGTGAAGGTTACAATCAAAATGACTAAAGTAACTCACAACTGACACAAACATCCCCCTGATCTGTCATCCCTTATTAAAACTCTGATTAGCAGCCGTCAGTTCTTCTAGTGCACATAGTCAACCTCATTACACATAAGTACATGGGAGTACACGGAAACGGAGACAATATTGGGTCTGGGTAGTGGCAGGCAGTGTGCTGCACACCAGCAACCTAAACAGCATCAAGTGTCCTGCGGGCATCATAGCAAAGGGAAGTTCTGAGGAGGGTTTTGATGGAAGTGGCTTTGCAGATATTTATGAGGAGATCCTCCCAGGAAAGAGGGACAGCAATGGGGAAAGGCACAAAGGGGCTTGTTTGTAGCTTTAACTTATGCATAATGGGCTGGTGGCTGGCATCATGGGCTAGGCAGAGGTGGGAATGAACTCATGAGACGGGTTGTGAAGGTCTTTGAAAGACAAGTAGCTTATGTTTGAGAAGATTAAAAAGAGAGAGCCAGTGCAGGAGTGCAAAAAACAGGAGTCTAGCTCTTGTGCAGTTGATTTGTGCAATGGACAATTATGATGCCTCTTCCCTTCCCCCCTCCCAAACAAGTCAGACTGCTTCCCGTACTTGTAACATCAAGACTACAAAACAGGGTATTTCTCTGATTGAATTTTGTACTGAAAGTTGTTTCCCCTGCCTTGACTTACTTGCCTCAAATTGGCCTCCCTCAAATTGGCGAGAATAGCTTCAGTAAAGCTCATGCATAGAGATGGGCGGACCATATTGTCCATGCCAAGTGGATGCCAGCATTCAGTGCCCCTTTTGGGATTCTAGGAGGCTGGGGTGTTGTCTTCTTCCAACTGCTTTGCCTGTCCGCAGCTGAAGAGCTCAGCGGTGACAAACGTTACAATTTGGAAACTGCCTCTGTTAGGTGAGCTTGCTTTGAGGTTGCTGGGTGAACTAGAAAAAGGAGGAGACAATTACTCCCTTGGAAAGTCTTCTGCAGGCACAACTCTTCGTGTGATTCCCAACAGTTCTGCGCCTGTGCACTTTTCATTTGCTAATGGGAAATTCTTGGACCAGGAGCCAAACTTCTTCCGCCACTGAAGTTTGTGGGCACTTGGCCATTCACTCCATGTCTCCTTTCCAAATAAACAAGCTGAATACAGCTGCAGCAGCAGCGCTGCTGTGGGGTAGCCCTAACATTCCAAACACTTGCTAATTTTCAAAACCAGATACCTTTCCTGGCCACATGCACCCCTCAAAGAAAGTGGGTAAACCAGGCAAGTGGCCAGTGTCCTGGTCCTAATCATACATTCAGTGCAGCCAGGGTTAGTTCCCTCAGCTTTCCTGCTCGTATCAGCTTTCCAAGGCTTATTGGAAACCTCTGCTGGAAAAGATTGTCTGGTGCTTTCAAACCAAATGAGAGAAAATGATGAAGCCTCCCCTCTCTTATTTTGACAGAACACTCATTTTTGTCATATATAGAAAAGGAGCTGGCTGTTCAACAATTGTATCCCAGTAATCTAGACCTCCTGGGCTGGCAGCCTGGTCAGAATGGGCTGTCTCATGAGATTCTGAGCATCGCATGCTCCAGAGTCCCATGTAGCATGCTCTGGGCAGCTCAGAGGGCTGGCAGGATCAGGGGGTGGTGCTGGGAGTTAGCTGCTTCTGTCCCACCCCTCCCATTGGAAGCCGTGCCCCTTCTGGGAGCATAAAACCACGCCTCCTCCACATTGCCCAGGGATCTAGCAAGCTTCTTGGCCCCACTATATGGGCTTGTGAGGCACGGGCTAAAGGGCTGTTTAATTCCAGTATCAACATTTGGATTTAGGCTGCCACTGGAACTTTGGGGGCCTCCCACTTCTCAGAGTTCTCAAACCAGGCTCCAGCCTGAGCTTGAATGTCTACACCACAGATAACAATCTCTTAGCCGGAGCCCTGATCGGGCGGCATGGGCCAGCCACAGCTTTGTAACTGCAGTGTAGACAAAGGCTATGTCTAGACTGCAGGCTTCTTTCGGAAGAAGCTTCTCCGGAAGAGATCTTCTGAAAAAACGTCTTCCGAAAGAGAGCGTCCACACCGCCAAAGTGCATCAAAAAAGTGATCTGCTTTTTCAAAAGATTGCGTCCACACTGAATGGACGCTATCTCGCATATAAGCTGTGATTACTATGGACGGAGTGGCCACCAGAGCACCTCTTTCCTCTTCTTTTTCCTCTTTCCTCTTCTTCCTCTTCTCTGTCCACACACACCTTTTTCTGAAAGAGCTCTTTTGGAAAAAGGCTTCTTCCTCGTAGAAAGAGGTTTACCAATGTTGGGAAAAAAACCCTCCGTTCTTTCGATTTTTTTCCGAACGAGTGCGATTGCAGTGTGGACGTAAGTGAAGGGTTTTTTCGGAAAAAAAGCTGTTTTTCCAAAAAAACTCTGTAGTGTAGACATAGGCAAAGACAGGGGCAGCTGGAAAATTCACACCCCAATCTATGCTCAGATTCCCAACTTCCTTAAAGTCCAAAGATGCTTCATTCAGAGATTTTCATTCAGATTCTTCCCTTATAACCCCTCCGAAATACTTTGCTCCCACAAGTTAACACTTTAATTCATGCTGAACGTGCTTCAACACCCTTCTAATCTAAGCAGTTCCCATCAAACAGGCGCTCACTCCTATAACACCCTATCACCGCCTGGAGTGCACTTAATGCAGCCTCACAGCTTTTGTACTGGGATGAGGTGATTGACATTGCTTTGTGTGTCTTGATAATGGGGAAATAAAACTGCGTATAGAGAACAAATTCACATCCGTGTCCCCCCAATGAGCCAATCTTGAAAAGTGTCTTTTCCCCCTTATTATATATTTCTATACAAACCAGGCAGAAGCAGCTGCAGTTCCCTCAGAATGAATAGCACAGTGCACCCAAAAATGTGGGCTCTCCTAACCTGTGCAGTGAGGACCTGTGTGGTGCAGTATGTGGAGCTGCTAAATTTAAATATCCCGGGCTTAATTTGCAACTCCAGTCGCCTCATTTGCCTACCTAGCTTGAATTAATAAGCTAGTGTAGACTTACCCTCGGTGAGGTGTCAAGATGCGAGCTCAGAGGCTTTGTCAGTCCCAGTTTGTGAGAGAGAGGATTTTGGTATAACTATTATTCCTCACCCCACACCTGCTTCTTTCAGTCATTCCCTCACCACATGGCAACTTTTTGGGGGAGCATGCAGGGGGAAATCAAAGAATCCCGTCGACTGTGCTAGCCCTGCTACCCTAAGACCTTGCAGGTGTGCTCTTTGGAGCGTGAGGACAAACCTCCAGACTGGTCCAGTGTGGACAGGACAAGTACAAGTACAATGCACCATTCTTCCTTTGTTGGACAGAGTGATAGTTAAGGCTATTGAGCAGTTGAACTGATGGCACTTGTAAGAGGTGGGGATGCTGCAAAGGGCGGTGTACTTCCCCTGTTCGGTAATCAAAATTATAGAAAAGCAGGAAAAATAGCTTTGCACTGTTATCTCTACACACGGGGCTTCCTTTGCTTCCTTTTGAAAGGGGCTTCTTTTTGTATAGATGGGTCAGGACCCCGCAATCTTATTCCCAGTTTTGCCACTACTTGGTGCTATGCAAATAATAAAGAATAAGAATAATCAGACACTGGCTTCATGGGATCTTCATGGCCTGGGACTGGTATACATTCTCTCCCAACCCAAATATCCATAGCACTGCATTGCTATTAGTCCAGTGCTGTGATTCTGTTTGGACTAAGTAGAGCTGTGGTAGGTTAGATGAAAGCTTGCCTAGTGGCTAGGGCACTAGCTGGGGAATCAGGAGTCCTGGGTTTGATTTCCTGCTCTACTGACTTCCCTTATGGCCTTGGACAAGTGACATAGGCTTATCTACACTTGAAAGCTATATCACATTGGATCACAATCTCCTTGTCAGGGGGAAGTGTGATGGGTCTTATTCCAACAGCCCAGGAATAGGGAAGCTGGGTGTCTGTGGCAGGTTAACAGAGACAGAGCCCGATAATATTTCTTTGTTCTAAGCACTGAGAATTAAGTAGTTTCAAGCTACCTGGAGGAGCCCATGACTGCATTAAATGGGACCATCTGAGGGCATAGTATAACTACAGTTCGCCCCAATGCTGACGTGTTCCTGGTTCTATATATTTTAATCAGGGAGCCCTGTGTTCAAGGGCGTCTCTGTTATCCCCTAAATCCTCCTTTAACTGCAGCTGCAGAGGGAGCCGATTTGTGCTGAGACGCACACCGTAGGCTTGGGGAAGGCGCGGGATTAATGCAGAGATTTGTTCATACAAACTTTTATGAAAAATGGAATTGAGGCTTCACAGGCCATGCAAGCCCAATGAAAAAATTAGCCATGGACTTTCCCTGGCAGGTTTTGAAGCTCATATTACGAAGGAAGCAACTGGCTTTGGGTAAACAGAAAAGAGGTGTGTTTGCTATTAAAGAAGGACACTGTCAATGGGGAATGCTTTGAAAGCCACCTGCCTCTTACCTGGGTCAACCAGGAATTCCCTTGCCACGTCTGCCACTCATCAGAGACATGGTAACTGCTACCGGGGGGCAGTTTTTTCTCACAGGGGTAATTTCTCCCTTTATGGCTTGCATCCTCCCTCTCACTTGATGCTTCACAGAACTCATGGCAACAATCTCCTTGGCAACAACCAAGTAGGACAATGATCTAATGGTTAGAAGAGGGGTAAGGAGCTAGGACCCGTGGGTTCTATTTCCGATTCTAACTCTGACTCTGTGTAACCTCAGGCAAGTTCCTTAACTTCTCTGATCCTGAGCTGCCCTCTCTGCAGACCACGTGGAGATCTGAGGCTGAAGGACGTGGTGGGCCTGAGCCAGGGCTTGTGGCAGTCAATGGAAAGACTCCTATTGATTCCCATGGGCTTTGAATCAGGCGGTAGATGTATAAAACATGACTGATGAGGACCTTTGGCATCGCAGAGGAGAGTCTGGACTGTGTTGCTTTGACAGAACAAGACGGGTGGGATCTGCAGATCAGGCAGGAGGTGCATTGGCAGAGTGTGTAAGGGAGCCTACGACAGGAATAATAGAGAGAGTGTAGGTGAGGAATGAGGTACCTTCAGAGGTGGGCAGTACCATCCATCGGTGCATCCATCCCCTACCCTCATTTTTACAGTTTGGGAGGTGGCTATCCTTGTGAAAGGGGCAGCCTAGTTAAGCTGCAGAGTTGCACATATTCCTCTGCATGTGAATCCGGGGCACAGTGGGCAAGGGTACCAGGGAGACTATATAGCAGGGTACCAGGGAAACTGGGCATTCAGAACCAGGAGGTGAAGCCTCCTCCCACTGGGCATAGCTGTGCTTAGCTTAATGATTTGGTGCCTGCTTCCCCTTTTCCCTGGCATCATGCTCCTTCGCCTGTCATTTCTGGAGCACTTCTTCCCTAATTCAAACGGATACAGTGGGCCTAGCCTCAGTGAAGCATTCAGAGCTTTGCCGTCTGCAAGGCAACATTATGCAGGAAGGATCTGATAATTGTGTGCATGTTTACATACATCTGCATTCCAAATCGGCTCCAATTTGTGCATTTGTCACAACCAGCATGCCTGTATTTTTCAGATATTTCACTTACTGCGCTTTTTCCTTAACTCCTACTGTGTAGGCTAGAAAAAGGCCCTTTCCCCGGAAACAAAAGCAGGCTCTATAGACTCAGAAGTATCTCTCTGGTCCGGGGATGCTCAGTTTGAAATGCCACAGGTGAAAATGAGTTTGAAGAGAGAGAGGGGGATTGTTACAGGTAAAATGTGAACAGGAAGCCCCTGAGCTGGATCGAGGCTGCGAGCAGATGCTCTTGCAGCTCATCTATTAGAGCGTCTCAGCTCCTGAAACAACAAAGGTGCTTTGGCAGTGGAGCCATGTACCGATCCAGGGCAGCTGCACAGATACTGGCTGGTACCCTCCTGCCCCATGGACACATGGGAGAAAGGACAGCTGCTGACAAAGCAAACGAGCTTGAGCCGCAATAAGGAAAAGCGAGGCCATCGGATAAGTCCTGATCAGTGCCCGGCTCTGTCTTGTTAATGATGTCCAGGCTTGTTTGATGGGAGAGGCATAAAGCTGGATAGGACAGTATGCTGAGGTTCTGAGCAGGCAGAAATGCAGCGAGGAGTGGAGAACAGTTTCAGCCAATTTATTCCTACTAAGCCTGCTTTGTCCTTTGCCTGCCCCATCTTTCTTTGCTCCGTGGATTCAGGCCACATGTTTGCTGACAGAAGGCAGAGCCTGTGGAAAGTCTGTGAGGGGCTTGGAATCTGGTGCCAAGGCTTTATATTGGTTCTGTAGTTACACCATTTAGATATTAAACCAAACTTGATTGGGCGCTTTGGGTTACTGAATCTAGATTCCGTCCAACCCCTGGAAAATAATCAGTAGTGACCAGTTCTCCTCAGGTGGATGTGGCATGGAGAAGATGTTGATCTAATTAGAGCTGAGGCCTAACCAAATCTTCTGATCAGGGCTTCTGCAAAATTTGGAGTGGTCAGTAGCCAAGCAAGATCTGGAGGCACATTGTGCAGCAGGACTCCATCTAAAATATCATATCCATCTAATTTCTATGGTTAAAACAGTCTAGAAGGAAGGAACCATCCATATATTCTGAGCCCGTTCCACACCACTTCAGTGTGCTTCACCATTTGACAGCAGCAGCCGCTGAGCGGAAATGAAGCAGTGCATGTTTGGATCGTGGTTTTAGAATTGAGCCTGCCATGGATATGTTGTTCCCTGGAGTAGGGCTGTACAAGTCCAGTTACTAAACAGGCTTTGCACATCCTTTTGCATCCAACTCTTGATTCCAGACCCTGTAAATCGAGGGAGCCCATAGTCAGGCCTCACTGTGACGCCATGGAGAAGCTTTAGGTTGGAGGAATGTGTTTCTGTTCACAGAAACTTGCCAGAATCTGAAGTGAGACTAGGCCTCAGCTGTGAGGCAACAATGGAAGTCTGATCTCAGGGAAACAAGCCTCCTCTTGTAAAACTGGGTCCTGGTTATTAGATAAGACGTTCCCACTCCCACAGAAGGAGGACATGGGCCTATTGACAATAATACAGAAACCTGGCTTTTGCTCTGGCCTGAGGGAAATACACTTCCTCTTGTAAAATGGGAACATAATTAAGTGAACCAAACAATAAAACAATAATGAGGCAGATCCCAATAAATGGTGGAATTAGAGGGGTAATAAACCCCAACTAGACTCCAGCCTGCCAATGCACATGGGAGAAATAGATTTTCCCAATTGTTTTATTTCCCCTCAGTTATACTACAACTGAGCTAAAATGTAGCCTTGTCATTTGGAGAAACTTGTGCGGAATGACGCTGCCCTTTTGGGACCCCAGGGGATAGGTTCAAGCAGTCAGAGGGACTGAAGAAAGACCAGCAACAAATCCAGAAACACTAGCTCAGCAAACCCAGCACCAGAAGCTGCATCCTTGCATGCATGGGAGGGATGGGCCCTGTCCCTATTGCTGAATTAACTTACCCTGAACTACCATAGGAGGCGATAAGACAAGGAACAGCTACAAAAACAACAATCTTCTGTCTCATTCTGCCTCCCCTTGAAGTCAACACCAAAACTGTTGCCTTCAGTAGGAGCAGGCTTGGGCCCATAATTTGCAGCTAATTAAGTTTTATTGCCTACTAAAGACGACAAACATTTGGGACCCATCCTGCTCCCATTGGAGTAAGTGGGAGTCTGCTAGCAGGTTTGCCACAAGCTTTGATTGTCACTTGAAAGAGGGAAAGCATCTCTGGAGGGCGCGCCCACTGGTGGGTGTGGAGTGGGGGAAAGAGGGCAGCTGCCACAGGACCTGGCGATTCAAAACGGGCTTGGGGATCCTAGCTGCTGTTACTGTGGCTGTGCCTGGAGCCTCAAGACCTTTAAATCACTGCTGGAGCCCTGGGCAGCAATGTCCGGCCAGCACGGAAGGTCTGGTGGGGGGATACTAACTCCCCCAGCCCCACCTCTTCCTCCCAAAGTCCCTCCTCTTCTGGGACCATTGAGCCGGGCCACCCCACCTTGCTCATTGACTTCAATGGGAGCAGGAGGGGCCTCAGATGGTTGTCTTCTTTTGTAAGCAATAAGTCTTAGCTGCCAGAGTTCCAGCCGTTCTGTCGGCCCCAGCGCTGGCTCCTGCCTGCAGGGCAGTCTTGGCCCAGGGTTTTGCTCAGAAGAAGCAGTTGCCGTGTCAGCTGTGCTGTCTGCACAAGGGCGTGAATGGGGATGTTAGTGAGAGCTAATAGTGAGTGTTGAGGAGAGAAAGTGCCCCACAGGCGTCAAAACGGTGCCCCTGTAAGACCCTTTCCCCAGCCCATAGCTGTGTCGGAATGAGCAGTGGCATTTTCCAGACCCTTTCCTTGGCATTAGCTTTCTTCCTTCCAGTCCCACGTGTCATTTCCTCTTCAGCATAGTGGGGTGCTCCGGAGCTATCCCTTCTTCTGTCTGACCAGTAATTAATTAAGAGGGGATCACGGCTGATAATGCCCTGTAATCCCTTCTCTCGGATCATTTTGTTCCGTAATCCCTTTAATGCGCGTAATTCTGGCAAGGGGTGGGGGATGGGGGAGTAGAAAGCCAGCGGAACCACGGGAGTTCAGCTATACCAGTGATGGCAGGCCTATGCCATGCCACTCAGTGCTAGTGCTGCTGGCCAGAGCCCCCACGGTGGTGTCCCTGAAGGGAGGACAAAGGAGGGCAAGTAGCAGAGTGGGAAGGGCAGGGAGAGGAAGGATGTAGATTGGCAAAAAGGAGAGAGTCTAGCAGAACTGGGCAGGGAGAGAGGCCAAAAACTGGAGCAACGGGACCCTTGAGCCAGGCTGTCTGGAGTGGCTCATCACTGTGCCAGCCTCAGGGCAGGCCGACAAGAAACAGGGCACGAACCTCAAACTCCTCAGAGTTCACCAACCAAGTAACAAGCATGAACTCTGCTAGCACGATGACAGCCCCCGCATGGAGTCATAGGTGGTCCACTTGGGCTCTCCCAGCTCTCTTGCCATCCAGGCAAGCCTCTGCCGTAGTTGATAGAAAGTCCCCTACTTCATAAACCACAGCAATATTCAGGTGACTGCCGGTCCCAAAGGGCCAGTCACTTACTCCAGATCAAATGCAACCTTGATCTCTTACCCAAGACAATGCTTGCAGACAGTCCCATAGAAAATGGACTAAAAGTATATTAACTAGGAAAAAGAAATGAAGGTGATGTACATGGCTAACACATGTAAACACACACAAATGAAATGCAGTCTTAAGTTCCAAAAAGGACTAGTGGATGCTATAATAGGCTCTAAAATGCAATTTCCCCTAAAATAGTAACATTTAGGCCTGAAAAGGCTGGACCACAGTAGTGGCATCATTAGGACAGGAAAAGTGGGTGAGCCGCCCCCCGCTGAGACCAGTGCGCAGCACTGGCAGGAGAGCAATGTGGCCAGACTGAGGGATACTAAGCCAGTATCAGGCATCCCAGCCTATGCATTCGGGGGGCCCTGGTCCTCATTTGGTGGGCCTGGGTACCAAGTGGATGGGCCACAGTCTGCTCAGCCCCACCAGCAGCTGTATCCCTGGGGCACAGCCCTTCGTTGCTGTGGGATTTGGAGACAGGGGCCATTGCTTGCTGAAATCCAAGGTCGCAGTGCAGCATTTAGCAGCACACAATCAACTCACTGCATGACTAATGGCAGGAGGCTAGGGTTTGGCTCCCAGCTTTGGCAGCAGGAGGGCTGCTGGAAGGACTAGGTACATGTCGGAGCTGAGGGAGCCTATGGCAAGAGGAAGGTGTAGGGGCTCAGAGAGCCAGCGATTGGCAGGAGTTGTGAGAGCTGAGAGCTGGTGACAGGCCTGGGTAGCTGTGAAGTAGGAGCTCAGAGAAGCTGGTTTGGTGTGAAGAGGATATGGCAGCTCAGAGCCAGTGTGTGGAGGAATGTGCTGTCCAGCCCTGGCTCGAGCATTCTTTCAGCTGCCCAGAGACAATTTAATAGACTAATTCTGAATTCCTGTAAACTGACTCAGCTTTCTGGGACAGGAGGGCACGGACAAGGCCAGTGTGGTATAAAGCAAAGCAGCTGTGAAGTTTGTGTCTGCGAGAGCTCCCTTTGCAGCCAGCACCATCCTGTTCCACAGCCCAGCACCCCCATCTCTCCCTGACTCTGCCCCCAAACGCTTGAAACATTTTCTTCCCTGGCAGCGGAAAGAGGAGATGTGAGCCTGCTGATTACAAGGACTAAGTGGGTCTGAAGGGCTGTTTGTTTGATCAGAGCTGCGATTATTACCCCTGACAGTCATAGACAAGGAACTCTTCAAGGTGTGTTTTACTGAGCTAAGGTACCTTTGATGCAAACTTCCCTTCATCCACTTAAACTGTGGATAATTTCCTTTCAGGGGCAGGAAGGCTGAATAATTCAGCAGCAGTCGGCAGCCTCCATGCAGATTGAGAGACTACATTTATCTGGCAGGTGACATGGCAGTATCTCCTTCAGAGGAAGGATTGGGAGCTACAGCATCTTTGTGAGCTGGGTGAAGGTGCCAGGTGTAGGGGCACCTCCCTGCGTGAGATACCTGGATTTGTGTGGTGCTTTACAGGCTGATTTGGGGAGCGCTTGCCATCCAAATCACTAAATCCCTTTTCTCGGTGTATTTAATAACTCGGATGCCTGCAAAGTAAATGGCAGCTGATTATGAGAAAACATATTTACTGAGCATGGACAACTTTGTAATACTCAAACTCTCCAGATCAACATTGACTACACGCTTCTGTAGCCTCAGAGATTGGGTTTATAATCTGCTGTGCATAAAAAAAAGTAGTTTAAGCCCTTCTGCCTCAAGGCTGCCAATCTGAACTGAGTAACTAGCAAAAAAGAATTGCGGTCGTCCAATGGCTGCTAGCCAGCCCCTGGGCAAGAGGGGGCTGAAAGCCTGTTTGCTAGGGAACAAGTGTCCGAGTCCTGAAGCCCAGTTTATTGTTAGAGCCCTGCAAATCTGCAGATATCCACTTTATATTTGTGGGTATCCACACCTGCGGGTCTGGATGTGAATATCCATGGCTCATTTTTGTGGATATAGATGTGGATGTGGCTACAAATTTTGTATCTATCTGTGCAGGGCTCTGGTTATTGTGCTAGGCATCTGCTGAGCAAGACAATAAGGAGGCCAAGGACTAGATGTGCCATGGAAACCACCTCTCTCTCCACTAAAATGGATCCCTCAGGCTTCCAGGTATGTGGGAAGGGAAGTTTGTCTTGTGGCTGTACTGGTTTTGTTGACAGAAATGTTCAGTTCTCTGGTGTATCAATATAACCTATGTGTGGATACCAGAGACGAGGCTCTCAGAGAATGCAAGGGACTCTTTGAACTCTGGGATGTTGGGGACTGGATTTGAAGATGAGGTTTGGTGAAGCTCCGAGTCAAATCTTTACCTACACTTTGCTGATTCCCATTCTCCTCTAGTGCTGGATCTAGACTAGTTCAGCCCTTGGGGAAGTTTAGATTTAGATCCTTTTGTGATCTTGGGCCTTTCACCAGTGCATGGTTAGAGCCCCACCAAATTCATAGCCAAGAAAACTGCATCATAGACCATGAAATGGTCTTGCTTCCCCTCATCCCCCCCAGCTTGAAATTCCGTAATTTGTCTGCTTTTACCTTATTCAGGTTTCACAGGGGAAACCAGTGTTTCTCAAACTGGAGGTTCTGACCCAAAAGGGAGCTGAAGGGGGATCACAAGGTTATTTTAGGGGGGTTGTGGTACTGTCATCCTTACTTCTCTGCTGCCTTCAGAGCTGGGTGGCTGGAGAGTGGCAGCTGCTGACAAAGCACCCAGCTCTGCAGGCAGTAGCACCGATGTAATGGTGGCAACACCGTACCATGTTGTCCTTACCTCTGTGCTGCTGCTGGTGGCTGTTCTACCTGCAGAGCTGGGATCTTGGCAAGGCTATGGACAGAGCCAGAGGAAAATGCAGCTGCCCTGAGGCCTGGAGATATAAAAGGTCCTGGAGCTCCTGTCCGTGGCTACAGTGGGAATGATAGTTCCTAGCCTCACCCCTTTTGCTCAAGGTCCTGCCCCTTCCAAGGACACAGAGCCGTCTTTCCATCTTGCTATGGGCCTGGCAATTCTGTCGGCATCCTTGGATCTTGGCCAGCAGCCACCGCTCTTCAGCTGCCCAGCTCTGAAGTCAGGGCCATCTCCAGCAGCAGCACAGAGGTAAGGGTAGCAAATAGCAATACCCCAACCCCTCCTAGAATACCCTTGCAACCCCCCTCCCCCAACTCCTTTTTGGTCAGGACCTCTACAATTACAACAGCATGACATTTCACACGTAAATAGCTGAAATCATCACATTCATCATTTTTAAAATCCTCTGACTGTGAATTGACCAAAATGGACAGTGAATTTGGTAGGGCCCTATCAATAGCTGCTGTATTGGATCTCACTCCAGAGTACCAAGTGATTTTCAAGCACATGGTATAGGGATGGGTAGGGGAGCAGGAAGCACAATGCATGAGATTGCTAACTGCTTGGACCAAGAAAGACTCACCATTTCCCCCTCTGCATGGGGCATGTGATGTCTCTTTTATGGGCAGTCCCAATGGGGCCACTCGCAATTCTTGGCTGGACTTGGGGTTTGTGTTCACTCAGAAAGCTCTCACTGATTTTTGGAATGAGCCTGGGCTGGATATGAAGTTTAGTCATCTAGGGCGCATCTACACAGCAGGGCTAAAGCCGAAATAGGCGACGCAACTTGAGCTACTTCAATTGCTTCGCTTAAGTCGAAATAGCTTATTTTGGCTTTTGGCGCTGTCTACGCAGCAGGAAGTCTGAGTTAGAGCACTCTTCCTCTGACTTCCCTTACTCCTCATAAAATGAGGGTTACAGGAGTCGGAGTAAGAAGTCCTCCAGCTCGCCATTATTTTGACATTATGTCAAAATAACTGCTTGTAGTGTAGATGCGGATTATGTTGTTTCAGAATAACGTCAATTATTCCAAAATAACACTGCTATGTAGAGGTGCCCCTACAGAAGCCAGTAATTTTGTTGTGTGATGGATGCTCACAATTGTGTGTGCAAACAATGCATCTTCTCCTATGGGTCATTTAAGCAGCTAACTCCAAAATTGGCCAACTGCAAATTAGTGCAGGCACCTCTTTGTGCAGGTGTGCACCACACACACATTTTTGCCCCCCTTCCTTTCTGAAATGTGTTTGTGCTATGGGGAGGAGGGGGGTTTAAATAGTGCTGAGAGTTAAACCTATGTTTTAAAATAACTTCTTTTTGCAAACTTCATGCCCTGTGATAGTCAAAGGAGGCAGAACACCCCCACCCACTCCCCCGACAGCTACTGCTAAGCTACAGAAGAAGGCAACAGCATGCAGAATAAATGCTGTGCCTCAGTTTGACACTTCTGGCAGGGTCAACTTTTCCCAGCACCATAATGAGATCTTGTTAGGAAAGCGGGAGCTGTGAGTGATGCTCTTTTCTCTTGGATCTCTGCATTTCAAGCAAGCGGTGGAAGGAGGGTGGTTGGGGGCTGGAGGGAAGAGAAATCTTGAAGCATTACATATTTTCCTCCTAAGGCTTCAATGTTCAGGGAATGCACTTGTGGAGGCAAAAGAAGAATTAACCCCCCCACACCCAGCTGAGCCTTCCTCCCCCAGAGAACAATACAGGCTTTTTAGCGCTGAACTTTGTTGTGTCCTTTGTTACACACTAACTCAAGGTTCCGTTTCTATGATACCTAATGTAAGAAATGCATTGAGAAAAGCTTGGTAACCCAATTATGACAGCAACAAATACATTTTTTTTTTGCGGCATTTAAGGATCGGTGGGGGGGAAGGATGAGAACTTTAAATTAAGGGCTTCAAACTCTTTTCCAGACGAGAGGAAGAAGGTTCCCCTTCTTACAGCAGAAGGGAAAGCGAGTGTGGGCAGCCTGCCAGGAGCTGTTTGAGAGGCAGGTGAGACTTTCTGAAGTAAGAAAGAGTGATTCCTCTTTAAACTGAAGTATGTTAAATAAGGATGCTCTTTAGACCTAATGAGATACTTTAGTGCTCTGGAGAGCAGAGGCTGACGCAGCGGGTTGCAGGGCTCTTTTGGTGCTGGAGACCCTGATTCAAATTCTGCCACATGGGTCCTTGCATTTGGTGCCACAAGTGGAAATGAGATTTGGGCAGGTGTCATCCTAGTTCATGTGGATGTACATCATAAGCACACAAGAGCAGCCATAATGGGTCAGACCAAAGGTCCATTGAACCCAGTATCCTGTCTTCCGACAATGGACACAGCATTAAACTACTGTGTGGTTTGCTAGCATTCGCCTTTTCTGAACAGTTGAGTCCCAGGCCTGGAGTAGCTGAGGTTGGGGTTCATCGGAACAAATAGCCACACTGGTAAATCTGAGGGGTTGAGGAATACAAGGGAATAGCCAGGGAAAATTGCTGGGTAGGAATGCGATGTATTGGCAAAGCCTAGGACCAGAACAGATGAATAATGAGGGACAGGACTGAGGTAAGGAGACACGTGTGTAACACTTGACTACATGGTGCTTTCCTTTAATCATCTGTCATCTCCAGCTTTTCTGGAGAAGAAATCTCCTCTCTTCTGCTAAGTTCACCAGTTCTTCATTTTTTTCTAGATGCTGGCAGTTCACAGAAACAAAAGAAGAGAGACAAATTAACACATAAATGCAGAAAAAAAGTGTCATAAAGGGACAGCTATAGCATGTTAATTTAATAGCATGAGATTCTCACCAAGATGTTCATTAGCACGTTTTAAAAAAACAATTACTATTTGTTAAATAGACAGTGATTAGTGAAACTGGACACAGTTTGGCTGAAATGTAATAAGGCTTAATTAGATAGTCCAGTTGGTCAGTAGATGATCATTTTGTCTTTCCAGGAGAGCCTCTGTCTGTTTATCCCTCTTATTCAATTTAAGAAGTGGGCTTCACAATGCCCAGTGTATAGGGCAGTAGTGGGGGTCACGAGGCCCAGGTTTTATTCCCCGTTCTACTGCTGATCCTGGGCAAATCATGCTACCTCTGTGTGCCTCAGCTTCCCCAGCTGTAGATCTGTCTCGGTGCTTATATTATGATCCTCACACCTCACAAATATCTCAGTTTTATAGATGGGAAGCTAGGACACAGGGAAAGCTAAAAGACTTCTCAAGGTCACAAAGGAAACTTGGGCCTGAACTGGGAATTAAACCTTGGTCTCTCTAGTATCCCACTCTCGTGCATTCATGAGCACTCCCTCTCTCTCTCGCACGCTGCACATTACAGGGGAAGCGGATAGTGATTACTATATTTAGGTCGCGAGACACTTCTCTTTGTGAAGGATTCTTTAGTCCTTTTCTTTGAGACACTCTCTGACCTCTGTTCCACACAGCCAGCCTTAGACAGCAGCAGCAGAGGAAATGCTTCCAGTGTATGGCAGTGCTTTCTTTTTCCTTTGTGCCTCATGACTAAACCTGCCTCCTCTGAGGTACGAAAATGGGACAATCGGGATGCTCCTGAACCAACAAAACTGGCCAGCTGGCAGTGGATACAGAGCACCTTTCCTGGCACCAATCCTAGGAAAATCTGGTCTGGCCTTACAGGGGGCAACATGAGTGGCCATGGTTGGGGCACCACAGTCAAGAGCCATGTTTCTCTAACTGGGGTTTCCAATACAAAGGGGAGTGACCAGGCTGTTGTAAGACAGCAGGCTGGGTGCCTCACTCTGAAAGGAAGTTTGCAAGAGTGATGCCCAGGAGCAATGCAATAAATAAGGGTGGTCTGTGTCACATAAAAAGCCACATGTGGGCCTTCAGGGGTTAAATTTGTATTCCTCTAGGCTGTCATGAGCCCTGCTGGCAAAAATACCAGGTGTTCCTTATCAGACGGCCTTCATCAGCTGCAACTCCCTATGCTTGCTATCTGAGAGCCGAGTATGGGATAAATAACATGACCTCGGTTCTTAGCCCCATGGGAACACTGAATGTGGCATTGGGCCAGCTTGCAGACACTCGGTAAACAGCTAAAGTAGAAGATCACTGGAAGTCTCATGTCCGGTGAGTCTCACCAGGGACCTAGACCTCGGAGGGTGCCCTGGATTCCCCCAGCTGGAGCCACGTCCACTGCGGCTTGGAGTGAGGTGACAGGAATGGGATTCCCCACAGACTGAAGGGGCGTAAGCATTTCCAAGTGCCTGTTGCTTGCTTTTATGCATTGCTCTGCCTATGCTTATTGGTGTATTACTTTGCAGTAGCTGTGTAACCATCTGGCAGCATTAAGCCTGTAATAGTAGTGATGTAGTGAGATTAATAAAAGCAATTATCCCTAACTGACTCTGTCTTGAAGCAAATCTATAAGCCTGTTGCGCTCTGGCCCTGTGAGTTGACAGCATGACATGGTAAAAAAAGGTGCCAACAATCAACCAGGATGCCATTTTCCTAAGGCAGGCTCATGATGTTCTGTTCAGCTTTTACTGCGATACAAGCTGGGCAAAAATGCCCTTTCCCTTCTCTTGCTTGTGTTCCTCAGGAGAATTTTGGCAGCCTAGCAAAAGGATGACTAAACACACAAACACTTGAAGGCCAGATTAACACCATCACAGAAGGAACAGGAGTAGCACATCTGGGAGCTTCTGAGGTGGCAGAAGGGAGCTGGGATGGCACATAGTCTAGTGACCCATGTTTCCCAGTGGTGGCCATACTGGGTCAGACCAAAGGTCCATCTAGCCCAGTGTCTTGTCTTCCAACAGTGGCCAATGCCAGGTGCCCCAGAGGGAATTAACAGAACAGGTAACCATCATATGATCCCTCCCTTGTTATCCATTTCCAGTCCCTGACAAACAGAGGCTAGGAACACCATTCCTATGCCAGATATTGTAGCTAGTCTCATATTTCTGTTAGCCTGTATTGTATTGCAGAGCTCAAGGTTCAGGCTTCATACACTCTAGATGATGCACTGGGGAGCATTGTCACAGATACATATAATAGAATTTGTTCTTTTTTTCCTTTAAAATGAAAAACCTAGGAAATTACATAAAAACAAACAAGAACCTCACCTCTTTGTTTAGTGGACTTTATTTAGCTTGAAAGGCGAGCACTCAAAATTTAGAAAATACTCACACAACCGTCATTCACTCCATTCGTCCAGGTGCATTATGATACATTCTTAAACAGGGGCAGAGGAGGATTTTGTGGGGCCCAAGGCAGCACAATTTCGTGGGCCCCCCCCTTTTACACGGCGCATGTGCGGTGGCACCACGGTGCATGCGCGGGGCTTCTTGAAGCGCGGGACACGGGGCAGCTGCAACTCTCGCCCTGCCCTATATCCACCACTGTTCTTAAATACCTTGATCACAAATGTTTTTTCCCTGGCGCCTTTCCCATCTCAATTAATGCATGTGTTGGATGCATTTAAAGGTCTGACTAAGATCACACGGGCATGTAGAAATCTGGCATTTGCTTACTTCCAAGGACTTAACTTTGCAACCTAAATAACTCTGGGTATGTCTACACTAGCCCCCTAGTTCGAACTAGGGTGGCTAATGTAGGCAATCGAACTTGCAAATGAAGCCCGGGATTTAAATATCCTGGGCTTTATTTTTAAATCCCCTTAGTTCGAACTGACTGCCTGTGGCTACACGCGGCAGTCAGAAGTTAATCCGAACTAAGGAGGTGTAACAGTTAATCCGAACTAAGGACTTAGTTCTGATTAACTTCTGACTGCCGCGTGTAGTTGCGGGCAATCATTTCGAACTAAGGGAATTTAAAAATGGCGCCTGCCCGGGAACATGCAAATGAAGCCCGGGATATTTAAATCCCGGGCTTCATTTGCAAGTTCAAATGCCTACATTAGCCACCCTAGTTCGAACTAGGGGCCTAGTGTAGACATACCCTCTCTATTTATATAGGGGTTTTCTATATAATATATGTGTGTGTGTGTGTGTGTGTGTGTGTGTGTGTGTGTGTGTTTTGCTCACCTGAATTTTTACCAGTGTTTTGAGACCTATAGATTTAAAAACTGCTACAGCAGTGCTGAGTATTAACAAAACCCAACTGTTCCTTTCGATAGTATTGATTGTGCTACTAAGTGAACAGGATATTCAATGGGTTGCTATTGGTTCTGAGTATCCTTCTTTTCAAATGGAAACCATGACAGTCCTCTTGCTCTTGAAGGTGATGAAAGGAAAATCTCCCGCCCTTCAGAACAGCAAACACCCTCCCTCTGGGCTCAGTCCTGGGGGGTGCTCAGAACACCTAATTCCCATGGACTTCGATGAGGGCTGAGGGCTCTCTGCTCCCTTACATTGCTCGCTGATCTGCAAGCAGTTCTTGCAGCACCTCTTTTCATTAGGAGAGGGTAAGAACTTGAGAGATGTTGCCGAGTTCTAGATCAATGCTCCTCCCAATTGCTAGTGCTGCTACTAGAACATGCTGGAAAATGGGAGAGGGGTATTTCCACTGGTCAATTCTGACTTTTTGCTGAAACCCCCAAAACCTGAAAACCAAAAGTAGGGGGCTGATTTTTTTTCATTTTGATGGGAGTATTCTGACCAGCTCTATCCCTGGTCTATACTAGGACTTTATTTCAAAATAAACCTACCAAGGTCGAATTTATAAGCAGAGTGTCCACACTACCAAGCCTATTATCATATATATAGTAGCCCAGTGTCTGAGAGTCTGTAACGCTGAAATGCTGGCTGTTCCCTCTGGGCGGCACTGTTGCCTGAAATGCTGGCTGTTCCCTCTGGGGGCGCTGTTGCCTGGAATGCTGGCTGTTCCCTCTGGGGGCGCTGTTGCCTGGAATGCTGGCTGTTCCCTCTGGGCGGCACTGTTGCCTGAAATGCTGGCTGTTCCCTCTGGGGGCGCTGTTGCCTGGAATGCTGGCTGTTCCCTCTGGGGGCGCTGTTGCCTGGAATGCTGGCTGTTCCCTCTGGGGGCGCTGTTGCCTGGAATGCTGGCTGTTCCCTCTGGGGGCGCTGTTGCCTGGAATGCTGGCTGTTCCCTCTGGGCGGCACTGTTGCCTGAAATGCTGGCTGTTCCCTCTGGGGGCGCTGTTGCCTGAAATGCTGGCTGTTCCCTCTGGGGGCGCTGTTGCCTGAAATGCTGGCTGTTCCCTCTGGGGGGCGCTGTTGCCTGAAATGCTGGCTGTTCCCTCTGGGGGCGCTGTTGCCTGAAATGCTGGCTGTTCCCTCTGGGGGCGCTGTTGCCTGGAATGCTGGCTGTTCCCTCTGGGGGCGCTGTTGCCTGAAATGCTGGCTGTTCCCTCTGGGGGCGCTGTTGCTGAAATGCTGGCTGTTCCTTCTGAGGGGAGCTGTTGCTGAAATGCTGGTTGTTCCCTCTGGGCAGCCTGTGTTGCATGGGGAGTGCGGGGCCCAAATGGCTGCTTGCGCCACTTGCCCCCCCAGGGTGGCCCGGCTGAGTGGCACAGAAGTCAGCTGAGTGCCACGGTGGGAGGTGAAGGGGGGGCAGGCCAGTGACGTGCGGTGTGGCAGCGGCCCCAGGCTCCGCCCCCTGGCCGTGAACGTCACCATCCCACCCCCTTCACCTCCCGCTATGGCGCTCGGCTGACTACTGCGCTGCTCAGCCGGGCCACTGCGTGGGAGCAAGCGGCGCAAGTGACCGTTTGGGCTCCACGCTCCCCATGCAGCTCCGGGAGTGCGGAGCCCAAACAGCCATTTGGGCTCCGCAGTCCGCCGAGTGAGAGGCAGAAGGGGGAGGAGAAGTGAAAGAGAGAGACAGAGAGAGAGGCAGGAGGCAGAGGGGAGAGGGAGAGAGATGGAGCGAGAGACTGGAGGCTCAGGAGAGAAGACCATTGTGGAGAAGAGACCTGAAAATCCCATCTTATGATGGGCTAATTGACTAGTCATATATATAGTAGCCCAGTGTCTGAGAGTCTGTAACACAGAAATGCTGGATGTTCCCTCTGGGGGGCGCTGTTGCCTGAAATGCTGGCTGTTCCCTCTGGGCGGCGCTGTTGCTGAAATGCTGGCTGTTCCTTCTGGGTGGTGCTGTTGCTGAAATGCTGGCTGTTCCCTCTGGGCGGTGCTGTTGCTGAAATGCTGGCTGTTCCTTCTGGGTGGTGCTGTTGCTGAAATGCTGGCTGTTCCCTCTGGGCGGTGCTGTTGCTGAAATGCTGGCTGTTCCCTCTGGGCGGTGCTGTTGCTGAAATGCTGGCTGTTCCCTCTGGGTGGTGCTGTTGCTGAAATGCTGGCTGTTCCCTCTGGGTGGTGCTGTTGCTGAAATGCTGGCTGTTCCCTCTGGGCGGTGCTGTTGCTGAAATGCTGGCTGTTCCCTCTGGGCGGCCCGTGCTGCATGGGGAGTGCGGAGCCCAAACAGCTTCTTGCGCCACTTGCTCCTCCGCTGCAGTCCGGCTGAGCGGCGCAGAAGTCAGCCGAGTGCCACAGAGGAAGGGGGGCGGGGCGGTGACGTGTGGCGTGACAGCGGCTCCAGGTCCTGCCCCCTAGCCATGAATGTCACTGCCCCACCCCCCTTTGCCTCCTGCCGTGGCGCTCGGCTGACTTCTGCGTCGCTCAGCCAGGCCGCCACATGGGAGCAAGCGGCGCAAGCGACCATTTGGGCTCCGCACTCCCCATGCAGCTCGGGGAGTGCGGAGCCCAAATGGCCATTTGGGCTCCGCGGTCCCCCGAGTGAGAGGCAGGAGGGGGAGAAGAAGTGAAAGAGAGAGACAGAGAGAGAGGCAGGAGGTGGAGGAGAGAGAGAGAGAGAGGGAGGGGGAGAGAGAGAGATGGAGAGAGAGACTGGAGGCTCAGGAGAGAAGACCGACGTGGAGGAGAGATCTGAAAATCCCGTCTTACGATGGGCTAATTGGCTAGTTATGACATAACAGCCTATTTAATTCAAAATCTGTACTCCTACTTTCCTCGTGGAGTAATGCTAATTTCAGAATAGTTATTCAAAATAGTACCAGTGTAGACGCTACTGTGCAGCTATTTTGAAATAACTATTTCCCAGAGTAATTCAGACTAATTACTCCCCAGTGCTTCCTGGGGCTCTAAGTTGAGGTAGCACGTCCACATTAATGGAGCCTGCACTGGACTAATTTCAAGACTTCCTTGTAATCAGGACACACTATTTCAATGTTGTTATTTTGGGAGTTATTAAATAGATTTTAGTTATTTCAACATAGTTTCCTAGTGTGGACATGCTCCTAGTGACTACAACATTTTGTATCTTTATTCTAGGCTAGGGTACTGCAGGATTGTATTCACTCAACCAAGCCTACAAATATACTATTCACAGTCCTCTCTTGCCAACCCCATCCCTTCTGATCTTTAAAATGAATAATCCAGGCAGCCCTGCATCTCTGAAGCCCAATTTAATGCTAAGCCATTCACTGAGGAATCAGACGCGCCTAGCACGATGAAATCCTGTTCACGGATTAGGGAGTCCGGGCAAAGCAGTCCTAGAAATGAAACTCAGTAACTGGACTAAATCAATTTGATTCACCTAAAGGGCAAAACCACCACTCAAATCCATAAAGCGGAGAAGGGCAGGAGCGCCCGTTACTATGCACCTAAATGGTGGCTGAGCCGTTCAAAAGTGCAACTTGACCTTTCTTAGCTGAAAGGTCCTAAGCTCTCACTTGACTCCCTGCCTGCCTCCTTTATTGCCTTTGCTTTCCCTCCCCCTTCTTGCCTCTCTCTCCTCCACTCTGGTGATATTTTTAGGCTCCAGACTGTGACAGAGCTAATGATGCTGCTGAGGAAGGAATCCCTGTTACTACATAAGCCTTAGTGCAGAGCCAATCCAGTGCATATTAATTCCCTGGCATGCAATCGTGATGAGTTACTGCTGAGATCAGTGCTCTGCATTTGGGATGGAGGGGGCCTGGATGAAAAGGCAGAATCTGGATCTGTGTATTCTTAGAGGACTGTTGGGTGTATACTGACGCATTGGGACCACCCCATGGACTGGAACACTACAGAGAAAAGAAGGTATCTGCGCTGAACAAGGTGGATGCGGAAGGCATTGTCACACTTCTGCCTAGCAGCGGTGACCTTACAGGTTAGCTTCCTGTCACTGGAGAAATCACTCTATGTGCTAGCCCTTGAATGGAGGGGGTCACAAACAGCACATGGGCATTTCCCTCTTTCTGGAATCTCAGCCAGAATCCCGGGGAAAAAGTCTGCCCCAAGACTCAACTGTAGTTTGAGAGATTAAGGGTACGTCTACACTACAGCGCTAGTTCGAACTAACTTAGTTCGAATTAGTTAATTCGAACTAAGCTAGTTCGAACTAACGCATCTAGAACTAAAAACTAGTTCGAACTAGCGTTTTGCTAGTTCGAACTAGTAAGTCCACATTGAGTGGACTCTGAACAGGGCTTAAGGCTGGCCGGAAGCAGTGCCGGCAGGGCATAAAAGGAGGACTTAGAGCATGGAGATGCTGTCTCAGGCTAGCCGAGGGCTGCGCTTAAAGGGTCCCGACCCCCACCCCGGACACACAGTTCTCAGGGGTGCCCCGCTTGCAAAGAAGTTCTGGCTTGGAGTGCCCTGAGTGCCCACACTGAGCACATCACACCACTCGGCCATCACCCCGGCTGCACTTGCCGCAGGCTGCCATCTGGGGAGAGGGGGTAATTGGGGGGCAGCAGGAGAGCTTCCACCCCCAGAAGCCCGCAGAGCCAGCCCAGTCCTCGCCATCGGGGGCTCGTACCCCATACCTCCCTCACCTCCTTCCACTTACCCTTCCCTAGCCCCCCTTCTTATTGATGTACAAAATAAAGATAACGTTTCTTCCAACATTGACTCTGTCTTTATTGAAAAAAACTGGGGGAGACTGGGAAAAGGAGGTGGGAGAGGGGAAGAGAAAGGCTGGGAGAGGGGAGGGCAACTAACATGATCAGGGGTTGGGAACAGGTCCCAGATGAAGAAAGGCTACAGAGACTGGGACTGTTCAGCTTAGAAAAGAGGAGACGGAGGGGGGACAGGATAGAGGTCTCTAAAAGCAGGGGTTGGGTGGAGAGGGTGCATTCATAAAAGTTCTTCCTGAGTTCCCATCAAGAAGGACTAGAGGACACCAAAGGAAAGGAATGTGTAGCAGGCTTGAAACTAGTAAGAGAAAGTTGTTGTTCTTGACAAAGCAAATAGTTAACCTGTGGAACTCCTTGCTGCAGGAGGCTGTGAAGGCTACAACTAGAACAGAGTTTAAAGGGAAGTGAGATCAAGTCATGGAGGTTGGGTCCATGGAGTCCTATTAGCCAGAGGGTAGGAGTGGTGTCCCTGCCCAAAGTTTGTGGAAGGCTGGAGAGGGATGGCACGAGACAAATGGCTTGGTCATTGTCTTCGGTCCATCCCCTCCAGGGTCCCTAGGGTTGGCCGCTGTTGGCAGACAGGCTACTGGGCTAGATGGACCTTTGGTCTGACCCAGTACGGCCATTGTAAGCTCAGGGCTCAGGGTCGGGGGTCTCAGTGGACCCCCTTGATTTTCATGCACACCTGGTCCTGGGTGGCCAGGCTGGCAGCTCTCCTGCCCTAGACGGCCACTTTCCTGTGCCTAGTGCGGAGATCGTGGACGAGGTCCACGATGTCCGCACTAGCCCAGGAAGGTGCCCGCCTCTTGCGGTCCAGGGCAAGCTCCCGGGAGCCGCCAGCCTGGTCCCGGCAAGAGGGGGTGGGCTGGGGGGCATCGGGTGGGTGGCTCTGTGCCGTGCCAGGTGCAGGGTCTGCTAGCTGGGTGCTGGCAGGCTTGCACCTGGCACGGGCACCGTAGCCAGCCCGTGCCCCTTTAAGGGGTCCGGGGCCGGGAGGGGGGCATAGAGTTTCCCTGGTGTTGGCCAGAGTGGCCACCAGGGAAACCTGGGGAGGGCTAGCCTCCCACTAGTTCGAACTAAAGGGCTACACAGCCCTTAGTTCGAACTAGCTAGTTCGAACTAGGCGTTAGTCCTCGTAAAATGAGGTTTACCTAGTTCGAACTAAGCGCTCCGCTAGTTCGATTCAAATTCGAACTAGCGGAGCGCTAGTGTAGCGCATAGGAAAGTTAGTTCGAACTAACGTCCGTTAGTTCGAACTAACTTTCTAGTGTAGACATACCCTCAGGCAGAGAATGAACTCCTGTGCTGTTTGCAACAGCTCCCCCAGAAAAAAAGTACCGTAGGTAACTAACAAGAACCCAACATCTCTTCAGACTGGAAAGGCCTCACATGGTAGGAAAAGAACATGTGAATCTATGTGCAACAGTGCCACCTGGTGACTCCTACCACTCCTGTATTTTGTGTTCTAACCCTCATCTCTCCTGCCTGGTGATGGCAAACAGATGGGCTGTTTTTTCATAAGCCAGTCAGCCACCTAGAGCCACAACCTTCACCATTTCCCAAGCCAAACGACCTTCATAACAGGGAGATGAGGCTCACATGAGCTCAGAGGAGTCTTTTCCCCAAACTTTAATCTTCACAAAAGCCCCGTTTCCTCTTAGTAACTTCAAAGAATGCATCTGACAGAATAAATCATTTGTGCCTATGGGCACTACGATACCAAATGTGAAGCAGTGGTCTCAAAGTCAGGCATACCTCAGCCTTTTCTTTCCTAATCCCTGTGACCCATCTAGATTCAGAACCGTGAAGGCTGTACCAGAGAACCAGGCAGAATTAACCTGTCCCCTCTCCCTGAACAACAGAACCCCAGACTAACATGATACATAATTACTCCTTCATACAGGGCATAAGTAAGGGACAGAGAATACCATTTCCCTGGTCCATAAAACATTTCACTCCAAGCCCAGCTCCACACTATCAACTCTCTTTAAAGTGACTAAAGATTTCATCTTCCTTTTAAATCAGCAGACAGCTTTAAAGTCCTTAATGATTTGAAGACACATACGTTAGGAATCACTATTTTATCCCAAGTAATAAAGATATTTGATTGCTCAGATATTACCCTTAGTCTTTACCAAGACATCAAGGGACATAGAAGACAATGATATAGTGTGGCCACTTCTATATTAAGACACAAAGCCAGAGAAACAATGGATCCAAGAATTCAAATGATAGAAATTGGATTTTCATTACTTTCTTCTGCAGCGACGCCATCTTCACACCAGCTCTGATGGGGAAAACATATGTCAGTCAGTTTCCAAATCTAAGACTGAAGTGACAACTGCAGACAAAAAAATAATGTGCTTAACTGGCAGACTGTGAAAACCTAAATAATCTAGAAAGCTTTAAAATGCTGGATCTAAATTGAAATGGGACTTAAAACTGCAGAGACCCATGGCTGACTATTGGACAGTCAATTTCTGAATGGCTTATCCCACTACTTGCTCACCATCTTGGGGCGAGTTTCAAGTCAAAATCTCATTCCAGTGTACAATCAATAACATAAACCAGACTTCCTAAATCTCTGCCAGTGAGACTGCAGACAGATCAATCACCACATACACATGTTATGGGACTTCCCTCAGATACAAAATTGCTGGTCACATACAGAAGAGCCTGAAAAATACTCTTCTAGGAATAATTTGTTTAAAACGCCAACCCGCTATATCCTTGGAAACACACCTCCACCCATACCTTTCAAAGACACTGAAAATGACACTTATTCAAAATATTAACAATAGCTGCTAGGAGACATATCACCACGTTGTGGCTCACAAAAGAGATTTTTACATGAAGATGTGACTAGACAAAATTCAAGGAATCCAAGATGTGAAAAAAGCCACAGTCTGAATTGAACCATCCCAAGGCTAAATCTAGGGCAGATTCACTTTAACAGACTTTCTACTTCCAGCACTTACAAACTAAGCAGATAAACAGTCATGGGCCCAAGCTAAAATGGTCAAAACAAATGTTTTCAGCTTCTAGGAAGAATATGATACTACTGGAACAAGAATCTTAGGTTTCTCTCCTTGTATAACAATGTCACCTCACACCAATTTCTGTTTTCCGTCTGATTTATTGTCCCCAAAGTGGTCTTGACTCACTGTTGCCTGTGCAACAATCGGTGGTTTGTAAATTAACAATTTCAGAGACAGCTGTGAATATGAAAAGTAAAGGGGACAGTGGAAGGAGCGAAAAAGCTATTGGGGGGGGGGATAAGTTTGAGTTTGCAGGTCACTTACCCAATCTCATTTATTTTAGTCTCAGCAGGGTGGAGACCATGCTTTGATCTAGGCTGCAATCAAGCACAGGAGAAGCACCATGGAAGTGCTTCTGATTATTAATGATAATTAGTTAATCAGTGTTGCAGGCCAGCAGCCTGTACGGATGGGGAACTTGCTCTCCTCTAACAGGTAGAGAACCTTTGTCAATCCTCATTTACAGAATGATTTAGGTGGGGGTGCTAGACAGAGGAGACTGGGGGGGTATGTAGGGACTGGATACCCAGTCTGTGGGCACAAGGATGTGTCTGGCACCACCTGCTTTGCCCCTTGGGCAGTGCATCAGGCCCCTGGGATCTGGGGAAATCAAGACTCCCCAGCATGTCTAGCACAGATGTAATTAAAACCTTCTGTGTCTGCCATGGAGCATATGGGACATGTTAGCAGAGTAATTACATTTTGCAAAGTGAGTCTTTGTGCTGGGATGCTGGAGGGTGGGTCCGTGGGAGGCAGGGAGAGCAATGGTGCTGCCATATGCCCGCCTTCAGGAGGGTACACGCCGCGATTCACCAGCTTGGGTCCGTGCTCCAAATTGCTCTTTGAATGACAAGCCAAGAAAACAATGAAATGGCGGCTCATTTGCATTATTTATTGCTTTTGTACATGAAGAAAGAAGCTGGTCAGAATGAGGAGACAATGCAGAATTGCGGGGGTGGAATGAAAAGCAAAGCAAGACCTGGAAGAGATTTCTGAGCAGAGAAAGAATGAAAATAGAGGGTGGGGCCTGTGGAGCATGTAGGGCAGTTCCCTTGTTTGCTCATCTTGTAATAGAGGAGATAATTCTCATCCAGCTCAAGCCTATTGATTTGACATTAAGCGGGGAATAGGAGAGACAAGACCAGTTCCCTGTAAGCTGAGCACTTGGGCGGCTGTCCAGGAGACATGCCAGCTCCACCCAGCTGATTAGCAGAACACCCACAGCAGGCAGCATGTGTTTCTAATGGTAGTGCACATCTGCATGTGCCTTGGTGCACATCATAAAATTTATTCTGCACATGGATGGAAAAAATTAGAGGGAACATTGGTCATGACCTTGGCCTGCCACCTCTGAAGGACCCATTCAGTGACTCATCTGCTTTGACTTTCTTTTCTGTTGGAAACATTAACAGGACTAATTATCCACCTGTTTCTCTTCCCTCACCCCAACTGATTTAAACTGTATTGAGAGCAACCAAGTGCACTGAGGACAGACTGCTGGGGCTTTCACCCCCATAGGCCTTATCCTCACTGCCCAGGAGACAAACAGGTGTTGATGTGAACAATTCCCATGCCGGTCCTCCTACCCTGTGGTGGGGGCTGGCTGGCAAGGGCTGAGTGATGACCTTTTAGTGGCCACTCTGACCTGGGGTGAGCTGGTGGTCCTAGCACCCGTCATGCTGATGTGGCTTTGCTGAGGCTCAGATGAGGTGCTCTGAACCCCGTCAAACCCAGTTCAGCATCACTGGAGCCAATATTTTCAACCATCGGGGCCTACATACTCCCTCGCTATTTGCCAACCAAACCAGTGTGGCAGTTGAGGGCGGACATCACAGTGGCATGGCTATCAGTCTTCCACCATGCTCTGCAGGCTGATCTTTATGCTTTTACGCAGCGTTTACTATAACAACCACACTGGGTTCTATTAAGCTAATTCCCCACCTGGCCAGCAGCACTCTCTGCTGGCTGCGCTCCTATTTCAGTCCCACAGGCAGGGATGTATCTTTTGGAACCAGTGGTCATGGGCGTGACTCTTAATGCGGAGGTATCACATGCCTTGCTTAAGACAGAAGAGTAGCAGTCCTGACTGACGGTCACCCTGGGACGTGCTGATTAAATAGAGAAATGGGCACATGTGAATGCATTTAGGCTTCCCTAGCACCAGGAAAGACAGGGCTCTTGTAATGGTTTTTGCAGGGAGGATTCTATATGCCCTCGCCCCACCACTCTAAGAATGAAGAAAGATAAATTCCAGAGCCACTCCTATTCCACAGAGAGCAAGTGCCAGCACTTTTAAACACCCCAAATTGTCACAGGTCTTGAAACGCTTAGAAGTGTGGGAGCCAGTGTCTTGTAAGACAAACCCTTAGGCTAGGTCTACACTGGCAGCTTCTTGTGCAAGAACTGTTTTGTGGAAGAGTTCTTGCTCAGAAAATTTTCCACAAGAGCGCGTCTACACTGGCATGTGCTTTTGTGCAAGAGATGTGCTTTTGCACAAGAGCATCCGTGGAAGTGTGGATGCTGTCTTGCACAAGAAAGCTCTGATGGCCATTTTAGCCATAGGGGCTTCTTGCGTGAGAAATTCATGTTGCCTGTCTACACTGCCCTCTTGTGGAAGAGTTCTTGCGCGAGAGGGCTTATTCCTCATGCGGAGAGGAATAACTCTTCCGGAAGAAGCCCTGTTTTACAAAGCCAGTCTGTAAATTTACTTGCGCAAGAACATGCGTGCAGTGTAGACAGCAGGCAAGTTTTTGCGCAAGAACAGCTGTTCTTGCGCAAGAAGCTGCCAGTGTAGACATAGCCTTAAGGTACATCTAGATTGCAGCTGGAGAGGATAGACATATGCTAGCTTTGCTTGAGTTAGGGCCCTAAAATAGTAGTGTAGCCAGGGTAGTAGTGGCTTGGGCTATCCATCTGAGACCAAACCTGCCCTGACCTCATGGGTATTCATTTGTGCTACTAGCCTGAGCCACTGCCCACTAGGTTTAGCAGAGTGAGCATAGGTCTATCTAACTACACTGGGATGCACACTCCCAGCCAGGCCCGGCTGAAAAGTGTGCAGGGCCCAAGGCAGCAGCTCCCGGCTGGGTGGGCGGGGCTGGAAGCTGGGCAGCACGGGGCCCTGAATGCACAGGCCGTGGGACCCTGAATGCGCGGGGCCCAAGGCGACTGCCTCACTCACCTTGCCCAAAGGCCGGGCCTGCTCCCAGCTGCAGTGTAGACGTACCGTTAGCATTGATGTATTACCCAGCAGGACACAGTAATGGCAAAATGGCATCGCATGGCAACAACATTTCTTTCTAAAGTCCACAATTAATAAAATGGTTCTTCAAGCCCTGTCTGCAGGATCCAGGACCACCCTAGTGAGTTTGGGGGCTGAGCTCACAAATTCAGATAACCCCCTGCCTTAGCCGTCTTTCTGCAAATGCTGCCCCTCCGAGGGGCTGCATATATGAGAGTAACACTGAAAAGTGGTGACATGGCAACTGACTGCAGGATGAACTCTGCCTAGCTTCAGATGTGCTTAGCATCAGCGTCTGTCTCCCCACCACTTCTTTCCTCGAATCCCTGACTTCTGCTTCATGCAGTTCTCCTCCGTAAAGCCGGAGGGATTGTCTGTGACTGACAAAATAACTCTGCACACAAACAGCCCCAAATTTTCCCACTGAAGACATTTTCTTAAAAACAACGAGTGGTCTGTGGCACCTTAGGCCATCTCTACACCAGTAAATTATTCTGAAATTACTAAATTTGACGTAACGCCTGAATTAACAAATTTGAACTAGCGTGTCCACACTACGGAGAAGCCTCGAAATTAGTCTGAGGCAGGCTCTGTTAATGTGGATACTTCAGACTTAGAGCCCCAGGAAGCACTGGGGAGGAATTAGTTTGAATTACTCTGGAGAGTAATTAGTTGGAATTAGTGGCACCGGAGCATCTGCACTACCGCTATTTCGAAATAACTATTTCAGAATTAGTATTACTCCTGATGAAAAGCAGGAGTACAGATTTCAATTTCCACAGCTTGTTATTTTGAGATAATGGGCTTAGTAGTGTGGACGATGCACTTATAAATTTGACTGTAAGGGGAGGGGAATTTTTTAAAATAAAATCTAGTGTAGACCAGGGCTTAGAGACTAACAAAGATACAAGCCCACCAAGAAGCAATGGGTTTAAACTGCCGCAAGGGAGGTTTAGGTTGGACATTAGGAAAAACTTCCTAACTGTCAGGGTGGTCAAACACTGGAATAAATTGCCCAGGGAGGTTGTGGAATCTCCATCTGTGGAGATATTTCAGAGTAGGTTAGATAAATGTCTATCAGGGATGGTCTAGACAGTATTTGGTCCTGTCATGAGGGCAGGGGACTGGAGGGATCACTCGAGGTCCCTTCCAGTCCTAGTATTCTATGATTCTATATATGATATCATGAGCTTTCCTGGGCAAACCCCACTTTATCAGATGAGCTTTAAAGGTGGAAAGATCAGAAAGTTTCCAGCTTCCCTTCCCTTCCATTGTAAATAGAAGTTAGGGCCTGGAGATACCTCATGGGTCATTAGAACACCTTCATTTAGCATCAGTTCTCTGCACAAATCCCCAAAGGGTTGCCTTTTCCCTTCACGAATGTCTCCATGTCCTCTCCTGGCAGCTGCTCCGTAATCTGATTGCTCTCCTCAGGAGGAATATTTCCCTTGAGTCTCCTCTGCTTGGTGTAAGGCCACTACTCTTTGTAACCCACCATGAGCGGTAGATGATGGATTCAGCGTGGGGAAGGAACCAGCAGTTCATTTTTTTCCTAAACCTCAGGGCTGCAGCTCTCTTGTAAGGGACTCCAGTGCAGCTGAGGTTGGGATCAAATAGCTACCTTTAGGGGCTCCTGTTTTCGTCCTCCTTGGCTTGGATGTGCGAAGCTTCATTAGCAAATTGCAGTGTAGCAGGGAACCCAACTGCAGCTTTTCATCAGAAAACAGCAGGGAAGAGAGAGAAAGAGAGAGAGAGAGAGAGCACGAGAGAAATATGTAACTAGGTCACCCTGCTCCACATTGCAGCTTCATCCCTCACACAAAGAGAAGTCATGGTCTTCGCCCTCCCCTCACTGCTCCTATTCAGTCACTTGATGGGGTTTCTATCAGCTTTGAGCCAGCAGTCTTCAGATCAAAGCTTTCTTCCCCCCTTTTTTTTTAACCTGGGCTTTTGCTTAAGTCTCTCTTTGTCTCTTTCAACCAATATTCAGAGGCTGAAAGTGGAGAAAGCCTTCTGCGGTGCTTAATTGCCAAAGCACCCTCCCTATAAAGGCCTTCTAAAGCTGGTCTGGCTCAGTGATTAGCACTTTGCACTTCTGATTGAGAGGTCAAAGATCAGGTATTTGGGGACAGTTTCTCCTTCCCTTTTCCATCGAGGGATTCTTAATTACAGCAGGACGGGGAGGGTCAGACAGTTCCCAGCTGGGCTCCAAAGTCCGTTGCCACTAAGTGTCTAGTGTCAAGGGGGTCTGGATTGGCAGTGATGTTTTAACCATTTGTTGGTTTCTGTGGAATGACTTGTTGGTCTGAGTCCTTTCCTCCTGTACTGGTATGACCATATTGCCAAACTCGCCCAGCACAGTTATCACGAGCTGTCTCCTCTGCTCGTTGGCCTCCTCTGTAGAGAAGCCATGGACAGTGATCTTTATTCTCACCTCTCAAGGCTGTTCCTGGTAGGCCAGGCACTAGACATAGAGTATGTCTACACTACAAAGTTAGTCCAAACTAACGGACGTTAGTTCGAACTAACTTTCATAGGGTATGTCTACACTACCCCGCTAGTTCGAACTAGCGGGGGTAATGTAGTCATCCGCAATTGCAAATGAGGAGTACAGCTAGTTCGGATTAGAAGCCTAATCCAAACTAGCTACTCCGTGCCGCATGCAGCCACGCGGCATGGGGTTTGAACTAGCCGGCATTTAAAAATGGCGCCGGCCGGCTTCATGCAAATGAAGCCCGGGAAATTCAAATCCCGGACTTCATTTGCAATTGTGGATGACTACATTACCCCCGCTAGTTCGAACTAGCGGGGTAGTGTAGACATACCCATAGGCGCTATACTAGCGCTCTGTTAGTTCGAATTTAATTCGAACTAACGGAGCGCTTAGTTCGAACTAGGAAAACCTCATTTTACGAGGATTAAGCCTAGTTCGAACTAGCTAGTTCGAATTAAGGGGTGTGTAGCCCCTTAATTCGAACTAGTGGGAGGCTAGCCCTCCCCAGCTTTCCCTGGTGGCCACTCTGGCCAACACCAGGGAAACTCTTCTGCCCCCCTCCCGGCCCCGGACCGCTTAAAGGGGCACGGGCTGACTACGGTGCCCAGCCAGCAGACCCTGCACCTGGCACGGATCGAGCCACCCACCCGATGCCCCCCAGCCCTCCCCCTCTTCCCGGCACCAGGCTGGCGGCTCCCGGGAGCTTGCCCGGGACCGCAAGAGGCGGGCACCTGCCTGGGCTAGTGCAGACATCGTGGACCTCGTCCACGATCTCCGCACTAGGCACAGGAAAGTGGCCGTCTAGGGCAGGAGAGCTGCCAGCCTGGCCACCCAGGAGCAGGTGTGCAAGAGAATCAAGGGGGTCCACTGAGACCTCCAGCACTGAGCCCTGAGCTTACAATGGCCGTCCTGGGTCAGACTAAAGGTCCATCTAGCCCAGTAGCCTGTCTGCCAACAGCGGCCAACCCTAGGGACCCTGGAGGGGATGGACCGAAGACAATGACCAAGCCATTTGTCTCGTGCCATCCCTCTCCAGCCTTCCACAAGCCTTGGGCAGGGACACCACTCCTACCCCGTGGCTAATACCACTCCATGGACCCAGCATCCATGACTTGATCTCACTTCCCTTTAAACTCTGTTCTAGTTCTAGCCTTCACAGCCTCCTGCAGCAAGGAGTTCCACAGGTTGACTCTTTGCTTTGTGAAGAACAACTTTCTGTTATTAGTTTAAAGCCTGCTACCCATTCCTTTCCTTTGGTGTCCTCTAGTCCTTCTTTATGGGAACTAATGAAGAACTTTTCTTGATGCACCCTCTCCACCCCACTCATGCTTTTAGAGACCTCTGTCCTGTCCGCCCTCCATCTCCTCTTTTCTAAGCTGAAAAGTCCCAGTCTCTTTAGCCTCTCTTCATATGGGACCTGTTCCCAACCCCTGATCATTTTAGTTGCCCTCCCCTCTCCCAGCCTCTCTCTTCCCCTCTCCCACCTCCTTTTCCCAGTCTCCCCCAGTTTTGTTCAATAAAGACAGATTTCATTTTGGAAGACACATTATCTTTATTTTGTACATCAAGAAGAGGGGCTAGGGAAGGGTAAGTGGAAGGAGATGAGGGAGGAATGGGGCACGAGCCCCCAATGGGGAGGACTGGGCTGGCTCTGCAGGCTTCTGGGGGTGGAAGCTCTCCTGCAGCCCCCCAATTGCTCCCTCTCCTCAGATGGCAGCCTGCGGCAAGTGCAGCCGGGCTGATGGCTGAGTGGTGTGATGTGCCCAGTGTGGGTAGTCCGGGCAATCCAAGCCAGGACTGCTTTGCAAGCGGGGCATCCCTGAGAACTGTCTGTCCGGGGTGGGGGTCGGGACCCTTTAAGCACAGCCCTCGGCTAGCCTGAGAAAGCATCTCCACGCTCTAAGTTCTTCTCTGATGCCCTGCCGGCACTGGTTCCGGCCATCCTTAAGCCCGGTTCAGGGTCCACTTAATGTGGACATGCTAGTTCAAATTAGCAAAACGCTAATTCAAACTAGTTTTTAGTTCTAGATCCGTTAGTTCGAATTAGCTTAGTTCGAATTAACTAATTCGAACTAAGTTAGTTCGAATTAATATTGTAGTGTAGACATACCCATACAGATGGGGAGCAGCATGTTACTGCCAGGTATTTGTTTTGCACCCATTGGGGGGCTAAATGGTGGATTTCAGTCCCCAGCACCTTTTGGCAGCAATAAATACGCTCACCTTCAATTGGAAAGGAAAAACAATCTCTGCTGAGAGAAATAGCCTCTCCCTCACACCCAAGTGTCCCAAAAGCCAATGAATGCCTTGCCGCTTGGCCCCCTTTCCTCCCATATGCCTCCATAGGTTAAACAGGCTGAGCCAAACAGGATCTAGCTTGCCTGCCTCTTGCTCTCTTTTGTAAGGCTATTTTACTTCGCTCTATCACACATCCCCACCCTGCACTGGGCAAGTGACCTTCTCTAGACCTCCCCTTTCCTGCAAGATAGTTCAGTTACCTTCCCACCCACTATCCTACGCTCTGTCTCCTCACTGGCTCTGGACTGCTTCTCCACTTTCTCTGCGCCTTCCGTCTGCTGTATCTCTCTGAACTGAACGTGGGGAAGTTGGAAAGATGGGCATTAGCCCAGTAAGGCCAGCTTAATTGGGTTTGTATTAATGACACTGAATAGGCAGCACACTCAATGAGGATGAGCGTAAATAGAGGTGACAACTGTGGTGCTTTTGTGAGCAGGACACTATGCTTTATGGTAAAGTGTTGGATTACTGAGGGTCAGATTCTGCCCAGCCAGGCTCATGTCAAGCAGTACCTTACACATTGCAATCCATAGGATTGATGCCAGGAGTCAGGTGACAAGTTCTGTCCCTAAGCCAATTTACACTGGTCCCGTGGAGAAGCTGGATTCTTGCATTGGAAACATCTTTTAGGGTTAAGGGCAATGAGTTCTGGGCAATGGGATGATTTAAATTGGGGTTCAGATGTTCATAGATCAAAGGATATAAACAAATCAGATTTTTTTAAAGGATTCTTTAGAATCCAGGCTCCCATGTTATTTACAAACCAGTGTGTGTGTGTGTTTGTGTATGGGGGGAGGAGGGGGACAGAGGGTAGAAACAGAGAATAGAATTAGCAGGAAATAATCCAGGCTTATCAACCCAACTCTCCAGCCGTGCTGGAGACAAGAAAATGATGTCTTATTGTCTTTAATTAAAGCAGTCAGCAGAACCCTCCGATCACGGACGGCAAGCGAGGTCGGCATCGTTTGTAATAACACAATACAGGGTTCAATTAAGTTGCGCTTTGGCAGTTTTTTGTCTCCAGTTTAAACAAGCTAGTGATATACACAGAATGATTACATTCCCGAGCCGGGTGCAAGAGGTGGGTGGAGGGTGTTGAGATGACAAGTCACTCACTGCCGGTAGAACTGATAGTATAAAATTGCTCAGTTTCCTTGCATCAGTTCATGCGCTCATCCAGCTTGTATATTGCACCCTTCACCCTTATCTATAAAGGCTGGGTTTTAGTTTGTCAATTTCACTCCATCTATTCAGAGTGGCCCAACGGGAACTACCATAAAGCCTGCCTGCTTTGCTTGCTGTACCCACTTCCATATGGTTATATTGCACGCAAATGGGAAACAGGTTAATTTAATTGGATGCTTTTCTTTAAAAAAAGTCATTTTGGTGGCTGTGGTATCTCAAAAAGCAGAGGAATGAGAGAGAGAGAGAGAGAAAAGTCAAAGATATTGGGTCTACTCATAAACATGTGAGCAGAAAGACTGTAGGTGAATGACAAGTATTTGATCTTTGCTACCCCCTTCTCTGCACGCTCTTTCAAATGCTTGGTCATTAAGTGCCCTGCAGTTGTGCTCTCACTTTAGCACTAAGAGAGAGAAACAGAAGAAGGGCTCATGCGGCTAACACTTAACTTTATCGTTGCCATTAAGTAATGCTAAATTAGAATGAAACTGCTCTGGTAATACAGGTGACAGCTCTATGAAGACCAAATGAATTCCCTATGATCTGTACCGTTAAAGTGAACATGCTGGCAGCACTTCTGATGACAGAATACTTACTATCTGTATAACTCATACATGCACAGATAAAAGTCGTGGTAAATCTGGCTCAAGCTTTATGTGCAGTTTAGGGAGAAGAAAAAAAAAAGAGGAAAATTGAGGCATTGAATGTTTCAGTTTGGTCTCTGATTTCCCTGCCACCAGTGTAAATCTGCAACAACCCCACCGGAGCCAGGCAGAAGGTGGAGAGATGGAAGCCTAACAGTGGGTGACCTTGCTGGACAAGTTGGGGGGTAATTTAGATGCAGTCACCTTGAATGGTGACACCTCCTCTTATGGAGATCTCCTGCTGACCTTTCCTGCGGAACAGGGCTGCTCACCCTAATACCCAGGGTCAATGACAGGTTGGGATAATTATATTCTGCCTGCTTATTTTTACTTACATTTGTAGCTGTCCCTGGCTTCCATATTTTTCACTTCCTCACCTAATCGGTTGCATAGTGTGGCTGTGCAGTATTAAACAGCTGCCTTGTGCACCTCAGTGAGAGAGAGAGCTTCACTGCAGTTGTGTATAAAAGTGCCGCTGTGTAGAGCTTGTCTAGCTGTTTATAATCCCTTTGGGATAGAGAAATGCAATCTGAAGACAAAGGGTGTTCTCCCAGAGATAAAATCTTCTAAATTGGAGCTGATTTTGGTTATAACCTGCCTAACACTGGCCCTTTAACTAACAAGAGAAAAGTGAAGGGTTAGTGTTCGATAGCAAGTAGCAACTGCTGGTCAGTTAGCTCTTGGCCCTCCGCTGCCATTATAATCAAACACATTATTGCAGATCCAATAAGCCACCTCCCCCTCTCTCCCTGGTTTCAGTTTGCCCCACAGACTTTGGACCACATTGAACTGCACCCACAGGATGCACAGATAGCAAATAAAAGACTCCCCTTCCCTGTGACTGGTGGGAACATCGGAATCATCGAACATGTCAGGACGCAGTGCCCCAAAGATCGTTACAAAGGGGAACTGGAGAGCCATACTGGCCTAGAGGAGGCCTTGAAATGGCTATGGACCTATTTCATGCTCATCGTGGAGCATTTCATCCTGCGAATTCTAACAGGGACATCGGTTTATTATTTCTCTGATAGCAGCAGAGTTGAGTTCAATTCAAATGAACTTTATAATTCAACAGCCAATAATTTATAATACATTAACAGGGCAGTTCCACCCCTGTGCTCACTTCTGCCTGACAGGATAGCACTAGGAGAGGGGTGACTGCAGTGCACCAGGCTGCAATTAGTCCTGGGGATATAACAACTCTTTAGGGGCCATTGCTAACTGGTGCAAGCTAGAGTAGCTTTGAGTTGGCTCTCACGTACATGGGGAGCTGGATTGGCACCTGGCAGTCTTAACTGAGATGCAGCCATATATTACAGCCACTTCTGCTCCTACCCCTGAGTCATGTACAGAGCAGCACGAGTCCAGACATGACATCTCACACACAATAGTTATGGAGAAGGGCACTTCTGTTTAGATCCAGGTTGCAATGTGCTTAGCATAGCTTTGCTGTTATTGTTTCAGTAGCAGTAAGGGTGCAATATTTTTTTGCCTATTGAAATTCAGTTATGGCCTGGAACGTGCTCCTGGAAGAATGGCTTATCAGTGTTCCATAGCTATTCACTCTAATCGCCCATACCAAGGCCTGAGAATGCTCCCACTGAGCCTATAAGAGTTTTACCATCAACTTCAAAGGGAATAGCGAGCAATTCATCTGCTGCTGCCACACAAGGCAGGTTAGAATACAGCTGCTATTTCCATAGCTAACGTGGCACTGAAATCCTGACACTCCTAAATGTAGTTTTGCTACATGGGACATTTAAAAATAGACCAGAGAAAATATTAGAGAACTATTATAGGGAACAATCCTGCCCTGGCAGGAAAAATTGACTAATTGAACTTAACAGGACTTTTCCATCTCAAATTTGTGTGAGTCTATGATTGTTGGCAGCAAGCTAAGCACTTCTGAGCCAGAGGAGATACAAGGAAAAGATAAAAAGCAGTTAAAGGTGCCAGCATCATAATTTTTCAGTCCAAAAGGAACTTCTGGTTTTTCATTGACTGTATGTACCTAAAAGATTTTACAGAATCCAGTGTGATACAATATCTGAGTAGGCACTAATTACAAGTTGGGGGAAGAGTGTAAATGTACTAATGGGGGCTCTCCTCCTCCCAGCCTATCAATCAGGAAAAGGAGGTGGAGTGTACAATGCTGAGGAAAACTACACTGAATTAAGATTCTCAAAGAAAGAGGGGTTAAAACAAAGAGAAGAGGAGGGAGAGAGAGAGAAAGAGAGAGAGAGAGAGAGAGAGTGTCAAATAGGCCCTAAAATAAAAAATGAGGAAATTAAAATCTTTAGACTTGGTATGGATACTGCTTAAACATCACATACTAGAAGATTTACCCAATGTTGTTCAGGTCTTTAACTCAAATAAGGTTTTTTTCCTCCATTTAAATAATTGTTCTGGGGTGGTACTGCAGGGGAGGGGTGCATGTCCCCAGATTGGGGGACAAATAGACACAAACTCCCCAAAATATAGAGTAGATAGCTGGCCCTTTCTCCACCCCTGCCCCCTGCTGGCCCAATGAGGTTATACCTCTCCCAGTCACCATGTTTGCCCCCTTGCTGCTCCTCTATGGTCATTCTGCAGTATAACTGTCCTTCATGCTAGACCCTTCCCTTTCCAATTTATGAGAAACAACTGAATTCCAGGTAGATCCCATTGTCCTACCACAAATAAAACCTCACCCTGCTTTAAGTTATGATAAAAGGAAGCTGCATACCAGATTTTGTGGTCCTAGCTCTTACTGTTCAGGAGGAGTTCCTGAACAAATGGACTCACAGAGGAATGAATGGACAGGCGCACATTTCAAAACTATATATTAAGAAGGTAGAGTTGCTAAGCAAATAAGGAATTGGGAAAGCAAAGAAACAACAGCCAGCAGGGTAAATGGCAAGGTGCAAGGGATTATTCAAGCCAAACAGGGAACCCTCTGTCAGTGGGTGTCCAACCCAAGCGAAGTCAATAGAAAGGAGCTTTGGGAAGATAAAATGGAGAATGGAAATGTGGGGGCTAAAAGTAAGTTTGAAGACTAAATAACGAAAGATGCAGAACACAAATACAGGCAGTCCCCGACTTACGCGGATCCGACTTGTGTCGGATCCGGACTTACGAACGGGGCTTTCTCGCCCCGGAAGTCGGGGCGAGAAAGCCCCGTTCGTAAGCTGCTCCGGTGCCCCTGCTGGAGACGGTGCTGGACCGTCTCCAGCAGACCAGGGGCACCGGGCGGGTTCCCGCGCCTCTGAGGCTTTGCCAGAGCAAAGCCTCAGAGGCGCGGGGAACCGCGCTACTGCCGCCTCAATCTGGGTGCCTGTGGTCTGCTGGGGACCGTCCCCAGCAGACCACAGGCTCCCGGACTGAAGCCGCAGCCGCGGCGGGGTCCCTCCCTCTGAGGCTTTGCCAGAGTAAAGCCTCAGAGGCTCTGCTCCCCGTGTCCCTGGTCTGCTGTGCTCCCCCCCCCCCCCAGCAGACCAGGCTTTTGTTTTGGACTCTGGGGCAGAGCAGCTGGGGCGCTGCCGATTGGTCCTGCAGCGCCCGCTCTGGGCACTACTGGACCAACCCGGCAGCACCCCAGCTGCTCTGCCCCAGGTCCTGATTCAGCCGCTGCTGGTCAGTTTCAGCAGCGGCTGAATCAGGACGCCTGGGGCAGAGCAGATGGGGTGCTGCTAGGTTGGTCCAGTAGCACCCAGGAGCGGCGCTACTGGAGCAACCCAGCAGCACCCCAGCTGCTCTGCCCCAGGCGTCCCCAAGTCAGCTTCTGCTGAAACTGACCAGCGCTGACTACAGGAAGCCCCAGGCAGAGTTGCTCTGCCCTGGGCTTCCTGGAATCAGCTGCTGATCAGTTTCAGCAGCAGCTGACTTGGGGACGCCTGGGGTTCTTAAGTTGATTCTGTATGTAAGTCAGAACTGGCGGTCAGTTTCAGCAGTGTCTGAATCTGGACCCCAGTTCCGACTTACATACAAATTCAACTTAAGAACAAACCTACAGTCCCTATCTTGTACGTAACCCGGGGACTGCCTGTACACGAAATTCTTCACATATGTTAGAAGCAGGGAGCAGGTAAAACAATCAATGGATCACCTGGACCAGCACGGTATAAAGGGAAGAATTGAGGAAGAAAAGGACATTACAGATAAAATAAATGGCTTCTCTGTATCAGTCAGCACCCTCAAGGAAGTTAGGGAGACCTGCCTTTCCCACAAAATTTAGAGGAGACACTGCTTGAGACTGAGGTGCTTCCAAGAGAAGCTGCTGGAACTAATAAATACATTAAAGAACAATAAATCACAGGCATGGATTGGCATATATTCAAGATTTAAGAAAGCCTTTAGGAATGAAGTGGCTTAGCTGCTAAGAAAAAAATTAGTTTCCTTACAATCACTTGCCACACTGGAGGATTGGTGTTGCAGCAAATGTTAGTGCCATCTTTAGAAAAGACACTCAATGTGACTGGGAAATTCAGGCTGGTGAGCTTTACTTCAGCATCAGAATAACATGGTGATACACTAATGTAAAATAGTTAACTGATGAGAAGTTTCTGTGAGGGAAACTCATCTTTCTCTAATCTATTAAAATTATTTCAGTGTATCAGCATAGAGGACAATTGGCTGATATAATTGATTTGGGACTTTGAGCATTTAGAAAGCCTTTGACAAAGATACACCTAAGAGGCTATTTAGGAGTCACGAGGAAGAGGTAATGTTCTGTCATGAGTTAGAAGCTGGGTAAGTGATAGAAAATCAAGGGCAAGAATAAATGATCATTTTTTAATCCGTAACAGGTTAAGAGAGTGGTCCCACAAGGATAAATAGCAGAAACTGGCTTACTTTCATATATCATCTGGAAGGGTGAATGAACAATAAATGAGGTGGCAACGTTTGCAGATGATACAAACTTTTTTTGATTAGTCATGGCTTGAGAGCAATGTGAGAAGCTTCAGAGAGAGCTAACTAAGAGGACAAGATGAGTCCACTTTGTTTCTGGTCATGATCTGCAGTAAGGTTGCCATTCTGATGTCCTAGGTGGCTGCAGATTTGCTACTGGGTGGCATTTGTTAACAGGGTGTGGTAGAGTCCAGGGGCTACAGCAACAATTGAGAGACCTGAGGGCCATACCTGGCCCTGATACTGACTCACTCTGTGACCTTGGCATAATCATTTCACCTCTCTGTGGATCAGTTTCCTGAGATAACATAGAGGTGATGATATTCAGCCAATTTTGTAAAGAGCTTTAAAATCCTTTGGTGAAAAGCACCAAAAAGCACAAAGTATTATGATATTCTTGGTTCTAACAAACATATAAGAGTTTGTTCATTCCAGCAGCATGTGCCCAGGGTATGGAGAAGCCAGGGCTATCTGCACTGTTCACCCCCACTAGCATTAATGTGTTTAGTCATCTGGAATTCCCTGGCTTTCAATGGGTGATACCCCTTTACTGAAAAATGTAGAACAGTCCATCTCTTGCTGTCTTATATCATCTGCAGTAACTGCTCAGTGGTGCCCTCACTCACAATACTCCAGAACGGTGCATAGGAAACAATGGCACCTGCCCACTGCCCAGCTAAACACTCAGATAATGCACTGAAGTGGACTCAATTCAAACCTGAGTGTTTCATTAGCTAGGTTTTCAACTTGGGAGGAGATGCTATGATTGCATTGACTTTACTGTGAAATTAAAGCTATTAAAGTTGGTAACTGCTAGACATCTGGGTGCAGCCAGGCGATCAGGGAGTTTGTCTCTATTTGCAGATGAGCCATGTGTGTTTCCATTTCACTCAACTTGCACTCCTTGTTTATTTAGTTAGCCAGAGAAGGCAATCCACCTCTTACAGCCAGGCAAATGGAGAAACACAAAGAGCACTGAGAAGGCCTTTATCAAGCAAATAGAATCATTCTGGCACGGTGCCCATTTTCATATAGGTGGAACTAGGGTATGTCTACACTACCCCGCTAGTTCGAACTATTCCATGAGGCGTACAGATAGTGTGGAATGGCTTGCTAGTTCGCACTATCTGTACGCCTCGTAGCCCGTGCCGCGTGTAGCCGCGCGGCACGGGGTTCGAACAAGCCGGCATTTAAAAATGGCGCCGGCCGGCTTATGCAAATGAAGCCCGGGAAATTCAAATCCCGGGCTTCATTTGCAAGTGCAGTATGCCTACATTACCACCCTAGTTCGAACTAGGGTGGTAGTGTAGACATACCCCTAGTGGTTTAAGTTTGGGAGGAGAAGTAAACCTGCCTTCCCAAGTTTTTTCAGTTATAGAACACCTGTCTCTCCCACCAGTAAAGATACAGGACAAATGTATTTCTACCCCTGACCCCTGCCACTTTTGGCATATTCCATGAGAGTCTTAGTGGGCTGTGCCCAGCGTCTCTCTCTCTCTCTAAATAAACCCATGCGTCTTTAGCTGTTGGGAATTGTGAATCCACCGCTGCACTTTTTCTTTGTCAACACAGGTCAGCCGGGAGCAGCAAGGGGGCTGCATTTCAGCTGTAGTATCAAGGAAAAGTGACATTATTGCTGCCCTGCAGACTGATGTCCTCTATTTAGCCACCAGTGAGAGCATCATGGACAAGGCAGCTGATCTCCCCTCTGTCCTTCAAGTAGAGGTGATGCTGCTGCAGTTTGGCCTAAATGCAGGATATCCTGCAATCGCCCTTGTTCTCCAGACTCCCACTACTCTTCTGTATTACATTTAATCACTCCTGCTCTAATCCATGAGCATTCAATGCCACAATTGCGGACAGGGGGCAGAATGGAGTGCCAGCCTCTGTGGCCCGTCATTTGGTTCTCTGATGAAACTGCCAACAAGATTCTGAGCAGTACCAGTTGGGCCAGTGGGTTTGTGCTGTGGGCTCTGTTCAATAGGAAATAGACTGAGACCCAGCAATTTATTTCACAGAGAGCATCAAAAAGCCTTCAGCTGCTAACAGCTGTTGAGCGCTACCAACCAGCACTGAACATGAACATCTTGTGATGGGTTCCTCCCCAGGCTGCCACCTGGAACTGGGGTACTACTGACCCCACCTGACTCACCAGCCTGGGCTCCCTGTACACTGTAGTGCTGTGACCAGCCATGCCAAGCCCTTTCCCAGGCTCCAGTTTGCTCTTTACCAGTGCCCATACAGGTAGGGACACACCCAGCTGCAGAAACATGCAGAGGCTGAAATCAGCTCTGCAGGGGAAGGCTTCAGCTAAAAAATTGCCCCAAGATCACACTCCCATCTGCAGGGTAAACCCCAAATTACAGAGTCTTGCGCTTCCCAGAGATCTGCACAGCATAAGCTCACAACATTCGTCACCTCCCTCAATGTGAAGAGGAACATGCACAGCTTTCTGCCCCAAGATACGATTTCCACGCACTCTGGTTTTAGACAAAACAAACACAAGCTTATTAACTACAAAAATAGATTTAAAGTGATTTATAAGGGACAGTGAACAGATCAAAGCAGATTACCTAGCAAATAAAGGGAAAATAGAATCTAAGCTTAATATACTAAAGAAATTAGATACAAGTAATAAATTCTCACCCTAATTATTGGTTTAGGCAGTTTGCAGAGATTCTTGAGGGCAAGCTACATTTGCTTGCAGCTTAAAACCCCAGATAGTTTTTTCACAGGCTAGAAATCCTTCAAACATGTGTCTAGCCTTTTCTCTAGTTCAGTCCTTGTTTCTCAGGTGTTTCAAAGTGTCTCTTTGGGAGAGGAGTCAGAGAAGAACCTCAGTGAAATAATTTCTTTTCCTTAAATAGCTTTTGCATGTGGCAGGAACTCTTTGTCTACGACTTTAGTTCCCATGCCATGCCTTTCGGTCAAAAAACACTCGTATTCTATGCTGGAGTCCGCTACCAGGAGACCACAGTCACATGTCTCTCTAGAGCCATAGCCACCATAGGTGAGAGGCTCTTTGCAGCATCCTCAGGAAGGCTCCCCAATGGGAGATCAACACCTTCTAAGGTCTATTCTTTTCCTTAATAGCCTTTCCCAGCAAGCCATCTGGATTGATTGCACTCCGGCTAGTGGGGGTTCCCCATTTGTAATAGCTGCATAGACAACTTCAGATACCATAATGATACATCCATACAGGTCTGCTGACGGGGAGGAGAGAAAGGGGTCAGTTGACCTGAGGCCCAGAGATTCAAAAGGGCCCAGAGCTCCCAGACCATGGTAGCATCAATGGACCAAGCCCTGAGCCCTTTAAACCATTGCTGGAGCACCCTGCAGTGTGCTCTGGGCAGCACTCAGGAGTACCTGGGGGAGGTTCGGTGTTCTCCTGGCTACGCTAAAGTCTGCCTAGCTCAATCACACCCATTCCACTCAAAGCCCTGCCCCTTCCAAAGGTGTGGAGCAGGCCTCCTCCCTGCCTTGCCCATGGGCCCATTGAGGCTGTTGGCCCCACTGCATGCCTACAAATCATATTCAATAAATTATAACCTTTTCAGTGATCTCTCACATGCTGTATCTTGCACAAAATGCATCATAATCACACTATACTCATATCATAATAATATCACTGTGAAGAATATTGGGCATGAAGCCACTGTAGTGACGGCACTAAAACAGTCCAACCACATCTCATTACTAAGCCCACAGACTGACCAGTCTGCCCTTCACGGCACACTTCAGGTGCCTGTGTCCTACACAATATCATTTGGATCTACGACTTTAATTTCATGCCAGGCATGTAAAACTCAGTGTCTCAGCCCACAGTCCCCTTTTAAATAACATGTTTGGATGTGCACACTGTTGCTTAGTCCTTCAAGGTGGCTGGGTTTACCTCAGCAGACACTAGCTCATTTCTTTGCCAGGTGGCTCTGAGCACCCTCCCTGAGAATGAGAGGCTCAGATTGTAAACAGAAAGGCAAACAATAAGATTCTTTTAATAGATTTTATAAAATTGAATAGAGTTTCTTATCATGGTTTATAGAAGAACAAGACCAGCCAAGGCCTTGCCACAAGATCCTGATTCAAAGCCCTTTGCTATCAATAGAAAGACTCTCATTGACTTCAACAGGATTTTCATCAGACTCAAAGTGAGTAATTAGAGGATAGTAAATCCAGAGGAATGCTGAGCATCCGTTACATCACCGTCCCACTGATATATGCATGTACACATGCAGACACTCAATAGTAAGCACCTTACGCACACACACTTAGGGCATGTCTACACTACCCACCAGATCAACAGGCAGTGATCGATCCAGCACGAGTCAATTTATCGTGTTGAGCATAGATGCAATAAATCAAATGCCAAGCACTCTCCTGTCAACTTCGGTACTCCACCAGAACAAGAAGCACAGGCAGAATTGATGGGAGAGCATCTGCCATTGACTCACAGCAGTAAAGACACCACGGTAAGTAGATCTAAGTACATCAACTTCATCTACATTATCCACATAGTTGAAGTCGTGCAACTTAGATTGATGGCCTGTGATAGTGTAAACTAGGCCATACACAATGATACATTATAGTTCTTTATTTGTGTTACGATTGCACCTAGGAGCCCCAGTCATGGCCCACTGTCCTAGGTATTGTACAAACAGAGAACTAAAGATGAGGTGTACACACACGTATACAGAATTACATGCACACACACACAGACATACACATACAGAATCTTGGATCACAGTTCTTCTAGAATGTTCTGAATGCACTAAAAGTTAATAAACTGGTCATTCTCAAGCCTCAGGGAGCTAACAGCACCTATTTTATGATGTATTTAGCAGCTAATTAGAAGTTTCTAGGACATGTAATTTGAGGTGTTACCAATTAGCTCAATTATGGACTAAGACCAAAGCTGTTATTTGCTTTGTCATAGCAATAGAAAGCCAAATAAACAAATAGTAGTGTCTTTCCACCATCTCCCCTGTGCGTTAGCACAGCTGTGTGACAAAATAATAATAATTCCATTGTCTACTTTCCAAAACTCCACATTTACAGCAGATCATTAAAAAAAGAATTAACACATGCTTTATTTTGTCTAATTATTCTAAAATTGGGTTGTAAATCCCAGCAGAAGGAACATAACTTATATTTTTTAAAATTATGAATTAATGAACCAAGAATGTGAGGGGTTGGCTTGTTTGTCATTCAAGGTTAGGAATTTTCAAGAGGCTCAGGGACTTAGGCATTTAGTTCCCATTGGATTTCAATGGAATTGGGTGCCTTAGTCATCTTAGCTCTTTTGAAACTCTAAGGGTACGTCTACACTGCAGGGCAAAAGTTGAATTAAGATACATGACTTCAGCTACGTCAATGGCATACCTGAATTCAAAATAGCTAAATTCAGCTTTTGGCATTGTCTATACAGCAGGAAGTCAAAGGAAGAACACTCTTCCTTCAGCTTCCCTTATTCCTTGTGAAATGAGGGTTGCAGGAGTCGGAGTAAGAAGTCCTCTAGCTCAACATTATTTTGAAATAACGGCTTGCTGTGTGGATGCACACTTTGTTATTTTGAAATAACGCTGCAGTGTAGACATGCCCTAAGTGTTTGAGCTGAGTGACATAACAGTCATGCTACAAAGACGGCAGGAGGTTAAGTTTGCTAAGTGCTAGCTTTTCAAATTGAACTGAAATCCACACAGAGGTCCACAAGTGAAATGAATTTTGATCCACAAATATTAAGGCCAGAAAGAACCCCACACCAGAAAGAACCTCACCCAGTAGCTGCTGTGCCCAGCCCGTCACTGTTCTGACTGAGCAAGAATAGATCTTTTAGAGTCATCTGATCTCAGTGGCTTCAACCGACTCCTTAGTGGATGTTTGCTTGTTTTGCAAATTATTCACACAGCTTGGTTGGATCGATTGGCTTTGCCACGGCTGAGCTATTGTCTAGAACAGCAAAGGCTTTGCAGGTGGTGAAGCTTTAGATCTGGGGTTCCCAAACTTTTTCGGTCCCCGCACCCCCTTGGCTTTCAATAAGCCTTCCCGTACCCCCTATTCAATATGAAAGGAAATAAATTCTAGACTCTAGAATCCACAACTTTTTTCACTAACACTACGGCTACATCTACACATGCCCCTTTTCTGAAAGGGGCATGTTTGAAGTAGGAATAAGATCCTCCGGAAAAGGGCTTTTTTTCCGGAGGATCGGGGCCAGTGTAGGCGCTCTTTTCCGGCTTTTCTAAAAGCCGGAAAAAAGCAGCGGACATTTTTATTTAAATGCCGCGGGGGATATTTAAATCCCCCGCGGATTTCCCTATTACGACCTGTGAAATTAACATGCCCCTTTCGGAAAAGGGGCCAATGTAGACGAGCCCTGCTACTTTTGGAATATTTCAATTAGGATAATCTAGTTATTTACCAAATATTCCCCAGACCCCCTTGACAAGCTTCTCATACCCCCTGAGGGTACGTGTACCCCAGGTTGGGAACCCCTGCTTTAGATGGAGAAGAAGAAAGGACTTTGGAATAACAGGGGGCTCTGTAAGTCAGGACTGAGGTGAGTTAGTGAAGCTGTGTAGGGATGCAGGGTTGGAATGCAGTGGATGCTGCCGGTTAGAACTGAGGAGCACCAGCAGAGCTGGAGATGGTGGCATTGGGAAATTGGAGCTGGGAAGACCTCACACAGCTTTGCTTATACTCTGCCTTGTGTTGGGCAATGGTCGCTTGTCCTCCATTTCCACAACCTTCCTTTTTCACATTATGGCATTTAACAGAAGAGCCCATAACATACACTAAATTTGCAACAGCAAATCTATCTCCACGAGAAGCTGGGCAGACATCCAGGCCAGTAGAGTGCAGATGTTGAGGCCCCTGCACCCAGAGACAGCTATATTTAACTAGGAGGATATTGGACACCATCACGGTGATTGTTTAAAGCAAATTTTTCTCTTTTAAAACATCACACAAAGCCAGCTGGTAACTCGCATGAGGAAATAAATTGAAATACATTTCCAGCACCTTGTTATCTCACTAAGACATTCCTGTATGAGCTCATATGTATGAATGAGTTCCTCCAGCTTCCTCCCACCATGGCCTGGTTAGAGGCTCTGCAGGCAAACATCCCCACTGCTACCTGCCTGAGTCTCTGGTTTCTTACTGGGAGCCCCTTTGGACACAGACCAGGTAGTGGATGCTTTGTGCTCCTTGGAGAAGGCCACTTTCCTGGATCAGTCATAGGTCTTTAGCCACCCCGTGCTGGCCTTGAGCTTATCTTCCTGTACTGCTATCATTGGGAGTGTCACCGCTAATGTTCCCTCTAATTTTTTCCATCTTTGTGCAGAATAAATTTTGTTATGTGCAACGCACATGTGCAGATGTACACCATGAATGTACACATGCTGCTGGCTGTGGGCACTGTGGTGTTCTGCTAATCAGCTGGTTGGTACCTGAATCTCTACTGAGTGGCTACCCAAGTGCTCAGCTTACAGGGGACATTGGTCAACACTGATTTCAATGGGAGTAGGATCAAACACATGCTCCTGCTGTATCAGATAGTGAAAATTGCAGCCCAGCCTCTTTGTTTTGACCAATAGCTCTTTGGCACTGAAAAATGCAAACTTTAGGCCAGCCTCCCTTTCACTCAGGATTTCAGATGCCTGCACTCTTCCCTCCCCTGCTCCGTCTGCTTGGATTTCCTCATAACCTGTGATATCCTGTGACTGCTCTTTGTCCTGGGTGCACATGCAGTTTGGTCAGCTGGAGGCTGTCCTTGGAGGACCTCTGGAGTGCTCCTTCTAGCTTGGAAATAATGGGTATTGGCCCCATTTTGGTGATCAGACTGCCATTGGCTGCCTCATTGCGTTGACTCAACCTTGCCCCAGGCATCACACTTCCCGCCATCCGGCCCCCGCCAACTGCATCTGTGTGAATGTTCTCAAAAGCAACGTCTTCAGGCTGGTCCTCATGCTCGGTGACTCTGCCTGCCCAAAGCTAACCAGCAGCAGCCTGTTCGGGGACCATGTCCTCATTCGCTCTCAATCTCTTCTACCCTGAATCGCTTGCCAATGTCTTCAGCCAGCTCTTTCGATCCCTGGAATCCTGGCCTTCGGCCACTACATTACTGTTTCCAGGCAGCTCAGACATGCTGCCCGGCAACTTTCTGCCTGGGCTGTCTTTTTTATTCAGGTTCACTTCTGTGGGACAGGGGATTGCCAGCCCCTTCATCTTCTCTCAGCTGCACTGGGCAGAGCACTGTTACAGCAATAGTCACAATATTTATGGTCAGCAATAAAGTCGTGCTCAGAGACCCTGATCAGGGTCAGGGCTCCATTATTCCAAGCGTTGTATGCCCCAAAGAGCAGTGTTTCCGGAGAGACTCCTGCATTGGATTCGGAGATACGGGCAAGAACATCTGATTGGTCCTTTTCTTCTCTCTCACACCCATGAAGTCTTAATGGACTTTCTTCTTGTTCTCTCCATTTCCCTCAGGTCAGGGGGATACAGGGTCAGTAATTTTTCTTGGGGTCTTTGGGGGTAAGAAGTGGGGGAAGGACTCCCTTGCTGAGACCATGAGTGGTGACGAAGAACCCCAGAGTGTTCATATTGCTGTGAAGTCAGTAGGGAGACTTGCTTATTTATATTATGTCACCATCAAAGAATTGCAGTCAAGCATCAGCGCCCCAGCATACTAGGCTCTGTACAGATACGTGTCTGTCCCCCAGAGAGTTGGCTCACACTTAGGTGACTAGTGCTGGATAAACCCTGGTAACATTGGGGATATAATGCAGAGGAGTGGAGTACACTAAGCCCTTGCCTGGGAGTAATGTTCCCTCTAATTTTTTGTCTGTCTATGGGTGGAATAAATTTTGTTATGTGCACCTAGGCCTGTGCAGATGTGCACCCCAAATAGTAACACACGCTGCCAGCTGTGGGAAGCCGTGGGTGCTCTATTAATCAGCTGGGCAGCATTTGAATCTCTCCTGGGCGGCCTCCCAAGCACTCAGTTTACAGGGAACACTATCTGGCAACGGGGTTAGTATGACTGGATGGTACAGTTGGCAGAGACAGGCTGATATGAATGATTCAAGTAGATACCTTTCCATGACCCTGTGCTATACAGTCTGGTTCTCACTCTCTCCCAGTAATGTGCCTTGTATTCTGAATGATGCTTGAGGCTCAGTGAAGCTGGGTCATTAGTAATTCTTGGTTGTCCAAAGAAGACTTTGGTGTTTTAGAGGTCCCTCAGCCCTGCAGTTCTCTGTCTTGACACTGGCTTGGCTTCTGTTTATAAATCTAGCATCCCTCTTTCCCATCCCCACTTATTTAAGATGTCAGTTTGTCCTCTGTGAGAGACACGTCCTCATCCCTGCATTGATTCACAAGTTCTCCTTGGACTCCACTTCTCTTGTCGTTCAGCTGCTTTTGCACCCATTATCATTTTTCTGACTCGACCAGATCCTGCCTCTCCCTGTCTTTCAGCATTGCCATGAAGGACAAGGAGCCAGATGCTAGGGTGAGAATAGAGACGGGCTCAGCATCTCTCCCCCACTCCCATGCTTCCCAGGGGATCCCATTCTGCTCATGATGGCTGCAGAGCAGGGGTAATATTCTGCCAAGGTTGGGTTGCTTCCTTCGCCTTATTATGTTCAACGAGGTATTTAAGAGTGTTATTTTAACCACATCCAGATTTCCTACAACCCTGTGCATACAAGTACGGGTGTTCACTAACAGAGGGGCAGGTGTGCGCTACGGAAGTTTGAATCGAGACATACGATAGCACAGATAATGGAGGCATGTGCTATAGGTGTGCTGTCAATATAGACAATGACACATAATAATGCAAGTAAATGCTGGATCTAGAGTGAAGGTGCAGATATGTTAATTCAGGTGCAGTTATATATTTACTCGAGTGTACTTTTGGTTATATGAGTACGCATGAGCTAATGCAAGTATTGGTGTGGGCAGGTGTATAGTCATGAAGGTATATGCAAAAACAGCTGCATGTAGCTCCATGTTTGCTAATACAGGTGTGCTAATGCAGGTGTCATTGTGCACAGGCACATGCTAATACAGGTGTCCCTGTGTGCAGGTGCATGCTAATACATGTGTGACAATGCAGGTACTGATGTATGTTCTCTATGATTACATCAAATCATTTCATATATTCATTATCTGTCAAGAGCAAAGGCCTCTTTTAACACTGTGAATTTTAAATTTCCTCTGATGTAATTATTGTTTGACACTGCAGCCCTTCCAACATCCTTACATAAGGAAAGAGAGAGAATTAAATATGAGACAAATCTAAAAATAAAACTATTAAAATGAGACAGAAGCTGTTTTGCGAGCAGCAGGAATGATGTGGCGCCTCTGGGAGAGGATGAGCTTAGTTAAAGGATATGTTCTGCTTCTCAGAAATGTCTTTTATTATTTTTTTAAGTTCTGCACTTTTCTGAAGTTCTCAGGAACAGCTCTGTACAAATTAGCTTTTTCTTTCTCTTTGGTCTCCCAAAAATAACGACTTTCACAGCATTCCCCAAGCCATGTCTATTTCAGATAGTGTATCCAAAACTTCCCTTCCCTAATTAACCCAGAATGGTTTTTGAAGAAGTTTTAGCCTCAGAGAACATCAAATTTAGCTTTTAGCCTGGAGCCAGGCTCTGGGCTAAAGAACACATGTCACTTTAGGAATCCATGCAACATATACCTTGACATCTTGGGTTGATTATGTCACTTGTACAGTCTACTTCATCGTTAGACTGGCAAACAATAGTGGGCACTGCAAATGTAATAGGAGGAATGGAAGACATTTCCTTCTTGCTTTGAATTAAGAAATTTATATGTGGTATGTAAATAATCGTTACAGCAGAACCAACATGTGCAAATGCTTTCCGTTAACAGGCACCTACTCTAATTGTACTTGCTGTGTCTGTGTTTTCATCTCTTTTCTGTTAGCTTTCTGCAAGTATTGTAGTGCAACAGTTCCCAGTTGGTGGTCTTTGGACCATTGTTGGTAAAGGGAACACTTGTTAGAGAAGGGTTTAGATCTTCTCCTTTTTACTGCCAGCTCCTAAATTGCATTAAAAGTCAGTTTAAAAGATACATAGGCCAAGATTTTCAAAAGCTTGTGGATGCCCAACTTCAAAGAGGCCTGATTTTGAGTGGGTGGGTGATGTAAGTAATGGGTTTCTGGGATTTATTGAGTGATTAAGATATCATTTGGTCAAGGTCACTTTTGTTTTATTAATCACAGATCTAAGTTTCTAAAAATAAACAGCACAAACAGGAAAGGGAATTTACCAATTCTAAGGTATCCTGCCTGGTTGCTCACAGACTTCTTCTACGTTGTTTGTTCTGCTGTACAATGGTTGTGGTTTAGCTGGATAGCTGGTGTCATCTAATCATTACAAATTCAAACTCATTGTTAATGTCTTACAAATTCAACTTTGCTCCAAATTTCCAGTCTATAGCTCCATTACATTTTTAACCTCCTTTAACATGGATTCAAAGCAAGTCTTCAGTCATTAATTGTTGCATTCTGCCACATCTGCCTTTTCATTGTTCATTCCATTTTTATGTTTTTATCTATTTCTCCCTTACTGGTGGTTTCCATTACAATTTATAACTTGTTATTCAAGTCGCTTAGCCAATCATATTTTACTTAGCAAGCACGTACGTGATTAAAAACCTTACACAGCTATAACAAAAGGTCATGCTCTGAAATGTATTTCCATTTAACAAGCTGTTTAGGTCTCATTTGCTAATAAGTCTATATTATCTCTTTTAGTATGAGCTTTTGCAACGTTCTAGGGGTGTTGTTAGTGTAGGCCAGGATAAATGCTTATGCTTTAGGTCTTCACATGCTAGCAGTGCTGAGCACTTTCTGAAAAATCAGGTCCCTTAAAGATTGCTGCTAAGGCACTAGAAATGTAAGGCACCAATATCACTTAGTCACTAGTTAAAAACTTTCTGAAGAGTACTTTGCTGTATAAGCTATTGCTTTCATTTCAGGGGGATGCTTTCTGATGAAGCATGGGTGGGAAGCTAGTGCATGGGTTTGCATGGGATTGCAAATGGGAAGGAAGGTGTTCATGACTATCTCTGTAGCAAATAATTCTGGAACTCATCACCACAAATAGTCACTACAGAAAACTGCTTTGATACCCTTCCAGTAACTGAACAGCAGTAATACCATGGGGCCCATGTCATGTGTCCCTCGAATTGCACTTTTTGAATATGCATAAGGAATTGTTTGAGAAACAAGCTCTAGAGCAAGAACAATTTGCAGAAACTATCTGATGAATCACTTAGTATCACAATAGATTGGAGAAAATTGTAAACAGCTGGCAGATAATTCATGAGCTGAAAAATCTGGACAAAAACATTATTTGCTGTGACTTATTTGCACAGATCCAATAATTGCACTGCTTTTTTTTGAACTTACACAGACAACAGTTTTTTTTATCTCTCTGGATAAATAACCCCCTTTCAGTACCAAATTCCACTGGTTTTAATACAATCTGTGTGCCCTCAGCACGGGGGCTATGTTCTGTGGCCAAGTATCAGCATTTGCAGACTTCAAGGAAACCTTTTCCTCTAGAACTTCATAGCACCACAAGTTTTCTAGTTTCACAGGGGCTGAGTTGAACCAATAATCAATGGAACACTATATCAGATCATGCAGAATTTAAACAGTCAGAAAAATAAATACAAGTTATAGTTTCTAGCCTTTATGGTTCTGATGAAAACCATCTGAACATCTAATGAGCTTGTCTTTATAACTTTGGGATATGTAAACTTCCTCCATTCTTACCAATATAGTTTAAATATGAAAGCTGCTGAAGGCAATTTAAATAATAATGCCAGACCTGGTTAGCTCTTCATTTGAGCAGAAACATCCAGCTACTCTGGGAAGGTGGGAGGAGTTTGGGATTGTAGGCGGGACTTTATTGTTAAAATCTGACCACGTTTGAAGCTCAACACAACCGCATCTTTGCAAAGTGCAGGACTGGCCTTGGAGCTAAGGTTCCTTAGGCAAGACAGAATCAGGCAATCTCATGTTGTAAGTAGAAGATGTCTGACCATTTACTTGTAATTCTAATTGCACCTTCATTTGGCTGTCCCATCCCATAACATTGGATAGTATGGGCCCCTGCCTTTTGAAAGCCATACACTGAATTGCTTTGAGGCATGAGAGGGAAAGGAGTGAAGAGGGGACACAACCCTGTGCTGCTCACACTGTTGCTCTGTTACACTCCCTTGTTGGCCATTTCTGGGGCTATGCTATGGGGATGAATTTTGGCATTGCTGAAAAGTAACGCAAAGGACTTCTTAACTGACATTTCCCAAAGTGTCATTTCTATTCTGCCTTCCTTATGGTTTTAGGACTGAAGTTTTTTTTTTAAACTACCAATCAGATGCTTACCAGCTGCACTAATAGCCTCCAGTGGCTGTTTAAATTAAACACAGATCTACTGAATAGCGGTACAGTGCCAGGAGATCTGTCCCATATCAGGGGACTGCCTGCTTTCCAATTAATGGTGCCAATGTGTGTCTGAAGCTCAGTAAGTGTAGCACCCGACTGGCTGTGGGACGCTATTAGTGTCTTTACACAGAGTGTATTTCAACAGCCTGCGGCCATGTCCCTTTAGGCTGTCATCTCATCAGGCTACACAAATTAAATAGGGTCAGGCTGGTCTGCTGCTCGGATGGGAGACAGCCAAGGGAAAGCAAGATGCTCTAGGTGATGCTGTAAGTGGCACCCTGTTACGGGGGCAGTCTTTCAGTTGCAATGAAAAACCAAGGCACAGGCAACAGGCAGCCCTGAAAGAGTCAGGGTGTTAACTCTAATGTCCTAGCCAGGTTGTGTTTGGTGACAACCGGCTAAATTTCCCCTGCATTTTCAATTGGATCCAGGATTCCCCATCCTAAAATGTGATGTGGCACTGTTAAACTGCTACTGTGCTCTCCTAAGAGAAGACTGACCTTGAGAAGTGAGAAAAGTGATCCCTGCATATCTAGAGTTTATAAAGGACTTTGGGGATCTTTTGAAACAAGCAGTGTGGTGATACATTAGTTATTAGAATTACACAACCTTCAAAGGGGTTGCTTTGTTAAGTCTCTATCTGTAAAAACAATGAAGTGTCTTGTGGCACTTTAAAAGACTAACAGATTTATTTGGGCATAAGCTTTCGTGGGTCAAAACCACATCATCAGATGCATGCAGAGTGGTTTTGACTCACACAAGTTAATGCTCAAATAAACCTGCCGGTCTGGAAGGTGTCACCCGACTCCCAGTTGTTTTTTAGGATTACACAGGCCTGGCACGCCACTACGAGGTACCTTTACATTACAGCTGATTGCATTTTGTAATTAGACTCTAAAGAGGTTCTGATCAGCCCCCAAAGGTTAGGGTGATTCTTTGATCTACACTAAGAGCCTTCTGAGCCATGCCTCCTGTCATTACCTCATAGTCTCCCACTGCACACGAGTGCAGTCCATTTCACAGCTGACATTTGAGTGCTGGCTAGCTGCCCTTAAAGCCACAGGGGCAGAAGAACCACTGGCTTCGAGAGGCTTGTCCCCCAGCCCTGCCCCTTCTGCCTGAGGCTCCACTCATTGCATGCTCACTGGAGTCTAGCTCCCACCTCGTGGCCTCTGGTCTCTGCCCCATGCCAGCAGCCCCCACATTGTGGAAGCAGGGCCGCAGGGAGACTGGGGGGCAGAGTATGGGCCGGTAACACCCGGCAGGTGGGCAGCCTCCCCCTACTTCTGACATCTGCCGCTCCCGCTTGAAGCCTATAGACAACATGGAACATTAAAACCTCCTCTGCACAATGTCCCATACCCAGGGCTCCATCTACTTTCTTTTTTCAGTCTCCTTGGTTTCTCTCTGCCCGCTCAGTGCATCTTCTACCCCCCATTATTCTATTGTCTCCCTCTTCTCTCCTCCTCTCCCCGACATTCTCCTCTGAGCAGGGCTTGGCCTCAGTAGCTACTGAGGTAGTGGGATTCTGGTGCGTTTGAAATTACCCAAGGGTGTGTCTAGACTACATGCCTCCTTCGACGGAGGCATGTAGATTAGCCAGATCGGAAGAGGGAAATGAAGCCGCGATTAAAATAATCGCGGCTTCATTTAAATTTAAATGGCTGCCCCGATCTGCCGATCAGCTGTTTGTCGGCAGATCGGGAGAGTCTGGACGCGATGCCCCGACAAAGAAGCCTTTCTTCATCGACACAGGTAAACCTGGTTTCACGAGGCTTACCTGTGTCGATGAAGAAAGGCTTCTTTGTCGGGGCATCGCGTCCAGACTCTCCCGATCTGCCGACAAACAGCTGATCGGCAGATCGGGGCAGCCATTTAAATTTAAATGAAGCCGCGATTATTTTAATCGCGGCTTCATTTCCCTCTTCCGATCTGGCTAATCTACATGCCTCCGTCGAAGGAGGCATGTAGTCTAGACACACCCCAAGAGAATACGGTTGCCAGGTGTCCGGTTTTCACTCAGACAGTCCGGTAATTGTGTCTTCTGTCCGGTAAAAGAACCCAGAAAATACCAGACATGTATTTCTTGGATGGAAGGCTGGTGGGGACATTTTTCCTGCCGCATCTGGCGGGCGTGGGGGGAGCTTTAAAGGCACAGCAACCTTTTTTTTTTTTGCTCAACCAATTTTTTCCCCTGCCATATTTGGGATTTTTTGTGAAAGTATTTGGCAACCCTACAAGAAGAAGCTGACTTGACCCTCCACAGAGTGGTGGTGGAGACAGGTCATCCAGGAGACCAGGAGGCCAGGGGCCAGGGGCCAGGAGACAGTTCAGCAATATGGACGAACAGCAAGCCAGGGTACCAGCAAGCGGTATCAACTTTCCTGACCGCTCGAGAGTTAGGGTTAAAATCTGTGCGGCAGGTCTGAGGGAGGGAAAGGGCTCCAAGAGAAGCACTGCCAAGGCACAGCTCCTCATGCAGCAGGATGAGGAGTGAGCCCAGCCTGGCCTATTTGCCTTCCAGGGGGTTTTATGCCCTTCAGTTGTTTGGGACGGACTGGAAATTCCAGCTCCTCGTGGTGAGAGCGCTTGGACCATGGGAGATACTCCAGTGCCCAGCAAAGACCTAAGGACAGGCTCGGAAAGTACTTAGCTGGAATGGTGGGGTGAGAGGTCCCTGCAAATGCACTGGACAGCTGGCCACAATGGCCCCAGGGCCCTTTGCTTGCTCCCAGTTTTCACAACAGGCAGGGAACTGCAGTGTTGGAAACTGCTCTCTGCCAAAGCACCTTCAACCTGCCCTGCCGGGATCACCGCGAGTGGAAATGGCTCATTCAGTCCTCGGGCTCTCTGCTTCTGCTGCCAATTATTGCCGCATTCCACAGCATGGAACGAAACAGTTAATGAGAGATGTTTACTTCAGTGCTTGGAGCATCATCTGCGCATTGGAATCTGGACTCCGCGTGTCCCGGCCATATGAGCTGCCCGAGCTGTGAGCAGCAGAGAGGCTTGTTTCAGAGTGGGCATTATTAATCTTTGCTTTATAGAGGATAACACATATATTATATCCATGCACATACACAAGCATTCTCTGTGCCTGACGCATGACCCCTGTCTAAGTGCCGAGCACTTGGGGGCAGCTCTGTAAACGAAGAGGAGAGCGTTGCAAGCTCATTAATGCTTTGAAGTCTCTCATTAGGAGCAGATTCCTCTGGAGCTGACTAGTGCAACACCCGATGTTATAATGACTTTGCTTGGCTTTAATGTGGGCGCTGCAGTTAGAGGCTCCCACAGGGGGGCTTGCCCGGGATTGTGCATTGCAAATGCACTAACTAAACAGAGGATTGCTAAATACACACAAGTGGGATGGGGAAGGGAAAGAGGAAAATTTGGGGAATGTTTTCCCTACATGCAGAGCTCTCGACAGTGAGAGCACTATTCCAGAGAGGTGAAACTTCCACACAGCTGGATTTATCCTGCCTGGGAGATATAGCAATGTAGGGGTGCATCCAATCCCTGGATCTAAGTAAATCAATAATAACCCTCCCCATCGTCCATTCCTTAATGCCCTAGAAGATCTGTCCCTTTTACTTTTGGGCACTGATTCCCTGTCTCTGGCATAGATGCTATTATTAGGGTACTGTGACTACAGCAGGCTGGGTTACTATCCTACAAACTAATCAGGACCAAGTCTGGACCACGCTGTGGAGATGGCGTTCCATGGGCCATCTAGGGGTACGACTAGACTACAGGCTTTTGTCGACAGAGGCTTTGTAGACAGATACCGTCGACAAAGCTTCTGTCGACAAAGAGGGTGTGTCTATCCCTTACTCCTCTGTCAAGGTGTTGTACAGCTTCTTTAATTCCTGTTTGGAAAGTACTTTCAGATCCTTGGATGAAGAATGCAGCAAATGCATTATGATCTATTTAACTACAGAGGGATCAAAATCGAGCCTTTTATACAACCCCCTTCCCCAACCATACAGACAAATCTCAATGATCACTAAAGCCATGCTGCCAGATCCAGATATGCTGCTGATTGCCTCTCATTCTGAGCTGTGTTTGCGCTGATGCACCATGGAACTTGGACTGATCCAAGCCTCAGTCTTGTATTCATAGGGTCTGGAATCCAATCCCAGTCTTGCACATGGCTTTTGAGCATCCCAAGCTCTGTGGTGGGCTAGAGAGCTCCCAATTCAATGGGAAGAAGTTAGCAGTGGCCAGCACAACTTAGGGCTTATTGATTAAATTGGCAAAGTTGCCCAGAAAGGCTGGAAACCGCTGCACTGTTGTACTGAGTTTTTCTGTGTTTTAACAGAATTTTGTGTTTCCTTGTGTGCTGCATTGTGCATGCATGCTGACCTTGTCTACACACAAAAGTGCACGCATGCATGTATGCACCCATACAGACAGCATCTCCAGTGTAGGCCCCAAATGTTTCCCTCGTTGAAGGATTAAACTCGTGGTCCTCTGGAAATGAAATCAGTTTTTCATCTAGTTGATTTGCTCTAGCCTGAGGCCAGTCGGAAATGTCCTACTGCTGGGACATGATTTGAAGTGATGGTGTTAATTTGGTTAATTAGGATTCCTCAGTAGCATGTGCTACTTACAAATCAGCTTCACACTGTAGTATAACTGCAAAGAATTATTTGCTGATGACTGGGGTTACGTATGAATTTGTGATTATGATGTAGAACCATTAATTTCATGTTTGCAGCTGATGATACAGCTCAATTAAAAGTTGCCACATTAAGATACTGGCTCTCCATGATGTACGGGAATCAGCCATGGCCTAGAGTACATATGGCCCCTGCTCTGGCCCCAGCCCATGGAAGAGTTTCATCTGGACTATGGGCCTGCCAGTGAATCTTTGGGCTTGTCTACAGAACCCCAGAGTCTACACTGGGAACAGAAGAATGGCCATACTGTATCAGACTAAAGGTCCATCTAGCCTAGTATCCTGTCTTCTGACAGTGACCAATGCCACATGTAGCAGAGGAAATTAACAGAGCAGGGAATCATCAAATCATCCATCCTGTGTCACCCATTCCTAGCTTCTGGCAAATAGATTCTAGGAACACCATCCCTAACCATCCTGGCTAGTACCCATGAATTTATCTAGCTCTGTTTTGAACCCTGTCTTAGTCTTGGACTTCACAACATCCTCTGGCAAGCGGTTCCATAGGTTGACTGTGGTATGCATTTTATGAAGAAATACTTCCTTTTGTTTGTTTTAAACTTGCTGTATATTAATTTCACTTGGTGAACCCCAGTTCTTGTGTTATGGGAAGGAGAATGACTCTTCTATATTTACTTTTCCCACACCAGTCATGATTTTATAGACCCTTATCATATTCCTCTTTAGTCATCTCAGGTATGTCTACACTACAGCACTAATTCGAACTAATTTAATTTGAATGAGTTAATTTGAACTAAGCTAATTCGAACTAGTGCACCTAGACCTAAAAACTAATTCAAATGAGCATTTTGCTAATTCGAACTAGCATGTCCACATTGAGTGGACCCTGAACTGAAGTTAAGGCTGGCCGGAACAGGTGCTGGGAGGGCATCAGGTTAGGACTTGGAGCTGCTGCCTCAAGCTAGTCAAGGGCTGTGTTTAAAGGGACCTGACCCCCACCCTGGACAGACAGTCCTCAGGGTTCCCCACTTGCTTGTCTACCTCGATGAGGGACAGCAAAGCAGTCCTGTCTTGGAGTGCCCTGAGTGCCCGCACTCGGGACACCACAGCACTTAGCCATCAGCCCGGCTGCGCTTGCCGCAGGCTGCCATCCAGGGGGGGTCAATCGGGAGGCTGTCAGGATCCAGGAGATCCTGCCGGAGAGCTTCCACCCCGAAGAGCCCTCAGAGCCAGCCCAGTCCTCCCCATCGGGGGCTCGTACCCCATTCCTCCCTCACCTCCTTCCACTTACTCCTCCCTAGCACCCCTTCCTGATGTAAAAAAAAAGGACACGTGTATTCAAAAATAGAAACTCTCTTTATTTAACAAAACTGGGGGGGGGGGGGCGGGAATAACCTCTGGGGAAACTGGGAAAAGGAGGTGGGAGAGGGGAAGAGAGAGAGTGGGAGAGGGGAGGGGGAAACCTGGGAGGAGGGAGCTGGAAGGGGGAAGCCAGGGGAAGAAGGAGGAGGGGAAGTATAAAACTATGGTACGCCATATCTTCAGTACTGTGTACAGATGTGGTCTCCTCACCTCAAAAGAGATGTTTTGGCCATGAAAAGGGTTCAGAAAAGGACAACTAAAATGATTAGGGGTTTGGAACAGGTCCCATATGAGGAGAGGTTAAAGAGACTGGGACTTTTCAGCTTAGAAAAGAGGAGACTGAGGGGGGATATGATAGAGGTCTATAAAATCATGAGTGGTGTGGAGAGGGTGCATCGACAGCCACTTTCCTGTGCCTTGTGCGGAGGTCGTGGACGTTGGAGGCCTCCCCCTGAACCTGGATCAGGTCCACGATCTCCGCACTAGACCAGATGGGCGCCCGCCTCTTGCGGCCCCGGGCAGGCTTCTGGGAGCTGCCAGCCTGGTCCTGGGAAGAGGCGAAGGGCTGTGTGGCAGCGGGTGGCTGGCTCATGCCGTGCCAGATGCAGGGTCTGCTGGCTGGGTGCTGGCAGGCTTGCACCTGGCACAAGCACTGTAGCCAGCCCGTGCCCCTTTAAGGGCTCGGGGGCCAGGAAGGGGGCAGAAGAGTTTCCCTGGTTTGGCCCAGAGTGGCCACCAGGGCAAGCTGGGAAGGGCTAGCCTCCCACTAGTTCGAATTAAGTGGCTACACAGCCTTTAGTTCGAACTACTTAATTCGAACTAGGTGTTAGTCCTTGTAGAATGAGGTTTACCTAGTTCGAATTAAGCGCTCCGCTAGTTCGAATTAAGTTTGAACTAGTGGTTTGTAGGTGTAGCGCCTATGAAAGTTAATTCGAACTAACGGCTGTTAGTTTGAATTAACTTTGTAGTGTAGACATACCCCTCTTTTCCAAGCTGAAAAATGGGGGTGTGATTTATAGGGCCCACCAGTGTCTTGCATTCTGATGCTGTGGTGGCACGTCGGGGACCTCCCCCAATCCTGCATCCCCGTAGCAGCAAGATGAAACTCCGCCGGCCAGTAGGATAGAGAGGGTTTATTGCTTCTATAGGATACAGCACAGCATAGACGTGATGTGGTTACAGGAGTCAGGGCTAGGCAGCCTCAGACTCCTGAGGTTAGGGGGTCCATTGCCTCTGGATTCCAGCCCCCTCCATAGTCTGTCTCCTTCATGGTTCCAGCCCAAGACTCCCCTTCCCCTGAACACTCCCTTCCTTAGTTCCCTCGCTGCCCTCAGCCAGTCATACTGGTTGGGTCTTGTCTACCTGACCTAGGCAGCCCACCTGCTGGGCAGTGCTCCAGACACTGGCCAGTAGGGGTCACCCACAGCCCACAACCCAAGTACAGCAACCAGCAAGGTACTGACACCACATCACAGATGCCTATGTAGAGTCTGCCAGTGTGCATGGGTGCAGTTTTATGTGAACATTTAGTGCATGCCAGCAGAGTCTACATGGGGGAGTGAGTGTACATTATACTAGTGCTTTCTATAAATCGCACCTTTGCTGTCTGGACTCTGATACAATAATCCAGAAAAAACTCGTGTGCAGCTAGAATGACTTAGTCAGGTTTAAGACGCTCTGGAGAGGCATAAAATAAATGTAAATAATTTCCAATATGACTTATCTTTCTATTTTAATTTAATAATTGCTTAATGTGGCCTGGACCAGTTGCCAGGATACTGGGTCAGATCTGCCATATGAAATGAATTTGACATACATATATGAGGGGTAGGAGTCCAGAATTTGTAATGGTGACTGTATAACGTATGGGTAGGTCTTGGCTGAATGGACCAAGGAGGAGTCAGTCCTTCTACTCTTCCACCATCTACTATATATTATAGAGAATTTGTGCATCTGTCTGTCTGTTCATCTGTCAGCGAGTCTGTTTGTTCAAGAAACAAAGAGCTAGGAACACTAAGGGTACGTCTAGACTCCATGCCTCTAGCGACAGAGGCATGTAGATTAGGCTACCCGGCGACAGAGGCATGTAGATTAGGCTACCCGGCGACAGAGGCATGTAGATTAGGCTACCATAGGAAAATGAAGCAGCGATTTAAGTAATCGCCGCTTCATTTAAATTTAAATGGCTGCCGCGCTGAGCCAATCAGCTGTTTGTTGACTCCGCGGTCGACATCAAAGGCATTTGTCAACTTCCCAGGTATGCCTCCTATTAAATCGCCGCTTCATTTTCCTATGCTGGGTAGCCTAATCTTCATGCCTCTGTCACCAGAGGCATGTAGTCTAGATGTACCCTAAATTTGGTATGTAGTTTCCTCTTATCATAGGAAGATCAGGGTTTGGTTGTGCCAGGACAATGAGATGTGCGGGGACTTTGATTGTTTCACATCAGATGCAAAGGGAGGAGTGTAATAGGAGGGACAGTTATACTCACGAATGGCTACAGGGGGGCACCAAGTACCCCAACCCCAGGGATCAGCCACTGGCCAGCAGCACAGCATCTGCCACTCCAGCCTGCCCTGGGGAGCAGCTATCGGCCATTGCGTGGGCCCTACCACACTGGGCTGCTCCCCCGGGCCATCATGCCACATGGCCTCAGTCTCCCTGGTCTGGCTCCCAAGAGAAGCTGTTGGCCAGATGTGGGTAGAAGCCACTGAGTAGGCCATATGGTCCCCACCACTCCAGACCAAGGCAATGCAGGTAAGTCTTTTAGTCTATTATATATTTGATAGAGTTTGTCTGTCTGTTTATTCAAGAACTCCTTCTAAACATTAAGGTTGTCTCTACATTGGCAAGATTTAGTGCAAAAGCGAATGCTTTTGCACAAAATCTTGCCACCTGTCTACACTGGCCGTGAGTATTTGCACAAGAACACTGACGTTCTACTGTATGAAATCAGTGCTTCTTGCACAAATACTCTGATGCTCCTGCTCAGGGATAAGTCCTCTTGCGCAAGAGACCAGTGTAGACAGGTAACATCAATTTCTTGTGCAAGAAAGCCCGATGGCTAAAATGGCCATCGGAGCTTTCTTGCACAAGAGAGCGTCTACACTGGCATGGATGCTTTTGCACAAAAGCAAATCTTTTGTGCAAAGGCACATGCCAGTATAGACGCTCTCTTGCGCAAATACTTTTAATGCAAAAACCCTTGCGTTAAAAGTATTTGTGCAAAATCATGCCAGTGTAGACGTAGCTTAAGAGCTAGGACCATCAGATTCGGTATATAGCTTCCTCTTGTCAAAACTTGAAGTCATGGTGTCCAGCAAGTTCTGAAGCTATAGTGCTATAGCTATAGTGAACTAGCCACACTCAACTGGCCAAATAGCCACATGTGGCTAATGGCTAGCCTATTGGACACTGCGGGCTTAAAGCAATGTAAGGTTTTGGATGTGCCTGGAATGGGATTGCTTGTCATAAAACAATCTGAAAAGAGCTCTGTTCTTGGCCGATGGGAGGCTTGTGCCTTCCCCCGGCTGTGGCAGCTCTGTGCTGGGGCCAGGAGAGGGGGTGCCTCCCTTACTCCTCTAGCCGTGTCTGCTCCTTACTGGGGCCACAAGAGAGGGTGCCTCCTGCCCAGCCATAGTATCCACCCAGGAGCTGTCACTGCCAGGGGACAGGCTGTCCTTCTGTGGTTCCCACCTAGGCTAACCTGGACCTGCTCCAGCCAAGGGACATACATCTCTCCCCTGGCTGTGCCTGCTGGAGCTGGAGCAGCCATGGAGATGTGCTTCTCACTAGGGATATTAAATTGCGAGTAATTGACTAATCAAATAGTTGATGCATTTTGCATCGACGATTCAATTAGTCGATAGGGCGCCTCCGCCTTTGAAGTGTAGCCCTAGGGCTGTTGCTACACTTTAAAGGTGAAAGCGCTGTGTGGAGCCTGGGGTCAGCTGGGGACTCCCTTGCTAACGCCAGGCTCCATGGGGTGCTGACACTTTGAAACGTCACATGCAGCCTGGGGACACTCCAGCTGTCCCCGGGCTGCACGCGGTGTTTCAAAGCGGCAGCGTTGCATGAAGCCCGGGGTCTGGCCCCAGGATTCACGTGCGGTGCTGCCGCTTTGAAGTACCCTCCCCCTCTTTCCATCCTCTCTTGCTGCCTCTTTCTGATAGAGGCATCAAGTTGTGGGGCAAGCGACTAGTTGACTAGCCTGTTGACTATCGGATAGCATTTGCTTATCGGATAGTCGACTAGTTCTTCATGTCCCTACTTCTCACCTGGCTCCAAGCTGCTGCAGTGAGAGAGGTCTGGGTTTGTCCTCTCTCCTTGGGGCAGCCTGCATACTGAACCCCTCATCTCCAGCCCCACCCCAGAGCAATGATTTAAATGAAAAACAAAAAGCAATTGAGTTAAGTATGTGAACAACACCAAGTAAATCTTCTAGTTCAATTAATAAAGTAATGAAGTTTTCTGCATAGCCGCTGAAGTCTACTGGTCATGGGAATAACTGTTCAGTTCAGAGTTACAGAAGGAATGAGAAAATACTCAACCTAAGCAGGATCTAAAAAGCCTTGTGGGTGAGGCCTTTCACCTCTGGTGGCTGGGATTCAGTCTCTTGCCTAACATCGAGTCAGAGGAATTTGATGGCCTCCGTCTACTTCCAGTAGTTTTGGGCCCAAGCCATTGGGCCTTCGTAGATCCACATTTCCCCAAAGTTTGGGTCCCTAAATGACATGAATGCACTTTACAGAACTATTGTGTACTCTGGATTATGTGTCCGTATCCAGAACTGGAATTGCAAGCCTGACATTGCGGGATTCGTATGCATGGGCAGAGCATGCTGTGGTCTATGATGGGACTAGTGGAAGATGTGCAGAGCAGGACCCATATACTGGCAAGATCATGAGGAATCATGGGGAATTGGGGGTACAAATAACATAGGGGGAGGGAACTGCAGGTCAGAACTGTAGTGCATTAGCAGATCAGCGTGGGTGAAATTTGTGCTCTGCCTGGTCAGGCTGTGCTAATTCTAAACAGAGGCAACTGATTGGGGAAACCTGTGGTGCTACTAGCTATGTGACCCCCCCCCTCCAGCCTGGGGAAGGGACAGAACAAACCCTCTGTGCCCAAGCCCTACCCCTCCCTCCGACTCTGCCCCTGCTCTGCCTTGTCTCCACCACCACCCCGTATCTTCCCCCAACTGAGGTGGTCCAGGAGATTAGTGGGGCTGGAGGCAGCAGCAGGGGTCCTCCCCACTCCACTCAACAGCAGCCACTGGGTGAGCCGAGTAAGGTGGCTCCACTGCTTTGCTCTCCTGGTCACTGTGTTGTTCCACTCTCCCTGGGAAGTGCGGAGCGGTCCCAGGCCCTCCCCAAGAGTGGAATGGTTGGGAGAGCAAAGCAGCAGAGCTGCCTTGCTCCACTCCCTCCTGCTGCTACTTGTGAGCATGGGGGGCTGGACCCCTTCTGTGGACACCAGACGCCCCATCAGCTGCTGGCTGGCCCCACCCACCCATGATGTTCAAGGCACACACGATCCCCTGTACCTTCCCCCATGCATTGTCCCTGGTTCTTGACTTTTGTTTTCATGAGCTCCGTAGTCGCAAAATGTTTGGCAGAAAAAAAGAGAGAGAGGCTTTTCCCTATCTAGTTAATATATTGCATTTATTAAGATGCTTATTGTGGGTTAAATATCAATAGTTTATTAAAAATATATTTATTGCAAATTAACTATGCAGTAGGTGCATCTGTTATCTGGTGGTTAAAAGTAAACCTCAGTAAAAGGTTTTAATAATGAATTTATATTGAAGTAAGGTACAATAAGTACTTTAGCAATCTCACTTTCAATTTCACAAGACAGTTTTATGTTCAATAAATACCTAGAGATTATTAAAAACATATTTATTGAAGATTAACAACTATGAAATAGATACAAATCTAAGATGCAAAAGCTCAATAAACATACTGATAATAATCAATTCTTTTATTAAAACACAATAACTGCCTTGTTTAATCTAAATTAAATGGGTTGTTGGGATCTTCACGAGTGTCTTTCTCTCTGTGTTTCCCTGCTTCTTCTAATCCCTTCTCTGATTAGATCTGGGGATGTTGTTCCTAAAATAAATCAAATCCTAGGAGGACATAACCCAACTTCAAGCATAAAGCTGGCTGCTTTAGGAACACAGGTCCACAGTCTCACCTGGCATAAATGAACATATTACCACAGATTTCAGTGGAGTTATTCCAGTTTACACCAGTTATGTATCCCATGGAAATCCCAATGTCAGATCAGACCCATCGGATCCGATGTTCCCTGTAAGCTGAACACTTGCGCAGCTACCCAGTAGAGATTCAGGTGCTGCCCAGCTGATTAGCAGAGCACCCAGAGTGCCCACAGCCACCAGCATGTGTTTCTACTGGTGGTGCACCTCCACACATCTCAATGCATATAACAAAATTTATTCTGCATATCAATGAAAACATTAGAGGGAATATTGGTCAGGCCGACACTCCTGTCTCTAATAGTGACCAGAACCGGCAGATGCTTAGGAAAAAGTGCTAGGATCCCTACAATGGATGGCTATAGTTTCAGAGCAATACCATCTCTTTTCATAGCCTTCTCCTTACTCCTGTAGTTGATTCATCAGGGGCCAGTCACTTGCACTTGCTGTAGCTGATGTGGAACTAAAACTGAGCCCACAGTAGAGTTGGGAGTGGTCCCACCTTAGTGAATGTTTTCAAATAGAATCCCTCCCCAGGAAGCCTCACACATCTGGTCAGTGACACAAAGGAGACTGGATGAATAAAGGGACTGGTGATAGGCTCAAGACCCTTTCAGGTCTAGTTGATAGGCTTGAATTTGGCTTGGGTTGAGAGCAGTCATCCCCCATGCTGTTGTGTGGCCTGTATGACACGAGGTCATTCTCAGCTGAGTTCCCAGTGGACACAAGTCCCTATCACCAAAACTAGGGTTCCAACAGGAGCTACGTGAGGCTGTTGTTTGCTGTCTCAATGAACAGCCAAGGAATGCAGAGACCATGGGAACTTGATTCCATTTTCACACATAGAGGTGATCTCTTTCATAGAATCATGGAACACTAGAACACATAGAGCTCTATAAGACATGCTTGAAGCATGTTGGCAGGGATGTGCAGAAAGGGGGCTGTGTCTAACTGAGACTTGTCCTGCTGCTGCCTGTGCAGTACTTGCTCTGCGGACAGAGGGCTTTGGTGCCAAGAGCTGGCCATGCAAGACCTTTTCTCAAACAGCGAATACACTGCAATCTAATAAATACAGAAAGCGATGAACAGGCATCCAGCCCCAATCATGATGTAACTCCCGGGAAACAGGAATGTGCACCACAGTTACTAAGCAGGATACTAATTGCTCTCCAGGTTTGAAGGGGCCCTATCATATATTGGAGTCCAGAGATGGGAATCTTTTAATCTGAAATCCAACTCTAATTAACAGCCATTCTGAACAGGTCAAATATACAGAACTTTGGACAAGGTCCCAGGGGAGTTTGGAACCATGGCTGGAGTTCAGTTTCCTTGTGAGCATGGTGGGGCACTGACATAACACTGTGAGGTACAGCTGATGGGGTCAGTACACTGTTGCCAAGTCCCAAAGAGCTACTTGCTGGAGGTAGCTGGTGATCTTTCAGCGTTCCTGGGGCAGATGTGGTGTGTGTATTGGGCAGGCTGCTCTGGTCTGGCCCATTTGCGCTGCAATTAGTAATTGCAATTGCTATTGCTAATCAGGGATGCCTTTGTTTAGAAAGTTTTCCTGTGAAATAGGGCACCTATACACTGAGGGTATGTCTAGACTACATGCCTCTGTCGCCAGAGGCATGTAAATTAGACTACCTGACATATGAAGCTGGGATTTAAATATCCCCGGCTTCATTAAAATAAAAATGGCTGCCGTGCTGTGCCGTCTCAGCTGGGATTGTCGGCACAGCGTGCAAGTCAAGATGCGGATCGGTCGACAAGGGAAACCTTTGTCGATTGCTCCCTTATGCCTCGTGAAACGAGGCTTCCCTTGTCGCCCGAGCTGCGTCTTAACTCTCACACTGTGCCGACGATCAGCTGAGCTGGCGCAGCGGCCATTTTTAATTTAACGAGGCTGGGGATATTTAAATCCCGGCTTCATTGACTATGTTGGGTGGTCTAATTTACATGCCTCTGGCGACAGAGGCATGTAGTCTAGACATACCCTGTCTGCAGGTTTCTATTGACGTTCCCAACCCCAGGTGTATGTGTTCCCTATTCTATACCTTTCTCTCTCATCCCCCTGCTGCCCAACTTGCAGGAATGGCCTCTGAGAGAGGAAGACTCCTGAATCCTACCTTCAAGGTGACAGAAGATGCCAGAGAACACAAGCTGACCTCCAATCGACGTGTAGGCAGGGAACTAGAAAAAGGGTTGAGACTTACATTTCAGACCCAGGTTCTCTGACATTCTCCCAGTGGTTGGGCCCATTATAGCAGTGGTTCCCAATATTTTTGATACTAGGGTCCAGTAAACCCATTCACAAGCTTTTGGAGAACCGGTAACATTTATTTGCATATTTGCATATTCATTAAGCAAATGATGAATATGCAAATCAATTGTGTTGCTGGCCCTACCTGTCCGGTGGGTTGTTTCACTGCTCCCCCCCAACCCCAATCCTGGCTGCTTTATCGGCCGGTGCCGCCTCCCCCCGCTGCATCTGATGTCGGGCATTCTGCGTCGGTGTGTACGGTGCCCAGCGGGTTGTTCCGCCCCCTACCCCTCCTGGCCCCAATCCTGGCCGCTTTATTGGCTGGTGCCAGCTCCCCCAGCTGCGTCTGGCTTTGGGCGTTCTGTGTCGGTGCACTTGGCGCCTGGCCTTCTCCCTGGGTCCTAGTGCCCGCCAGATCTAGCCCCGCCACCCAGGAGAATGTCCGGCAGAGAAGTTGCAGCGATGGGCTTTCTTCCAAGAGGGCTGTGCCACTACACTCGGCAGTGTGGAATGCTACTACCCCATCACACTATTTAATAGGATCGCGTGTGATAATTTTTCTAAGGACTGGTATTTTTTTTCTAAGGACTGGTACTGGGCCATACTTTGGGAAATGCTGCATTATAGCAATGCAGCTCAGCACCAGATCCAGTGGAAGATATAGACTTCCCCAGAGTCAGGAGGAGGCCAGATGTGAGGTTCCAGATCAGGCCCTTCTGTGCTTGGAATGTGGTTCTTGCATTAGCTTTGCTGGTGGCAGCATAGGTGTGTGATCTCAGTGGCCATCCTGTATGCAACTTGCGGGCTTTCTTTAAATCTGTGTAATTTATCTCAGAGATAGCAGAGTCTAACATGGCCCCAGATAACAATCGGAGGCAGGCAAAGAGAATGCATCATAGTGCACTGATTCTGTCATGGCTGTCTAGTTCATTCACAGCAATACCTTGGAGTTTTCTTTTTATTTGAACTCACTGTCTCCTGGCTGCCTGGGCTGCTCCCTTCCTTTCCTTTATAGGCCTATAACCAGGCAAACAGACACCTCCTGAAGGAAGATGATATTTGTAACAGTAAAACACAAAGTGGCAAAGACAAACTATCTGGCCTTTATCTAGCCAGCCAGCAAGTGGTTCCTCTCACTAGCCAGGGTGCAGCTAAAGGCCTATCAGCTTTAGCAGAGGGGTCAGTAGGGATGTGCCTAACTGTGGGAAAAGTGTGTCAGGAGCCACAAAGAGGAATTCATACATTGTCTCATGATGTAATCGCACCACCGAGGTGCACGCATATTGCTTGTGTGGTTTTTAGATTTTGTAGCAAGAGGGCAGTAGTACCTCTAGAATCCGGAGGGCATTTGAAGCCAGAGATAGCCCAGAATCCTTTTAAAGCAGGCCAGTTTGGGGGCTTAAAGGAGGAGAGCAAGTCTTCTCTAAGGACTGGCAGCCCAGCTGGGAAGAGATGATACCATTAACATAATTACACCTCATACAAGAACCTTATTTTGTGGCAGGAAGCATTTTCCTGCACTAAGGACAACAGTAGCCTCACTGAAGTCTCCTTTCCCTGTTGCTCCACCATCCCATTTATTGGTTTAGAGTCATCTCTTGCATACACTGGCTTCTCCAGTGCCGGACGATGGATGCGACCCTTGCCTGGGTCCCACAGGGTACAGTCAAAGCAGCTCATCTCCTCACTAGCCTCCGCTCTTGAGGCTGCCATGCCATGATGGCTCTGGGGGTATGTCTACACTGCAGTGTTTTTTTGGAAAAACAGCCATTTTTCCGAAAAAACTTCACTTACGTCAACAATGCAATCATATTCTTTCGGAAAAAAAATCGAAAAACAGAGGCGACATTGGTAAACCTCTTTCTACGAGGAATAAGACTTTTTCCAAAAAAGCTCTTTCAGAAAAAGGCATGTGCGGATGGGGAAGAGGGAGTTATTTCGAAAGAAGAGGAAAGAGGAAGACGCACAGGTGCCCTGGTGACCACTCTGTCCATAGTAATCACAGCTTAAGTGTGAGATAGTGTCCATTCAGTGTGAACGCTATCTTTCGAAAAAGCAGATTGCTTTATCAATGCACTTTTATTGTGTAGATGCTCTCTTTCAGAAGAAGTTTTTTCAGAAGATCTCTTCTGGAAAAGCTTCTTCTGAAAGAAGCCTGCAGTCTAGACATAGCCCTGGCAGTAGCTACTTTGCTTTGCCTGAGGTAGCCTAGCTGGGTGAAGGCTGTGCAAATGCCTCATCTTATTTCTGATCCCCGGCTTGGCCATTCAGCATTCCTGATGCTGGGTCTGTGCAGAAAAACAGATGGAAAAACCAGTGTGAGGGGACTTTCGGGGCAGCTCCTCACTGCGAGGCCGTAATATGAAGGATGTACGTGTGACTTGCCCTCGTACCGGGCACACTGACTCAGGTCTGTCTTGACTGTAACTGAGTCAGTCCAGAGTCAGTCGGACCTGGCTTGCTGCACTGCTCAGTAATTCGTTAGCTCCTGATCAAATGGTGGGAAGTCCGGATGGGAAGGATGGTGGTGCAGGAAAAGCCAGATGCATCATGCCACAGCCCAGAAATATCTAAATCTTGCACAGAGCAGGGAAGTTGAGGGAACAAGATTATCCTGTGGCAAACTTATCATGGGACCATGTGTCAGGCTGTCTGGAGCAGAGGTGATGTAGTCCTGTGAGATCTTTCCCTGTGGATGGTGGCACTCATGGATGGCTTCATATGCTGGCTTTGTGTGCGCAAGTAGGCTGTGTCTAGACTGGCAAGTTTTTCCGCAAAATCATCTGCTTTTGTGGAAAAACTTGCCAGCTGTCTACACTGGCCGCTTGAGTTTCCGGAAAAGCACTGCCGATCTCATGTAAAATCATCAGTGCTTTTCCGGAAAAACTATGCTGCTCCCGTTCAGGCAAAAGTCTTTTTCTGAAAGACTTTTGCGCAAAAGGGCCAGTGTAGACAGCACAGTACTGTTTTCCTCAAAAAAGCCCCGATCGTGAAAAAGACGATCGGGGCTTTTTTGTGGAAAACCGCATCTAGATTGGCCACGGACGCTTTTCCGCAAAAAGTGCTTTTGCGGAAAAGCATCCTGCCAATCTAAGACACGCTTTTCCGAAAATGCTTTTAATGGAAAACTTTTCCGTTAAAAGCATTTTCGGACATTCATGCCAGTGTAGACGTTGCTCCTTAGTGGCTGGTCCCACCAAGAGAATAAGGGACCTACTACTACTGCAAACTAAGGGAGATCTTATTTACGTCAACTACAAGAAGTCAGCACTTTTGCAGCTGGAAGGCTGCGGTGAGAGTTTTGTCAATGCCTTCAGCAAGGCCAGATTTCACTGCAAGGCATGAGTCCCATCTCTTTGGGTATGTTTGCTGCAATTAGTAACAAATCTATTGCCTGCAGCACCGTGGAGTACTATGCTCCTCAGCTTTGTTACTACCTCTTAGGGGGCAAACTCATGCCAAGGTGAGCCTTAATACAAGCAGCTGCAACCATGTTGACTTCAGTGGGGTTTTCTGAATTTACGCCCTGCGTGAATTTGGCCCCTGCGATCGCTCCTAAGGCTACTCCGCCCCAAGGAGGATCTGGTGGCTTAGCTTGTGTGGGGGAGTTTTCCAGCTTAGCGGAAGGCTGCGATTACAGAGGTGGCCAGAGAAAAAGAAAAGCCGGCACGCGCCACTGCCTTTAATGGAATGCAATGATTCTTCCAGGCTCGGGAGTAATATGGGAGATCTGGTTTTAATAAATTAACAGCCTACAAGTAACAATCTCAGGCAATTAAACTCCGGAATGAAGGCGAACACCATGAAATGTATTCTGCAGTGGTGGGGGGTGGCAAAGACAATCCCTGAGCAGTAGCGGAGACAAAAATAGAAAGAAAATGCCCCAGAAGGCGAGAGAATGAGAGACCCCCTCCTCTCTGTTTCTAGTGTGGATTCTGGGAGGAGGAAGAGTTTTGCATTTCTTCTTCCCCTCTTTCCTCTGCCCCCCTTCAATATCCTGATCCGAGTTATTTTGAGTCTCCTTACTAGACGAATTCTCCCCCACCCCTGATATTCCACCCACTCTTGCTTGGCTAAAAAAGGCAACGAAATAGTATGCTGGTTTTGCATCCCCTGCCCCAATCACCAAAGGATATCGGACAGGGGACAAGTGGGTGGCAGGGAGCTGAATAGCTGGGATATCTGGAAACTGCAAAGAAAAAAAATATCCAAGCAATTGCTAAGCCTCCCTGTCTTACATTAATAGCCTGTATGGAATCCTCTTTGCCATAGAATTCAATTTATTTCCATTTAAAGGCTGTTCTTCTCAATCAATGCAGCTAATAAATAGCTGCTGATGGCCATGACCCCTGGGCTGAGGGAAGAATTTATCTTCTGAGCCAATTAAAGGGACTGAACAATTCCTTTTAATAACATTGTGGGATTTTAATACCAAAAAAATAGAGAAATCTTCCTTCTCCGTCTTGCAAAAGGAGGTCAGCCAGGCTCAGGCAAGGTCAGGATTAGATACTTTAACTTGCCATAGGAAGCTCGCAGGGGGGATAAAACCTTCCCAGTGTAAGCACTGGATGCGCCTCTTCTTTGCTACCCTTTAAAAAGAAATACCTATTGGCGATTTATGTCTCTTTGTTTAGCTAGCACATCGTCCAGGATGTAAGGGCTTTAAAGGGATTATCAGGACCCATGTGTGGCAAGAGAGATGAGAGACACCAGCACAGGCCTGTGTTGTGTTTTCATCTCTGCTTCGTTTCACGGGGGCGTGGGGAGGTGTCAGAAATACAGCTCATCATAGTAGAGGACCTGTGCATCTTTCATGTAGTACCAAGAGCAGAGGAGTCAGGGGCTGCCATTTCCTCGCTGCAAGAACTCAGGCCAGATTTTTCGCCTCTTTATGACTCAGTTTCCCTTACTCGAAATGGCTGATGATACTGACTGACCTCCCAGTGAAGATAGGAGGCTGAGTTAATATAAGTCTGTAAAGCCCTTTGAAAGCCCCTGGAGTTTAGAGGTCTTGGTGAGAGGCATGGTATAAAATGCTTAACTAGCTCGATAGGTCAGTCCTGGGAAGAAAGCATCTAGATAGATATAAAAAAAGGTGGGGAAAAGGGGGTTTTGTAAGTCAAAATCTATAAAGTTCCAAAGAGGATGAAGTCCTGTCTATTTTTCAGAACTTTTGTCAGGAATTTTATGGCCCTCATTGCCATCGGATGTGGATGTCTTTCCAACACTAATGAATTTACCCTCATAACAACTGCTGTTAGCTGCATTTTACTGATGGGAAGTAGAGACACTATTTGAGTTGCCTAAGGTCACACAAAAAGTCTGTGGCAGACTCAAGAATTAACCCTGCATTTCCTCAGTTGCATGCCAGTGCCTTAAACACAAGCCTATCCTTCAACCTGTCTCCCTTTGTGAGGCCACAACAAGAGCTTTGGCTAGTGAAGGATTTAAACCCCTATTCCTAACAGAGTTTGGATTTCAGGCTGAAGAAGTTTCTGCGAGGTTTATCTGATCTCCCAGTTGTCCTAGAGGTGCATTAGCATGAATGGGGTCTGAGTGGACTGAGAAGTAGGAGAGAATTTTATTGTCAAGGGTGGGGAGGTGTTCTGTTGCTACTAAGGCAATGACATTTTTCATGGATGTTTTTATAAAGAATGTACAAACTCCTAAGCTACGTCTACACTACTACTTTTCTCGGCAAAAATTATGCTAATGAGGGACTCATTTGCATGAGTTGTGATCTCATTTGCATATTTTCTGCTGATCTGTTTTTGCACTGGAGATATTGCGCAAAAACACACAGTGTGGACGTTTTCTTTTTGCGCCAAAAAAACCCCTTTTTTCCGCACGATCGGTAAACCTCCTTTTTCGGGGCATAAGGATTGTACGGAAAAAAAGGGGTTTTGCACAAAAAGAAAATGTCCACACTGCTTGCTTTCGTGCAAAAACCCCAATGCAAAACTGGATGGGCAGAAAACATACAAATGAGATTGTGACTCATGCAATTGAGTCCCTCATTAGCATATTTTTTGCCGAGAAAACTCGTAGTGTATTCGTAGCCCTAAGGTTTTAATAGAATAATTCCATCAAAACAGGAAATCAGTTTAACTTGTGAGTAGGAAAGGAATGGAGCGTTGTAGTTATTACAAATAATAAATCCACAAAAGCCTCTGGAAATCCATAGTCAATAGGTATTACATTTTCTGTGTGTATGGGGGTCTGTGGATGTGCACCTGTGATGCCACTGAGAATTGTGGCAACGCGTGAACATTTCCATCACTGTGTTTCTCTTGCCTGAAGTGCGAATGGAACAGGCTGAATTTCCTGGGTGAGCTGTCGATTACCGACGATTATGTGCTACCGACATTGTGGGTTTGGAAGGAAATCGCAACAGCAATCCTACCTTGTATGATTTACAGGACGTCAGTAGCTTTTCAGTTCTTTCCCTCCCACTCTAATTTTCATTGTGCATGAAGGGTCAGATGATAGTTGCCTCACCGTACTCTGCTTCCACTAATGATGTGTCTGATTACAGGAAGACAGTGGAGCTGCAGGAGAGTTCCATTTCAGAAACTCAGCTTGGAGGGCACCATCAGGGTGTTGCTCATTGTGGACAGCTGCAATTGTGCACGTTTTCTATTGTGTGAGGGGCTGAAGCCCCCACCCTGGAATGGAGCTGACATCGCTTGGGGCTAGAGAAGCTAGTGAGTAAAAAAGCTTTGTGTTAGTGGTGGACTGAGAGCCATGGAGACCATCATTCTTCTTAGCCACAAAGGATTATGGTGCCCCCTGTATGGCAGAAGAGAGTGACAGAAACCAGAGCAGGGCCACATTGCATGAATGTCACCAGCTTCCTCTTTCAGAGGCATAAGGGCAGGAAGAATGTCGGCATCACTGATGTTAAAGGTCTTAGGCCAAGACTGTGGGGTACAATGGAGGTGAGAGGGGAACCTTCCATCTTCAGGGCAAGCACTACCACAGTTACAGCCCTTTGTGCTCATCACCTCTTTTCTGAGATCTCAGAAGTATATCTCAGCAGAAAACAAATAGGGAGTTTGATATTTAGCTCTTAAATATCAAGTTTTTCCATTTCCCATCTCATTGTTGTGGTACTTACCGCAGGACAGATCACAGATCTTACTAGCTGAAGGAGTTTAGGACATCGATCCACCCATTATGGTGGGTATTTATAAGGCACTTATCTTGGTATGTAAGTACAACCAGCCATGAAGGAGCTGCCTTCACACCTGACCAGGATTTTGGAACAACCAGAGACTGACCCCAGGAAAGCCCATACTAGGATTTACACAGAGCCCAGAGCATGCTGAGGTGGGATTCGGGGGATTTAGACAATGCTCTGTGATTGCCAATGGAGCACCAGAAGCAGAGCTCATAGTTGAGCTTCTCAAAGTTGAGTCTTCATGCCTTGCCTGAGGAGCTCCCAGTCACCTCAGATATCATCCTGAGTTTGTTTGTTGCAGCTAGACTGCTAGATTCTATCAGTTTCTCAGTAAGACTGTAAGCTTTGTGGGGCAGGGATCTATATGTGTGTACAACAGCTAGTATAATGAGGCCCTGATCTTGAGCGAGGCCTGTAGGCACTGCCTCAGGAGAAATAATAACAACATGCTTACATGCATTCTGTTTTAGCGAGCTAGTCGTCCCCTTTTGCTGTGGGAGGGCTCCACCTCACTTGAATATGGATTTTGGGTTGTTCCTTTCTTTTACTGAAGTGTTAGATCATAGTCTTTGAGTGTACAAAAGAACATAAGAATGGCTGTACTGGGTCAGACCAAAGGTCCATCTAGCCCAGTATCCTGTCTGCCGACAGTGGCCAACACCAGGTGTCCCAGAGATGGTGGACCAAAGACAATGATCAAGCGATTTGTCTCCTGACATCTTTCTCCAGCCTCTGACAAACAGAGGCCAGGGACACCAATTCTATCCCCTGGTTAATTAGCCTTTTATGGACCTAACCTCCATGAAATTATCTAACTTCTCTTTAAACTCTATTATAGTCCTAGCCTTCACAAGTGTGGATGGCAGCATCTCTCTCCCTGCCATCTGTCAGGCCTCCCCTGGCCTAGTCAGAATGTAGATCTGGGATTGGCTATAGCGTGAAATGAGAAGTCCTCCTCATTTGGTTTGGCTTGAAGATGCAGTGGGAGAAAGTAATTAAGGGGAGTCAAAGAAGCTGTGAAATAAACCACGAGAAAGGCAGTTTTTGGGATCCTGCACCTCAAGTTCTAGAAGGTACACTGTTCAGACAAACCAGCCCTAACGGATGGGGATACAAGACATTCTGGGAAGATGTTTTTCAGATGATGAAATGTTGCAGTTTTGAACAGTTTATAAGGACGGGGTGGGCAAATTACAGCCCATGGGCCAGGTCTGGTAAGTCCCCGGCAGATCCACAACTCCATGTCTACCTGCACCTCGGGAGGTATCAGAGGATTGCAGCTCTCGTTGGCCATAAATTACCATTCATGGCCAATGCAAATGGGGGAAGTGGCATCCCGATCCGTGACTCTTCCCGCCGCTCGCATTGGCCACAAATGGTGATTCACGGCCAACCAGAGCTGCGATCCTCTAATACCTGCAGAGGCTCAGGTAAACTTAGCGGCGGTGACCTGCCAGGGACTAACCCTGTTGACTGCCATTTTTTTATTGCCCTCCCCTGTCTTAGGAAATGCTTAGGTAGGAAATGTCTCCTAGAGTTGAAATGGAATCAACTTGCCCAGCTCTTTGGGAAGTGAGAATCGGAATTCAGACTGAGTGCAAATCCAGATTTTACATTTTGTTAGATAGATTGAACCAAATTGTTGATGTGGCCTTTATCATACTCTCTCTCCATCATTTTCCCTTTTGAAAAAGATGTTGGAAAATGGGACACTGTGAAAGGAATTTGCTTTCAGTGCAGGACAGTACAGTTTAAACGTATTACAAGCATATTCATAATTATTCCTCCTGAAGGGCTCTACTCAGGTGTTGCATGGCAGTAGCACTTTATTACACGTCAACTCCCATGCTGTTTTACAACATAGTTTCCATGGTTACATACCACCCTCTGTAACCCACGGAGTCCACAAAGATATAGGATTGCATTTCACAGAGGCAAGAGCTGTCATGTACAGAGACTGTTTTAATAACTGATGAAGAGTGAAGGGCTAACCCGTGGTTAGGCCCTGGTAGTGAGGCAGCTGCCCTATGAATGGCTCTCAGTGTTGGGAAGTACAGGAGGTCAGAGGTGGAGAGAAGGGTGAGATATTGCTGGGCCTTAAGATGGTGTTGTGCATCTTCCAACAAGCGAGCTTCTTACCTTGTTCTTCACTAACAAACTCATAACTGTCAACTGCTGGATCAAATAATAGGGATGTTGCAGAGGAGGAATGAGGAGAGGCTAAAGTGAAAGAAAAAGGGGAGGAATAATCAGTTTGTGCCATTAAAGGATGGCCCCTCTTCTAGGCCTGCCGTTGATATAGCAAGTTAGACAAAAACGTTTGGACTGAGACTTTAAAATGACGGGCCAGGTCCTTAGCTAGTATAAATCAGTGTAAATCCATTGTCCTCAGTGGAGCTATGGCAATTTATACCAGACTATTTGGACCAAAGAATCTTTTTCTTTCCAGAGTCATAGCTTGATCACATTGATACTTGATACTTTTTTTGCCTGTTTTAATAATGGAGCTGTTACAAAGGAAGGGGACCTTGTGTGAAGGGACTGACTGATATAAAAAGATTAAGGATCCGTTTGGTACCTGAAAGTTCATGGTTATGAGTGGTTGACAGTGTATTTTTAATACTTAGCTGTCTAGTTCCCTACTCATTACGCCCACAAATGGGATACTCCTCTTTGATATCTGCCAGACATAAACTCTGCCTTCCATGTGCACCTGCATTTGTATCAGTATCCAGACTACACAACCTACTCTGTGAGAAGGAGAAATTTGGGATTCTATGATTAGAGCTGGAAAACGGGTCTTTTCTCCTGATGCAGAAATGTTTCGCTTTTGTTCAAAGAACTGAAAAACCCCAAACTAAAAAGTTTTTGGTAGATTTTTTTTCTGTCTGAAAACATTTCCACCTAGGGGTTTTTTGGTTTCAATTAAAAGTCAAAATTTTCCACAGAAAGCAGATGTTTCCATAAAATTCTTATTTAGATAGCAACCTGATTTTCTGCCAAAAAGCAGTTTAGAGGGAAGATTTCAAATGCCTTAATTGGAGAAATTGAAAGAGTCCTGCTGGTAAAGTGGACAACATAACAGATGTTTGTTTGCTGAGTACTATGAATCCAAAATAGGGTTGTCAAATGATTAAAAATTAATTGTAATTAATCATGTGATTAATCATGCTGTTAAATAGTAATAGAATACTATTTATTTATGTTTCCAATATTTTAAATATATTGGTTTAAATGACAACACAGAATATACAAAGTGTATAGTGCTCACTTTATATTTAATTTTGATTATGAATATTTGCACTGTAAATAAAAAAATGTAAATTGTATTTTTCACTTTCCTTATTTCAAGTGCTGTAGTGCAATCTCTGTATCATGAAAGTTGAACTTGCAAATGTAGAATTATGTATAAAAATAGTTGCATTCAAAAATACAACAATATAAAAACTTCAGCACCTATTCAGGCCACTCAGTCCTACTTCTTGTTCAGCCAGTCGCTCAGACAGACAAGTTTGTTCCATTTATGAGAGCTAATGCTGCCTGCTTCATGTTTACAGTATTGCCTGAAAATGAGAATAGGCATTTGCATGGCACTGTTGTAGCTGGTGTCATGAGATATTCATGTACCAGATGTACTAAATATTCTTTTGCCCCTTCATGCTTTGACCTCCATTCCAGAGGACATGCTTCCATGCTGATGACATATTCTGCTCAGTAATGATCCAAAGCAGTGTGAGTTGATACATGTTCTTTTCATCATCTGAGCCAGATGCCACCAGCTGAAGGTTGGCTTTCTTTTTTGGTGATTCCAGTTCTGTAGTTTCTACATTGGAGTGTTGCTCTTTTAAGACTTCTAAGAGCATGCTCCACACCTCCTCCCACTCAGAGTTTGGATGACACTTCAGATTCTTAAGACTTGGGTTGAGTGCTGTAGTTATCTTTAGAAATCTCACATTGATACCTTCTTTGCATTTTGTCAAATCTGCAGTGAACGTGTTCTGAAATTGAACAACATGTGCTAGGTTGTCATCTGAGAGTGCTATAACATGAAATACAGGGCAGAATGAGGGTAAAACAGAGCAAGAGACATATAATTCTCCCCCAAGGAGTTCAGTCACAAATTTAATTCACACATTATTCTTTTAATGAGTGTCATCAGCATGGAAGCATGTCCTCTGGAATGGTGGTTGAAGGATGAAGGGGCATATGAAAGTTTAGCATATCTGGAATGTAAATATTTGCAATGCCAGCTACAACAGTGCCATGCAAACACCTGTTCTCACTTTCAGGAGACATTGTAAATAAGAAGTGGGCACCACTGTCTCCCATAAAAGTAAATAAACTTGTTTGTCTGAGCAATTGGATGAACAAGAAGTAGGACTAAGTGAACTTGTTGGCTCAATAGTTTACATTGTTTCATTTTTGAGTGCAGTAATGTAAGAAAAATCTACATTTTTAAATTGGACTTTCATGATAATTAAATTGCACTATTGTAATTGTATGAGGTGAATTGAAAATACAATTCTTTCGTTTAGCATTTTTACAGTGCAAATATTTATAATAAAATAACAATGTAAAGTGAGCACTTTACACTTTGCATTCTGTGTTGTAATAGAAATCAATATGTTTGAAAATATAGAACCCCCCCCCAAAATATTTAATTATTTTCAATTGGTCTTCTGTTGTTTAGCAGTGTGATTAAAACCTTGATTAATTATTATTTATTTTTAAAATTATGATTAATTTTTTGAGTTAATCACGTGAGCTAACTGCGATTATTTGACAGCCCTACTCCAAAACCAAACCCACAAACAAACTAACAACAGCAACAAAAACCCAACAATACAACGTTAGGCTATATCTAAACAGGTATCACAGCATGAAACAAGGAGCTAACAGGCACTGGCTACAAGGTTCTGATGCACCCACGAATGGAATATATCAGTCATTGCCAACATCCGGGCAAATCCCAAAGGACGTGGCTTTCTTGCAGGTTGAATGCCACTCACATCCATCTCTGGATAGGTCTGGTCTGGCTGGACATTCAGTTTATGTCCATCACTGGAATCTTATCATACCTCAAAAGTTCTGGGTGCCTAGGTGGCCATGGGGCATGTGTCAGTATTCCTTGGTAAACATGCTTTGGAATTTGATCTACCATTCTAATAATATCTGCATTGTGGTTGTTGCTGTATTGGTCCCAGGATATTAAAGAGACAAAGTGGATGAGATAATATCTTTGATTGGACCAATTTCTGTTGATGAGAGAGACAAGCTTTCGAATGCCACAGAGCAGCATGCCTCTCTCACCAACAGAAGTTGGTCCGATAAAAGATATTATCTCACCTACCTTGTCGTTCTAACATCATGTCCACACTAAGAAAGCTGCTGAAATTGATTCAGTGCTGATGGAGGCAGTTGCTGTGTTCAGCTTTGAATATCCTGATTTCTGAACTTGCTATGGAGCAGCTGATGAAGACACTGAGAACTGAAAAAGTAAATCCTGCATTTCTCAGCACTCCTCAGGGCCCATGCATGTGTTGGCATGTGGGAGATGCCCCCGTATGTCTGCGAATGTTTTATTTGCTAAATGGGGTCCCCCACATACACTTACATGGCCCTCTGGGTAGCGCTCTCTGTACTTCCTCCCCCCACAGGCACTAGGCACCCCTGGACCCATGTTTTACTTCTGCAGAGTAAAATTGGTCTGATCGTGCTCCTATAGATATACAGCTTCCTGGCAAGCTTGATGTTATGATGTCTCTCCATTTGGTGAAATGCAGCAGCTGAGGGTCAGTCTAATTAGTCAGGAGGCAGTGTGGGTTGTTCTGGCTTTTAATCTGGATAAAGTGATGTTCCTGGCCATTCCCATAAGAAGCCTGCAGTTCCAAATTAAAACCAGATCAGTATAAACCAGTCCAGACAGGACATTGAGCAGGTGGCAACTGTCAAATAAATGGGCAGCATCATAAAAAGTACTGGAGAATGTCATGAAAGATACAGACATTCATATTGTAGCAACTGCGGCTGTATTTTGGGCTATTTAATGACGTCGGTGGGGATGTCATGACATCAGCCAAGCAACCAGAAGCTAATGGCAAAGGGGAGAAAGTTGGGAGAAGAGCAACCAAATGCTCATATGGCTGGAGAAACTGATTTATATAGAAAGACTTAGTCAGCAAAGTGTAGCTCAAGAGATGACAGATAGTGTGTGTGAATGTGTGGGGAACATGATACCAGTCTAAAAATATGTGAAGGGTGTAAACATGAAGATGGGAGAGGAATCATCCCTGGGCCTCCATATGGCAGAGGGCTCTGAGTTAGCACAATACATTTCAGGATAAAGGCCACGGTGGTGTAACTAAGCGTGAGCAGGACATTGTTACTGTAGCATACTTAGGATGTATTCTTTCATTTTACAGATATCGATCTCCCCAGCTCCTCTGGTGAATAAGATCGTAACAAGAAAGTGCACTGCTAAAACATCATTCCCAAATGGAATAACGCCACCAAACTTAACTCCCGTTCTTTTACTTCATTGCAGCAGCTGCCATCCTCTTCTTGTCCCGTTCCCGTGCTGCTTCCTGCCATACCTGTGCACGGACAACTGCCTGATCATAGCACTCTGCCTGGTCACTGGAAAGCACGAATGTTCAAGCAGCTGGCATTGCAGCAGATGCTGCATATTTTGAGGCTTTCCCCTGCAGACAAGCACCGACAGGAGGGGGTGAGACACAGCCCCACTGAATGATCACACCTTACGACCATCAAATTCCAGAGTGGAGGTAATTCAGGCAATGCCATATAGTCCAGAGATGATCTGCTTCGGGTGGTAGGCCAGCCCTCTGTGTCCAATGGCCACTTGTCACTTTTCTCGTGTAATAAGCTACCACATGGATCATCATTAACAGGCGCTGAGACTATGAAGAAACCATTCTGTATTGTATTTGGCTCTTGCTGTGTTATAGTTACAAGGCTAGCTCTTTGAACTGAAGTGGAGTTACACTGGTTCACACTCGCCGAAGACCTGGCCTCCTGTTTTATGTGGAAATCTTCTCATTTCATTGAGTTTTCCAAGGCTACTAAGTATCAGAGGGGTAGCTGTGTTAGTCTGAATCTGCAAAAGCTGCGAGGAGTCCTGTGGCACCTTATAGACTAACTGAAGTGTTGGAGCATAAGCTTTCGTGGGCAAAGACCCACTTAGTCAGATGCAAGATGAAGAGGGTCTTTGCCCACGAAAGCTTATGCTCCAACACATCAGTTAGTCTATAAGGTGCCACAGGACTCCTCAAGGCTACTAAAGAAATGTCAGAGATGTGGCCTTGTGTCAATGATTTTTTTTGGGGGGGTAGGGGAGCAGTAGCCCAAAGGAAATGATTAAATAAAAAGCACTCTAATTCTGTCATGCTGTGGAAAAGCTATAGAACAGACATAGTAAGGCTGTAACTGAAACAGCCCGGTGTTCACTCTCAGTGTTACAAATCTATTAGCCCCACACTCTGCAGCAAGGGCTGCAGCTGATGAGCTACACTGGTGGGAACATGAGTCATTTTCTGAAATATATGTAGCTTGCAAATCATCTAGACTGTTATCCAATTCCTTTTCTTTCAGTTTAATTAGGAAATAAAACATGGCCTTAAAAACTCCAAGAACAATTGGCTGAAAGCTCGTCGCTGCTGCTCCGTGTTACTGACACTGCTGCTTTAGTGCACAAGGGTCAGGTAGAAGCATTCCCAGCACTCAGGGTTTCCATGGGAGAGTGATAGCTAAACAGCTAGAGCGGCTAATGCCTGCACTAATGTCACAGAAAGGTGGGAACTCCATCGCTGTATTAATGCCCTTGCAATTAGAATGTGTGACAGTGACAAGTACCCAGCAGGCTGGTGAGCTTTACATCCCTCCTGGTTTTTAACTCAGGAGCTTTAGAAACTTGAGAAGATTCTTGTAAGCTGGTGGCTGTTTCACCGCTCCAGGAAGGGAAGCAAAAATCTTACCCAAGTCATTTAAAGGCCCTGGCTTCCAGGCATGGGGCATTGACCGACAATCAAGAGACATGCATAGCACAGCTGAGCTGGTTACAGTCTCTGTAGGATTTCCCCTGCCTCCACTGCCCCAGCAGAAAGATATCCTTTACCTCTACTCTTTGAGCCCAATCCTCCTTTGCCATATGTCTGCTCCACCATGTGATAGGCAGGGGACTTTTAACCCTTTCCAGGCTCCTTAATCCTTTCCAGGCTGCTCTTCACTTTCTTACAACTGTGTTTTGCTAAGCAAATGAGTGTTTAAGCTAAATGTCAGGAAATGGTTCCTAAGTGAGGCTGAAAGTTTCTGCAGCTTTGAGACAACGGACCTTTGTAGTTGGTCTAATATCACACCTCCCGCTTATGTTGTGAGCATGCATTGAATCCTTCACATCAAGCACTCCAACCTCTCTACTAAGATTCCCTCTAAGCTGCATGGCAGCACATCCCAGCCGCTGCTTAATCCTCCCCGCCCAGATAGGAAGCTCCGTGCATGGTGCCCTGAGCCCCTGATACTGCTTATTATTTTCAAAGTACATCCTCAAAGCCTCCCTGATTTCAATTGTAGCTATCTGGACTCCTCTGACGGTCCTAATATCTAGCTGTTCAAACTCAACAGTCGAGCTGTGACACGTGGTCAGAAAGAGTTAAACATTTTGCAGGGTAGATAACACAAATTCAACCTTTCAGGACATACTGGTAGATAGTATTTGTAGTTTTGTGTGTTTTACGCATTGTTAGAATTTAACAATCTAAGCAAACGATTCCTGTCTATACTGTATTCATCTCTCTTTGAAGTGTATAGCAAATAATCTGTGAATGATAGAAAGCAATTGCCTTATGTTAATCCATATAAATAATTACTGGTGACGCTTGGGAAATATGTATAATATGAAGTCTCCAGGATTGTCTATTGTTCAACTAAAGACTCTGAACTGTGAAGAGAAGTCTGGGACTATAAAAGGACTCTTGGGACCTGATTCTTTCTTATCTCAAATCTGCTGGATGCTTTATCAGGAAAAGCTAAATCATGGATTGAGATCTTGAGTCATACACTGGACTCACCCTGAACATGGACACTAGACTATAACATATGTATTACTTAATTCTGACAGAACTTTTGGCAGCCACAAAGCTCACCAGCTCTACTATGAATCTAACCTCAGAACTGTACCCATGTTGGTATGTATATTGATCTTTTAGCCAATACTCTCTCTCTCTCTTTTCTTTTTAAAATACATTTTAGTTTATTTACTAAGAATTGGCTATAAGCTTGTATCTGAGGGAAGATTTGAAATATTCATTAACCCGGGAGATAATGTGTCTGACTCTTTGGGATTGGTAGAACTTTATTAGATTATAAATAGGACCTTCAGTGATCCTCATCATATCTGACTTGGGTGTCCGGATGGAGGCCTGAGGCTGTATTGCTTTAAGGGAAGTGTGTTGTTGGCTTCTGGTATTATAGAAGCTGTTTGGCAATTATTCCAATACTTAAATTTATCAAATCAGCACAAGCTTTGGGGAATGCTTATCCCCTTATTTGTAGTTCACCCTAAGTGTGTGACCTCAGTTGGCTCCCCTGGGGCCCTGATCATACAAGTGTTCTCCCTCAGCACACCACGCCTTAGAAACATTTCACTCTTAGAGTCGCAGAGATTATGCAAAATGCGGCATGCAGCTATGACCATGGGAATATTATCCTCATTCAGGTCTAACCTTCTATAAAGGTTAGGGTGCACCTTTAATCTGAGAAAGGCACATTTGACTGCTATCCAGCACCTATTCAGTCTGTTGTTGAAATGCTCCTTATTGGTGTCCAGGTGTCCCATGTAAGGTTTCATGAACCAGGGCTATAAGGAGTAACCCACGTCTCCTAGGATCTCTATGGACATTTTCACATCCCCCACTATAATCTTGTCGTCTGGAAGGAAAGCCCATTTACAGCTATCTGTACAGGCCAGTGTTCCTGAAGACTTGTGCACTGTGCATCTTTCCAGGCCACCCCACACAGATCTCTGTGAAATTTCCACAGTCATCCACAGGCTCCTGAAACACATGGCAAAGTATTGCTTTCTACTGATGCACTCAGTTGCAAGGTGGTCTGGTGCTAAAACTGAAGTATGTGTGCCATTTATTGCCCCTCCACAGCTAGGGAAACTCATCTTTGAAAAGCTATCAACAATTTCACACACATTTCTCAAAGTCACAGTACTTCATGGCAGCATATGATTCATTGCCCTGCACAACTGCATTAATACAGCCCCAACAGTTGACTTCCCCTCTCCAAATTGATTTGTGACTGGTAGCACTCTGGAGTTGCCAGCCTCTAGACAGCAATTGCCACACACTTCACTACTGAGAGATCTACTTTCATTTTGGTGTTCTTGCTCCTCAGGTCTGGGGCCAGCTCAACACACAGCTCCAGAAAGGTGGCTTTACACATCTGAAAGTTTTGTAGCCACTGCTCTTCATCCCCCAGCTGCATGACTGTGATCCCGCCATTCAGTGCTGGTTTCCCTAGCCCAGAAGTGGTGGCCCACCCTCTGCAGCTCTGTGAATGCCAAAAGCAATGTTAAGTTGCTGCTACCCATGGCATGCAGAATGTTAAGCGCCTTCTTCTGTCAGTAGCTTAACTATTAACTGCACTGCCATGCGTGACGTCCTCATGACACTTAACAGAGCATAAGGGAGAAGTGCGGGATCCATCCTGTATCACTAAAGATGCCTGCATGCACAGCAAAGAATGGCAGTTGAAAAAAATGGTGTGAAAGAAATCTGGAAGCCAAAGGAGGGCAGGGACACAAAGCAATTCATGGTTGGACATTTAGCATGGTCCCAAGATGCACCTTCCCATAACACAGGGGTGGGCGATAATTTTTTGGGGGAGCACGCCAAGATTTTGGAAAGGGTGCAGGGTCTAGAATGGAGGTTGGGTACAAAAGGGTGCATGGGGTAAGGGACTGGGGTGCAGGAGACAATGTGAGATCTGAGAGAGAGTTTGAGTGAAGGAGAGGTTTGTGACCTGGGTCAGGGGACTGGGGTGCAGGATCAGGGAGGGAATATGGGTGCAGGAGAGTATTCTGGCCAGGGGGAGGAGTGTTGGAGGGGGTACAGGATTTGGGAGGGAGTTGTGACCTGGGGCAGAGAGGTGCAAAGGGTTTGAATGGTGATTCGGGGGGGAGGGGAATTGGGGGTGTAGGAGGGGCTGAGGTGCCAGAAACAGGCTTTGGCTGGGAGGCGCTTACCTAAGCATCTCCTGTCCAGTAGCCCTGCAGCACCCCCAAGGGAGGCTGGGCTCCTTGCCTCCTGCAGACCCAGACCGCTTCAAAATGCAGCCTGCTCCCTCCATGTGGCTCTCAGCTCCAGGAGGGGGAAGAGGCTTGTGCTGCACCCATCCCCCAGGCCAATCTCTCAGCTCCTATTGGCCAGTTATTTCTCTCCAATAGTATCTGAGGATTGGGGAGATCACATGAAGCCTCCTTCTCCCTCCAGAGCAGAGAGGCACAAGGGGCAGCCCTGTTCTTAAAACAGAGGCTGCTGCATGAATGAGAGTCCCAGCAGGGAGGTCCGTGGCTGGATCTGGTGGCTTGGCAGGCTGGATCCGGCCCACGAAACGTTCTTGCCCTCCCCTGCCATAACATTTAACAACATAAAATATCTCCCTGCACTGATAGATACACACCCACAATGCATTGCTCATGCTGTCAATGATGGTGCTCCCAATCTGGGTGTGATTTGTTGATGTGAACATTTTTTGTGATTTTTGTATGTTGACTTTTGGGTGTTGGCATAAGTTTGGGTACCAAAATGTACACAAAGCCTTAGAGCAAGCCCTGACTTCTCCACTTCCCCAGCCCAACATGGAATGCTACCTGCACCGTATACCTGTGACACAGCGGCTCTGCTGGTGGTTCACTACTTTGGGTGAATATGCTTTTTTAAGCTCTGACAAACTCATGACATGTAACATGCTGTTGTCATGATATATATGCATAGGTGGCACGCAATAGATCACTGAAAACCTAAAAGCTCACTGCGCATTAATATTACTGCATCATGTATGATGGTTAATGCACAAAGGATTTCTACATGCATGGTGGAACCATATTGCCAAAACATGTTTAAAACATGCATGTTGGGGAAGGCAACAAAGGAAAGAGGTGAACACCTCAGACTAGGTGTGGCTAAATTCAGTGGGCTATTCATTGGTGTGGGAAGTTACAGGAAGAAATCATCCGTATAGGATAGGGATGTAAGTGACCTCTCGAGTAGTTGATTGCCCGATAAATTTAGGCTTATCAGTTGAGTCACTACTCGACTACTCACTTTCCCCTACCCTGCTTGATGCCTCTCCTCTCCCATCCCCACTGATACCAGGATCTTACTACATTTAAAATGCAGAGTTGCAGCAGGGTTAGCTCCCTGGAGCGACACAAGCTGGGACTAAGCAGTCCTGGCTCACACTGGCTCTGGGATCACTATGGCTCTGCCTCCCCTGCGCCTCCCCGACCACACCACAGAGGCAGCCTTGGGGGGAACTGGCTTTTAGCACCAGCTCCTGCTCCATTGTCCCCCACTGCCTCTGATACTGGCTCCTGTGTCTCCCCCCCCTTGCTGCCTCTGATATAGCTTGTCTGCTTTGCTAGCAAACTCTTCAGGGGGGAGAGGGAGAGGCAGGAGCTGGTGCTGGGTGGAGCTGACTTAAAAGCTGGCTCCCCTCAGCACCATCTCTGTAGGTTGGGCATACAGGGGGGCAGAGCCACAGTGGTCCCTGAGCTGGAGCGGGACATACTGCTCATCTCACTGTGGCTCTGCAGTTTTTAAATGTAGTAAGAGATGGGCTGCCTGTATGCCCAGTTCCTACTACATTTAAACTGCAAAACCACAGCAGGGATAGCAAGCACCCTCTCCCCTTCCCCTCGTCGAATCGAGTAGTTGATGGAAATTTCATGGGAATTAGTATGGGAAATCTCTGGGAACTAAATAAAGGTGAGAAACCTGCTTAGGCAAAAACTGGATTTGCTGAAGTTAAATTTTAGTCTTAGCTTAGTTAGTAACCATTTCTATCTTTAGTCCTTGTACTTGGTAGCACTGAAACCTTTTTGTTTAAAAGCTTGTTTTACTTTACTACAAATTAGCTCAATGCTGCGTTTGAAGGGAAGGGTGTGTTTACCCTCATTAAACTAATGAGCTGCAGTGGATTGTCTCTTTAAAGAAGTAACTATTTGCGTAATGTGTGTGTGTATTCCAGGAGAGGGCTGACATGGCAGGGAGACATCTCTGGGACACTTGGGAGTTGGGGTTCACTATGGGTTACCTGGGAGGCAAGGTTTGATCTGGAAGAGTCCTGAAGAGTTTGCTAGCAAAGCAGAGAAGTTGGTGTGTCAGGGAGTTGTCACAGCAACTTGCTAAGGCTGAGAGGGGGAACACAGTAACTCAGTTCTGGGGAATTCAACATCTTGGAGGACTGCTGGGGAAATCAGCACTGAGGGTGTTGGGGTCACTCTGCAAAAGTAACTGAGTGGCGGAAGCCAGGGTGAGACCTGGATGCTTGTAGGGTTGCCAGGTGTCCAATTTTCACCCGGACGGTCTGTTATTTCAGGCCCTTGTCCAGTAACACCCCTTCCCCACCCGAAACTACCGTACATGTAAAATGTCTGGTATTTTTCTGTTTCTCTCAGGCTATGTCTAGATTGCAAGCCTCTTTCGAAAGAGAGCGTCTAGACTGCACGGAGAAATTTCGAAAAAGCGGCTTGCTTTTTCGAAAGAAAGCATCCATTGAGTCTGGATGCTCTCTTTCGAAGAAGCCCTATTTACATTGAAGAACGCCTTCTTTCGAAAGAGGAACTTTCGAAAGAAGGCGTTCTTCCTCGTAAATTGAGGTTTACCGCCATCGAAAGAAAAGCCGCGTTCTTTCGAATTAATTTCGAAAGAACGCGGCTTGAGTCTGGACGCAGGGGAAGTTTTTTCGAAAAAAGGCTACTTTTCCCGAAAAAACCCCTGAGTCTGGACACAGCCTCAGACAGAAGGCTGGCGGGGACAATCTTCCCCTGTTGCGCTTGGCATGGGTGGGGAGAAGTGAGGAGCGTGGGGATTCTTAAAGGTGCAGTGACCTTTTTTTTGTTCTCTCTTTTTTTTTTTTGCTCAGCCAAGTTTGGTCTCCCCCTCCTCCTTTTTTTTTTTCTCAACCAAGTTTTTTTCCTGACATGTTTGGGATTTTTGGTGAAAGCATCTGGCAAGCCTAGATGCTTGTAAGCCAGTTGTCTGTGTCAGGGCCGTGAGTCACAGCAGAGTAGCATCCAGAGTTGCAGGGCAGGTGGTGACAAAACCCCTTTTGAGTCTGGGTTAACCCCAAATCATCATACCCAGCCTTTCTCCTACTGGAGATCCCTTATGGCAGTGGGTTCCTTAGTCACTACTTAGTTTCAAATCCTCTGTGTGCTGCTGGTCAAGGGTCTGGCCCATGAAGTGTCCCTAGGCACCTGCCTCTCCCTTTCATGCTAATGTCTGCATTCTGCTTCTGTCCCACACAGCGCTGCTTGGAAAGGGAGCAGAGAGGCTCCCTTCCTTCCATAACTCACTTACGAGGTGCAGGGTCGCCAGGCTTCAACCCTTATGTGGTCAGAAATTTCAGGATATGTCTAGACTACATGCCTCTGTTTCACGAGGCATAAGGGAGCGGTCGACAAAGGCGTTCCCTGTCGACCGATCCACGTCTTGACTCGTGCGCCGTGCCGACTATCAGCTGAGTCGGCACAGCGCGGTGGCCATTTTTATTTTAATGAAGCCTGGGATATTTAAATCCCCACTTCATTGACTATGGCGGGTAGTCTAATTTACATGCCTCTGGCGACATACCCTCAGGGTCTGTGTTTTCCCACTTAGAGTTCGTAAACACCCAGGACACCTCAGCGTTAGCCTTTCCTTCTGAGACCACAGGAGAGGGGAGTAGGTGGCTGGTTGGGCTGCTCCAGCACAGCAGTTCTTATGCCAGCCTAGTGGTGGGGATCTCAAGAAATGCGATTGGCTCATATCGATTGAGAGAAGCAAAGGAATTTACAGCTCTTCTGCCTTTGAGGACAATTCTGGCTAAAGAAGTGTCAGGCATTGAGTTAGGCAGTGTCTACTTGTCAAGATGTCTCCCGCAGATGCTGGGAACCCAGAGGTGACATGGAGGGTTTGCAAGGGCCATCTGCCATTCATTCTCCAAGGGAAAGCTTCCTACAGAACGTGATTCCTGACAGGTGTGATTATACTGAATGCTCTGTCAAAACTTTGCAACTATGAGAAACCCACCATCAGCCTGATCGCTGTCCTCCCACATCTCAATCAGGGTATGTCTACACTACCACCCTAGTTCAAACTAGGGTGGTTAATGTAGGCAACCGGAGTTGCAAATGAAGTCCCGGGATTTGAATTTCCCAGGCTTCATTTGCATATTGCCGGGCGCCGCCATTTTTAAATGTCCGCTAGTTCGGACTCCGTGCCCGCGGCTACACGTGGCACGAACTAGGTAGTTCGGATTAGTTCCGCAAGAAGCACTGATTTCAGACAGTAGGAAGTCAGTGTTCTTGTGGAAATTCAAGTGGCCAGTGTAGACAGCTGGCAAGTTTTGCGGAAAAACTTGCCAATTTAGACATAGCCGGGGTCTTTTTCCCAAAGCAAATCAAGGTGGACCATCAGATCCCAGATCCATGCTAAGAACATCAGAGGAAGCTCAGGATTCTAGCCCATGGCAGCGCTGCATGAACATTGCTCCCTTAATAAGCACATTCCCGTGCCCTTTCATGTATCTGGAATTTAACAACGAGGCTCAGAGTGAGGCTATGTTTGATTGTGGAGAGATGACGATAGGGTGTCAAGCTGAATATTCAGCCAGTGAGAGCGGAATGCTTTAAACGCAGCCGGTCTCAGCAGCCTGGGAGAAAAACCCTTCTCTCCTTGGTGGTTGTCTTTGGTATATGTGTCGCTAAAGTTCACATGAGAGTCTCATGCGTTACCATTATCAATTATGGAGATTGGGCCCATTGTGTTGATTCCCAGGCTGTTGAGCTTTAACATTCTCCACAGCTCGTTCTGCAGATGTACGGTGATGTGTCCTTTTCATGCTGTATTGAAATCTTGACTGACACCTCTTATCAGATAGGGGCTGCCTTTCCACTGGCTGCTCTTTAGAGTGATAAATGGCAGAAGTTTGGGAGTTTGCTTGTATCTGGGTGCTCCATCTGAGGCTTTGGGCAGGTAATTATCCTGAGGCCCACAAGACTCGGTGATGAAATCCAGTGCTGTGATAGTGTTTAGAACTGGTTAGCAGAAAGGTCGGAGATTCAAAGTATCCATGGCCAAGAAAGAATCTAGTAGGAGAAGGGATGGAAGAACTGGCTCAGATAAAATAAGAACGAAGATTCTCCTGACCAAAACTTTTTCTGATATTTTAAACATATGTGTGAGACTCCCAGAAATGGGGCATCAACAAGCATGAGCCTCTGTTGATATACAGTTTGAATCTCTCTAGTCTGGCACTGTCTGGTTCAGCAAAATCCATGTTCAGGCATGATTTTAGTTAACTGGATGTCCACTTGTCATGGGTGTGGCTACATTTCCCGTGGTCCCATACAATTTGTTTACCGCCACCAGTCCTGGCTCTCAGTGTTCTGTGCTGTTATTTAGCTCTAATTTACCCCTAAATGTCTTCTTAGAGCCCAGTAAGCCATGGAAGTGTTGGGAATGACCAGTACTGACCTCTCATTATTTGGCAAATTCTCTGGTTTGGCACCAGCTAGGTCCTGAGGGTGCTGGACTAGAGAGGTTCAACCTGTAGCCAAGCCTCTTACCCTGACAGTAGTAGCAAACTGATGCACTTCTTATGTGGTCCAGGTAGGAGAAAGAGACAAAAACGCACAATGGGTTTGTGCAGTTACACATGGATCTCTCTCTTCCCTGCACAAACCTTTACTGCATTTAGTCCTGGTGAAAGGTGAAGACTGAAAGGCCTGGAGACCAAAGACTTCTCTCGATCCAAAAGTCAGCACAACATGGGGGTTTGCAGTGCAAACTTCCACCTGTTGCTCCTTTCTATGGGTCTCCACCCTGTTCTGTGAGGACCATCTTTAAGGAGAAGAGGAAGGTCAGCCTTCAAGGGCCAGTCAGCCCTTCATGCTTCTTTTCGGGATCCTAATAGGATTGAGAACAGTGGCAGTGGTAGCTTCCTGAGCTGCGGAACCTCATTCCCAGGGAACAGTGCTGAGCCTAGAGCTAGCTGAAAATGTGATCCTTTTTTTGCCATCAAAGTTCCAAATGTTAATGAAAAAGAGGACAAAATGTGCATGAAAATTTTCACCAACATCTTCCTCTCTTTTTCTTTAAAACAGTGCTCGTTTAGACCCCTAAAGTCCCACAGTACCATGGGCACTCAGCAGAGGGTGACTGCACATGAGCCACCACTGATTAAACTGTGCCAGATCCAAACTGGCACTCTGCAGGCAGCTGGCGCCATAGCCCATGCTCATGTCCCTGTAAGACCTCCAGTTCCTCTACAAGGGAATTCTAGGCTGGTGGGATTATGCCCAGTGCTACGTCAAAACTTCCCGGCGACGGTGAGAAACTGACTGTTATCCCAAGTTCTGTCCATCCACATCTCAATCCGGGAGCGTCAGCCTCTTCTCAGCATTGTCAGGGATCCAGCAAGGACATCAACCACCTGATTAAAGAGTCACTTTTATTTGCTGTCAAAGACACTATCTAGACTGCCTTGTTGCAATTGTACTCTGCTACATAAGGGAACAGCTCATGAGGTTCTTCAGAACCACAGGTGTGAACCATTTATTCAGCCAGATTTTACACGCTCAGCGAAATTAAAGATGGAAATGCTCAATCAAGACATCTGGTTCATTTTCCCTGTGTATCACTTGTCCAGCCCAGAAATGTGCCCTACAGCACATTCTTCTACGCTGCGGCCACTCTAGCTGTGCAGCTGCAATAATAAAGGGCTTTGGCTCAAATTAACATCAGCTGCTTTTCTTGGACAGGCGCATTGAACCCGGGGCAGATCTCAGTGAGTTCACTGGCTATCCACACACACTGCCAAGGCAGGGCGCATGTTCCACTCCTATCTCCGGGGAAGGCTGGCAGTGGTTGTGGTAACAAAGCGGAAGCGGAGAACAGTTAGACATTCGGTGACAGTTTGCATTATCCAAACTGCAGCAAAGGGATAATGCTGTAGCAGGTGTGCTCCTGCAGCCCTGAGTCAGCAACCATGCTAAATCCAGGCAACAGGGACCGGGGGGGGGGGGGAGGTTTAGATCATTAGCTGCCCCAGTGACTTTTCAAGGAGTCGCTGCTGTTGTGTGTGTCCACATCCAGGTGAAACTAGCACAGTTTGGCCCACGTAGATGTTACTAGTGATGCCCTCCACTAAGGCACCAGCGGCTGCCAACCAGAGGCCCTGCACTTCCCCTTCCGCAGTGCCATCATTTGGCATTGGATGCAGCTGGAGATTGAGATGCAGCAGGATGCGATCTTTGCTGTTTAATACCGTCTTAAAGGGCTACGCTGGGAAATTACAGGGGGCAGCATCCCTCTTTAAAGCCATTGAGCAGTGCTGTCAACAGCTGCCCACTCTGCTCCATGCCTATCGAGCAGCGCCAAAGCCCTCTGCTGGTACTCCAGCTTCTCCTCGCCAAGCAGGGCTCTGCAAAGAGAGATCCGTTCTGAAGTGAAGGACAAAGAATGCTGGCTCTGTGTTCGAACTCCAGAGTCAGATCATTTAGGATCTTTAGGGTAACGATTTCTTCATCTGTTTTTTGTTTCCTCCCCCCACCCCTAACATACCCTTTGAGCTGTTCTTTAATTGAAGCAAACAGAGCAGCTGCTACGTTGTGTGTTGTTTTTCCCATTTTCCCCTGTGAGTCACAAATTTCCTTCCTTAATGTCTCTATCTTCCATCGGCCTGTGCTAATGAAGCCCCACATTTCAGCTGCTGACTTTCTGAAGTTGTCTGTCTGGAATTTTCTAACTCATTTAAATTAATTCCCCGCTTTCCTTTTTGCCCCCTGCTGCCTCTCTCTCATTTCCTCACCCTCTCTCTTTTTCTGTCGTCCCACCCCATAGTCTTTGCCAGGCCTCCTTCTTCTGATGCTCCTTCTCCTTCCCCTCTCTCACCTTCAGAGTTTCTGCTCTCCACCTCACCCCTCTCACTTCTCTTGCTCTTTCTCCATTCTCCCCTCCCCCCAGTCTTCCCTCTCATTTTTTCCACCCGTGAGCAGAATAAATTCTATGTGCACAAAAGCATGTGCAGATGTGCACCACCAGTAGAAACATATGTTACTGGCTATGGGTGCTGTGGGCACTCTGCTAATCAGCTGGGCAGCTCCTGAATCTCTCCTGGGTGGCTGCCACTCCCTCCCCCACCACCCATTCAGTTTAGTTCACATGAAAGGTTCAATTGTGTTTTTCAGAAATGCCCCTAATCTGGCCTGAGTCGACCTGGCACTAGGCTCACAGAACCTCTTGCTGCTGGACAGGGCAGCAGGCCACATAGCTGCAGCCTCACCCCCGTAATGTGCCCCCACTGGTTCTTCAGCGAGGGTAGATTGTGCCTGACGTCAGCAGCATGCGCCCTGAACAACATGATGGTCACATCTGGTCTGTGAGGGTGAGTCACATACCTCCCTCGCTGAGGGTGCCTGGGTACAAAGAACTGTACCGGCGCCAGATGGAATCCACGTGTGCACCACTGGGATGCTACGGAGAGGAGTCCCAACCATCTGACTAGACACCACGGTGAGGAATTCCCCCCACTGCGGGTTGGGAGATGCTCCTGGCTTGTGCCTGCTGGAGGGAGTGATACTGGCGGGTTCTTCTCAGCATCCAGCTCCTGCGGATGGCATTTAATTTATGTCATATCACAGGTGCCTTTACCCAGCACCCTGACATAAGTGCTGGGAAAGGGCACAACTGCCTTCCTCCCTGTGATGACCTGAGCTCCAAGAAGAAGGGGAACCGCACCCCTGTTTTTTCCTCTTGCTGAGCTTGAGAACAAGGGCAAGGTGGGGTGGAACCCACTCTGCCTTTTAGATCCCTAATGGCCTTAAGCCCACAATGCATAATTCAGGGGCAGGCAAGGCAATGCCAAACTCCTGTGTGCTGACAGGATTAAAGCCTCCACTGCTTTACATTTTCCTTATGACGCTCATTTCGTCTGCAGATCTAGCTGCTCCGAGATAGGAATGCTAACGTGGACCTGTGAGTGAATTAATTTGCAGGCAAGTTCAGCATAATAGGCAGGTCTGATTGCCCTGGAGGTAGGGACACAGATCAAGAGCCACGGGCAATTGCATGTATATATTTGTGCATGCTTAATTTTTCACCCAAACTCTCCTGTGTATGTGTGTATGAAGATATGTGCAAAAATTCTACGGGTACATGGCCAGTTTTATGCCTGTTCATTATTGTTAATTTCCAGGCAAGCTAGGAGTAGAAAGCACTTTCTAAATCTATCTGTCTTAAGCACTTATGGCTCCCATTCTGTAGTATCTGAGGTCCTAAAAATCTTTAATGTATTTGTCCTTACAACTTTGCTGGGCTGTACAGCTGTGCTATTGTATCCCCATTTCACAGATGGAGCACAGAGGGGCTTAGTGATTTGCCCCAGTCAACCATGGAGTCAGTAGCAGAGCACAGAAGTGACTCCAGTTTGGCTAGTTCCCTAAGTGCTGAACCATCTCTCCTCTCCTTCCTAATGGAAAAGAGCGCATGATTCATGAATGCAAGAGCATACAACCGAAACCTTGCTAGGTGGTGGGTCCAGTACAAATTATGTCTGTTGCATCAATGAGTCATCATAAGCTGCTCACTGTCCTCAGTACAATAATCTGCAGGCCTGGAGATGCCTTCGAAGAAACAAACGGGAGGGAGACACTGAATTCCCATTGACTTTCAGTGGGAGATAGACACTGAGCTATCATTTGTGCCTCTGAAGAGCTCTCCCTCAGTCTAGTTCCCAGTGGGCTCTACATTAGAACCATCACATCTGGTACTAGTAAGCCAGCAGAGAACTTGATGCTATCTACTATCACCGCCAATGTTCCCTGTAAGCTGCATGCTTGTGCGGCCACTCAGGAGAGATTCAAATACCACCCAGCTGATCAGCAGAGCACCAGTAGCTAGCTTTTGTTTCTAATGGTGGTGCACATTCACATGTGTCATTGCACATAAAAATTATTCCACACATGGATGGGAAAAACCCACACATGAATGGAAAAGATTAGAGGAAACATTATACAGACCCAGTTACATTCAGACTGATTAAAAATGTAAAGACCCTGTTCACATTAGCAGCACTTCTAAAAAAAAATGCCTTCTTTGATGAGGCGTTGTGGATATGGTGAAAGTGATGGAAGTGATATACCTTAACTTTAGCAAAGCTTCTGATATGGTCTTCCACAGAACAAGGAGCAATGGTCTCAAGTTTCAGTGGGGGAGGTCTAGTTTGGATATTGGGAAAAACTATTTCACTAGGAGGGTGGCGAAGCACTGGAATGAGATACCATGCTTAGAAGTTTTTAAGTTTGACAAAGCCCTGGCTGGGATGATTTACTTGGGGTTGGTCCTGCTTTGGGCAGGGGGTTGGACTCAATGACCTCCTGAGTTCTCTTTCAACCCTAGGATTCTATGATAAGACTAAAAGCCAGGAGCCAGAGTCAGTCTTTAGAAACAACCTTCCCAGGAAGCTTTGGGAAACTGCACTAGGATGTTTCTCAACTGGAGGTCTGCGAGCCTTTGGGGGTCTATGAGGGAACTGCAAGAGGTCTGTGGGACCAGCTGATAAACTCTTCTCTCCTCCCACCTCCCTCCCACTACCTCTGGGGGCTGTGGTCTGGGGATAAGACAGGCTTATTGGGTCCCACGTAGCTCCCGGAAGTGGCCAGCAGGTGCCGGCAGCCTGTGGGTACATATGAGGTCAGGGAGGCTCTGTGCACTGTCCCTGCTCACGTGCCAGCTCTGAAGCTCCCATTGACCAGGAACTATGACTGTGTGGGCAGAGCCTGCGAGATTGACGGCAGCACACGGCCTCTTTCTGGCTGCTCCTCTGCCTAGGGGCGGCAGGAACATGTTGACTGCCTCTTGGCGGCCTCAGTAAGTGCTGCCAGGACCCTGAACCTCCTCCTGGACCCCAAACGCTTCATCTCCAGCTCCAGCCTAGAACCTCCAGCCTAGAACCTCCAGCCAGAGTCCTCACCCCCTTCACCCCAACTCTGTGCCCCAGCTTGGAGCCTCTATCTGAACCCCAAACCCATCCTCTCTGGCCTCACTCCAGAGCCTGCACCCTCCAGCTGGAATCTCATGCCTTTGTCACATTCCAACCCACTGCCCCAGCTTCATGAAAGTGAGAGTGGGGGAGAAAGAGTGACAGAGGGATGGAGTGAGGTTTGGGGGTTCCCCCAAATTTTTAAATCAAGATGGGGAGTCCTCAGGTTGCTAAAGTTTGAGAACGGCTGCACTAGGACATTGGAGGGATGAGATGCGACCCACACGGAAGGAACTGCCTTGCCCACCTTTGTGACCTCTTCTGGGACTGTCTCCAAAGCAGTCTAGGCATCTAGGTAGGAACTGGGCCTTGAATGAGCCAACCAGAGTGCAAGACTTGGAATCACCCTTCCTCAAGCCATTGAAGCAGAGACAGGACGTTATGGCCCTTGACGACGCTTGATGGCTTATTTGGCGAAATGAATGGATGGGTCAGTCCCGTTACTAATAGGCAGGTATCCACCTCACAAGCATCAGTGACAGGCTCAAAAGCCAAAGTCTGACTTAGTCATGGAGACTATGCTCCCTGCTGTCCCGCACAGAGATGGCCACTGCTAGGCAGGTTTGATGGAGCTCTGTTGAGGAAGCATGCTCTCTCCTTGTCTATGTAGCCCCTTCTGTTGTGGATAAACAGAGACCCCCTGCCTCTTGCACTGCCTGGATGGCACCTGGCCCCAGCACCATGCTGACTTGAATAAATTGTAGTGTCTGAAAATGCCTCATTTAAACATGGTGCAAGCACCTTTGTGTCCAGAGAGAGATGTTTAATGGGAGTGATAATAAAGCCAAAATAGGGCTGGATGATTTTTCAGGCAAACCAGCAGCAGGGTAGCTCTGAGGCTACGTCTACACTGAGGCAGTTTTTCGGAAGAGGAAAGGCAAATAGAGCACTCATTTGCAAATCTCGCGCTCTCCTTAGCATATTCTCTTCTGATCCTTTTTGCGGAAGAGGTTTTTGTGATAAAAAGCCCTGTGTAGATGGGGCCATTTGTTGGAAAACTCCTGTTTTGCACAAGATCCTGTAAACCTAATTTTTTGAGGAATAAGGGATCTTGAGCAAAACAAGGTTTTTCCAACAAATGGCCCCGTCTGCACAGGGCTTTTTATCACAAAAACCTCTTCCGCAAAAAGGATCAGAAGAGAATATACAAATGAGAGCACGAGATTTGCAAATATGTGCTCCATTTGCCTTCCTCTTCCAAAAAACTGCTGCAGTGTAGATGTAGCCTGAGAGTGAGTTCTTTGGGGTCTCACCCAGGCCCCAAGCCCTAAGTGCATCTTGTCCTGCTGAAACCAGAGGATGAATAGATTTACACACTCTTCTCACAAGGAGCAGAATTACAAGCCATAGGGATGTTGGTTCCAATATCTTCAAGGGTTTCTTCTCAGAGACTCCATCTGAGCCCACACATCCTTTTTCTCCCATGCAGTTGGCCTTATTACCCTGTGCTGCCATGCGCTAATAGGCCATTTATTTAATATACATTTTTAGGCTAAATCTCAATTGTTTTCAAGACAGGTAGGTATGCAGGTAGAATCCTGGAATAAATTTATACCAGCCAGCATTGTAAGTCAGCAGCTGAATGCATCCTGTGCTCGTCAATATTTACTGTTCATCTCAACGGAACTGGTTTTCTATTAATGTTTTTCTTCTGCTTTCTCCCCTCCCCTCTTCTCTCTCTCTCTCTCTCTCTCTCTGTTTTTCCAATTTTATCTTCCTTCTCTCTGCACACATGCATTTTCACTGCTTCGTCTTCCCCTCCATGCGAGTGATGAGCGAAGCCCCGGGCGGCTGCTCTCCATTCCTATCTTGGCACATTCTGCTTGCCAATACTCGAAGAAAGAATTTTACAAGATAACGGTAACCCCCAACACTGCAGTAATATGGTGGGGAGAAGGGCTGTGGGGACTTTTACTGTAGAAGGTTGTGTTCCTTGACACTGCCTCAATCCTGTGGAGCTGACAGAGTTCCCAATCCTTCCCATGGAAGATCAAAGACATATGAAAGATGGGCTGATAGATATGGTTACAGATTGTAAAATCTGTAAGTTTAGTTGTATTGTACACTATTTTTTTAGTTAATAAATAAGAAGAGTGTAGTTGCTCTGTATTCATTAGTTCCTGTTTTTACCCGTCATCAGCAGTGCCTGGATTAGGACCTAAAAAAAACCCCAACATGAATCTAACATGGCATTTGGCATCATCACATTGTTCACTCTGCAAGTGAGTAACATCCCTTCTCCCATTCTGCATCTGTCTTGTCTGTTTAGACCAGTGGTGCTCAGTCTGTGGGTTGTGACCCCAAAGGGGAGTCGCAGATGTCTTCCTGGGGGGTCACCCTAGTCGTGGGCATAAGCCCTGGCTGTTCAGATCTAAGTGCCGCTCCATGCTGCTCAAATTACCTTGGGGGTTGCAACATGAGTACAATAAAATAGGGGGGTCGTGGTTGAAAAAAGGTTGCCCACCACTGCTTTAGACAAGTGATGGGCAACCTGGACTAGTGAGTGGGCTGCATGAGTTGTCCTCCTTCATCTCCATGCAAGGTTGTTGTAACCAAGATGATCTCTTGGGCAGGGTGAGTTTTACTAACTGCACTTGTGTGTGCCGTGTGTTGATTCAACTGTAGCAGCGCTTTGATTGGCTGCAGAGGGAGGACATGGCTCTCACAGTCAATGTTGTGTGCAGTCAGCACCTCACTTCATGTGCCCTTGCTTTACATGAGGGTCTTTTTAGAAAGACTAGTAGGAAAAAAACGACGTGGAATATGGCAACCGTGCACATGGGCAACAGTAAACAAAATGTCTCATGGGCCACACATAGAACCCCGATGGGCCACATGCTGCCCATGGGCCACAGGTTGCCTACCATTGGTTTAGAGAGTATCATTTTACTGCTTCCTTGTATTTCCCTGTCTTTTCTGTTGATTGTCTCAGGTAAGTTATTTGAGGCAAGAGTTGACTTTTTGTTCTATGTTTGTACAGTGATAGATCAGAGAGGTCTTGGCCTGTAACCAGGACTGCTCGGTGTTACTGTAATACAAATAAATGATAATAATAATTAATAATAATACATACAATTAATAACTTAAGATATCACTGGTAGCTTAACAGGGACGCTGACCAGAGAAACAAGTGGGACATTGACACATGCATGCATGATATGAGAGCAAAGGTATCAGACTGATTAGACAGTCTTTGGGTATGTCTACACTGCCACCCTAGTTTGAACTAGGGTAGCAGTGTAGACATACCCTTTGAATCCATGTGGGGTTGCTTTAGGAGTAATTGAGGGTCTCTCCGCATGCTTATGGCACCATGATTCTAGTATTGGAGCACTGGAGAAATCTCCCTGCAGCTTCACTAGCAACCTCTTAGCAGGAGACTTCTGTTTGAAGCCAGGACTTGCAAGGATGATATTGTCAAAGAATGTAGCCACTTGGTTCAGTTCTGTTTCATGCCACCCTGGTTCTCTGTCAGTTAATTCCTGGATTCAGAGCAGTTTATTGCCTTCTTAGCCCATCAATCCAGCAGGGGTGTTATGCAAGCTCCGATGAAGCTGAGTCACTCCGAGTTTGCTGCCCTGAGAACTTGGGTGTTGAATTTCCTGAGTAAAAGGACAAGAGTTGACTTTGTATTAATGCCAAACTTTAAATGTTTTGACTATAAAACTAAAACACCATTACCTATTCCCCACGGAGCTCCACTCTCCCTCTCTCCTCTCCTTCCCCTCTCCACACTGTAGCCTTTTATATGTCTCAGGCATTAATCCCTCGCTGCTGGGGTGTGTAAATTAAAGAATAATAGAGCTGCAGTGGCATAAGCTCACAATGATGGGGAATGTGTTTGTCTGCTAAGAAGCAATTTCAGCGAAAATTAACTCAATTTCATCTGAAATAGTGAAGACCGGCATAAGCTGGCAGATCCCTGAGGACAGTAAAATTACTTCGTCAAAGCTCTGCTTGCTTAAATTAACCAAGCAAGCACTCCAGGTTATTGGGGAGACGCAGCTAGTAACTAGGTTTTAATGAACAAAAATAGCTTTTTGGATAAATAAGGAAAGTGCAAAGCATGTATTCTGCTGATGTCTGCATCTGTGTGACCTCAGTAGCAAGACCTTCACCTTCCCAGAGCATCCTCTTCCGGGCCCCCGTGGCCAGATGTTCCTTGTTCAAAGACTTCAAAGTGCAGCAGTGAGTCAGGCGAGTGACCCAGCAGAGGACTCTAGACAATTCCCTATTTATGTTACCCCAGGGACTGACAAATTGAAATTGCTCAGTTTGCGACACCTAGGTACTATAGTGAGAGGGGTTAGCTGGATATAACTCCAATGCTATTATACAATCAGAAAATCAGGCCGTGCTCTATTGCATCACAGGTTATGCAGATTCTTCAGCTGGAATCTTTTGCTCATGATGCATGAGATGGAATAGAAGCCAGATTCCTCTCCTAGAGCTAGGAGGGATCTACTCTGCATATGAAAAGTCAGTAAAGTCAGCAAGTGTGACTCAAGGTCCTGGGAGGAAGACAAGGGGATCAATATGCTCAGAAGGTGCCGTTTTTACATAGGCGCATTATTTGGCCATTACCAGCATTTCAAGGGGCAGTGTCTCTATGGATCTTTGCTGTTGAAGACCTGGGGTCATTGGGAGGGTTCTGCTGCTGGAATGTGCATGGTGTTTTCTTGTCTTTCCACTTCTCCTTGTTATGAGGGATCCCAGTTCACCTCCCCACCCCTGCAGAGGCCTGATGGTGTTTCTCTTTTATATCTATAAATAAGCAGCAGCAGACATGTGGAATGCGATGGATATATGCACAGAGAGCATAAGGACCTTGGGATTTGGCCCATCATTTGGAAGCGGGAATGGAACAGATCTTCACCTATGCTGGTGCTTCCTTGCAAAACCAATCTGCTACAGCCTCTCTTCTCGCTTCCTCCTCCTCAGGAGTGCTGGGCAATTGCTACCAGATGATGAGAACTCAAGAGCTCTGGACAAGAGGCTCTCACATTAGCAGACTGGAAGAACAGATGATTCCTTCCTTTGCAGCCTGTCATTTCAGCCATGGAGGCTAGTGCTATCCAGGTGCCAAAGCTGTTCATTTAGTGCCACAATTGATGCGGCAAGGTATCCAAAGAGCCAAGAGCAGGGATGGGGTGGGATCCATGATTCCTTCTGGTTCTTCCTGACCCCATTTTCCTGATTTTTCCTTTTCTGCTACTGCCATAAATCTCAATATTTGCAAAGAGGGGGAAAGCAGCTGTGTAACAGACTTGTTGAACCATCCACTCATTATAAGGGTGTCACTGGCAAAGAAATACTTTCTCTTGCTGTTGCATATTTATTATGTAGAGATTGCTTGTTAGGACAGTCTGAGGCTGTATTTTGTCTCTGTGCTGGTTTCACATGTCAGGAGAAGACCCTTGGTTAATAAGCCGGTATCTGCTGCTGCAAATTGAAATGGCCTCACAGGGGAGCTGGTTGGCAGCCCTTCCACTCCTAAACAGAAACACGGGGTAATAAATATGGGGCCAGCTACCTGTCAAATCATCTCCCTTCCAGAGGATTCATTGCAGAAATGCCACCCAGTTGTCATTCAAACCAGCAAATGCATTCAGCACAAGAAATAAATTGCAGAGTGGATGGTGGATCATTGGGACCAACATGCCCCACTGAGACCTCCCATCACGGTATTTCTCCATCCCTCACATTTTCTCATCTTCCCCAGGAAGGAGTGTCTGTTCAAAAAGCCATCCAAACATCCAGCCACGCAAACTGGCCCCCTGGTCCAGCTACTGGTTGCTTCCTGCATCTGTCTATCCAGTTGTATCTGCTCAGTTCCCTGATAAAATCAAGCTGACTCTGTTGTGAGAACTGCTGAGCCAGACCAGCTGCAGCAGAGTGAACCGGATTCTGTCCTGCTTCACGTATCACTGACAAACCTGCCAGCGGTGCCCTCACTGTGGAGTTTGCTGGGAAGGTGGATGGAGCAGAAAGAAGCATGGGGTGGATCTCCAAGCACAAAGGCAACTTTAAAAAGCTTTAAAATAGACACTAAAAGAGAGCAACCGTGCAATAGAGGCCTTTTTGAGAGAATAAAAGAATGTGGGACACTAAGGTTAGACTTCTACATGGCACTCTAGCTAATTCAAAACACAGAAACCTGTTTGCTGTAAACAAAGAGGATTTTGTGATTAAGGGAATGCTTTGGGACCTGGGTTCAAATCCTGGCTCTGCCACAGACTTTCTGTGTGACCTTGGGCAAGTTACTTAATCTTTCATTGTCTCAGTCAATGTGAATAATAGTGTTAGCTTTCTCCCACCCTTTGTCTGTCTTGTCTATTTAAGGGGAGATTCTTTTTTGCAGTGTGCTTAAGAAATGTAGGAGCACATGTCCCATTTAAAAATATCTCTCTTTGATTGTTCGTTCTTTCATGCAGGGACTGGCACAATGGGGAACCAATCCTGAATGAAGCCTTTACGTGCTACCACAATACAAATAACAATAAATGCCATATTTACAGCTTCATTTTTATGACCACAGTTACACACACTTTAAAAGCAAATTACTTTGGTACTCTTATTCCAGGAGGGTTAACTGGACACTGGAAAGTCAATCTGTTGTGTACATTGTGGAGTATGTAGCAATAACAATTTCAGTTTCTCTGCCCTGCACCTTTAAATTTTTAACAAATCTTGCCTTTCGTGGGGCAGAGCTGATGCTAACATGATACCGTGTTCTCTCATTTACTTTTCTTCTGTCTTAGCTCGGAGGCCTCTTCATTGCTGCTTCTCCCTTCCTTGTCATCGGGATTCTTGTTATGTTTTACATATTCAAAGCTCAGCCATATGCTTTCAGACTGGATGTCTTATTTTAGATTAAGGGAATCAGCAATACAAGAAAGAACGAAAGTAAAGGTCCCCCAAGAGAGCATGCTGAGTGTGTGTGTCTGCTCTGTAATAGCATACATCCTCTCGGCCCCTGTGGACAGATGGCTGTTTTAGAAATGTAATGATGCAGTACAGAGAAAAATAAAGTTATGGAAGTTACATAGCTACTTTCATTATAAGAATGCATAAGGTATCTCTGCATCTGGCCTGTGCTCACTGACTTGGGCTGGAGCTGTGGGGCTATAAAATTGCAGTGTAGACATCTGGAGTCTTCCGTCTGGGAGCCTAATCATCTCCACTGCCTTTTATAGGCCTGTAGCACATTCTCTGTGAGCCTGTCAGTGGACATGGGCCAGCTGTGGATGTTTTATTGCAGTGCAGACATACCCACAGTGGACATGGAGCGGTTCAGCACCTCATCTAGGGGTGGATATAATATCAAATAATCTGCAATTAATGCCAAATAGACTTCCTCTTGACAGGATAACTCATTGGACCAGGTAGTTGGCACTGTCCCATGCTACTCCAGTGAGAAAAGGGGCCAACATGCCATTTCATTGGTTGTGGGGGAGCCCTCTGGAAGACCCCAGTGCACAAGCTGTGCTGGGTAAGTGATTAGGAGGAGGCAGTAGGACAGGTGGAGGTGGTCGCTTGGCTCCAGCTATTTTAGACTTTGCTAACTTGCATATGGGGCTATTTCCAGCCTCAGGTGATGGGAGATTGCAAAAGTGGCAGAAAATTATCTTTGTCCTGCACCAAACATAGAACAACCAGACCTGAAAATGAGGGCCAGAGAGGCCTGAACTGAGAAACTCAGATGTGATTTGCCCCAGAATTGGGCAGCCTTTTGGTTCAGAGTCACCTCAAGCTCCACTATTTGGCATTTCTCTCCCTTCACTTTTTCTCCATGAAGACATTATGATAAAAAAGGAATCATCCAAAAATCCATCTGCTCCTCCCCGTCGTTAGCCCACCTTTGGCCAGAAGACTCTGTGTGACATCACATCATCTCCGTGGTAACCATTTGTGATGTCAGCAATCAGTTAGAGGAATATGACTCCAGGAGGGAAGAACAGGATCATATTAACTGTCCCTGGGCAAAGATCCAATTTGCAGGCCAATATCTGAAACAGTGATAGACCCAATGTGTGGTCTGGATCCAGATCTGGATTTCTTTCCAGGAGGGGTTTGCTGCTCTTCCCCACAGGCATTGTGCACCTTTTTGTTACTTGGGTTCTTTTTTCATAATCACATTCCACAAAGAGATGGCAAAAGAGGCACCAGCCTGACAGCCCTAGAGAGTGAGAGCTTCTTTAAGCCTCAGGCCTGCTCAGGAGAGGCCTGCTCTGTGGAGGCAAGGGCTGTGTATGTTCAATCACAATGTTAAAGGAGACTGGGTGCTGGTCTACATCTGAGTCTTAAGTTGACCAAGCTACATAACTCAGGGGTGTGAACCCCCCCCCTCCCCCACATAGTTAAGCCAATCTAATTCGCAATGGAGGGAGCACTGGGTTGATGGAAGAAGCTGCCATCTCTCATGGAGGTGGATTTACTACCATGATAGAAGTAAGATGCAGTAAGTATCTTCGCTCCAGCCCTGCAGCTGTGCTCCTGTGGTCTTTCTAGTGTAGACATACCCACCAGCTCAATTGACACAAACAACTTTCAGGTGGTTACTGCTTCAGTCAACTTCCAGCTTGGAGTGAGGGACATAGACGTGAAAGGCCCTGTAGCCCATTTTTACTAACCTTCTGAGCCATCCAGTCCCCCTTTCCTTTTATTTTATTTTTGGCAGCCTCTAATGACATTCAGGTATCCAAAGAATTGTATGCCAGAGGTGACGGGGGAACTTTCCTGTGATCTCTTCTCTGGAAGAAGATTTGGAGCATTTTAATAAAGTGGATTAAGGACTCGGACACAAAAGCAACCTGTTTCCCTCTGACGGAAGCTTTAATCTTCTCTCTGGGCTACTGACAAAGACTTTTCTTAAAGAAAACTTGGGAGCACAAAAGGAAAAATAAAAGAAAGAGTGCGTACACCCAAAGAGGTGCGAGATGTTGAAAGACACCCATGAATTGGAGCCAGTTGGGTGTTAATTGTGTTCTCTTTTCCAGGGGCCAGTTTTCCTCTTTCCTTGCCAATTTCAGATCAATGGCAGAGGCTGGTGAGCTGGGATGAGGAAGGAAAAGACTTTGATTAGAAAATCTTAGTGGTAAAAGAGATATTGAACAAACTGCTCAGTCGATGCGCCACTCAATGACAACAATTAAAAGGTGAAACTTTTTCTTTTCCTTTCAAAGAAAGACACATCTGCTTTGCTGCAGGAAAATCTCTCTCCTTGTACCTGCACCCAACCTTCTCCTGAATCTATTCAATTTTAAAAAAGGATGTGACCTATATAACTGACCCACTTTCGTGCTGCTAAGTACATGGTATAAAACGACCATGTATTTAAAAGGATACAGACAACATTTTGGCTACAAGGTTTTTGTTAGGAAAACAAAATAGAGATTTACAAAACGTAGTGTTTATGGAAATAGTTCCATAAATGTTTTAAGAAAAACTAAAATCCTTTCTGCACCATTGGAAACCTAAACATAATTGCTTTATACTCAGCTGGTATGAATCTGGCTAGCAGCATTCAGTTGGGCTGAGTTAGCCTAACTGACCCAACTTCCTTGGTTAGCGAAGACACAGAAAGTGATTCTAAGTAGAATACCATGACACCCAGCTCTTAGCACTTTTTATCAGAAGATCTCAAAGTGCTGCACATTATTTAGTGTATTTATCCTCACAAGAAAGCCAAGTGCCATTACCCCCATTTTACAGATGGGAAACTGAGGCAGGTGGATTAATTGCCTTGTTCCAAGTGACATCATAACCTTAAAGCAGAGCAGAGAACCCAGAGCTCCAAGCCCCAAAGCTTGTGCCCCTGACCATCTTTCCTCTCCCAACCCAGTTGTTTTTATTGTCTAAGCTTTTCAGGGCTGGGCCCAAGCTTTTGTTCTGCTTGTACATCACCTGGCATGGTGGAGTCCTAGTTGATAACTGGGGCTCCTAGCACACATGCAAACACACAGCAAGTAAATAATTTTTTTCTCCACTTTGCTAGTCACAAAAATTAGTTAGATGGGGACATTTAGGATTTTCCCTTTGCATCCTTTAGCTATAGGGATCCAGACCTGCCAGAATCAGAGCATATCAGGTGTACTATGGATGGTTCAAACTAAGATCTGATCTCGTAGCAACTTATGCATGCATGAATCCTTATTCACATGAGTAGTCCCACTCAAAAAGAGGGATGTTAAGCACCTTTGCAACACATTTGCAGGCTCGGGCTTGGGTGAACTATGAAATTCAGAGTAGTGTCCATCTCTTCCCTGTATTTTGGTTTGGATCAAAGTCAGTGGAGTCTCTTGAGGATAGACCTTGTCTATCCTGATCTGAGTCAGGTGCAGTGTTGTCTTAGCCCGCTGCTCAGAAAAGGTCTCTGAAAGGCATCCGTGTGTATGGCTTTTGCCTGTCCATTTTCAGAGGCACCGTATGTGCCAAGCAAGTCATTAGGCCAGCTACACAACCACAGACATCACAGCAACATGAACCAGTGAGAGTCCTGGATTTCTTCTGATGCTTGCATTTAAGCTTGTAAATAATGCTTATGGTGAGAGGAGGGTTAGGGAAATTCCATATTCTATCTCTTGCAGTTGGAGATGCACCGCAGGCCCATACACAGGAATTGATGTGGGATTTGCTTTTTTGGTAAATGTGGACTGCAAGAGTGCAAGCGCACCCCTCCCCATGGTCCCTCAAGTAAGCGTGCTCCAGCCAGATGGGGGAAGACAGGAGCCTCTCTGCCTGAGCCTCCCTCCCCCATGCTCCAGCCTTCTCCCCACCCCGGGTTTTGAGAGTTAAACTGTGTTCCCTGTTTCTCTTAGCTTTATTTTTTTTCCAACTGTGTGTTACATTTAAACACCTCACACAAAGGAACAAGGATTGTTCACGCTGCTGCTTCCCTTGTTCCTCTGTAAAAAAGAGAGAGAAAACCCCTGCAGGTGTAACAGAGCAGCTATAAAAGGGGAAACAGGAGCACAGAGCTGAGTGCTGGGAACAGAATAGCCGTCAGAGGGCTGGGCACTCTTCTTGCTCATGTATTTCGTGGCATTCACTGCCCTTCAGTGACTGCTGCTGGCTCTCTAATGTCCTTTCTTTTGCAGCTGATAGGGACTAGGGGATGTCAGGTTGCTTTTCTTGCACATGCTGTGCAGTGGGGTTTCCCAGTTTTTGCCCACCAAGAGGTTTCATGGCACAGGCCCAGTGATAGCACCTCTATAATCAGAATGTGGAGGGGCTGTAACTTTTGATATGGGCAGTCAACTTGCCAAGACTATTGTCCTCTCAGGCAGTGCTGGTGCGGATGGAGCACTTCAGTGCTGGGACTCCTCACCATCTGGCACTTGTCATCTCAGAATGTAAGCTCCTTGAGGCTCGGGGTTTTTGCCTTTGCATGTATTTTTACAGCATCCAGTCCAATGGGGCCCTGATCTTGACTGAGTTCTCTGCACTGTAAATAGGAAGCAATAATATTGCAGTTTCAGCAGACAGTCCCCCTATACTGAAATTAGGGTGACCAGATAGCAAGTGTAAAAAATTGGGATGGGGGTGGGGGTTGTGGTACTATTTTTCATAAAAATATTGTTATAATTTTGGCATACCTAAGATGTGGTTTATGCAAGATGGGCCAACTAAGTTATCATTAGAAAGGGTGTGATTTACTGAATGAGATTACCCTATTTGTATATTTCTGTATCTGAAGTTAGAAATATTGACTATGTATCAATTACAAAAATGTTTACACCTGGGGAACTCCCACCAGACAAAATACATTCAGTCTAGCGGGTTAGTTAATGAACCATTATGGGGAACAATAGGAGTTTGAAGCAGCTAATCTCCCACCTTCCTGAGAAGGTTCTTAGGATGCTACAAGCAACCTCTAACTCCTGACTGCTTTCATATTGCAGGGTCATGTCATATTGTCACCTGGTACTGAACACTGTCATGGACTGCTAGTATTTTTCTACTAGTTGGGGGCATAGGTGAAAGTAACTTAAATTTTGTATAGTACTGTCGTATCTCAGCCCTCCCCTTAGTGGGCACAGGGCAGGGAGTTGGGGTAGGAGTGGTTGTAAAATGAGAGTACCTATAAGTGTGGGATGGAATGTGGGGGACTCAGTGCAGTGGGTTGAGGTGGATGTGGGTGTGTGAGTTCCGGCAGGGAGCTGGGTTGTGGGGAGCCTCAGGAGTCAGAGCAGGAGTTGTGGGTGTGGGGGGCTTAGGGCAGGGGAAGGAGGTGCAGGAGTCAGAGAAGAAGGTGTGGGGAGCTCAGGGCAGAGGGTTGGAGGGACTCAGGGCGGAGGCTGTGGCCACCGCACTGCCTGGCCACCAGATTCCAGGGCTGGCCGCCTAAGTACCAGAGTTGGTGGGGGCAGCAACTGCACTACCCAGCTGCCCAAGCATCGGTGCTGGTGTGGGCGACCACTGTGCTGCCCAGCTACCTGAGCAACTTGGTGTGCTGTGGCCATGCCAACCTGGGGGCTGTGGGTGCCCACTTGATCTTCTCTCCACAGCTAACCAGTGCTGGGGCTGGGGGTCAAGGGTGGTGGTGGTTTGAGCTTCGGTGGTGGAGGGAGCAGAAGCGGAAAGGTAGGCCACCCATGCCCAGCACTGGCATAGGAACCGTACCTGTGTACGGTGGCTGACAGCATCTAGAGCAGTGATGGGCAATCTAGACTAGTGAGTGGGCCACATGCATGGCCCTACTTCATCTCAGTGGGTTGCCAGATTGTCCTAACCAAGACAGTCTCCTGGGATAGGGTAGTTCTGATAACTGTGCTTGTGTACCTAGAATTTGTGGAATGTGCTGATCGAACTGGAGCAGCGCTTTGATTGGATGCAGAGCGAGTGCATGATTCTGTTAGTCAATATCATGTACAGTCGGCATGCACCTCACTTCATGTGCCCTTGCTTTATGTGCGTGTCTTTTTAGTAATACCAGCAGGAAAAGAACTACATGATTGAAACCCGTGGAATCTGGCAACCCTGCATGTGGGCAATGGTAAGCAACACATCTTGTAGGCCACATGTAGTCACAGGTTGTCCACCACTGATCTAGCGCCCCCACCCCCAGCTGGCCACTCTTGTACCAGTGGGACACACTGGCTTACTTTCACCTTTGGGTGGGGATCAAGCTGGGAAACAAAAGATTCCCACCATATGCAAATCCTATTTAAGGCTGGGGAGTGAGATATCCAAGGTTGTTGGTTTTTTCTTCACTAAATCTCCACCCAAGATGACTGTTCTAAACACCTAAAACTGAACTGGGGACAAAAGAACTGAAGATGGAAAAGGTCTCTGGTCTGTGAAAGTAGTGCTTCAAACAACATTTAGGGTGAGAAATTACTACCCGTAGCCAGTTTCTATAGTGTATTAAGCTTAGTTTGAGTGTTTGTTTGATTTGCTCAATAATCTGTCAATCTGTTTGCTATCTCTTGTGTTTATTTACAATCTATCTTTTATAGTTAATAAACTTATTTTGTTTTCACCAAACCCATTCGGTATAACTCATAATGGGGGAGGAGGGCCCCAAAAAGCTGTGCATGTCTTTCTCCACATTGAGGGAGGAGGTGAACTTCCATGAGTTGAGGCCAGGAATGGACAATAAGCCAGACGTGACTTTTCAGGGTTACCCCTGGTTGGTCACTGTGCTTTGCTTACTTCAGCTTCTGTAGGTATGGCCGCTTACGGCTCCTGTTTGCCATGGATTGCTCTTCCTGGCCAATGGGAGTTGCGGGAAGCAGTGTCCCAGGCTGTGCTGCTTCATGCAGTTCCCATTGGCTCGGAATGGTGATCCTCAGCCAATGAGAGGTTCAAGCAGCTTTACCTGCGGAGGCACAGGTAAATAAAGTGCTGGTAGCCCACCAGGGCCTAACTGGTGAAAGACTTCTGGCCTGCAGGCCACTTGTTACCCACCACTGGTTTGTGCTATGCGGATCTCGGGGCACCGTAAGACAATGAAATGTCGGGATATGTACCCCTGTATGGGTATGCACTTGAATGCTAGACAATTCCTTAGTGGAAAGCCTTCCCATGCAGTACTGATTTCCGTGTCTCTGTCTTTCTGCAGTTGTGTGTCCCTAACTATGTGTGTGCTGGAGAAGGCCGGAGGGTCTGGTTTGGCAGGACAGATGAGGGAGCCCAGCCTGGTGGAACAGGTGGGCTTAGTGAATCCCAGTGTATCAGGTGGCAACTTGGAGTGAGGGGGGGGAGGGGATAACCTGTCACTAGGCACTTTTATGAGAAAAAGCCCCGAATCTCAGGACTATCCCTATGCTATCAGGACATCCAGTTCCCTTAACAGAAACCCATGTTGCTGAAGTAGGTCTGGGTATCCTTCTCCCTCCTTCCCCCTGCACTACAGCTTTTCCTCTCCAAAGCCATAGGGCAAGCTTCCTTCCACCTTGAAGAGCACTAAAATTCTTTAATGAGCAGCTTGTTTTTGCTGTGTACCCCATACATTCCTGGTGCCTTGGTGACAGGTTTATAAAGCAACCCAGAGTTCCTTTTGCCACAAGCACACTTCTTCTCACTAAATCAGTGCTCTGCTTATCAAAACAAAAGCACAGTCTGGTAAAAAACTTGTTCCATTCTCGAAACCCCACCCATCTACAGTTCCTCCTCCACTCTAGGCCTCTCATTCTGATTGGTGGGAATTCTTCCTCTTCTCTGATTACTGCAAAGAGCAAGCCCAAGAGCTTTGTGATTCTTTGTGTCACACACACATTTGGTGTTGACAAACTGCATTGTTTTGTCTATAGAAAAGTATTAACTGCTTACATCTATTTTCTCAAAGACCGCACATGAATATTAAAAAGAATTTATGTCTGCAATGGCTTTGGGCAGTTGAGAAATCCATTATATGCTGTCATATCACACAGTGGTAATGTGAAAAGCTTGGAGTCCCTTCAATATTTATTAACAATACAAGCGATCTTCACCTTAAATACAATTGTTTTTCTTCCTGCACTTTGGTCACATTAAAAAAAAAATTCTACTGGTTTCTTTAATCCATTACTTTGTGTATATTATGATTTGGATGATGATTTACATCCATAAGAAATTTCATGATGGTAAAAGACGCCTGGTTAATTTCATTAATGAATTACAGTGCATTCTGTGATCTCTCCTATGCATACCTACATTTGAATGATATACACAGAGAGGTAACACATTTATTTGGACCACACAGCAGGTCTGACAGCACTCCCAGCCACTCAAGAGTACAAGCTAACTGCACACTCCTGTTCTCAGTCTTCCCTGCATCCCACCCCAGTCAGACCTGGAGATCAAACCACTCTGTATCAGGGATGTGAAAGATTAACCAGTTAATCGGCTAATTGGTAAGCATCACTCTAAACATCCCAGGTTAATGCAGAGGCTGGAGCAGCTCCCCACCCGCCCTGGGCAGAGGGCTGCACCAGCCCCACAGGGCCCCCTCCGGGTAGGGGTTGCTTTGGCTGTCCGGAGCGAGCAACGTGTCTGTGGCGGGTCTGGCCTGACCCCCACACTGCAGGTTACACGCTGGCACCCTGGGAGCGGGGCCAGCAGCTCTTGCCAGCTCTGCACCCAGGGAATTGACCTTGCTGTGGCATCAAAACCTCCTCCCCTGGAATGGGGCTGCCAGCTCTTGCCGGTTCCACTCCCCAGGAAGCCTCCTCTCTGGGAGCAGCCCCTGCCAGCCCCACTCCCGGGGAGGCTTCTCTGTGGGCTCTGCAGAATAAAGCTCATTTAAGATTTACACTGCAGAGCCAGCAGCGCGTGTAACCGCTGAGATTTTCCATTATATTCGCGGTTCCCTATTTAACTGCCTTTTTACATCCCGACTCCTTGTTCATTGCTGAATGGGGTCTGGTGCCAAGTTCCACACTGGCAGCCTCTCCCAGGGTTGCCTCCCCAACGTGTCCTGGGAGGTTGAGCTGTCTGGCTGCGTTCTGTCTCCTAGGCCGAACCACTTCCTTGGGCCCCTGCTGAGACTGCCACTCAGGACAGCGACCCTCCTCCACTGGACTGAGACCAGCTTCTCATCTCATGCTGGTTACTGAACAGCCCGCCAGACGGTAACAATGGGCAGTGGACACTGACCCAGCATCTTTGTGAACGAGGGCCCTACTCGGGGTGAAAGGCTGCATACCCATTACTGAGCCTCTGGAGCAATCAGTTCTCCCACATCTTCAGCGGTATCTGAAGAGAGATGACTATGTTAGTGATTTAGCTGAGAGCAGACATGCCTGCCACCAGCAGAAGTGGTGGGAGTCCAGCAGAAATGCCTGCCACCCCCTGCTATTTGCCCCAGGTTACAAGCAGGCCCCAATGGTCCAGATCTATGATCCACGTGTGACAAAGGCATGCTAGGAAATTGGTCAATGAGAAAGTCTACTGCCTTGCAGGACAGGGCCCACTGTACTGTAGCTGATGTGCGTTGTGCCCTGGGTAGGAGTCTGCAGGCCTGGTGCATGGAAGCCTACCCAGATGGGAAGGAGGAAAGGTAGCATCTGCTCTCGTGTATCCATAGAAAATGGGGAGCTGTGAGCCTTGGGGTGTCTGCCATCTCTGGAGACCTCAGCAGAGGCATCACTATTGCCTGCCTGTTGTAAGCATGTACAGAATGTGTGCCCTATGTGCATACAGGAGTATGTCTGTGTGTGAGCATCAATGTGTATGCATGTGGATGTGTGTGCACATATTACTGCGTTTGTGGGGTGTGAATAGGTGTGCCTATGGTGCACAGGTATGTATGATTTACGGCATGTGTATGCAGCTGTGCAAATGTATTGGTGCAAACATGCATTTAAGCAGGAGTCCACACTTCTGCAACCCTTTGCTACTCTCTCTCCATCCACAGCTCCCTGTCCTGCACTTGTGACATTATGATCATCTCCATGGCAACCGATTATGATGATATAAATAAGCCCTTACGACATCATATTGCACAGAGGAGAAGGAGAGAGAGATGCACCACAAGGGAAAAAGCAATTGTTAATATGCAGCCGATTGCAGATCATTCTGACTCTCCACAAAGGAAGCAATGACCTTAAATTACACGCAAATAAACAGGGCTTTGTTTAAGGTTCCTTATTGTATAATAATAATAATTAATAAGAGGAGTTCATGGCAGGTCTCAGAAATTCCCTTTCTATGAGCGTTTTGTGGTCCATGTGGTACAAGGCTCAGTGCTGCAAACTAAACCCATCAGAAACTTTTATTACTAGTCAAACAGAGTTAAGACTGTTAGAAAAGCTTAGAGCCAATGGGGACACATTGATTTTTTTGTTTTGCAAAGTTTTTATTTATTAAAATGTTCTGGATACGGATTAACTTCCTTGGCTCCACATTGATTGTTGTGTCACCCGCTTTCAAGGGGGACTGCGGGCACTTTGATAAATGGGTGGAAAAGGTTGTGATAAGTTTTTCCCCAGCTTCTGCAAGCACCTCTGTGTGTTTTACTGAGATGCAATTTTGTGACCTAGCCCAATGCTGCTCCATGGTGAATAGCCATAGATACTGTCCCCGACACCCCTTAAAGTTGCTCCTTGTGGGATTTTACCCTCTCCACACTTACTATTGTGCTGGAAGCACATCAGTGTCACAAAAGACTGTGCCACACCAACCCCCCACTCACTAATAAATCCTGTGCTAGAAGTCATTGCCCCTTTGCAGCTCCCTAATATAGTGGTTTTCAGCCCCTAGTACGTGACACCTCTGTTTCTCAATCAGCTGAGTGTTTGATGTGGGGCTATAAGTGACCAAAGTAAACTGTTCCCTCTTCCCTGTCTGTCCCTCCCAAGCCAAGCTCAGCCTGCTGATGGGTACCAGGCTGAATCAATACGCTGCACCTCATGGCTTTATTAAACACATTTATTCTCTTCGGATGTCTGCACAGAATGAAAGCCTCCTGTCCTATGTGTAAAACCTGGGATGGATTTTTCCCAGGCTGCCCCAGCTTTGAATGCTGCAAAATCCCTGCGCAGAATTGAGAGAGGCTATTCCTTCTGCTGCCTACAGATAACGAGAGCCCTGCGTGGATGCAACGTTGGTATCTGCATCTGCAAAAACGATCTGCGGTTATCTGCATCCACATCTGTGGATGTGGATGCCCACGGATATAAAGCGGAAAACCACACATTGGCAGGGTTTTAGAGACAAAATTTGCATCCTCATCCATAAAAATGAGCTGTGGATATCCCGATCCATATCCACGGATGCAGATACACATGGATAGAAAGCAGATAGCCACGGATTTTTGCAGGACTCTACAGATAACTCACCTTCCATTGACTCAGGCCTGTAACCTAGGGTCAGAGTTAGAAGCAAGGATTTTTCAGTTCCTAGACTGTATCTAGCTGATAGAACATCTGTCTTGGCCAATGAGCAACTGGGCTAGCCAACTGGCTGCACTTGTTTCCTAGAGTCGGAGCCACAGCTGAATAGCAAGAAGCTATTGAGGCAGCAGCAGCGCTGCAGTAACTCTCAGCCAGAGATGGCTGATTGAAGCAGTCCCCTCTCCACACAGAGTGCACTTGATCAGAAATATAAATACGGTTAATCCCCTGTGCTAATACCATCAGCTTTGATCATCCTTCCCCATTATCACCCCCTCGCTGTTAATGAAAGTGATAGCCATGGGGGAGAGGAGAGGGGAAACTGGCCTAATCAGGATGCCATTGGAAATGCTGTGACTAAACTGACAGGTCTGGAGATAAGGGAGCTGGGAGAACCCCAGAGAGACAGCATTAAATAAGCACTTTTGTTCATTTGTTGACAAAAACTAAAACCAGCCAGACTAGCCCAGCTGCCTGCTGACAGCCTTGGTACACTGCTTCTGGGGACCCAAGATCAAGGCTTGAATCTGACCTCCTCTAGGGCATCTGCCCTGATTTTCCAGCATCTGTTCCTCATCAAGCTGGAGCCACAGGCAGTGTGTATCCAGAGTTCACTGGAAGTGGTGGTAGTAATGATGCCAAGGGGTGAGATTGTTCGTATTTGCACACAGTTCTATGGGTGCTGCATCAACCAATGCATCCAGGTGAGTGCTTTTGTTTCCATCCGATTGCACTAGATAATGTGGCTTCCAGAGCCAATCTAGATACCTTACACTTCCTGGCCAAACAGGGGCTGGAAGCTGCAAAGGGTACAAAGGCTGCCAAGCTGGTAATGGGCCATGCATTCTAATAATGTTCCTCGTTAGCCAGTGATGGCTTCTAGAAGGGTTCTGGGGCAATTCAGGGTCTGCCTCAGTAGGAGGCACTGAGCTTCCAGGTCTCTGCTACTGTGCCCCTGGAACTCCTGGGCTATGTCTACACTCGCGGCTTCTTGCGCAAGTAATATGCAAATGAGGCTGAGCATGGAATATTGCTGAGCCTCATTTGCATATCTAATGAGCCACCATTTTTTTCAGAAGAGGCTCTTGCGCAAGAAGGAGCGTCTACACTGCCCCTTCTTGCGCAAGAAAAACCCTCTTGTGCAATACCGTTCTTCCCGAAAAGTAATAGGTGTAATGACATTGCGCAAGAGGGTTTTTCTTGTGCAAGAAGGGGCAGTGTAGACGCTCCTTCTTGTGCAAGAGCCTCTTCTGAAAAAAACGGTGGCTCATTAGATATGCAAATGAGGCTCAGCGATATTCCACGCTTAGCCTCATTTGCATATTACTAGTGCAAGAAGCCGCGAGTGTAGACATAGCCCTGCACTCTGCACATCTGGTCACCGCTTCTTCTCAGAACCAGTTCCTGCACACAGGAACATAGAGAGGATTTGCTCTTAAAGGGGCCATGTGCAAATACCTGGGAACTACTGATGGTGTACTTGGTCCAGTTCCTTGAAAAGATTTCTTGTCACTGCAGTGACCTCCTTTGGCTTTGACTGACAATAGTGGAGAAAGTTTCTGTGGGGAAGGAATGTCCAGTCTTCCATAGAAGTGGTTTGGGGAATAGGGAGAATTAACAGGGGTCCTTAAACTTTGCCAGGCTTCCATACAGTAACAGTACTCCTCACTGATCATTCAGCTACAGAGCAGGCATTACTGAGAAACAAGTAAGGGCTGAAGTGGGCTTGTTCACAGTGATTCAGGAAGATGGTCCATTATTGGAGGCAGTGATTGTGTGCTCCAGAATTTAAGTTTTCCTTTGGGAAAAAAATTCAAATCTCTACCTTTTATATCTGAAGAGAGAAATCTGACATGAGCGTAACCAAAGAAATGATGTGTACCTGAGTTTGCAGAGAGCCTGAAGCTGTAGCTCTGAGAGCAATGCAGACTTCCTTGTTTGTATTGCTGGCATATTGACTCTGAAGTCCAGTGATTATAGTTGAGGATATGTCTACACTACCACCCTAGTTCGAACTAGGGTGGTAATGTAGTCAACCGGAGTTGCAAATGAAGCCCGGGATTTGAATTTCCCGGGCTTCATTTGCATGTTGCCGGGTGCCGCCATTTTTAAATGTCCGCTAGTTTGGACTCCGTGCCCCGCGGCTACACGCGGCACGAACTACATGTGGTACGTTCAACGAGGAGTAACAGTAGTTCAGAATAGGAAGCCTAGTCTGAACTACCTAGTTCGTGCCGCGTGTAGCCGCGGGGCACGGAGTCCGAACTAGCGGACATTTAAAAATGGCGGCGCCCGGCAACATGCAAATGAAGCCCGGGAAATTCAAATCCCGGGCTTCATTTGCAACTCCGGTTGACTACATTACCACCCTAGTTCGTACTAGGGTGGTAGTGTAGACATACCCTTAATTGGTAACATTATTACCTATTTCAATGCCAATCAAAACAGTCCAGAAAGAAGAGGAGGGCTCATGTGACAGAGATATGAAAAAATCTATTGCAAGGGGTACCTCATTTTGATCTCATGCACGGGCAGAGCTTGGGTTGTGAGCAGAGTTTGAGAGATTACCAGCATTTTTTTTCCACTCTAACCTTGAAAGTCAACAGGCCAGAAGAGAGGACTCCAGAAGACCATCTGCATCCTATGAAGAGGGACACCAATTAGGAGGAGCCCTATGAAACTCAGAGGGGTATTTGAGTCATAGGGGGAATTTATTCTTGGGAACCCAGCAAGACGTGGGTTACTATTTTCAAAATCTACACATTCTGCTGAGACTGGCATCTGTTTTTTGCATCTCAAGTGAGTGTTGCTTGTTTGTGGATGGGCGCTGGAAGTCTACCACCATTTTTGCCTTTATTTCTCTGGAGCAGTCCCTGGCTATTTGCTGACCACTGTCATTTCTCTACAGTACATAAACAGGACATGCGGCTCCAAGTGCAGGCTTCTCTTGGTCCTGACAAGGAGCCTTTGCCTTGTTTGCAAGAGAGCATGCTAGGATTCAGAAGAGAGGCTTGGTCTCCATGGGCCATTCAATCCAGGGGCTGCCTGGAGAGACTTGCTGGAAGAGGGCCAAGCTGTGATGCTTTGTGTGCTACAGACACTTTTCCACTGAGAACTGGGCTAAGAGCCACCAGTTCATCTCACGTTGGCCACCAATCTGCCATCTGACAGCGACAACTTTCAGGCACAACCTATCTGGACTGGATTTAAGTCAGTGATGCTGTATATAGATATTAAATAAGTCTCTCTCTCTGTCCATTTTTAATATATGCATCACTGTAGTACTGAAGCATCAGCTGAGATCAGCCCAATATTTTCATTCCTGGCTGTTGCTTTCTCTGAGAAAGTCCCTGCCACTGGGGCTTCCTCTTCTCTTCCAGGCTGGCTTCTTCTTGCCTGTCGTTTCATCTTCTCACTTTCTGTTTGCAACAGCCGGCAGCTGCTGTAGGAAAAGGGCAAACTGGCTTAGACTCATTTCACGTGAGCAAGAGAACTTGCAAGAGTTGCACAAAGTCGTGGGCAGTGCAGAAAGGTCTTTTCTACCCAGCAGCTGGTCGGAGATAAAGAGAGCAGAATCTGCTTGAACCTTCGATAATTAAACTCTCTGCTGCTGCAGAGCTGGCTGCCTGGCTGCCAGATAAATGCTGTTTCCCTTGAATTAGTGTGGAGCCAAAGTGACATCCAATGGCTGGTTAAGCTCATCAAACTGGCTGTACTCTTTGGCTATCCCAGGGGATGCAGTCCTGGCAGCTGTTTGCCAATGGAAAGGTGAGCAAGAATTCAAGGCACGTATTGCCCTGCTGAATTTATCACATCTGCAGTTCAGGTACTTTTAGACTTCCTGATGTCATAATCCTCCTTAATACAGAGCTCTTGGGGAAAGCTCTGAAATATGCATTAGACAGAGGGGGGTGTAATAAGACAGATATTGTATGTTAAATAGACACTGCCATCTGAAATTCAGCCCCGAATTTTGGATTGTTATGCATGAACTATTGCAAAACTGACACCCACAAAAACATTTCCCTTTTTTCTCTGACAAAAGCTTCCAGCAGAACCAGTTGCTTTAACTGAATAAACATTCCCCCACCATGTCTGCCACCTGGGCTGTGTCAGTGACAACCCAAAGCCAACGGTACGTGCTACACGCAAGTGAAGCTTTGATTTCCATCATCTGAGCTGAGAGAAGTGGACAATGCAAACACAAGGCTGAAAGGCCAATGAGCCAATGGCATTTTTAAAATCTTTCCTTTCTAGCCATCAAAGATGCTCCTGGAATCATATGCATGGAAATGAATATGATTTTATCTTGACAGGGTCCTCTTAAGTAAGCTCCATATTGTTCAAAACACATCATTCTGGTGATTTATGATTGCAATTGCACCCGTCGGAGGCATGGTGCTTGCTAGGTAGCTAAAGAAGGTCCCTGACCTCCAAGGCACGTCACTGTAAAGATAAAACAGGTGAAGGAAAGGATGAGTCAAGCAGCAAAAAGGACACCTACCAACTTGGCTGCTGGGTGCTTTTCCAAAACATATAATGATAATGGATTGGACTGTACCCTGGTCTAGTACACCCACACAGAGGATGGTGAGGAGTAAGAAAACTCCCTGCCTTTGTTACCCTGTGATGCTTTTGCATTCAACCCTACCACTAACGGATAGTGTCACCTCCTGCCCTGTAAATCTGGATGCTGGAAGTGTTGTGTGGCTGTGGCTCACAGCCCTGACACCCCCAGCCAGGGCTGAAGAGGCTGCTGTGCTACTTTTGACATTCCTTGGCACTGAGAGCTCACAGAGCTACGAGGGAATCCCAAGAAGTGCAGGGATCAGCTCTGCCTTCCCACAGCACGGCACTGTGGGATGCTCACCCACGTTGCTATCTGTCAACCGGGGAGCTAGGAACGTGGCCATAAAATGTCGACAATGGGAGGCAGAAAAAATGGTTTGACCAGTTTTCACTTTCAGCGACTTTTGTGTGTCGGCACCATTTTTGTCGCCTTACCTTCCCAATGTAGATGTAGCCTCATTGGGCAGGATCCTTCACAGAGCTCGAAGCGCTCAGTTCCTTTGTCGCCTTGGTGAAGGATGTCAAAGTGTCTTTTTCTCTTTTCTTATATCTTCCCAAAGCTCATTGACCCTGCTTCAGGAGGCAGACGGATTGCCTGGGAGTGCAGTCTCTTTCCCCTGGTGAGATCGTTATGTGGTCACCTTTCTCACCTTTCCTCACTTTCTCTCCTAATGGCTTTGTTCACCTTACATATAAATGTTCTTTTCTTTGTCTTTGGTCACATCTTGCCCAATTTACATTACACAGGGCCATCCCTAGGGTTGTGTGGGACCTGGGGCAATCCCCCCACTCCAATGCCCTGGCTATAGGCCCCATAGCAAGCATATTGCTGCAGGCCCCACCCCCATCCTACCTCTGCTCTACCCCTGCTCCCGTACCACCCTTCCCCAAGTCCTGCCCCTTGCCCAAAGCTCCCTACCTCAACCACAATTCAGTGGATTACCTAGGGGCTTGGCATAGGGCAGCAGCAGGGGTCAGACCCCTCTGCACTCACTGCAGCAATGGGAGCTGGAGCAACCTGACAGCCTGCTCTGCTTCCCCCACTGCCCTCTTCCTGGAATTGTGGTACTCAGCTTTCTGCCGCCGTGGTGAAGTGGAGTGCAGCAGGCTGGAGAGGGCGTTGGGGCGGGATGGAGTGGTGCAGGCTGCTGCAGTGATGTGTGGGTGGGGGGCTGATTCCTGCTGCTGTCCCTTGCCAACCCTCCCTCCAAGTAATCACCGGGGCTGCCCTGGGCTCTGCCGGATATTTGAGGGGACTGCTTCATGGCCCCCAGAGTGCAGGACCTGGGGCAGCTACCCCAAACTTCCCTATCAATGAGACAGCTTTGACATGACAGACACATTCAGTCACATTCCTTGGGCTGGAACAAGGGCTTAGGTATTGCTTCTCAAATATATTTTAGGAACTTATTTCTAGTTCCTATCTATAAATTCCTTTGTGGGTTCATTGTACATGCATCATGCAGGGATAGTGACATATTACCATGGCAACCACCCTGCTGCAGGCCCCACCCACCCTGCCACTGCTCCACCCCTTCTCCAAGCCCTGCCCCTTGTCTATAGCCCCTCTTCCCTGAAGTAATGTGAGCCGCAATGAGTGCCATATTAGTAAATATCACGACAATGATAAATTACATATAATGAGCATGTCAGGCCTGACAAGAGATGCTGACACAGAGTAGTGAATCACCAGTGGGGCCCTGTGTCACAGATTCACAGAAATGGGGGCACAGAGTCTGCTGTGGAAAGCAAAGTGGGGCTCCTTTTACTCAGTATGTCTGGTACAGGAGCTGGCTGGCCCTGCAAAGGAGTGGGGCTTGGCTGCATCCTTTAAAGAGACATCACAAATTAGGGTATGGCTAGACTGCAAGGCTCTATCAGCAAAAGATATGCAAAATGTGCTCCACATTTTGCATATCTTTTTCTGATACTTTTGTCAGAAGAGGCTTTTCTGAAATTTGGCCTGCCTAAACGAGGAATACAGGGGCTTCCGAAAGACCGCGTTTGCTCTTCCACAAAAAAAGGCAGTCTAGCCGTACCCTTACTTTCTGCCCAGGGGAACTGAGGAGCCTCTCCAAGGTTCTGACTCTTTGAGGCAGAGTGCCTTTCAGTGCACTCCCCTGAGGTAATGCAGCAATACCGCCACCCCTGGCTCAGGGCTGTGGCTAAATGCCGTTATCTACCCCAGAGAAAGGACTACACAGTTATGCTTGGCATGATGGGTTCAAAGCTTGATTTAAAATAAATGGTTCATGATGGAAGAAGCCAGTAGAAGGGGAGTCAGGCTGCATGGGACACAGGAAGAAGGAAGCTGTTCCAGGCATGACCGCAGATGCAGAGTTTATGGGTGGGAGGAGGAGAAAAGTGTTCTGAGCCCTGTCTGGAGGTGGCAGAGCATAGAGTACAAGTGGGCAAGGTACAGAAGGAGGGGGCAGCTGAACTATAAGTAGGTGTGACACCATGTAGAGCAGTGATGGGCAACCTAGACTAGTGAATGGGCCACATGAGTGTCACTCCATCTCAGTGAGCCGCAAGGTTGTTGTAACCAAAATGGTCTCCCGGGGTAGGGTAGATTTGCTAACTGTGCTTGGGTACCTGGAATTTGCAGGGTTTGTCGTTTGAACCATAGCAGCGCTTTGATTGGCTGCAGAGGAAGCGCATGGCTCTCTCTGTTGTGTGCAATCAGTATGCACCTCACTTCACGTGCTTGATGTGCCGGTTAGTTTGGTTATCCCAGCAGGAAAAAAACTATGTGGATGGAAAACAGGGGAATCTGGCAACCCTGGGCATGGGCAACCATAAAAAAATATTTTGTGGGCAATACGTGCAACCTCTCGTGCCACAGGTTGTACACCACTGATGTAGAGCCTTGAAAGTGAGGAAGAGGAGTGTGGACCTGATGTGGAATGAGGAAGGAAGCTGTGTTGCCTGAGGGATACAGATCAGTTCTGTGGTTACGGGGCATAAACAAACAGGTGCTGAATAATCAGCTTGTATTTAAATATTTAACATAAATAAATCAGCTGAAAGTATACATGTGTAACACATGCCAGTCGAATTTGATGCTCATAGCTGTGTGTGTCTGCAAATCCCTCCCTGTGCATGCATGCACACACATACCCTCTACAGGGATTGGACATGTGCAGATCAGGTACACTTTAAAAAAATATATAGTCCCTAGCTTTCATCTTAAACTTAAAGGGACAATGTCCGTATATTTGCCATGCTTTAAAAAATAATTCACTTCCTCTTTTGGTTTTCTGAGATCTCACAAGAAGATGAAACAGTTTGCCTTATCAAGAACTTTCCCTTCCATCTTCTATGCACAGTACATTAATTTCCAGGGTTATTCTACATGCGGGACTGAGCACCTTCACTACCTATAGCACAACTGCTTGTGAGTGCTGGGCTGTGCAGATGGGTGCATTATGAGAGGCTTGCTCATGAGTACCAGCCTCCTGGTTTTTTGTTTTGTTTTCAAGAAAGAAAAAAGGCAGCGAAGCATTTGCTTTCGCACAAAGCAGCGGTGTACAATTGAACGTGCCTATTTAGATCTGTGGATCAAAACTTGTCTTCCAAAAGCCATTTCCTAATGGTGCTGATGGGTTTGCCCCTTGCTCACACTGATCAGTGGGGCATTCACAGGGGGAGGATCAAACTGGAAGTAATTTCTTTGATTTCCTTTGTTGTTGTCAAAACTGGGAAAGAACTTGACACCTTTCAGAGGACCACTTGGCCGCAGGTAAAGCATGTTTCAGCGTGTAGAAGTGCCAATTAGAGCTGATTATACACTTACCCTGGCTGACCTGCCTTTGCATTAAAATGTTGAGCAGAGTCTGCTCTGTTCGTGCAGGACAGATGGTTTGTTCCTCTCAGTCTCTGATATTGGAAGTTCACTAGTTTAGGGGGCTGGAGCACTCCTGAGCTAAAGGGGGTGTTCCCAAGAAGCCCCTTTGCTAACAGAATGCCAACAGAAACGTCAGTGCTTCCTATGAAGCTGTCACACTGGAGTGGACCCATGTACCATCGTGGCCAATATCCTGATTCCAACAGCATTCAATGCCGCCAAGTGCTGAGAGGAAGAGGCCATGACTTTGCTTGATCCGTTGTAAAATAACCTCCCTGGATGGGAACTTTCTTCCTAATTTCTGCCAATTAACTGTTTCTTTAAATCCTCTCGGCTGTAACTGTAGCTATTCTCATTATCCAAATAAGTATCTAGTGCTTGATACTCTCATTACCACAGAGTCACATCCTCAGAGTGTGCCAATCGACATAACTCCATGGAAGTCAGTGGTGCTATGTTGGTTGACATCAGCTCAGGATATGGCCCATCATTATTCTTCTGTTGTGCTGAAGCATTCATATGCGTTTAAGAAGGAGGAGGAGGAGGGTTGGCTTGTTGGACCCCTGGCAAAATGGAGGCCCCAGGCTCTGCTCAAGTAAGAGGCAGGGCCTTGAGTGGAAGAGGCCAGCCCTCAGCATGGCCTGGAGCATGCCGTGCCCTGGTCTCCAGCACGTGCTCAATGCCACCCGCTGCACTCTGGAAGCAATTTAAAGGGCCCGAGGTTCAGACCGCCATTGCTCCTGTGGTAAAGACAGCAGCTAGGAATGGGCCCTTTAGAATCACCAGGCACTGGGGCAATTGCCTATCCTTTCCCTCCCTACCCCCCATTGGGGGGCCTGTATTTAAGTTCTTCTCTCAGCATACTTGTGCTAGCTAAACTGACTTTGTACCTTCCACTCCACTGGCAAAATGCCTGGGTATAACAAACCCAGCGACCTCCCAGTTAGATCCCTGGATTGATTACACAGCAGATGGTGGCACTGTAGTTGTTTTTGATAGCTCTGTCAAGAGCAACAGCAGTATTAACACCTTCCACTCCCCTGGTGCAGTGCATGGCTGTGGAGAGCTTGACGAGAGAGACCTCTTTTTTGCCTTCCTGTCAGTCTTCCCGCAAGCGAATGGTAGTTTTATTCTTTTGGGGGCAGAGAAACTAAATCATGTTGGTCTGGAAAAAGTGCCAAACAAGATAAAGCTCAAAGAATAACCAGCAAACACCAACCTTCTGCTCGCCTGTTCCCTTGGTAACCATCACTTCGCCATTATGGTATTCAAAGGCAACTTCTAAACTGATCACAAAACCTAGCGAGGCACTATTCAGACTGGGTCAGAAGGAACTCAGAATGCATCTGGCTTCCTTTTACTCCCAGGGAATAGAAAGAAGCACAATTCGGTGAGCTGCAAAGCTGCCACCAGGCCTAGAGGGGCTCTAGCAGTGGGTTCTGTAGGGTTGTCCTGGGAAAGGGGCAGAATGCCAAGAATATGACATCTGATGGTGGCTTCTTCTGTGCCAGCATGGAGGGGGAAGATCAGGGCTGGAGGATCTGCCCATCATTCCTTTGTTGCGGGGGTGATGCAGCGGGAGCACAAATGAAGCAGTCCAGAGGCTTCAGAGGCAGGAGGCTTAGGGATGTGCTTCCTCTTGTGGTGCTGAGAGCTTGTGTTTAACACTTAGATTTACCTAACTCTAACACCATGGCCATTAGAGCCTTGCACGTGCTGCGGCTTGTGGCCCCCTGCAGTTCAAGGCTCAACCATGAAAATTAAAGGATATCGTTGGGCCTCTGCAGACACATGTCCAACAACAGCTATTGCACAGACTAGGAGAGCCCCACTTTGCTCCTTTCCCTCCCACATTTTGTGATGGGTGAATGACAGAAGCTTGGAATGGCCTGAGAGTAAGCACCCAGCCATTCAGATGCTGATCCATGCTTTCAAAACCCCTTGGGCTTGTGGCACTGCCAAGGACATCTTTCGAAAACAAGCTCTCTTATGAATTTCTGCTTCTGGGCATGCTGTGAACACTGGGGGAGACTTGTTCATTATAGGATTACCTTCCTGCCATTTGTGTCCATAAGCAGCCAGGGATGAGGAAGCAGAGAAAGGGATAAATATGGAGGAGACCAAAAGTTCACCAAACTTATCCAAACAAACTTTCAGGGTTTGGTCAAAGCTTCAGACAAATGTTCAGAGAGAGACAGGGTTCTTACTGAATTCCAGCTGATTCATGCCTTAGCTAGAGTGTGAGATCAGGCTCCTACACATAATACCATAACAGGGTCTTTCTCTACATCAGCAGACAGAAGGAGCCACTGATAATGTCCTGTATCAGAGGGGTAGTCGTGTTAGTCTGAATCTACAAAAGCGGTGAGGAATCCTGCGACACCTTATAGACTAACTGAAGTGTTGGAGCCGAAGCTTTCGTGGGCAAAGACCCACTTAGTCAGATGCACCTGACGAAGTGGGTCTTTGCCTATGAAAGCTTATGCTCCAACACTTCGGTTAGTCTATAAGGTGCCACAAGACTCCTCACTGATAATGTCCTGTGTAGCTGGTTCCCTTGGATTCCCATTCATCCTTGTGATTGATATCAGCAACCAACAGAATTGTTACTATGGCTCCTCCTCCTCCCTACTGGAACGGTATAGTAAATGCCCATGCTTGCACAGGTCTATAGTCTGACATACGGATATTCAACACATGTAAAGTACACATCCATATTTATTCATTAGAACATGCCCATTTAGAATAGAGGCAATGTCTGCTGGCACCAGTATAATGAAGAGTCTCTTACAGCATTTCTGCTAGGACACTTTATTCCCAGGGTTTATAAATGCCATGAATATGATGACACATCCTAGGAGAATGGACCCCAAAGTGTTGGGAGTGCCCGCTAGGGTGTGTGTGGAGGTGCGTTTGGGGAACTATGGTGGTCTCAGCTCCTACAGGGGGATAGTTAGATCAGGATCACCACCTAGGCCTGCTCTCGGCCTTGCCTGCAGGCCCTCTCCTGGCTGTGACCTCAGCTTCTGGCCCTAACTATGGGGCCCAATCTCTGGCCCCAGGTTCAGGCTAAGCTACAGTGCTGGCCCTGCAGCCATCTGTGGTTCCTGGCTTTCGCTCCCGATTGTGGTTCCTTGCACCTGGCCATGGTTCCTGGAACCCAGTTCCCAGCCCTGGCTCCCCACCATGGTTTTGGTCCCACACCCAGCTTCTGCTCCTAAGCACAGCTTCTGGGAGAGGATGTGAACCAGATAAGGGAGGCATGAGCAAAAAAGTTTGGGGACTATTGTCATAAGACAATGTTTCTTCAGGACATGGGAAAACAAGACATGGCCCAGATCCTCAAAAGCACCCAGGCACCTAACTCCCTTGGGCTCTAGTAACGCCCACTTGTAACTTTCAGAGAGACTGGCAAAAATTCATGAATGAAGCATCACATCCCACACATGAGTTAGGAAAGAGGCATTATCTCTATTTCACGCGCAATGAAAAGATAGCACTGAGAAGTGCCTTTCCAAGGGTCAGGCACTGAGTGACTGACAGCTTAGAACAGACCCCCAATCTCCTCCGACTTAGTTCTTTGCTCTAATTCCTCCTTTGGCCAGATTCATCCCTGAAGTAACTCTATTGTACTCAGCAGAGTTACAAGTGAGAGGCAACTAGGCTCCCTTTGGGTTAACTTGACTGGAGAGTGTACATCTTCATTTCAGTTGTGGAAGGTTACAGCAAAGGACTTCAGCGTCAAGTCAGGCACTAGAGGCATGAGTAGCTTGGAGAACCATGCAAAACTGGCATGGCTTTGGGTATAATTACAAATGCCAAACTCCAGCGCTCGGTTCTGGTTCCCTGAGTTTCAGCTTTTGGAGTGACCCTGGGTGATTTATGGTTTCATGTCAAAAACACACACAATTCATGGTTTCCCCTGTCCATGAGAATGCTAATCTGCATTTGTCACTTGAGTTTGCAACCTGGGAGTCTGTTTAGATTCCCAACACCTGACAATGAGCTATTGGCTGTAGCCAAGGTTGCTTTGTTTTATTTATGCCTGGCCAGTAGGTTATGACAATTACTTCTTGATTCATGAGTGTTTATTGAAACACTTGGTCTTTGGAAAAATGTTCACTAAACCTAAGGCTTCATAAATATTTACACAATGGCTACTTGGGCCACACCGGGTGTTTTATTTGTTATGTGACATTCATTATTCCCAGTCACGGGGCAGAAACAATATTGTGTGTGCAACCATGGGCCAACCTTTGGCTGCTTTGTGCAGCTGCTCTGATGCAAAGTCTGTCCCGCTGAAGCACTTATACAACCCCCATTACTGAAGAATCTGAGTTTCTTCCACTCTTCAAGGCATTTATCCTCACAACCCGTCTGGGGAGAAGGGAAGTGCTGTGATCCCACTTTAGAGATGAGGAATCGAGGCACAGAGAAGTTAAGTGCTTTGCCCAAAATCATACAGGAAGTGTATTGCAGAGCAAGGACTTGACTTCAATTCTCACCAGTCCTGGACTAGTACCTAAACCCGGGCCCATCCTTCCTCTTTGTTCCTATGTCTGGAAGATCCAGCTCCTGGAGGATGTTCCCTGAACAGGGCACTCCTTGGTGAGTACAGAACCACCTTTGTGGCTCTTCTGCCACTTGCCTGCCCAGCTCCTGGCATGGATGCATGGGCAAGGTGCCCTGTCAATCCCATGAAGAGCATCTTGGGGTCTGGGGACTGGCCACAGGCAGAGTAACGCCATGATTGAGGGAGCACAAAAAGTCTTGGTTTCACCCACAGCTGTGTCAAGTGCATGTTGGGCTCGACCAAAGACCTGGTCTCCCATGTCCTAGGTGGCCAAACACACTCTAGAAAGAGCTAATGGTGAATGACTAGCAGGAATATTAGGCTGAAAATGATTTGAAATTTTCTTCTGCATAGTGGACCAGCTAGAAAGTGGAGTTGGTGTAAGAATAACCCTGAACGGGGAAAAGCAGGGAAATCTGCCACAAAAATGTCCCTACAAAGAACAAATCAACCCACTCTGTTTTGCAATAATGAGGCGGAAGCATTAGTGAGCAGAGAACAATCAGAAGTAAACTGGGCTTTGCTGCCACCATTTGTATGCCTAAGAAGCTCTTTATGGCAAGCAAACAAACAAACAAACAAACGGGAGGGACAGCAAAGAATTCCCCTCCCCAGCCCTGCTGTCTGAGATGTCATCTGGAGCCAAAAGCTTAGCCAATTTCTATGGAAGGAGGATGGCAGTTGGTGTATCTTTATCACACTCTGTTTCATGCTTCAGCAAGCTCTCTGCCTTTCGCAATAGTAGCAATAGCAGAGATGCCAACCTGTCTAAGAGGGAACCGGGAGGTCTGTGCGGATGCCTCTGTTGATTCAGGGAAGACTCCTTGGGGGGTTTTCCAGAGTTGTCAGATGGTTATTTTCCTCCCCACTCTGCCTTGAGCTGAGACATTCTGTAGCCTGTTCCTTTTGGCAGCTGAAAGGTCACTGGCTTTGTGTGTAGAAGATTTATCTGGTTCATCAGCTTCTCTACTTTATAATGAGCTTTATTCTTTTAGCTGTTTCTGGCAACTCCAGCCCACGGTCCTGAGCCATGAAGAAAAAATTGCTTTAAAAGGTGGAGCGAGAGTGTCACGTCACTGAAGGGAAACCGCAACCCAGTTTAGGGGAGGTTGAACTATGTGGGATTCTAGCCTCTGGGGCTACAAGCTAGATCTTTTAGAACCTCTTTTAGGGGATTGGGAAGGAATTTCCCCCACAACAGATTGGCAGTGAGCTTGAGACGTTTTCACTTTCCTGTGCAGTATGGGGTGTGGATCTGTGATGGAGTTCACTAAATCCTGAGGCCCCCAGCTGGAGGCCTTGTGTTCCCGCCACACCCTGCTCCAGAAAAGGGCAGCAGAGAGGTTCTCTGAGCTGTTTAGAGCAACTGCTTGGGATGCAGCCAATCAGGATCCAACAAGCTAGTACAAACTGAAATGCTAGGGCAGAGCAAGTCCCGTTTGTTGCTGGATCTGGAGGAGAGGAGATAGTAGTCTGGGCTGGCTGCTGGGACACCACCGGAGAGGGCACTGAAGTAAAGGTGAAGAAGGTGCTGGGCCAGGGGGAATGATAGCAATAATGTAGATATTTAAAGAGACATTGAAGTCAGTTGCTATCTGCGTGGTTCCTGAGCTGGGACCTGGAGTGGAGAGTGGACCAGGCTCCCTGCAGACTCCCATGGAGGGAAAGTGGCTTAGATAGTGAGGCACCCCAGAGTGGGAAACTGAATTACAGTGACCCACCTGAAAAGCCGGGGTCAAAAAGGCCCCAAGGGTGAAGATGTTGGCTCCCAGGAAGGAGCCCTGGGACACCGTTCTATTCCAGTGCAGGGACAAACAGAGAGACATTACCAAGGGCCCCCGTTGGACTCGTACCCTGGAATGGGTTTGCCTTGTTATGTTAAATACAAATTGGTGTCTCAGCCCTGCCAGCCAAGTCACACACAAAGTGCTACCACAAACAGAACAATAGAGTGCAGGCATGTGCACTCTGCCGAGGGACTTGTAAGAAGTGACTGCACCCAGTTTCACTGGACAAAGTAGGGTGGGACCTTGGGTAAAAGAGGTGGGAGTGGGGGGCTAGTATCCCCCAGCCAGCTCTTCAACGCCACCTGACGCATGCCACTCAGGGCTCTGGCTGCTGCCATTTCCACTGTAGTGGCAGCCAGGAGGCTGCAGGCCCTTGTAAATTGCTATACTCTGGGGCATCTGCCCTCTTTGTGCCTCTCTACTGGTACTAGACATGAGACTTTCCTGACTAGACACTATTCATGATAATGGTGACTGGTCCATCTGGCTGGGAAAGTTGGCCACTCTATCATGTGATGGGGCAAAGGGGGTGGAAAAGAGTGAATGTGGGGTGAGGTATTTGGGGGAAGAGGCAGCACGGGGGTACGGGAGGAGCGACTCAGGGAAAAGGGACAGATAGGGTGGGGCCTCAGGGGGAAGGGCAGTGCTGGAGGTGAGGCCATAGTTCAGGTGCTGATGGGCACCCACTTTCAGAGACCTTCTGCCACTCATGGTATGGAGGTGGGCAGTGATAGGCAGAAGGTCAGATTAGATGATCGACTGGTCCCTTCTTGAACTTAATTCTGTGACTCTCTACACTGCTCTTTAGAATGTTGCTGTTGGATACTAGGAATATCAATGAGTAGTCGACTAGATGATTAATTGATAAGCCTAGGCCTATCGGTTAATCCAGTGGTCCCCAACCTTTCGAGGTTGTCGGGCGCCAGGGGGCGTGGCCGTTTGCCTGCCGGGCGCCAGGGGGCGGGGACACTTGCGCCCCGGTGGCGCCCCCCCCCATAGCTGCATGCCCGGGGCCGGCACTCCCCCCGCCCAGCGCCGCGCGCCCGGGGCCGGCGCTCCCCCCGTCCAGCGCCTGGGTCTGGCGCTCCCCCCGCCCAGCACTGCGCGCCCGGGGCCGGCGCTCCCCCCGCCCAGTGCCATGCGCCCGGGGCCGGACTATTCAACACTCCTCTTGTGGACTGGCTCTCACCTGGCACTCCACACTGCTGCCTCTGATACAGAGGCAGCAGCACAGAGTGGCAGAGAACTCTCCAGAAGTGGGGCTGGAGTGCACTGGCTGCTGGCCACACCCCCGGGGACTGTGGAATAGTAGAGTAACCGATAAGAATTCATGAGGTTACTCAACTGTTCTATTACTTGACATCCCTATAGGATACTGGAACATAGAGGAAATTGGTAGCAGTGTAACACAAGGAAATTATCCCTCAAACTGGTTCAGACGCCCCAAGCCTGCAGCTCAAATCACCACAAACAAAATTCAGAGTAGCCCATTTTGGTTCAGTTGTGGGGCCAGGGTCCATGCCATCCTTAGAGGACGTAGCCCTTGGAAAAGATGAGCGCTGAGCACCAATGTTCCCTCTAATTTTTTCCATCCATATGTGGAATACATTTTGTTATGTGCAATGGGGTATGCGTGGCTGTGCACCACCAGGCTATGGGTGCTCTGCTAATCAGCTGGGTGGCATTTGAATCTCTCCTGGGCAGCCACCCAAGCACACAGCTTCCAGGGAAACACTGCTCATGTGGCTAGACACAGAAGAGGATTTGGGCCAGTCCATTATCTAACCCCTCTGAAAAATACTTACTGCTTTATTGACACTAACAAATTCACCCAATGGCACCCTGTGAGATGGCTGCCAGTAGTCTTTATTTTGTATCTGGGGAAATTTTGCCAGGGGGTTTAAGGTCAAAATATGCAAAATAGGGGCACACTGGGTGCCTAAGTCCATATACAGGCACCTTAGTAAGAATTGACTTGTGACACAGCATTATATGGCCACACGGTGAAATAATGGGCAGTAAGCCCTACTCCCACATGGCTCCCAGTGCCAAGGGAGAGAAGGTAAGTGATAGTGAGGGGATGGGCAAGGGTAGGTGGAGCTCTCTGATCCCCGAAGCACTTGTCAGCTGAAATGGTGTGAGGTGAGAGATACTTATGAGGAAGATCCGGTACAAACCTACATAGCCAAGACAAATGCAAAGGCAAATCTAAAGGCACCAACTGTCCTTAAGGGTTGGATCCTGCACCTTTTTAAGCTCCGTGTTAGTCTGCCACTGATTTCAATGGGTTCCAGACTGGGCCCTGATTTTCAGAGAGTTTGATGTTTATGGCAGCTGAGGATGTTCAGTACCTCTGAGAAACAGGCCTAAATATCGATTGATGAGCCTAACTTCAGGCACCCAAGTTTGGAAAGTCTGGCATTTATAACTTGCCCATGGCCATAAATTGAATTACTGCCAAAATCAGGGCTGGAATATGAGTTTCTGGCTCCGAGGCCTTTGTTCAGACCACTAGCAATCACTTCTCTCTTTGCCTTGCCGCCTCAGTGATTCGTTGACAACTGAGAGGGGAATTAATTAGAATATTTTTTAAAGTTAGTTTTTTTAAAACTTTGATCATCCTGATTTCTCATCCAGAATTCTTCTGCAGTCCCAGTGCCCCATGCTTCCGACACAATCCAAGCTCTTCATGCAGAAATCCTACCATGCTGAGTTCATTATGTCTAAAGCACGATGCACTGAGGAAATGAGGAAGTGGGAAAGTAACACTGAAGGGGAATTAGTTGACAGGAGGAGTGTGCTGAAGACAACAGGAGCGCATGGGAGTTTGTATGAAAAGTAGTTCATCCTTTCTCAGCCCATTAATAAGGTAATAACTTATCCAAGATTAACTTCACACCTTGAGGCACATAAAATGTTGCTTTGTTCTTACATTAACTTGATTCTATTGTAATTTCTTTATTTTATCTTCTTTCCCCCCCTCAGCTATTGAATACCCACCTGGTGTCATCCTGATCTAACAGCGTAAGATCTAGTTACAAAAGAGTAAGATGAGAGTGCGGATTCACTGTGTGGCAAGCTGAATCAGTGCTCATCAGTATTAATTATTGAATTGCCATCAGAAATTGCATTTTTTAAGTTGAGGGTGAGAAATGGTGCACCCAGTGAATAGATATGCATGCCCCCTTTGCTGAGATATCCATGGCTTTGTTGTTATCTGAAATGAGGCAACAGTCCTGGGCTTGAAGAAAGGAGGAATGAGACAAAAGGGAAACAGAAGGGAACAAAACAGAGAATGTGTGTGTGTGTGTGTGTGTGTGTGTGAGGCCATGTGTAATCCTGCACATGTGGGTGAGTTGCTGGGAACGAGAACTGAACTCAGGACCTCTGGTTCTAAATACAAATCTCTATTGGCTCTTCTAAAAGGGCAGGGGCCTAGATGTGTGTCTGTTGGGGATGTCGAACACAGGGTTGGGGGGAGAAGGGGCTCAGGGCAGGGAGCTGTGGGTATGGGGAGTGCAGGGGCTGGTGGAGGCTGTGCTTTCCAGGTGGCGGCTTCCTAGGGCTGGCCCTGACAAGGGCTGCACTGCCTGGAGGTCGACTCCCTGGGGCTGAGTGTGGCCTATAGCTTGCAGGCCGGAGGCAGCTCCTTGGGGTGGGTATGGCAGTAGCCATGTTGGCTAGGGGCAGATCCCTCGGTCTGGCCATGGTGGGAGACATACTGGCCAGGTGGTAGGGGAATGGGGAGAGGGCAGGAAGCTTACATCCACACCTGCCCCCTGCTAGCTCAATAGAGTTATAACCGTCCCGGTCCCTATCTTAGCCCCTTGCTGCCCCCCTTTGGTTATTACGCATATAACTGTCCATGTTAGCAGCCCCCTCCCTTTCCGTGTTATGGAAAACAATCAAATTCCAGGCATATCCCATTGTCCTGACACAACCAAACCCTGACCTTGCTTTAAGTTATAATCAGAAGAAGCTGCACACCAAATTTGGTGGTCCTAATTCTTACCATTTAGGAAGAGTTGATGGATGGCTAGACAGATAGATTCACTCGCTCACAGACAAACACTTTCAAATATGTAGCAGATCTATTGAAATATGTACAATATTTAAATTTCAATTGATTTATTTTATAATTAGGTAAAATGAGAGAACTTTTTTTCCAGTATTAGTGTGCTGTGACACTTTGCATTTTTGTCTGATTTTTGTAAGCAAGGAATTTTTAAGGGAAGTATATCTTGGGGGGTATACAAGATGAATCAGGCTCGTGAAAGGAGAACAGTGGTCAGGAAAGGTTGAGAGTCTCTGCTCGAAATGTTGTCCTGCCATCATGAAGGAGGATAAAGCTCTGGAATGAATGGGTTATACACTTGAATCTCCATAATCCAGGTGTCCCTAATCCAGGAATATCTTGGTTCAGACGTTGGCAAGGGGAGGAGGAAGCATCTCTGTGCACTGTTGATCCCCCTTCCACCCAGCTGGGGGAATGGCAACACAGAAAAGTGCTTCTCTGGAGTTTTTCTCCCACTGTTTCCATAGTGGTGGGGGCAGGGTTAGGCCTGGAAGTGATGGTTGCGAGTACGGAGCTACATGTTCCCTTGGGAGTGAAGTGCCACATAATCACCCCATCCCCCAGCATGTTCATGCATCCTCCCGCCCTCCCCAACTCTGTATGTATTGCTATCTGTTACATGTGAAATAAAAAATCAGTACTTTGCAAAATATTTTTATTTTCACCTTCCAAAATAAATTATATATGAACACCCATGGAATGGAAAATTCCACAGTGTGGCATAACCTGTTTCCCAAAATTACCAGATCAAAGTGGTTCAAGTATATCATGGAGGTGCAGAAGGGGGGGGGGGGGACCCGCAGGAGTGCAGAAGGCACAAATTAATCTTTGATGACCCTTCCAACTCCCAACTTGCTTCAGACATAGTAGCCATCCGCACTCTATAGAAAAGGAAAAGAAGCACAACTCCCTGCTTTCCTACTTTCAGACCTGTCTGAGTGTACCACGATCAGTGCAACTGGAATTGGAGGACCAATGTTCCCTGGATGGATTGTTATTTAAGGGACACCAGTGGAACAGTGAATGTGGAGAGTTGGACTGGAAGGTGTCCAGCCCTAATAGGAAAGAAGAAAGTCTTAACATTTTTGCTTTCTTGTCTATTTTGATGCCTGAGCTAATTAACAAAAATCCGTTCAAAGAAGCCACTCTTTTTTAAGGCTAAATTTTATTTCAGTAAGCTGTATTTATACTCCCATTAAAACATCTGTTCCTTTGGAGATTAAACAAGAGTTTCCTGGTTCTAAGGTGTTTCAGTTATATCTTAGTTTAGTTACATTGTAGTGCCGATTCCTGCACCACTGAAGTCAAGAGGAGAGAGGCTTTATGCTATTGACTGCAATGGGAGTGGGACTGAGCCCATTTCTTTTACTTATATCTCCCATTTCTTTATTATTACCGGTTTCTGGTAGTGCCCATAAAGTGCTAGATACTGTCCAAACATAGATAAAGACACACTCTGGCTCTAAAGAGCTTAAGCCATTTATGCCATTTTCATCACTGCTGTGTTGAATAGTCCAGGGAAGCTAGGTTTAAAGCTGGGTGAAATGACGCGAAGGGCAGGGTTGTCACTTAGAGATCATTTTGAAAACGTAATTCAGAACAACTAGTTGTTTCCAGACAATGCCACTGGGATGCTAAAAAGGGTTGGTGATGGAAGGTGCTGGAAACTGCTTGGACACCATAAACAACAGTGTTTTAGCTGTTTAGAGCTTCAAACTGAGCAATTTCCTTAACATTCTTCTGAATTAATTGTGGGGTGTAGAATTCCTTCACATCAATCTGTTTCTATCAACACCTCACTGCTCCTGTCTTCCATAGGAGATCATGCCCAAGTCAGCATATTCTGGTCCAATTAAAAACTGGTTGACACATTAGACCAGGGGTGGGCAAATACCGGCCCGTGGGCCAGATCCGGTCTGCCAGGATTAGTCTCTGGTGAGGCCCCCACACCCTGTACTTACCTGTGCCTCTGCAGGTACAGAGGATCACATCTTCTGTTTGCCATTCCCAGCCAATGGGAGCTGCGATCGTCCGTACCTGCGAAGCTGCAGATAAATATCGTGGCAGCAGCCCACCAGCTGCTAACTCTGGTGAACTTATAGCTTCTTAACAGCACACAGCCAACTTCTACTCTCAGACCTGAATAAATCTGGGGAAACAGTGGAGATTAATGGAAGTAATTCCCAGCTCTCCCCAAAATCAGTGGAAGTTTTTACAATGACTTCTGTGGATTCAGGACTGAGACCAGACTGGGTTAGTGAGATCAGAGTCTGTCCTTTATCTCACTGTCATTCCATCTCTCTCTTTAATATATTTTATTTGTATGAAGATCTGGTATTAGGACACATTGAAAGTTCTGTGTCCTGCAGGATTTTTGTATTCTCTTACAATGGGTTGTGGCAGAACACCACACTGTCTCTCTGGAATTGATTTTTGTGTGTGTGTATTAGTGAGAGAGCACAATACTATCGTGATTCTGAATAGCTGTCATCCTACTGAAGGGGGATCAGACTTCCTCTTTGTTAGCTGATATTTGTATGTGTAACATAAGTCTTGAATGTCAAATTTCGAACTAGGGGAATCTTCAGCTCCACTCCCCTCCTTGCGTGTTTAGCATCAACCACATGTTTTTATTTTAGCAAAGGTTGAGCTTTACCTTTAGTGTGAGGAACTTGTGTATTGGTTCAGGATGAATTTTTTCTTTGGTGCTCACTGGAAGCAATGAACAAAAAATTTGCGTGAGGAAACAAGAAAGAAACTGGCTGGAATCTGATTAGTAATTATTTAATATTAGATAATCCCAGTATCCATCTGAATCTGACACCATACAATCTGTAGGCAATAGAACACATGGCAAGAAGAACAGCTGATCTGATGTAACTGAGCTCAAAGCTTTGGGAATCAAACAGAAACTTACCTTAGGGTCTTGCACAACAGTGAACAGGACAGACATGTTTGAACCTGTATGCTAATGAGATTCCAGACAATAAAGACAAAATGGAAACTCATTTTCTGTAATGAGGATAGAAAACTCTAGGTAAGGCTTTTAATTTATTAAAATAGGAAATTGCATGATGCATAATTGGCCAGATCTGGCTGTATTACACTAATATTAAAATATCGGAGAATCATAGGTCTGGAAGAGACCTTGAAAGGTCATCTTGTCCAGTCCCCTGCACTCGTGGCAGGACTAAGTACCGTATTTTCCGGCGTATAGGGCGACTGGGCGTATAAGACGACCCCCTATCTTTTTAATTAAAAGATAGGGTTTCATCTTATACCCCAGCGCCCCTCCGCCTCCTTTGCTCCCGGTGTCCCTGGTCTGCTGGAGATGGTCCCCAGCAGACCAGAGGCACCGGGAGCAAAGCCGCGGAGGGGCTCCGGAGGGGGGGCAGCCCATGCGCGCCTGGGATGCCCCGCCACCGGCTTCCCCCGAGGCTTTCAAAGCCGCGGAGGGGCTCCGGAGGGGGGGCAGCCCATGCGCGCCTGGGATGCCCCGCCGCCGGCTTCCCCCGAGGCTTTCAAAGCCGCGGAGGGGCTCCGGCGGGGGGGCAGCCCATGCGCGCCTGGGATGCCCCGCCGCCGGCTTCCCCCGAGGCTTTCAAAGCCGCGGAGGGGCTCCGGCGGGGGGGCAGCCCATGCGCGCCTGGGATGCCCCGCCGCCGGCTTCACCCGAGGCTTTCAAAACCGTGGAGGGGCTCCGGCGGGGGGGCAGCCCATGCGCGCCTGGGATGCCCCCCCGCCGGCTTCCCCCGAAGCTTTCAAAGCCGCGGAGGGGCTCCGGCGGGGGGCATCCGGCGTACAAGACGACCCCCGATTTTTGGGGGATGTTTTTTAACTTCAGAGGTCGTCTTGTACGCCGGAATATACGGTATTATCAAGAGCATTCCTGACAGGTGTTCAGGAGTGTACTGGCACTCAAAATAGGCCTGGGAAATGGGTTGAGAACGGTCCTCCCCATGACATCACCCCTGCGTGCCCCTCAAGCCCTGCCCCCTGCGTCATGTCTGGTACACTGTGCAGGTGGCGGGTCGGGCTCTGCGTGCCTCATATAGCGCGTACGGGGAGCGACTTGGAGTGAGGGGCAATGGTGTGAGGACACAATGGCCCACCGGACGATGGCCCACCGGGAAATTCCTGGTATCCTGCAGGGCCAGTCTTCCCCTGCAGGTGTTTGTCTAACTTGTTCTTAAAAATCTCCAACAATGGAAACTCCTTAGCCTCCAGAGGCAATTTATTACAGTACTTAAACATCCTGACAGGAAGTTTTTGCTAATGTCCAGTCTAACCCTCCCTTGCTGTAATTTAAGTCAGTTGTGTCTTGTCCTATTCTCAGAGGTTGAGAAGAACAATCTTTCTCTCCATTCCTTGTTGCAGCATTTTATGTACTTGAAAATGGTTACTGAGTACTCAGTCTTCTCTTCTCCAGACTAAACAAACCCAATTATTTCAATCTTCCCTCATAGGTCATGTTTTCTAGACCTTTAATCATTTTTGTTGCTCTTCTCTGGACTTTCTCCAATTTGTCCACTTTTTTTTTTTTAAATGTGACTCCAAGAACTAGACACAGAACTCAAGTTGAGGCCTAATCAGTACACAGTAGAATGGAAGAATTACTTTTCTTATCTTGCTCACAACACTCCTGCTAATACAACCATGAATGATGTTTGTTTGTTTGCTGGTTTGTTTTCTGCAAAAGTGCTGCATTGACTCATATTTAGCTTGTGGTTTACTTTGACCTCCAGATCCTATTCCATCGTACTCCTTCCTAGTATGGAATTCACATTTTGTATGTGTGCAGCTGATGGATCCTTCCTAATTGGAGTGCTTTGCATTTGTCCCTATTTAATGTCATCCTGTTTACTTTAGACCATTTCAGCAGTTTGTCCATATCATTTTGAATTTTAATCCTATCCTCCAAAGCTCTTGCAACCCCTCCCAACTTGGTATCATCTACAAACTTTGTAAGTATACTCTATGCCATTGCCTAAATTAGGGGTTCTTAACTTTTTTACCTTCACACCTCCCCTGAAAGTAAACTTCATGTTCACCCCTCCCCCCGGGAGCCATTTTGTGCACAGCCTAGCCCCGCCCCCTACCCTGTCAGGAAGCTGAGGGGAGTGGCTAAGACTATAAGAACTCTGCCAGGGAGCTCAGTTGGGGTCCAGCCTCCGAGGGAGACAGAGACCTGCCCAGAGCTCCTGGCTGACAAGGCTGAGACCTGGCCTGGGCCTCCCACAGCCGCCTTCCCTCAGGCCAGCGAAGGCTTCCCTGCCTGGGCCTCCGAGGCCTGGCCAAGCTGGCCAGCAGGGCTATCCTCTGACCTAGAGGAACCCAAGGCTCTACTGGTGCCTGGTGATTCAGAGGACTGGCCTGAACTGAAGGCCCAGCTTGAACCCTGAGGCCTGCCTGAACCCTGGGACCTGGCGAACCAGCTGGACGCTGGACACAGCCGTCTGAGCTAATTCCCAAGTCCAACGGCTGGTGGCGCTGTGGGGTGAGTGAACCCAGTTACAATGCCTAAATGAATAATGAACAGGACTATGTAGCACTTTAAAGACTAACAAGATGGTTTATTAGATGATGAGCTTTCGTGGGCCAGACCCACTTCCTCAGATCAAATAGTGGAAGAAAATTGTCACAACCATATATACTATTTTTCTTCCACTATTTGATCTGAGGAAGTGGGTCTGGCCCACGAAAGCTCATCACCTAATAAACAATCTTGTTAGTCTTTTAAGTGCTACATAGTCCTGTTTTTTGTTTCAGCTACACCAGACTAACACGGCTACATTTCTATCACTATTCTAAATGAATAATATGAGCTTTTTACTTTGAACCTTTTCCTAACAAATGTACGTAACATTTGAAGATGAAAGTTGGCAATGCTCACGTACTGTTATTGTAGTGTGTCGTCACATAGGCCTGATTGATTCGCATTGCTATTGTAGTGTGCTGATCTCTAGAAGTTAATAAAAAAAAATGTTTATAATTTTAATTCATAATATTAATTATGAAGAAATCTAAACTTTAGAATTGTATCCAGTGAGAAGGTAATTGCGATAAATTTTCTGGGAGGCACCTGACACCTCCCCTGTATCCCCTTCACACCTCCCCTGGGGAGGTGCACCTCACTGGTTAAGAACCCCTGGTCTAAATCATTGATGAAGATATTGAACAGAACTAAACCCAGAACTGATCCTTGCAGAACCCCACTTGTTATGCCCTTCCAGCATGACTGTGAACCATTGATAACTACTCTCTGGGAACTGTTTTCTAACTAGTTTTTCACCCATCTTATAGTAGCTCCATCTAGGTTGCATTTCCCTAGTTTGTTTATGAGAAGATTATGCAAGACAACAACAAAAGCTTTACGAAAGTCAAGAAATACCGTGTCTACCACTTCCCCCTATGCACAAGGCTTGTTACCCTGTCAAAGAAAGCTATCAGGTGGTTTTCACATTTTTTTTCTTGACAAATCCGTGCTGACTGTTACTTATCACCTTTATTATCTTCTAGATGTTTGTAAATTGATTACTTATTTGCTTCCATTATCTTTCCAGGTAGAGAAGTTAATCTGACTAGTCCGTAATTCCCCAGGTTGTCCTTATTTCCCTTTTTTTAAATGGACTTAATATTTGCCCTGTTACAGTCTTCTGGAATCTCTCCCTATAGCCTCTTGTGAGCCCGCTGTGGCTGAGTGCATGTGCCTACATTCTCACTCTCTTTATGGTGACTCTTCCATGACTCAGAACTCAGTCATATATAGTTTGTACAACAAAGCAAACCCCTTCCGGGATACAAGTCCAACAGGGCCCTCTCTCAGTGTCTCTCATTTTGTCCCTACTTTGGAATAGAGCAGTGCCCCAGGGTTCCTTTCTTGGAGGCAGTCTCTGTGCCCTTTTAGTTCCTTTCTGTCCACAACTCACCAGCTGGGAGTTTTGTTCCTCTTCTGGGGTTCCTCATAGTCCGGGTCTCTTCCCCTCCAGTGGCTAATGGAGGAAGGACCTGAGCCCACTCTCTACTCTGGGTACCAGCCCAGGGAACCTGTCGACTGTAATTGAGTGCAATGTTCCTTTAAATATTGTGTTGCTGCTATAATTCCTTGGGCCACTTCTCCATGACCCCAGCACATTCTTCACCCTTGCCTCGCAACCTTCTCCTGGTGGAGTATCAGGAGCAAGCATAGAGCAACATCTGATTTTCTTCAGCTTTAGCAAGGAACTGCCCTTGCTCTGGCCCTGCAGCTCTTCCTATACTGACCGGCTTATCCCTGATTGGCTGTTTCCCACATAACTGCTCTAGGCAGCTCAGGACCTTTCTATTGCCCTTTTCTGGCGTGAGGTGTGTCAGGACCACAACACCTCCAGCAGAGGGGCCTTGTCTGCCCTGTCATACTCCTTTATTCCATGACTTTTCAAAGATAATGGCTAATGGCTCAGATCTCCTCAGTCAGCTCCGTGAATATTCTAGGATGCATTTCATCAGGCCCTGGTGACTTGAAGACATCCAATTTTTCTAAGTAATCTTTCATTGTTCTTTTCCTATATTAAGCTCTGATCCTACTTCATTTTCACTAGCATTCACTATGTCAGACATCTAGTCATTACCAACTTTCTTGGTGAAAACTGAAGCAAATAAGTCATTATTTGTTTTACATTTATTCTTTGTAATTCTTTGTCATTCTTTTAATTTGATCTAGTTGCCACTTTTTATGGGACTCTTTTTCAATTTTTATATCATTGAAGATCTCCTGGTTAAGCCTGGGTAGTTTCTTACCATACTTTCTATCCTTTCCACTCAGTAGGATAATTTACTCTTGTGCCCTTAGAAACTGCTAAGTCTCTTGGAGAAACTGCTAAGTTTCTTGAACTGTTTTCCCCCTTAGAATGGAGCTCTTACCCTGAATTTGCTAAAATCTGCTTTCTTGAAATCCATTGTCTGTACTTTGTTGTCCCTACCATTCCTTAGAATCACAAACTTTATCATTTCACGACCACTGTCACACAGACTGCCTTCCACTTTCAAATTCTCATCCAGTTTCCCCCTATTTGTCAAAACCAAATCTGGAACAGCCTCCTTCCTAGTAGCTTTCTCCACTTTCTAAAAAAAAAATGTCTTTAATACATACCAAGAATTATTTGGGTAATCTGTGCCGTGTTGTGTTATTTTTCCCAATATATATCTGGGTAATTGAAGTCCCCTATCACCACCAAGTCCCGTGCTTTGGATGATTTAAAAAAAAGCCTCATCCACCTCCTCATCCTGGTTAGGTGGCTTGTAGTAGAATTAGACTGTCATGTAGATTTAAATATCCCAGGCTTCGTTTGCAAGTTCGAATGCTTACATTAGCCACCCTAGTTCGAACTAGGGTGGCAGTGTAGACATACCCCCATAGTTGTCTTTATTTACTGGCATTTCAAGTTCTTTCTTCATATTCCCCATACTTGTCACCTTAATATACAGCCAGATTTGATTAATCCCCACCCCCGTTCCTTTCTGTCTTGTCTCTTTTTTCCTTGCTAGCCCATGCTGCCCTCAAATTTCATCCCAGGCCTCTATTTTTTACTTACCTGTGGACTTTGGTCACCTGCCTCCTTCAAGACTAGTTTAAAGCCCCTTTCAATAGGTTAGCTAGTTGGTGTCCAAATAAGAACCTAAGACCATAAGAACGGCCATACTGGGCTAGATGGACCTTTGGTCTGACCCAATATCCTGTCTACTGACAGTGGCCACTACCAGATGCCCCGGATGGAGGAAACAAAACAGGTGATACGTCTCCTGTCATCTATTTCCAGACAAACAGAGGTTATGGACACCATTCCTACCCATCCTGGCTAATAGCCATTGATGGACCTAATCTCCACAATCCATCTAGCTCTTTTTTGAACCCTGTCAAAGTCCTAGTCTTCACCACATCCTCTAGCAATGAGTTCCACAGGTTGACTGTGCACTGAATGAAGAAAAACTTCCTTTTGTTTGTTTTAAACCTGCTGCCTATTAATTTCTTTTGGTGACCTCTAGTTATTATATTGTGGGAATAAGTAAATAACTTTTCCCTAATGACTTTTTCCAGACCAGTCATGATTTTATACACCTCTAACATATTCCCCCCCCCCCAGTCTCCTCTTTTCTATGCTGAAAAGTCCAAGGCTATGTCTAGACTGCAGAGTTTTTTCTGAGATACCAGAGGTATCCTGGAAAAACTCTGCCACATCCAAAGAACATGTCTGCTTTTCTGAAGAAAATTTTGGATAAGCAGACACTTTTTCTGGCATCCCTATAAACTTAGGGCTGTTGCTACACTTCAGAAGCGGAGGCGCCCTACCAAGTAATCAAATAGTCGATGCAAAATGCATCGATTATTGGATTAGTCAATGACCCGATGCTTATCATCCTTAATATGCAGCATTAAAGATGTGGGCTTACCGTGGTGTTGTATAGAGGTACTATGAATCCTCTCAAGGAATTCCTCATGGGCACAGATGCTCCTCAGCCTAGTCACCACCTCCTGTAGCTCTCCTACCTGCTTCCTCAGAGATCCCACCAGCAGCAGGCACCTTTCACACGGGATGTCCCTGCCCCCCAGCCTGTGTTTCTGTGAGTGGGAAATGCAGGCCACAATCTCTGCAAATTGTGTAAAGGCATCCGTGCTTAGGTTCAGGGGCTGCAGGTTTGTATAATTTTTCCTGGTGACCAGAATGGGTTCAAGTCTCGCCACTCCCCAATCCGCCTAAGACTCTGGGAGGGAATGTGGGTATGGCAGGGGTGCAAGCTGTGGGGGAGAGTCTGGGTGCAGGAGTGGTTTGTCATATGGACTATTGGCTGGGGCGGGGTTGGGGTGCAGGAAAGGGTGCAGGGTGTGGGGCTGGGCTGGGGATGAGGAGCTTGGGGTGCAGTGGGTAGGCTGCTCCAGGGCTGTGGCAGGGGCACCAGAGTAGAGGATTCCCCTCCCAGCTCTCCTCCTGCCACCAACAACAAGCTCTAGAGGAGGCCCCCTTGTCCCCCTCCTCCCAGTACATCACTCACCCAAACTGTCCTTTCCTCTGCCTCACCCCATGGCATGACAGTCATAGGGTGGTGTCTGGAGGTCCAGCCAGGAGGTCCAGCTGGGATTCCCCAACCCATCCGAGTCACTTGCTTGAGTGGGGGCTGCTTTGCACGTCCCTAGGCATAGCATCTGCCTAAGTCTGCCACCAGTACCACGTCCTTGTTGGCAAGGGAGTGCAGGGCAGATTGGTAGGGGGCAGGGATGAATTGGAGGATGCATGCAGGGTGACAGGCAGGGCCCTGGGGAGGCCCGACTGACCCTGAACATAAGTGGAGTTGGGCCCCTGGGCCCAGAATATTCCTGGAGCCTAGGTGCCACAAGCCCATACAACTCGCCACCCCCGGTTAGGTTGTCTGTCTGGATACAGGCGCAAGTGGAGGAGACAGGAGCAGTGTGATGTGGCTCTTCCTAACCATAGTGATTATGTTATGACTCTCTCCTTCAGCCTCCCTCTCAAACACCTCAACAGTGGGGGCATCCCTGTGTACGTGAGAGGAGAGCTTTGTCTCCATCACAGCCCAGTCAGTCCTTGGGTTCTGTGCTGAGACTGCCAGCAACTGCTGACAGCTGGAATTTTTTAATGTGCCTGCTAGGATTTCATGTTACACGTGCCACCAAGCAGCCATCAGGTGGCAAAGGTTTCTTGACTAAGGCTATGGAGATTAACCAGATTCACTCTGGTAAGTGAAAGGTTCCAGATTTCATTACCTATTCCCTGAATTATCCATTCTGATTTTATAGGGTTTTGGATTTAAATTTAGCTTCCTTAGATGTCCTCCTTCCTTCTGCAATTAGACCAAGGAAACCTATAAGATGTGGCAATTATAAGAAATCAAACCTGCTTCCAGAAGCCCTTACTCAGACAATCTCACCTTTCCCCACAATTTCTTTTTCTGTTTCCATTCTCAGTTTCTTTCCTGTAACTGATGTGACAAGGCTTTGTGTTTAATTAAGACACATTGTCTGACCAATTGGGAAGCAAGAAATAGCTGGAGCAGTTTTACAAATAGAAACAATTTTTGTTCATTATCCCTTAATTGAAGCAACAAAAAGGTGCTGGAAAACATCCATCAGATGCACATTCATGTAAATCATCAGAGAGGATTGGATTTAGGAACTCACAAAAGGAACATCGAATGTTCCAATCAAGAGTTATACAGACAACAGTGAAACAAAGAATTGAAGACACAAATACATCTGAATTAGCCCAATTACAGATTATATGTTTCCGGAAAACACATTATCTGGCTTTCTTCCAGGGCTTCTTTTTTTATTTCATCCCTTTTCTCATTACAGCACAAAAAAGTCAATGCCAGTTGTTTCTCCTTCATTAGCTCTTGAGGCTCCCACATGGGATGGATATGCCAATAGCTGAGATGATTAGGGATGGAACAAATTATTAGGATAAAATAAGACTGACCGAGGGCAATATCACAAAATTTGAACTTAGACTTTTTTGAGGATCAGAAAAGTTTGCTTAACTTTTCTTCCTCTTTACTTCTCATTTTCAAGTGTCTGTTCTTCTAGGTTTCTGTGTGAAACAGAAGAGGGGAAATCCTCTTCTGCCAGAAGTAGGTTGGGGGGAGGATTTCTTGCTCACAAGCACTAGAAATCTCACTACCAGTATAGATGGGCTTTTAAAAACTCATTGGACTGGATGCTGATCAAATTTACACTGGTGTAAACTCCACTGATCTCCACAGAGTTACTCTTTATTGCCATAAGTGTATCTGAGATTGGACTCAGACTGTTCACCTCATTTCCTGAACAAGCTGTGATTCTTGAACTACTCAGCAAATGCCATTCACAATCAAGGCACCTTCAGAAATAAACACTTGCTGTTTTTTCAGCATTTTGGGATGCAAAGCAACCACCTGAAAGAAAGGACAACACGACAATAACACTGTTATAAGCTGCAGTGTTTTGCACTGTTGCTGTAGCACTTATTATTGCAGCTATCTTATCTTAGATACTTATCAAGGCCTCATTAGTGTAATATCTGAGCACCTCCTAGTCTTTATTGTATTTATCCTCATGGTACCTCTGGGATGCAGAGAATTGCTTTTATCTCCATTTCCGAAAGGGAAACGGAAGCGCCGAGCAGGGTTGCCCTTAGGAGTTATGGGGCCCTATACCCGGCAGCAGCCAAAGGGGATGATTTTTTAGAGACATGATTTTTATCGTCTTCAGCAACACACTAATGAAATGTTTTAAAAACAAATTTTAAACTCCGATCCTGCCAACTAACACTGTAAATTCAGAAATGGACAATAGATACCTGGAATTGGCAAATGCCTGTTAAATGGCTTCATTGCCACTTGAATGGCTCTTTCTCAGGTTCAGTGTTTGCTAATAGCTCTGGCAGGCTTCTTCACTTTTAAGTGGAAAAACTAGAACCTCTCTGGAGGAAGCAGAGCTACAGAACAGGGATGGGAAGAGGCGGGTGGGTGGACATTAAGACCCCAAATTTTCAGATGCCCTATGCAGATGCGTATTCTGTGTATGGGTAGGGATGGCTTTGGCACTGAGACACCAAGTGGCTTACTCAGGATCACACAGTAAGTCTGCAGAATCACAATCTTTTTTTAAGAGGAATAAGGGATCTTTTGGAAAAGGCTTTATTTTCCGAAAGATCCCTGTCTAGACTGGTGCTTTTTTCCGGCAAAGCTCCGAGCCGGAAAAAAGCAGCAGCCATGTTTATGCAAATGAAGCGGGGGGGGGGGAGGCTTTAAATCCCCGCTTCATTTGCAATTGCGATGTGTCTAATTTGCATCCCTTTTATGGAAAAGGGATGCAGTCTAGACACAGCCAAGGATTTTAACCCACATCTTCTGAATGCGTGGTTCCTACCTTAATCACTCTACCATCCTTCTGCCAACATTGCCAGGTTGTGAAACCCAACTCAAAGACCACTGAAGTCAAGGGAAAGATTCCCAAATGACATGAATGGGCATTGGATCAGGCCTTCAATGAGGATGTTTGTATGGTAATATGGCCTCTTAATAATTCCTAAAGGAAACCATCCCCTTTACATTGCCTGAATTTTTTCTGGGGAGACTTAGTAAGGACAGACTCATGGATTTAGAGCCTACCCTGGGAAGGATGCGTGATGGATGAAAGCTGAGCAGAGCTGATGATGCATCTTGCCCATAGTCTTGGAACCTGAATAATTCTATCCCATAGATATCAACCAGTAGATGCCAAATGTGGTGCCGTCTCTGGCTTAGCTGAAGAATCCCCTTAAGGTTTGTCCCGTCCCTCCCTACTGCAGTTGTGATTTTTGCATTTTTCCGACACCACTCCTTGTTTTGTAATCCCAAATGCCGAGCACAGAAAGTGTTTGCATTGTAACTGGAGTTTGTTGATTTTCTTTAGGTGGCTGAGGGCTGCAGGCAGTTCTCATTACTTTTTTATTAGCCAATTTGAATACTCATTTAGTCTCCTCTAAGCGTGTGATGGTTTTTAATTCTTTTTTCGGCGGCGCTTGCGCAGAGCCTGCTTTTGCTGTTCAGTAATATAGGGTCCCGCCCACCGTGACTGAGGTGGAACATGATGTCTCACAAACAGACTGATCAGTCAGGGCTTGTTTCATTTATTCTTATGGCTGACATCCCCCATGATTCTGACCCCAGACTTATCTGTGAAGCAGGCCAGTCAGAAATGGTTGCAATACAATATGCTACAAGTCTATTCTATATATTATGTCAAATGGTTTCCCAAAATACTTTACAAAATTAAATAATACAAGGCAGCAAGACACTATGCAGTATAAATTACCAAAACAGTGGGATAAAGACATTACATGGTGAATAAATTAAGGCACCCAACCATAAAGGGTAATAATGGAAGGGAAAAAACAACGGTTACATTGGTTATATGCAGAAAAACAAGTGACCACCAGAGAAATGTTCTATTAGCAGGGGACTGGTAATGGGATATGGAGATTTCCCCTCTCAGTCAGGGACTCCCAGCCACCCAAGTTGGCAGTGACTGAGGGCTTTATCCAGCTACTGCTGAAGGTAACTTTTGGCCTCTGATATTCCTCTGGCTGTTTGATATTCAGTTGTAAGACACTGGATCTGGGCCGGGTTTTCAGAGAGGCTGAGCAGCCACAATTTCAGCTGACTTCAGAGGGAGTTGAGGGCACTTTGCTGTCCTGAAAACCAGGTCCTTTTCTGCATAGAATGCATGATGATGCCCTCTAGTGGATGACATACAGACAGGATAAGGGACTTGCTGTTACAGCTCCTAGGGGAAAGGTCTCTTAGCTCAAGTGGTAGAGATCTGTGCATTTGAGCAGAAGGCCAAAAGTGCTAGTCCCAGCTCCCCTGTGTGTGTGAAAGTTACACAGGCTGCAGCATAGGGTGTGTTACCTTAGTGGGTGGCATTTTCGCCTCTGTATATCTAGACTTCCTTTGAGCTGGGGAAGGCAACATGGCAGTTAAAACACCAGCAGCCAGTCCACATTAGAGCTTTCATCATTGCAAGCTCTGGGGGAGCAGCATGGGGGCTAAAGCAATGGTAGGATATGTCCCTAACATTGTATGTGGAGCAGCAGTCCATGTGGCTGAGTTGGCCATGGACAGCTGCCTGGCTAGTACCAAGTGGCAGTCTTGGGAGAGCCAAGATGGAAGCTGAACTCCCCTGTCAGCCTGAGAGCTGCTCTTAGGTAGGATCAAGGCACGGGTGGTAGAGGAGGGAAAACTTTTACTGCTGCTGACTGTGTTGTACCTATTTTGTGGGAAGGTAGGGGTATGTCTACACTAGCCCCCTAGTTCGAACTAGGGAAGCTAATGTAGGCATTTGAAGTTGCAAATGAAGCCTGGGATTTAAATATCCCGGGCTTCATTTGCATCTTCCTGGGCGCCGCCATTTTTAAATGTCCCTTAGTCCGAACTCCGTGATCCTAATTCGAACTACCTACTCCGTGCCGCATGTATCCATGGGCACGGAGTTCAGACTAAGGGACATTTAAAAATGGCGGCACCTGGGAAGATGCAAATGAAGCCTGGGATATTTAAATCCCGAGCTTCATTTGCAACTTCGAATGCCTACATTAGCCTCCCTAGTTCGAACTAGGGGGATAGTGTAGACATACCCTAGGAGACTTCAGTCTCCAGGGCAGTGGAAAGGGGGCTGAGGCTGGAGCCACTGCAGAAGGTGAAGGGGAGACAGGGGAAAGATTGGTAGCAGAGCTGATAGCAGACCAGCAGCTGGGGCCCTAGGCTTTGGACTGGCAGCCAGGACTGAAGCCCTGTATGTGGGACCAGCAGCCAGCAGTCCCTCCCTGCTCCATATGGAGGCTGGCCTGGGCCCAGTTTCAACCCCCAAATGTTCTTCCACACACCCCTAGAAGGGCATCCCCAGGTTGATGACCTCCGCTCTAGGGTTATCAGTCCAGCGGCTTTCACAGGCACTAAATCCGCGCACACACAAAGGAACATTCTGCTGCTTCCTCAAGTGTCTTCGATTCTGCTGTGTACAAATTTACAAATGAACTGCCCAAGTGTTGACTAATGCTGCAGCCTGGAGTCAAGGTAAGAGCCCATTTATTTATAAGCTCTTCAAGGACGAAATGGTCTATTTGTACAGTCTTCCTGCATTCACACTGGATACAGCCTCACAGACAGTCACCCTCATCACAGCATTCCAGGAGAGGCGGATGTATGAAACCCTCTCAAAGAAAATGCACAGCTCAGCTAGCCTCACCTGGCAGGAAAGTCACAATGCGTGGTTGGCTTTTAAAGAGACAGATGGAAATGCTCAGATGTTTTGCACCATACACACGGTTTGGCCTATACGGTCTTGACACTGAGGAGTTACAGCAGCACTAGGGTCCACTTAGGGTCGCTAGACTCCAGGAGCTGAAAGCATGACTAGCCTATCATCCCATCCATTGTACATGCACTGCTCCCACTAACTGACATGAAACACTGGAAGAGTACAGCTGACATGATCATTGGCTCCCTGGCAGCTAGAGAGAGCTCCTGCCGCTTCCTGCTGTGGACATTGACTTCAAAGGTTCCTGGCCACTCGGACCAATGTAAATGATAAGAACAATAATTAATAAAACACCAAGAGTTGTTTATCCAGAGCTCTGAGGAGGCTTCATAAAAGTGGGCATCATACTTCCCATTGTACAGGTAACACAAACAGGTGAAATGACTTGCCCAAACTCATATGGTGAATCAGTGGCAGAGCTGGGCTTAGGCCCCTGTTCACTATATCAGGGTGTCTGCATTCTAATAATCCCCAAACATTTGTGCTTGGGGTGACTCTGACTCACCCAGAAACCCCTTTGAGTCTACTGGCAGATGGCACAGGGCTGGGGGAGGGATAGAGCTTTACAGAGATCCCCTCGGTCAATATATGTATATTACATTTAGCAAAGGGTGGCATGGGAGGTCTCTATCAAGGTCAGCATCATCATTCTGAAATGTACAGATGGATAATATTTAGGGAGTTCAGTCTCTGGACTGAGAATTCTGTTCTTAAATTGTCCACTTCACAATGAAACCATCTGTGCATTACTGAGCCTGATGCTAATGCAGAGGTTGTGAAATCAGGAGGAAAAAAAGCAGGACAAAACAAAACCAGCTGGGGGCATCCTCCTTAAGAATAGAGACAAGGGATTTGGGGGGGGGGGGGGGGTATAACCAGGAATCCTAAGGTGGATCCTTCACTAAGGAGTGGAACTGTCAGTGTGTTTTGTCAGGCACTGGCTGTCAGAACACACTGACAACCTGGCTGGAAAAGACTGCAAAACTTTATTAGACAGGAAAGCATCACGTTCATTAAGCCTAGGCTCTTGGATACATGTTATGATTTTGTTTTCCTTGTAACCATTGGTTTCTACTACTTTTACTGGGCACTATGAAGCAGAGCTTGACACTAAGAAGCGCAGAGGGCACGGAGCATGGGACACGCCTGTCGCTACTCACAGCAGAGCCTATGTAGGTCAAGAGCAGAGCATTTGTGCTGCCTGTGGAGTCAGGGAGCTGACACTCCGCGGGCAGGAATGAGGCTTCCTCACACTCAGGGCAGGGAGTAGCCACATGCTTGGCAATCCTGGGTTCTCTTGGGAAGTGTATCAGGGTGGTTCAGACTGAATCCTCCCCAACACCCAAGTAAGATGCTTTCCTGGGTCACACATGAGGCTCAAGTATGTCCTCTGCGGCCAGGGCCCTGCTCCCGAGTGGGCCTGAAGAGCTAAGAAAGGAAATAGAGGGAAGAGGGCTCTCAATGTGACCCAGGAAAGCATCTTACCTGGCTGTGGATGGAGCCCCCAAGGAGCTTCATGAGCTTGAGCCCCACAACAGCAGGTTATTTCAATTCCTTCTCTGTGTTTATAGGCGCTGAAGTTAACCTGCTTATAGCCACAACCTCCAGCTAGATATGGAAATGCCAGTGGGAGCCCTACAAATGTCTTGATAGACAGGACAACAATTAGTCTGGTGTCACATCAGGGCACCGGGGCGATATTCTGCTGGCTTTGGAGCACTTGGCAGAAAGCTGAGTGTTTAATGGAAGGAGAGATAAAAGTTGGCATAAAGAGACGGTGGGAAAAATCTGCCTTTGCTGGGGACACGTGTCACTGAGTTCTGTGCAGATTAAGAGAAAACCAGGGTTTTTTTTTCCCTCCCAGAGGCTCTTTAGAGCCTTCAAGTGGCTCTGAGCTCAGAGCCTTTGCTGTCTTGACTAAGGATTTATCTGCATTCACAAAGCATAGTGTCATCATCGTTAAGGCCGCAGGAAAACAGCAAATTCAGGGCATGTTCTGGGGACAGAGATCATTGTCTGCATGTACCAAAAGGAGCAAAGGCCTACAACAGAGCCCTGAGGGACTTCCTCCATCCATTCTCCTGGAACATGCATCAGACTGGCAATAACCACTTGCTTTTTAGGCAGCTTTGAAAGCAGTTTTAGGGCTAGTTCGGAGCAGCCGGCACACTGAAGTTAATTAATTAATATCCAGAAGTAAGCAATGGCAGAAGCATTCTTGCAATCAGGCAAGATGGCTGCATATATTTGCAGCTCATCATGATGAGCAATGTAGGGCTGGAGATGTTGTGAATTCTGAGAGTACAGCTGGGAAATGGGGAGGGGAAGAAAGGAATGGCTTAGCATCACCTGGGGCTTTCAACTGCTGTAAACAGCCACAGATGAGAAAGCGGAGTGTGTTGGATTGATTCCTCGCTTACAAAGCTGCTGTCTTCTGCCTCAGATCACCTGGGAGGCCCCTCTCCAGCACACAGGGTGACCATGGCTGGGAACAGTTTGCCTTTCACCCCATCCTTAACCCTGCTGATCCTGCCACAGCCTTCCTTCCTACAACTAGTCTCTGCTGCTCTCTGTTTGCTCTCTCTCTGGAAAGGACCACCGCATGGGAATCAGAGCAGACAGGGAATAGAAACTGGAGTGAAAGTGAATAGAACATGGGAGATTGAATAGGGGGGAACTATAACATTGGGGGTCAGTGGGAAATTGGAGTGAAGAACCAGAATTGGTGCAGGAGATATTCATGCAGGCCAGATTCTTCCTGGTATAATTCACTGAAGTCACCAGGCAGATTTCTAAGTTGTGCCCAACCACACTGAGACATGTTACCTGCTTTCTAACATGAGATTAAACACATTCCTGACCCCTCCAGGCAAAAAGCTGCCTTTCCAGCTGCTCTTCCAATGGGGCCCTCATTGTATCTGGGCTCAGGTGATTTTAGCTTTTCCCTAACTGTAGGGGACCTGTCCCACATGTAGGGGAATATTAACAACAGGAGCCACAGGGAAGTGACATACACAGCTCATCCCGCTTAAACACTTACCCCGTGGAATTACTCTAAACAGACCTATCACAGGATATTGGCACTCCTTGGGAATGGGAGATCTAATCTCTGCCCAATGGAATCTGCATGGGCATTGCGGTGATTGTAAAAGGTAAGTTTAACCCCTTCTCTGCTTGCTGTGCTGCTGAAACATTGTTCTCTTGAAACAAATGCAGTGTCAGAGGCTAGTGTATTTGGGTGGTTTGGCCACCCAGCAGATCTATTCCAGTTTGGGATGTTTCCGGGGCATTTGACATCAGAGCAAGTGTGTTCTGCATGGGACATGCTGGTACCTACCACATCCTGGCCAGTGTGCATCATTCAGGAGGCTCCAAGCACATGCTGCAGAGCTGCAATGCATTCTATCTGGGAGGCACCTGATACATCAGCAGTGCTGCAGGTGCATCCTGCCTGGGTACATCCAGGAATGTTTAACAGCTGTCAAATATTTAATGATGCAGGCTGAGATGTTGCTCAGCCCAAGAGATGCTCAACTTCAATAAAGCAGCTTCAGAAAGCATTGCACAATCCCTCTGGGTTCTGTGAGGGAAAATCCCCCTGATTGAGGCAATTGAATCTGGAGGGGCAGGAAAGCCATTGAGCCTTAGGTTAGTAGAGGCTTTTGAGGCAGACGTGTCTGTGTCTGGACATTATCCAGTAGATCAGTGTAACAGAGCTTCCTGGCAGTTCAAATAGGGGCCGTGAGCTGATTGCAAAATGTCTTATACATAGCCCAAAGCTCCTTCTCGGTATCCCTATATATTTCATTCCCAGGATGGGGATGGCAATAAATTTGCCATTCATTAACAACAAATAATATCTATCTATCTTGGGTAAGTGTTGGTCGTAGAATTGCTGTTTCACTTTCATTTTATATAGTTCCCTGTGATAAATTTAGCTTGTAAGGGATGATTAAGACACTTCATTATGTTTTAATGTGTCTTTAGGCCGGTGTCTAGTCGTAACAGTCATCCCAGATCCCTGTTGAAACAGGCTGCTGCTGATCTTTCAGAGAGGGCTATACAGCAGGGGAGGCCAGGCTCTGAGAATCAGCCTCCATGTACCCCAGAAAGTGCCCCACCTACACCCGTGGCTGGATAATAGATCCAAAGTGGGGTTAGTACATTCGCTTCATCCAGGCCCGATGCCAAATGAGGTCAAACCGTTTCCTCTGGTCACAAGAGATAATGAGTCAGGTAGTTTCTTATCTTAGTGGCCTCATTTGTCAGTGTCAGAGACAGTTGCAGTAGAAGCTCCGCATACCTTGAGGAACAGAGGGAAAAATCAGAGAAGCTCTAGTAGAGCAGGGGTCATGCCCGTTTCCCTCTCAGGTGCTAGGATGGAGCCAGCCTTTTCCCCAGAATCCTTTGGCTCTGCCCCAGGATGAGACTCCTGTTTTCTCCCTGGTCAGTAATGAGAATTTCCTGGAGAAAAAGCAGGCAATACAGACTGGCAAAGTGCCCCTTACAAGGGCAAGGGAGGGAAGCAATGTCCTCAAGAGCTGTGGTGAGGAGAGAGAGAAAGGATGTGATTGTTATGGGGGTCCAAAGACCTTTGGTAATTCCTTGCCCAAGCCTTACTTTCTCCCGGGCAGATTTGAACCTGGGACCTCTGGAGCTGAGTATAGGAGCCTCTACCCTCTGAGCTAAAAGACAGATCGCGCCCAGCCCATGCTGTAGAGGTCTCTTGGTCTTAACTGTTGCTGTGGTCTGGGTACCACTTGCATTGCTCAGTAAGCACACTAGGGCTATGTCTACACTCGCGGCTTCTTGCGTGAGTAATATGCAAATGAGGCTAAGCGTGGAATATCGCAGAGCCTCATTTGCATACCTAATGAGTCCCCATTTTTTTCAGAAGAGGCTCTTGTGCAAGAAGGAGCATTTACACCGCCCCTTCTTGCACAAGAAAAACCCTCTTGCGCAATGTTGTTACACCTATTAGTTTTCAGGAATAACAGCATTGCGCAAGAGGGTTTTGCCTTGGAGGAAGGGGAGGAGCAGAGGCAGAGCTAGGGCAGAGGAAAGAGGCCAAGTGGGAAGTGGGGCCTCGGGGTGGAGTGGGGCAGCAGTACCCACCAGGATTACGAAAAGTCAATGCCTTTGCTTCTAGTCCCCTGATATAAAAACACTAGACAATTAGCCTGTCATAAGAGGGATTTTCAGGTCTCTCCTCCATGTTGGTCTTTTCTCCTGAGCCTCCAGTCTCTCGCTCCGTGTCTCTTTCTCTCTCTCTCCTCCTCTTACTGCCTCCCCCCCTCTCTCAGCTCTCCTCCACCTTCTGTCTCTCTCTCCGTCTCTCTCTTTCTCTTCTCCCTCTCCTGCCTCTCACTCTCTCTCTGCTCTCCTCTGTCTCCGTTGGGGATGCACGCTCCTCCAGGCCCCGCCCCCTGGCCGTGTACGTCACCGCCCCATCCCCCTTCATCTCCCGCCATGGCGCTCGCCTGACTTCTGTGTCGCTCAGCCAGGATTTTTCAGGGGAGCAAGCAGAGCAAGCGGCTGTTTGGACTCCCCCGCGGTGGCCTGGCTGGGCGGTGCAGAAGTCAGCCGAGCGCCATGGCAGGAGGCGAAGGAGGATGTGAAGGGGGGGGCGAGGCGGTGACATACATGGCTGTGTATGTCACCGCTCCACCTCCTTCCCCTCCTGCCATGGCGCTCGGCTGACTTCTGCGCCCAAACAGCTACTTGCGCTGCTTGCTCCCCCATGGCAGCCGGCGCAGAAGTCAGCCGAGCGCCAGTGTGGGAGGTGAAGAACGTGACTCAGGCAACAGCGCCCTCCAGAGGGAACAGCCAGCATATCAGGCAACAGCGCCCCCCCAAGGGAACAGCCAGCATTTCAGGCAATAGCGCCCCCAAGAGGGAACAGCCAGCATTTCGGCATTACAGACTCTCAGACACTGGGCTACTATATATATGACAAGTTCTGCAACCACCCAGGACTAGGTATGACTTGGTTTTCACAACATAAGCAGGTTTGACTCTGGTTTGTATTTGGATGGGAGACTTGTGGAAAGAACTATATTGTGGGAGGTACTGCCTATAGAATCACCACTTTCAGAGCAAGTATTGATGCAAAGTCCTCTGTGGGGTGCTGGCTCTGCTTCTTTTGGATGAGATGTAAAGCAGAGGATCCCAACAATGTACTGTCCTGAAAAGTCTCATGGCCCTTTTCTCAAGCGTAGGGGCCCTAGCTTCCTGCTGAAAGCCCATTTCGGATAACTACATTCTCCTGAGCTAACTTCCCCCGGCTGTATCAGATAGAAGTGGCTGCTTTCCTCACTTCCTTTAGCAAACTCTTGTGTAGTGTGGCCAGATTCTGATAAACAACAGCCTTGCTCCAGCGCAAGGACGGGAGCCTACCAGAGGTGGGTGATCCTACCTAGCATGTACAGCTTTCATCTTCCATCGAGAGGATGGCCAATAAATCCATCTTGGGGACAGGCACTCCTGGCCCCGTGAGTGTAACGGGCCAGTCTGCATGGTCCTAGAGAGTGCTCTGTTTCTACTCCAGTCAAGGTCTGTCAACATCAAATGCTTTCATTCATTCATTTATTCATCACAGGGCGATAACCAGACTGTGAAAAGCCTGCTCTGATCAGGTCACATTCTCGCTCTTTTATGAATCTGACATCCTTAAAGACATCTCTTTCAGCGTCACCTGGGACCCAGAGGCATTCCCAGCATGGGCAGCTCAGCCCTAGGTTTCTTGAAAAGCAGCCGGGTGCAAGACTGCTCGGATTGCTTCTTTAAAGTCATTTCTATGGCAAATGAATGATTACTGAATCGAGAAACAAACCGCTGATTGCCTTGACAAGAAACATGATGGATTGGCGTTTATAGTAACATTCCTTTTGCTGCGTGGGCATGACCTGCATGGCTGAGATTGTGGCCAGACAAGGGACCTGTGATGACAATGACATTCTCATTCAGGCCTAGGACAGGATTGCCACAGAAACCAACCAGCAATAAGCTGAATAATTCAGGGGAGGAACCAAGGACTGGCTGGGCAGGGAGACTCCCCACACTGCCTGCCCCTATCGGAGGTCTCTCCAGGACAAGGATAAACACACTGGTAAGGGGCAGTGTGGGAGGGGCTTTCCCTGCCACTCTTAATGCTACGCTACTGATGACCTCCATCTTTAAGGCTGACAACACAGCACCTTCCACAATTACTGGTTCCTCTATGGTACCATAGCCCAGCGCAGACTCAAAATTTGTATCCACCTCTGTAGCCACAAAAATGAGCCACAGTTATCCATAAATTTAAAGGGTTCTAGATACAAAATTTGTATCCACATCTGCAAAAACGGGTATCCACATCTGTGGATGCGAAGACACATAGATATAAAGCGGACATGCACAGATATGCAGGGCTCTACACATAAGAACAGATCCCTGCTCCAAAGAACTTTCAAACTGAATAGACAGGGTACGACTATACTGCAGCATTATTTCGGAATAACAGGTGTTATTCCGAAATAACAAAGAGCGTGTCTACACAGCAAGCCATTATTTCTAAATAATGTCGAGCTGGAGGACTTCTTACTCTGACTCCTGTAACTCTCATTTCACAAGGAGTAAAGGAAGCTGAAGGAAGAGTGTTTTTCCTTTGACTTCCTGCTGTGTAGGCAGTGCCAAAAACTGAATTAAGCTATTTCGACTTCAGCTATGCAATTGATAGCTGAAGTTGCGTAGCTTAATTTGACTTTTGTCTTGCTGTGTAGACACATCCCCAATGAACTGACGAAGGATAAAAGAGGGCAACTTACATAGAGCTCATTTTAAACCCCTTTTTCACCCTTTCCTTTTTTCCTTGTGCTTCTTTGCTCTTTTGTCCTGGGAGCTCTGCCTTTGTAATTGATTTGTTTTAACCCCGGCCTATTCTCTTATTAAACTTTTCATCTCCTGCCTTGTTTCCAATTGCTGTTATTTAACTCTTCCTTCATTTTTCAGGCTGAGGCTTTCCCTGGGGTCTCTGGGGATCCGGCTCCCTTTGGCTCTTTTGGAACTGCCAGCTTAAACCAGAATGTAGTTGGGATGGATGCTTGATCCAGGAGTTAAAGTACTAGCCTGAACCACAGGTGACCTAGACTGCACTGGCACAAATGTCTTGGTGTAACCTTGAGCAAGTCACTTAACCTACGTGTGCCTTAGTTCCCCATCTGTAAAATGGGGATAGCACTTCTACCTTACCTAGCAGGGGTATTGTGAGGCTAAATGCATGAAAGATGATAATATTATGTGCTCAGATATTATGTTAACCAGTGACATATACATGATATATTAACTATTTTTGTAGTGCTGTCAGCTTCCAGGAATTTGTGGATAGTCCCTTGAAGAAGAAGAAAACCCCCATGTTCCTATGTAGACTCTTCAGGCAAATAGACGTTTAAACACTGTACAAGGATGCTGTCTTTGGTGACATTACTAGCACTTCACAGCTGTTCTGACATTAGCTTGCATGGACGGCATTGTGTGCGTGTGTGTGTGTGTCTGTGCCGTAATAGATTGACAAACTACAAGCTCTTGTATAGTACCTAGGTGGGCACATTCTCACATTTCTATGGTGACCTTGAGCAGGGATGGTTTTTAAATTCCCATGCAGCTGTTATTTTGCATTGTGAGCCAGATGGCCACTCCATAAAGATGCTTCCTAAGTGTAGCTCTTAACCTGCCAAAGACCAAAACTGGAAGGGGTGCATGTGAGTGCACGGGCTGGGGAGAAACAGATGTATGACAAAGACATGGAATGAGGAAAAAGGCAAGAAAAATAGCCATGCCGGATGCTCCAAACACAGTGGGATTCATTACTTCAGTGTAAATCACCTTCCTTCTGACCTTCATCTCCTGAGTCAGCATTTTCGGTGTCAATACATTATGATAATAACAAGAGCAAGAACACCAGGTGTTTGGAAAATGATGGCAAATGTGTGTCTAAAAAGCAGGGACTTTCCTGCTAATAAGGAACTGTTGATAATAGGTTCCTAATCAAACCTCTTATGATAACCTTGTTTCTATAATCTGTTTCTGTTACAGCAAAATAGGGATACGTTATATGGGCAAAGAGTTTTTCGGGGGAGGGGGGAGAGATGGTGGGAAGGGTTATTTATCTTGGAGAGAGGAAGAAAGCTGGTTGAACAAACCACTTAATTTTGTTAGCAAAATGTGAAGGAAACACGCTTTGGTCCTAGCATCAGCATTTGCACTCATGCAAAGCCAGCATACCATGCTACCAGGTCAGAATGGTCGTGCTGTTTGCCCACTCTGTGCGGGGTAAATGACTCAATGAAGTTCAGTGAGAGGGGGAAGCCTTGATAGTGGTGGGTTAATTATTCCCTCCTTCCTTATAGGAAGAGAGATGTAAACAGTGCCCCACCCTCGTTAGAGAGAGGACTCTCCTCTTGATGGATTTGTTGTGGACATGGGGACTCAGTGCAAAGTGATCCCTTAAGCTCCACCAGTCTGTCTCAGTGCCTGGGCGTCGTGGTGCCCAGCTGCGTGGTGCTGCCCATGGGACTTTGGAGCAGGCAGGGAATATGGCCCGCATCGAATCTAGCTCTGCCCAGTGGAGCTGAGAGGAGAAAGTTGCCCTGAGAAGGGCCACATGCTCCAGCAGGGGTACCTAGAGATTAGCAGAGGACCCTGGAGCTGCCCAGTCCTGGGGCCTGCAGGTCTGGGCCCTTGTTCAGGTCTGACATCAGTGAAATGAAAGGGATCAGTGTTATACTGGGGAGAGGGGCAAGGAGACCAGAGCCAAGAAGAGGATTCACAAGAGTGTTATACTGTGGAGGGGACGGAGATGAGAAGCAAGGCTCTCCATGGCAATAGTCTTCCCGGGTATGTCTACACTACCCCGCTAGTTCGAACTAGCGGGGTAATGTATGCATACCGCACTTGCTAATGAAGCCCGGGATTTGAATTTCCTGGGCTTCATTAGCATAAGCGGGGAGCCGCCATTTTTAAATCCCCGCTGCTTCGAACCCCGTGCAGCGCGGCTACACGGGGCTCGAACTAGGTAGTTCGGACTAGGGTGCCTATTCCGAACTACCGGTACACCTCGTTTCACGAGGAGTAACGGTAGTTCGGAATAGGAACCTAGTCCGAACTACCTAGTTCGAGCCCCGTGTAGCCGCGCTGCACGGGGTTCGAAGCAGCGGGGATTTAAAAATGGCGGCTCCCCGCTTATGCTAATGAAGCCCGGGAAATTCAAATCCCGGGCTTCATTAGCAAGTGCGGTATGCATACATTACCCCGCTAGTTCGAACTAGGAGGGTAGTGTAGACATACCCCCGCATACTCCCCTCTTGCAGGACTGGCGTTAGCCCCACATGGCTGCCCTGGGCGCAGGCAAGAGAATAGGATCAGATGCCCATTTAACTTTGGCGATGTCCCCCCACCTTGATTGTTTCCAGTTGGGTTCAAGAGCTCTCAGCACCCCTAGTATAAACACTGCTCCAGCATCCCAGCCAGTGATTGGCCGCAGGCTCACTTAGTCTGTTCCTGCACAAGGAAGCACCTACCCTGGGAGGGGACACCCAGGAGGCATTGTGGTTGCTCAAGGCCTCGCTCTAAGTCATTCCCAGCACACAGTTAGCACCCAGATTGTTTGGACTGGACAGAACCTAGGAATCCACCCGGAGCAGGGACAGGGCAATTGTGTAATCTCGATGCAGTGGGTGCTCCTGATGGGGTGGCATGAGGGAGACATCTCTTCATCTAACCATTTATTCTCCTCCCACTCTTTACCCTATTGTGGCTGCAGCGCTAATCCATTGCAATGCCTGACTCTCCCCAGTTTTATGACCTGCCTTTGGGATCCCAATTGGCTCTCATAGGTGGGCCCTGTAGGTTCTGAGAACTCCATGTCCTGGATGCAGGGAGAGATGGGGAAACCTGTAATAAAGCCACCAATAGTGCACATTCCTGCTCTTGAAAAATGCTTTTATTTAAACAGCAATCCCTCCCCCTCCGAAAACAAAGAGCACACGCAAGCAAGGAATGTAGACACCCATGTCTCTAATTTAGGTGGGTCTAAAACTAACACTGAGATTGGCTTAATTACCCAGAAACAATATATTCCCCCAGATTGCAGATTGGCTTGTTAGCGATATACTTTTTTTTTATTATTTTACTTGCAGTTGAAATTGATAATACATCCCTCACTCAAAACATTGTCTCCCAATCACCATGGTTACTGCCAGGTTTTCCGCAATGGCCCAGCATATTCATCTGTCAAGTATGCTAATGGAGAACGGACCCTGTCACACAAAGGAGCAGGCTATTCAAACATACACTTGGCAAATAATTGTACATGTCAAAAGAATGATGCTTGTTATTTGCCTAATATTATCCCCCAGAAGTGGGAAGTAGTTCAGCTCTCAATGCAAAATGGCTTGCCCTTATCAAATAGGCAATTTGCTGATAATTTAGACTATTAGGTATCTTGGGGTGGTGAGGCAAAGAGGGGGGTTGTAGATATAAGTGGCCTTTTATAATTGTACTGAAAGCAAACTGGGGCATTAAGTGCCCTGGAGGGGCAGTAACAAGAGTCATCATGGGATACACTGCTAGCCAATCAGTGGGATTGTTAATGGAACTCCATTTCACCTCTGTCAGGTAGCGCTTGATGGGTGGTTAATTATAATTTAGAAGAAACAGTTTTCTCAACTGCATTTTTTTTATTGCTATTTATCTTCATGATGGGCCAATTTCCAATTTGTCTATTTCAGTAATTAAGCCAAAGAAAAATGTTACTGCTAGATTCCTATCAGCGTCTCAGCCTCTGATGTTAGCAGCTGGAAATGCTGGGTTTGCAGGCAATTATTTTGCATGCAAGACAATGGAGCTGCCTCTCTCTCTCTCAGTGGAATTTTTGAAGTAAATCCCCACTAAAAAGGGGGAGAGGTGAATCTGGTGTCCCTGATACTGAGGAGCTACCAACACGAGTTCCAAGTGACAATATGGAGGCAGATACTTCAGATTCTTCTTGGCAGTCCGTCCTGCAATCGTTATCCCAGTCTCTTGCCCTGCCCTGCCCTGCCCTACCAACATATTTCAGTGCTGCCCTCCAGCCTCTCTTGGTGGCACCAGTGCTCCTCCTATCAAAGGAACCTCAGTCCTGACCTCCAGCACTTGCTTTGTTTTAAGGCTGCTCGTATGCTGCATCTGTATCCTAGTCCTTATCCACAACATCCCCAGCTGTTCTAGTCTTGACTTTTAACCCTCCCTCCGGCTCCGCCAATGTACCCACAGCAAGCCCAAGGGAGCCAACAGTGGCTGGGAGCTCCCAGGCAAGGTGTATGTGAACCCTGGTTCCACGCTCTGGAATGGGCGTGGCCTTGGGTAGAAGGGGCGGGACCATGGGCAGCCAGTCCTCAGCATTGCCAGACCGTGTGCCCTTCCCAGCCCTCACAGCTGCTCGGAGCATATGGGGTGGTGCCTCTCCTTCCTCCTCCTGTCTCTTGAGGCAGTTCTAAGAGCTGCCCAGAGCACTCTGCCCAGCACTCCAGCCGCAATCAAAATGGTCAGGGGTTCTGACCATTGCCTCTGCCACACTAGCAGTGGCAGGGAATCTCGGTCCCCTTTGAATTTCCAGCCTCCTGGGCAGTTGCTCCCTTTCCTTCCTCTTCTCCCCTCCATCAGCAGACCTGAGCAAGTCCCTGCTGCTCCAGTTCTGAACAGAGGCTCCCAGCTGTGGTGAATCCAAGTGTGTGAGTTTTGTTGTGAGGCAGATAAATAACTGTTCGGAGTTTGACTGAGATCACAAAACTCATTTCACCGGTGACCTGAAACAGACTGCAGCACAGGTCAGGGAGGTAGAACAGTGCCAGAATTTTAAAACTAATTTTAAGACATTAAGTATAAATTGTGAAGGTGGCAGATATTCCGAGCAGATGTCTCCCTCCTGGCATGGGATGGAGCAAACACCTCTTTCTCTGTAACATGACCAGAGGAGCTGGGTTAGGAAGTATAGTATTTTCCTGCACAGCTTTGTGAGAAAAAGACAGAGGCTGCAATAATTCTCCTTTCCCCTTAGCTACTGTGATAGAAACTGAATTTCATACTGTTGTAAGATGCTGGCCTGGCCACTCTGGAAGTTGAACTCTTCCTTCTGTTTACCCACAGAACAGATAATGGTGGAAACAAGCTCTCCACCCACACTGCTCTGTTCTGTGCAAGCAGGAGGTGAGTAAATTCGCCATGTCCCTGTCCTCATTGCGAGCACTTAGGCCATTGCAATGCAGGAACCCTCTCACCAAGTAAAAGGCAGAGCTTAGCATTTTTTTTTTTACACTGGCTACCAAAATGCTGCAGGACAGTAATAAATTTAAAGTCACTACTGATCTGTGACCTAGGAATGAAAGGATCTTTAGCTTTTTGCTGCTCCCTGCAGCCAGCTGATCCCTGGAGTCTTCTTTCAGGTCTGAGAAGAGCAGCATTACTTACAGGAGGCTGAGATAATGCACAGCAATCATGTACTCAGCATGTGACATTATTTACTAGCAGTTGTTGAATTGCAATTTTGTTGAATTCTGAATTCAGAATCATTAACCCCCCCTTGTGCTTGACATAAGAGTAGAACGTGTTTGATTTGCATTGAGAAGGGATAGGGAGAGCTAAGCAACACGCCTCTGTTTTGATCCTTGTCAAGCTGTCCTGCAGGGGCTAAAGAGTGTGAAGCCCAACCTCAGACCAGGCAGCTGCACACAAACTCCACGCTGGGGGTGAGGTCAATGCTTAAATTTCACCAACCAGTTATCAAGTGTCAATGTTTCAGGCATTATAACAGCCAAAACGTGGAGTCATGCGCAATCCACTTGGGTTGTCCACTAGGTCTTGTCATCCAGGTAAGCCTGCCTTTGTCATAGAACAGGACTCCTCAACTTTGGAAGCCCCGGGAGGCACAAAGCTACTGACGGCACATGCCGAGGGCTGCAACATATGTGTGGTTGCATATACATGCAAATATATATGCAAATATATGCAAATGGATTCTTTCATACTGACTGGCATGAATACAAAGATTAAGACAAGACTACACAACACGCAGGCCCCATTCAAGTCAGTTCTGCTGATATTAATAAAATGCAATAGTTACCCGATTTCCACCCATATGACAGCACTTTTCACGAGCAATTTTGTTTTGGCTCCCATCCGTGGGCCATGTGTTGAGCCCCACATAAACCTAACCCATGCTGCAGGCCGCAAATAAACAGGCCACAGGCCACATGTGGCCCGTGGGTCGCATGTTGAGTAGCCCTGTCATAAATGGTCACTTAAACCAAGAATCACAGGTTACCCCTAGTCCCAAAGCAGAAGTCACTTACTCTGGATCAATTGCACTTCAGATCTCACTCCAAAGACAATGCTTGTAGCCAAACCACTAATAAACTATGTAAAGACTTATTATATAGGAAGAGGAAATAAGACTTTTATTTACAAAGTTAAAACAAGTAAACTTATACACACGAAGTAGTTCCAGTCTTATAGAAGCTTCTACAATAAGCAAGCTCTATAGGTCCTGTAGGGATAACCCAAGCCAGTGTTTCTCAAACTGTGCTCTGCGGAGCCAGGGGCTCCACGAGGTTGACAAACTTGAAACATCGATAGGAACAGCACATACAATCAGTGGACCACTGGGGCTCCGCATAAATTTTTACGCATGTGAAGGGCTCCGGAGCCCAAAAAGTTTGAGAACCACTGACCCAAGCTAAGCAGTGGAGATCCTTTACTTATGGGCTGTGTCTAGACTGGCCAGTTTTTCTGGAAAATCAGCCGCTTTTCCGGAAAAACTTGCCAGCTGTCTACACTGGCCACTTGAATTTCCGCAAAAGCACTGACTTCCTACTGTAAGAAATTAGTGCTTCTTGCGGAAATACTATTCTGCTCCCATTCAGGCAAAAGTCCCTTTTGCGCAAAGCTTTTGCACAAAAGGGCCAGTGTAGACAGCTCAGATTTGTTTTCCGCAAAAAAGCCCCGATCGCGAAAATGGCGATTGGGGCTTTTTTGCGGAAAAGCGCGTCTAGATTGGCACGGACGCTTTTCCGCAAAAAGTGCTTTTGTGGAAAAGCATGTGTGCCAACCAAGATGCTCTGTTCTGAAAATGCTTTTAACGGAAAACTTTTCCATTAAAAGCATTTCCGGAAAATTATGCCAATCTAGACGCAGCATGCTGAGTAACTGGTGCTCTCCAGAGTCCAAGAACCATAAAGATGCAGTTCCTCCTGGTTAGAGGCTTTTATTCCCTTCCCCCTGTTTTGCTTTGAACTGCAAAGTCGGCTTATGAGAGGAATTCATTTGCAGGACTTATCCTGGTGGTGGGGGTGAGAATAAACAACTGTCTTTTGTCCTCTTTATGTTTCACTGTAGTCTAGCAGGACATGACACCCTCTGCTGGAGACCAGCATTTCACCCTAGTAAATGTTGGTTGCCTAGCTTAGTGTTTCTCAACCTTTTTTTATACAGTACCCCTTTAAAAAGTTTTCAGACACACACAATTTTTTTCTATCATTGCAACACATTTGTTTAAACAACTTAATCATAGCCAGGCAGGCGATGACATTTTTGCGTGTAAAGAGTGCAAAAAAAAAAAAAAAAAAAAAAAAAGCACTGTAAAACTTAAAAATTCAGTTTTCTCCAAATTTCAGTTGTGTTGACATGCCCCCCAGACTTTTCTCAAGTACCACTGGTTGAGAAACACTGGCCTAGCTTGTTATTTACATGGTCACAAACGTCTATAGTGCTAATGCTCACATATGATCTTATTACAATATGGAATACATATTAATGAGATTAAAGCATGCAGCAACTCACAAGCATCCAATAATGCCTAAACACTGAACATATTCTTAAAATGCTTCACATCTGTTTCAACAATTCTACAACACAGGTGAGCCAGTGTGATTCCAGCTATGTATCTGTCAGTATTTAAATGGGGCATGGGTATAGGGCCATCCTTAGGATTTATGGAGCCCTACACAGTACATTAAACTGGTGCCAATATGCCCGATGTCAGCTGGGGGAGGGGATGACGATTTTTTAGAGTTGTGATTTTATAATTTTCAGCAACACTCTAATGAAATATTTTAAAAACAAATTTTAAACTAACAGACTAACGCAGTAAATTCAGAAACAGGCAGTAGATACCTGGGGTTGACAAATGCCTGTTAAATGACTTCATTACTACTTGAATGGCTCTTTCACAGGTTCAGTGTTCTGCTAATAGGTCTGGCAGGCTTTTTCACTGTTTAGTTAACTAGATCCTCTCTGGAGGAAGCAGATCCACAGAAAAAGGATAGGAAGATTTGAGTGGGTGGACATTAAGACCCAGTGGTGCCCCAAATTTTTGAGTGCCCCACACCACTGCATATTCTGCCTATGGGTAAGAATGACTCTCCGTAGGAAACTTGGCCTGAGCTGACACCTGATTTACCAGCATCACAACTCTAGTATCCAACCATAGAACCACAGTCTGCATCTAGATTGGCATGGGATTTTCCAGAAATGCTTTTAACAGAAAAGTTTTCCGTTAAAAGCATTTTCGGAACAGAGCGTCTAGATTGGCACAGATGCTTTTCCACAAAAGCACTTTTTGCGGAAAAGCATCCGTGCCAATCTAGACGCGCTTTTCCGCGCATTTTCACAATCGGGGCTTTTTTGCGGAAAACAAATCTGAGTGGTCTACACTGGCCCTTTTGTGCAAAAGCTTTGCGCAAAAGGGACTTTTGCCCGAACAGGAGCAGAATAGTATTTCCGCAAGAAGCACTGATTTCTTACAGTAGGAAGTCAGTGCTTTTGCAGAAATTCAAGTGGCCAGTATAGACAGCTGGCAAGTTTTTCCGGAAAAGCGGCTGATTTTCCGGAAAAACTGGCCAGTCTAGACACAGCCATAGGGGCAAGGAGAAGGGAACAAGGAGCGGGGAGACCGAGTCTTGTGAAATGTCTGGAGAGCTGAGTAAGAAGTTAAAGATTTGGTGCATGTTTCCCTGGCGTGTATGTTGTACAAACCACCAATTACATAATGAGCAGGAAAAAAAACCCCTGAACAACCTAATCAGCTATTAAAATATTTCTAAGCAGCGAAATTAATACAATTCCCTGCTCATAACTTAGTTGCCTCTGTACAGAATTAATGTAGATAAATACATTTTTAAAAACCCCAAACAAAAACGTTTCATAATAAAATGTGATCATGGCAATAATAAGATGCTTCAGTGCATGAATTTGGTTGTATTAATTCACCCCTAGCGTAAATGACAGCATCCAGCTTTCTGATGAACAACATACTAGCTCTGAATTATTATACCTGGCACTTCAGATCCTTCCATATTTTATTGCTTAATTGTGTTCCCTACTAGTAGGTGAGTATTAAACATTAAACATTCCTGCCAATTATCTGAAGCCCAATATTTGTTCTGTCTGTTTATTGATCTGTTGGGGGCAACGATCCCCCACTTGCATCTAAGGGCTTGATTCTGTTCTTAGGTACATGGGAGTAAGCCAGAAGTAGCTCTATTAGGATGAAATCAGCATAAAGGTGGTGGACGACAGAGGAAATACAGGCCATAAATATCCATTTTTTTCCTTGCACCTATTGAGAAAATATGAAAATCATTCTAACTACTGTTTACATAGGACTTACAAAAATATGTTGTGCTCTTAGTCTTCCCTCTGCCGAATATACAGCAATGGTTAAAGCAGGGCAGCCATCATTCTGTGGTATGCCTCCTATAGACAAGATCCTATCGTGAATTTCCCTCCTCCTGTCCTAACTCCCCAGTCTGTCTCCAGCTCTTATCAATCTGTAGGTCACTGTCTGCAGGGATGGTTAGTACTTCGGCAGCCAGCCTTTGAGATTCAATCAGTTAAATTAAGAAGCTTGACTCTCAGAGCTGCATGATGACATCTTCAGTAGAACTAGTATACAACTGAGGGAGTAAACACACAATAAAAGTGCCAGAATTCTATCTAGTTCCATTAGAAGAAGTGTATTCACTGTTTGCCAAATGAAGATATAAGCAAATTGTCTGGGGAGACTTCCTTCCTTCCCAACCTTCTAAGAGGGGATTATAACAACAGAGAGCACACAACAGTGTGGCACTGCAAACAAATGCTGAAGTGTACCCTTTACGTAGAGATTAGTAGCAATTATAATAGCATAGCATGGACTGAATAAACAGCCTGAGCCAAAGAGGCCGTATGATATTTTTTGTCATCAGATGAGTCCAAAATATCTGCACCTCTTCCCACCCCATAGCAGCATTTTAAACTGAAAGTGTGGTCACAGCACAAACACTGGAAGAGAGCTCTCCCAGTGCACTATGCAAACCACATCTGCGAGGGAAGTAGCTAACAGTGCTGGAAGCACAGCTGCACTCGGGAGCAGGGGCGCTTTACAGCACTGTAACTTGCTGCGCTTGGGAGGGTGTTTTTTCACACCCCCGAGCCAGGAAGTTACAGCGCTGTAAAGTGCCAGTGTAGACATGGCCAGAGAAGGCTACAAATATAGCAATTACTATAGTAGACAGACCGGTCCCACCTATTTTGGCATCTTGACAGCTACCATATGGGAAGAGAGCAGTGCTTTAGCTAGACCTACCTCCTGCTATACTGGGTCAGACCCAGAGTCCATCTAGGCCAGTAACATGCTCCTGCCATACAGTTCCAGCTGAGAGCAGCTAGTCATTTCATCCAGCATACAGATGATAGTGATTTGGTCATTTCTGGATGCACTGGAGAAAATGTTAACTCGGAGGACGAGTTCAGAATATGCTACCAAATCTCAGCTGTATGGGGCTTCCCAGCCACTGAAACAGAATGATGGAAATGTTAGTGTGATCCTTAGTACACATGCGCCAGTGACATTTGGTGTGTGTGTGGGAGCATGAACTGCTCCATGCTGCCTGAGAGTTCTAAGGAATCAGTTTATCTCCCTGTTTATTGCAGCTCTGGCTGGGACATATAATCATTCCTCTTCCCCTTCTCCCTGCTCCACCACTGCTCTTCCTTCCCACACACTCAGCTGTCCTGGGCATGCCACACACTAGCTGGAATGGGCAGCCCCATTTGACCCTAGCAGGCTATATCTAGACTGCAGGCTTCTTTCAGAAGAAGCTTTTTCGGAGGAGATCTTCCAGAAAACTTTTTTAGAAAGAGAGCATCTACACAGCAAAAGTGCAAGGAAAAAGTGATCTGCTTTTTCAAAAGATAGCGTCCACATTAATTGGACACTATATTGCATTTCAGTTGTGATTACTGTGGATGGAGTGGCCATTGGGGCACCTGTGCTTTTTCCTGGAAGCCTCTTTTTTTGAAAAAAAAAAAAAAAAAACCCTCTCTTCTGCATCCACACACGCCTTTTTCCGAAAAAGCATTTTCGGAAAAAGGCTTCTTCCTCGTAGAATGAGGTGTACTGCTGTCGGAAAAATCCCTCCATTTTTTCAGCTTTCTGTCGAAAGAACACAATAGCTGTGTGGCTATAAGTGTTGTTTTTCTGGGAAAATGGATGTTTTTCCGGAAAACTCTGTAGTGTAGACATACCCACAGGGAGGTGGAAAGGAGAGAAAGCTGCACAATGAATCTTGGGGCCTTGTAGAGTGACTGTGCAGGAACTCCCAAGTTTGTCTGAGCCAGCTGTAGTAGCCCCCCTGCACCAATGCACCTCTGAATTGTACAGTTCTGTTTCCTGGAAAACATTTATTCATGATCCCAGCTGGTGATCAATTCAGGCTCTGAAGCATGATGATGGACTTTAATCCTTGAAATATTATCCTAACCAGCCTCAGGGCAGATTCTAGACCCCCGCCCCTAGAACCTGTGCAAGGCTGGCTGTTACATTTGGAGGTGACAGTTCCAAAGCTGCAATCTGTCCTTCTCAGAAAGTGAGACTTCTAGGAGGAGGGAGGCTAGTAGCACCCCGGGACTTGTGTGTCCTGCAGACTAGTGCCCACATGGGAGAGCAGAGGCCAGAACAACTGAGAGCGGTTCTTTGGCCTTCTGCTGTACCTTTCCCTTGAGGATTTCAGAGTGCTCTGATGCTATGGTGATGGGCATGGTGTACGCAGGGAGAAAGAAATTATTTCCACAATTATCCATTCATTGACCCTTCCCACCCTACAATAGGCCCCATCACTTTTTACCTGTCTTAAGGAGGAGCAACAGCATGAAAGGTGTGGAAAGGAGCAAGCAGGGACGGGGCCTGAGGGGAAAGAGGCAGAGTGGGAGCTAGGGATGCCAGATGGTTACAACAAAAATACCTAACACCTCCACGTCAGCCAAAAAAAAAAAAAAACGGAAAAAATTCTGCTGAATGGAAAAAAGGGGGGGCGAGACCAAAGTTGTTGAGAAAAAAAAAATTAAAATAAAACAGCATTAAAAGCTTGTCCTCTTTAAGAGTTAGTGCAGGGTTAGGAACTGGGGAGCGGTTGAGCACTAAGACCCAGGGGAAGCATTGCTTCCCCCAGGTCTTTTGGCCTGCAGCCATTCTGGGCCAGCAGCCTTGGGGAACCAGGTAAGCATGGGGGCTGGGGTCAGGTGTGTTAGGGACGAGCGGGAGGTTCGGGGGAGGCCGGGCGCTGAGTGTTTGTAGGGTTGCCAGGTGCCTGGCATTTTCGCCTCCTGGCCGGGGAAAAATTCAGAAAATGCTGGACTTTTTAGGTGTCCATAGTCTCTGATTTTTTTTACCAGACCGGAGCCGAAAATACCGCAGTGTCTGGGTGAATACTGGACACCTGGCAACCCTAGCCTGGGAGCAGGGCCTGGGGGAAGGGATGGAGTGAGGGCAGGGCCCGTAGTTAGGGTGCCAGTGGGCCCCCTGCTTCCAGGGAATTTCTGGTGTTCTGCTCTAACCAGGAGTCAGCTCCCCAGGGGTGGCAGGCCACTGAACAGCTCCCTGGACCCATTCTCCATGCTGCCTGCAGCCAAGAATGTATTGAAACATCTACCACGTGAGCTGACTCCCCCACACAATCTTCGTATGCTTTTCAGAGAGGGAGAGGGGAGCGAAATGTATTTTGGCTCCAGCCGGGAGATAAGTGATCTCATTTCCAGTCGTGTCACAATAACACAAGAGGAGAGAGAGAGATGGCACCCAGCTGCCATGATAAGATCACTCCTGACATGGCCGGCCATGATAGAGAAGTGACTTGGACTGCTCTGCTCAGAGACTCCCATTGCCCTTCCCTTAAAGTAAAGGACTGAACAACTGATGTTCCCATCCACCTCATCCCGCTCTAACAAAAAGCCTTCGCCTCCTTCCTTCCCACCCCTCTGTAGTCTCTCTCAGCTGCCCTTCAGAGGGATGATGAGGGGCCTGTGCCGTACCAGGGCACGCACAGTGCAATGTTTGCAGTGAGACAAGAGGAGCTCTGTGCTGACAGGAATAAGGGAAGTGATGAAATACAAACGCTCCTCTGAGCCCCAGGCAAGAACTCCTGTTGCCCTGTTCCTTGGACTGAGGGGATGTGGCATATTGTAGATGACAATCCCTGCTCCTAAATCTTGCCCTGCGGGCGAAACTCAGGAAGTTGTGGCAGAGAGGAAGGAAACCTCTTTAGGCCGCAAGAACAGGACCGCAAAACTCTACAGCGAGGGAGGCCTGGAAGAGACCTTGCCTATGGAGGGGAGATCACAAAGGCCCCAGGCAGGAAGATCTGAGTTGGGGAAGAGAAACCTGGGGTTGTGGGTATGGATGAGTGGACTTTGTTTTGGAGGTCTGCATTTTACTTACTGTTCATTTTACATTAATAAACTCGCCCCTAAGGCGGGATATTATTTGACCAAGGAAAAGCCTGCATGTAAATGTATGTGAAAACGTCCAAGAAGGGAGACTGAGGCAAGAAGCATGTAGCATGGCCCTACACCACTACTGGACACATGGCAAGCAGCTAGTTCAGTTACGCTACGTCTACACTGCAGCACTATTTTGGGATACCGGAGGTATTCTGAAATAGCTATTCCGCGTCTTTTGAGTACACCATTATTTTGAAATATAATAGGCGTGCTATTCCCACGTCCCTGTAAACCTCATTCCATGAGGAATATGGAATGTTTCGGAATAGCAATTTATTTAGAAATAAGTGCTGTGTAGACAGTGCCTAATTTCGAAATAAGCTATTTCAAAATAACATCGAAGTCAGATATGCAATTTGTGTAGCTCAAATTATGTAGCTTATTTTGACCTACAATGTAGTGTAGATGCACTGTTGGGGTATGTCTACACATCAGAGCTATTTTGGGATACCTCTGGTATTCCGAAATAGCTTCCCCGTGTCTTTTGAACGCATCCACTATTCCGAAATATAGTGGATGTGATATTTTGGCATCCTGGTAACCCTCGTTTCATGAGTGTTACGGGATGTCTCAAAATAAAACTTTATTTTGAAATGTGGTGCTGTGTAGATACTCCTGAGGAGTAACGGTAGTTCGAATTAGGAGCTTTAGTTCGAACTACCTAGCCCATGCCGTGTGTAGCCACGGGCAGGGAGTTCGAACTACCAGGCATTTAAAAATGGCGGCACTTGGGAACATGCAAATAAAGCCCGAGATATTTTAATCCTGGGCTTCATTTGCAAGTTCGAATGACTACATTAGCCACCCTAGTTCGAACTAGGGTGGCTAGTGTAGACATACCCTTATAGTCACAGTCAAGATCAGGGCTCCATTATGCAAGGCACTTCACCAATGCACACGGTCCCTGCCCCAGTCTCCTTAACATTCCTGGTACTAGTCCAGACCAGTACCACATCTCAGATAAGCCAATACAGGGGCATGTTAGCTGGCTGCACAGTGTGATATGGAGACAGAAGCTCTGGTTCTTGGCAGATCTCTTAATATGTCAGGACTGAGGCACACTAGTGGATGGAAAAGAATGGGGGAAGCTTGCCTTAGAGCTGCCCCTTCTATACTTGCTCAAATGGGATGAGCAGCATCACTTGCTTGGAGTCAAAGAAACACATGATTGTTCCTGTCTTGAACTCCTGAGGCAGCTATACGTAGAGGATACATATTATAGGCAGGGCTAGTGGCACGTCTAGTTTTAAAGCTGCCCAGCCCTTCCCATTGTAAGACCTTACTTTCAGTTGCTCATAACTTTTGCCAAACTTAAAAGCATCTGGGGACTGAAATTTTCCATGACAGGCATTTCCGTAAGGCTGATTTTTTTTTTAACATTTCACATATGTGCTTTTAAAGAATCTCTGCTGTCCTTGTGCTGTGTCAATGGTTCTGGATGTCACACTGAGAAATGGGAACTCAGGCAGCCAGCAGTCCCTACTAACGCAAAAAGGGCCACATAACTAAACTCAGACATGTAACTGTGTCGAAGTCAGAAGAGCCTTGCAGAGATCTTTAATTTTACCCCCACATGTTCTTTGTTCATTATAACTGGAACAGTCATACTTCCTTGTCTGGTCATGTCTGGTTACATTTTCCTAGACGTAAATTACAATAGAGCGTGTCTGACCTATGTGTCATCGGCCCTGCAAATTGCAGCTGCTTCTCTCACTGTTATTATGGAGCTCATTGTTATAGAAGAGACTCATTCTTCCTCAGCCAGTGCTGCTGAAAGGAGAGAAACCTTTCAATATTAGGTAACTGGAAAAACATTAGGGATCAGAGCAGCAAAGGGTTCCATCTTCACAAGGAAGTGGAACAGTCCTGGGGCTTTGAGAGCCAAGCTCAGGTGCATGATGAAGCTGGTCAGGTGTGGAAGCAAGACAGGAAGACTTGGGCAATGAGGGGCTTTGGTCTTGGGTCTGTCATTTGGAGATCTTTCGCTTTTCTCTAATGGGAGGAGAGAGGTGCTTCACTTTTAGAGGTACCAGCCTTCAGAAGAGAGGTAAAAGCAGGCCTATCGATGGGCATGGGGGGGAGGGGCAAAGGGGACAATTTCACTGGGGCCCAGAGATTCAAAGGGCCAAGGCTTCAGCCAGAGCCCTGAGTCCCTTTGAATTGCTGCCTGAGCACAGCTTCACAGTTCTGTGTTGCTTTGAGGGCTGGGGCAGGGGGTGGGTTGCACGGCAGCCTGGGCCACACTGAGGGCTGGCCCTCGGCCCATCCCTTCCACCCAAAGCCCCGCCTCTTCTGGGCATGAAGCTGGGCTCCCCCACACTTTGCCCTGGGGCCTACAGTGGCTGTTGGTCCCACTGGGTAAAAGTGGGCTCCCAGCTCTGATGGGGGCTGTCTGGATGTATATCTCATCGCATAAAGTTCTAGAGTTTAAGGAACTGTTAATGAACAGGGGGGAAAACAGCAACCAAGCGACTTTATCAGCTCTTCAATCCAGAAGTCCAGAAGGAAAGATACTCCAGATGGGAGGAATTCTCTGCCATCATCTATTGGGCAATAAAGGGGAAGTGTGGAGAGAGAGAGAAAGATTTGCATAGAGTTCTTCCTAGAATTCTTCCAATTAGACTTTAAGAGCCACTTTAAGTATACACACACACATTGGGCAGTAGAACTGAATGGAAAGAGGAGGAAAGGTGTTACTAGCTTGTGGCAAAGTTTCTGCACTAGGGATTTATAAGCTATTGGTTTCCCATCCTCTGAGGATCCTGCATTCTGGGGACTGGGTCATCCTTACCCATATGCAGACTACTCAGCTGTGTAGGGCATCTGGCAATTTGGAGCACCACTGAGTCTTAATGTCCACCCACCCACCTCTTCATATCCCTGTTTTGTGACTGCTTTCTCCAGAGAGGACCTAGTTACTTAAAAGCGAAAACGCCTTCCAGACCTATTAGCAGAATACTCAACCTGTGAAAGAGCCATTCAAGTTGTAAAGAAGCCATTTAACAAGCATTTGTCAACCCCTGGTATCTACTGCCAGTTTCTGAATTTACTGTATTGGTCTACAGGACCTTCGTTTAAAATTTGTTTTTAAAAATATTTCATTAGTGTGTTGCTGAAGATTATAAAACCACATCTCTAAAAATTCATTACCCTTTCTCTCTCAGGCTGACATTGGGCACCAGTTTAATAGTACTGTGTAGGGCCCCCAGAATCCTAAGGATCACTCTGCTGGGGGGTGACTCTTTGGTACAGCCATAGAGAACAGTGGGAGGTCTGAATGGACTGCAATGAAGCCCCTCCTACCCAGCCTCCTAAATTTATTGTAGCTGGATTTGGTGATAGAGCTTCCAGGTAGAAGCTGACAGTGCTTCCGAAGGGACCGTCCAAGTGCACCACAGGACTATGCTTATCCACTGACATCAAACTGTGTGTGGGTTAGTGAATGGGAAGGGGGAAACGACATGGTAAAGAGACACCCAGAATGAGGCACCAAGTCAACAGACTACTGCCACAGGTACCAGGGGAGATTTTATAGACCATTCATACAGCCGGTTTCTGTGTTTTCCCCAGTTGATGCGGTGCTCCCTATTCTTATAATAAAGATTTCTGTGTTTCATACACAGACTCAGTGCTAGTGAGAAGGGAAGAATTGCCTGTTGAGGTGCCCAGGAAAGATGGTTAGTGATTCCACACAATCTGGCTGGAGGCTCAAGCGACAGTGATGGTGAATTCTAGGAGAAACCCCTAGCTATTTGAAGCTGGCCTTTGCTGCTGCCAGCAACACCTGACTGAAGGGTCACACAGGTTTCAGTTAATGATTCCATGGAACTTTTGCAAAAAGAGCTGAAGAGCCCAGCCTAGAATCCCTAGGCTCTGTAATTCAGATCTGAGAGTGGCAGGCTGGGGGAGATGCTGCCAAGTGCCAAAGGCAGTCCTGCCTGCCCTACACAGTGGCTGCAGTACTGGGATATTCTGAGGGTAGAGAGGATGTGTTTGTGATTCTTGGAAGATGCAAAAATCCAAATGTTGTATTTGAGTGTAATGAACAGCTAAGTCCTTTGTTGCACCACTCTGCCCCCTGCTGGATGGAATTAGAATGGCGCAGAGCTGCTAGTTCCAAGTCCAATGCCGCTGACATCTGGTGAAGATTCTCCTCTGGGCCTCTGGAGCAGGAGAAATTGACTTGCACTTATGTGTTGGTGTGACGTTCAGCATGAGAAGCACACTGACAATACCAAGTCCTTGAAGTCTCATTACTAAACAGTCTTTAAACAAGAGATGCCGCGTAACCCTTTCCTACATTGGTCCCTCTGTGGGATTGGTTTTAAAGGACCCATTATTAATAGTCTCCAGATAATCTGGGTTTTCTTTGTTGGATGACTTTTATTGAGTTCCCTGTGTTTCAGTGCCGGTGCTCCTGGGGATCACATCACTACCCTCACAGTGAATGCTACAGTCTACTGTCGGGACTTATACCAGCCCTATTTCCATATTGCCTGTATACCACAACCATCCTCCTGCATCCCTGCAAGTAGCTACTCCCAGGACCTTCCTACGCCTTTTCTGGTGTAAATGGCTTTGGGAGAGCTGTGTCGCCTTTAAGCAATGTAACTAGGAAATGTAAAAATAAATAAATGAATAACTAATGGCTAATTACGCCTGCAGACCCTCCCGACAGCAGCTTCTTGGTTCCCTACATATGAAAGAGGCTGTTAATACATCCCATCTCCACCACCCCCTCCCCAAACCAGACGAGAAACAAATCCATTATCTAAAGGACATTTGTCTAAACCTCCCCTTTTGTGCCTCGACTATCTAGCGCCTGCAGCTGCCACTTCCTATTCTTCCTATAATTGCTCCCACTCTGGCTAATAATGGATACATAAAACAGGAATTTTTTTATCATTATTTTGGTATGAATTTTTAAAAATAACGGTTGCATTTTACACAAATGAGGGCCGTACTAAGTGTAATCATCCTGCCGGAGCCACAGGGAACACGTTTATTGATACATGGAGCCCCTGGGAGCAGCCTCTGGAATGTGTGTTTTGTACATGAATATGTCAGCCCTTCCCGTGGTAATTCTTAAAGCGAGACTCTCACAATGGGACAAAAAGCAATCCAAAAAGCAATTTACTTTGCCGACAATTTCCTCTCTCCCCGGAGGTGCTGTTGAAGATATTTGTGTGTTTGAAGGAGAGAGAAATCCCCTCCCCCTGCTTGGATCAGACTCTACAACCCCCTAGAATGGAGCCGATCCCTGGATTGTGACGTCACAGCCTGGGGGAACGCAGCTGATTGTGATGTCACCTGTTTAACATCCCAGTCTCATGGCAGGAGGAGAAGGAGGAGTGGTAAGAGAAAGGCAGACTGGTCGGTGGCTAGGCCATTGGACTGAGACTCAAGAGACTTTGGGGGAATGGGGGTTTTAGGCTTTACCATGGAGCCAGTGGCCTTGGCCAAAACACTTCACCTCTCTGTGTTCCTGTTTCCTCTCTAATCATTTACCAACCTTGTTGGTTTGGAAGAGGATCTTGGAAACTCTCGCTATAGGTTTACACAACACCCATGTCAACAGTGAGGACAATTAACACCACTCAAAGAGATGGTTTTGTGCTGTAGGCACCTGCCCCATGATGAACTAAAACCACTAACTCATTTCCCATAGGCTATTGGGCAGCTCTCAGATGGTGATGACTTTTCTGAGAAGAATGTGAAGCAGGAACCCAGAGAAATATATAGTATCATGAGCAAAACCCACTTCATCAAATGATGAGCTGGGGAAGTGAAGAAAAGATTGACAGCCAGACAAGTACCCAGGAATCTACTTCTTCAAGGGTGTGTATACACAGAACTCTAAACTCAAAATAAGATACACAATTTGTGTTACATGTGTCAACACAAATTTTGAAATAACACGCCATTTCGAGACATCCCTTAACACTCTAGAATGATGGTTACAGGGATGCTGAAATAAGTCTCAAAACAGCAGATGTGCTATCTCCAAATAGCGAGCATGTTCAAAAGTCACGGAATAGCTATTTTGAGATACTTCCCTCTGTGTGGATGTACCCCAAAACAGGCTCAACGAGGAAAATAACAGAACACCACTGGTTGGGCCTGTCTTGAAGGCATAGATTGATTTAATTCCTTGTGCCATCCCATCCTTGTGCCAGGGAATGAGTGGGATGAAATGAGAAAGATCATTCAAGCAGAGGGAAAAAATGGACTGGAACTAACAACTGCATTTGAGGTTTGGGAATGAAGATATGGGGAAAGGCCAGAGGGCAGAGTGGATCTGAATGGAGATTTCTTCCAGTGGTTTTCCAGGAAGTCTGAGTTAGAGCACTCTTCCTCCTCTGACTTCCCTTACTCCTTGTAAAATTAGGGTTACAGGAGTCGGAGTCAGAAGCTATTCCAAACATCAGTTATTCCGAAACAAAGCTGCTGTTTAGATATAGCCTGTGTCCCCAAACCTCTTCCCTTGTCACATCAGCAGATAGCAGTTAAATGATGAGTTTTCTCCACTTCCTGCTGTGTGCACTCAGTAAGGTATATTGTCCCCTGACCTCATTGGTTGCTAAGATGTGGAAATCCTTCATTAAAAGCCATTCTGTTAGCAGAAAGCTGAGATTTGGCCATGCTAGGCGAACAAAGAATGATGCTCCAAGGGAGACTCCATGGTTTGGTTTTGTTAGGAGTCCATTTTTATGGACAGAAAGGGTACGTCTACACTACAGCGCTAATTCGAACTAACTTAGTTCGAATTAGTTAATTCGAACTAAGCTAATTCGAACTAACGCATCTAGAACTAAAAACTAGTTCGAATTAGCGTTTTGCTAATTTGAACTAGCGTGTCCACATTAAGTGGACCCTGAAGCGGGGTTAAGGATGGCTGGAAGCAGTGCCGGCAGGGCATCAGAGGAGGACTTAGAGCGTGGAGCTGCTGTCTCAGGCTAGCCGAGGGCTGTGCTTAAAGGGTCCCGACCCCCACCCCGGACAGACAGTTCTCAGGGGTGCCCCGCTTGCAAAGCAGTCCTGGCTTGGACTGCCCTGAGTGCCCACACTGGGCACATCACAGCACTCGGCCATCAGCCCGGCTGCACTTGCCGCAGGCTGCCATGTGGGGAGAGGGGGCAATTGGGGGGCTGCAGGAGAGCTTCCACCCCCAGAAGCCCGCAGAGCCAGCCCAGTCCTCCTCATCGGGGGCTCGTGCCCCATTCCTCCCTCACCTCCTTCCACTTACCCTTCCCTAGCCCCTCTTCTTGATGTACAAAATAAAGATAACGTGTTTTCCAAAATGGAATCTGTCTTTATTGAACAAAACTGGGGGAGACTGGGAAAAGGAGGTGGGAGAGGGGAAGAGAAGGGCTGGGAGAGGGGAGGGCAACTAAAATGATGAGGGGTTGGGAACAGGTCCCATATGAAGAGAGGCTAAAGAGACTGGCACTTTTCAGCTTAGAAAAGAGGAGACGGAGGAGGGACAGGATAGAGGTCTCTAAAAGCAGGAGTTGGGTGGAGAGGGTGCATACAGAAAAGTTCTTCATTAGTTCCCATAAAGAAGGACTAGAGGACACCAAAGGAAAGGAATGGGTAGCAGGCTTCAAACTAGTAACAGAAAGTTGTTCTTCACAAAGCAAAGAGTCAACCTGTGGAACTCCTTGCTGCAGGAGGCTGTGAAGGCTAGAACTGGAACAGAGTTTAAAGGGAAGTGAGATCAAGTCATGGAGGTTGGGTCCATGGAGTGGTATTAGCCAGAGGGTAGGAGTGGTGTCCCTGTCCAAAGTTTGTGGAAGGCTGGAGAGGGATGGCACGAGACAAATGGCTTGGTCACTGTCTTCGGTCCATCCCCTCCAGGGTCCCTAGGGTTGGCCGCTGTCGGCAGACAGGCTACTGGGCTAGATGGACCTTTGGTCTGACCCAGGACGGCCATTGTAAGCTCAGGGCTCAGGGTCGGGGGTCTCAGTGGACCCCCTTGATTCTCTTGCACACCTGCTCCTGGGTGGCCAGGCTGGCAGCTCTCCTGCCCTAGACGGCCACTTTCCTGTGCCTAGTGCGGAGATCGTGGACAAGGTCCACGATGTCCGCACTAGCCCAGGAAGGTGCCCGCCTCTTGCGGTCCCGGGCAAGCTCCCGGGAGCCGCCAGCCTGGTCCCGGGAAGAGGGGGAGGGCTGGGGGGCATCGGGTGGGTGGCTCGATCCGTGCCAGGTGCAGGGTCTGCTGGCTGGGTGCTGGCAGGCTTGAACCTGGCACGGGCACCGTAGCCAGCCCGTGCCCCTTTAAGGGGTCCAGGGCCGGGAGGGGGGCAGTAGAGTTTCCCTGGTGTTGGCCAGAGTGGCCACCAGGGAAACCTGGGGAGGGCTAGCCTCCCACTAGTTCGAATTAAGGGGCTACACACCCCTTAATTCGAACTAGCTAGTTCGAACTAGGCTTAATCCTCGTGGAATGAGGATTACCTAGTTCGAACTAAGCGCTCCGTTAGTTCGAATTAAATTCGAACTAACGGAGCGCTAGTGTAGCACCTATGAAAGTTAGTTCGAACTAACGGACGTTAGTTTGAACTAACTTTTTAGTGTAGACATACCCCTAGAGGGTAACGTTTGAATGCTCATAAAAAGGTAGGAAATATGAAAACATTTATTTTTCAGAAATTCATTAAAGATTATTACATATTTTCTGAAGTGACCAGAAGTTTGTGCTGTGTCCATTTTTGGGACATCTTAAAGGATTCAGATTTTCAGTCAGGCCCCTTTCAGGTATCTTAACTGGAGCATCCAGAAAGTAATGCACTCTGTCAGTACTCACATTTGAAAAGGTGGAGCAAACTTGCACTTTCAAATGAGAGGAGGCCCTAGAATGACTTTCCCCAGTGTTTTCACATCCAAATAAGCAACGAAATGTTGGGAAAAAAATCCCCATTGACATTGCTTGATGACCAGATTGATACCTGTTCAAATTTGATTTTGAATTTTAAATTTCAAACATGATAAGGCTTACACCCAAAATTAGCATCAGCAAAGGACCAATCTCCAGTCTTTTTTGTTGCTGCTTGACTTTTTCACAGTTACTCTGTATGGGAAATTCTAAGGGTTTTTTTTAAGCTTAATTGTGACTGATTCATGCCACCTTAGCAGAGTCTGCAGTAAGTCTGTCTGCTTGCTCTTAGGAATACCACATTCCTCTTGGTTTTGCTTTATGAGTTATAATATTTTGCTCTTGTATAGCACCTACCAGTTGACTATCTCAAAGCATTTCATAAACATCACTAAATGTGGCATAAAAACCCAATCCACTTGTGAGCGAAGTACATCCATTTTACAGATAGAGAAAATGAGGCACACAGCTGAAGTAACTTGACCAAGGTAATACAGCAAGTGATAGGGGTGAGCATGGAACTGGATCTCTTCAATCCCATGGGATGAATGAACCTCACAACCAGCCTTCTGTTTATCCCATTGGCTCTCTTGATATCATTTGTCTCTTTTGTGTGTCCGTGCATCCTGAATGCATCCCTGGCTTTTGTTCATGAATCCCTTGCCTTCTCCTATTAGTTACAGCATGTGCTTGGCTCATGCATCAGTCTTGTGCCAGTTCCCATGTTGCCATTCTGCCTGTGCTATCATGGCTCAGTTTATTTTAAATCTGTGTGCATGAGTAATGTGGCTTTCAATGTTATCCATGGATGGTTTAGTGTTAAGTTAATTAACACAAAAGAATATGGGGCAGGGAGAAACAATATTAGCAGTGGAATTGTCTTAGGCTATGTCTAGACTGCAGGGTTCTTTTGGAAGAAGCTTTTCTGGAAGAGATCTTCCAAAAAAAAAAAATGCTTCTGAAAGAGAGCATCTACACAGCAAAAGTGCATCGAAAAAGCAATCTGCTTTTTTGAAAGATAGCATCTACACTGAATTGGTTCATTAATAGGCAGCAGGTTTAATCACATGAAAGAAAGTTTTTCTTCACTCAGCACACAGTCAACCTGTGGAACTCCTTGCCAGAGGATGCGGTGAAGGCTAGAACAGGGTTCAAAAAAGAGCTAGATAGATTCATGGAGGTTAGGTCTATCAATGGCTATTAGCCAGGATGGGTAGGAATGGTATCCCTAGCCTCTGTTTCTCTGGAAATGGGTGACAGGGTACGGATCACACACAAGGATTACCTGTTGTGATCCCTCCCTCTGGGGCTTCTGGTATTAGCCACTGTCATTAGACAGGATACTGGGCTAGATGGACCTTTGGTCTGACCCAGTATGGCCGTTCTTATATTCTTATTTAAGCTGTAATAAGTATGGACGGAGTGGCCACCAGGGCACTTGTGCTTTCTCCTCTTTCCTCTTCTTTCAAAAGAGCTCCCTCTTCCCCATCCACAGACACCTTTTTCCAAAAGAGCTCTTTTGGAAAAAGGCTTCTTCCTCGTAGAAAGAGGTTTACCAATGTTGGAAAAACCCCTCTGTTCTTTCAATTTTTTCCTGAAAGAAAGTGATTGCAGTGTGAACATAAGTGAAGTTTTCCCAAAAAAACTCTGCAGCGTAGATATACCCTTAGTGGCACGCTGTTAAAATGGTGCCAGATGGTCTATAAAGGGCTCTGCCCTTCTTATGAGTGCCCCTCAGTGGCTGAGGGGAGTCTTGTAATCTCTACTCAACTGTCTGCGGAGAGGAAGTGTCCAGTATATGGCCTGGGACCAGGCCTCTTCTTTTACCCCCTGGTGTGGTTGCTGGGGATTGGGGGCTGGGGAGGACCCAAACCCACCCACTTCTCTGGGTCCCAACCCAGGGACCCTATGAGTAGCAATTACCTGCTGTGTCTCAAGGTGATTGGTTGCTGTCACATCCCAAGGCCACTTCCCTGGGAAGCTGCTCCATTCAGCCCTTTCTCTAGGGCCTTGTAGTCAGGTTGCTGTTGGCTTCTTGGCTAGTGTTTAGCCATGGGATCTGGTTCCAACCAGGTATGAAGTCCAGCTCCCACTCAGAGCTGTCCAGCGTGCTGATGTTGTCCTAGGGTACGTCTACACTAGCTCGTTAGTTCGAGCTAGGTAGGATAATTAGGGCAAGCGGAGTTGCAAATGAAGCCCGGGATTTAAATCCCCCTTAGTCCCAACTCCGTGCCGGCGGCTACACGTGGCACGGAGTAGGTAGTTCAAATTAGGATATTTAAATCCCGGGCTTCATTTGCAACTCCGCTTGCCCTAATTACCCTACCGAGCTCGAACTAACAAGCTAGTGTAGATATACCCCCAGTGAGCCCTGGGGTCTGCCTGCGTCAAGCTCCAGGAAGGAACTACCAATCCCTGGTCTTGCAGCTTCTTTTATATCAGCCTGCTGCACCTTGATTGGCTACAGCAGAGGCTGCCACTTTGCTCTGTTTGGAGGACCTCTCTTCTGCTCTTGTTGCTGGGCAGGATGCGGAAAAGCCTCCAGCAAGGATGTCAGGGCCTTGTCTACCCCATCACACGGTCCCATTAAATGTAGGCACCTATGAAGACTAGAAGGTCTAAGTATGTATTTGTACAACTCTTGAGTACCTAATGATTGAGTTACCAACCAAGGAGGCCTTTCATTTGCTCTTTAAAGGGCAGCTTCTAGCTTGGAGTCCTCTAGATTAATGACGTGAAGCAGCCTCAATGAGCAATGCAAAGCGGGGTTGCATGAGTGCAATGGAAAGCAGAATTTGGTCAATTATATTTTGATGCCCAGAACTTGGATTCATTGTTGGCTTAGAAGCACTTTCCAGCTTTCACGCATTAGCTTGTTGTTTCATTAGCCAGCTAGGAATAAATAAGGAACCTGATCCTGAATAAAGATGGCAGGATCTGGCCCAGTCATAATAGCTATTTGATTATAAGACTTATATAGTTAAAACTAACGCTGGCAAAAGCATCCTTTTCAGGGAAAAATGAATCTCCCTCTTCTCTGAAATGTCCCTTCCCAGCCTCTTTGTTTGTTTGTAGTGCCTCTCCTTTGGATTACTGCATGGTCACATTTTATCTGGCCATGCCCCATAAACTAGATCCCTTTGCTCAGTGACTTGACAGATATGACTCAGAATGGAAGCCATAAACCCTTTTTTTGGTTGATGAGAGAGCCCTGTTAATTGTGCTACAGAAGAGAAAGGTGAAGCCCCAAAGTCACCTTTCCACTTAGCATTGTTCACCCACCTTCCCAAAATACCACAAGGGAATGTATCCCCATCATTATTTGTCAAAAGCATGTTTGTCCAGTGCTTATTTCCTGGCTGACCAAAATATTTACATTCCATCCTGGGGACACAGCTTCTCCTGGGATAGATCCCTCCAAACTGCCAATTTAATGAGAAGAATTCTCAAGAGTGCTGTGCAGAACCAGGAGAGACATCTAGCTTGTTATCTACCCCCCAGCGGCAACATTTTCCATGTACAGGTTTGGATGTGGTGGCATGTGCAAAAATCCATCCTTTATAATGAACTGCTGAAGCCATTTCTGGAGGAACCGGAGCTTTTGTCCAGCCTGCACACCCATATGCAGGCATCGCTGATTGCTTCAGCACATTGTGCTTCTCATCGTGCATGGAGCTGAACAAAGCAGACTCCCCTGGCTTAGCTGAGGCGGTTTACCTATATAACATGTGTATCATGCTTCCTTGTCTCTGCGCGTTGTATTTCCCCCCTGAATGATGTGTGTGCTCTATTGAACAATAATGTTCAGAGGAATGTTCTCTTCACTTGTGATAATGTTAACATCCCAGATTGTTAAAAATCCACTCCCCATTTACTGTATTGTTTATTTCCAGCTTTAATTTCACCAAGTTTCAAGGAATGAAATGGAGACTGGTTAATTTAACTTGTGTATATAGGTTGACCCTCTCTAGTTCAGCACCCTTGGGATCTGACCAGTGCTGAACCAAGGAATTTGCCAAATCACAGATCAATATTGTCTAGCAGCATTACCAACACTTCCACAGCTTACTGGGCTCTTAGAAAACATTTAGGGGCAAATTAGAGCTAAATAACAGCACAGAACACTGAGAGCCAGGTGGCTGAAACAAACTTTATGGGACCATGGGAAACTTGATAAGTGGATATCTGGCTAACTAAAATCATGGCAGACCAAGGATGTTGCCAGACCAGAGAGTGCCAGATTAGAGAGATTCAACCTGTATATATATATATATATATTCACCGGGGTGGGCAAAAAGGCCTCTGTGGGCCAAATCTGTCCTGCCAAGCAGGTTGATTTGGCCCTTGGAGGTCCTGCCACTTCTCCGCACCCAGGCCAATCAGGGCCTAGGGATGGGGAAACATGCAGTGCTTCGAGTCAATCCCGGTGGCTGACTCCATGCACCGTGTGCTGGAGGGCAGGGAGCGAGAGACTTCGTGTTCCCCCACCCTCAGGCCAATCAGGAGCTGGGATGGGGGGAAGTTTGCAGAGTCTCCTCCTGCCCTGCAAGAAGAGCACGGCGCTTAGAAACGCTGCACACTCCTTACAGGACGGGAACAGGGCAGGAGGAGACTTCATGGGGCAGGGCAGGAGGAGACAATCAGGGCCTGGGGGCAGGGGGAGCGCGTGAAGTCTCCTCCCACCCTGCAAGGGGCTCATCACTTAGAGTCAACTGCCAGCTGATGCTCAGCTGGTGGGTGACTCTAAACATGGTGTTCCCTTGCAGGGCGGGGGCAGACTTTGAATATTCCCTGTACCCCCAGGCCTTGATTGACCTGAGGGTGGGAGGGGGAGCACATGAAGTCTATTCCTCCTGCCAGGGGTGCGGGTGCCTAGAGGGAACTGCCAGATGTTCAGAAGAGCTGGTGGTTCTCGGGGGGCGGGACAAAGACTTCTCACATTTGTCCCACCCATAGACCAATCGGTCTGAGGGTGGCAAAGCATGGAAAAGTCCTGCCCCTCTCCCCGCCCCCCCCCGTTCTGCCTGAGACCCTGCCCCTTCCCGGTGGCCTGGGAACACTTCAGAAATTTCTGAAGTGGGTCCCCATCAAAAATGATTCCCCACCCCTGATGTACACTATGAAATATATTAGCACTATAGTTTGTGACTTTTCTCAGGGCACAGATTAATAACCTGATACATGTTAACTCTTATGCTTTAAAAAATGCTTAGCTCTAAGCATGTGAGTACAGTAAAAGCTCCACTATCCGGCCCTCAATTACCCAGAAAGCTCAATTAACCAGCAGTTCTGATCTCTCCCAATACAAATCTTCAATCTAGTAACCAGGAGTAGTGTATTGCCCAGCACATTATGCTGTTGCACATTTTGCACTCTACTTTTATGCAAACAAGGCAGAAGACAAGTTAGCAAACTGAAATCAGGGATTTATTCAATAAAGCAGCTTCCAGAGTGTCTGGGGGTCATTACAGATTCAGTACAATGTTATCTCGAATTTTTCCATCCATGTGCAAAATCATTATATATGTCCAGCATAATTTTAATTAGATGAATGTCCACTTACCAGGGGTGTGGCCAAATTTCCTGCAGTCCCATAAAGTTTTTTTTACAGCCACCAGTCCTGGCTCTCAGTGTTCTGTGCTGTTATGTAGCTCTAATTTATCCCTCAATGTCTTCTAAGAGCCCAGTAAGCTGAGGAAGTGTTGGGAAGGCTGCTAGACAATATTGTCCCTCTGTGGTTTGGCAAATTCTCTGATTTTGTACCGGGCAGGTCCCAAAGGTGCCAGACTAGAACAGTTCAAATTGTAGTCACCTGCTTTATTTAATATAATCAAACCCTGAGTTAAAACTGCCTGCGTTTTTATGGGCAAGTGCATCAGTGGAGAAGTAGAATTTGGGGGTAGCCTTGGGACTCCATTGCCTTCCTGACATCATTTCGGTAAAGCATCAGACAACCTGGCACAATTTGGTTCAGCTGTCAGTCTTTACAGCAGAGGTGCTCAGTGCTGGACTAGCCGGAGGTCCACAGATCGAAGCTGAAGAACAACGGCAGTATTGTCTGAGCTGGAATCTTGCAGGATGCAGCTTATAGTTGATGTGCATTCTCCCCACTGCAGTGGTCTCCAACCTTTTTACATCACTTTTTAAATGACAGAACAAGCCAAGATCTACCGCCCCACCCCTTCCTTGAAGCCCCACCCTGCCCTCTCTATTCTCCTCCTCTCCATCACTTACTATCCCCAACCCTTATACTGCTGCTTTTTTCCCCCCCAATTCTTCTGTATGAAGAGCTTTTTCCAACATTTGGCCTATCTAGACTGGACCAAATGTCAGAAAAACCTCTTTTTTTTGGAAGCCCTCTTATTCCTCGTGAAAAGAGGAATTTAGGGGTTACTGAAAGAGCATGTTTGCTCTTCTGCTAAAAAAAGTGGAAGAACAAATGCATCCCTGGATGTGGAAGAGTTTTTCTGGGATACCTCTGGAATCCCGGAAAAACTCCTGAAGTCTAGCTGTTTTTCCGGGATTCCTCCTCACTGGGTTGAGACCGGATGTGTGGGCTCTGGGATGGGAATGAGGGGTTTGGATGTGGGAAGGAGTGAGAGGTGCAAGCTCTGGGAGGGAATTTGGATGCAGGAGGAGGTGGAGGAGGGGATGCTGGCTCAGGGAGGGTGCTCCAGGCTGCGGAGTTTTGGGGTCAGGTGCAGGGTTGAGGTACTGAGCAAGCCACAGGCTTGTGGATGTGAGGGTGCAGGAGTTTGGGTTGGGGGATGGGAGGGGCTCAGGGCAGGGAGGTTAGGAGTATAATGGGTTCAGGAAACAGATTTGTGGTGTGCCCCAACTGACTTTTCCGTGACCCCTGAATCAAAACAGGTTCTCATAAATAAAAACAATGCTGAAACTTTTTGTGTTTGACATATTTTATTGAAAAACGAAGCCTGGCCACCAAACCCTCATCTGTCCGCAGCATCATAACACTCCTGCATGCCCCCACCCTGCCCCTAGATTTGAGCCTAACATACACTGGAACCCCCTGTTCTGAGCCTCTCACATCACCAAACTCCTGCACCCCCACATCCTCAATATTTTGCCACAACACTCCTGCACCATCCACACATCACAAATGGGGATGGAATACCATCTCATAGAGCTAGCAGGGACCTTAAGAGGGCATCAAGTCCAGTCCCCTGCCCTCACAGCAGGAGCAAGTACCATCCCTGACAGATTTGCCCCAGATCTCTAACTGGTCCCCTCAAGAAGTGAGCTCACAACCCTGGGTTTAGCACTAAGCTACCTCTCCCCTGGACCTATTCTAGGACAGGACTAAGAGGCACTGGTAGAGCCATGTGGAACTCTAAGCTTGCATGTTGCCTGCCTCCTGTATATCTTGTTCAATTCCTTTTCACTCGTGCATTTTCATGAGCATCAGTTTCATCCCCAAATAAAACAAGCAAATGAAATGATATTCAGTGGGTACCTCTGGCCCCGGGCCAGTTCAGTGCTAACGACAAGAACAGAAGAGAAATCTTTAGAGACACTAGAGAGTAGAGATCTCCATAATTGCTCAAGTTCCATTTGCACCGTCTCTGATGTGCTACTTAACTGCCTTACTCAATCAAGGTGTGTAGTTTTTCCCTTCTCTCTTTATACCTCTGGAAAGAAAGTAATCTCTCCCTTGCTTTAGCTTTTACTGAGCCTGAGCTGTGTCTCTTTCACACACCAGGTGAAGTGTGATCACAGCTAAGTGATGCCCATTAGACCCTATAAAATTAGGATTAGCCAGGATGGCTTCTCGCATTAGATCAATTTAAAGTCACTGGCTGGTGGAAAGGAGTGAGATTCTTTTCTCTGCTAACTGGGGTGTGTTTCTGTGACAGTATATGGTGGGAATATTTTTTGTCCTAAAAGGAATTGATTCTGCTTTCTGCATTCTCCGTATACACTCAGCCTTATGAAACCCAGCAAGTTTTTTTTTTAAAGTTGGGATCTTTTAAATTGCTATTGATATCTTCAAGGCATAAAGAGGGTATTTGATACCCTTCAAGCAGCTCTATTGCAGAAATATCTCTATGTGTCGCTATGGCAGTTTTATTGCCACAAGCAGCAGGAGTGGGGTAAGGCAGGATTCGGGGATACAAGCTGTAGGCTTAGAGGGGGCCCAATACACTTCTAAGGATTTGTCTACACTGACACATTTTGTCACCAAAAACTGCTTTTGGTGACAAAATAGTGAGAGTGTTTACACTGTAATGCAACTTTCGTTGGAAAAAACAATTCCAGTTTTGGTGACAAATAACTTCCACTCCTGTGAGAGACTTTTGTCTTTTTCCTTTCCCTCTCCCAACAAAGACCCAGTGTGCACTCTGCTGTTTGTTTTGTCCAGAGAACTGGCTTCTGCCAGTATCCCATAATGCCCCCCCAATGGCTGTGCTCAGTGTTTTGTGATCTCTGCTGCCCTTGCAGGAATGTGCTCCTCCCCTTTCAAAGCTCTGGGAAGTATCTAAGGGTATGTCTACACTACCACCCTAGTTCGAACTAGGGTGGTAATGTAGGCAACCGGAGTTTCAAATGAAGCCCAGGATTTGAATTTCCCGGGCTTCATTTGCATAAAGCCGGGCGCCGCCATTTTTAAATGTCCACTAGTGCGGACTCCGTGCCGCGCGGCTACACGCGACACGGACTAGGTAGTTTGGACTAGGAAACCTTCTTCATTTGGGGAATGAAGAACAAATCATTGGAGTGCTTCTGTTCTGTCCTGCACTAGGAACACAGCAGCAGGCAGACTACTGCTGAAAGCGAAGGGCTGGAGAGACTATTGTGCTGCTTTGACATTCCTCAACGGGATAGCTCACAGAGCTAAGAAGGAATCCCAAGAAGCACAGGGATCAGCTCTGCCTTCCCACAACACTGCACTGTGGGACGCTTACCCACATTGCTTTGCTCTTATCTGTCAACAGGGTGCTAGCAATGTGGGCATGAAATGTTGACAATGGGAGGCAGAAAAAACGGTTTCACCAGTTTTCACTTTTGGAGATTTTTGCATGTTGACTACACTTTTGATACCAAACTTTCCCAGTGTAGACATAGCCTAAATGTGGATCTGTGAAATGTTGCACTGGTAGAGAGGGCAAAACATGGCACTTAGGGTTAGGAAGGAGGCAGCACTCAAGGGGCGGAGAGCCAGCCAACCTTTTGAGAGAGAGCAAGAGTGTCCCTTGAGTTTGCTGTGTGGCCATTTAGTTGCAATGGGTCTGGGCCAGTGTTCCTCCTAATCTTTTCCATCCGTGTGCAGATTTTTTCCATCCATGTATGGAATAAATTTTATGTGCACTGAGGCATGTGTGAATGTGCACCACCTGCAGAAACAAAAACCTAGCTGTGGGTTTTCTGTTAATCAGCTTGGCAGCATTTGAATTTCTCCTGAGCAGCTGCACAAGTACTCAGCTTAGTGGGAACACTAATCTGGGCCTGGTTTAGATTTATTTTAACACGAACTCAAACCAGAATCTCAACTCTGAACTGCTCAAGTTCTGATTCTGATCTCACCCTGGTTTGATCCCAAGCCAGATTGGGTTTATTTTTCAGATGTAGTTCAGATGTGCCGCTACAATGACAAGAATCTTTCATGAAGAGCCCACGCGAAGCCATCTCCACAGAAATCAAACCCTGAACTTGTTATGGCCTTGAACACAAATTCTCAACCTCAGCCTAGACCTTCATCTATTTAACATGCAAGGGGAGGTGGCAACTAAGCTGACCATAACTCTTTGTTCACCGTGGATCTGGGGGGCAGAGGGAAGGGCACAAGAGATCCAGTTACTCAGTGATCCTGGATCAAAAGTTTTAAGTTGATGCTTATTTTGTGCACACGACTTACCCCTCCCTAATGGAAGCCATTTGCAATGGGTAGAAATGGCCTGGTGATTCAGGAGAACGGGGATAGGCTCTCAATGCAGTGATGTCTGTTTCATTCAGGTTTAATGGAATAGTAATTGTGTATTGATTAAATACCAATATATGATTAAGAAGATATTCATTGAGCTTCCCCAGCCAGGCCAGGACTTCTGCCTGCCCATTATGGGGTGGTTAAACCTCACTAAATGTTTTTGCAATAACCACTCTCTGTTTCATTACTGAGCAATAACTGTCTTTATTGAGTCAAAATTGAATCCTTATTTGAGACATTTCATTTAGAGCTTAGGGGGGAACCCAGCTCAGAGGATGCAGAACCAGCTCTTGCTTTGTGATGTGCAAAGTGATCCACAATGTACGGCCTCTCTCTAATGTTAGTGAACTAAGCCTGAGGGCTCAGTGGACACTGCCCAGATGCACACTCCATTGCCCAGCAGGCCCCAGCATCACTGCCAAGACACAGCCCACCAATCTCTATTACATGGAAATTGCCAGAGCTGCTGCCCACACTCAGCACTATGTGCCCTCAGTGAAATGCCCCCAAGATATTGTTTTCTTTTTAGCTGCTCTTGTGCTGGACAGACTCCTTCTGATTCCATGGCAGGACTCCAAAGGGCTTTGCTTCTGCAAGATCAGAGCCTGCAACAATGGTGGGCAGCCTGCATCCCATTGGGGTTCTGTGAGTGGCCAGCAAGACTGCTGCCCATGGGCCGTGCACACCCTCTGCATCCAATCAAAGTGCTGTCACAGTTCAATCGCTCCCCCCCCAAAATTCTAGGTACAAAAGTGAACCTATCACACAAGACTGTCTTGCAGCCCACTGAGATGAAGGAGGGCCACTCATGTGACCCACTCACTAACGTAGGGTGCCCTTCGCTGGCCCAAAAACATTTGCATGAATATTTCTAAAAGCCTGCTAGCTAGGTAGTCTGGATCGTTAGCTACATCATAGTAACATGCTAGGAACTCAGCAAAGCTGGCGGCTGTATTGAAATGCATCCAGAAAGCATGGAGGTCTCAGAACCAACACAACAACTCTAATCACTCCCATCCAGCAGGCACTGGGTGGCAGGTAAAATCTGAACTGGATTATTTGCAAGCCAGTCTCTACTTTGAGTCCGGGTCAGCAGTGTTAGTAATATTGTTCCAGGATCTTACAGGTGTGCAGTTGGATTAGTTGGGACTCCAGTGACAATTTTAAGGGCCTCAGGCTCTAGCCACAACTTCTGCCCCAGCAACATCAGTGACAATTGTGAGCTTTGGTCCCTTTTAAATTTCTGGGCCAAGGGGCAGCTGCCTCTTTTGTCCCCCGACCCCTTATCTCCAGGCCTGGTGGGGAAGGTGAAATAGAGTCCAGTGTCCACAGAGCCCTCAGGCTAAGTTCACTAACATTAGAGAGAGGCCGTACATTGTGGATCACTTTGCACGTCACAAAGCAAGAGCTGGTTCTGCATCCTCTGAGTTGGGTTCCTCCCTAAGCTCTAAATGAAATGAAATGTCTCCTCATCACGCCGCTCCTGCAATATGAGAATTAAATCCAACCAGGTTAGGGTCGTGCACTGTGATTAAATAGTGCTTCTGTGCAAACAGGGTTTGTGTTAATTTTATTGTGAAAAGAGTCTGGCGGGCTCAGATTGCTGTGAGAGCTTTTCACCTTTTGGGCGCTGGTCGAGGTTGAAAACTATCAAAAGGCACTTCCGTCTGGTGACTGTTCAATAGCCCATATGAAACAATCCAGCACACATCAAGAAAACCACGAAGAGGAGCCTTGTTCCCTCTAACTGGCAGTCTCTGCAAAAGAGCCAAAAGCTGAATGAGCAGCCGAGACTGAGCTCCCCTCTTCCCCAGCTGTTACTCCTCTTCTTGAGAGAAGTAGAAAATGATGAGCCCCCAGCCTGTCAAGGGAGCATCTTTTAACAGCAAAAAATTACATTCAGTACAAAGAAATGTGCAAAGAAGTGTGGTGGGGAAGATCTCCTCCTTCTGTCCCCTTCCTCTGAGGAAACATACTAAAAGGACCACTTCTACCAAGCTGACCAATGTTCTGTCATTGTTTCCTTGTCCTCCTGCTGGGGACTATCGGCATCCTCCTGTTAGCTCCTGTCTTATACCTAGAGATTGTAAGTCTTTTAGGGCAGGCACCCTCTTTGTATTCTGGGTTTGTGCAACGCCTAGCCTAATGGAGTGCTGGTCTGTGATGAAGGCCACATGGTCAAATAAATAATAAAATTGCCCCCATTGGAACATCTCATCCAAACCTGTTAGAACTGGGGATGGTCAAATAGAAATTGGGAACTGAGCTGAACAACTTGGGCCCATCTCCACTACACTGCAGAGACATTTGCCTAATGGCCAATGCATTATTTATGGACAACAGAAGGACCGCAGCGCTTGCCAATTGATTAGGTTTATAATGAGCTGCGCTAATCCCATGGTGTGAACGTGCATGTGAACATCTTCATCCCTTTGTCTCCACTTCCATATTTGGCAGGGAAAAGCCCCTTGCATGACTTCCAAATATAAACATATCAGCTGCTGATTTGCTGAAAAAGCAGAGGCAAAAGTTTATCACTAAGAATTTGGCTCTATCTACAACCGACTTAAACTTTCACCCAAACAAGAACTGGAGCTAACAGTCAAACACAGTCTAAGGGTATGGCTACACTAGCTACCCTAGTTCGAACTAGGATGGCTAATGTAGTCATTCGAACTTGCAAATAAAGCCCGAGATTTAAATATCCTGGGCTTCATTTGCATGTTCCTGGGCGCCACCATTTTTAAATGCTCAGTAGCTCGAGCTACCTGCCCGCAGCTTGCAGGAGGAGTAATGGTAGTTCGAATTAAGGGTGTTAATTCGAACTATCTAACCCATGCTGCGTGTAGCCATGGGCAGGTAGTTCGAGCTACCGGGCATTTAAAAATGGCGGCGCCCGGGAACATGCAAATGAAGCCCGGGATATTTAAAACCTGGGCTTCATTTGCAAGTTCGAATGACTATATTAGTCACCCTAGTTCGAACTAGGGTGGCTAGTGTAGCCATACCTTAAGTGTGAAGAAGTTTGGTAACTGTCCCTGCTGTGTAGCATCTTGGGGTGCTTTACATCTTGATTTTGTGTGCAAGTAGATAGATTTGAGGTTCTTATATGGTCCCCATTACGCGGGAATCTAGGTATCTCCATAAGGCTGGAGAGATCTCTGGACCCTTATCCTCACAGTGGTATTTATGCAGGTCCTTGTCATACAATCTCTCTCTAGTAAGGACAGTTGCTCCCATTACAAAAGAACTCTGAGGGTGTGTCTACATTACAGAGTTTTTTTAGGAAAAACAGCTGTTTTTCTGAAAAAACCTTAAATGATGTCCACACTGCAATCGCATTCTTCCGAAAGAAAATCGAAAGAGGAGAGGGGTTTTTCCAACGTTAGTAAACCTCTTTCTACAAGGAGGAAGCCTTTTTCCAAAAGAGCTCTTTCGGAAAAAGGCATGTGTGGATGGGGAAGAGGGAGTTCTTTCGAAAGAAGAGGAAAGAGGAAAAAGCACAGGTGCCCTGGTGGCCACTCCATCCATAGTAATCACAGCTTAAATGCGAGATAGTATCCACACCGAATGGATGCTATCTTTCGAAAAAGTACATTGCTTTTTCAATGTTCTTTTGCAGTGTGAATGGTCTCTTTTGGAAGAAGTTTTTTTGGAAGATCTCTTCTAGAAAAGATTCTTCTGAAAGAAGCCTGCAGTCTAGACATAATCTCAAAGAATCTTCGCTTATTAAGAGTTCATCTGCTCTTGCTCTCTGTGCTGATGTTGAGAACGTGTGCCCATCATGGTAGCATCAAGTCCCCTGCACGGGGCACAAAACTGTTCAACTCTCTAATACAAAGTGTTGGAAATGAGTGCAATGCCATCACTAAGGAGTCTGCTCTGAGGTGGGGAATAGGCAGCAGGAACAAAGGGTCCTTTCTTTATGCAAATGATCCTATCATTAGAGAATGGGGGATGATTAAAAGCAAAAAACCTCTGACACGCTGAAGCCGAATTGTCTCCAAACAGAATGTTTTTCAAAGTTTTCTGGGCAGCCTTGGCAGTTCTGACTGCAGCATCAAGAGGCGTCTTTAAGCTGTGCAGTAAATTGGATAGTTTAAATAATATATGGACTATCTGGGTTGGTATGAACCAGCGTGAGCTGTATCGACTTGCTCAGCCTTTGACGTCCTTCAGCTCCTTTACTGCCATTAGAGTTTTTCTCTTGAGGCGTGATAGTCTCACATTCAATATGAGGATCCCACACTGGAAAACTTCAGGGCAAAGCTGTGTAGACCATTATGCATTTCACAGGGGATTTTGCAGCTCCAGTTTCACAGACGTAACCTTTACTGAAGGTAAAGGAATTGTTAAAAAAATACAAAGCTCCTAATGCTTATGCTTGAGGGTTTCAGATGACTCTTGACAAGGATCAGGAAGGGATTCCTCCTCCCCAGTATTTGAAGGGGGGGGGGGGTTAGTTCCTTCCTCTGGGACATTGGAGGTAGAGGGTCAGTGTTCTGAGTTGGCACCGAGTATTCTGCCTCACTGGTGTTTTTCTGGCTGGTTCTTGTTCCTGCCCAGGGTCTAACTGATCACCCTATGCGGCAGTATGAGTGTGAGTCATTTGATTATCTGGCATAGCTCATTTAATCACTACCCTGCCATTGCAGGAGCCTGGAGCCGTGATGCACCTTGCTCCCTCCCATTCTCCCGTGGGACACTTTTGTTTTGATCTCTTTTCCATTGCTGGATTTAGGGCATGGTTGCTGGATGGTGTTGGTTGCATAGTTTGGCTACGTCTATACTGTAGCCTTCTTCTGGAAAAGCTTATGCAAATGAAACATCACGCTTCATTTGCATAATTCATTAGGGGCCGTTTTTGCGCAAGAGGTTTTTGCGCAAAAAGGAGCTGTGTAGACGGCTCCTTTTTTGCACAAAAACTCTCTCTTGAGCAAGAGCTGTTCTTCCTGAAAAAATGAGGATGAACGGCTCTTGTGCATGGGCGGGGGAGGGGGGATTTGCGCAAAAAGGAGTCAGCCACATAGCTCCTTTTTGCGCAAAAGCCTCTTGCGCAAAAACAGCCCCTCATAAAAGAACCACGGCAATATGCCACTCCGCGCTTCATTTGCATAAGCTTTTCCAGAAGAAGGCTATAGCGTAGATGTAGCCATAGAGGGATGATCAAATGGTTCCTGTCTGGCCTTACACTCTGTGAAAGACAATTGGGAGGGGCGGCAAAAGAGAGGAGATTTTCCCCATCTTTCCATTGAAAGGACACAATCAGTTTCACTTGCTATATCAAGGCCCAGATTTTCTCCTGCATTCAGGTTGTTTTTGTTATTTGCACTACGGTGTTATTTGGAGTCCAAGTGACATCAGTGTCTCATAGCAGCAGGTGCCATACTGAAAAAAAAACAAACACCAAAACAAAACAAAAAACAAAAAACCCAACGCTTTCCCAACAGTGCTTATGATCAAAACAGATAAAGCAGAAGCAGGATGGGAGAGAGGAAATATCATTATCCCAGTTCTACAGATGAGGAACTAAGACATAGGCTATGTCTGTACTACAGAGTTTTTCCGGGATACCAGAGGTATCCCGGAAAAACTCTACCACATCCAGGAAATGCATTCACTTTTTCAGAACAGTTTCGAAAAAGCAGGCATATTCTTTTGGAAGCCCTGTATTCCTCATTTTATGAGGCTTAAGGGCTCTTCCAAAAGAGTAGATTTTCCCCACATTTGGCCCTGTGTAGATGGGCCAAATGTCAGAAAAGCCTCTTCTGGAAAAAAAAAGTGGAAAAAAGTACACAAATTGTGGTCGGCAATTTGCGCATCTTTTTCTGGAAAAAGATCGCAGTGTAGACAGAACCATAGAAATATTAAGTGACTTGCCAAAGGTCACACATGAAGTCTGTGGCAGAGACAAACATTGACCCACATTCTCCTGCTTTCCTGCCACTTCTTTTATCCTTTTTCTCCAGCAATTCAATTTGGGCCTGAAGCCAGCATAGCTAGCCATGGAAACATCATCCAAGCATAAGGCAAACAGTTTCTCAAGCTGTCCCTACCCCATGACGAATGTAGGAGACATGACTGATGAAAAGGAGGTGTGGTTGGAGCATCCACGAGTCCTCAATCTGTGGTTACTGTAACATCCCATTGCAGATGCTGCAAACCAGATGTCAGTGCACAATGCTTCCAGGATCCTGCAAAAAATATCTTAAAGCCACCTTCCTCCCACCACAATGCGTGTTCTAAAACCGCAGCTCAGGAGTGGGGACCACACCATTATGACAATTCTCATTTCTTCTATTTCATGCTGATCCATTTTGCCTGCTGGGAACTCACTGTTTGTCTGAGACATCATTTTCACTTTTGTGGAGTACAAATAAATCAATACAACATATTTAAATTGCAATGGCAAACGGTATTCAGTCGCTCTGCATTTTGAAGCGTGTAGTACGAAGCTGCAGGAATCTGGGGCACTCAGGTGATTCTGTACCGAACAATATGTAAGTTAAGTGTGTCTCTCTGTATTATTTTGGCAAACGGCTGCAGAAGGAAAAGGTCCTCCCCTCTCCAATGCAATTTCCTTTCTTGAAAGGTTTGGACAATTACTGCATTTTACCTTTTCCGCCACAGTGTGGACACTTTCTTCTTTTTAACAGCGTGTCTATGAACATTTCAGTTTCAGCTTAATAAGAAAGGATTGATGTTTGCACTTGGTGCGGAGGTTGTGTGGGGAGACATTTCCACTTGTAGCGCTAAGAAGAGGATTGAAAAAAATACAAAAGACACGCAAAAAGAAAGCTTTTTGATCAGAGGGAAGTGGGCAAATGCCGGTGGACTGGTGATGTGTACTTTAAAAGCAAAACAAAGCAAAATCCCACAAAACAACATTCCACAGCACATACAATTCTTCCCTTGGGGAGAGAGTAAGAGAGAGAACAAATCTCATGGGACAGATCCTAGGCAATCATTTAATGCACTCCTGAAAGGGGCTGAGATACTAAAGTGGTCGGATAAGAAACTTTAGAAAGCAGAATAAATAGAAGAGCAGGATCTAAGGCTATGAGGATGCTGCTACCCACACTGTCTTCCTCATTTCTGCAGTTGGTACAGTGTGGGGAGCAGTACAACAAGGATATAGCTTCTGGAGAATAGTACAGAGCAGCAATAGGCAACCTAGGCTAACAAGTAAGGGGGTGGGGGGAGCAATAGCTCAGTGGTTTGAGCATTGGCCTGCTAAACCCAGGTTTGTGAGTCCAATCGTTAAGGAGGCCATTGAGGGATCTGGGGCAAAATCTGTCAGGGATGATACTTGGTTCTGCTGTGAAGGCAGGGGACTAGACTTGATGACCTTTCAAGGTCCCTTCCAGTTCTAGGAGAGAGGCATCTCCATTCATTACCTGAGTGGCCCTCCTACCTATGCAAGATTGTCTCAGAATAAGGTAGTTTTGTGAACTGCGCCTGCGTACCTAGAATTTGCAGGGTTTGTCAACTGAATCACAGCAGATACAGAGGGACCCTACGGCTCTCACAGTCAATGTTGTGTGCAGTCAGTACGCTCCTTGCTTTACATGTGGGTCACTTTAGTAACCCTGGCTGGAAAAACTGCCTGGATGGAAACAAGGGTGGTGAGGGAAGGTAGGGCTGGAGGAGGCAAGCCTTTGAGCCCTGCCCCTTCTGCCTCAGGCCTTGACCCCCATGGAACCCAGCCCCCCCAGCACCACAGGGAGGTGGGGCAGCATGCAGCCCCAGTTTCCCCAGCCCTGGAGCATGGGGAGAGTGGGCAGCACGCAACCCAAACTCCTTCAGCCCCGGCATGGCTCAAGCTTCCCTGGCCCTGAAGCGTGGGGAAGGCAGGCAAGTGGTGCATGGCCCCAGCCTCCTCTGCTCTAGAGCATGGAGAGGGCGGGCAGTGGCCCCAGAGTATGGGGAGGGTGGGCACTCGGGGGCAGCAGCACTCCACCCCCAACAGGCCTACAGTAGGGGCAAAGAATGGTGGGGCCAGGCTGGCAGTTTAGGAAGGCAGTGTCTTCCCCCGCCTGTTATATCCTCAGATGGAAACCAGTGGAATCTGGCAACCCGGCATATGGGCAACGGTAAACAAAATGTCTTGCAGGCCACACATAGAACCCCAATGGGCCAGCATGCTGTAGAAAGCACAGAGGAATACATGTCCTTGCTCCATAGAACTTAGAGTCTATGGGCTTGGTCCTGCTCCTAACTGAAGTCAGGCGCAAGCCCACTGATTTCAGGTGGAGCTGCATCAGGCAAGGCAGGTACAACAGCAGACACAGTTTGATCAGTCTGTTCAGAGGGTGGCTATATTTCTAAGAGGGCTCTCTGAGTTATATAGCTCCCCCGGGCCTATTGGGCACCTGAATTATATTGCCTCAGCCTGCTTTGGCCTCATGCAGCCCTCCTCAGGATGCAGAGTGTTATCGTTAGGGTGTTGCTCTCTAATGTACCACCTCATATCCTGCTCAGAACATGTTAGTGCACAAAGCTGGCCTAAGTACCAGTGAAACCCCATGTCATGATTCAAACCAGCCAGTGGGACAAAATAATTTTGATAGAAGCTTAATTTTGTGTGTTTGTAACACCCCTGCCTGTTCCCCCCCAACAGACTTTGGAGAGGTTGTAGCAGTGCCCTGGAAACTCTAAAAAAGCATTGTCGTTTTTGGGGCATGCATGGCCGGTCTACATGCAAGACTGGCTTCCTGAGCCAGATTCTGCTCTCAGGTACCCTGATGTAAACTCATCTCTGTTGGCTGCACCGGAGTCACTCTGAGGGTGCACCACCATGACTGACATTAGGGATCTGGTCCCCCTTCATTTTATTAGGTATCAGGTAAAAGAATTTCACTGTGCTGGCATTTTATGAAAATAGAGAAAAGTGTGGCACACAGATATTCAATCTTCCATTGGAGATAAAGCGCCTTCATTTACCAGCTTCGAAAATCAATACCTGTGATTTGATATGAGCATTTATATTCACTTAACTCCTTTCTATCACGGAGCCATAGGGAGAGATCAGAAGAGCTTCATTTAGTTCAGCAGAATTTGCAGAACCGCACAGAGCAAATTGCATTCCACCGTTTGTGAGTATTAATTCTTCTTGCCAATACTCTTTCTAAGCGTCTCTCCCACTGTGATCGGACAAGGTTTAGCTTAGAAATGTGGCCAAATTGCAGACTGCAGGCTAATAACACAGACCATGGCATTGTGCCATGTAGCCTTTCAGTATTTAGGTCCAATCCATGACCACCAGCTCATGGAGCAGCACTTCATCTGGACCGGAGCAGAAGTTTGCTGGGCTGAAGATGGAGGGTGGGCCCTTCTATCATGCCGACCACCCTAAAGCACCCGGGTGCAGAGTGCTACAATGTTCATGTTCTTGACTTACGCCAGGGCTGAACTTGAAGGGCTGTTAATAAGCCCTGTTAGGCCACCATGTTCCAATGACATAAGGGAGCTGACAGGAGAATTTAGATGTGCAGTCCATGCCCTCAGCTATGTGGTAATACCGGCTGCTGCTTCCAACCCTCCTATGGAGGGGAACAATCAGGTTGTGGGTTGGATGGGGAAATAAATAATAAACCAAAAAAAAAAAAAAAAAAAGTCAGCTTGTCAGTGTGCAGGAATGGAAATGAAGAGCACTGACCAGTGATGACCTTTTGTTTACATTTCTCTCTGAAAGGGAGAAATAATTGCAGTTTCTGTGTGATGCTGCCTTCAAATTACACCCTCTCTCCCTGCTCTGTTCAAAACTAGCCAGTGATGACATTAGAGTCCTGAATCAAACTAAGTGGTTTCTATGGTGTCAGGCTGAAATTATGAATCTCGGAGTCCGCCAGCTTGGAGAAGGCGCAGTGGCGGACACATAATTAAAACTGGGAGGGAGAATAGAAGCCACATTGTATCTGAATAGCAATGAAATTGCACTTCTGAGCACTGGTTTAGGAAAAAAAATAGATGGGCTTAGAAATGCAGTTAAATGCATAATTAGGAATAGGAACTGCACTCTGCTGGTATTTTATTGCTGGCCTCAGCTTTGCCACCCCTCCCCCCCGCCACCTCCCATCCACTGCCTTGAAATAAAATGGATAGCTTGGAGAATAATCAGTCAAAAAGGTAACATGATAATGCATTTGGTTCTGGGACCTAGGCTCAAGTGCTTCCTGCTATGGTTCTTTCCCAATGAGCACGGCCACAAGCAGAGAGATGATTGAGGAGAGACACGCGAGAAAGGCTGGGGTGTTGGGAAGCAGGGCTGATTTGGTAATTTCAGCAGTCATTAGCTGAGCTCATTGCGAGTTTGATGGATCTGTGCTGCTTTGTTACAGTTAAGTGGACTGATTGTGGAACACAGAAACATTTTTACTGACATGACGGCTAATTTAGAAATGGGGTGGGGGAAGAACATGCATTATTCCATAATTTAATGTCGCTCCTGGACTGGCCCTGTAATAAATTCCCTTGGGAGACGTAAGTCTGATCTCTTTGATACAAGAAAAACACGGAATGTCAGGATTCTTCTGTTGAGTCATAAGACAATAGGGCCCAATCTGCTTGTGATCTTTATGTGCTATCCCAATATAAATGGTTCAATACTAATAATGAGATTATTTATCAAATCTCTCTTCACCCAGCGACCATGTCTCTCAGAGTCTATAATAAAATTCAAAGGCTTCTACCCACATCTGAAGCCACACATCACATCCATCATTCCTCCAGAAGAGGAGGTCTAAACAGCAACTGTGCTCCCTGCAGAATGAAGAAGACTGCAGCTGGGATCGGAACTCACCCTGGGATCTGAGAAGGCTGAGTGCTTTCAGGATCATGAATCATCAGCTCTGTGACAGACATGACATTTCCTGAATTAAATTTAGCTATCTTTGGAATCCATTGTATTAAAAAAGCAAAGTTTATGTATTATTGTGGGACTGTGTGTAACTTCTCTAGGGGGGAGAGTGTGGCTAATGTAAACTTTGGGAAGTGTTTAAAAGTTTCAGAGAACTACATTGGAAATTGGACCAGACAAGAAGAAACTTTGGGGAAAAATAGAATTAAGTGGGACTCTCCAGGGGAAGGTGAATGGAAATTTACCTCCTTGTAGTTTTGCAAAAACCCATTATTTTGAAGTTATACTCTGAGAAAGGACCTTTGTCTGTTGATCACCTTGCATATGAGAACAAGATCCAAGGCCCAAGCTATATAAGGAAAGAGTGAACTATTTATGGTTGGTTTTGTTCTGAGCAAAAGCAGTTATGAACTTGTAATCACAGAAAAATCTCTATGTGGGATTTGAAGGACTGAGCACATCTCAGTGCCCTGGCTGGAGTTGGGGGTGATTTCTGGTGAGCACGTTAGAATGCATATATATTTTTTTGGTAACTCTTTTGATTTAGGAATAAATATGCTTGTTTGGTTATGCTGTGTGGTTATTTACAACTATGGGCAATCACATTGTCTGTAGCATTTGAAAAGTAAGTAAAGACCAAATGCTAGGCTGGTTAGGCTATCTGAGTTGCTGGGAATAACAGTGTAGGCAGAGAACAGTGTAGTGTGGGGGGAAAACACCCAGAGGGAGAGAGACATGAGGTGTGACAACTGGGGATCTGGAAGCCTGAAAGTGTGTCCCCTTGCTGGACCACAGAGGGAAAATACAGAAGCAGTTGCCTTGAGTTGAGATAACCTACCCCAGAAATAAACATATGTTTGCACTTTATATTAAGACGGTATTAATAAATAGTTTATAGGGGGTAATACAAGAATAATAGGCATTAAAATATATTACAAACATCAGCAACCAACTTCTACTGATGTGCTTATTAGCCATGGTTATAAGCAACCTATTGATCTGTTGGACTCTATACACCTGATTTGTGTCTATTAATATGTATTTGTAATAACCCTTTATAAAATATTTACAAATGTACCCTTGATAGAGAGTGTGACCACAGATTCTGTAAGGATAAATTGGGCCCCGATTTAGAAAAGCACTCAAGCATGTGCTTAACTTTAAGTCCTATTGAAGTCAATGGATCAGAGAAATTAAGTTAACAATATAAACTTAAAAAACAAAAACTGGTCTGGTAGCACTTTATAGACTGCCATCAGACCAGCTTTTGTTTTTTAAGTGTATCTTGTACAGACTAACTCGGCTACCCCCTGAAGCTAAGTTAACAATGTCTTGGAGGTGTAGCTGTGTTACTCTGTAACTTTAAAAACAAGCAGTCCTGTGGCATCTCAAACAAAAATATATAGAACCATGAGTTTTCATGGGTAAAACCCCACTTCATCAGATGAATGGCAGTGATGCTACATGAGTCCAAATAGAATCCAGCTCCCTCTCCCAGTAGATATGCAAATGGAGTAGAAAGTAGTAACATCATATTGTCACTTGCATCAACATATCTGACCCTGAAAACATCCAGGACTGATCTGCTGAGTGAAAGCGTGCTGCCTCTGCACACTCAGATGGCTGAGCATACCCAGACTTTAATTAAAACATGCAAGGCTGAGTCTCAACATTATATAAAAAAGTTTGAAATTATATTCCATGTGTGTATGATAAAACAATCCTTGTATATGCACATGAGACACCTTTCCCTTCCATTTTTCTCCCATATAATATTTGACTCCAACATTAGATAGAAAAAGAGGGAAAAGTAAAAATGTAGAGTGGGAGAGTGGGCAGTTGGCAGGAAAACCAAGGGGCTGGATGGAATTCACTGTGCTGAGCAAAGGCCTCCAAATGCAGCTGCTGCTTCGTGGGCTCAGAGGGTTATTTTTAATGCTCAGTGGCTGCATTTTCTCGTTCAATTGCTGTCATTAAAAGGCAATAGTCACTCTTGTAATTACTATGTCCACACAGTTTACAAGAGGCAACCCCCCTTCATTAACACCTGCTGGGCATGCTTGAGACCTGCCCATTGGTGTCCTGCAGAGTCTTGGATCAATCTGGGCCTGTTAGAAGGGTAACTCCTATCAAGTGGCTGGATTTTCTGGACATGGGCTATTGGCTTGAACACAGATAGGGACCTTTATGCTCTGTTGGCAGCAACTGAGTGAGCCAGAGAGAGGCCAATCCAGGCAGAAGCTGTGGGGAGTTTCTCTCCAGTGGAAGCTATCCTTTTCAGCGCTAACAATCTGTTATTTCGAAAAAGCGATGAGGAGTCCTGTGGCACCTTATAGACTAACTGAAGTGTAGGAGCATAAGCTTACGTGGGCAAAGACCCACTTCGTCAGATGCATTGGATCCACCTCGTCATCTCCAGCCTGATCCTGGCCTGCATATTTATTCCTGCCTCTGGAAATTTCCACAACATGCATCTGACGAAGTGGGTCTTTGCCCATGTAAGCTTATGCTCCTACACGTCAGTTAGTCTAAAAGGTGCCACAGGACTCCTCGTCACTTTTGCAGATTCAGACTAACACGGCTACCCCTCTGAATCTGTTATTTACAGATCCCTCACGCACATATCAACGCAACATTCGACCAAAGTGGATGGAAAGGAATGTGGTGTGTATCACTGATGTCCCTAATAAGATGGTTCCTAAGTGAGCTACGGGTTCATGGGACTCATGTTCCAGTTTTGGGATCCTTGGCTAAGGCAGCTGATAAAGGTGCCAGTTAGCTCTCGTGTTGTGATGGGGCTCAAGACTTCTGGGAATTAGACAGGAAGCACTAAACAGCAATCAGGCACTGCCTAGGGTTGATCTCCGTTTTGTCCTGTGACCAGGCCCACCGACGAGAAACCTGGTACCAGTCATGCAGCAGCGGCGGTGTCCGGAGCCCCAGGCCCTTTAATCACTTTAGGAGCACCACACAGTGCATACTGGGAAACACTGAGGACTGGCTGGGGAAGGTGTGATGCATTCTGAGCATGGTGCTGAGGCCTGCCTAGCCCCAACCCTGCCCCTTCTACCCAAGATCCCACCCCTTCCGGGGGCATGGAGCAGGGCCTTCCTGCCTTGCCCAGAGTCCCAGCGAGGCTGCCAGTCCTGCTGCCTATGACTGTAAAGTAGGCTTATGAGAGGAGTTAATTACTACAGTTAATTCTTGTTCTCTGAACTTACAGCCTCCACACAACTATGTCATGATGACCCTCCCTCATTCCCTCTGCTTCAACTCCCCCAGCCCGTAGGAAGAGAGGATCTCTGAGGCTGTCAGATCACAGGTCATGTTTTTATCCATGCACAGGAGAATGTTGGGCTCAAAGGACATGCACATCCCCTAGCTGTCAAGTATGGCTGAAAGCAATTCTGTGTGGCTCTGGGAAAGCAATGCCATGATAGAAAGAAGATATTACAACAGAATGTCCTCCTGGGAAAAAGTCATTGCATTATATTTTGACAACTGCACGACATGAAGGCACCTCTGCATGACCCTTTGACTGACAGAATGACTGTGTCATGGAGGATAAAGTCTACATGGTATCAATTCTAGAAAAAAGAAGCTAAGAACAATATTGATATCAACAACCTCGGACAACCAAGTCCCAGTCTGGAGCAGTGGAATTCCATTATTCACACTGCTCCAATGAATTACTCAACAGCACTGACCAGTCCCAAGGCTAAACATGAAAACCACTTGCCTCATTTTCCTAGGAAACATCACAGGAGGCAGGCAAAATGGATGGTTTGCCTGTCTGACCCATTCATTTCTTAAATTCCTCTGGCAGTTCCACTCAGCCAGTTTAGACACTTGGCTGAATTTTGGGAAGAGCTCATGTGTCTGTTTGTGAACAGTATGGCTACAGGAAACACTTGAGCCAACAATATTATCTTGTTGGACAACCAAACTGAAGATCCAAGTTGCTCTTCTATATTATGTGCATTCCCATCATCACAGTATCTGAGTGCTGCATAATGTATAACACAGTTATCCCCAAATTCTGAGAGAGAAGGAAGTGCTATTGTCACAAATGGTGAACCCAGAGACAGCGAGATTAAGAGACAGTTTTTTTAAACGCATTTAGGCACTTAAAAATGCAGCTTGGTCCTTGCGGCCATTTTCAGAGGAATCTTGGCATGAGAGTTAAGCCACTGGGCTATCCTTCCTCCTTGGAAACAATCACTGAAAGTAATGTTTCCCTAGCCCAGCAAGGCCTTTCGCTCCCAACTGAGCTGCTTCTGCTCTAGGGCCAGATTCCTATAATGTTTCCATCTTCTCTCAACCCACCCTGTCCATTCTATTTCCCCCTTTGTTTAGATAAAAACATCTTTTCTCAGCATCAGCCATTTTCAGTATCCCCAGATCTTTTTCTATAGGGAAAAGGCTCCAGGCCTCAACTGTTCCCTGACTCCTTCTCACTATAGAATACAAATGATGTGATTAAAGAAAATACTCAGAAAACAGAAATATTTGGCCAACTCTGTTGAGCTTTAATTAGAGTTAATATTATATCTTATTCAAGCCAAAAACCCAAAGCTGCACGTGTAACCAAATGTATTTAACCAATTAGCTAAGTCAGACAAAGCTGTCTCAACTTAATCACAGACCTCTCCATTCCCCTATTACATCAAGTGTTGCTAATGCTATTATGCTTTTGACAAGTGGCCCCTGTTAAATGAGCAAATCAATAATGTATTTTAGCCCAAGGAGAGAAGAAAAATAAATTGTGCATGCAGTTTGCTTTTTCTGTTGTGCCTTTCATGGGGATCTCAAAGCAGCTTGCAAATCCTTATTAATCAGCCTTTTGAAGGTAGGGTCAGTATCATCAATGGCCATGTACAGACGGATGAACAGAAGCACAAAGATGCCCCAGATTACTTGGTGAGTTCATGGCAGCACACAGAAAAGGCTTGACTATGAGTTCCTCTGCTTTAAACCTCCCATTATGCCAATGGTACAGTGGCATGGGGAACTCCAGTTCCCTGACTGGCATTGCTAATACCCAGGGCCCTACCAAACCAACAGTCCATTTTGGTCAATTGCACAAGTAGAGTTTTTTTAACAAGTGTAAATTTTAGCTATTTGAAACTGAAATTTCACAGTGTTATACTTGTAAGGATCCTTACCCAAAAAAAGGAGTGGTGGGGGGAGGGAATCACAAGATTATTGTAGGGGCGATTTGCAGAACAGCTACCCTGACTTCAATGCTGCTGCTGGCAGTGACGCTCCCTTCAGAGACTGGCAGCTGGACAATGGCAGCTGCAGGCTGGGAGTCCAGCTCTGATGGCAGAGCTATTGCCAGCACCCCTGCAGAAGGATAGTATGGTATCGTATTGTCACCCTTAATTCTGCACTACTGAAGGCCATTGCCTTCAGAGTTGACGACCAGCTAACAACCGCCATTCTCTGGCTGCCCAGCTCTGAAGGCAGCTCTAAAAGTGGTGCAGGAGTAAGGATGGCAATGCCCCCACCCCTCAATAACCTAATTTGCAATTCACTTTTGAGACAGACCCTCCAGTTTGAGAAACATTAGTCTCCCCCATGAAATCCATGTAGCACAGGGTAAAAGCACACAAAAGACCAGAATTCACAGTCGGAGACTAGATTTCATTGTCCATGTTGTGTTTTTCATGGTCATGAACTTGGTAGGGCCCAACTAATACGTCTGTCATGCTTTGGAGACATAGCTTGACAAGGACACTTGCTTGACCCTACGTCCCAGCACTGACCACACACACACACACACACAATCATCAATTAATGGATCTCATCTTCTATAGCACCATTGGTGGGTGACTAAGCCAATTCTCAACCAGCAAATCCAATTACATATATCACATAAAATCTGCCATCTGAGGGTGTTATGCACTCTTTTTGAATCCTACACTTTTCTTGTGATGTCTGGATACATTGACTCTTGAAGCATTTGTGAGACAGTGCAATAGTTTGTCACCAGAACAATCTGAACTATGATTTCCAGGTCACTGGGAGATATGTCACATGACTTTACATTGGCTTTTAAGATATCTTCTGAGCAGCACCAGAGCACTTTCCACAAACAAGCTGGCTGGAGAAAACCATCTTCAATATCCATGTATCATCCACTCTCATGACATGACAAGTCCAGCAAAACTCTTGGTTCATAAGTGTCGCTTCCATGCCGAGGCCCATGTTATTCCATGTTTGGAATTTTGTCCCACCAGTTCATATGGGCAATCTTCCTGTGGCAGCACAGAAGGAATTGATCAAGTTTCAAAATGTGGTGGTGTTATATGGTCCATGACTACCAACCATACAGCAGAATACTCAGGACAACTGCCTGATCAATTTTTACCTTTGTATCAAGTTAAACACCATGGTCATTCCATAACCACGGGACAATCTTTTGAAGGCAGTGCTGGCTTTGGCTAGTTGAGCAGTTACATCAGCAGCAGCATTTATGCTGGAGGACAATACGCTTCCAAGGTAGCAAAACCTATCAACAGCCCTTAGGATAGTATCAACAGCAGTGATCATTAGGCTGCTGGGCTCTTTCCAAACAGGCTGAGCTGTAGCCTCTGTCTTCTTCAGGCTTACAGTGAATCCAAAATGGCAAGCAGAAGTGGCAAAATGATAAAAAAGTTCCTCGACTGAATGAGCCAACAATGCATAGATATCAGCAAATAGGAGGTCACAGAGAGTTGCACTGAACACTTTGGTGCAAGCCTGAAGTCTTCAGAGGCTGAAAATGCTGCTGTCCATTTGGAGCTAAATAGGTATGCCCAACTCGCAATCCTTGAAAGCAACTAACAGCATCATCAAAAAAGTAGATGCTGAACAGGAGAAGAGCAAGGACTCATCCTTGCTTTGTACCATTCGATACTTCAAAAAGGTACCAGTGTCTCTCCATTGTTATGGATGCCACCCAGCATATCACCATGAAAGGACCAAACTATACTGATAAAATTTACGGGATCACCAATTTGCCCAAGTACCTTCCAAAGACTGTTTTTTTGACCATGTCAAACATCTTGGTCAGGTCAATGAAAATCATGTAGAGATCTGATGTTGCTCTCTAAATTTTTTTTGTCTCTATGTGGCTGTGAATATTATGTTGTCAGTGCCTTGACTGGCATGAAATCATAGAACACTGGAACTCGAAGGGACCTCTGGAGGTCATGGAGTCCAGACCATTGCCTTCATGGCAGGACCCAGTACCATCTAGACCATCCCAGATAGATGTCTATCTAACCTGCTCTTAAATATCTCCAGAGATGGAGATTCCACAACCTCCCTAGGCAACTTATTCCAGTGTTTAACCACCCTGACAGTTAAGAAGTTTTGTCCTCACTGACATTCAAAAATGATGCCATTTGTAAACACAGGTAATGACAGCCAGTTGTAGGGGATGCAAGCCAGGCTCTTACCAGCTACAGACAGCAGTAAGATGCCCCGGTGGTCATCACAGCATGCATAGGCACCTTTTCTCTTGTATATGTGGACAGTCAGGCCATCTTTGATATCCAGTGGAACTTGCTCTGTCTCCTAAATGGCGATAAATAAATGAGCGAGATGGTGCATCAACTAGCCACCACCAGCTTTATAATCTCGGATGGGATCACATTACCACCAGGTGCCTTTCCAGATTTCATCATCTTGACAGCCTTTTGCACCTCATTGAGGAATGGTGGTATAACCAGCTTCGAATCATTACCCCACTGAGGAATCTCTTAAAAAAACTGCAGCTGAAACTTGATGTCTGGTTTAATACACTGCAAAAATGTTTGGCCCAGCGGTCAAGGATTTTAGCACTATCTGTAATCAGAGTGTTTCCATCAGCAGAGCGCACTGGTATAGAGCCAGCAACACATAGCCCATGGACTGCCTTTAGCCCATCGTAGAATGCTTTAAAATCATGTCTGTTGGCTGCATCTTGAAGTTTAACTGCTTTACATTTACCCCAGTCCTCTTTCATTTGGCGTAATTTAACTTCTGCTTAGCTTGAATATATGCTGATTTCCTGGAGGCATTCTCCTCATTGTTGCTCCAAACTAGGTGTGTCACATGCACCTTATCAAGAAGATCTTTGTCCTTGTCATCAAACCAGTCCTTGTGTTTGTGTGTTTGTGAAACCTAGTACAGGTTGAACCTCTGTGGTCCGGGACTCTTCCGCAGGGACACAGATGTTGCTCGACCAAAGAGCCACAGCCACAGAGGTTGCCAGTGGCTGGGAATGCTGTTGGCAGATAGCCTGCAGAGCCAGTGGCCTGAGGGCAGGAAGCCCAGCCGGCAGCCGGAGTAGGACCAGGCAAGAGCCCTGCCAACTGAGAAAGGAGCTCCACCTGCAGGGATATGGATCCACTGCTGGCCCAGTGCATGGATCAACTGCTGGCCAGGGGCTGGGAGCTCCTGCAGCTGGAGGTGTGGAGTTGCCGCCGGCTGGGAAGTCCCTGCTGGCCAGAGGCAGGGAAGTCCTTGCTGGCCAGAGATGCAGAGCCACCGGCGGCCAGGGGTAGGAAGCCTCTGCCAGCTGGGGATGCAGAGCCCTTGCTGGCCAGGAGGAGGAGATTCCCTCCTGGCAGGGACATGGAGCCCCCGCCGGCCAGGGTCAGGGAAGCCCCCACTGGCCAGAGCGATGTGACAGCTGGGAGGGAAGACCTACCACTGGCTGGAGGCAGCACATTGGCTGGGCCAGGGGTCAGGAGAAGAGCCCTGGATGAGCCCCATGCTTGACCTTCCCTGGTCCAGCAAACTCCCTCCTTTGGGAGCACTCAGGTCCCAAGGGTGCTGAACCAGGGAGGTCCAACCTGTACTTTGACAGCAGTTTTATGGGTTGTTTCCTTTATGTTAATCTAGTTTGCCTCAATAGTGGATGGCTGCTCTGGATCTTCATTGTCAATGACTAAGGAAGCATCAAGACTGAATTGAAGTAATGCTTGTGTCGCAGTCACTTCAAATATATCTACATCCATCTTTTTCTGGCGTACAGCAGAATGATGACATTTTGGTGGACAAAGGCTCAAGGAGACGACATTGTGTCTCATGTAATGGTCAGACAAGGAGCCAGTGCCGCACATTGCACAAGTCAACATAACCTCAGAGAGATCTCTCAGTTCTGAAATGAAATAGCCCATCATGTGCCAATGCTCGGGCCAAAGGTGCATGCAAGTTGCTTTGTATTTGTTCATCTGTTGGAGGAATGTGCTTGCAGTGGCAGGGTCGTGCTGTGCACAAGCTTGAAGAAGAGGATTGTCATTTGAGTTCTGGCTTCCAATACCATGAAGTTCAAGCACCTTGTGCCATGTGGTGGAGTCTTGACCAACTCTAGCATTAAAATCGCTGAGTATATATGGCTTGGATTTAAAAGGGACTGAAGAGATCACTGAATTCAGGCTCTCATATTGCAACCCTCAACCCCCAGCCCTGAGCCTCCCTCCCACCATGGGGAAGAGGGTCTACAACATAATACCTGCAAAATATTTAAGTACTTTCACCTCTGGCCCACTGCACATTGAGCAGATGTTTTCAGGGTACTATCCACAATGATTCCAAGATCTTTCTTGAGTCGTAACAGCTAATTTGGACCCCCATCATTTTGTATGTATAGTTGTGATTACGCTTTTCTATGTGCATTATTTTGCATTGATCGATATTGAATTCCACCTGCTATCGTGTTGTCCAATCACCCAGTTTTGCCAGAGCCTTTTGTAACTCTTTGCAGTCAGCTTTGGAGTTAACTATTTTGTGTAATTTTGAATCATCTGCAGATTTTGCCACCTTGCTGTTTACCCCCTTTCAAGATCAGCTATAAATAAGTTGAACAGCCAGGGGCCCAGTTCAGACCCCTGGGGCTCACCACTATTTAATCCTACTCTTCCCCCCCCCTAACTTTTAGGTGGAGTACCTGGCCATGTTTTTATGATCATCTAACAATCCTTCAATTACTTGAATGACCAGATTTTTGTTATCTTAATCGCCCCGCCTCCCTCTGGTTAAAGGCAAACCTGGGAGCAGCACAAGCTGTTGCAGTTAAGAGCTTCCCTTGGAACCAGGGCATCCTCTTTAAGCAGATCTCAAGTATGAAAAACGGGATCAAACTTCAGGAGGGCTACAGACCCTCTAGCTCTCCTAAATGGCATCTCTGAGATCAGCTGTTGCTGATTCTGCCCCCAGCTGATCATGGAAGTCCTCTTTACACATCCCCTAGAGCTCTGAACTCTCTTCTCTTTACCAACAGGAGGCCTTTGTACTATAGTGAGTGCCTGCCCAAAGCGGTGGAACTTCTGTCAAGGGGCAGTGAATGCCTGAATCCTAGTTAATGCGTGAAGATGATTTTGAAGATGTAAACTGCTCTATTAATGTTGTTACCATTCTGCTGGAGTTAGCAGCCCTGGCTCACAAGAGTTATAAATGGCTCTTTTGATACTGATGCCAACAATGCCATTGCTGAGTGTTACTGGACCCTCCTAGGCATGAGGGCCAGCAAAGATCCTCTTTATCTCCCCTCTTGGCCACTGCACCTTCTGTGTATTCTGGAGGGCTGCCACTTCCCTCAGGAATTCCAAATGCTCTCTGGAAAGGTAAAGAACTTAGCAGAATGAAAGCCAAAGATAACCCCGCTCCCACGAAGCAGCATGGCCAAAGGAGGAAAGTTACAATAAGGACAGATAAAGCCCCTGCACATGAAAGGAACCTTTCCTCTTGACTGAGGCTGTGTAGTTGCATTTAGGGGCTGAGAGAAAAAGAATCATAAGAAAAAAAATGGGGGCAGGGGAGCAGAGAAACAGAGCAGGTGCTATGTAAGCAGGGTTTTCTTTAGCTCTGATATTTGCAGAGTGGGAGAATGGATCAGTTCCATCATGCCACTGAAAATCCCAGCATCCCTTGGGTGATACCGGTCTCACTTGGTTTCAAAGGCAGGATTGCTCTAGGAGATTATGTTATTTTGGCACTAACTCATTCCTTCTTGCTATGAACTGAGATCAGAAAAAGAAGGGAAGAAATCCCCTACCCCAAACCAAAAGAACTCCACCTCAAACCCAAAGGGTACGTCTAAACTACATGGCTCCGTCGACAGAGCCATGTAGATTTGTTGTTTTGGCAAAGTCAAATGAAGCCATGATTTAAATGATCGCGGCTTCATTTAAATTTACATGGCTGCCGCGCTGAGCCAACAAACAGCTGATCAGCTGTTTGTCCGTTCAGCGCGCTAGTCTGGACGCTCCCCTGCCGACATCAAAGCCCTTTGTCAGCAGCCCCGGTAAACCTCATCCCACGAGGAATAACGGGGCTGCCGACAAAGGGCTTTGATGTCGGCAGAGGAGCGTCCAGACTAGCGCGCTGAGCGGACAAACAGCTGATCAGCTGTTTGTTGGCTCAGCGCGGCAGCCATGTAAATTTAAATGAAGCCGCGATCATTTAAATCGCGGCTTCATTTGACTTTGCCTATGTGTCTAATCTACATGCCTCTGACGACAGAGGCATGTAGTCTAGACACAGCCAAAGTTATTTACTCTTCTGCCACTGACAATAAAGTGTCCCTTTAAGGGCCAGTGGGTTATTAAATTCCTGTCGCTTGCCACGGTGATACGCTGTGACATATTGTCACTGCATTCCAGCGGAGCCTTACACATTAATTGGGAAGTAAGATGAGTGAAGCGGCTTTAATGAGATACCTTGTTGTAACGTCTAACTTTACACATTATTTACAGTGATTCCACTAATGGTTCCATCCATCAGAGATGGGGTGAACAAGTGGGGAGGAGGGTGGAGAAAAAAAGAACAGGGAAGAAGAAAGAGAGGAAGAAAAATGAAAGGGTTTGGAGGTAGGAAGCCCACGAAAATGTATGAGAGAGAGAAAGTTTGGAAGCTCCATCCTGCAGTGTTTTTTCTAGCTTCACCGTTCTTTGAACACATATTATCTTCCCCACAACCATCTCAGCTGAAGAGATCTGTGGAGATGGTGGGATGAATACTATCACCTCTTTGATCTGTTCGGCTCTGAGTTCTCCCCTAAAGAAGTATGCTGCTGGCTGAGGAGATCCCGATTGGCAAGGGTTAATTTGGTTGTGCAAAACTCCATTTCATCCCCAATGCCTGGTCTCCCACAACTTCCCACAGCCCTATGTATGGGAGGAAGAGAATCACAGACTGATGAATTTGGCTATCTGTTTCTCTGAGGCAGGCTTGTTTTATGTTATAATTAGACAGGTCACTCCCATGTGTAAGCAGGAAATCAGTAGCAAATATCATGTTTTTACCAGTAGACAATCATAGAAATGAAGATGACTTTGCTCTTTTTACAAGGGCCTCATTCCTTCACACACACACACCCAGATATCCATCAGCTGTTGGTTTTTTTATTCCCCTCTAGAGATTTCTTATTAAATGGCAAAATCGCATTATATTCATTTTATGTTTTTCACACACACACACACACACACACACACACACACACACAAACACACACACACACACGCACGCGCACACACACACGGTGGACACCAGGAAGAAGGAAGAGGAATAAAACTATTTGAGCTTGTAGTTAAAGCTCATGAGTTATTCTAAATGAACCTGATTTTGATCTCTAGCAGGTTTTATAACAGCTTAATTCCAATTAACTTAATGGCGGTCCTTCCCATTTACACTGGCTTGAAATCTGAATCAAGCCCACTAAGCATCTTGCATGGTCATTGTAAGCCATCCTGCACCAGGAATGGTGATGACTCCAAAGACTTGCCTTACCATAAAAGTTCAAGGCCACATTCTAACATGTTTATTCAATCTCTGCAGCAGAGCTGGCCTCACTGAAATAGCTGGACCACTCATGTAGAAGGTTTCTGTTCAATGCCAGTAAAGATGTTTGCTCAGTTAATGGGAGCTGGGAATACTTAGCACAGTCTATCTGTGGAACTCCATGCCAGAGGATGTTGGGAAGACCACGGCTTTAACAAGTTTAAAAAAGAACTAGATAAATTCATGGAGGGTAGGTCCATCAATGACTATTAATCATGATGGATGGGAATGGTGTCCCTAGCCTCTGTTCGTCAGAAGAAGGGAATAGGTGACAGGGAAGGAATCATTTGATGATTACCTGTTCTATTCATTACCTCCAGGGCACCTGACATTGGCCACTGTCAGTAGACAGGATACTGGGCTTGATGGAGCTTTGGTCTGCCCCAATATGGCAGTTCTTATGTTTTTATGTTCTCACAGCTTTGTGCCATTTGGCTTTTCATAATAGTAAAAGGTGCTAGCCTATTTAAATGCTGTCTGAGCGGGTGGAGAAGCTACAGAAGGCATAGAATTAACACCTATTTCCTCATTACATGACCTCATTAAAACTGTGTGAATTACTGATTCTTTTTTGTTTGCTTGCTGTTCAGAAAAACTGGAAAAAATGTTTCAAGTTTTACTACTTATGTAAACCCAAAAGTTGAAAAAAATTGGTTTGGGTCAGATAAAAGTTTGACCTCAAATGTTTCATTTCAATTTAAGCTGTCAAAAACACATGAACACTTTTTTTTGATGGGGAAGTAAGTTTCCAAACTAAAGTTATTTTGAATTGAAAAAATCAAAATATTAATTTTAAAAGCGTTGAAAAAAATGTTTAGATGTTTTCCAAAATGGGGTGGTGGTGGCCCATCTTTGGGGTTTTTCTTTTTATCGAAAACAATTTGGCACATTTGACATAAACTTGTGAAAGGTTTAGGTAGACCCCAATCAGCATTTTTTTGCCAAAAAAAAGTTTATCCCAAGATAACGTCATATACTCTAGAATGATTTATACATGTCTGAGCCACCCATATGAAATGCACTAGATTGCCAGGCCGGAGACTGAATTCCTCTGTTTAATCACATGCTCAGTGGTAAAGCAGGCTTCCACTATGCAGCACCTCCATTAAACACTGCTGAGAAGCAACTCTCTCGCTCTCAGTAGGTGACATGGTAGCACAGAGGCTCAATGCCCTCTTCTGTCTCCCGAAGACACCAGCTGTGCTGGTGATTTTGATGACGTGGACACCTGTGAGTTGAAGTGAAAAGAGTTTGACCCTGCCTAAATTAGACAGGTGGGCCTAATGAAAAATGATAACACTCTATGAGAAGGAGGGTATGACACAGGGCTGGCCTTACCATGAGGAGAACTGAGGTGGCCGCCTCAGGTGCCAGACTGTGGGGGGGGGGGGGGGGGGTTGGGTGCGGGGTGCACTGGCGCCATTAGGACCCAGAGTGTAGAAAATTGTGTCTGCTGCTGGTGCATATTGGTAGCGGAGCAGTTCCATGAGAGGAGTAGAACAGGAAGAAGGCAGAATTGAGACCTTTAAAAGTTTTGGCCCAAGCGATGGGGCATGGGGGCATCATTTGAGCTCTCCGCCTCAGGTGCCAAAATGTTGTGGGCCAGCCCTGGTATGACACCATGAGAAGTGTGTGCCCTATGAGGAAATCCTGATAATTTGGAACTTCATTTCTACTGGAGAATGTCTCCCAGACTTCCCAGTGCTGGCATGGTGCCATTGGTGTTTGTTATTGCCAATGTGTCCGTTGCCCTATGCAGCCCCCAGATTCCATGGAGACCCTGGAATATATGCACTCCTCCTTGTGTGATCCTTTAATGATCATTATGATTGTTATTCAGTAGCATGTGAAGTTGTAGTTAATGGAGTTGTGTTATATTCCCAGGTAAAAGCGCTTATGTTGCAGTACTAGCTTCATCACAGCTGATACCTAGTAGATGAAGAGAAAACTAACTGCAGATGTGGAGCGATAAAAACACCTGGGGCTAGATCAGCAAGGGAGCATTAAGCAGGAAAGTGTGTGCATACTCACACGCATGCACACACGTACACTGAAGATGATTTCCTATTAAAAGTTGAAATTTGGAACCCAACTCCAGCTTCCTGTCAAGGTTGGCGTGTCTTTAATTATAATGTCGGTGTGTTTCCTTTAGGCACCATTTAATTCTCTCCGACAGCCACCCATTTAAAATTAAAGTACAACATTGAGAACTTTGCTGCAGAGGTGAGTAGCACAGAGAGGCACTAATTGCCAGATGTTGTTAATTTGATTCCGATCCATTATCAAAAAGATATTTAAAAAAGAAATACTGAACCAAGTGGCTGAGCGGACGCTCTTAACTTACCACAGTGAACAGAACACATGGGGTGTTTTTGCAATAGTGGCTTCAGAGGCTAACTCACTTTATGCAATGGGCTGCAGAGCATCCCTCTTGGAGTCCAGTGTTCTACAGCTTCCAGGGCTAGCAAGGAACTTTCTCCCCACAAAACAGCCATCTGTTGCCTCTCTCTGACATTTCCAGGAGCTAATCTGCTTTACTGGAGATGAAAAAATTCAGTAGGCTGGTTGGCTCAGGAGACAGAATGTGGATGTACATCCCCAGGATACTTGGAGGTTCTGTTTGGAGGTAAGTACCTATGAGCCCAGATAGCCCAAACATATTCCAAATTTCTCCTGACCTCTCTTGGCTGGAGATGAAGATAGAAATGGGATGGGTCAATGGATTCAATACCCAGCTCTGACACAGGCTTCCTATGTGACTGTGGGCAACCCATTTCCCCAGCTGTGAAATAAGAATATTATATTATTAATGATCATGAAGTGCTTGAACAGTGGTGGGCAACCTGTGGCCTGGAGGACGCATGCCACCCAATTGGGTTCTGTATGTGACCCACATGACATTTTGCTCACTGCTGCCCATGCGTGGGGTTGCCAGATAATGCTGGTTTCCATCCATGTAGTTTTTCCCTTCCGGTATTACTAATGTGACACATGTAAAGCAAGCACACGTGAAGTGAGATGCATGCTGATTGCACACCACATTGACTGGGAGAGCCTATCAAAGTGCTGCTACGGTTCAATCGGCCACCCCACAAATTCTAGGTACACAAGCACAGTTAGCAAAACTACCCTTTTCCAGGAGACTGTCTTGATTACGACAATCTTGTGGCCATTTATGCAGCCCACTCACTGGAATTATTACATATTCACGTCTGATTGGTGTTTTGAAAAAGGGTTTTTTGAAAGTGAAACCACAGTCTAGATGGGGTTCTTTTGAAAAAAAAACCAACCTTTTTTGAAAGAACCCCTACTCCTGAAAAAATTAGGAATATGGGTTCTTTCAAAAAACCCTTTTTTGAAAGAACCCCATCTAGACTGTGGTTTCACTTTCAAAAAACCCTTTTTCGAAACACCAATCAGACGTGAATATGTAAATGAAGCACAGGATATTTAAATCTCCGCTTCATTTGCACTTTCAATTTTCTTCATTTATATTCCTCTTCCGACAGAGAAATGTAGTCTAGACATAGCCAAAGAGACAACAGCAATGGATACTCAGTGGCTTTGACTGAGAGTTGATGGTAAAGCTCCTATTTACATCCAATGGTGCATGATCAGAGTCTGAAGGTGAATGGATGAAAATCTTGAGTTTTCTGATTTTTTCCCTGGTTTTTCAACACAAAAATATGCTATGCATAGTATTTCTTTGTGGTATTTCTGTTTTGGAAGGCAAGCAGGAAGTGAGCAGGTATGTGAACATTACAGAAAAAAGAAACCATTTCTCAAGCAATTTTTAAAATCTAAGTTCTGTTCAGTTCAGCTGAACACCGATGGGAAGCAGTTAGCACCCTACGCCCCTTGTTCTCACAGGCAACCCTAATATATATAACCACTTTCATAAACTTAGCAAACTCCATTGTGAAACTACTTAGGGCTGTTCACTAGTTCTTGTTTTAAAACTGAAAATAAGTAACTTCTGCTGAAATAAGATCTCTCAGTGAAACAATTGACAGCCTTGGAGAAAGCTCATGAGGTCGTCCATAATATTCTGCTACTTTAGGGAGATCAGTGCCAAGGAGTCTTCCCCTGTGCACATGGGAGGATAGATTCCCATTGTATCTAAAAAGCAGGAGTGAGTAGTTGGCCATCGTAGGAACTGAAAAAGCCCAAATATCTTGGAATCTCTCTTTGCGCTCATGTTAATCATGGGTTTTCTTTGCCTTAGGAAACCATGTTTACAGCACGTAAACGTAATCCGGTCTCACCATGTTATTTCCACCATTCTGGGGCTGAAACACTTCTGTGAGGACACGAGTTCAGATTTGCTAAGAAAAGTTTAGACAAACACCTGTCAGGGTTGGTCGAGATAATACTTAGTCATGCTTCAGTGCAGGGCACTGGACCAGATAACCTATCAAGGGCCATTCCAGTCCTACATTTCTAAGGGTTTATATTCTTTTGGACTCATAAATTATTCCCTGAGGCATTAAGGCCACAGAAATCAGGCAAAATTCAGACAAATACCAACCTGTGAAATACAAATACTCAGATCAGTCTCTCACCCCCAATAAAAGCAGCAGAGGTGTCCCCAGAGAGGTAGGGCTATGGCTTGCTCAGCAATCAGAAATTAATTATGTTATAAGACCTGACAGGCAGCCTGGCCTTTCCTGGGGATGCCTTTGGTAGTGGTGTGAAGTAGGAAGCCAAAAGCTAAGTGACCTCAAGCTGCCCAAGAAGTGCAACAATCCCGCTGAAATGCCAGCCTGGGGCTGATGCAATTGACCGGAAAGGGACATACCAGCAGGAGGGAGGTTCTGCCCTTGGACGATTACCTTTAACATGCATGCAACAGCAATGGTGACCAATCGTTAGGAAGCTTTACCAGCCTTGTCCCTTCTTTCTAAAGAACCAGTTTGTGTGGGACAATGGTGTGTGTCTGTGTGTGTGTGAGTAAGTAAAACCCTTCTGCTGTCATAGTGGTCTCTGGCATCTTTCAGCAGTCCTTCCATTATCCTCATTCCAATGTCCCTTCTATAAACCCAGCTGCTTCTCTGAGGTTGGCTCAGACAGTGCACATTGCCAGACAGGCTCGTGGGAGCTACTCAGGGTCTGACTGTGTGGCCACTGAAATGAATAGCAAAGCTCCCATTAACTTCACAACTGCAGCATTGGAACCTTAAAAGGGGGATTACTGGGCCTATAGCATGTGTACTGACAATGCCTAGAGGGTCTCCTCCTATTGTTCTAGGCCCTGTACAGACTTAAAACAAAACGATGGCCCCTGTGCCAAAGAGCTTACAAACCAATTGTAAGACAAGAGACAACAGGTGGTGCAGTAAACGGACCAGGGGAGCACATGGTAAGAGTGAGATAACAGTGATCAGCGTGGCAATATTCACAACATGGATGTTCAGAGTAGGTTCCTAGGGGAAAATGGTTTTGGCTTAACAACAAACCTATCTGAAGGGTCCAAAGCTCTACTTGAATGCTACCATTGTGGGTCTTATGTTCTGCTTTGGAGGAGTAGAAAAGCAAAGGAAAGGGAGAGCGAGAAAAGATCCAGTGGAGAAATAGAACAGCTATGGGAGTGGGGGAAGGAGAGTGAGAAAATTATGAATGAACTCACAAGCAGTCTGTATGGGACTCCCAGTCATACCATCCTACCTTGTGCTTGAGATGGTCAGGGATGTTATATCTCTACTATATAGTGCAGGCTGCCTATTTGGGTAAAAATATGTTTATAAAAATAATTGAATCACCTTTGATTAAAAGCCCTATTGTTTGATAGTCACAGGGAAAGAGGGTTCCTAAACTCAGACTAATATTTTGAACCCAGGACAGAGCTCAAGAAATTTGCAAGCTGTGGGTTTGTCCACACTGATGTGTTTTAATTTGGGTTAACTGATTGCCACCTGTTTTGAGTTAGCTAATACATGTATGCATGCAATCCTGGATGCTCCCAGGACACAAACATTTGTGGCTTACTCTAGGCTGATCTCTGGGTTTCTAACCCTTAATTCATAGACAATTTACAGCACTGAGCTCAAGATTTGACTCAAAACATGGCCAGCAAACCCACCCAGCTTGCCTTCCATCCAGGGCCCCAGTTGGTGCCCAAGTATATCTTGTTCAAAACAAAAGGATGCATACTGTGCTCTGCTCATGAAGCAGGTGGCTTATTACAGAACCCAGCTTCTCAAATGCTGACTTGGTGCTTCAGTTGTGCCCATAAATGATACATTTGCCAATGGGTGACTGCAAGGGTAAGTACTATAACTTGTTTGCAAGGGCAAAGGAAGGTTTTGCTGATGCATTTTAAGCTCTGGCTTTGAAAATACGGCGTGCATCGTGTCTCATGGTCAGACATTCAGGGAGCCAGAAAGAGAAGCTAAAATAATTGAATACATTGTTGGCAGTGAATTATTAATTCACCTCCAATTAAAAGGTAAAACATAAAAGCTTTGGAAAGGGACTACATGCTGAATGCCTTCTCTGAGCTCTCCCCCTCGAACTTTATTCATGTTCATTCTGATCCACAACTGGCTTTGAATTTTGAGGCTTGGGTCCTCTCCCTCGACAGAGGGAATACTGGGAAATCATTAAACAGACAACCTTGTTGCACCTAAGCTCTATTTCTGTCACAGGGATTTGTTTCAGAAAGCTCTGCTCCCTTATGAGATATATTTGGATTTGGAGCACAAAGAATAGCTTCATTTAATACAGCTCTCCTCTCTTATCAGGTCAGCCTCGTCTGGCATTGTTCTATTTAACTCCCCAGTAGCTTATTCTCTTAACGGGTCTCTTCTCTTGTCAGATATTCTTTTTAAATGGGCACTATGCAATGATATGGCCTACTGCAGGGAAAATTCATTCCCTTAACTGGTCTATATGAACAAGTGGACTGCACTGGATGTACAACATGTTGCAGTATATCATATTGTATAATGATAGCATTCCCCGCCATCTCACCAATCATGTAAATGGGTCCATATTGGCAATATTTTAAAATATGCTATTGAGTGTTTAACTACCATGCAATGCACTTTTCCAAACAGAGAGGCCTCCCTGTCCACCCCACACTTCTTCAGTGCAGAGCTGTCCCCTACAGATATATTATTTTAGTGCTAGTCGATTATTAGCAAACCTTTCCCATGCTCTGGCAAATCTTTCCCTTCAAACGTGATATAAAACATTTGCTCTAGAAATTGAGGTATCCTGAGGGCATTTAGGAGTGTGTCATTTTGCAAGAAACGTGCGACTGGCTCCACCATGGGGGGTAGGAGCAGGAAAAGTGAGCTACATTTTCTTCCTAGTCTAATAAGGAGAAATACAGATGGAGAATACGATGTACAGTTCACTTAACTAATTTTCTAACCAGCAGTCATTGCAACACTCTCTCTAGGATTAGAAGGGACAAGGAAAGAGGCAGAATAATAAATCCAGACTGGCTTTTTACCAGGCTAGGAACATATCATTATGGTAAGGAATTTAAGGACATCCTCCCAGGGGAAAAAATTAAAAATAGAGGCCATTTCAGCTCACCCCTGGCAACACAATTAATTAAAATTAAATTTAACAAAATATAAGTCTCAGACACAGCCTGAATATAATCCCCCCCACCTAGCACCGTTCTGAGCAGAGCCAGTGCTAGCCATGCTTGGGAGCTGTTTCAATTGTCCCAATGCTACATCTAGAGATGTAATATATACAATCCTGCCACCACCTTGGCAATTCATCCTCTCAGCTGGCATTATTCCTCTGGGTTCCAGAGAATTAGCTGCCCATTGGAGGGTGCAGAGGGCTCTTGGGAAACACAAATGACCGTGGGTCAGCTGTAGGAGTAGATGATCTGAGAGTGTTAGCATGGAGGTTAGTATGATGGCCACCCACCCTGATGTCTGGGAAACAATCCAGCCTTCACTGGGTCCAGCTTCTGTTGAGCCATACTACTATCTTGCAGGGCATGGAGAAGTCCTGAAGGATGATTTACCACACTTGTGTATCATTGCAGTTCAATGCAGTCCCAAAGCCATATAATACCCAACTGGAGCACAGCATTGTTGCATCATAGGTCCCAGTTCAACCAATTGCTTAAGTACATGCTTGTCTGTCCCGATTTAGCAATGTCCTTAAGTACATGCTTAAATATTTTGCTGAATCATGGCCATAGGGCAGCTTAGACCCATTACACTGCAGCCTTATCTGCTTCAAGCTAGCCCTGTTGCATTGTCAAGTGTCAGCCCAACTGCCAGGCTATCCCGTTTCAACATTGCATGGTCCCATATTCCCAATGCCATTGACCAACAGGGACTGCATCTTTCCTTCTCACCATCAGCAACATAGCGGCATCCGTTCATTGTGATGCTATCATGTCAACACGATCACTGGCTATCGCTGTACGGAAGACAGGTATCCTTGAACTCCAAGGGACTGTGGACGACTCAAGCTTTGCCACTTCCACTGAGATCAGTGGTCTTGTACATGTAAAACTGCCCCAGTGAGCCAGCCCTAAGGGTGGAAACTACTTAGAATTTCACATTGGCTCTGATTTTGATCTCCCTTGCATGGTTTTTTAAATCCTGGAGTTAATCCTCTTTTACACCAGCATAACTGAGTTCAGAGTGCAGCCTGGCTGTGTCAGCAGCATTGTTACCCAGAGATCTTTTCTGTGTAGGTTGATGCAATATTCTGAGATGAAATAGCTGCTCAAGGTTCAGTCATACCCACCAAGCTAGCCAACCTCTAATCACATTTTAAAGGCTGGAAATGGGAGCACTGGCTTGGGGAGCTTAGGGCCAAATTCAAAGGATGTGGAAACCAGGGATTTTTTTCCATTTTTTCCCCAGAATGTGTCTATAAAACATCTCAGGGCTTGTCTTCACTACGCCGGGAATTGATGCTGCAGTGATCAATCTGCCAGCTGTCAATTTATTGCGTCTGTTTAGTTGTGATAAATCGATCTCTGAGAGCTCCCCATCAACACTGGTACTCCACCAGAATGAGAACAGTAGCCAGAGTTGATGGGAGAGCAGTCTCCACCGACCTTCCTGCACATAAGACATCACAGTCAGTATGTCAACTTCAGCTATGCTATTTATGTAGCAGAAGTCATGTATGTGACGGGGTACAGTCACAGAAGGTCCCTTGGGGTGCTGACAAGGCGACTGCCACTTACCTTCCTGCTCTGTGGGGCTTCTTGCTACCCTGTCCTGCTGGGCCAGCTCCCTGGTCTCCCCCAGCCAAGGACCAGAGCTTAGACCACTGCCCCCTAAGAAGCTATACAGACACTGAAACTCTTCAGGGGCAAGGAAAATGAAGTTTTGGGCCTCGCTTCTCAGGTTACCACTCCCCAAATGGGATCAGAACCCCAAATGAATGTAGGTAAGCCCCCTTTATCAATGAAAGGGTGAATGTACACACTGGTTGCTCCCCCAGGTAACAATTATTTACACTGTGCTTGATAGTAAATAAAAGTGATTCTATTAAGTACAAGCAGTAGAATTTACGTGGTGATAACTGAGAACAGGCAGAGCAAAGTAGATTACCAACTTAAAATAACAGAAAACACTTAGCTAATTCTAACACTGAAACCTCAGTACAAGCTTATTACAAATGCATTACAAACTCACCTTAAAACTGTTCCTTTTCCAGCTAAGCCTTCAAAACCAGGATAGCACCTCACCCTGGAGTCTTTGGTTCATTCCCTTGGGTGTGCCATGGCAGCCAGCCAAAGACAAAGACCCTGCTAAGATTCCCATGGTTTTATAGATTTCTCTTTGGGTGGGAATTCTGTTTCTACATTCCACCCTTGCATTAGTTGGTCAGCTCCTACCAGTTGGGGTGGACGTGTGACTTCCTCAGACCAACCACTGCTAAGACTTAGGCTATGTCTAGACTACAGACTTCTTATGCAAGAAGCTTTTTACAGAAGGGATCTTCCAAAAAAATGTATTGCGCAAGAGAATGTCCACACTGCAAAAGTGTATCAACAAAGCGATTAACTTTTTTGAAAGATAGTGTCCAGAGTGCCTGGACGCTATCTTACATGTAAGCAGTGATTGCTATGGACAGAATGACCCCCAGGGCACCTGTGCATTTTCCCCTTCCCTCTTCTTCCAAAAAGACCTTCCCTCTTCCCTGTCCACATATGCCTTTTAGCAAAAGAGCTCTTTTCGAAAAGGCTGCTTCCTTGTAGAATGAGGATTACCAATTGCACAAAAAGCCCTCTGTTATTTAGATTTACAGTTGAAAGAACGTGCTTGCAGTGTGGACGTAACTCAAGTTTTGTCGGAAAAATGGTAGTTTCTGACAAAACTCCGTAGTCTAGACATAGCCTTAGAGAACAAAGGAGATTGTTTACAGCTGGTCATCTAGACATTGAGGGTAACACCATTGATGGCTTTCATTTGCACATTTAAAACCATAAAGCATTCCATATATCTAACGTTACACACAAAAATGATACATGCACCAAAATATGATATACAGACCTAGGAGATGAAGACATTAAGATTGACAGGATACATGAGGCAATTTGTCCAAAGCATCTTTGAGTTATGCATATTTGTGTCCATAAGTCCATTTCATAAAGCATGGGGTGGAGGGGTCCGTCACAGTGGAGATTAGATGGAGAGCGGGGGTTAGTGTAGAGAAGGGATCAGGCTCCATGTGAGATGCTGCTTGCCTTTGCAAGCCACGGATCAGCATGTGCTGCATGCCACATATCCAGCGGATATGGTTGTGTTGCAACTGCCAGTTTACTGCTTAGCTCAAGCTGTAAAAAAATAATGCTTTTAGCTCTAGAGCTCTCCAGTTCAGATCTCTGATGTGCCAGCTGAGAAGGTGGCTGTCACACTAAGAAATGAGTTCACATTTAAGAGTGAATGTCGATCCTTCAGGATGGAAGCCACTATATCAGTGTACAGTGTGTTAATATTACCAGGCTTGTACTCCTGGATATATATAGGGTCTAATACTGCAGCTAGATTTTCCCTTTAAGTCCATGGGAGCTCTATAAACCTGATGGCTACAGTCCAGGGGGCTTTACTACCTCAGAATTGAGCTATAAGTGGGGTTAATTTTTTTTTAATCACCAGAACAGAGACTTGCTGTGTGCATAGCCCTCACTACTCATCTACTGTGTAATTTCATTATTATTTAGAGATGGCAAAGGTGGATCTCAAATAGGGAAGATGAAGCTGTGCATGTCTACTGTCTAGGAAGAGTTCACTGCAATACAGATACACCGCAGGCAAGGGGAAGAGAAAACAGGAAATCTTTTGTTTCAGATGGGTCTCCAGAGCCGCTTTAACCAAGAGAATTTGGAGGCATTGCTAGAAATGGTAATTGTGACATGCAAAATGAAGCAGCACGTGAGAGGCAGCATTCAGGATAGGCCATAGGGAACTTGGCCTGTTCAGGCCTTGAGTGAAGCCTCCTGAAATCAATGGCGGTAGCGCCACTGACTTCAGTGGGCTTTGGATCAGACTCTCAGAGGACATGAGAGTTCTGAGTTCACTTTAGTTTCCCATCAGTGTTACTCCATTAGCTTTAGTTTACACCAGTGTGAGTGAAATCAGTATTAGGCCATTGCTAGCAGGTGTCCAGACAAGCCTGAATATCTTGCTACCTCGGAAATGCCAAATAAACCTTCACATTTGCATTTGTCCTTGTGGTTTTTAGTCTTGTTGGCCTAAAATAATTCCAGCTCTCCAGTCTCTTCAGATGTCCTCAGGGTATGGCTGCTATATAGAAGATAATGTGCTGGTAAGGATAGCATTTCCACTGAGCACAACAGAACAAACTACAGGCAGTCCCCGGGTTACGTACAAGATAGGGACTGTAGGTTTGTTCTTAAGTTGAATTTGTGTGTAAGTCGGAACTGGCATCCAGATTCAGCCGCTGCTGAAACTGACCAGCGGCTGACTACAGGAAGCCCGAGGCAGAGTTGCTCTGCCCCGGGCTTCCTGGAATCAGCCGCTGATCAGTTTCAACAGGCTGAATCTGGACGCCAGTTCTTACATACAGATTCAACTTAAGAATCTCAGGCGTCCCCAAGTCAGCTGCTGCTGAAACTGATCAGCGGCTGATTCCAGCGCTGGTCAGTTTCAGCAGCGGCTGACTTAGGGGCACCTGGGGCAGAGCAGCTGGGGTGCTGCTGGGTTGCTCCAGTAGCGCTGCTCCTCGGCACTACTGGACCAACCCAGCAGCACCCAAGCTGCTCTGCCCCAGGCGTCCTGATTCAGCTCCTGCTGAAACTGACCAGCAGCGGCTGAATCAGGACCCCTGGGGCAGAGCAGCTGGGGTGCTGCCGGGTTGGTCCAGTAGCGCCCAGAGCGGTGCTACGGGACCAACCGGCAGCGCCCCAGCTGCTCTACCACAGGCGTCCGGAGAAAAGCCTAGTCTGCTGGGTGGGGGGCACACTAGCTGCGCCCCCCCCCAGCAGACCAGGGAGACGCGTGCGGCGGACGAGATGCACCGCGGTCCCGCCACCCGGGTCCTCCATGGCTTTGCTCTGTGTCTCCCTGGTCTGCTGGTCTCCAGCAGACCAGGGAGATACGGAGCAAAGCCGCGGAGCACGGGGGCAGCGGGACAGCCCAGACGCGCCGCGGCTGTCCCGCTGCCCGCGTGCTCCGCGGCTTTGCTCCCCGTCTCCCTGGTCTGCTGGGGGGGGCTTCCCCCCCAGCAGACCAGGGAGACGCGGAGCAGCTTTTCTCGCCCCAGAGAACACGGGCGGCGGGACCGCGGTGCATCTGGGCGTCCCACCGCTCCCGTCCTCCAGGGTGAGAAAAACCCCGTTTGTAACTGCAGATCTGACATAAGTCGGATCCGCGTAACTCGGGGATTGCCTGTACTGCAGTAGCATGATGGGGTGCTGCCGTGTTTGGGACCATTGCCGTAGATCATAGTGGCAACTTTATTGTATGGGGTTTGAACTCTCAAATATTTCCCTGGATCACTGGTAAAAAATGGGGGAAAATACAAAGCACAAAGACTAGGTTCTGTGCCCAACATTCATAATTGAACACTAAGGACTGACAGCATGGAGTTGAACTATGTGCACAGACACATTGGAAGCCTCCCCAGGACTTCAGCTTGCCCAAAACACTTCCATCTGACTCATAGCAGCTCCTACTATTCCAGTCCTGGCTCCTCTCCCTACCATCCTTCCCACAGCTCTGCCAAGGAATTACTGTGTTGGCCTGTCTGTGTTTCCAGTCCTGTTTTACACCCACCCAAGTGGAGAGTGCTAGTTAGACCCAGCTATGCATTGAATCCTGCTGAGAGAGACGGAGTGGTTGAACTGCTAATGTAAAAGCCACTTCATACAGCTAAAAAGAAAATGTAAAATGACTCAAAGAAAACCAATTTTTAAAACTTCAGAACATGTATCAGTGTGCGTATTAGAGTAACAGAAGTAAACATTGACTTTCACTGAGTTCCATTGGCCTTGCAAGGGAGTAACTGAAATATACTGTACAGTATTCAGATGTGTTAAACCGATGCCTCCACTCTGCTGAGAACAGAGGTCAAATACTTCTCCACAGTCTTTTTTCTAGATATGGGCAAAAGATCATTTTTTCCCATTCATAGCAAGCAGAAACAATCATGTGTTTCCCTCAGCCAGTTCTCTGTGGAACAGCCAGGCAAATGAATGGGACCTCAGGCACATCCCAGCTCTTTCAGAGCCAGCCATATGCACTGGAGATCTGCATTTGCTGGAGCTATCGAACATATTTCATCAATGAAGTGGTTCAGTTCCTTGTAAGTCATAAAGCCCCAGAAACTGTTTAAGGGGAAAAAATCCCTATGTCCAAGTCCATTCTCCAAAGTGAACGTTTCTAAAATTGGTAACCCGTGGGCCCCAAGTACGCGTGAGACACATTTGAAGTGTTAGTTGCATACAGAATGATGATCCTGGAAACGGCATCTTGTTATTGCACATAACAGCTTCCTTAGGCAACTTCCTTTCTGAATAATTTAAAAAACAACAAATAGTCTAGTAGCACCTTAAAGACTAACAAAACATGTAGATGGCATCATGAGCTTTCGTGGGCGCAATCCACTTCTTCAGATGACAGGAGTATTAGAAGTCCAGATCATAGAATAAATAAGGGAAGGGGGAGGAGGAAAAAAAGAGAAAAAAAAAGGAGGGGAAGAAAAAAAGAGAGACAGCGTCTGCTTCATCTACTGATAACACTAACCTATCTCTGTATGGGCAATACTCCAAAGGCAGAAGAGGAGATCAGCTTCCAGGGCTGCCTTGACCATCATCCACTGAACTGCCACATTGGACTCTAGATCCCATTGTGCTGGTGTTGGTGTGTGGAGTTGAACTAACATATTGGTGCCACACTCCCATTCTTGACTAAGGCTGCAGCACTGGCAGAAGTGAGGCACATGTCTGGAATACAGCACTGAAATTTCAGGCAATACAGCAATGGGCCTGATGCAATTTATTGTAGCTCCATTGATGTGGATGGAGTCAGGATGGCCTACACTACTAGCAAATGTGGGGTCGGGTTAGGGATGTATCAGTACTGGCTTTGGATAGCCCTTTATAAAGATTCCATTACCAACCTGACAGAATGGCTAGAATGACACCCCTGCTGCTAAGGGAATTCTCCCATTCTGTATACTGTCAAATCATCCTTGCCAGAGAGGATCTATCCATTGGGCGAAATGCTTGTGACGCGCTTTTTCTTTTAGCCTTCAGAATGGACCAGATCACACCATTTTATAGACTGGGAAACAGGCAGAGAGAGATAAAAACAACGTGCCCAAGGTCACCCAACAAACCAGTGACACAGCCAGGAACTGTACACAGATCTCTTCGTCCCAGTCCTGTGGTCTAGCCTTTAGGTCATGCTGTCTCACTCTGGTGTCTTTTTACAGGGTCTTTGCTCCAGCTCAGACAAGGGGAACACTGCTCTGCTGTCATGTCTCACTGTCACCAACCTATCTCTTGCTAATACGTCACTCACTGCTTGCCTCTGGATAGTACAATTCCCCAAACCCTTTGGCCAATCAACTTTCAGAGTATGGGTTGTGCATTAATATCAAGCCCTTCCTAAGGGTGGTGTGGGCACAGTGTGATTGGTCAGTTCTGTCACATGGTATTAATGCTACTCACAGATTGGATGAACTACACTCTGTAAATGAAGGATGACAAAGGACTTGTTTTCATGATGAGGTTTTGGACTCATGAACCTTGGTGCTTCAAGATTCAATATTTGTGACTAGCAGATGATCCGGCCCCCACAAATGGCAGCATAGCAAATCTAGCAAAGCACTTAAGCACCCACTTAACTTTAAGCACATGACTAGTCTCAAAGGACTATGCTTGTAGGAGAAGCCAAGCCACAACAGCTAAAGTCATCCAGGGGACCTTAAAAAAGAGAATTGAATGGAGTCAACAGGCCTATTTTTAGAATCATATGTTTTGGTGTGATTGTTTAGGTCTTAGGAAATACTGCTCACAAACTTAGAGATAAGCATGTGTTTAAATGATTGTCTAAACTGTACTCCAAATGTATCCCTTTTAATCACAAACCTGATGTTCTCTTGCCTGACCTATTGCTGCTCAGGACATGATGGACTTAGTGCATTTTCCATTGACAAAGTATAAACATTTCTAGCAATGTGTAGCATCGTCTAAATGGGTTTGCAGCACAGAGCTGCCTCCCTCCTCAATCATGGCTGCGATGTAGTGTTTTAGTTTAAATCAGGAATCAAATGAATAGATTCCCCAGTCCCTCTCCCCTTTTCAATGCAAGCACATTAATACAGTACAGCCAGGAAATGGGGTGTAATCACAGACCAATGGAGAGAAGAGGAGGGGATTTTGGATGAGGTCCTCTCATTAAAATATAGGCAGCATGTGCTTGAGTAGGCTGCTAATGATCATTTGGTATTTTAACATGTGATAACTGCCACCTAAAATATTGATCAAATCATAACACATGATCCTAAAAATAGGGTTTCTATTCCATTCCACTTTCTTCCTATGAGTTCCTGCATGGTTTGCAGCTGTTATGGCTTAACCTTTTCTGGCATTTCACCGATTATAACAACTGCATTCCTAGTGAATGCAAAACTTGATGCCCTTTCCTCGTCTGTATACAGACACACAGAGAGACATACCCCAGCTCCCCTGGATTTATCCTTTTAGGGCACGGATCTCCTCGGTAGTATGCAAACACATTCAGCCGCCTGAGGAGATAAGGGGAATTTATTCTAAAATATGTTTCTGAATAATCCAAACTATTTTTAGTGCTTTCAACAGTCTCCCTCTGCCTCTCTCCTCCTTGCCCCCCCCCCTGCTTCCCTCCTGCCCGCTGCCTTGACAAGGCGAAGCTGCTAGACTCCCAAGGTTGATCTCTGGGATGCAAAGCTGTGTGCGCCTCCCACAGGTCTGAAAATGCTCCTGACTTCATTCAGTCACTCTTATTACAGCAACAATGCTAATGGATGGCGTTCGCCTATAAATATTTGATTGACCTGCCACTGCCATGCTGCTTTCATTTATCACTTGCTCAAGTCAGAGCCATGTTACTTTGGAATATTTTGTTCCTTCTTTAAAAGAGAGTTAAAGTTTTTTGGTGGGTTTTTTTTTTTCGAAACTCTCCTCCCTTCTGCATGTAAAGCAGATTTTTCTATGGAATAAGATGCTTCTATAAATGGCATGTCTTGGGCAAGTTGCTCTTCCCCAGTGATGTGATAAAACTGGGATGCTGACGGACAGAGGGGGAGGAGCACATGGCTTCTTGTAAGAGATGCAAAGAACTGGAGGAGTGGGTAAACTAGCTGGCCTGAAAACTGGAGGCTTGTGAGACAATTCCCCTTATCCAAACTGTCTAGTTTCCCATTCTGGAACTGACTTCCAAAAGAGGAGCACAGATTTACAGGTAGTTCAGGTAATTTGCAGGCCATGTTACCCATGGGAAGGAAGTAATTGTACTGGGCTCACCATTCTAATCAGACTCTTGGTGTTTTACTAGTTACAGCTCTGGAATACAGTAAGAGTTATAACACATATAATCAAGTTCTATTCTCTTCATTTTTGCTCTCATCTTCTTTAGAGTTTTACATTTTGAGATGAAATCAGTAATTTTGAGGACTTGTGAGAGATTAAAATCACCAGTTTCAGCAACACAAAGTGCACCTATGTGGGGGCTGCACAAACTTCTCCTAAAATTCTACCAGTGCTTCTTTGCTCTTACTTAGAGTACCTCCTTGGGAATTTCAGGCCTTCTCCCTCTGTCAGGCACACACCGCTCTGCCAAATGCACTTGGCTCCTGCTTGGCAGTACTGATCCTGATCCTGATCCCTCCACCACAAACTGCTCTATCAAAGTCCTTCAGTACGGACCTGCAATGCCCAATGCCAACCCAATCCCAAGCCTCAGTGGGGTGCTGAAATCCATTGAACTAAATTGTAAACCCTGGATAAAATAGAAACCACTTCAAGTCAGTACCCCCAGCCCCTATTCCAACATATGCTTGTGATTGTACTCCTGGGTCTTTATTGAATTGTGTTATTTGTTAAATTTGTGCCAGAAGTTTTATGGTGTGGATAGATATAAATCCTGTGGGATAAGCTAAATCTATCCAAATGTCCCGTGGCACAGTTTAATTGTGGATCCCCAGAGACAAATGCCTGATGTGTTTGTTACCCATCTCACTAGCCTTCCTCCACTAACTTCTCCTTTTCTATCCTCTGCTACATGCCAATCCACCCTGCCTACACTAGCCTCTGCCTATACTACAATGACTTTTCCCTCTCTCTGTCGGCTGTTTTCAATACTATTATCTTCTGTATTTGCTGGATCTGGCTTTCAAGTGTTTGACTGATGCGTGATTCTTGTAACCAGAACATGTCTGTTGATTGGACTGTCAATGGATTTCTTGGCAGAAAGGGCACTAGCCCTTGCAAATGTGAAACAGTATTTCAATCTCATTTAGGAGGAAAGCGAAAGGAGAAAGAAAAATGTCCTAAAGCCACGTTTCCCCTGCTGTCTTTGAGCACAAGCTATAAGTAAACAAGCCTTTTACCTTTTTTTAATAAGGTCATTTGCGACATCAATTTTGTAACAGAAGGGAACATTTTGTGTTATGTATTTTAAACGGTAATTTTCTTTTTTCTCTTCTTCATTTAAAGGCTTCTACTCATCCTTTCTGGGTGGGTGGGTGGAGGCTTGGACTCCAACCTTGTGTTCCGGTTGCCTGCAGTGACACCTGGCTGCTAACAAGCTCTTGCAGGCCTCCTCTCAAGCCGTAGACTTCAGTTCATGAGATCACAGCTATAGTCTCTCTGGAAGAATGCACTTTTGACTTTTCTAAATAACAATGCAATTACCTTCAAAAGCTGGCAGCCAAAGTACGTGGTGAGAAATGGGCACCATTAATAAGAAATTAACCACTCTCAGAGAACAGCCGATTTATTAACCAGTGAAGAAGGAGAAACCAGATGTGGACTGAGTGGGATGAGAATAGCAATGGGGGACACATGCATTCTAGTGGCTCCATGCTCACTCAAGAGAAGTCTGAGCATGGGCAGGGCAGGCATTGCCAAGTCCACTAGGAATCATTTCCTTGATGTTTCCTTCGTGCTGCAATTTGGCTCCAAATTAGCTGGCAGTGTTTCACTGCTTCTCACATCATTTACGTGATGCCAGGCTGGGGAGCAGTTCCCGGCATGACACAATATATGCACAACGTTTACAAAGAACAGATCAGGAAGCTGGAGAAAATCTACACCCTCAGCTCTTTGCTGGCCTGTCTCTGGAAATGGATGGTGATGCTCAGGGTACTGTTTGATCAGGCAAATTTCATCAGTTGAGGTTTGGGTTTCCAAAAGAAGGCAAAAGCTGGGTTTCATGTCACTTTGAGACCTCACAGTCTGGCAAAATGAGACCTTGAAGTGTGAAATAATGATTTGGGATTAGCCCTGTAATCTGTAACTTGTGTCCTTGCTTACCTCGCTGCACAAGTTGTGCTATTGACATAACAGGGGCTACTTAAGGCATAAGGCAGTCATCTGTATGAACCAATGTAGAATCATAGAATCACAGGGCTGGAAAAGACCTCAAGTCATCGAGTCCAGCCCACTGCCCAAAGCAGGACCAATCCCAACTGAATCTTCACAATCTGGCCCATAGAGATTTAGGCCCTTATTATCAGAAACTGCCTCCGAAGTTGAACCCGTATTTCTGTACCTTTGCAAATTCAAGATACACTGCCTGTCTACTTTGGGGAGCATGGTCAGGACTTGTGGTTAGACATCTAAGTGACACAAAACTTTGCCACAGTTAAATGGGTACAGAATTAGAGGTTCATTTGAGATACTTATGAAAAATCAAGGCCTTAATAATGGGATTGTTGTATTTTAAATAACAGTTGAATCACAGAACTTGAAGTCAGAAAGGATTTATGAGGTTATTTTGTCTCTTCCCCCCTTGCAGGATTGCTCTCTGCTACAGTTAGTGCTCCTTCCATTCTAGTCCTAAATGTTTCAAGTGATGCCTTCACCATGACTTTATCGCTGAACACATATTGCTGTGGCTTGACAACTGCTTAGCAGATGTACGCAGGGATCTGTGTTGTAGATGGTGTAACTATTAGTGCATGGCCATTAATCTAAATAAAGAGCTTTTGAATATTCATTGGCTATTTAAGGAAAGGGATGCTGAATACAGGTCTGAAAGGGAAACATGGGGAAAGCTTCCCACAAAGCCAGCTTGAAAAGGGACATATAATTACCTCTCTCCTTATGGCAGCCCTAAGTGCTTATCATGCCCTATCGTTGTGTATTTTTTCCATTAGCTTAGTCTCCTGTGAAATATCTCTGCGCTGGAAAAGCGTTCTGCGCAGTGATGTGAACATGGCCACGCTACGTCTGGTTCATACTAATTTGTTAAGTGTTTGGTGCTGCACAGGTCACAAACACCAAGACAGCCCGAGCATTAGAGGTGGCTCTAGAATTCCCAGGCAGTTGATGCTGCCGCTACAGAGAAGGTGGTTGACTAGAGAGGAGTTTGCTCTGACTGGTTTTGGCAGCCATGTTCTACAGCCACTCACCTTGCTGAGGAATGCAGCCCTTGCATTAGTAGCAGCTCACTGGGGGCATTGCATCACAGTGACAGACTCATGGAGCAGCTTCCACCACCATTTTGGATTTCAGCCTCTAAAGAACCACCTTTTCCCTCCTTCATTGACTGTTTCAGCCAAGAAACAAGAGAGGAATGGTTTAGATGCCAAGGTGATGAGGTCAACACAGAGTAGAATGGAATAGAATTATTCACCAATATTCACTGGCTAGCATATCTATCTATCATATTCATATTGTGTATTATCTGCACTTTATATATTAGTAGACATTCAGCACAAATAGCTTTCAGCACAGATATTGTATCAGTTGTCTCGCCTAAACTGGCTGTCACCTTTCCTATAATCCTGTTCACTTATGCTAAGTAACCTTGGATTTGCAGATAAGAAACTTGTCAAAATGAAGATATATTCCTTCTATGTCTTAGTATGATCTAGGGAAAGACCTTTATGGATCAGTAGCCGGAATGCTAGTATCCAACCTAGAGATAAGGCAGGAACAGAACAAGAAGTCAGAGAATGGGGACAAACTGATGGGAAGGATTTTAGTGATGCATAAAGAGACGCAAAACTTGTAAAATCACTGTATAAATAATACTAGCTGAAATGTGTAACTTTGGGTGTGCACCTTCTGTGTCAGATGACTGTAACTTTGCTGAAGGAGATTGAGAGACTGGTATTATGTAGACCTTTTTTCCCTGAAGTCTATTATTATTGGCCTAATGTCACAAATCCAATTGTTGTTGGTTATTTGGTCTCTTGAGTGTGGTGGTCAAGCAATAGACTATACAATTTACCAGCAGAAACAGCAGACTGAACTTCCCTCTTTGGCCCTTCATGGAGATTTATTGGTCAGGAACAGAGTGTGGGAAGATCATATTAGTGATACTTGTACCGTAGCTGTTTTAGGCAAGCTAAAGGTGGGCCCCAAACCAGACCTCTAGGTCAAAGCCCCTCATAACATCAGGACATTTCAGAGGTTACCCACCTCTCTCTCTCCTTTTGGTCTGGACTCAATATCTGAGTATCCTAACAACACAGCCTATGTGGGGTAAAGCCCAGCAGAGGAGGAACTCCAAAATGGCTGCTGCAATATTGCAGCCTTTCTGGTGCCGTTGCCCAGTGAAGAGACTGTGACACTGTTGAGTCAAAGGGCAATACAACAGGGGAACCTGGGTTATATGGTCAGAATCACATTCAAAGTCAGGTGAAGAGGCTGGAATCAAAACAACCCTCTAGCTGGCAGATGGCAGCATAAAAGACACAGGGTGCATTGAGGCCTTATTTAAATGTCATACTTAACATAAGATATAATAATGATGTATATTGCCAGACCCTCATCTTTTATGGCCATATGGATTCAGAACTTTGTGACTGACCCTTCTAATGGGCTAACCTGAAATTCTAGGTCCAAATGCCCTCACATTTCAGTGAGGTCTGTATTCATGCGTTGCAGCTGTGGCCTTTCTCCACACAGGTAGTGAGTTCCAGATCCTGAGTGTTAACAAGGGTAGCAACACAAGAAGATGACCCAAGAGCCAGGCAGCCCTGAGTTCTAATTCTGTCCCCATTACTGTCAGTGGAGATGGGTAAGTCATGTCACCTCCCTGGGTTGGTTCCCTTTCACTTTAGGGCGCACGGCCACATGACAACATTAGGGTCAACGTGATGAGGACACTGAGTCCATTAGTGCTGCAGCTGTGTGAAACACAGCCTCAGCAGGATAGTAAGAGGCTGTGAAGGAGACTTACTTCCCTGACACATCCCAATGGTTTCACTGCTTCCCAGGGAGGTTGCAAGGATTAATTAGTTAATGTTTGTGACGTGCTGGGTAGATGGAGAGAGCTGTGTAAATGCTAAGTGTTATTATTATTACAGACAGTCGCTGTTAAGGCAGTGGATATGCTCTTAAGTGTCATTTCATATTTAATTAACGTGCAATAATTGTCTTCCTAAACTTGGAAGTAAATCTTTATTATAGAGACTTCCTTTAAAGAGACTCAGCAGATCTTCAGAGAGCCAGAGCTGAACAGACCTTCACATCATCCTCATGAAGGGCTACATCAGGGCTGGCTGAGAGGATAGATGCATAAGGGAGGGGGAACAAAAGATACACACACACACACACACACACACACACACACACATAGCCATCATGTCGGTGTTCAAGGGCCAGATGCCTTGTGGCTGGGGAGTGCAAGCAAGGATAGCTCATCATCTAATAAATCATCTTGTTAGTCTTTAAAGTGCTACATAGTCCTGCATTTTGTTTCATTTCCAAAAGAGGCAGAGATGTGTGAGCTGGAGGGAGATGTGGCTTTTTCCATAGCCCTGCCAGCTCTAAGCAGAGCACATGCTGCCTCCGTCCCAAGGTGCTGGAGCATCCACAATGCCATACACCCTCGAGAGCCTCCATCAAGTATTTGCATGGATTCACCAGCACCACCGCCTCATGCCTCTTTCCAGCACAGGCTGTGGGATTAAGATACAGCCTGGCCCCTAAGCTGGAGAGGCTTTTCAGCTGCCACCCACCTCATCTCCTTTGGAGGGTTCTTTTTTTTTCCAGTTTTACAAACACCTGCTTTTCTATGGCTGGGAAATTCAGAAAGAAAACAAACAGCCAGCAAAGCGCACTGTTCTGAGCTCTGCCTGCCGGCCTGCAGTCACTGGCTCGCCAGCTGTCAACAGTCCCAGAATGAGTCTGGCCTGGTGCACATAATCAGTGGCACTGGGGCCTACAGAGAAGCAACCTAAAGGTGGCTCTGATAGCATCTGCTCCTTTAGAATCAGAAATACACAAAGAACCCCCCAGCCAGCTCCCACTGAAGCTTAATGAGTCAGAAGAGGACCAAAGAAGCAGGGAAAGAAATGGCATGGGGCTACACAGACAGCCAGGCCTGGGAAACACCTGGGTTACCCAGACTGACCACTCCCTCTGGAATGACATCTGTTTTGGGCTCATGACGACACACAAAATTGCCTATGAGGCAGCTGAGGGGAGCTGGTTCTGCTGGGCCCATCCCAGTACACACACCCTGGTGGTGATGAATGCAGGAATATCAGTCTCCAGGGCTACCAGTTGGCCATTTTTCACCCGCATGTCAGGTACACAGCTAAGCCTGTCTTCTCCACATGGCTGAATAAACACAAACACAGGAGCCCATCCCCGCCGGACGGTGGCTGCATCTGATATGGCCCTGTCCTGATTCATCATGGGAACAGATTGACGTTTGTGTGCCCCATGCTTTGCTGTTGTCAAAGTTGGGAGCTTGCCCCTCCTTCCTCCCCCTCCTTCAGGCCTTCTCCCCCTCGCACAAACACACAGTTCCATCCCTCGTGACAGCCATAATATGATAATTTGAGCATTCCTCACCGGTCCCTCATCAGCACTAAGTGCTCTGAAGGTCACGGGCAATAAAGCTCCCTGACACTCACTGCCAAGAAGCACACTCTGCTCCAGTGTGGGTCTGATTATCGCCCGCCTGCCTCCCCTTCTTCCCCTGCCCCCTGAGGCTGCTAAACTGACGCAGTCTGGGTGCCCCCCTCCTGGTCCCTCCCCACCTCTCCTTTTCTTCCTCCGCTCTCATTTATTTCAATTTGCTATGCTTTCCTCCCTGGTTTTCAGCGCTGAGGGGGAAGGAGAAAGGAATGGTTCTGTCTGTGTGGAGTGCAAAATTAAATCCTCAGCTGGGACGAGTGGAAGGGGCGTGGTGGCTGGCAGGGGAAGGGAGGAGCAAAGGAGAGATGGGGCCATGTGTAGCTCTGGTGTCGGGAAGCGGGGAAGGAAGGCTGAGATTGGCCAAACTCAAGGTTTGAGTTTCAGATGGTGCCTTGTGTTTAAATTTCCAAAACATTGGAGAGGGTACAAAATATATTGCAAAGGTTACAGGAAATTGGCCAGTTTTTATGATGATTTAAATCTAGGACATAACACCTGATATTTTAAACAGCAGGTTTCTATAAATCTGCAAGTGCTGTAAGCGCCTTATGCCAGATCCTGCATTTCTACAGGGCCTAAGATGGCTATTGTAGTGTGATGAATGCTAATAAACATATGGGCTGTGTCTACACTGGGCCAATTATTCCGGAAAATCAGCCACTTTTCCGGAATAAGCTGCGAGCTGTCTACACTGGCCCTTGAATTTCCGGAAAAGCAACGACGCTCTACTGTACAAAATCAGCCGCTATTCCGGAAAAACTATTCTGCTCCCGCTCAGGCATAAGTCCTTATTCCGGAACACTGTTCTGGAAAAGGGCCAGTGTAGATAGCCCAGTAGTCTTTTCCGGAAAAAAGTCCCGATCGTGAAAATGGCGATCAGGGCTCTTTTCCGGAAAACCGCGTCTACATTGGCCACAGACGCTTTTCCGGAAAAAGGGCTTTTCCGGAAAAGCAGCCTGCCAATATAGACACTCCTTTTCCGGAAAAACTGAAAATGGAATAGTATTCCGTTTTAAGCAGTTCCGGAAATTCATGCCAGTGTAGACACAGCCATGAAGTTAGAGTCACCATTCTCTAGGACTATGTCTACACTACAAGGTCTTTGCGCAAAAACAGGCGTTTTTGTCCAAAAACCGGTGGATTGTCCACACCTCAAGTGTGTCTTTGTGCAAAAAAAACCCCAGTAAATCGACAGGACAAAGGACTTTTGCCAGTAGAGTTATTCCTCTCCCCATGAGGAATAACTCCTTTTTGCGCTACAGCTCTTGTGCAAAAAGGCATGTGTGGACAGGGGTTTCTTGTGCAAAAAGAGCCTATCAGAAAAAGCACAGGTGCTCTGATGGCATTGTGTGAATGAACATCAGAGCTTTCTTGCGCAAGAGCATCCATGCAATGTGGAATTTTAAGTCTTGCGCAAAAGCGCTTTTGAGGTGTGGACTCTCTTCTGCAAAAACCTTCTTGCGCAAAAACCCTGCAGTGTAGAGAAAGCCTTGGAGAGGTATCTCACTTTGCACTGACCCACAGCAGGCAGCTGTTCGTCACTCAGTACAGCTATATCTGAGAGCATGGCAGATCCCACTTGCAGGGGCACATACAAAGTTTTACAGACATCACTGTCTCAGTACTGTACTCCATTCTGGACTGTGTGTGTCTGCTCCCCCATCAGCCTGGTGGATCAGGGCCTGGTTCTCTCAGGATTTTTCTTTTTTTCTGGATCCCCTAATGGTCTCTATAGCCAGAAACACCTTTCACCATTTTTGCCCAGCTGGGAGACTATGCTCAGACCACATCTCCTCTGTTTCGGCAAAGCCCTGTACCTGCATTGAGTGCCATGTAAGGATTTCTGATGGCCTACATGTGGCCAGTAGTCTCCTCAGCAATACAGACTTCAAAGGGGTCCAGGTTATCTCAGGATATGTCTAGACTGCATTCCTCTGTCAGCAGAGGGATGCAGATTAGGCAGGTCGACATTGCAAATGAGGTAGAGATTTAAATATCCCATGCCTAATTTGCATAAAAATGGCCACCGCATTTTCGACAGATCCCTTATGCCTCCTGCAAGGAGGTTTACAGGATCTGTTTATCCTGCTATGACAAATGTGACTATCAAGCACTTCGGAGTCACTAGAGCCAAGAAAATAATTTTCAGGAGTGGCATTTGGGCCTTCTCAGTGTCTGGTCTACAGTGATAGTATAACTCCCTCCCACCAGACATCAAATTGACATGTGGTCTTATTCCCTTCTGAACACTTCCCTCCATGTCATCCCATCCTTTTCACATGCTGAGCAGGTCTTCAGAGTCTCTATCGTCTCCTTTAATTCCTTCTTCAAGACCTACTGCTTCCATGATGCCTAGAAGAAACTTCCTGATGAAGTCACCCACTTATGGATTCATGTATTTAGTCCTTATGCTCACGTATGTGGAAGAAGGGGGATGAATATAGTGAACAGTGGAAGTGAATATGGGAATTGCTATGTGACGAGAGGACAGAGGTGGAAATTTGTTTGTTTTTTGATAACACTAAGAGCAAACCAAAACCGCCCCCAACAAACTTGTGCCTGTCACCACCCTGATTTTCTTTGTTTGTATGTTGCATCTCTTTTGCTGACTCTTCAGTTTTTGTGTACTCTTTGGGGGCAGAGACTGTGTCTACCTCTGTGTTTTGGAATGCACCCTCTACAGTTGAGGTACTACTGTAATCTAAATAAGTTCTGAGTGAAGTGTCAAACCCATCTTTCTCCCAGTAGCTCTTCAGTCAATACTCATTCCTGGCTCTAGGTAGCCCTATAAAAAGTTAAGGAATTAGAAGGAAGGAAGGTACTGAAGAGGAAAGAAGATGTCACGCACACACAACTGCCCTTAAGATAAAGGGAGGCAGATATAGTTTTGCAGAATTTTTATGCTTATGTAATCTTGCTGGCACTCTGACCACACTGTGATGGGCACATGATAATATCGATAGATGGCTGTCTGTCTGGGTTCCTTATATATAAAAACAAGTTGCCCAGAATATGTCTGGCAGTCCACACAAATAAAAATATTCAGGATATTCCAGGAGCTCCAGTAATAGCCCAGACTATTACAGTTCATGATGATGTCACTACAGTGCTCTGGGCCATGACATGAGAACACCACAGTGTATTTTTAATAATTGCACTTATGCCTGTTAAAGGGAAAGGTAAGATAGTGAATTCAGTTGCTATGGAAATCAGGCCATCTCCATGGGAATTCACGGAGTAGCACATAGTATCGGCCAACTAATCACACTGAGCCGCCCTTCCTGGACCAAGGCATTTAACAGCATTTGAGCTTATGGCAGAATGCAGCTGCTGCAAAACATCCCTAGCATCAGTGAAGCTGGCAAAAAGTTGGGCTCTTGGCGCAGTTGCTAGGAGTGAACATTGTTGGGTATTTGCTTTGAATTTCTCTCTTTCTTTTGATTGATGTTGCTGGGAATTCATTTTACATTTGTTGGGGAAAACAAACTTTTTCTCCTTTGCAATGGTTTCCTTTCCTTTTTTTTTTTTTTTTTGCCAGCATGAACTAAAAAGCACCAGCTAAATAAGTATCCAGAAGTAAACAGCCACCTTAATATAAACTGATGCCAGTTTCATGGAGGCAGCAAGAACTGATGCCAATGCCATGCAAAACCAAGTCTCACACATTCTTCCTCTTTCTACTGCTAATTAACACTTGTTATTTCACCTGGATGAGAAGGGCATGCATTAAGGGGAGCCATAGGTGATAGGGTACAGTCACAGAAGACCCCTTGGGATTGTTCCTGGGAATGCTGATCATACCATTCACACCCATCTTCTTGCTCTCTGGGGCTCCCCACCATCCTGTCCTGTTGGGCCAGACCCTCTTGCCTTTCCCAGACAAGGCACAGAGTTGGGGTTATGGCCCCCACCCCAAGAGCAATGCAAACACTGAACCACATCAGTTCTGGCAGGAGAGAGTTCTAGGGCACAGCACCCAGGAAACCACCCCTCAAAAGTATCAACCCCCACAAATAAATCCATTTTCCCTGTGTAAAAATTTTACACAAAGAAAGCTTATAAGGATGCTTGCCCTCTTCATCAGTGAAAGAGAGATATGCACACTCACTGGTCATTCCCCCAGCAAACAATTATTTACACTGGGCCTGAGAATAAACAAAAGTGTTTTTATTACGTACACACAGTAGGATTTAAGTAGTTGCAAGTGAAAACAGACAGATTGAAGTAAGTTACTAAAGAATGAAAAGAAAATGCATAGCTAGTTCTAATTCAAGCAGTCTCTTACCTTAAAGAGTTGTTCTTATTTCAGGCATGTCTTCAAATCAAAGATGATCTCTTACTCTGAGTTGGGTCTTCCGTTTTCTTTGTAGCCTAGTGTTCCAGGCTGTTCCACACTCCCACAGAAGACAAAGACCTGATAACTTCCCCTTGCTTAAATAGTCTTTCCCTGGGGTGGAAATCTTTTGTTTTCATTCCCCCTTCCATGAAAAACTACCAGTACTGGAATCCCAGTACCAGATGGCATGGTCACATGTCTTACTAGTCCAAACACCTTTTGATTTATAGGACAAACAAGGCTTTTACAAGTTGTTAAGTTGATTACCCAGTTGTTAAGGCTTCCAGGGCATCAGAAATGGCTCTCATTAGCACATTTAAACCATAAACAGTATCATAATTCATATTTCTAACTTTACATACAAGAATGATTCATGCACCAATATAGGATATACAGATCTGATAGACTGTAACATTACAATTGATAGGTTATTACATGAGGTATTTTGTCCAATGCATCTCTGAGTTGTACATATTTATTTCATAAGCTAATTTCATAAAGCATAGGGTGGGAAGGAACCATTGCATCATGGCACCTGACGCTTTTGGTAGCACTTGGGCACATTGACTTGCTGAAAACCTGGGAATGGACTTTGTATAAGAACTTTGGGTATGTCTACAATACAAAGTTAATTCGAACTAACAGCCGTTAGTTCAAATTAACTTTCATAGCATCTATACATGCAAACCGCTAGTTCGAACTTAATTCCAACTAGTGGAGTGCTTAATTCGAACTAGGTAAACCTCATACTACAAGGACTAACGGCTAGTTCGAATTAAGTAGTTTGAATTAAGGGCTGTGTAGCCACTTAATCGAACTAGTTGGAGGCTAGCCCTTCCCAGCTTGCCCTGGTGGCCACTCTGGGCACAACCATGGAAACTCTTCTGCCCCCCTCCCAGCCCTGGAGCCCTTAAAGGGGCATGGTCTGGTTACGGTGCTTGTGCCAGGTGCAAGCCTGCCAGCACCCAGCCAGCAGACCCTGCACCTGGAACAAGATGAACCAGCCACCCGCTGCCACCCAGTCCTCCGCCTCTTCCCAGGACCAGGCTGGCGGCTCCCAAGAGCCTGCCCGGGGCCGCAAGGGGCGGGCGCCTACCTGGTCTCGTGCAGAGATCGTGGACGTCATCGAGGTTTGGGGGGAGGCCTCCAACGTCCACGATCACCGCACTAGCCATAGGAACCAGCCGTCTCCATCAGAGACCACATGCGGACCCAGGAGCAGGTCCGCTACAAAATTAAGGACCTACAGCAGGCCTACTCCATGGCCTTCTAACCAGGGGCTGACCTGGAGGCATGCCCTCACTTTGAGGCCTTGGACCGCGTCCTGGGGGCTCACGCAGTGCATGCCCCCCAGGTGATCATCTACCCTGGGGCAGAGGGACCCGTCCTGGACACGGAGGAGGACGCCGAGAGCCAGGAGCCTGCAGGGAGCCTGCCCAGGACCCAGGACCCCCGAGGCACCCCATAGAGCACATCGGCTGTGTCATCTGAGGCCGGGTATGGCTCCACATGTGAGTGCCATCATGCTCCCCTTATGTGTATGAGTGGTGTGGGGGGAGAGGGAGCCCAGGGACCGTGTGCCTGGGCCTTGACACCATGGAGCAGCAGCTGGGTGTCATGAAGGGGCCCTGGCCCATTCCCCACATGCCGACCTCGCCTTGCAGAGGGGGGCTGGGATTCACTCACTGTGTCCCCAGGGAGAACTGACCACTGCTCTTGTTTCACTACAGCCGCAGCATCTGGGACTGCAGGGTGCACCACCCCACCTGCAAAAGCCACCCGCACCTGGTGGACTACCACCGGCGGCACCTGTGGCTACTGGATCACCAGATCCGCATTCAGGAGCACTGGGTCCGGGAGGACCTGCAGCTGCAACAGCGGAGCTTGGAAGTGCTGGAGAAGCAGAGCCGTGCCCTCAGAGGGCACCTCCAGACCCTGGTGGACAGGTTCCTGCCTCCTCCTGCTCCAGTCCCTGCGGCCGCCTCAGCTCTTGCTCCTTCTCCCACTCCTACTCCCCCTCTCGCTTCCTCCGCACCGCCCGTCCCTCCGGCCCCAGCCTCCACACCCACTCCCCTCCCCAAGGCCCCCGCATCTGCAGTGCTGCGAGACGGGAGAGCCAGCAGGACCCCCAACCCTGAACTTTCCCTTCCCTTCCTCCCCTTCCATCCCCTTCCAGCTCCCTTCTCCCAGGTTTCCCCCTCTCTTCTCCCACCCTCACTCCTCCCTCCCCCTACCCCAGTTATGTAAAATAAAAAGAGATTTTTGTTGGCAAAACAGGTGTCTTTATTTGAAAGTAGGAAGGGGGGCTAGGGAGGGGAAAGGGGAAGGAGGGGAGGGTGGAAGAAGGCCCCAGTGGGGCATGCAGGGAGAGTTCAGTCCTCCTCCTCCACCTGGAAGCTCTCCTGCAGGGATTCCTGGATCTGGACGGCCCCCCGCTGGGACTCCTGGACAGCGGCAGTGTGGGGCTGCATGTACTGGCCAGCCATGCGCTCAGCCTCAGCCATCCAGGCTGGCAGGAAAGCCTCCCCCTTCCTCTCGCATAAATTGTGCAGCAGAAAACATGCTGCCACCACGGGAGGGATATTGTGCTCAGCGAGGTCGAGACGGGTGAGGAGGCACCTAAATTGTGCTTTCAGGCGTTCAAAGGCCCCCTCGACCATGATGTGGGCCCTGGTGAGCTTGGCATTGAAGGCCTGGCGGGAGAGGTTGAGGTGCCCCGTGTACGGCTTAATCAGCCAGGGCTGTAGGGGGTAGGCTGCATCCCCCACCAGGCACATGGGCATGTCCATGTCCCTGACCCTGATGTGGCGGTCGGGGAAGAAGGTCCTGGCTGCAGCCTCTGGCACACGGAGGAGTTCCGGAACACCCTGGCATCGTGTGCCTTGCCAGACCATCCCACATTAATGTCCATGAACTGGCCCAGGTGGTCACACACAGCCTGCAGGATCACAGAGAAGTACCCCTTCCTGGTGATATACTGGGAGGCCTGGTGTTCCAGGGCATGGAGGGGGATGTGCAGATGGGGATGTGCGTCCTGTCGATGGCCCCCCTGCAGTTGGGGAAGCCGAGGGCGCCGAATCCCTGGATGACAGCGTCCAGGTCAGCGAGGCAGACCACCCTGCGGAGCAGCTCCCGGTTGATGTCCTTGACCACCTGCAGAGGGACACAGCAAACCGCAAATCACTGGGGTGCCCGGGTGGCTGGAAGTGTTCGTTCCCTGGCACTGCCCTGCGCCCCACTCCCAGAAGCAACCCCCACGGGCGGCGTGTAGTACGGCCGGGACAGACCGAACCCTCCGGTGCAGGGCATTTTCACCTCCTCCCCCCCGTTTTCCCTGGGGCAGCCCATCCCCTCCGTGCAGCCCCCCTCCTCCCTGGCCCAGTGGCTGGTGGGTGCCGTACCTGCATGAGCACTGCTCTGACGGTGCATCTCCCCATGCCAAACTCGTTCCCGACGGATCGGTAGCAGTCTGGCGTGGAGAGCTTCCACAGGGAGATGGCCACCCGCTTCTGGAGGGGGATGGCAGGCCTCATGCGAGTGTCCCATTGCCACAGAGCAGGGGCAAGCCACTCGCAGAGCTCCAGGAAGGTGCCCTTCTTCATCCTGAAGTTCTGGGACCACTGTTGGTCTCCCCAGCCCTCCAGGACGATGCGGTCCCACCAGTCACTGCTGGTGTCCAGACACCAGATGCGGCGGGGCACGCTGGCATCCGGGAGCTGCTGCCGCTCCTCCACGACCCCCAGGGAGGCCAGGGGGAGAGGCAGGGGGCTGATGTGCACCCAGTGGTACAAGGCAGCCTCCACCCATTGCTGGCAGGCTTGCAGCAGCAAGTCCAAAAACTGGAGCAGCATGCCCAGGGTGAGCTCTGGCTCCATGTTGCCAACTGCGGTGGCAGCTCCAATGGGAAGCACCGACACAGGCAGGCAGAGAGAAAAACGCTTTGCTGTCCCTCTGCGAGGTAGGCAAGCAAGCGGAAAAGCTGAGAACCGGCTGTCCAGGGGGGTCCCTTTAAGCACGAGCCTCAGGTAGCCTCAGACAGCAGCCACATAAAGTAACTACTGACCTGATGCCCTGCTGGAACTGGTTTCAGCTGCCCTCAAATGTGACCCAGCATCCAATCAGTGTGGACATGCTAGTTCAAATTAGCAAAACGCTAATTCAAATTAGTTTTTAAGTCTAGATGCACTAATTCGAATTAACTTAGTTCGACATAACTAATTCAATTTAAGTTAGTTAGAATTAGTGCTATAGTGTAGACTTACCCTTATTCAAGTTCTCAGCTTGAGATTGCATTCATCTTCCTTTTCTTTATGGTTAGATAAGGGAAAGGTGAGGTCCTGAAGCTTTATTCCATGGTAATATGAGGCCATGGTCAATGTTCCCTCTAATCTTTTCCATCTGTGTGTGGAATAATTTTTTAGTGCAAAGAGGCTTGTGCAAATATGCACCACCAGTAGAAGCCCTATCTGTGGGCACTCTGCTCATCATCTGGGCAGCATCTGAATCTCTCCTGAGTGCCCAGCTTTCAGGGAACACTGGCATAGTATGGAAAGGGTTAAGAGAGAGCGAGCACGAGTACGTGTGTTACAGGGCATTCTATTGTGCAGTTCTTGACATCTGCCACTTTATCAATGATACATAATCACTAATGCTTGGTGGTGGACAGTTTTGTCACCCATAGCATATAGGGCTTGATCATTAAAATCAATGGCCTTTTTGCCATTAACTTCAGTGGATACACGGTCAGGCTGCTACATTGTAATCCCTGAACATAAGAGCATAAGAACAGCCATAGTGGGTCAGACCAAAGGTCCATCTAGCCCAGTATTCTGTCTTCCAACAGTGGCTAATACCAGATGCCCCAGAGGGAATGAACAGAACGGGTAATCATCATGTGATCCCTCCTCTGTCATCAATTTCCAGCCTCTGACAAACAGAGGCTAGGGACACCATTCCTAACCATCCTGGCTGATAGCCATTGATGGACATAACCTCCATGAATTTATCTAGTTCTTTTTGGAACCGTGTTAAATTTCTGGTCTTCACGACCTCTTCTGGCAAGGAGTTCCACAGAGCATCCCTTATCCTGTCTTCCAAAAGCTAGAGTCAGCTTCAGCTCGAATGCCCAATCCCTTAGGCCACTCCACCTACCTACCTTCCGGGCATTCCTTATCCTGCCTTCTGAGTGCTAGAACCAGCTCCTGCTCTGTGTGCTGCATGAAGAAACTTCCTTTGTTTTAAACCTGCTACCTATTAATTTCATTTGGTGATCCTTAATTCTTATATTATGGGAAAAAGTAAATACTCATCAGTCATGATTTTGTAGACCTCTATCATACCCCCCCCCCCTTAGTCTCCTCTTTTATAAGCTGAAAAGTCCAAGTCTCTTTAATCTCTCTTCATATGGGACTCGTTCCAAACCCCTACTCATTTTTGTTGTCCTTTTCCAATGCCAATATATCCTTTTTGAAATGAGGCAACCATGTTTGTACACAGTATACAAGATGTGGGCGTACCATGGTTTTATATAGAGGCACTAAGATATTCTCTGTCTTCTTCTCTATCCCTCCATTCCTGGGTTCACAATTTCTAATTCCTCACTTATAGTCTATACCATGGGTTCCCAAACTGGGGGGCATGAAGAAATTCCAGGGGGGGCATGAAGTGACCCAACCCCTACCCCCATCAAGTTTTGCTGCCCCAGTCAGTTCCTTTTTTTTTCTCAACACGTTTTGCTGCTATTTGGAGGGGGGGGGGAGGCATGAGGATTTCTCAAAAATCAAAAAGGGGGTGTGATGCCGAAAAGTTTGGGAACCACTGGTCTATACACATAAGCCACACAGGCCCCCACTGTGTGTACCAGAAAGAAAAACTCTGGCCTAAAGTGCCAGCTGGGCTGTGATGAGCACTACTCTGAGAGGATGATGTGATATGGGTACCAACCTATGAATGTACAGAGAACCTCACTCAACACTGAGGGAAGTTAATGGGGCTTTATTTGGATGCTGAGGGCTATAGCCCAGCTGGCTAAGTAAGACAGTTCTGACTGTGCATATCTAGTGTACTCAATGCTGGATTGCACTGCTTGACATTGATGGAAAGCTCTTTGATATAGTTTCCTTTCAATTCATTTAGATTGCTGAAGCCCCCATTATGCTGCCTGAGTTAATTTGCAATCATTTAAAGTAAGGGGTAAGTGAAGGCCACAGGCTACACTAAATTATAGGGGAGCCTCTGCAGTCCTCAGCATGCCTTGACCTTTTCTGTGTTTTCTGATTACACTGACCAGCCAGGCTCTTTATTGCATTGTTAACCTGTGAGAAATAAGTGGAGTGGCCAAATCCAGGGGCAACGCAGAGAATTTTAAAAGGTTAAAGTAGTGGAGGACGTTATTGGCATGATGCAGTGACAGAGTCCAGGGAGCAGGTGGTTTTGGTTTCAGGCAAGAAGTGTTTGTTCTCTGAGGTTCTCTGAGCAAATTCAGGCAAATGCAAACCAGCCAAACAAACAAACGTGCTGTGGTAGCCTGAAGTCCAAAGAGCCGCGATGCAAGGTCATCTTTGAGCATCACTTCAGAGAGTTCAGTCTCATTCCAGTATGGATCTATTCTGTATCAGAGCTCTGAAAAATAAAACCAGCTCTGAGCCTCACGAGTGTCTGCATGCACTCTTTGCTGGAGCTTAACTCCTGTTGAAGTGCCATCTTTCCCCAGCATTTTGCATGTTATAGTGATATATTTAATATATCTTTAATATGTATCATATGACACTTGGGCCCCAAACTTCAGGAGTGTTCAATATTCAAATTCAGATCCAGGGCTAGCTTTTGCAAATAGCCATTCTCAATAGAACAATATGGACCAAAGAATTCATAACTTAAAAATTGCCATACTGAAACAAGGGTCCTTCCAGTTCAGCATTGCATATGAGAGTGGCTCATACCAAATGTTTCACAGGAGGGTGCATGGAAATCCACCTCCGCTGCTTCCCTCCACTCTATGAACAATTATGGAATAACCTGCCTCTACAGGAAGGATTTTTTAAAACTGGTCTGCTTAAACGGGCTGTTTACAGATCCTTTGGCCTGTTGTTTGTTGTGAATATTGTCTCTTTAAACCAAAGACCTGAATAAAAAGTTAGAAGGAAAACTATTCAATACTGAACTTCCCCAACATTTCAGCCAACAGTTGAGCGGGAATTCCTGATCCAGATCTCTGGTCCTCCAAGAGATCTCCAACAAAACTAGGGAAGAAAAGATTTAATGTCCCTGATATTTCTAAGGTAAAAAGAAGCAGAAGAAAAAAAATATTCTGTGGTCCTATGCAGAATATTCAGGTTTTCTTCCTCCATGAAGCAACAGAAAAGATCATAAACCAACCCAGTTTTCCTTTGTAGGTAGGGGTTACCATACATCCTCTTTTGGTTGCAACAGCCCTTTTTAAAGCCCTATCTCATCTGCTTTTTGTTTTTGGGCATTTGTCCCTTTTGCTCTGAACGATTTGATCAGTTAGCAAAAGCAAATGGGACAAATGCCTACTTTATAGTGGAGTGCAGAGGAAAGTGAGAGAAGGCAACAAGAGGAGATGCCACTCTTGTGTGGGGGGAAGAGGAGGAAGTCTTCCAGAATGGGGGGAAATGGAGCAGCAAGATTCCAATGACTGGCAATAACCTCACAGGAGGGGGCATAGGCTTGGGCAAGTGACTAGGGGTGTCCTGTTTTCCCTTTGGGAAATATGGTTACTCCAGGGGAGCCAACAGTCACACTGGGCCTCAGGGCAGGGCAGGGTGGCTATGTGCTACAGGAAGGGCCAGAGCATTCAGTCCTCCAGGTGGCGCTCTGGCAGTGATTTAAAGGGGCCATGTCTCAGGGCACTGCTGCTAGAGCCCCATTCCCTTTAGAATTGTGGGGCCCCAGGACAATTGCTCCCTTTCCCCCCGCTGTTTGCGGACCTGGGTCACCCTTTCTGTAGGCCACCTTTAGGGCTGTGCTTTCCTCCTCTTCCCCGGCTCAGTTTAAGCATGGGGGTGACAGTACTGCTGGCTTTACATATCCTGACAGCCGTTGATACAGGATATGCTGCCTGCTGCAATCAGAAGGGCTGTTGAGCACTTTGAAGGCCCGCCCCTTTTCCCGTTAATTGAATGTAAGCCCTTTGGTACTTCTCACTCTTTCATCTCACTTGGAATGAGATGTAAGGCTATTAAGGGAGAGAGACCAGGCAAGCACAATGCTAGCAATAAGCTGTGTCAGGCTGCAGGGATGATATGCAAGAGGCTAGCAATGAGATAGAAAGTGATTTTTTTTTTAATTCTTAGATCAAACACCAAAGAGTGGCTATTAATATTTGTCAAAAGGCAAATATGGAGTCTTATAAGTGACAGGCAGATTGTGAAAAATCCTGGAAAGGATATGTAAAAAAGCTCATTTGCACCAAAATGCCACAACATATCTATAGCACTTGCCACATATTTAACTGTGGGATACAGGAATCTCCTTTAAATAAAGGCTTGTTCTTGGTTTCAGCGTGCAATGGAAGTGTGCAATATTAGTACAAGATTCAAAATGCCGGTATGCTAAAATACACACTGGCTGTCTGAGAGCTGCCAGCTAATATTAAACTAAAATAAGAAAAACTCAAAATAAAAAGATCAGAGGGTAATTATTTCAGTGCGGATTTGTACCCGTAGCAATTACTGCTTGGATTTGCTATGACTTTTAGGTGCAATTGTTCAATCTGTGCTAAAAAATGCAGACTCAAATGTTAACATTAAAAATGTTAGTGTTAAACTTCATTAAAAACCCTCACGGTCGTTCTGTATCTTTTTTTTTTTCTTCAGGAAGGAGTCTGCAGTAATGCTACGCTAATCATACTTAGCACTTATATAGCATGTTACATATTTAAAAGCAGGTTATAAAATTAGCTAATTAATGCACACAGCAGCCCCGTGAAGTACTGGAGTTGAGAATATTGCTCTATATCCCTGTCTGATTGAGACAAAGATATTAAATTCACTTTATTTTTTCAAACATGGAGGCTTCAAGTTAAGCACTTTAAAACATATGTAGGCACCTAAATAAATGCTTGGTTATCAGTGGTTCTGAGCTTCTGTCCAGGTTAACATTCCTCATCAAAACATTTTTTAGTGAAATGTGGTTTTTGGATTCTGGTGGAAATTTTCTTTTTTTTTTTAATAAAAATCTGGAAATGGAAATAATTCTGTAACTTCTTTTGGTTTTATAAAAATGTTCAGTTTTCATTTTACCAAAACTTTTATGACAATAATTTCAAATGCTCATTTTCCTTTCCTTTCCTTTCTCCAAAACGAAACAAATGAAAACAAAACCAAAATGTTGTGTGGGATATTTTTAAAAATTCAGTAATATTTTTTAATATAAGAGGCATTTATTTTTGACTAGCTCACAAAACAACACTAAAAATCAAAGGGAATTCTCAACATCTGTACACATCAGGCTACTGATACCCATATATAAAATAAGCCCCCACCGCCCCCAAACTCCTTCCTTATTTGCTTGGGGCCAAGGAGAGGTCTGATCTGTTTCAGTTTAACCATGGCCAAAATCACTTTCCTAAGTCTGCAGAGTCAGTGGCAGAACTGGGATCAGTTCCTGTCTTCCACCTTAAAATAAATCTACCCTGCTGAGGCTAGGTACTCTAGGTAGCCTGAAAATTACTTGACAAGCTATCTGGGAATAGCTAGAGTATTGTGATGTTCGGTGGCTCCTCTATCTTAACCAAGCTGCTTACCTGCTCAAGTCTGCTCTCAAGAGAAGCATTTGAAGTCTGCAAGCTATATTTCTTTGTTTCTTCGGTATACATCAGACACAATGGGTTCCCTTTTGTAGGATGGCTGTCATATCCCCCAGTGCTGAGTGAGCTTTTTACAAGCTCTGCATTCAGGGTTATTCTGAGCTGTGATCAATAGCCCTGTAGCAAGCTCTGTTTTCTTACTTATATGCTTCCTGCAGACATTCGAAACGGAATCCAGCCCCAAGCCACCTTTGAAAGAGAGCTGAGTCCAGGCCTAATGTTGTTGAGAATTATAACAGAAAGCCCAAGATGTGGGGCCAAGAGTGAAATCCTAGCCCCACTAAAGTCAGCGGCAAAACTCCCACTGACACAGCAGGGTCTGACTCTTAGAGCTTATTTCACTATTTTGTTTATATGATACTCTCCTCACAGTCCAGGCTACACAAAATTGTTCTGTACCTGTGCACAACACACAGGGAGATGCTCCAACACACTGAAAAGATTCAGGGCTTTTATTAGACTTCCTTGTAAACAGCTGTGCCATATTCAAGCACTTTACCAGCCAGTTCCACTCATATAAGTTAAAAAAACAGCCTACACTGACTTAGTTGCTGTGAAAACTAGCCATCACGCTGTGAAACTAGGCATGATTTTAAACATTATGATCCAACTGATAATATTTTACCTCTATTTCTATTTCATGAAATTCCATATAATTTTTTCTTGTATAAAGCTGGGTCAGTTTTGCATCTGTCCAATGTATTTTACATAACATGTGCACTATATTTGGACACATCGATGGGAAACATATGCTTGCTTTCATTTGCGCATGGCATAGTGTTATTAAAATGGAAATGCAGGGCTTGGGATCCGACTGCAACATATGTTTAAAAATGAAAGATAATTCCTTACTTGTAACTACCAGAAGAACTCCGAGCTTTTGACTCCAAGTATAATTACCATGAGACCTTAACAGCTTAATTCACTAGGAAATTACATGGTTATTTTTTGTTCTATAAAAGGTAAAGAGGTAACATTTAATTTAGCGGGTACTGAATAATCCTATAATTACTCGGTAATTTCCATGTCGTCACACAATAAAAGCAGGGGCCTTTCCGTGGCCCAGATATGACATGATGAAAAGTCTAACTCTATTCAGTGTTGTCAGGCAAATCAGGGGATTTCTTTTCCTTCCTTAGGCCTGGTCTACACTACAGGAGAAGATCGAATGAAGATACGCAACTCAAGCTATGTTAATTACGTAGCTGGAGTTGACATATCTTAAATCGAGTTTCTGAACTGTCCAAACAGTTGGAGGCCAATGAGAGGAAATGTTCCCATTGGCTTCCCTTACTCCTTGTGAGGAGCAGGGGTACTGGTGCCGACAGGGTGCCCTCTGAGTTTGAGTTAGCAGGCCTACGCTAAACCCACTAAATTGAACCCTGGAAGATGGATTGTGGCAGCGTTGATCTTCCATATAGAGTAGACATGCCCTTAGAATTTGAGTTTATTGCCTAGGATAATGAAGGCTCAAACAGGGCTGATCTCAAGGAGAATGGAAAAGTTTTGTCAGTGCACTTCTCTCTCTTGACAGGCTGCACCAGTTGCTGATCCAGTCCTGAGTCCATGCCGAGCTCTTCCAGCGCATCTCACTTCTGACCTGCAGCACCTCTCACAACTGCGAGTGTCCTAGCAGATTTATTGTGTCCCCTATATTTCACCTGTGGGATCTGACCAATATATCTTATCAAACATGCAGCAGAGATATGGTGAATATGCATTTTCTTCACCTAGAATTAATCACATTGAGATTCCAGCAACTTTGCTGGCTCCAGCTTTTACAGTGAGTTACAGTGCATTCAGAAAGGCCCTTTAGAATAATGAGGTCAGATCCTGAGGGTAGGGGTCCTTCACACCACTGAAGATCAGAATGTCAGTGTGAAATTCACTCCAGTGCGGAAGGTCAACACGAGACCTTATTCTCCACTGAAGTCCCACAGGGTGAACTGTGCAAATCAAATGGAGTTAGGAAAGGATCACATGTTCATATGATTAAAAGTTGTACCTGAAATGTATTTTATGTGAGCCAGTGCAAACTAACAAACAAACTACTAATTAACTAGGCTATTAATCTTCATGTTTCATAGTAACAAACAATCAGCAGCTGCATCCCCACATCATGGGCAGTGTTCCCTGTAAAGCGTGCGCTTGTGCAGCTGTTCAAGAGAGAGTCAAATGCTGCCCAGTTGATTAACAGAGCATCCACAGCTAAGTTTTTTGTTTCTACTGGTGGTGCACATTGGTACATGCGATGGTGCATATACAAAATTTATTGTGCACTTAGATAGAAATAATATGGGAAAGACTAGAGGGAACTTTGATCATGGGGCACTATTGTGCAATTGACTGTGTATATTGTACAACTGGCTGTGTGCATTATGGTGGAATCCCCCCTTCCTCTGAAGAACTGAGAGTATGTCTACACTACCCCGCTAGTTCGAACTAGCGGGGTAATGTAGGCATACCGCACTTGCAAATGAAGCCCGGGATTTGAATTTCCCGAGCTTCATTTGCATAAGCGGGGCTCCGCCATTTTTAAATCCCCGCTCGTTCGAACCCCGTGCCGCGTGGCTACACGGGGCACGAACTAGGTAGTTCGAACTAGGCTTCCTAGTTCGAACTACTGTTACTCCTCATTCCACGAGGAGTAATGGTAGTTCGAACTAGGAAGCCTAGTTCGAACTACCTAGTTCGTGCCCCGTGTAGCCGCGCGGCACGGGGTTCGAACTAGCCGGGATTTAAAAATGGTGGCACCCGGCTTATGCAAATGAAGCCTGGGAAATTCAAATCCTGGGCTTCATTTGCAAGTGCGGTATGCCTACATTACCCTCCTAGTTCGAATTAGGAGAATAGTGTAGACATACCCTGACAGGGTATCTCTCCAATCTCCTTCTTGGTCTTATTTGGCATTCCTAAAGTTACGATAGGACAGCATCTGCAATTACAGAGCCATCTACTGGGGTTCTAGGGTGCACAATTCACATGCCTACAGTGTATAGAACACTGATTAAATTATGTGTTTATTCTGTCCACATACTGCAGGCATCCACTCAAACTGCTCTTGACACAATAGCCCATAACAGCTGTGGTCTAATACATTAATAATCCACACGTAAAGGTCCCAGAGTGCCCATTGACATTACAGCCATTAAGGTCCAGCATGTCAATAATAATACACAGTATTAATACTCAGCTTCTTGCTTGTTTATGTGTCCGTGTTCACTCTATTATTTAATCCTACCGAATATATTTCCAGGCCACATCAGTTTGTTTTCTCTGATTACAGGGGTTAATATGACAAATATTCACAAACGCGACTGCTGAATGAATCAATATGAGGACAATGGTTCCTGATGGTGGATTTTCTGTGGTCTCCTTGGGTCTTACACACTATACAAAAGCTTGTCCAACTCCCAACAATAAATTGTTCACTTTGTTAATTTCTATTGCCCAGGAGATTCCCCTCTTTAGGGACATTACTCTCCAAATTTCTAGTCTCCTTTACCAGAAAAAGAGATGTCTTGTCAGGCATATGAAATGGTAAATTTTGTGCGTGTGGCGTATGTCTGTATGCACGCATGTGTACTGTTGCTAATCCCTTACATTTTGCTAGCTGCCTCTATCCTGAAAGACACCAAAGAATTTTATAAACTAAATACACAAAAAAATTTTCCCGCTTCTCTGACATGCAGCCACCTCTGGGGCAGAATATGATAGCTGCTTAGCAGCATGTAACAACAATTTGGAACGGGAAGTGAACATGCATCTTTTCAATTTGAAATAAAAGAAAGTGTAGGATGAATGCAACCAAGTTATATGGCAATACAACAAGAGCTCAGTTTCGGGGGAATAAACAGCTCAATAGCACAGGAGGGGGTGATTGGTCTCTTTAAGAAGACCTGACATCAATGTGCCCCAGTACTGCACTGGTTGTTACGGGTAGTTATACCATAAACTCATCTACATACACAGCAGATATGAGCTGTCTTTTTAGACATACTGACATCTTGAGATCAGATCTCTGCACTAGCACATCACAACATGACTATGGAAGGATTTCAATAGGGACTTTAATAGGGACTCTTTTCTCTTTTGAAGGGACCATCCCACTGTTTTGTTTTACCTTCATTTTGCTCAATATCCGTGCTACACCGACCCACCCTTGCAACAGTGCTTGTTGATATTCGAATAACATAGTCACGAGCCAGAGACTGGACTGTCTACTCCGACATCTTGAGCTTGCTGCCTTCGCAACCTCCCCCGCTCCCTGGCTGCGTCTAGAGGGGCAAGATTTTGCGCAAAATCTTGCTGCCTGTCTAGACTGGCCGCGAGTATTTGCGCAAGAACTCTGATTTTGTACTGTACAAAATCGTGGTTCTTGCGGAAATATTCTGACACTCCCGCTCAGGGATAAATCCTCTTGCGCAAGTGTTCTTGTGCAAGAGAGCCAGTTTAGACAGACAGGTTAATTTCTTGCGCAAGAAAGCCCGATGGCTAAAATGGCCATCTGAGCTTTCTTGCGCAAGAGAGCTTCTACACTGGCACAGATGCTTTTGCGCAAAAGCAAATCTTTGCTCAAAGGCACGTGCCAGTATAGACGCTCTCTTGCGCAAATACTTTTAACGGAAAAACTTTTCCGTTAAAAGTATTTGTGCAAAATCATGCCAGTCTAGATGCAGCCCCTATGTACACCTTCCTTGTACATTTCCTACTGATGCAGGTTGAACTTCTTTAGTCCAGCATTCACTGATCCAGCATCATCAGAGGCCTGGCAAGATTTTAAAGTTCACTGGATGTTACTTATCATGGGTGTGGCCAAATTTGCTGTGGTCCCATAAAGTTTGTTACAGCCACCAGTCCTGGCTCTCAGTGTTCTGTGGTGTTATGTAGCTCTAATTAACCCCCAAATGTCTTCTAAGAGCCCAGAAAGCAGTGGAAGTGTTGATAATGCTGCTAGATAATACTGACCTCCCATGGTTCGGCAAATTCTTTGGTTCGGGCATCAGTCAGGTCCCTGAGGGTGCCGGACTAGAGAGGTTCAACCTATAATGGTTCTAGTACTGGAGACTTGCTGCCTACACAGAAAGAGGTGGACCTGGGAAGGAGGTGGAGAGGACCATGCCCTCTATTGACCCCACTGGCTGGGAAGAGTTGGAGGAGTGGTCTCTGGGAGGTGTGTGCATTTGACTGTATTTGTAAACTGCCTGCTTCCCAAAGAACAGGCCCGGCCTTAGGGCAAGGCGAGCAAGGAGGTTGCCTTAGACCCAGCTCTACCTGGCACCTACCTGCCCAGCTGCTCACTTGCTGCCCTGGCTGGGAGCCACCCAGCCATGTGGAGCAGCCAGCCACAATGTGCCGCCTTGGGCCCCACAAACTCTTGGCTAAGCCTGCCAAGGAAGGCTGTTATAATAACACTGCTTCCCCTGCCTCAGTGTGCAGAGGTCACTGGGGTGTAGGAGGGACAATTTTGCATCCTCCTGGGCCAGCTTCAGTGATTCTAGCCTTAGCAGTTGTACGCATTCTTCTGTTCACCCTGGCTGCGTCTAGATTGGCATGATTTTCCGGAAATGCTTTTAACAGAAAAGTTTTCCGTTAAAAGCATTTTCGGAACAGAGCATCTAGATTGGCACGGACGCTTTTCTGCAAAAGCACTTTTTGCCGAAAAGCGTCCGTGCCAATCTAGATGCGCTTTTCCGCAAAAAAGCCCCGATCGCCATTTTCGCAATCGGGCTTTTTTGCAGAAAACAAATCTGAGCTGTCTACACTGGCCCTTTTGTGCAAAAGCTTTTGCACAAAAGGGACTTTTGCCTGAATGGGAGCAGAATAGTATTTCCGCAAGAAGCACTGATTTCTTACAGTAAGAAGTCAGTGCTTTTGCGGAAATTCTAGCGGCCAGTGTAGACAGCTGGCAAGTTTTTCCGGAAAAGTGGCTGATTTTCCAGAAAAACTGGCCAGTCTAGACACAGCCCCTGATTTTTATACTATGCCCATTACTGTGGTGTCTCTATATGCAAAAGAATCCAGACTGGTATAAAGAAGCACCACTCACATGGAAGGAGGGAGGCACAGGAAAAGTCAGAAAGTTGTCCAAGACATCTCAGGCTATTGGGACATGAACTGTCTAATCAGCTTCTGAATTTTGCAAGAGCAAATCAAGTCTGGCCCAGAAAGAAATCTGGCATGTAGCGTTGCTCCCTGACGATATGCATCACCTGAGCCACATCTGCTGAGCCACAGTGAGTTCAAAGTCAGCTGTGGTTTTCTGCTCCTCCAGCCAGTGCTGGAGTGGGAGCAAGGCACAGAAAGCATTCCAAAAGGACTGAAATGAAAGTTAGTACTCCACAGTGCCGGGGAATTTCAGGGGAAGAGAGACACGTTCTGGGCTGACCTGTGCTGTCGCTGCCATAGCAGAAGCTCCTGCACAAAAGGGAGAAAGATCTGTTTGGCTACCCTATGACACTGATGTTAAAAAAGAAAGATTGCTCAGCTCAGCCAAGCGAGAAATCTTTTGCATTTTCCCAGAGTATTTTTCATGACTTGTTTAACCCTACGATTAACCCTGGGCCAGGCATCAGGAGCCAGGCTTGCAGGGAAAGGAGGGATGGGGGTTACTGCCTATTTCATCCTTCGAGACAGTAAAGGCTGCACAAAAAGACACGCTAAAGTAAGCAGCCCATTCTTAGAATTAAGAAAATGCTGCCGCAATGCAGGAAGCCTGAACTAGCTGCCAGAGGTTGCAACAAAGTTTGGGGAAGCGGCAGAAAAGTTCCTATAGTCATTTAGAGAGCTCAGTGGGGGAAGGGATTTAAACAGTGTCTATTAGAGCTGACAGAGGTGTAAAGTACTGTATGCAAGATCTAATGCATGGCCCTGAGCTTGTGCTCAGTTATACAGGCATAAATGCAAAATATTCCCATGGAAACTGATGGAATTCATTCAGATTTCTACAGGTGTAAATGAGATCAGGGACCAGTCCCACCCATGTTGTACATTACATGTGAATTGATGAGCTATCGAGTTCAAGGGGCTGCTGAAACAATCTACACTTTTTGTTGCAATTATTTATCATGTTAGCATAGTGCCCAGGTGCCTCAGGAATGGCGCAGGACCCACTGCACTAGGTGCTGCACAAACAGAACAAAAAGGCCGCTCCTGCTGCAAAGAGTTCACAAGACAACAGACAGACCCAAGAGGGAGCACAAAGAAACAATGAGACAATATTGGGTAGCATGATTGGCACTGTTCTCTCTAATATTTTTCTATCCATGTGCAGAATAAATGTTGTTGTGTGCACCGAGGCATGTGTGGATATGCACCACCAGTAGAAACATATGCTGCCAGCTGCAGGCACTCTGCTAATCAGCTGGGCAGCACCTGAATCACTCCTGGGTGGCTGTACCTGAAGTGATTTTATCTCCCTTACCACTTGCATCATTGTCCATAGGCAGGGTATTTTGCTTTTTGCCTTGTGTTACATTCTACGATATACACACTGTGATGTCTGCAATCTTGTTTGCTTTTAGAAAACACTGATGATTGGCCGTGTCAGGCCTGCTGATCGGGGGGAGGGGGGGGGGGGGAGGCACACAGGTGGGAAGCTGTCCCAGGGCCTGGAGATTTAGAAGGACCTGGGGCTTCTGGCTGCTGTTGCTGCTACCTCAGTAGCAACAGTGGCCAGAGCCCTAGGCCCTTCAAATTGCCACCAGAGACCCCAACAGCGTGTACCCTGTGGCCTTGGTGATGCTTAAGGGCTGTCCTCTTCCATCTGAGACCCCATCCCTTCTGGGGACCCCATCTCCCTCCTGGGCTCAGTGAAGTCTGTGGTCAGCTCTGGGCAGCGGTATCAGCTCTATTCTTCTCCATTTTTTTGTATGCTTCTCAGCAAAAGAGATTACTGAGGAGGGTTTTGGAGGAAGACAAAGGATTGGTTTTGTGGATGTTTACAGGGAGCACCTCCCAACCATGGGGGTGTAAGCACAACAGTGATTGTTTGAACATTTAATAAGTGGGTGATGGAGGCTGGTGACTTGTGCCAATTGGAGGTTGGAGCCGACATGGCAATAGTAAATTAGAGATGATAGGAAAGGTGGGGATAGGGTGTGAGTGTCCTTGAAGACACCAAATGTAGTTTACATTTGATTACAGCAGAGAAACAGGGGAGAGTGGAGGTAAGCAAAGAGAGAGGTGATGCCCAGCACTAAGGGTGTGTCTAGACTACAGGGTTTTGTCGACAAAAGTGGACTTTTGTCGACAAAACTAAACCTGCGTCTACACTACCACTGAGTTCTGTTGACATAACGTCGACAGAACTCAGCAGCTTTGTCGACGCTGGTAAACCTCATTCTACAAGGAATAAAGCCTTTTGTCGACCGAGTTCTGTCGACAGAAGGCATTATTGCATCTAAACTGTCCTTTGCGTCCACACTGTTATGTCGACAAAGCAGCTTGCTTTGTCGACAGAACTGAATGTAGTCTAGACGCTCTTTGTCGACAGAAGCTTTGTCGACAGTATCTGTCGACAAAACTTCTGTCGACAAAACCCTGTAGTCTAGATGTACCCTAAGTGGTGTTCTTGCAGGTCAACTGCTGTCTGGTCCTTCGTGGTTTTTAGTTGACATCCTGCATTTGCCCTCAGGTCTCAGAGTGATTTTATTGTACCTCACCAGCACTTCGCCACATTTTTCCAGTCTAATGTTGCTGCTTATCAGGGTTGCTGGGATTTCAGCTGGCTCCACACTCCAGCTAGAATAGAATTGGTTGCTGATTGAGCAGCATAGTTGCAAATATGATAGTAGAATGTCTGGCAGTCTTCTCCTGCAGTGCGCATACACTGCAGTCACATTGCAGCTATCCTCTTTACGGGAGGTTTTTCAGTGGCTACCTGCATCACTGTTTTTTAATTCCTGGGATGGCAGCAGCTTTGGGACAGGAAGGGCACGTCGACACAGCAGGGCTGAAGCTTAAATAAGTGACGCAACTTGAGCTACGTCAATTGACTAGCTGAAGTTGAAATAGCTTATTTCGGCTTTTGGCGCTGTTTACACAGCAGGAAGTGCAAGGAAGAGCTCTCCTCCTTCGACTCCCCTTACTCCTTGTAAAATGAGGGTTACAGGAGTCGGAGCAGGAAGTCCTCCTGCTTGACATTATTTTGACATTATGTTGAAATAACAGTTTGTGGTGTAGATGCGGACTATGTTATTTTGGAATAGATGTACCTGAAGTGATTCTGTCTCTCTCACCACTTGCATCGTTGCTCATAGGCAGGGTATTTTGCTTTGTGCCTTGTGTTACATTCTACGATACACACACTTGACTGTGATGTCTGCAATCTTGTTTTCTGTGTGTCTCTTCTGCCACCTGGGTTCCTTTAGTTTGACCCTGGGTACTTGATCTGCACTTGTATGGGTCAGTGTTTTGGTCCTTTATCTAACATACCTAAGTAGATAGAACCATCCAGCCAAAGTCTGTGCCTAGAGATAGTGTCACTGTTGACTGCAGTCAGCTTTGGATCAGGCTGCAATATACAGAATCTGGGTTCCAATAAATGAAACACAAAAGCAAGTAAGATTTGGGGTTGTCTCCTCGGATGTGACTCCTCCAAAAAAGCTTGCCCCTGTGCCACCCAATTAAAGAGGGGACGAGAGCCTTTTTAGAGAGAGGCTTTAAAAATCATTTATCTTTGCAAGGAGAAATTGGCTCAGTCATAAAGCTGGCTAAATACTAGGGACAAAGTGTCTGTGAATAGTCACTCAAAATTATAAGTAAATTCATTTCAATGCAGTCCTTTGTGTTTGCCTCCCGTGAGCATTCTTGCAAATGAGTTTACTGGCAGACATATTAAAAGAAACAGAAAATGTTAAGTGAATATTAGAGAACACTTACAGAAAGTATTACATTTTGCTTTTGTAATTCAGAGCATTTTAACTAGCAACCGGATTCTAAAGCATTATTGTCAACCAATCAGGGACCAGAAACTTACCACATCCTACACACACAATCAATACAGCTCAAATTGCACACATCATATTCCACCAATTGGTTTTGAACACACTACAGACTGAGAGTTATTAATGGAAATTAACTGGAAAATAAGTTTAAAACAACGAATAAACAAAAACAAAAGGGAAAACCATGGAAAAAAATCACAAACAGAAAAGAGGCAAACATCATCTAAATATATGATGTGTTACTAATCAACTGTCCAGCTTTGTTCTCTCATATCCCAAATCTCCAAGACCTCTCTGGCTTGCTTTGATTCTCTGTTACTTTTGCTTCTTTTTCATTTCATAGTTACCTAAATATAAAGCTTGAAATGTAACAGTAATGTGCATTTCTTCCATGGCAATTCCTTTTCCTGATGTTAGTGCATGTTGGTTTATATGCCTAAAAATCATATTGCTAAATTTAGGGTCTATTGCATATTTCTGAAACTTGTACATGTGAGAAAGGTGAGTGCTGACCATGTTGTGTGTGCTGTGGGGATGATAGTTGCATCTGAGAGAGAGAAAGAGAGAGAGAGAAAGTCTGCTTGAATGTGCATATCATTTGAACCATTCACTCCTCATCCCCCTCCACCGGAGCTCTAATTAAAACAAGAATGCACTGGGCTGCCTTTTGCACCGTTTCATCTCCTGATATTTTTATGTTAAATCCACCAAGGAAATCTCCTGAAGGCTTTGAAGTCTTGGGGTGTGTGAATAAAGATGTCACAATGGCACACATACAGCTTTTTAATGAGGACAGAAGGTTTGATGTCGGAACACTTCAGTGCCCAAAGGAAAGAGATTCTCTCCAACAAGCGTGCTCACTCATTTGTGCTTCTCCCCCACATGCCCTGTTTCTCTCCCACCCCCTTTTGCATTCATGCCGCAACCCCGGATTTGGATTTGTTTGTTTTCAGAAAGACTAAAGAGGAAATAGCATGGACATTTGGAGGGGCAAGAGGGGCTTTGAAAATCCTGGTATTGCTAATGATGTTGAGGCTTTATTTTTTTCCTTCATGATAGCTGAGTGGCCAGCCATACCCAGGGTCCTACTGATGTCCTGTAGAGTCCAGAGCTGGACACCAGAACCAAACTGTGAAGAAATTCAGAGCCATATCTGGAGCCAGAGCCTCACCTCAATGACAGCAGGGTGAACCTGATAGAACACCTTTGAAGTCAGTAAGGTTACTCTGGATTAACTTGGATATCACCCTGAATGTAATCCTCAAGACCATTAACCTGAGCCATGACCACAACTCCAAAATGCTCATGAACGCTGACAAAATTTGGATTCAGGTTTGATTCCAGGCCCAGTTCTGCATAAACCAATTTTATTTTTGTCTCAGAGGGGTAGCCATGTTAGTCTGTAACTTAAAAAATCAATGAGTAGACCTGTGGCACCTTAGAGACTAACAAAGACATAGGATCGTGAGCTTTTGTGGGTAAAACCCACTTCATCAGATGAGTTGGAGTGGAAATACAGAATCCAAAGTATATATAAGGCTACGTCTAGACTGAAGAGTTTTTCTGGGATACCTCTGGAAAAACTCTGCCACGTCCAGGGAACACATCCACTTTTCCAGATCAGTTTCCAAAAAAGTGGGTGCACTCTTTCAGAAGCCCTGTATTCCTCATTTTATGGGGCCAAATGTCGGAAAAGCCTCTTCCGAAAAAACAAGCAGAAAAAGGTATGTAAATGGCGCTTCGCAATTTGTGTATCTTTTTCCAAACCCCCCGCCCCCGACAGTGTAGACATTGCCTAACAGTAAAAGCAGTTACCTATCAATTGTAGGGCCCTTGTTATTGAAGTTAATTAAGTAAGCTGGATGTGTCCCATTCATAGCTACTGATGTGAAATGCGAATGTCAGAGACATGGGAAACTGCCTTTGTATTGTGTTAACCAGTTAATATCTTTATTCAAGCCCACGAAGACAGTGTCAAATGTGCAAATGAACTCCTGTTCAGCAGTCTCTCTCTCTAAATGGGCGGTGAAATTGAACTGCTGAACTGGAGTATAGGTGGTGACTGCAATGGTTCTGTGTGCAATGAATCGGAGAAAATGGGAGAGAGAGCTGGGTAGCCAGGCTTCCAAAACAGCATTCAGCACTTGCATGGCACTGCTCTTTATAGCAACAAGAAGATGACCACTTAATTTCTGACTGCATTAAAAAACGGGATTTGTTGTGGTTTTCTCCAGCATCAAAAATCCCAGTGGACGGTGTATCGAAGTGAAACACATATTATTGTGATTCATTTCATGAGCATACTTATTCCTCAGATATGTCAAGGCGCATGTTGGTTGCTGATGATTCTGTAAGCAAACACATTAATGAATTAGGCTGCGCTTAGACGCTGTCACTGGCTGATTGATTGGTTGCTTAGGAGCCCCAGCCACAAGCTAGGACCCTATTGTGTTAGGTGACATAGGAAAACACACACACAAACAAAGAGATCACTAACTTAATTTGCCTCTTCAGCACCTAGCTTATAGCCAACTTTCAATCTAGCCAGTCTCAACATGTTGAGTTGTTGCTTGATACTAATGATCCTCATTATTGGAGGCCTTTATCAGAGTTGGCAAAAGCCTGGGAAACCTTGTAAGTGGCTAAACCAAACTCCTGGATCCTAACAGTCTTGGACTTTGAGAAAGTTTGGACCTGAATTTGTACAAGTGACTCAGAGCTATTTCTGGGTTTTAATTAATGTGCTGTGGCTCTTTGAAAGTGGGACTAAAGTGCAGAGGGCTGCTCACCATTATGATTACTCTCCCTCCCAAAATCATAGAATCGTAGGACTAGAGGGGACATTGAGAGGTCACCTAGTCTAGTTCCCTTCGTGCATCTGACCTTTGCCTGCCAAGATGTATTCACAGGGGACAATTGAAGAGCCCTATAGTCCTGCTGTATACAACAGGAGTGGATTTGGCAAATCTTCATGAATATTTGAATAACTCTCAATCTGCTCCAATCCATTCCCAACAGAGTTGATATCATCTCTAGCTGCTCTGTAGCTTTGACCACGCCACCCCTTCTTTCAGTCCCTGTTCCCCTCTGCACTCAATACAAGGGCCTTTTAAGGTCCTTTAAAACTCAGTTCTTCAATATCTGCCTGGGGCCTTATTGCAGTCCTTTCTCTACATCACACTACGTCGGCCGCCAGCACTGGTTTGTCCACAGACACTGCCAATGCCTTTGCATCACCTTCCATCTCACCACTTATGCTTGGATGCCACTGCGTGGTCCCATGTCAAATCCCTTCTCCAGACTCATTTCTACTGTAGTGTCAATGGTACTTTAATGATGGGACAGGCAGCCGACTGGACGCCGATGTGAAAACCAATCAGGTACAACGTCAGTGATGCCTGTAACTGGTCTGCGTCACCATGTATTCCTGTTAGTCACAGACCTCTTCCCATCCCCCACCTGCCATCCCTGCTGTGCCCCTAGAGCCCACTTCTCCCCTGTACCCCAGCGTCCTGATTGGCTGGTAACTTGGCAGGAAATCCCACTCCTACTTGCCCACTCTCCTTCAGGTAAAGGTGAAATAAGCTGGTGTGCCCCGGTGGGGTGTACCTGTAAGATAGTGGCTGGCTGGGGGCAGGGCTCTGATCCAGCCCTCTTGCCTTGTCCTTGCCCTCCCCACAGCACAGGCAAGCAGCAGAGCCCCAGATTCTCAGGCATGTGGGGTGGCAGCTGAGACCCTGGAGCATGGGGCCAGTAGGAGAGCTCCAGCACACAGGGCCAGCAGCTGGGACCCCAGGCTCTAGGCCAGGAGCCCAAGGGTGCTACAGCACCCTCCACACCTCTAAGTCCCTTCCTGAGCCTATGGGCCTTGATCCTGATTGAGGCCCTGCCTTGTTATCACAGTGATACAAATAAATACCTCTACCAACAAAGTGCTCTCATTTGATTTGCTGCTTTATGTCGCTGAATTTTTCAAATGCCATCTGGCATGCTCTGGTCACAGTGTCACGACCCTTCTGCATCAAGGGGCAATGTTCCATCACCATGTGATGGTGAGGATGCAGCATTGTGGGGAAATGTCACAACCGAGAGCCATGGTGCTGCAACATTGTCCCTTGTGATGGCAGGGGAACGCTGTCAACAATATTAATGGCAGGTCAAAGTTCCCAGCCCCCTAGAGAGATGACCAGCGACCTCAGTGATTGGAATGGGCATCAAACGCAAGAGGTCTTGATTACAACATTTATAATTAATTGCAAAAATTGACATGAAAATAAATAATGGGGAGGGTTTGAAAGGGGGGGGGGGTGGAAAAAAAGTCAAGAAATTGAGGTTACTTTCTCACCCTTTCTTTGCCTCACTGTGGCTAGTTAATCCAGGGAGATCGTTCTGTGCCAGGGGACTTTTAACATCCCATAGGCCATATCCTGAGAGTCTTACAGCTTTTACATTACACTTTGTCAGTAAAACTCTCTCTTTTTCCTGAATAAGGAAAAAATATTAGAATCTGCTCTCCAAGTATGCAGAGGTGAGTGTTTTGAAGATAAAGGGTCAGGTGCTCAAATACTTCCAGTATGCACAAAGCGAGTGCCAGGAGACGGTGTATAAATAGGGTTAAAGCACCCAGTTGTGCCCCGCCCTGTCCATGGTGCTGCTCTGTGCACTTCTGCCATGCATACTTTAAAGCCATGTCTTCACTAAACAGAAGGTCAATGCTGCCGCATTCAATCTTCCAGAGTTCGATTTAGTGTGTCTAGTTAAGACTTGTTAATTTGAACTCAGAGGGTACCCCCCACAGCAGCTCACACTCCTGCTTCTGCTAGGTGTGAGGGAAGCCAAAGGGAACGTTTGCACCGCTGGCCTCTCACTGTGGGGATGAGCGGGAAACTCAAAACAAGGTTCATCGACTCCAGTTATGTCATTAACGTTGCTGGAGTTGCCTATATTGATTAGTGTTCCTTTTTAGTGTATCCTAGGCCTTAGATCAGTCGGAGGATTGCTGTAATTACACTGACCTTACCACCTTCCTGCCCCTTTCCAATAGCCACAGAACTCTTGGCCACTGTGCTGGCAGCAAGGAGCCAGTGCAATGCCTAACCCTCCGCTTTGGCTGCATACCACTGCGTGGCCACCCTTAAGTTGGGAATAGCCACACAGAGCCTTTTATTGCAGTCTGGAGTTAAATTACACCAGCAGTGCAGCCTCAGTACATCAGAGGATCTGGCCCAAATTTCCCACCTTCACTCAGAAATGACTTTGATGTTTTGTTAATTTAGATTAAAGAGCAGGAGCTACAGGTTCAGCAGGCTTCAACACACAACGTACAGACATGTCCCTCTCATTTTGGATGTGCATATATTGACCTGTGCATGCAAATGCCTCCTTGTGAGCTCAGTTAGGCTGAGTGTGCAGTGTACAAGTCTGTGTGTGTGCATGCGCACACATGAGCTCATGAGCCAAAGCCCCCAGAAACCTCTAGAAGCCCCTGAGAACTTGCCCCCTTTGGCATTCTGTACCGTAATGAATACATTTTGCAGTGTAGCTGAATTTCTGCTGTCACATCATAGCAGCTCTGTGTCAGCTACTAACATTTTGATGGTTGCTTTGAAGCAGAGAGTACAATGCCAATACATACACAAATCTTTGCTTGTGTGCGGATGTGTGTGTGTGTGTGTGAGAGAGAGAGAGAAAGAGAGCACAAGCTCACGTTGTCATGAGCCTCTCTGAAATGTAGCAGTATCCTGTGCATACCTAATGTGATATAGAGAGACAAGGTAGGTGAGGTAATATCTTTTATTGGACCAACTTCTGTTGGTGAGAGACAAGCCTTCGAGCGACACAGAGCTTTGTAACCAAGGATGGTCAGAAAACTTCCCCAGAGACTAGAGAGTGGTTCTGTCTTGTTCTCTACCAGGTAGCACTCTCTATCCCAAGTAAGTCTTTAGAGATGAAAAGCTCAGTGTTAAAATACAAATCCTTTGAGAGGTTTTAATGATACAGAGGTCACAGCTCTTGGCCTGTCATGGACACGCACTATTAGGGATGGAAATCATTGTCTCTGTCTCCATCCAGTAAGCCAATGGATCAGGTTTCCTTGTGCAGTTGCTGATGGATCCCAAGTAGGACAGGATATAGAGTTCTGTCTTGATGATAGGAAGAAAGAGAAAGTGAAATCTTGGCCCATTGAAGTGAAAGGAAAAACTCCCATGGCTTATAACAGAATTTAGCAGAAGAGCTCTGCATGGATACATATGTCTGCCCATGGCAGGGGCATTATATTGGGGGGAGGAGGATACTAGAAGGTCTGTAACCCCCCTCCCCTGAAATTTAAACCCTTGTATTTCATACTTGAAATATGCTTAAAACACATGCCCTAGGTCCAGAGGTAGCTCTTGACTGCAACAGAGTTTGTGCTGTTTTCAATGTTGCCTTTGAGGCAGGGAGTTTGTTTATAAACACAGGGAAGCAGGATGATTAAGATAAAAAAGGGCTTGTCAATCAAGTAATTGAAGGATCCTTAGATGATCATGAAAACATTGCCAGGTACTCCACCTAAAAGATAGGAAAAAAGAGGAGGAATAAATAGTGGTGTTCTCTAGGAGTCTGCATTGGGACCAGTGCTGTTCTTATTCATAACTGATCCTGAAAAAGGGGTAAACAGTGGGGTGGCAAAATTTGCAGCTGATACAAAATTACTCAAAATAGTTAAGTTCAAAGCTGACTGCAAAGAGTTACAAAGGGATCTCACAAAACTGGGTGATTGGGCAACATAATGGCAGATAGAATTAAATGTTGATAAATGCAAAGTAATGCACAGAGAAAATATAATCACAATTATACATACAAAATGATGGGGTCTAAATTAGCTGTTACCATTCAAGAAAAAGATATTGGAATCATTGTGGATAGTTCCCTGAAAACATCTGCTCAGGGTGGAGTGGTAATCTAAAAAGCTAACAGAATACTGGGAATCATTAGGAAAGGAATAGATACTAAGACAGAAAATATGATATTGCCTCTATATAAAATCATGGCATGCCCACATCTTGAACACTTCATGCATATCTGGCCCCCCCTCCCCCAACTAAAAAAAAAGATATACTGGATTTGGAAAAGGTACAGAGAAGGGCAAAACAAATGATTGGGGAAAGGAACATCTTCCATATGAGGGGAGATTAAAAAGACTGGGACTTTTCAGCTTGGAAAAGAAATAACTAAAGGATGGGGGGAGGGGATATGTTAGAGGTCTAGAAAATCATGGATGGTGTAAAAAAATTGTACAAGAAAATATTATATACGCCTTCATTAATACAAGAAGGTCACCCAATGAAGTGTATAGGTAGCAGCTTTAAAACAGACAATTGTTTCTTCACCGTCAACCTGTGGAACTCTGTGCTGGGGAGGGGTGTGTGTGTGTGAAAAGCCCCAAACTATAACGGGGTTACCATAAATTAAATACATTCAGGAAGGATAGATTCATCAATGGCTACTAGCTAGGATGGGCAGGGATAGTGTCCCTAGCCCCTGTTTGTCAGCAGCTATGAATGGGTGACAGGGGATGGATCATTTGATGATTGCCTCTTCTGTTCATTCCTTCTGGTATTGGCCACTGTTGGAAGACAGGATACTGGGCCAGATGGACCATTAGTTTGACCCAGTATGACCAGTATGTATCTGCTTGCTGCTGTAATCCAATAAATTCCAGTCCCCTCCCAGAGCTGAGATAGAGCCCAGGAGCTAGGAGAGTCCTTGTTCTCTCTCTCTCTCTCCCCAGAGTGAGCAACAAAATAAGAATATACAGTGAACCCTCGTTTATCGCGGTAGATAGGTTCCAAACCCGACCGCGATAGCTGAAAATCCGCGAAGTAGGGACACCATATTTACGTATTTATTTAACATGTATATTCAGACTTTTAAAACCCTCCCTTTACGTAGTACTGTTAACAAACCAGTTAGCAGATATTACTACAATAATTAGCAGATATTACTAATTATTAATGGAATTAACGAAATATTTGGGGTCTTCATATATCGCGGCTATTTTCGAAATTTCCGGAAAATCCGCGATATATTTCTTTTATAATATATACATACGTAATGAAAAAAGTCCGCAAAGTCGTGAATCTGCGATGGTCGAACCGCGAAGTAGCGAGGGCTCACTGTATATTAAAATTTTAAGCCTAACAGGTGCCCCTTAAGTGATTTGCCATAAGATGTCAGAACATGTTAGTATTAAAGCTGAGTGGGTCTAATATTTATTTAATTTTCTTTCTTTTATATAGGAATTAGAAACAGTGCTCCTGTCAGCTAATTGCTACGTTATCTGCCAAAAACCTAGATTTTTCAAGTGACTTAGTAGCGCCTGGAAAAAAGGTAATGTGTGTGTGGGGAGAGAGCAGATAGAATTGATTCCCTTCTCCCACCTAATTGCTGCTTGACTTGTACTGAACATACTCAGAAACACCACGGAAGCTGCTGCCTTCAGTCTGCCCCTCATGCCCTCACTCTGCTCCCTCCCCCCATCGCGGCATGCACAGGTCGCCCTCCTCAAACAAAATCTTGAAATGGCGCCCCGCACTGATCCATGGATGCAGATAGACATTGCACATACTGATCTGCAGGGCTCTACGCCCAGGAGACATTGTGACCAAAGGAGAGGAACAGGGTGATGCTGCTCCTGGGAGCCAGCACCCCAAGCCAGCAGCTATTCTCGGCCACATCCCTTGTCTGGAATGGCACAGCCTCACTAGCAATGGGGCTGGGGGCAATATAGTCACACATGAGCTGCTGGCATGGGGTACTGGCTCCCAAGAGCAGCGCCACTATATTCATTTCCTTTGTCTGCAGTGTCTCCTGGTAGTAGAACCTTGCAGATTAGCAGATACTGATGTCTATCTGTGGATATCCGCATCCACAGATAGACATTTGTATCTGCACAAGGCTTTAGCTAGCAGACAGGACATGGAGCAAGGACCTTAAAAGAGGGTGGACAGACAAATCCTGCCTGTGCCTAGTTTAGCAAACTGCATGCCACTTGAAGGGAAGAGCAAAGGTTGCAGGAAGGAAGAATCTGGTGAAAGCACCACAACATTGGTCTATATGCACATAACTACAGTTGAACATCTTTGTAAATTATCTCTTTACAGTAATTACTTGTTTAACATGTGCCCACTTAACATGTAAGAACATAAGAACACGATTTTTCAATAGCAAGATTTTTTTTTAGGGAACGTTTTTCAAATAACACGACCGTCCCCGAAATAACGCGAAAATAATCAAGTAGTGGACTACTTCGCATGGCAGTATAAGTTGGTGAAAACAGTGGTAATACGTATAAGTGGATGAATTCACATGGTCACCGCGTTCCTCCGCTCACTCATGTGTTTATCTGTGTGTTTTAACAAACCTCAGTGACTTGTGTTGCTAGATATCTAATGTTGACGTGGACGACCCAGCACCAATAAAAAATTGACTTTGCCACCACTACGTGAAATGCAACCTCCACCTTTTCCATTATTTTTAATGGGAAAATTGACCCTGCATAGCACCTTTTCTCTTAGCACGAACATTTTCCGAAACGTATCTATAGTGTTAAATGAGGAATTACTGTATTAAGAGAACTATTTAAAATTATGGGAATAGAGTCCTTTCATGTTATTACCCAGCATATGGTACATGCAACATTGTGGCAGAGGTCAATGTAGTGAGACCTACAGCAAGAAATTAACTGGCAAACAAAGCAGCACTTAGCAAAAGAGCAAACAGTGTAGAGGGACTCAGACCACCAAGAGTGCTGGGTTTCCAGACAAAAAACCTTGAGCAAGCATAGAAGAAATGAAAGCAAGAATTATGCCTTTTTACAGAGCTGAGGAACGAAGATTAGAGAATAAAGGTAAAACTTCTTTAATATCTCACTGGAGAGAAAAGACTAACAGTGAATGACAATGTAGCACTTTAAAGACTAACAAGATGATTTATTAGATGATGAGCTTTCGTGGGCCAGACCCACTTCCTCAGATCAAAAATCTTTTTTTTTGATCTGAGAAAGTGGTTTTTGATCTGAGGAAGTGGGTCTGGCCCACGAAAGCTCATCATCTAATAAACCATCTTGTTAGTCTTTAAAGTGCTACATTGTCCTGCATTTTGCTAGTAGTGAATGAGACACTGTTGGGATAATTCTTGAAACACCAGAACAGCTAATCAAGGTGTTTGATGAATACTGTGATGCCAGATACAATGAGGCAGTAGAGTTACTGTTTCTTTACCCAAACCAGAAGACAGACTAGATACTTTTATGTACATTACAGAGCTGAGAACTCTGGCATTCACCTATAACAGTGGAGATATGAAAGTCAAAAATGAGAACCAGGATTATTTGTGGCATAAGCTGCTGCAGTTTACAGGAGGGAGGGTCTGGAATAACAGATCTAACCCTACACAAATACCTAGGATTGAACAATCAAGGGAAAACATTTAATTTTATTAGGGAAAAGCAGGGGAATAATCAAATCTATGTGGGCAAACACAATATTTTGGTATCAATGCACCTCTCATCTTTAACATTTATCCTGTGAAGTAGGACAGTGATTTCAGCTCCAATGTAAGGGAAACTGAGGCACAGAAAGACTGCCCAGAATTCTGTGTTAAGTCTGTAGTAAAACAGGAACTTGAATCTAGGTTTCACAAATCCTTCCTATACTAGTTCCCTAACCATAGGGGCACCTTTCTTCACTCACTAATGGGGTCCCAAAACAAGTAACCACATGAGACCTACAAGTGGATGGCACCCAGAGATATCAGTGCACTTGGAGCTGTTGGCTTTATACCTAGAAAAGTTACTAATCCTGTTCCCTTTCATTTAAGAGAGTTACAATCCAATATTTGGAATCTATATAATACTAATAATGCCAGCCTATTGAATGCATCTGGGAGTGGAGGGGCTTGCTCTGATATCTTTATTTCTGTTATTGTAGATAAATACAATGCTAAAGATTTCAGTTTGTCAGTGGACTCTCCTTCACCCAGTTACGCTCTCCAGCTCAGTGTAGATAGTAACAGGAGACTGGTTTGCTTTTTTATCTCCAGGTTATCAGTGTGAACTTGGCTTAAGTTGTTTTTGACTAAACACCAGTTCCATACTGAAGGTTCCTGGGCAGGCTTTGCATCTGAGCTGGTGGATTTAGTCCCTAGCAGACAGGTGCCCAAGCTGCTAAAACTCACCACAGGACAGTCAGTTAGTGCTGGAGACTCTCACCAGAGAGGCCAGGGCCTGGATTGCAGAGACTGAACTACCTTCTAAAACAACTACGATGTTTGCGGGCAGAAGGATTTGGGAACTGGGGGAGGGAAGCCTGTTTTGCAGAAGCCTTTGTCAGGCTTCTTCAGCAGATAAAGAGAGAGCTGCAATTCACAGCTGTCCAACTGGTAATTTTAACAAGCCCTAACTTCACTAAAAACAATTACAAACACTCTCCACTTTCCCACCCCTGACCCTGTGTTGGGCACTATAATCTGGGCTCAATTAAGAGCCCATTAACTAAACTGAATGTCTGGCCCTGGTCATTTACAGCTATTCTTGTTGTCAATGGCACTGATTAAAGATTATATCAATGGAGTGGGTTGATCTTTTGTACTTCTAGGCTTGTGTTAGCAGGAAGAGGGAACTGTGGGGCTATTATTGGTTTCCTGCTCCCCCTCCTCCACTGTGCATTTCATAGACTACTCTGGGGTTTGCCCTAAAGAAAAGGGCTTCCCAAGGTAAGATAAAACTGTAGGGTGACCTGGGAGAAGACGGAGAAAATCTGAGGCTCCTAATGACAAGAAGTACTAGGAACCCAGCTGGAAGGAGTGTAATTTGAACTAAAAATTACATTAGCTGTACCAGATGTTGGTAAAATAACAGTATGGAAGGTTCATCCCTCCTGTATATACACATATCCAGACAGTGGATAGCATGCATGATGGTTTCCATTCAGCTTTGAATTCAGCTTTGTTATATAATCAATCAATGGCTAATAGAAATGAAGTGGCTTCACATGCATGCATTTGCTTTATAGCCTATGGCTCTGTGCCAATATAAAAAAAATTGTGGGTATTGATTTGATTATCCTGTTTGCCCACCTAGATTTGATAGTTCCAGCTGCTTTTCTTGGATGAAATGAAATGTTTTCCACTGATTAATTAATTGTAATTTGTTTTCTCTTCAAGTGCAAAATTTGTTTTTTATTGATAAAAAGTATCCATATTCATGATCTGGTACAATTAGCAATCTCCCTTGCTATTAAAAAGCTTTAAACCTCCTGTTATAATAAAAACATACCCATGGACTGGAATATTCTGCTTCCTTATTAACCTGTCTACATAGCTTCAGAAATCAAAAATACCATAAACTATTGATGCAGTCTTTGTGAAATTTAGTACCATATACTGTAGTGTTTCTGGTCTCCCTTAAGAACTTCCTAACCATGTATTTGCTTTCAACCCCTCAAGTCCCTTTCTAAATAAAAACTCCTACATCCATTGCAGTGAGACCTATAAAAAGAAAGAGATGTGCAACACAAAACTCATTCCCAAGGGTCCCACAGTTACGAATCATTGGTTCCTACTTAAGGAGAACCACTTTGCTCTGTTACACCCAAATGGAGATATAGCTCTCTGCTGCAAAAGACACCAGCAGAGTAGAGCTAATTTGGAAAGGAGATGGCACTTAAAAAGAGTGCCAGAGGTTCTGTTCCTCTTCAGTTCTAGACATGGGGTTTGTTTTGATTAGTGTCACAAAATAATTCACTGTCAGCCTTGCTCATTTTCAAAGCTGTCCAGGATTCAGACCAGAAAAAAATGAGTAGTAAAATTCTAGACTAACCATATCTAGTGTAATGACACAATTAATATTAATGCCAGTCTAGGAAGGCCACAAGAGGTGGAAATAACAGGCCAAGGAAGGCTAAGACTTTCCTGGTACAACCACTGCCAATCTGCTGCTGGACAAGTAGGCCTTGATGGCTCCTTCAGTTTCCCTCCCTACTGTGTCCCTTATCCAAAGCCTGCATGCCGCTGTTGCTGCATACTTGCCCGGTAACTCTTCCTCCATTAACTCTCTCTCCCCCACCCCTGAGATCTCTGCTGCCTGTTGTGTCCCTTCTCTGCAAGGTGTGAGGGGAGTGAGCAGGGATATGGGGCCCAAGGTGGGTGGGTGGGTAACTTGCAGCCAGCAGGGGAAATGAGGAGGGACCCAGCGAGCCAGAAGGTGTGGGGATCTCACTGAGAGTAGGCAGGGATTTCAGGGGAGTGAGTAGGTGACTGGCAGACAGGCACAGGTGTGAGGAGTGTTGCTACAGGCAGAGGGGTTCAGGAGGAGGAACAAGGAGGTGAGTGACATGCTAGCGGGGGTCTCTCTGTTGATGGGGTCCTGGTGGGTGGTGAGGAGGTGAGTGATGGGCTGGCATGGGGGTCTTGCAGGTGGGGATTCTAGCGGGGGGAGGGTGAGAAGCTGAGCAGCAGGGAGAAGGGTCTTGTGGTTGTTGTAGGGGTCTGACAGAGAAGTGAGAAGGGATGTGAGGAATGGCAAGTGAGCAGGCAAGTGGGGGCAGGGGATGATGGGGGTAGAGTGTGGGCAGGGCCAAGGGGGGAAGAGGCAGGATAGGGAGCTATCCTCCCCCAGAGGAAACTACACCCACCTCCCATGAGCAAGGCCTTGTGTACTGAGAAAGAATTTACAGTACCAGCAACTGATCTTAGCTTCCTACTGCTGCTTCATAAGGGACCCTTTAGGATGGGAGGAATCCCAGGTGCTTATCTCTGCCTGTTCCTGCATCAGCAATTGTACCCATATATGGTAATTTCCCACCTCATCTTGCTACTTTTTCTTTATAAAACCTAGAAAGAGAATAAGAACAAACCTTTGCTCTTACACTGGGCTTTTTGTCTATGGATCCCACGTGCTTTACAAAGGAAAGGCAGTATTATTATGCCCAGTTTACAGATAGGAAACTGAGGCACAGAGAAGGGATGCTAGTTGACTAGTCTATACAGCAGGTCAGTTGCAGCACCACATTCCGGCCTGTGGGTCCGTGCATTTCAAGCGGTGTCCCCACTGACCACAGGAGGCGGGGAGAACGCCATCTCCCCTTCCTTAGGGCCCTGGGCTGCGACCAGGAGGTGAGGGCAGGCCCGGGTCCCCCTACTCCCCGCCCCGCAGCGAGGAGGCGAGGAGCGATTTAGAGGCATGGAGTGCCTCGGCGAGGTCAGAGTGAGACTGGGGCGTATACATTAAAGACATTGGACTCATCACAGACTGAAGTGTAATTGACTAAAGAAGGGAGGGGAGGCCTGGAGCCCCTGGGAGGGGACAGGACCCTCGTACACCGTGGAGGAAAATACAGCTGCTCAAAAATAGCTCACCCACAGCCAGGGATGCTATTAGACCCTCTTCAACTGAAATGGCCAGCATACTGGATTATCTGTTAACCTAGGATTTTTACATTGCTCCTGGACATCCACTGCAACTCACACGCAGGTGGGACCTCAGCTGAATATCTCCTCTGAGGGAAAGAACTTCTAGTAACTATCTGCCATGCTGTTCTCTCAGCCCTGGGGTCAGCAAAAGGGGCAGTGTGGTGAAGCCATGTGAACGTCCCTCTCCAGAACACTAGTATCTCCTCCCACCTTCAGGAAGCACTATGGTTGCATCCAGGGGTGCAGGCGAGCAGCAGAATGAATAAGCATAGTAGAGGGAGGGGTGAATAGCAGGGCAGGGAAAGAGACAGGGAGATTAATGACAGGGACACAATCAAAAACAAAAGTTAAAATGGAAATGTTAATCATTTCAAAGAGGGCCTCAGTAGAATTACTTGCTTTATGGCTCAGAATAAAAAATAGAAGAAGGGAAGAAGGAGGAGAAGTCTCAATAAGAATAATTTAGTGCCTCATGTAATGAGCTTCCTTTCTTTTCAGTAGTTCACTGCAGCGCCTTATCACTTACCCTGTGATTGACTGAGTCCTCTCTTTTTCTGCTCCTGCTAAACGGTGATTCGCCATCTGGCAGTCATCATTTCTTTTTTATCCTATACTCTTTTGTAATTAGAAAATAAATTACTTTTTTTATGAAGAAAGAAACATGTCTAGCATATTGCTTACAGATGACAGGCAGTGTGGGCCTGGTGTCTATGAGATGAAAGGGAAGCCCCGCCCCTCAACCCTAATTGACACGTCATGGAATATGAGCTGCCTTCCTTGGCCATGTGGGGAAATGGGGGGCATGAAAAAGAAAAACAGGGAAGAGTGAGGGAGGGGACAGAGACCTGAGGCGAAGGGAAGCTTGTGGGAGGTGCGTGGGGGAAGAGAAGGGGAGATGTGTGATGTGGGAGGGTCATGATGGGTGGACTGAGAATGACAGGGAAGGTGACATGGAGAAGGATGCATATGTGTAAGCAGTGGTCTCCAACGTGGTGCCCGCGGGCGCCATGGCACCCGCTGGGGCATTTATGTGTGCCCACCTAGTGACCAGGGCCGGCCCGAACCATTCTTGTGCCTCGGGCCCCGGGTGCATGGCGCACACGCAGCCCGTGCCCCAGGCATGCGGCACATATGCGGTGCTGCCCTCAGGTGTGTGGTGCATGCGTGGCTCCACCCCCAGGTGCCCGGCAGCCCCAAAAGGTTGGGGACCACTGGCTTAGCATGATGCTTCCTCCCTATGATGGGGTCCTTGAAGTCCTCCTATACTTCAAATAGGAAGCAATGATAATAGTAATACTGCAGTTGGTTGAATTGAGCTGGATTACATGATGGCTGAGTTTGGCTTTTGTTGACTGGAAGGAGCACCTCATCCATCACTGTTATCCTTACATGTTGTTTCCTCAGCACCTATTTGGGCTTGGTACCTTCAAAATGTTCACAGCTTGAAAGTGCAGTTGAAATACACTCCAAATAACTCTCAGAGGGTATGTCTACACTAGAAAGTTAGTTCGAACTAACGGACGTTAGTTCGAACTAACTTTCCTATGCGCTACACTAGCGCTCCGCTAGTTCGAATTTGAATCGAACTAGCGGAGCGCTTAGTTCGAACTAGGTAAACCTCATTTTACGAGGACTAACGCCTAGTTCGAACTAGCTAGTTCGAACTAAGGGCTGTGTAGCCCTTTAGTTCGAACTAGTGGGAGGCTAGCCCTCCCCAGGTTTCCCTGGTGGCCACTCTGGCCAACACCAGGGAAACTCTATGCCCCCCTCCCGGCCCCGGACCCCTTAAAGGGGCACGGGCTGGCTACGGTGCCCGTGCCAGGTGCAAGCCTGCCAGCACCCAGCTAGCAGACCCTGCACCTGGCACGGCACAGAGCCACCCACCCGATGCCCCCCAGCCCACCCCCTCTTGCCGGGACCAGGCTGGCGGCTCCCGGGAGCTTGCCCTGGACCGCAAGAGGCGGGCACCTTCCTGGGCTAGTGCGGACATCGTGGACCTCGTCCACGATCTCCGCACTAGGCACAGGAAAGTGGCCGTCTAGGGCAGGAGAGCTGCCAGCCTGGCCACCCAGGACCAGGTGTGCATGAAAATCAAGGGGGTCCACTGAGACCCCCGACCCTGAGCCCTGAGCTTACAATGGCCGTACTGGGTCAGACCAAAGGTCCATCTAGCCCAGTAGCCTGTCTGCCAACAGCGGCCAACCCTAGGGACCCTGGAGGGGATGGACCGAAGACAATGACCAAGCCATTTGTCTCGTGCCATCCCTCTCCAGCCTTCCACAAACTTTGGGCAGGGACACCACTCCTACCCTCTGGCTAATAGGACTCCATGGACGCAACCTCCATCACTTGATCTCACTTCCCTTTAAACTCTGTTCTAGTTCTAGCCTTCACAGCCTCCTGCAGCAAGGAGTTCCACAGGTTAACTATTTGCTTTGTCAAGAACAACAACTTTCTCTTACTAGTTTCAAGCCTGCTACCCATTCCTTTCCTTTGGTGTCCTCTAGTCCTTCTTTATGGGAACTCAGGAAGAACTTTTCTGAATGCACCCTCTCCACCCAACCCCTGCTTTTAGAGACCTCTATCCTGTCCCCCCTCCGTCTCCTCTTTTCTAAGCTGAACAGTCCCAGTCTCTGTAGCCTCTCTTCATCTGGGACCTGTTCCCAACCCCTGATCATGTTAGTTGCCCTCCCCTCTCCCAGCCTTTCTCTTCCCCTCTCCCACCTCCTTTTCCCAGTGTCCCCCAGTTTTTTTCAATAAAGACAGAGTCAATGTTGGAAGAAACGTTATCTTTATTTTGTACATCAATAAGAAGGGGGGCTAGGGAAGGGTAAGTGGAAGGAGGTGAGGGAGGAATGGGGTACGAGCCCCCGATGGGGAGGACTGGGCTGGCTCTGCGGGCTTCTGGGGGTGGAAGCTCTCCTGCAGCCCCCCAATTACTCCCTCTCCCCAGATGGCAGCCTGCGGCAAGTGCAGCCGGGCTGATGGCCGAGTGGTGTGATGTGCCCAGTGTGGGCACTCAGGGCACTCCAAGCCAGAACTTCTTTGGAAGCGGGGCACCCCTTAGAACTGTGTGTCCGGGGTGGGGGTCGGGACCCTTTAAGCGCAGCCCTCGGCTAGCCTGAGACAGCATCTCCATGCTCTAAGTCCTCCTTTTATGCCCTGCCGGCACTGCTTCCGGCCATCCTTAAGCCCTGTTCAGAGTCCACTCAATGTGGACTTACTAGTTCGAACTAGCAAAACGCTAGTTCGAACTAGTTTTTAGTTCTAGATGCGCTAGTTCGAACTAGCTTAGTTCGAATTAACTAATTCGAACTAAGTTAGTTCGAACTAGCGCTGTAGTGTAGACGTACCCAGAAGGAATTGATCCAAGCTATTGTTAAGAGTTCACATTTTTGGCATGTGGGATAATGAGAGTCAAGGAAACTAGCAGATTTTTTTTAAAAAAACCCCTCAGTTTTCCCACTTCAGGGAAAACAGAGACATCTCTTTACTGCAGAATGATGCACTTCTTGGGATAAAGACAAAGTTGTGGTAGGGGGAGAGATCCCCATACAAGGAGTTGCTCCCCCATCCGACCAACCCCCATTCGACCAAACCTCATCCCCCCTGTAGTCAGAACTCCCCCTGTAAACCCCACTCCGCAAGCATCTGGACCCCCCACTGATCCCCTTCATGCCCAGACCCCCTGACAAGTTCTATACCCTTCTACAATCAGAACCTCTCCCACTAGGCCCCAAACACCTTTCTTTACCTGTACACCCCAATAAGAGTCCCATTACCATTGCACCCAGAGCCTCCCAACAAGCCTGTGTGCATCCAGATCTCCCCACACTCAGATTCCCCACTGAACTGCCCACACTTAGGGTACGCCTACACTACAACGTTAATTCGAATTAACTTAGTTTGAATTAGTTAATTCGAACTAAGCTAATTTGAACAAGCACATCTAGAACTAAAAACTAGTTCGAATTAGCGTTTTGCTAATTCGAACTAGCAAGTCCACATTAAGTGGACCCTGAACCGGGCTTAAGGATGGCCGGAAGCAGTGCCAGCAGGGCATCAGAGGAGGACTTAGAGCGTGGAGATGCTGTCTCAGGCTAGCCGAGGGCTGCGCTTAAAGGGTCCCGACCCCCACCCCGGACAGACAGTTCTCAGGGGTGCCCCGTTTGCAAAGCAGTCCTGGCTTGGAGTGCCCGGAGTACCCACACTGGGCACATCACAGCACTCAGCCATCAGCCCAGCTGCACTTGCCGCAGGCTGCCATCTGGGGAGAGGGAGCAATTGGGGGGCTGCAGGAGAGCTTCCACCCCCAGAAGCCTGCAGAGCCAGCCCAGTCCTCCCCATCGGGGGCTCGTACCCTATTCCTCCCTCACCTCCTTCCTCTTACCCTTCCCTAGCCCCTTTTCTTGATGTACAAAATAAAGGACAAGTGTGTTCAAAAATGGAATCTGTCTTTATTGAACAAAACTGGGGGAGACTGGGAAAAGGAGGTGGGAGAGGGGAAGAGAGAGGCTGGGAGAGGGGAGAGCAACTAAAATGATCAGGGGTTGGGAACAGGTCCCATATGAAGAGAGGCTAAAGAGACTGGGACTTTTCAGCTTAGAAAAGAGGAGACGGAGGGGGGACAGGATAGAGGTCTCTAAAAGTAGGAATTGGGTGGAGACGGTGCATAGAGAAAAGTTCTTCATTAGTTCCCTTAAAGAAGGACTAGAGGACACCAAAGGAAAGGAATGGGTAGCAGGCTTCAAACTAGTAACAGAAAGTTGTTCTTCACAAAGCAAAGAGTCAACCTGTGGAACTCCTTGCTGCAGGAGGCTGTGAAGGCTACAACTAGAACAGAGTTTAAAGGGAAGTGAGATCAAATCATGGAGGTTGGGTCCATGGAGTGGTATTAGCCAGCGGGTAGGAGTGGTGTCCCTGCCCAAGGTTTGTAGAAGGCTGGAGAGGGATGGCATGAGACAAATGGCTTGGTCACTGTCTTCGGTCCATCCCCTCCAGGGTCCCTAGGGTTGGCCACTGTTGGCAGACAGGCTACTGGGCTAGATGGACCTTTGGTCTGACCCAGTACGGCCATTGTAAGCTCAGGGCTCAGGGTTGGGGGTCTCAGTGGACCCCCTTGATTTTCAGGCACACCAGCTCCTGGGTGGCCAGGATGGCAGCTCTCCTGCTCTAGCCGGCCACTTTCCTGTGCCTAGTGTGGAGATCGTGGACGAGGTCCATGATGTCCGCACTAGCCCAGGCGGGTGCCCGCCTCTTGCGGTCCTGGGCAAGCTCCCGGGAGCTGCCAGCCTGGTCCCGGGAAGAGGGGGAGGACTGGGGGGCATCGGGTGGGTGGCTCGATCCGTGCCAGGTGCAGGGTCTGCTGGATGGGTGCTGGCAGGCTTGCACCTGGCACAGGCACCGTAGCCAGCCTGTGCCCCTTTAAGGGGTCCGGGGCTGGGAGGGGGGCAGACGAGTTTCCCTGGTGTTGGCCAGAGTGGCCACCAGGGAAACCTGGGGAGGGCTAGCCTCCCACTAGTTCAAATTAAGGGTCTACACAGCCGTTAATTCGAACTAGTAAGTTCGAACTAGGCTTAATCCTCGTGGAATGAGGATTACCTAGTTCGAACTAAGCGCTCCGTTAGTTCGAATTAAATTCGAACTAACGGAGCGCTAGTGTAGCACCTATGAAAGTTAGTTCGAACTAACGTCCGTTAGTTCGAACTAACTTTGTAGTGTAGACATACCCTTAGATTTCCCCTCCCCCACAACCATTGCAACCCACACATGGATGCCTCCACACTGAGCCCTTCCACACCTGATCCTGCCTCCGTGCACCTGGCGTGGAGAGATACTGCCCCGGGGTGTTTCTGGGGCAGGCCTGTTCCTTGCATTGTGTCACAGTTGGGTGCAGTCTCACTGCTGTGTGTCTTCAGGGAGCTGCAGGGTGATCTCCCCCTCTGTGAAGCCAGGAGCCTCTGCACCCTGATGCCATGGTGGACTCTCTGCATTTATCTGAAAAACAACATTTGCAGAATTCTAAAATATGGTGCACAGAATTTTTAATTTTTTTGGTGTGAGTGAGGGGATTGGGTGGGGGGAGCTCGCTACTACCTGTTGGAGAGCAGGGGAAAGAGCAGTCAGAAGCTCCATTGGGAAGCAGCTCTTTGTCACCATGTATTTGGTGAACTGGGGAAGGTACAGAGAGTACATTTGCATCCAGGGCATAGCCGTGGGTGGGCCTGAGTGGGCCGTGGCTCACCTACATATAATCCAGACCCAACCACCCCGTCTCAGGCCACCAGCTCTGCCCACCAGGTGCTCATGTCAAAGTCCAGGGTTGGGCGTGGGGTTTGCCCTGCTCTTCCCTTCCAATGCTCTGGTCATGGAGCCCAGTCAGGGACTTGTCCTGCTCCTCCTGACGGGTTTGCTTGCTGTAGAACTGCATTAGTGCTTGGGGCTTGTAAGCCCCTGACACCACTCCATGGCAGGAGTGCGGGCTGGGCAAAGCAGGGCAAGTGCCCTGGCCCTGCTCCAGGGACCCCTCCTAGGCAGGAGTGTCACAGAATCACAGAATACTAGAACTGGAAGGGACCTCAAGAGGTCACTGAGTCCAGTCCTTTTTGTCAGCGAGGTACAAGGGGGCAAGTGCCCCAACCCTGCACCATGTATCCCTTCCCATCTTCTCCAAGGCTGGTTGGTGGGGGATGGGCCAATCTTTCCTGTCCCTCTTCATTACCTCTGCCCCCCATTTGAAGTTGGGGCACACCCAAATGTTCCCTTCTGGCTATATCACTGATTTACACAAGCTTTCTATATAGAATTTATCCAAGTGGGCTTTGGGCGGGGAGGGGGGGGGGTCATCAGAACTAGATACAAACTCCAAGTTGAATGGCCTAGTAGGAATGTGTTGAAAGAGATAAGGGTTAAGGCGTCTGTGCTTTATGGTATGGAGTGTGCTTTCAATGACAAGGACTCTACCCCAGTGTGAAGAGTACAACATGACTGATGACTGATGACTTTGAAAAAAGGTGTGATGGAGGCTATGTGGTGAGAGGTAATGCAGAGGGCTGCCATAGAGCTCAGTGAGTGCTGGTGTGGGTGTCCATACCTAGCACCAATTATCTGAGTAAGGTGGTGGAGACCGGCAATGTTTCCCATAGAGAGGACAGGCCTGCCTGAGTGCACTAGTAGCCTATGGTATCTATTGATCCCCTAACTGTGAGCAGGTGGAGAGGAGGGAGACAGATGGAAGTGATGTGTTAAAGAGACACTTGATTGAACAACATCCAGATGTTCACTCTGGTGGATGGAGGAGCTGCGTTAATGGATAAGGGTATCATGGGGATATATTGCCATAGATGCATATATCTTTGCTCTGCTTTTCCAAATTGATGCTGCACCCCCATATCTGCTAATAAAGTCTTTCCTTGTTTTGTGTACAGTCTAACACTCCCCAACTGTCTGCTTTGAACCCCAGAAGGCCCTGTCTTGGTTGAAGTGGCTCGTGTCCTGACAGCTGGCAGGGCTGGGCTCTCTGCTGTAGCCACTATGACCCGGCAACTGGTGCTCAAGGTCACAGTGCGGCTCAAGCCTCGCCTGTCCCTCTGACAGAGGAGAGGATGGCTGGGACAACTATGAGTCTGTGGCATTGGGATATGGTGCAAGGCCACTCAACCAAAGTCAGACGTCAAGGTACTCAGACCATCTCATGTAACACCCCCTGTGCGAGAGAACTGTTTTAAAATGCTAGACAGTGATGGAGAGTGAGGGGTGGGGGCACAGCTAGTACCCATTCTTACCCTTCATTACCCTCTTAGTCAGAAGTGCTTACCTCATGCACACAACACATATCGTACACTCCCAACCCCCACTTTGCACTTGAGAAAAAACTTTACACTGTTTATTCTTCCCATCGTTACAACTCTCCCAGGAGTGTTTGGAAGAGACTGCAATACTGCAGATTTGCTAGTCTTGACAAAGATGCTACAAAAACTGGTCCAGTCTTTTATTGTTAACAACTGGGCTGGGTTGGAGTGGAACACAATATAAGCTACATAAATTGCAGGTCCATCCTTAGTCATGGCTTTTCCAGTTCTGCAGTCCCCTCTCAGTTGCTGATCCTGGGTTTTATGATTGTCTTCCTCATAACACAAGAACTAGGGGTCACTGAGTGAAATTAATAGGCAGAAGTTTTAAAACAAACAAAAGGTAGCATTACTTCACACAATGCACACATTCAACCTGTAGAACTCTTTGTCACAGAATGTGGTGAAGGCCAAGACTCAGGCTACGTCTAGACTACAGGCTTCTTGCGCAAGAAGCTTTTTTCGGAAGACATTTTCCAAAAAAACTTCTTGCACAAGGGATAGTTCAGTGGTTTGAGCATTGGCGTGCTAAACCCAGGGTTGTGAGTTCAATCCTTGTAGAGGCTATTTAGGAATTTGGGGCAAAAATTCATCAGGGATGGTACTTGGTCCTGCTGTGAAGGCAGGGGACTGGACTTGATGACCTTTCAAGGTCCCTTCCAGTTCTAGGAGATAGGCAATCTCCATCATTATTATTATTATTGAAAAAGTGATCTGCTTTTTCGAAAGAGAGCGTCCAGACTGCCTGGACACTATCTTGCATGTAAGCAGTGATTGCCATGGACAGAATGGCCACCAGGGCACCTGTGCTTTTTCCTCTTCCCTCTTATTCTGAAAAAACTCCCTCTTCCCCATCCACACACACCTTTTTGTGAAAGAGCTCCTTCGCAAAAAGGCTTCTTCCTCATAGAATGAGGATTACCAATTATGCCAAAAGCCCTCAGTTCTTTCTATTTACTGTCGAACAAACGTGCTTGCAAGTGTGGACATAACTCAAGTTTTGTCGGAAAAACAGCTGTTTTTCCAACAAAAGTCTGTCGTCTAGACATAGCCTCAAACAAAGTTTAAAAAAGGACTATGATAGATAAATATTAGCCAGATTGGGCAGAAGTGATTTCTGTAGCCTCCAGTTTGCCAGGAGCCCGGAGTGGGGTGATGTGAGATGGATCACTTTATGATTACCTGTTCTGTCCTTTCTCACTGAAGCACCTGGCATTGGACATTGTCAGAAGACAGGATACTGAGGTAGATGGACCATTGATTTGACCCAGGATGGCCGTTATTTTGTTCTTAGAACCAGATATAGAACCCAGGCATTCTGTTTCTTCACTTGTCAAGAGAATTAATTTATATATGTAATATTTTAAAAGACATTTGATTGACAGCCCTGATGTCCTCTGGGTAGTCACTCAGCAAATAGAACACTGCAAGTTTCCCATTGAGTGTACATTTACACTGCAGCAACACACCCACAACAGGAGACCCAGAGCCTGGGCCAGCTGATTTGGGCTTGAATTATGGGCTTAAAATAGAACATTTGGTCTTTGGCTGGAGCCTGAGCTCTGAAACCTTACAAGGGGGCACGATTCAATGTCCTGGCTCCAGCCCTCAGATCCAAGTTAGCTGAGAAGTGTTCTGAGACTCACTGGAACAGGTCTTTTTTGCCATATGGACACAATATATGGACCCAATAGTGGGTCTGAATTCTGACCTCTAGGGGTGAAATACAAAAGCACAGCTCTGTGCTCATGCCCATTTAGTCTTTGGCTTCTGCGCTGGTATTACTCTCAACAACACAATCTATTACAGACACTCAAGTTTCTTGAGTACTGCTAATGGTCTTCAACAGCACATTTAGATATATAAACAGGTTTATATTTAATACCTCTAACTTCAAATTCAGGAATGACACATACACACAAATAGAATATATACATTCAGTGAATTACAAGCTTTTCAATGACACCTGCCACATTTTGCACAAAGCATATTTGAGTTGGGCATATTCAAATTCAAAAATATATTTCCATAAAAAATATGGACGTGTGAAATCATAATCATATCAAATTATAGAGTGTGTGTATGTATGTGTCAGTGATGGCCACCATCTTGTTTAATATGCTGGGGAGGGAACCCCAGTATATTAAACAAGATGGTCTGAGTCGCAACATGGCTAGCTAAAAGTCTGTAACAGAGTCACACCTGGTGTAGACTGGACACAGAGAGGATCTCTTACATGCTCACCAGTGGTTATGTACGCATGTGGGTGTCAATCAACATAACATTGTTTATGGCTCAAAGGACTTCAGTGGAGCTGCATCAGGAATGAATTCAGCCCTAACTTTCCTTTGGTAGCAGGACCACGAAGCTGTAGGTTACTTATGCAGTAAGAGCCATAATGGACAGGAAGCAGCACAGAAAAGTCACAGAATAAAAGCCTGATAATGAAAATCAGAGACCCGACCTTGGTGTGGTGTGTCCAGATAAGTAGTTTAATTGCCAACTCGGAGTGCTGGAGGGAGGGGAAATCTAAGCTAAATTAAAAGATTAAAAAGATATTTTTTCATAAAGTGGCAACATAGAAGGAATGGATGAGTCTACTCAGGAGAAAATGAGCAGAAAAGAACTGTGAATATTGTGAAAATTCATCCATTAGGTCTGCCTTATCGAAACGTGCTTTTGCCAATGCATCCAGCCCTGTATTTCCATAGCAACAGGGCCTTGTCAACAGAGAAGAAAGTGTTTTTATCAGGGATGGGCCCAAACACGTAAAAAGCCATTTCGATTTGGGGGCAGCGTGATTTTCTCTAATCAATACTGCACACATAATAATTGCACTCGCCACTTTTTTCATAAATCTTTCCTTTTTTCTTTCATTTCCTGAAGCTTGACATCACTGTGAACTGTAGCCAGGTTTAAATTTCCTGCTGTTTTTATTCCCCTCTTGTCCCTATCTGCAACACACAGGTGTTTCGTGCAGCGGTGTTACTATTTGTAACTCCTTCAGTTTATAATGTCCTGACAGGTGAGATTAACCAAGGTGAAACACCTGCTGGCCTTCAAGGAATCACCCAATAAGTCCATCCACAAAGATATAAATCTAAAAGCAGGTCATGGCAGAATCTACAAGTACTAACCAAATGGAGGATCTAGAGTGTCTTTTGTATAAATCTTCTAGGAGACATTAAGACGAAGCTTCTGACAACTCCTGACTCTCATAGGACTTATGGCTCTTTTCGTGAGTTAATATGTTGACTCTGTTGTCCTGGCCATATCAGGTGGAGTATCCTGCCTCTGTAATCTCCTCCTGAAGTTCCAGTTAGAGATCTCCTTCTTGGCTTCCTGTTTTAAACTGATCCATTGCAGTAGTGCATGGATAAACAATTACTGGGTTCCCAGCAGAACCTGCTGCATTTCAGTGGCCATTGCAAGGGTGGGCAGCTGGGGGTATGTGTAGTGGATTATGGCGGATGTCTAGTGTTGTTGCACCTGAAGGTGTTATGGGTGCAGGCCTGACAATGGGCTTGGGACTTGAAGCATGAACAGGTGAAGCCTTCATATCAGCCCACTCAGGGAGGAGGTTTCTGTTCACCGCAGGTGGCGATGGAGGAGGAGAGTCAGGAACAGGTGACTCGACTCAGTAGCTTACCGCTAGCAGTGAGGTCAGGCAACTCAACTGGAGATATGTTCTGGGGCAGGCATACCATGGCAACAACTGATCTACATGCCTCCACCTGATGAGATCCTCTGCAGTCCGGACAGTGTAGGAAACAGGTCCTGTTTGAGCGATGCCAGTGGCAGGGACCCATTCAGCTCCAGAAGCATAGTTCTGAGCCAAAACTGGCTGCTCAGAACTAAAGATTTGGTCTTACGCTCTGCATGTGCACCTGATGACTTGACCTTGCTGTTGACGTTGCACAACAGCAAGGTTCTGAAGGTTTCAGCAGATCAAAGCAAGTGTTCAGCTGATGTCCCATCATTAGAAAAGCCAGGGATGTTTTGGTTGTAGCATGAGGTGTGTTTCTGTAGCATAATAAGAAGGTGCCCAGATGCTTTTGCAAGAGTGGATGTTCCCTAGCCAATTTCAAAGCTTGTTTCATTGTCAGCTCAAACCTTTCAGCCAATCCATTGGTGTATGGGAAATACGGTGCTGAAGTGATGTGATGAATCCCATTTACTTTCATAAAATTTACAAACTCCTGAGAGACAAACTGCAGATCGCTGTTGCTCACAAATTGTTTGGGCAGTCCAAAACGACTAAATATTCCACACAGTTTTTGGTTAGCACTCTCAGCAGTAGTGGACAGCATTATAGAGACTTCTGGTCATTTGCATTGGGTGTCTACCAGCACCAAGAACACGTTTCCTTCAAATGGGCCAGCAAAAACAACGTGAATATGTTGCCACAATTTTTCAGGCCAGTTCCATGAGTGTAGAGGTGCCAAATGAGGTGCATTCACCTCACACCCTGGCATGAAATACAAACTCTTACCTTCTATTCAATAGCACAGTCCAAGCCAGGCCACCAAAAATAGCTTTGTGCAATTTCTTTCATGTACACCATTCCACAGTGACCTGAATTTAGCTGTTCTAACATCTGTGATCTCAGTAGTGTTGGAATAATGACACGCATTCCCCACAACAAGCACCAAGAATGGATCAATAACTCCATCCTACTGGATATGTAGGGAACAAGGTCCAGTGAGACCTGAGAGTCCAGTAGAGATGTTCCATGTATTACTAGGTCCATAGCTTGAAACAGTACTGGGTCAACACAAGTTGCTCTCTTAACTTACGTAGCAGTGATGGGCGTGTTCTCTACATGTTCAAAATAGAATACTTCCTTCTGGCCCTATCTTGATGTTTGACTGGCAAGGCAGCCTTGAGAGACATCTGCATTACAATGCAAAATGGATTTCTGATATGTGATCTCATATGGGTGTCCAGAAAGCCACAATGCCCATCACTGCATATGACTAACAGCCAATGGTAGAATGCCTATTTTGGACTAAAAATTAGAGAGGCAATGATCAGGGAGAAGTGTAAATTTCCATCCAAACAAATACTGATGAAATTTCTGAATCCCAAAAATGATTCCCAGTGCTTCACGCTTGATTTGCACATAGTTAGTTTCTGCTTTGCTTAAGGTGTGTGAAGCAAAAGCAATTTTTGGTTTCTCTTCTCCCAGGGTACATCTAAACTACATGGCTCCGTCAACATCACAGGTTTCAGTCCACTTCCAGGCCTTACGAAGTCTGGTAGCATCAATGATGCATCTCAGATAGTCAACAGAGGTCTAAAAGAACGCACACTTCTCTTTATGGACTCATAGGCCATACTCTTCCAGTCTTTGCAAGGTAGCCTCTAACACTACAGTGTTATTTCGAAATAGCTTATTTCGAAATAACGCGTCTACACACGAAATGCATTTCAAAATAGCATTTTGCTATTTCAAAATAGCGCGTCCACACTGAGTGGACTCTGAATCGCATTTAAGGCTGGCCGGAACCAGTTCCAGCAGAGCACCAGATCAGGACGTACTGTGTGGGGCTTCTGCCTGAAGCTATCTGAAGTCTGTGCCTAAAGGGACCCTCCCGGACAGCCAGTTCTCAGGTTTCCCTGCTTGCTTGTCTACCTTGATGAGGGACAGAAAAGCATTTTGTCTCTGTGTGCTCTAGTTGCCCTCACTCGGGACACCACAGCACTCTGCAACATGGAGCCGGAGCCACCCCAGGGCATTCTGGTGCGTCTCTTGGACGCGTTGCTTTGAGCCTGGCTGCACTTTCTGCAGGATGCCATCTGGGAGGTCCATCGGGGGGCTGTCAGTATCCAGGAGGCCCTGCGGGAGAGCTTCCACCCTGAGGAGCACTAAGACCCTTCCTTAGCAAGGGGAAGAAGGGGGAGGGTAAGCTCAGAGCTGAGTTTTGGGGGTCTCTCTGGACCAACTTGATTGTCGCACTAACCTGCTCCTGGGTTCACACGTGGCCTTTGGTGGCCAGGCTGGTAGCTATCCTGACATAGATGGCTGCATTCCTCCATCTAGTGAGGAGATCATGGATGTTGGGGGCATCCCCCCCAAACCTGAATATGGTCCATTTCTCCGGGCCTTGGAAGGCTTCTGGGAGCTGGCAGACTGCTCTTGGGGAGCGGTGGAGGGCTGGCTGCCAGTGGCTTTTTGGCTCATGTTTTGGGGCCACTGGGTCAGGGGCAGTGACTGCTGGCTCTGAGCTGGAAGGCTTGGAGCTGGCACAGGCACTGTGGCCAGAGTCTACCGCTTTAAGGGCTCTGGGGAGGGGGAGAGGGAGAGGATTATTCTTGGTTGAAGCTGGAGTGGCCACCAGGGCACCCTGGGAAGACTGGAGGCCCCCTATTTTGAAATAAGTGTCTACACAGAACTTATTTCGAAATAGCTATTTCGAATTTGGCATATTCCTCGCAGAATGAGGTTTATCAAATTCAAAATAAGCACTCCGCTATTTCGAATTTATTTCGAAATAGCGGTTTGGCTGTGTAGATGCTAGGAATGTTATTTCGAAATAAGAGCTGTTATTTCGAAATAACTTTGCTGTGTAGACATACCCTAAGTTCTTAAAGTGATCCTCCTCATTCCTATCATTGACCAGGATGTCATCAAGATAGCATTGGACTCCTAGCAAGCCACACAAGATTTGGTCCATAGCCCTCTGGAACAAAGCTGGGGCAGATGCTATTCCGAAGGGTAAGTGACAGTAACGATAGAGCCCTTTATGTGTCACAATATTCAACAGCTCTTGGGATTTCTCATCAACATCAATCTGTAAATAAACTTGTCTCAAATCAATCTTGCTGAACTTTTGTCCTCAGCCAGGCCTGCAAAGATGTCATCAATGTGGAGAAGAGGGTATTGCTCTGTATACAACACCTGGTTAACAGTGACCTTAAAATCTCTGCTAATCTGAATAGGAACAATTGGAGTTGCCCAAAGGCTATGGGTAACTGGTATTAGGATTCCATTTTTGACTATGCACTCTAGGTCTGCTTCAACTTTTGGCCTGATGGCATATGGCACAGTTCTGGCCTTCAGATATTTTGGTTGGCTGCCAGATTTAATGTTCAGTTTCATGATTATTTCCCTCATACTTTCCAGATCCTCTCCAAAAACAGCAGTATGTTCCTTTAATACATTGGTCAGATATGTTTCTTCTTTAGTCATCCAGTACATTTCTGCTCAGTTCGGCTGGATCTTCCTAAGCCATGATCTACCTATTAAGGCTGGGTAAATTGTGGTGAATTGCCATTTACCAGAAACAGTGGCAATTCAGCAGTCTGTCCACTGAGCTCCACATTAACATCAGTAGTGCCCAACACGGGCACCGCTTCAGAACAATCTTTGTTGCTTTAAGCGGAAGATGCTTTAGCTTGTCCTTATACACAGTATCTGAGACCAATGAAATTGCTGCACCGGTGTCCAGTTCCATGTATACGGGTTTGCCATCCAAAAATGGGGTTACAAGTATTCATGTGAGCCTGCTGTCAAAGACAAAACGCAGCAGGGCACTTCTTTGGATGGGGTGCCACTTTGATCATCCTCAGTCTGCTCAATGGCATGCAGATTTTCCTTTTTGGGCCACCAGACTTCAGGGTTTTTTTTCTTTTGTTTGCAGGCACGCTCAATGTGTTCCTTTTTTCCACACTGTTGACACACTAGGTCCTTAAACCAGGATTTTGAAACATGGTGACCTGGCTTATCACAACGGTAACATTCTTGGATCCCCGCTCTTTTGTGGGTAGGTTTTTGGGACACTTTATGCACCCTAGGGGGTGCACTGAGGTACTGCGCTCTTCTCCCCCCCCCCCCCCCCCGTGGCCAGTTCCATGGAGACCACAATATCAACAGCCTTCTGTAGGGATAGATGAGCCTCTGTTAATAAACATGTCTATATAGCTTCACTGTGCAGGCCACTCACTAACCTGTCACATATGGCATCATTTAATCGATACATTCACAGTGTTCTCCTTAAATTCGCAGTGTTCTGCAAGCTTTTTCAAAAGTTGCTACAGATTGTACAACTGTTTCACTTTCTTTTTGGTCTCCCCTGCAGCTGCCAGGCAACATGTTAGCGGGAGACGGAAGCTGCGAGCCCTTTCAACTCCTGCTATTTAAAGGGCTTGTGCCTTAGCAGCTACCCAGAAAGTGCAAGCCCTTTAAATAGAAGCAGTTGAAAGGGCTTGCACCTCCCCGGCTCCCAGGCAACGTTTTAGGGGGCGGGGCCAGGAGCTGCCACATGGGCCAGATGAAAGATCCAGCCCACTGACAGGCTTTTGCCCAGCCCTGTCTTAGTCTCTACAATGCTTAAGAATATTGGCAGCTTCTTCTCTTCCATAATGTTATTTGCAATAACAAAAACTTCAAATGCTTAATATATATGTGCCATTGCTCTAAAGCAGTGGTCCCCAACCTTTTTGAGGCCAATAGCACATTCATGTTTTCAGAAGAATGTGGTGGGCACCAACCAAAAAAGGTGTCAAATGTGAAATTGAAGGCTATTTTCATATTAAATGTGAATTGGGTAAATTTGATAGAAACTTAATTTAGTTGGATAATTTTTATTTTAATTATATTGTAATTATTTTTTTAAAAAATTCGGCATTAATAAAAAGGGGGGATGTCCAAATGTTGAGCAAAAAAATCACATTCCCCCCCAAAAAAACCATGGCACCTTTAAATCTCACCATGGCAGGGGGAAGAATGTCAAATTGTGAGCACCCCCCCTTTGGAAAAAAAGTAGAAAAAAGGCATCAAATGTGAAATTGAAGGCTATTTTCATATTAAATGTGAATTGATAAATTTGATAGAAACTTAATTTAATTGGATCATTTTTATTTTAATTATATTGTAATTCATTTTTAAACAAAATTCTGCATTAATAAAAAGGGAGGGATGTCCAAATGTTAAGCAAAAAAAGCACCCCCCCCCAAAAATCATGGCACCTTTAAATTTCACACTCCCTTCCACATGGCAGGGGAAGAATGTCCTATGTGGCTTTCCAGCTGAGAAACTGAAAATTCCAGACATTTTACTGAGGGGGGTGGGGTTTCGGGCCAGGGGTTTGGATTGTGCCCCAGGGCAGGGGATTGGGGTTCAGGATTTGGGAGGAGAGTTCTGTGGGTGAAGATATCGGAGTGGGAGTAGCTGGGGGGGGCTGGATACTTACCAGCGAGATGCGCTGCTCTCCTGTTTCTCCCACAGGAGCTGCCTGGCCAGGAGTTTGGGGATTGGTAGGTTCCCGCAGCTGCCATTGTCCAGGTCCAGCCAACGGGCTTGTGCGGGGGGCGGAAGCGGCCATGAGGGACCCTCCCCTGCCGGCTTGCAGCTCCTGCACCACAAAGGGCCCCTCAACAGCTGTTTTGCGTTGGGGGGGGAGGACTGTTGCTGCCTTGCAGCTGGACCCAACCAGCATGGGGTTTGCTCCAGCTACTGAAGCGCCTGTGCGGGCTACCTGCTGAGGTGGGGGTGGGGCTCAAGCCTCCAAAGCGCCGTGTCGGGCTCCCTCGCAGGCCCCAGGCTGCCGACCCTGCTCTAAGCAGGGGTGAATGTGAGTAGTTTTAAAACGCTGGCACAGGTGCACATAAATGCCCCCGCAGGCACCGTGTTGGGGACCACAGCTCTAAAGTCTCCTCAGAAGGTCCCAGTGGCCCTGTAAGGGTAGCCATGGCAGCTGCACCTCCCTCCCTTCCTCTCTCTCTCTCTTTTTTTCTCTCAGATCTGGGCTTTATTCTGGTCAGAACAAAACAGACCCTGGTTTTAGTTTCAGTTTGCACTGTCAGTGTAACAGTCAGTTCTCACCCCTGTCTTCCACAAGAGCAAAAAGGTTTTCTTACACTGACTTCTACTTCTTCTGTTGCTGGAGGCAGCACAGCTATCCCATCCTCATCACCACTTTCTGATATCTTTTGCAGTTAGAGAGTTTGGGAAGACATTGCTTGAAACACAGAGAGCCGCGGTGGCTGCAAGTTGCCATTTTATGCCACAACACAGAACTAACTAGAACCAGCCAAAGAGGCTGGGCTGACCCCAATGATCTCACTCTGTTACTATAACAACAAGAAGATCTATATCTGCAACCACCCAATACACAACAGTAACTGGGTTTTTAAATCCCCTATATTGTTTTGAAAATCTCAAAAATATTCAATAATATACTTTGGAATGGAAGTGGCTGGAGAAATGTAGAATAAATATCTTTATATTCTATTATTATGAAAACTAGGCTTAAAGCAATACACTCTTTTCTGCTTTGAGATCAGAATGTTTTACTTTGCCATTTGTAGAAAGCTTTAAAAGCATATTTAATCTCTAAATTCCCATGAAGAAGTATGCTTTTATGAGCATAAGCAAAATCAGTTCTGCATTTACCCTTTTTATATACTATAAAGGAGGCAGAAGGAAACGATTTTTCTTGACTACATTGTGTTGTGTTTGAAAGGTACATGAGAGTCAGAGGCTGCAGAATTTGGGTGCTCACTGGGGTGTTATTAAATATTCAGTCAAGTGTTTGGCACCCAATTAATTTCCTGGAATTGTAACAGAATGGGGGGCTTGGAACACTTGATAGCTTTTCAGCATTCCAAATCATAGTCATAGCTAAGAGGAAGGGAGCTAGAGGTGATATTAGCATCATTTTAACATAAGTTAATGACTTGCATTTAGACAAAACCTTTCATTAAGAAAAATCAAAAAGGTATTTTCACATTGATTTAACAACTCTGAGCCTGATTCACCTCCACTTATACTAGTTTTATTTCAGCATATGATGATTGACTTCAGTGCAGTTACTCTTGATCTATTTAAACAAAAGATCAGAACCCAGGCTTTGTACATACAACACAGACTTCATCCACTTAGGATGGAATGCAGAAACTCTTTAATAATGACTGATGATATTATACAATATTTTAGGACAGGGTATAAGTTAGATCCGATCTGTGGCATCTATCTATACATCATTGGTCTGTGTGTATGGGCTTGTGACGTAGTGGGGATGCTGTCTGCTCTGTAATCCGGGGTTCCCCTATGCTGTGATGTGTGATTCCCATTGTCTCACGCACATGTGTATTGGCCCAGATACCTAGTCCCAGCCTGAGCAGATAACAAGGCTTGTCTCTGAAGGAGAGACAAAGGAAGGGAGGCGGAAACGGCCACCTGGCTGGGGGCCAGGGCCTGGGAGCTGGGCAGTTTTTGGCTGGGATGACATGAAGAGAGGAGACTAAGCAGAGTGCTGGGAGTTCAGGGGGGCTATGTTCCCCTGCCCCAAGGGGTCTAGGGCTGCCATTCCCCTGACTTTTTATGTCCACATCATGTCTATGCTGTGCTGTATCCTGGTGAAACAATAAACCATCTCTATTCTACTGCCTAGTGGAGTCTCATTGTGTTGCAGACGGGGTGCAGGATCAGGAGGTCCCCAACTCACTGCCACAGGGCTCATCTAGACTACACTAAAGTGTCGAAAGAGGTCTTCCTCAAAAAATGAGGTTTACGCGGCTTTTTGAAAAGAAGAGGGAGGTTTGCTGAAAAAGCCACGTCCAAACTACTTTCATTTTTGAAAGCTCTGAGATCAGAAGAAGATATGCAAATTCCAGCGGAATTTGCATATCCCCTTTTGACACTTTAGCATACTCTAGATGAGTCCTACGTCTAATCATCTGCTACCTAATCACTTGCATTAGGTAGCGCCTTTTGGTGTAAGTGATGCAGACATACTATCTTAATAGTGTCCAATGCTGCAAGCTATGCAGGATTGGGCGGAGTCACTCCCTGGTTGGGAGACTTTCATAGACTTATAGAACTGGAAGGGACCTCCAGACCAGTGGTGATCATCCAGTCCAGTCCTCTGCAGTCATGGCAGGATCAAGCACCATCTAGATCATCCCTGATAGATGTCTGTCTAATCTGCTTTTAAATATCTCCAAAGTCTTAGAGTCTATAGACAATTTATTCCAGTGCTTAACCACCCTGACAATTGGGAACTTTTCCTAATGTCCAACCAAAACCTTCCTTGCTGCAACTTATACCCATTGCTTCTTGTCCTATCCTCAAATATTAAGGAGAATAATTTTTCACCCTCCTTCTTCTAACAGCCTTTTAGATACTTTCAAGTAAGTCAAAGTGTTACCAATATTTTGATTCCTCCGTTCTTCCAGAGATAGAGTCTCTTTGAGTACTGGGAGAAGAAAGGTTTAGGTCATTCCTTGTTTTATCAGAATTCAATTGTATCCCGTTGCCTTGAGTGCTCTCTCTGTATTATGATCTGGTACAATGAAACCCAAGCTAAGAAGAATGATGTTCATCTTAGCATTTTGAGAACACCTGATGTTCCTTGACCACTGGCAAAATAATTAAGAAAGTGGGCCATGAACTAGGAAGAAGGATACTACCAGTATTTCTGGACTGGTTTCCTCCGGAGTTACTGTCTTGAGTTGATGACCAAACTCCTTCCCCTACAAAATGAGCTGAGCCTGTTCAGGTCCTTTCTTTTTTCTGGTTTCTCTTTCCTACTAGAGCAGCACCAGGTGAATGTAGGGTTCAGTGGCAGGGCATGTGGAGAGGTAGACATGACTAACCTAACAAGACCCTCTCTTGAAGGTAGCAGGAATAGTTGAAGTAATAGAATGAGTGAAGAAAAAGGCATTAAGGAGCTTCTCAGGTGTGTGTCTGCCTCTTCCCAGTTAAACTCTGGATTGAGAAGCTGTGCTAAGACTGAGACTTCACAGTGAAAATGAGTAGTCCCATGGCACCTTAGAGACTAACAAATATATAGGATTATGAGCTTTTGTGAGTAAAACCCACTTCCTCAGATGATGAAGTTGGTTTTACCCACAAAAGCTCATGGTCCTATATATTTGTCAGTCTCTAAGGTGCCACAGAACTACATGCTGTTTTTCAAGTTACGGACCAACACAGCTACCCCTCTGAGACTGTTTACCTTCACACTGAGGGAATCTGACTGAGGCTGCCAGTTTCATCCCAGATGCCAAGCAAAGATCTCAAGGGAAGAAGTTGGCTTGCTCCTCCCCCCAGACTTTTCATAGGTCTATAGTTGTCATTATCATCTACTTTTTGCCACCCTCTCCAGACTTGGTCGACTAGAGTATAATAATATAAACACACACATTATATTTTGCCCCAAACCCGTTTTTTTCTGAAATGATGCCCCTTTTCTCCCACTCAATTTTATCACTACCTCTAGGTAAGCTTCCTTTCTCCCCTCCTTTACAGTAATTATGAGAAGAGTCGTCATGCACAAACAGAAAAATTGTTTATCAATTCAGCAGTGTGAATCAGTCATTCTGTTCCATGAAAAAGAGCACTTTGCTTTTAAAGGAGGTGGAGCTCTGTTACTCAGCTGAGTGGGAGGAGCTAATCTCTGAACAGCTTTGCTGAGGGAGCAGCTGCAGAGGGGCCTGGTTGTAGCTGCTAAGCAAATTATTGGTTGGAGTTGGCAGAGGGCATCCTGGACTTGGGAAAGGAGTGGGCATCCAGGGGTTGTAGGAGATAAGATGCTCTCCCTAGGTTCTGATTGATCCCTGATTGTGTAGGTCATTAAAGCACCAATCCTACAAGAGGCGGAGCACTTTCATCTCCCGCTGAAGTAGTAAGAATTTTCAGATGCAAGGCCTAGAAAATGCTGCAACTGTCCCTATATTTGGGTAACTCCTGGGTTTCCCTTGATTGTGATGAAACCTGTTGGCTACGTCTACACTGGCCCCTTTTCCGAAAGGGGCATGCTAATTTGAGAGGTCGTAATAGGGAAATCCGCGGGGGATTTAAATATCCCCCGCGGCATTTAAATAAATATGTCCGCCGCTTTTTTCCAGACGGGGCCAGTGTAGACACTCTTTTCCTTTGAAGTAGGAATAAGAGATCTCCGGAAAGGGCTTTTTTCCGGAGGATCGGGGCCAGTGTAGACGCTCTTTTCCGGCTTTTCTAAAAGCCGGAAAAAAGCGGCGGACATTTTTATTTAAATGCCGTGGGGGATATTTAAATCCCCCGCGGATTTCCCTATTATGACCTGTCAAATTAGCATGCCCCTTTCGGAAAAGGGGCCAGTGTAGACGTAGCCCCCGTGTGTAAGCCCCCTACCCCCTTGAGGCCTACATCTTATTCCCCCACATTCCATCTTATGTTACAGAATGCTCTGAGGTTTTATTGGGAAGCTTATTCAGCTGTATCATTATGGCTTAGGGATCTGTGCTTCACGGGCGTAATATTCCAGAGTGGAATTCCCATGAATACAGGCTTCACAGAGTTTAAAAAAACCAATCTCCTCAATTCACTGGAATCAGAGATGGGTTTTGTCTGCCTGTAGGGGTTTCAATTTAGCAGAGATATTAATTAGCTGCTGTGCATATGCTCATTTATTAATACAAAGATTAAAGGCAACCTGGCCAACTAGACTACAGGTTACAAAGAGCAGATGCTGATGCTGGGTATGACAGAAATAGATGGGAGTGAATCTGCTACTTGGAGAAACAAACTGAGCACCTGGATTCTTGGATTCAAACCCTCAAATGTTGTAAATCATGCAATTAAAGTTGATTACTTATAAATATGAACTTTCGATCACTGCATAGACTGTTAAAATTGATTTCTTATTACCTATTGTTAAATAAACTGAGACAGAAAAAAGAAACCCTTCTGCCAATGAATTCACACTGCAATGAGGAGAAAGTTATTTAACCCGTCTGCACCTTGATCCTAAGGATGAGAACTCTCAGGAGTTTTTATGGGAATTAATTCATGTCTGAAAAGCACTTTGGGATCCCCAAATGAAAGGAGCTAAATAAATAAAGTATTTTATTGTTTTATTATCTCCCTACAGGCTAGAATGAGGATGCCTTGCTACTTACACAATTAGGTTTCTACAGCTGCAACCTCTTAAGAAGCTAATATATGCTGCATCTTCACATCTAGCTATGGAGAGAGAACCCAGGCCTCCTACCCATCATTTACTTCTCTCCCCACCCTATGCTATCTCTTCCATTAATAGCAGTGATGGCATTAAAGTAACTTTATCTCTTTGGTGCACACATATAAAAACTCAATGGCGGGTAGTATTATGAGGCTTATTGCTGAGTGCGTAATGACTGCATCTTTTTTGGATGAATGAATTCAGTGGGTGACAGGTATGTAATTCATGGCTTTGTAAAAAGCTTTGAGAGGAAGTGTATGAAATGTACTATATAAATGCCAATACACTGCACACTTTACAGACCGTGGGTTGAGTCATAGGCAGGGTAGGTTTGGGAGAGGGGGATCATAAATAGCAGAAGAACAGCAGGTTTCTCAGGATAATGATGACTGGAGATTTATGCAGTGGTTGCTTAAATGTACGCACTCTACCTAGGTACAATATAGCCCTCATTACTGGAGTATCTGAGTGCCTCACAAACCTTAATGAATTTATCCTCACAACACCCCATAAGCCAGAGAAGTATATTTGCTCACTTTTAAAGATGAGGAACTGAGGCACTGAGAGTTTAAGTGATTTCTCTATTGTGTGCCCAGGAAGCATGTATGGAAAAACCCAGAGTTCCTGCGTTATATCCCAGTGCCTTAACCACAAATCTGTCCTTCCCATCTGAATGAATAGAGATATAACATGCTATGACTTCCACCATAGACTAACCAACAAATAGAGGTGGGGATCTGGTTGTGAAATATATAAGTACCCTATTATTAAAGCACAGTTGTTGTGGGTAACCTCTCTCTCTCTTTCTCTCAAGGTTTGGGATTCATCCTGCCTTTTTTCTTTGGACACAAAGGGGTTTAGGAGGTGCAACTCCTTTGACTACAGTGAACTTGCACTCATGTATGTCAGTGGTTAATTTGAACCTCAGAGACACAGGACTGAATGGACTAGCATCAACACATTTGAAAGGATGGATTTGGCCAGTGAGGACTAATATGTCGCAAGGATAATGGGAGGACATGTGCTGAATTGGTGAATGTTCACAAGTGGCCAGCCATACACTTAGGGTATGTCTACACTACCACCCTAGTTTGAACTAGGGTGGTAAAGTAGGCAACCAGAGTTGCAAATGAAGCCTGGGATTTGAATTTCCCGGGCTTCATTTGCATAAAGCCGGGCGCCGCCATTTTTAAATGTCCGCTAGTGCGGACTCCGTGCCGCACGGCTACACGCGGCACGGACTAGGTAGTTCGGAACCCAAGATACATTTCCCCAAAGACCTTTCTGTGATGGGGACAGAAACCTATAAGCTACAGCTATAACCCCATTGGGCCAGAGAGGCCAGGGCAGAAAAGGGACATCTATCTACTATATATTTGATGTAGTTTGTCAGTTTATGTGTCTGTGTATGTCTGTCTCCCAGCTGGGGGACATGCACCCCCCGCTGTGCCCACTGCAGCAGCCATGGACAGGCACTTCTCACCTCACCTCAAACTGCTGTGGTGAGGTGGGTGGGTTCTCCAGTGGTCTTGGGGATAGAACATTGGCCTCTCGCCTCAGGGCAGCCTGTGTACTGACCCTCTCATCCCTGGCCCCACCCCAGAGCAATGATTTAAATGAAGAAAAACAAAACTTATTTGAGTTAAGGACCTGAGCAATGCCTGGTAAATCTTCCAGTACTTCATTATAAGGGCAGGGATTGAGTGGTAACAGATTGCAGCACGGAAGTAACTTTAACGCAATCTTGTGACATCGCCCTGCCTTTTATACACAACTGAGCATGTAAGGAAGATGCCTCCCTAGCTCTGTAGCTGAGGATGGGAAGGAGCAGGATTTATTTAGCGTGTCTGAGAACTGGAGTAGGTTAGACATTCTAACGTTTGAATTAATGGCTATAAACAATGTGCACTCTAGAAACTAATCAAACAAAGAGTCTAAATCACAGCAGGGTGATGGTGAGTGAAGGTTTGGAGCATTTACCTGTGATTGCTCTTGGTCTTTACAATAAAAGGGATAAAGCAACAAGTTGTTCTGCTTGAACCCCCTCATGTTACCTGCAGAATCTCTGCTGCCCAGGTACTGTTAATGGCAGCAGAAGGAGCAATCTACAATACCAATCTGCCCCTCTCCTTACTTTAGTAGGGAGCTCCACACAGTCTGTAATGCATTTATTCTCACCAGACCCCTGTGAGACAGGACAGTGCTATTGTCCCATTTTACAGAGGGGATCAAGGTACAGAGTCACTAGGCCATCCTCACTCTTCTAGCTAGATAGACAGCTAGTCAAGTGTAAATGTCAAGCAGTTTCTCACCAACTCTCCTCATGTGGGAAGAGTAATGCAGAGCCTGAGCTGCAGTGAGAGGCAGAAGGCAGCATGGGCTAATGGCTAGAGTAGGGAGTGAGCATTTGGACATGAGATTTCTTTCCTGCTCTCACTGTGGCCCAGATTCAGCAGTTTGCTTAAGCACTTGCCTGCTTTTATGCATGTGTTTAATGTTAGGCATGTGCTTATGTACTTTGCTTCATCAGTGCCCATGTGACCACAGGCACATCACCTGACCTAACCTATCTGTGCCTCAGTTTCCTCTATCATAAGGTTGGAGTAATGATACTGACCTACATCATTGTGAGGTCATATGAGTTCTCTGATAGGAACTTTACTATGGGCATTGTAAGACTGTTTTCTGTTGTTTATAACTGCCAAATTTTAACTTTTAGGGCTGAAATTTTCCATGTTAAGTATCTGACTTAGTCTTCTTTTTTTTTTTTTTTATTAATGATCCATTGCTCAGGTCCTTCAAGGCAGGGGGTGGAGAGTGTGGGGTTTGCAAGAGTCAAGCCAGGGTATGGAGGATGTGAGGGATCAGGGTAGGAGGCTGGGAGTATAGGGGGTGCAGGACTCAAGGTTTGAGGGTGAGGAGGAGGTCAGGACAGGGGGTGTGGGGTTTGCAGGAGTCAGGGCAGGGGCTAGAGGATGTGGGGGCTCAGGGCAGAAGCCTGGTGGTGTAGGGGTGCAAGAGTTCAGGTTGGGAGAATGAGAAGGGGCTCAGGGCAGGAGGCTAGGGTACAGGATTCAGGGTTGGGGGATATAGGAGTCAAAGCAGGGGGTGGGGACTCTAACTCTCCCCCCCCATCCCATGCTTGCTGCTTCCCTGTGGTCATTCCTGAGTGTGTGTGTGTGTCTCACACACTCATTCACTCACACACACACACACCCTTTCTGTTTGATGGGAAACAATCACATTCCACACACATTCCATTCCACAATCAAACTTCAACCTTGCTTTCAGTTAGGATAAAAGGAAGCTGCATACCAAATTTAGTGGTCATGGCTTTTACCTTAGGAGGAGTTCTTGAACAAACGGACTCACAGGAGGACAGACAAAAAGACATATAGATGCACTAACTGTCTCAAATATGTAGTAGATTAATTACATTAATTTTTATTAGAAAATTTCAGCAAAAACAATTTGCCTACTTCTGGGAATAAGGCTAGGAAATAATATTTTATTTTGTCCACACTAAAACACTATGGCAACCTTTTCTTTGAGAAGCTTTCCCACCCCCAGGCTTTGGAGTAGGATCTTTTAATTTGACAGGGCAGAGGCCTTTGTGTGGGAGATGTACCTTTTGCCACCCCAGTGAAAATTGATAAAACTTTGAAAAATAAGGGGCAGGCTGTAGGAAAGCTACTGCACTATCTGCTTTCTTTGCATTCAGAACAGTTCAGAGTCCAGACCCATGAATGAGCATATTTTTAGGGACAAATAACCAAAATCTATTTTAATTTGAGCATGAATCTTTATTCTGCCCTCATCCTCCCTTTCCCCCGCCCATCCTTCCCTTGTTTTGTAATTTCATTTCCATTTACTCCTTCTCTTCCTCTTTTTCTACTTTTTTTTGTCTTTATCTTTCTTTTCTTTTCCTGCCCTCCCAGCTTTTCATTACTGTCATCTTTTTTCCCAGCCACTGAACCCTTGATGTTGTTCTAATTGATAGACAGGGTTTAAAAGCACATTCGAAGGCGCCTGTCTTTTTAAATAGACTCCTGTCTCATCAAAAGATGTACAGCAACATTCCATTAGAGCACATCATTTGAAAATAGATTGGGCTTTTAGCAACTGCAGTTGCATTTTTATAGTTAGGTTGTTCTGCTAGGTTCTCCTCCTCCCCTTTCTCCCCCATTTTTTTAAAGACATTAAAGAAATATTATGGATTATTTTTGTTTGTTTGGGTTTTTTTCCCCCCTTAAACCTCTCAGGTGTTTATTCATTCAATTCAGTTTTCACAGCTTAGGCATGGATATTTTGAACTGAACAAGATGCAAAATAGAGAAGCACAGAAAACAAAAGGTGATGAACGGGGAAAAAAAGGTTGGCCTTGCTCCCTTTGCTGATTGGCAGCCACACCCTCATGAATTTATTTCAGTTTTTAAATTACGAGTACATCGTGGCTTTGCCACAGCCCTGTGCATAGGGCAGCCCATTGCTGCATCATCCCTGAAGTGGGCCAGGAAGCAAACTGTGACTCCGTGTCCTTTGCCTTCAGGCGGAACAAACTGTGCACCAACCCTATGCTGGTACAATGTACTTCCATAACAGCCTTGACTAAGCAGTTGGAGTCACAACCAAAGATATACCCCTTTTCTGCCCCCTTTTCTGTCCACATGCATAGTGGTGAAGTCAGCTTTGCACCCCCCATTGCCAGTCATGTTTAACGTTGTTGGCCCAGTGGATTAAGGAAAATGCAGGACAATGTAGCACTTTAAAGACTAACAAGATGGTTTATTAGATGATGAGCTTTCGTGGGCCAGACCCACTTCTCAGATCAAATAGTGGAAGGAAGTAGGGTGCTTCTTAACCTATCTCACTCTCCTATGCAGGTGCATAGGACGGCCATGATCTCGTCCTTCTTTATTACATTGATACTCACTTGCTATCCACAGAAAAAGGCAGGCCCAGGTGCTGCAACCACCACAATATAAATGTGGCTCTGTTGATGTTTCCTTTCCTGCAGCTGGATTGGCAGAGATTTCGGGTTAGAAGGGATGTGGCTGGTTTCCAGGAGCAGAGTGGATGGGTGTATTGATCAGGGAGGAGTTTAAGTTCTCAGTTGCTGGGATAGAGTTTTCGGCCAAGAGAATTAGGTGATTTTCTGGCAGCCAGGAGAGCAGTGGCCATTTTGATGAGGCAAGTTTCTGGCAGCAAGGCTGGGGGACCCAAAGGGTGTCTATTTCAGGAGGCATTAATGAAGGAGATTTTTAGCCGGTGCCAGGTGGGGATGTCATTTTAGTTAGGAAGAATGGGAGGGTTTCCAGCTGTTGGGAGCACAGCCTGAGGCTGGGGAAGCTTAGCAATCATCCTGGGTCCTCTTGCCTGTGGCAGCCACAAAGAAGACATGTCGCTTTTCAACTGGATATCTAGATGGAGGACCATGTGGGAGAATCCGTGGGAGACTCCTGGTTGGGGAAAAGTGAAGGAAGTTATTAAAGAATCCCCCCACCCCATCTTCTCCTAGGAAATTCTTAAATTTCCTCTAAAAAAAATCTACATTTTATCCATCTCTAGGTATAAAATACATAGTGAGTGTTTGCATACTGTCATTGTGTATTTGCATTCTAAACTTAATACAAGTTAAAATCTCTATTAGGATAGCAAATCCCTTCCCTTGCAGATGCAACAAATACTGGGCTATATAATGATAATTATTGTACTCCTGAAATTGTGACGCTCATCTAGTACCCATGTCACGACAGGCACTGTTGTTTGTTGAAAGCATCAGTTTTAATGTGCATTTACCTACTGTTATACAAGCTGTATTTTAGCAAGTCACAACCAAGACAACAGGACAGTGATTCTCCCTGCACCAGTAAACCCCTTATTGCTGCTCTAAGTGTCTGAGAACAGCAGATGAGAGATGGATGGATCTGGATCCCGGATTTCCTCAGAATTCAGAGGGGCTCAGAGGTTTTAGTTTGGGACCGGTGATAGATGTGATCAGACACAAAACTGAAATTCAGATCTGAATTAGGAATATTTACAGCAGACTTCTGGCATGCACCAATATTCCCCCACATTTTTCCATCCATGTGTGGAATAAATTGTATGTGCTCTGAGCCATGTGTGAATGTGTACCACTAGCAGAAACAAAACTTGTGTGGGCACTCTGCTAATCAGCTAAGTGGCATTTGAATATCTTCTGAGTGGCCGCAGAAGTGCGCAGCCTACAGGAAGCACTGGTGTGCACCCATCTTTACAAACAGGGCACACAGAACACCTTTTAGGTTCTGGAAATCATTTGAAATGCTCCACCAAGACTCCTGCTCAGCTCCCATAAACCACCCAGTCTCCTCCTGATGAGTGCATTTTACAGAGTGGATGGTCCCCTGGGATAATCCCTTATCTGACCTTCCTCCTTCAATGCCCCCCAAACACATCCAGCATAATAACCCTCCCTCTGACGGGGAGGTGTGGGTCCTCCAAGATCTGTTCCCTGCATCTCAGTGCTTCAGCCAGAGGGGTCAGTAGAGAGTGACACAACATGCTCCTTACATCCTGGGGGCCGAGCACGCTGCCTCTGAAGCTTTCCTAGTCCCCTCTAGTTTACGGTGCTAAAGAATCATTCCTTTTCTATATCTGCCTTTGATCCATAGCTGAACTTAATTGTACCTCCCCCCTCCAACCCACTGTTCACTCTAACTCTGCTGCTATTAAGTCCAAAAGAGGCAGCAGCCAGACAATCCAGCCCTTGCTTGGGAAGAGCTCAATGCTCCTTTCTTGCTATCAATGTTCTGGTTTCTTGAGTAATAGCGATAATCTGTTGCTTTGTTGCATCCTCACAATAAATGACTTCTGAGATTGATTAAAACCCCTCCACTCATCTCTGGCTCTGCATTGATTTTAGCTGCTGCTTCTTGCTTTGTGTACAACACATCATAGAAATCAGAGATGGAAAACACCTATTAGATCCCATCTAGTTCAACTCCCCAGGGGCTAGTAGAGGATTGTTCCCTGCATTGTATTCTCCACTGATCTCTCTGGTCCAGTTTTCAATGGCTTAGGAAATACTAAAGCCAACTCTTCCCTCGAGAGACCTCTCCACAGCCAACTATAGATTTCAGTGTTAAAGAGAGACTGGCTTCCCAAAACTCAGCCTTTTTTCCTTTGCTCTTATCCACTTTAGCACCCACCCTTATTCCAGATTAACTTTCACATGTGGACAAGACGCAGTACCCAGACACATAAATAGGACAGGAGTCAAGAGAATCTCAAAAAAGGGGAATCTTGGCAAGTGCATTGGCCCTGTGTATTACATACTCCCAGGACTTGCTTCTCTGCTCCCTTGCGCCTTGTATCCCTGATCCACAGACAAAGTGTGTGTAAAACACCACTCAAGCAGCATTAGTTACTCGTATGGTGGGAGCATTTTACATTGTTTTTGCACTCATTAGCCCTCTGGGTGTAGTTTGGTGGGAGGGAGAAGCCTCAGACAGGCACAGAATTTGTTCCTCTATCTCCCCACGCAGTCTCATTGGGCTGACTGGAGCCTCCCCCCACCCAACACAGAAATCACATTACGCCTATTCTTACCTTCCCTCTGGTGCAGCTTCTTATTGCTACTTCAGTAATACAAATAGCTACAAAGATGGCCCCAGGAATCCATGTGCGTAAGAGGAATCCCCAGATGGCATAAATCTGGCATAACGGTTCCAAGGTATGAACCTATGCTGGAAAACGATCCCTCAGTCTCACAGGCCTTGGAAGGGAGGCCAATCCACATGTACAGACAACTCCCTAACCTGAGCAAATTCTCATATCACACCTCAAACCCAGGAACCTTCCCCTGCGAAAAACTCCGGTGCCAACTCTGTCTGCACATCTACACAAGTGGCATCATCTCGGGACCTAACCACATAAACCACCACATCAGAGGCTCATACAACTGCACATGCTCTAATGTGATGTGGGCCAGCAATGCACCTCTGCCATGTATATTGGACAAACGGACACAAATCAAAGGATATGTCTACGCTACAGAGTTAATTCGAAATAACAGATGTTATTTCGAATTAACTGTAATAGCTGTCTACACATACAAACTGCTATTTTGAAATAAATTCAAAATAGTGGAGCCCTTATTTCGAATTTGGTAAACCTCATTCTACGAGGAATAACACCTAATTCGAAATAGCTAATTCGAAATAAGTGCTGTGTAGACACTTATTTCGAATTAGGGGGCTTCCAGCCCTTCCCAGTTCCCCCTTGTGGCCACTGTGGACCAAACCAGGAAAACTTGTCTGCTCCCCCCTTAGCCCTGAAGCCCTTAAAAGGGGCAGACTCTGACCACAGTGCCTGTGTCAGTTGCCAGCCTGCCAGCACACAGCCAGCAGACTGTGCACCTGGCACACCATAAGCCAACCACCCACTGCCACCCAGCCCTCCACCACTCTCCAGGACCAGGCTGGCGGCTCCCAGGAGCCTGCCAGGGGCCGCAAAAGGCAGGCGCCTTCCTGGTCAAGTGCAGAGATCATGGACCTGATTGAGGTTTGGGGGAGGCCTCCAATGCCCATGATCTCCACACTAAGTGCAGGAATGCGGCTGTCTACAGGAGGATGGCTGCCAGCCTGGCCACCAGAGGCCACATGCGCAGCCAGGAGCAGGTGCGCAGCAAAATCAAGGAGCTGTGGCAGGCCTATGCCAGGGGCTCCAAACCAGGGGCTGACCTGGAGGCCTGCCCCTACTATGAGGTCCTGGACCGCATCCTGGGGGGGTCAGACGGTCCGTGCCCCTCTGGTCATCATTGACCCCGGGGCAGAGGGTCCTGCCCCTGACACAGGGGAAGAGGAGGAGGAAGACGACGGCAGCGAGGAGCCTGCAGGGAGCCTGCCATGCACCCAGGAACCCCGAGCCATCCCAGAGAGCCCATCAGCAGCCTCATCCAAGGCCTGGGGAGGCCTCCACATGTGACAGACATCACAGTCCCCTTATGCGGGGCGGGAGCGGGGGGAGGGGAGCCCAGGGACCTTACCCCGGGGAGAGACACTGCACACTGCCTTCCCTCCAGATGCCCCCTCTACACAGAGGCAGGACAAATTTCCCCACCCACCCACCCACCCACCACACTATAGGCAGCATAGGGGCTGGGGTGCAGTCCTGGGCCAGCTCACACTCCCAGGGATAGGAGGACGTGATGGTGCAGAGACCTGCCGTCCTCGCCTTACAGAAGGGGGCTGGGTTTCACCCACTGTGTCCCCAAGGAGTATTGACCACTTCTCTTATTTCACCACAGCCGCAGCACTTGCGAGTGCAGGACGCACCACCCCGCCTGGACCATCCACCCGAACCCAGGCCAGCAGGTGCACCCACAACCTGGAGGAGTTCCAGAGGCAGTAGCTGCAGTTGCAGGGAAGGCAGGTCCACAGCCAGGAGAAGTGGATGCAAGAGGACCTGCAGGGAGCTCCAGGAGCAGGGCCGTGCCCCCCACGAACACCTGCTGGCCCTGGCGGACCGATTGCTGCCTCCTGCTGCTCCAACCCCTGTCGCCACCCCACCTAACGCTCCTCCTCCCACCCCTGCTTCACCTCCCACTTCTTCCACACCCCTCATGCCTCCTGCCCCACCCTCTACACCCACTGCCCCTCCAATGCCCCCGCACCCACAGTGCTGCGAGACGGGAGAGCGAGCAAGACCACCAACCTTGAGTTTCCCTTCCCCCTTCCTCCCCTTGCCTCCCCCTTCTAGCTCTCTCCTCCCAGGTTTCCCCCTCCCCTCTCCCATCCTCATTTCTCCATCCCCCCACCCCAGGTATGTAAAATAAAGACATTTTTTGTGGCAACACAGGTGTTTTTATTGTAGATCAGGAAGGAGGGTTAGTGAGGGGAAAGGTAAAGGAGGTGGGGGAGGATTGTAAGGTCCCAGACCGCAGTGGGGCACGCCAGGGAGACCTCAGTCCTCATCCGCCTGGAAGCTCTCCCACAGGGCTTCCCGGATGTGGACAGCCCCCCGAAGGGCCTCCCAGCTGGCAGCCATGTGGGGTTGTGCGTACTGGCCAGCCAGGCTGGCAGGAAAGCCTCCCCCTTCCTCTTGCACAAATTGTGGCGCACACAGCACGCTGTCACCACGTGCGGAATATTGTGCTGGGAGAGGTCGAGGCGGGTGAGGAGGCACCTAAACCGTGCTTTCAGTCGACCGAAGGCCCCCTCGACCACGATGTGGGCCCTGCTAATCCTGCCATTGTAGGCCTGCCGGGAGAGGCTGAGGTGTCCCGTGTACGGCTTCATGAGTCAGGGCTGTAGGGGGTAGGCCACGTCCCCCACCAGGCACACTGGCATGTCCACATCCCTGACCCTGATGTGGCAGTCAGGGAAGAAAGTCCCGGCATGCAGCCTCTGGCACATGGAGGAGTTGCGGTACACCCGCGCATCGTGTGCCTTGCCGGACAACCCACATTGATGTCCGTGAACTGGCCCCAGTGGTCAGACACGGCCTGCAGGATCACGGAGAAGTACCCATTCCTGTTGAAGAAGGCCTGGTGGTCCGGGGCATGGATGGGGATGTGCATCCTGTCGATTGCCCCCCCGCAGTTGGGGAAGCCTAGGGTGCCGAACCCCTGGATGACTGCGTCCAGGTCGGTGAGGTGGACAACTCTGCGGAGCAGCACCCTGTTAATGTCCTTCACCACTTGCAGAGAGACACACAAAACCAAGGGTCACTGGGGTGCCTGTTTGGCTGGGAGTATTCTTTCCCCGCCACTGCCCCTTGCCCCACTCCCAGGAGCAACCCCTGCTGCAATCCTGGCCACCGCAGGCGGTCTGTAGCGGGACGGACCGACCCCTCTCAGGGAAGGCACTTACACCACCTCCCCCCCCGTTTTCCCTGGAGCAGCCCATGTCCTCCTTGCAGCCCTCTGTCCTGGCCCGGTGGCCAGTGAGTGCCGTAGCTGTATGAGCACCTCTCCGACGGTGGAACTCCCCATGCCGAAATGGTTCCCTACAAATCGGTAGCTATCCAGCGTGGAGAGCTTCCAGAGGGCGATGGCCACCCACTTGTGGAGGGGAATGGCGGGCCTCATGCATGTGTCCCATTGCTGCAGAGCAGGGGCGAGCCACTTGCAGAGCTCCAGGAAGGTGTCCTTTTTCATCCTGAAGTTCTGGGTCCACTGTTGGTCTCCTCAGCGCTGCAGGTGTCCTGTACATCAACCGGAAGGGATATTTCTCGGTCATCATGCAGGCCGTGTCTAACCACCAGGGCCGCTTCCTGGACATTAACGTGGGCTGGTCCGGCAAAGCACATGATGCATGGGTGTACCGCAACTCCTCCGTGTGCCAGAGGCTGCACTCTGGGACTTTCTTCGCCAACCACCACATCAGGGTTGGGGATGTGGACATGCCTATATGCCTGGTGGGGGATGCGGCCTGCCAACTACAGCCCTGGCTCATGAAGCCCTACCCGGGACACCTCAACCCCTCCCGGGAGGCCTTTAATGCCAGGCCCAGCAGAGCCCGCATCATGGTGGAGGGGGCGTTTTGTTGGCTGAAGGCCCATTTTAGATGCCTCCTCACCCGCCTGGACCTCTCTGAGAGGAATATTCCACACATGGTAGCAGCGTGCTGTGTGCTACACAATATGTGCGAAAGGAAGGGGAGGCTTTCTTGCCAGGCTAGATGGCAGAGGCCGACCACTTGGCTGGCCCTGTACACACAGCCCCGCATGGCTGCCAGCTGGGAGGCCAATCAGGTGTCTGTCAGTATCTGGGAGGCCCTGCGGGAGAGCTTCCAGACGGAGGAGGAGTGAAGTCTCCCTGGCGTGCCCCACTGAGGCCTTGTGCCTTATTCCACCCTCACGTCCTTTCACTTTCCTCTCCCTAACCCCCCTTCCTGATGTAAAATAAAAACACGTGTGATACCAAAAACAAACTCTCTTTACTGAACATAACTGGGGCGGAGGGGGGCGGGGGAATGAGGGTGGGAGAGGGGAGGCAAGAGCGTGAGAGAAGGGAGGGGTAAACCTGGGAGGAGGGAGCTGGAAGGGGAAGACAAGGGGAAGAAGGGGGAGGAGAAGCTCAGGGTTGGGGGTCTTGCTGTTCCACCTGTCTCCCAGCACTGTGGGTGTGGGGGCCTCGGTGTCCCGGGGGGGGGAGCAGGTATGGAGGGTAGAGTGGGTGGGGGGGAGGAGAAAGAGGAGGGAGTGGAAGCAGGAGTAGGAGGAGGAGTAATAGCTGGGGTGGCAGCAGGGCCTGGAGTGGCAGGAGGCACCAATCGCTGCACCAGGGTCTGCAGGTGGTCACAGATGGCATGGCCCTGGGCAAGCAAGTCCTGCCAGCTCTCCCATTGCAGCTACAGGTCTTCATGCACCCAGTGCTCCAGGATGTGGATCTGCCTTCGCAGAATCCCCAGGTGCTGCCGCTGGTACTCTTCCTGGTTCTGGGTCACCCTGCTGGCCCAGGTGTGGGAGGATGTCCTGGGGGTGGTGGTGCGCCCTGCACTCGCAGCTCCTGTGGCTGTGGAGAAACAAGAGAAGTGGTCAGTTCTCCCTGGGGACACAGTGGATGAAGCCTAGCCCACCTGTGCAAGGCGATAACAGCAGGTCTCCGCACCATCAGAGCCGATGTGCTTGCACATAGGCCACATTTGGCATGTCCTGCTATCCCCGGGAGTGTGAGCTGGCCTGGAACTGCACCCATGCCCCTGTATATAGTGTGTGTGGGGGGGGGGGAGGGAAAAAATGTGCCCTGCCTCTGCATAGAAGGGGCTTGTGAAGGGAAGGCATCGTACAGTGTCCCTCCCCCGGGGTCAGGAGCATGTCATGTGCCTTCATACATACACGCATGTGGGTAACAGGTCAGAGCCCATGTGTGGCAGCCAGCCAGGGCCACATGTCCAGGGTGGCACAGCAGATGCACAGGTTGCTGCGTGCTCTGTGGTCAGCAAAGCCCACACATGCGGTCCCTGGTCTCCCTCTCCCCATCCCGGGGACAGTGATGGCACTCACATGTCGAGGCCTCCCCGGCCTCAGATGACACCGGTGACATGGCTGCTGTGATGCCTCTGGGGTCCTGGGTGAGTGCCACGCTCCCTCCAGGCTCCTGTGACTCCTGGCCATCATCTTCCTCCTCCTCCTCCTCCTCCTCCTCCATGCCCTGGTCAGGACCCTCTGCTCCAGAGTCGATGACCAGCTGGGGGGCACAGACTGTCTGACCCCCCAGGATGCGGTCTAGGGCATCATAATGGGGCGGGGTCTGGGTCAGCCCCTCTTTGGGAGTTGCCCCCTGTGGCCCTGGCATAGGCCTGCCACAGCTCCTTTATCTTTATGCGCACCTACTCCTGGGTGTGCACATGGCCTTTGGTGACCAGGCTGTCAGCCATCCGCCTATAGACGGCTTCATTCCTGCATCTAGTGCAGAGATCATGGACATTGTAGGCCTCCCCCCAAACCTCAATCAGGTCCATGATCTCCGCACTGGACCAGAAATGTGCCCGCCTTTTGTGGCCCCTGGGAGCTGGCAGACTGGTCCTGGGGAGCGGTGGAGGTCTGGGTGCCAGTGGCTTGCTGGGTCATGCTGGGCCTGGGGCAGCGACTGCTGGCTTTGTGCTGGCAGGCTTGCAGCTGGCACAGGCACTGTGGCCAGAGTCTACCCCTTTAAGAGCTCCAGAGCTGGGGGCGAGCAGAAGACTTTTCCTGGTTTGGTCCAGAGTGGCCACCAGGGCATCCTGGGAAGGGCTGGAGGTCCCCTATTTAGAAATAAGCGTCTACACAGTGCTTATTTTGATTTAGCTATTTTGAATTTGGCCTTATTCCTCGTGGAATGAGGATTACGAAATTCAAAATAAGTGCTCCGCTATTTCAAATTAATTTCGAAATAGCAGTTTCGCTGTGTAGATGCTGGTAAAGTTATTTCAAAATAACGGCTGTTATTTCGAAATAACTTTGCTATGTAGACATACCCTAAGGTGCTACAAGACTACTCGTTTTTTAGACTCTATGGTAGCCTCTCTTGTGACTAGTAGAGTAGGGGACATGAGCCTGCAGTCACCCATGGAGAACAGGAATAACTCATAGCACCCCTGAGGGTCTTTAACTTGCCGCAAAGGAATGGATCAGAGAGAGGGAGAAAGCGCAATGGTGGCATAGAATCACCTTTTTACCACTTTGTCCCAGGCTGTGCCAAGGCCACTCTGGCATAGCCCAGGATCCAATCCATTTTGAACAGACATAAACAACTACACAAGGTGCAAAGCAGTGGAGAATCGGACCCCTAGTTTCTGTCTCTTGTTCAAGGAGTAAAGAGGTTTGTGGGATATGCACATATTGTAGGACCTGTCCGTTTTCTAGCAGACTGCAAAATAAAAGCTTGTCACTGGCTCTGCATTGATTTCAAATGCTGCTCCTTGCTTTGTGTACACATACCCACTATACTCATCGAGGACTGGGAAAAAGTGGGGCAGGGAGCTCATATGGTGGAGCAAGACAGAAGACATGTATGAAGGGGAAAGAAGGCTTAGTTGAGCTATCAGGATTTGCATGGAGTGCCATCTACTGCATGGGTAGGGTCTGTGGCTGGACAGGACACAGATGAGACCCATCACAAGGCTTTTTATTCCTCATCTCTTTTTGGGTACGTCTACACTACAGTGCTAATTCGAACTAACTTAGTTCGAATTAGTTAATTCGAACTAAGCTAATTCGAACTAACGCGACTAGAACTAAAAACTAGTTCGAATTAGCGTTTTGCTAATTTGAACTAGCAAGTCCACATTGAGTGGACCCTGAACAGGGCTTAAGGATGGCCGGAAGCAGTGCCAGCAGGGCATCAGAGGAGGACTTAGAGCGTGGAGATGCTGTCTCAGGCTAGCCGAGGGCTGTGCTTAAAGGGTCCCGACCCCCACCCCAGACAGACAGTTCTAAGGGGTGCCCCGCTTGCAAAGCAGTCCTGGCTTGGATTGCCCGGAGTACCCACACTGGGCACATCACACCACTCGGCCATCAGCCCGGCTGCACTTGCTGCAGGCTGCCATCTGGGGAGAGGGGGCAATCGGGGGGCTGCAGGAGAGCTTCCACCCCCAGAAGCCCGCAGAGCCAGCCCAGTCCTCCCCATCGGAGGCTCGTACCCCATTCCTCCCTCACCTCCTTCCACTTACCCTTCCCTAGCCCCCATTCTTATTGATGTACAAAATAAAGATAACGTTTCTTCCAACATTGACTCTGTCTTTATTGAACAAAACTGGGGGAGACTGGGAAAAGGAGGTGGGAGAGGGGAAGAGAAAGGCTGGGAGAGGGGAGGGCAACTAACATGATCAGGGGTTGGGAACAGGTCCCAGATGAAGAGAGGCTACAGAGACTGGGACTGTTCAGCTTAGAAAAGAGGAGATGGAGCGGGGACAGGATAGAGGTCTCTAAAAGCAGGGGTTGGGTGGAGAGGGTGCATACAGAAAAGTTCTTCATGAGTTCCCATAAAGAAGGACTAGAGGACACCAAAGGAAAGGAATGGGTAGCAGGCTTCAAACTAGTAAGAGAAAGTTGTTCTTCTTCACAAAGCAAAGAGTTAACCTGCGGAACTCCTTGCTGCAGGAGGCTGTGAAGGCTAGAACTAGAACAGAGTTGAAAGGGAAGTGAGATCAAGTCATGAAGGTTGGGTCCATGGAGTAGTCTTAGCCAGGGGGTAGGAGTGGTGTCCCTGCCCAAAGTTTGTGGAAGGCTGGAGAGGGATGGCACGAGACAAATGGCTTGGTCACTGTCTTCGGTCCATCCCCTCCAGGGTCCCTAGGGTTGGCCGCTGTCGGCAGACAGGCTACTGGGCTAGATGGACCTTTGGTCTGACCCAGGACAGCCATTTTAAGCTCAGGGCTCAGGGTCGGGGGTCTCAGTGGACCCCCTTGATTTTCATGCACACCTGCTCCTGGGTGGCCAGGCTGGCAGCTCTCCTGCCCTATACGGCCACTTTCCTGTGCCTAGTGCGGAGATCGTGGACAAGGTCCACGATGTCCGCACTAGCCCAGGAAGGTGCCCGCCTCTTGCGGTCCAGGGCAAGGTCCCGGGAGCCGCCAGCCTGGTCCCGGGAAAAGGGGGTGGGCTGGGGGACATCGGGTGGGTGGCTCTGTGCCGTGCCAGGTGCAGGGTCTGCTGGCTGGGTGCTGGCACGCTTGCACCTGGCACGGGCACCGTAGCCAGCCCGTGCCCCTTTAAGGGGTCCGGGGCCGGGAGAGGGGCATAGAGTTTCCCTGGTGTTGGCCAGAGTGGCCACCAGGGAAACCTGGGGAGGGCTAACCTCCCACTAGTTCGAATTAAGGGGCTACACACCCCTTAATTTGAACTAGTAAGTTCGAACTAGGCTTAATCCTCGTAAAATGAGGTTTTCCTAGTTCGAACTAAGTGCTCCGCTAGTTCGATTCAAATTCGAACTAGCGGAGCGCTAGTGTAGCGGCTATGAATGTTAGTTCGAACTAACGTCCGTTAGTTCGAACTAACATTGTAGTGTAGATGTACCCTTTTAGACTAACTCTCAGATCTTCATGCTTGCTCTGCTTGTCCCCTTTCCTGAGCTGATCCATTAAAATCAGCTCCTCTGTGTGCAGACATAGGAGGGGAAAGGAAAAAAAAGAGTTTGTGTTTCCAGCATGTTAATCCTTCCTGCCATGTGTGTGATTTACCATCCCTCTACACCCACCAACCCCACAGTTACAACAGCCCCTTCCCCTGGAATCAGCCCACCGTAAACTGCTCAACAATTCCTTTAAGTGGCAACCACAGATTAGCACTGGCTGGCTGAAAAGCAGCAAATTCTTATTATTTTAATTAATTAATGTATGAAATTCTTTGCTTTTATAGAGACATCTGCTCAGCTGACTCCAGCCATTTTACTAGTCTGTTCACAGGTGCCTCAGGGAGGGCTCACTCAGCACTCAGGGAGCTTATTTAAATACTTTCTCCCTCCAGTTGCATATATCCTGTGAGGCTATCCACTCACGCATAGAAGACTCAGGGGAAACACACATATCTTGAGACTAATTCTGCTTTCAATTACACCTCTACAATTGCATCGGCTGCATTGACTTCAGTAGAATTACTCTTGATTTACACCACTAACAGTGTGAGAGCAGACACATGCCCTGTGGGAGTGTGTGTGCATGCAAAGCCTGATGTGTAGATTGATTCCAGTGAATCAGGAAAGGTTGTTTTAAGCTGGTTTGGGGTTCCCCTGCCCTCAATCGTGCATAGATGGATAGATATGGCTTTGTGATTAAACTCAACTGGAAGTTAGGAGACCTGGGGTCTAGCTCTGACTTTTCCAGGTGCTTTTTGGGTGACCTTAAACAAGTCTCTCATCATACCAGGATAGTAGTAGTAGGTTGTAATCTGCTATCTGTAGACACTCTAGAGGGAGGTGAGACACATACTTTACCAGTGTATTTCATTGATATTTGCTGACAGCAGTAGAATGATGAGACTGAGGAACCTCGAGTGTTCTCTAGTGGGCACAAACCTTTCTGCCTGTTCCTCTCAAATCTGATCCCTTTGGCCCCAGCCTATCCCTTTCCCATTTCTTCCCCACTCTCCACTGCTTGATCAGTCTCCGCCTCCTTGCCAACCCCAGTCTCAGGCTCCGCCTCTCATGTTTCTCATCCAGTCTCCAGTCCTAGGCTCTTTGCCCACTCAACCCTCATCTCCTTCTCTGGACTCTCTGCCCAAGTACCAGCCGCCCCTACACTCCAAGTCTCAGTATCCTTGTCCTGTCTAGTCCAGTTCCCTCCCCTTGTCCCAACACATTGTCCCCAGTCTTTTTGCTCTGCCAGTCCTAGTTCTCCCTTCCTGATTCTTCGGCCAGTCTGTCTCCTGCCTCTCTTGGTTCCGAGTCCTAGTTTCAAGTGGTCTCTTGTTCCACTCTGCTCCTTTCCCATCCTCAAGTTTGGCTATTGTCACCTCTGCATTTGAATCAGACAGATGCCTCCTCTACACTGCCTGAGCACCTGCGGGGGTGGGTTGTGGGAGGGTCAGTGAGAGCACAGAAGAGAAAGGCTCCCTGATTTCACTTCCAATTCATGGCAGCTCCCCCGGCCCAGAGAAGCCAGTAGCAGGAATTACAATGGAGGAGACCAGCTTCACTCTCTAGGGATTGGCACATGCCAGTTTAACCAGAACTCAGCGGTGAGAGGATGGAGCATGCTCAGAGAGTATGGAATCTTCCAAGATTTTAGCAGCTAAACTCTAAGAACTTTTTGCTGAGTATTTGAGTATGCCGATGTTTGAAAGGCTTAAAACTGTGCCAAATTTGGGTATATTTTCACAGGAATAGCAAAAGGCACATCAATGACACAAAGGTCACCTCCATGCCAAATTTCAAGTACCTTCTCCAAAGCTTCTCAAATAAAAGGATTTTTAAAAGGCAAAACAACATATTTTGCCTAGGTTCAGCTTAGAAATAGCTGAACTCTTTTAGCTGTGACTTTCCAAAAAAATCAGCTAGAGGCAGCACCCATCATGTTAAGTTTCATCCCAAGTGCTTGAAATTTGACAAAGTTAAAAGCCCCTGAAAAATTTTGGAAGGGTTCAGCAACTTTTACAAGGGTAGAGTTACTAACCCTTCTTGTAAAAAGCATAGTGGCTAGAGTGGATAAAAGATATATTGGATCACCAGGTCTGTCCCCTGCAATGCTGAGATGCAGCCCCACGGAGAGGAGATGACTGCCCTTAGCAAGGACTACCGGTAATTTTATGACATTCATAAGATTACAGTTTAGCTATGAACACACATTGAAGATTTACCCTTTGCATTGAATGTCTGTCCTGACAGTAACGCATTTACTATCCATTTAAACCAATGGGAAAGCCAATGCTGCTATTTTTAGGTACTTGAAGTAGTATGAAAAATAATAATATAGTGAGTCTGGAAGGAGTATTTTCCCTTACGTTCATATGACTCTAAAGCACCTTCATCTTAAGAAATGAAATTTGACAAGTGATTAGTCCATAATGTGGTGCAATCTCCTCAGGTATCGGAAAGAAAAATTGAAACTGGACAAGACATTTAACTTTGAAATGTCTGTTTCGCATGGGATGGAAAGGAATTTTGGTGTCCTGTCATCAGGTGCTATGTAAAGCACAGGGAAGGATTATCTCAGCCCCTAGGTAAGTATTGAAAAGATCACATTCTGGAGTGGTTACAATGAGAAATGAGCTGAACCAGGAAGATCAAATCCTGAAGCTGATCTGCATCTCATGGGTTGTGGGTTCAGATATGCAGTCCATGATTGTTCCATTATTAAAAGGAGTGGGAACCATAAAGTTTGAATCTGAACTTCTCTGGCTGATCTCTAGCTTCAGATTTAAAAAAGCAAATCCATCTAAAGGGTGTGTGCTGCTCTATCACTGTTACAATCTTGCTTTCTGTGCACTTCCCCCTTCCATTTTAGGGGGGTAGGAACATTACACACACACACACACACAATGCTCTCTCTCTCTCTCTCTCTGTTATACACACCTGCCCCCTACACACATGGAGACTTTTCTTGAGCCTATTTTTTGGTTTATTGTTTCTCTTGATCCACAATAAAAATCATTGAGATAAACAATTGCTCTTTGTCTGGGGAGAAACACAAAATCCAAATATTGCATAGGATCCATTTTGTGGTCGAGTTGAAGAAGACTAGGTCAGACATGCAGATGTTGGTCTCATAAAAGATATTACCTCATGCACCTTGTCTCTCTGAGGGTATGTCTACACAACCCCCCTAGTTCGAACTAGGAGGGTAATGTAGGCATACCACACTTGCAAATGAAGCCCGGGATTTGAATTTCCCGGGCTTCATTTGCATAAGCGGGGAGCCGCCATTTTTAAAACCCCGCTGGTTCAAACCCCGTGCAGCGCGGCTACACGGGGCTCGAACTAGGTAGTTCGAACTAGGATTCCTATGCCGAACTACCGATACACCTCGTAGAACCGGTACACCTCGTGTACCGGTAGTTCGGCATAGGAATCCTAGTTCGAACTACCTAGTTCGAGCCCCGTGTAGCCGCGCTGCACGGGGTTCGAACCAGCGGGGTTTTAAAAATGGCGGCGCCCCGCTTATGCAAGTGAAGCCCGGGAAATTCAAATCCCGGGCTTCATTTGCAAGTGCGGTATGCCTACATTACCCTCCTAGTTCGAACTAGGGAGGTAGTGTAGACATACCCAGAGAGAGAGCATTTTGCTTTCGGTATAAGCTATTAATTTATTGATCTATTTGGGTATTTGTGGTTTGTGAGCTCTCCCAAGTGCCACTTCTGAATCTTGAACTCCTCTCCATGGCGCATGTGACACAAATCAGGAATAAAAGAAAACAGGCTTTGTTTTCCACTGAGACAAATTCCTTCTCCTATCTATTCTCCAACATTCCTCAGCTGGAATCCTCCCCCCTTTTATGACATGGCTTTTGCTATAAGAGCACACAGGAAGCCATGCTGTAGGGCAAGGAAGGGTGTCTGAGCTGTGGACTAATAGCTGTCATATCCCAGAAAGACTCCGAGGAGGGACCGAGCAACTGCCCCAATCAGTCACCTATAATAGGATGAGACATTCTGAGTCTTATTACCACTGGGCTTGACAATCTGAGCAGGTGTTCACTTTGCATACTGTACATTCACGGGCAGCACTGTTCACTTGAATAGCAGCACTGTTGCAGAAAGGCTTTGAATTGCTTCAGGGAAGAGAAAAGACATTCATGCTGGGTATTAACCAACCACAGGTACAAAATATTAGCTCTTAGCAAACCTTGTACTGTAGAATGAAGGAGAGAGGCTCCAATTTCATCCAGGAGCTAACATTTTTCACCTGCAGGTCACAAGGTACCTACTCAAATGCTCATCCACCTAAGAATAATGATAGAAATATAGCCGTGTTAGTCTGGTGTAGCTGAAACAAAATACAGGACTATGTAGCACTTTAAAGACTAACAAGATGGTTTATTAGATGATGAGCTTTCGTGGGCCAGACCCACTTCCTCAGATTAAATAGTGGAAGAAAATAGTCACTATTTTCTTCCACTATTTGATCTGAGGAAGTGGGTCTGGCCCACGAAAGCTCATCATCTAATAAACCATCCACTAAGGAGAGGAAAGTTAAAAATGGGGCTTTCTGAGGTAACTGAATGAGTATTGTATCTTGAGTAGATTAATGCTTATGTTAAACAGATGGGAAGTAAAAGGATAATCTTTCTTGGTCTCTTTAACTTTTATTGGCTCCCAAGTCCTTTCTCTACCATTAGAAATCCCCTTTCAAGACAGCAAAGGGAGAGATTTCTGCCCTAAAATATCCCAGTGAAGTGATTGAAATCTATCTTTGTGTACTCAATGACCGTAAGTTGCAATGGCTAATTCACTGGCTTAATAGGACTTTTTTTTTTTTTTGGCCTATTTTTCCTCTAGCAAAACAGACAGATGGTATTGAGTATTTTGCTATGCCTAGAAATTCTTGGCTGGATTCCCCACATGAGTAATAATGTAGCATCACTCATTTGCCACTCCAGTGCTAGATTAGAAGGGAAAAATCACAGGGAGGTACCAAGGAAAACACACTCCAGAGAACTACAAGATGGGGGGGAAATGTTAATAGCAGGAGCAGGTAGGTAGGGTCTTTCCTCAGGCATCCCCAGCTGGTTTCACTGTAGTATTCTGTGTGAGTGTTGAAATAACAATACATAAATCTCATGTGCAGGAATTTTTTTTCCTTTTTAAAAATGCCATTTAAAAAAAGATGAGAGTGCAAAGCAGCTTAGAGCTGACATTTCAAAGAGCAGGTAGGGGGTAAAAATAATGCCAGGTAAACAGTATAATTTCTGCCTTCCCCCTACCTCTAGCCCACATTAGGGATAGATAACAGCAGCAAGAGAAAGCAATGTCTACGATGGAATTCAGCTCTTTAAAAAAGAGAGAGAAAGAACGAGCAACTGCCTGTGCTTCTGAGGCGTCTCTGTCTGCTTTGAACCTTATCAACAGGGACCGTACATTGTGGTGTTCTCTCCCTTTCTCTTTCTCCCTCTCGTCTCCTAACTTTTGAAGCAAAACACTTACGTGCAGGGAATGTTGGAGCATCTGACAGCCGGGAAGATAGTGGAGCCAGCCAAAGAGTAGAGAGGAGGGGGCTAGTTGCTTTTCTTTAATCAAAAAAAAAAAAAGTGGAAGAAGAAAATAGTGTTGGGATTTTTTTCCTTTCCTAACAAGCCTCAAGAGCATGGCCTGTGTTGAGTCAAGTGGATAGTTAGAGGAGAAGGGCTGTCAATAGGATCTTGCTACTGCTCTTCTTTTTTTAAGAGAGAGAGAGCAAGCAAGCAAGTAAAAGAGGAGAAGGGCTGTTATGTTAGTTACTCCCTTGTCACAAAATCCTTTGCTTGCACACTCCTTGCCTGAACACTAAATTTTTTTTATGGAGTGTGTCTCATGTACCTATGTTTTCATAAGAGGGTTGGTTACCTGTGTGGCATTGCTGATGAAGCTGGATAGTATGTGACTTTCTTGCTACCCTTGTGCCCAGTTTTACATATAATGCCTAGTCAATCTCTGGGGTACCATTGGGTACCTCACTTAGTAGGGGTTAGGAGTTGTCCATGCATGCAGAAACCAGAAATTCCAGAAAAGTGGTAGGCGCTCATTGGATGCCAAATACTTTGTAAAACCAGGTGTCTAACAGGGAGCACTCTTGAAAATCTGTTCCCCAATTCCTAAGAACAGGAAAGGATACCATGCATTTAATTTCATGCACTGCTTTTTACAAGGGCATTAGCAAGGGTTGTGTGAATTAGAGATGAACCCAACTGAATAGCTAAGATTTGAATGTGCCTGAATGCTGAGGAATTTTGGAACCAAAGCAGAACTCGGCAAATGGTCCCCATCTGTATCATGGGTAAACCCAAAATGTGACCTAAATATCTTTAAATTTGCAGGAACACGGATTTGAACGCAATGGGGCAAGATCCTCTATCCTGTGTATAGGTCTCTGGCAATCCCATTTCACTTCCCCACACTCTTGTCTAGTTCCCAGCCCCATTGCTGTAATAATTACAGATCGGTAAGTCTAACGTCAGTTCCAGGCAAATTAGTTGAAACTATAGTAAAGAATAAAATTGTCAGACACATGGATGAATATAAATTGTTGGGGGGAAGTCAACATGGTTTCTGTAAAGGGAAATCATGCCTTACTAATCTACTACAGTTCTTTGAGGGGGTCAAAATATGTGGTAAGGGGAGATCCAGTCGATATAGTATACTTAGATTTCCAGAAAGCCTTTGACAAGGTCCCTCACCAAAGGCTCTTAAGTAAAGTAAGTTGTCATGGGATAAGAGGGAAGCTCCTTTTGTGGACTGATAACTGTTTAAAAGACAGGAAACAGAGGGTAGGAATAAATGGTAAGTTTTCAGAGTGGAGAGCGGTAACTAGTGGGGTCCTCCAAAGGTCTGTCCTGAGACCCATACTATTCAACTTATTTATAAATGATCTAGAGAAAGGGGTAAACAGGGAGGTGGTAAAATTTAAGACCAAAGCAGACTGCGAAGAGCTTCAAAAAGATCTCACCAAACTAAGTGATTGGGCAACAAAATGGCAAATGAAATTTAATGTTGGTGAATATAAAGTAATGCACATTGGAAAAAATAATCCCAACTATACATACAATATGATGGGGACGAATTTAGCTACAACTACTCAAGAGAGAGATCTTGGAGTCATTGTGAATAGTTCTCTGAAAACATCCATTCAATGTGCAGTGGCAGTCAAAAAAGCAAATAGAATGTTAGGAGTAATTAAAAAAGGGATAGAGAATAAGACAGAAAATATCTTATTGCCTCTATAAAAAACCATGGCACGCCCACACCTTGAGTACTGCCTACAGATGTGGTCGCCTCATCTCAAAAAAGATATATTGGCATTGGAAAAGGTTCCGAAAAGAGCAACAAAAATGATTAGAGGTTTGGAACTGGTCCCATATGAAGAGAGATTAAAAAGACTTGGACTTTTCAGCTAAGAAAAGAGGAGACTAAGGGGGGATATGATAGAGGTCTATAAAATCATGACTGATATGGAAAGCGTGAATAAGGAAAAGTAATTTACTTATTCCCACAATATAAGAACTAGGGATCACCAAATGAAAATAATAGGCATCAGGTTTAAAACAAAAAAGGAAGTTTTTCTTCACAGTGCACAGTCAACCTGTGGAACTCCTTGCCAGAGGATGTGGTGAAGGCTAGAACTTTAACAGGGTTCAAAAAAAGAGCTATATAGATTCATGGAGGTTAGGTCCATCAATGACTATTGGCCAGGGTGAGTAGGAATGGTATCCCTTGCCTCTGTTTGTCTGGAAGTGGGTGACAGGTGAGGGATCACGTAAGGATTTCCTGTTGTGATCCCTTCCTCTGGGGCATCTGGTATTGGCCACTGTCGGTAGACAGCATACTGGGCTAGGTGGTCTGACCCAGTATGGCCAGTCTTATGTTCTTATAGTTATGTATCTCCTTTGGAATGCATTTCAGATAGAAACCGAGACTAAAAGGAGCATCTCCAAAGACAAGTGTTCCTCTGGAAGGCTTGCTGCTTATTAGAGGGATGAAGAGAATAAGTAATGGATGCCTTCTTGAATAACTCATATTTTAGAGGAGAACGGGGACCATATCCTTTGATAACATTCCCCTTTGTAAGTACTTGGCTTGCCCTTTATGCCGAGAAACACAGAGCTAGTGTCTGGGACAGAAATTAGATAGTCAAGTGGGTGTGCGCATCTTCCTTGTACCCAGCTTTCAATTCCTGAAAATTATGAGACTTTCAACTTCTTTCCCCCCAACAACTCAAAAACTAGTCCACTGCAGAAACAGCTTCATGCTAGTTGCAATGAGGGTGCAAAACACAGGATGCTGACCCCACCTGTATGGGTCCAGAAGTTATGTTCCAGAAGTTAATCTGTCACATGGCAGGGATCACTATGCAGGCTACTGTCACACCAGCCAGCTATCACAAATGACTGAACCCTCCTACCATTATTATTAGAGAGCAATGAGACGTGTGTGGAGCACATAAAACAAGGTGGAAGAAGACTAGCAAGGGACAGACAAAACTGTTGGAGCTGAGGTAATAGACTGTGCCTCTAGAAGATTACACTCTGCACTCTCTCAGATACACAGCAGGGAGAGGTTGTTAACTCAAATGCAGGTTGGTGTGGGCGATGTGGTCTAAAAGGATACCTGGTAAGAGCCTTGGGAAAAGAACTGAGGGATTTGAAGGAGCAGAGAGAAGGTATTTGGAACAATGGGAGGTGGCAAGCATATCAGGTTGTGCTTGCTGTTAGCAAAGGCAGAAAGGAGTGAGGAAGATGTTTTCCTTCAGTGGGTAAGTGGCTCCTTAGGCCTGCTAGATCATTTGAAGTCTGCCTCTGGTATCACCCATGCAGGCAGATAACATTATTTTGTAATCCAGCTTTCAGTCAACCTGTATTCCCTACATGATGTGACCACAAGAGCAAGGAGTATACTGAGTAAAGGCGTGGCTTGTATATTACATTTAGTCATCATAAATGTGAGTGTAGAAGGAGGAAGATAAGGAGACAAACCAAGAAGGAAAAGGATCCAGTGAAAGGAGAATGCTCATAGGATGTTTGCCCAGGATTGATGTCTGACTGAGCTCCATTCAGCACCTCAGCCTGACTCTCTTTTCAGTGGGTCCTGTTTTTCAGTTCTGCTTTTTCACAGGGCATAGTCACTTTGTGGGGATGTCAAATCGCTGCTGTTTTATTCAGATCCCCAGATAAATGCCCCTGGATTTGGCCTTCATTGTTAATGATTTGGGCAAGCACAGATGGCTCCTGTATGAACTGGAACTAATTGAGGTAGCACCTCATCCAGCTCCTATCCCAGCATTTGCACACCATGTGCGGAATGCCTGAAGGTATCAAACTACTCCAAAAACCTAAACTCAGAATAGTAACTACCCGGGAGTGAGAGAACTCAGCCATGAATTCCATGTTCACTCTATCCACCTTAGATCACTTCTACTGCCAAATGGGCAAAAATGCATACCTCCTCTGGATGAAATGTTGCTACTGTTACATCAGTCCTACACAGGTATGTCCAAATCAGACTCCACTCTGTTTTGCAATTGACTGTAGGTTTAACTCCTTTATTGACAGTCAGTTATCTAGACATCTGGCAGCCTCATAGTTGTGTTATAATAGGATATCCTCAAAACATTAGCAGCTCAGCAGGTGTGTGCAACATGGGAGTACCAGGAATATGCAACAGGCAGGAGCTTTCTTGCTGGAACAACCACAAAGCATCCAGGAGCTCAAAAATATATCCTAATCCCATTTATATGGAATGTTTGGCTGCACCCCAGTTTGCTCTACTTGTATGAACTGTATTTTAGTGGCATGCTGATCTCCTTCTACTTGCATTCACCTGGCATGTTCAGTAGCACAGCAGGCATATTCTACCTCATATGTATCTAAAATAGTAGGTGTTTTCTATCTGGACATACTGTGCATGGAAAATTCAGCAGTATAGCAGGTGCATTCTGCCTAGATGCACCTGGAAAGTCTGGCTAAGTGATTAAAAGAATCGTTAGATTCTGCTTGTTATAAAATTGCATGTTCTGTCACATTTTATTTTCCCAGTAAATAAAGTCTAAATGGAAATAATAATTTGCAGCTGCTAAATTTGTAACAAACAACTTTGTGTGCAATAGCAATATCCTTGACTTATTTTGTCAGTAAATGGAGGGTGAAGTGCAAGGTCACACTTGAAATGACTTATCTCTATAAAAGGACTCCAATGCTAATACAAACACATGTTCTTCAGAATGGCTGTACCTCTAATGTAAATTTACCATAGTAACCTGTCTGTGGGACCAGTTCAGAGCAAAAGTGCAAGAACTTGGGTTACCCTCCAGAGCTGTGCATGACCCAGCTAGTATTTGCTTTACTGGGAGATGTATGAAATCAAAGATTTTCACAAGTGTTTCTGAATGTGGCTCCAGTGAGGTCATGTAAATGGTTGTTCATGCAGAGAAACAGCAATCCTATATTTGGAACAAGAAGATAGCTTTCTGTCTGTAAAAAGTGTTGAAACTAGATATGGAAGAAAACACCAAGGACATTACTCCTTGCCTAAATAAACTCCACTTCCAACACCTTTAAAATATGTAGGAGAAGTAATGAATAGTGCAAAGTGAATATTATTAATAAGCATATTTAACGCTGCCCACAGAACTTTGTAGGAACTTACATGCATTCATTAAGCTGCTTATACTGCATACCAAATCACCTGAACATTTTAAGTGTGATGTGATAGGAGCCAAAAGCCCCTAAGTTTTCTTTCATCTCCAGACAAGTGGATCAGAAGTCATCAGCTATAATGAAAGTATCTTTCACTTTTATGAGACGATTTGTGTTAGATTTGTGTTACAGCTGACTCATAACTGGTTTCCCAATCTAGGGGCTCATAGGAGATACTTGCTCAATCCAAACTTTTGCTAAGTACCTTTTTTCTTCAGAGTGCCTCTCTCACAAACTCTGGGCCTAATTTTCCACTGCCTTCCCCCTTGTGTAGTCATTTATCTTTGAACCTCATGGGTGTCAAATGTCACCATTGCACCAACTTCTCATCTCTTGATATCTACATTGATAGCCCCTTACATTCTACTGCTGTGTCCCTTATGAGCGTGCACATTTACATACATTTGAACAGCACAAGCCAAATATTTAATCAGACTAATTCCTCAAAATGCTTTGAATAAAGTGCTCAACAAATATTTTTTCACTGTTTGTCCAGCTCTACGCATTTCCCAGTGAGAAGGAGAAAAAACCCAAGAGCTTTTTCATTGTCGACTCAGCATTTCAATGAGCCTGATTGCTAGACAGTCAAACCCAGGAGGGAGTTATTGAGACTGCCACATGAAAACAGCTCTGTGGCATGCTCCTTTGTATTCCTGCTTCTTCCAAGCCAGACAATGCCCAGGAACCCTCTGATTCTAGGCCATTGGGTGAGAAGTTGAGGCAAACAGGGTGCTTGAGTTACTTAGTGGCTTATTAAATGAATAAAACAGCAAAAGGAAACACATTTTGAATATTGTAGATTTTTATTGTTGCTGTTTATCTCTAAGAAGTATGGCATGTGAGGCAGAGATGATGTGCTTCCCCTTTTGTCAGAGGGATAGCAAATCTATTGTTTTCTTAATATTTTAAGGCAGCAGAACACTGGCTCTCCAGTAATCCATGCACAGACACCTGCCTCTCCAATGAAGACTTCCTATTTATTCTCATGTCATCCTTGATAACAGGTTTCACTCATGGTTCACTTAACCTGGTTAACCTTAGCACAATAGATCCTAGAAACAATGCCCAAGAGTCCCTTCTAGATTAATGGTCTGTCTTCATCTCAGAGTTAGCCTGAGCTTTCACCTGGGTGTTGCCCCGCTACCTGTCCTAATGACAAACAACCCTCTCTCACGTGAGTTTTCTGAGTGCTTTCAACTAGGCTAACGTGGCCCAGCTGGGAGCGGGTTGGAGCTCCACTTGGGCTGCTCTCCAACCATTTGGCAGTGAGACACAGACTAAACAACTTGGCTATGTCTATACTCGTGTCTTCTTGCGCAAGTAATATGCAAATGAGGCTAAGCGTGGAATATCGCTGAGCCTCATTTGCATACCTAATGAGCCACCATTGCTTTCAGAAGAGGCTCTTGTGTAAGAAGGAGCATCTACACTGCCCCTTCTTGCGCAAGAAAAACCCTCTTGCGCAATGCTATTCTTCCTGAAAAGTAATAGGTGTAACAGCATTGCGCAAGAGGGTTTTTCTTGTGCAAGAAGGGGCAGTGTAGACACTCCTTCTTACGCAAGAGCCTCTTCTGAAAAAAATGGTGGCTCATTAGGCATGCAAATGAGGCTCGGCGATATTCCACGCTTAGCCTCATTTGCATATTACTTACACAAGAAGCCGCGAGTGTAGAAATAGCTCTTGAGTCCTCTAGTGCCTGCTCACAATTCCTCTATATGCTCAGAAAGACAGAAAACTTCTCCGACAGTTCTTTTGGGAAAGACTTGGGAATTAGAGAAATTGGAGAAGATCCAGAGACGAGCAACAAGAATGATTAAAGGTCTAGAAAACATGAGCCATGAGGGAAGACTGAAATAATTGGGCTTGTTTAGTTTAGAAAAGAGAAGACTGAGAGGGGACATGATAGCAGTTTTCAAGTATCTAAAAGGGTGTTACAAGGAGGAGGGAGAAAAATTGTTCTCTGAGGATGGGACAAGAAGCAATGGGCTTAAATTGCAGCAAGGGAGGTTTAGGTTGGAAATTAGGAAAAGTTCCCTAACTGTCAGGGTGGTTAAACACTGAAATAAATTGCCAACGGGGGTTGCGGAATCTCCATCACTGGAGATATTTAAAAGCAGGTTAGACAGACACCTCTCAGGGCTGATCTAGACAGTGCTTGGTCCTGCTGTGAGGGCAGGAGACTGGACTTGATGACCTCTTGAGGTCCCTTCCAGTTCTATGATTCTGTGATTCTCTGAAGACTCACAGTCAGATCACTTTATGGCAGCACAAAGAACCGATGGATATAATCTTGGTAGTCCTAAAACACACATGGGTGAGTGCAGCATCAGTGAGAACATGGTAACTCGAGGATGGCTTTGCCATCTGGCTGCTCAGACCTGTGCTAGGACTAAGCTGGGTGCTCAAACATAGGGGACAAATCACCTGTGCTAATGCTGCAGTGAATACATACTCTTAGCGTATGTCTACACTACGGGATGAGGTCAAATTAAAATACACGGCTTCAGCTACGTTAATTGTGTAGCTGAAATCAAAGTACCTTAACTCGGCTTTCGGCGCTGTCCACACTGCAGGAAGTCGAAGGGAGAACACTCCCTTCAACTTCCCTTACTCCTCGTCGAAGCAGGATTGCCAGTACCGACCGAAGCACCCCTCTCAGTTTGATTAGCTGTCTTCACTACACCCACTAATTCGAACCCTGGAAGACCGACAGCAGCAGCTTTGATCTTCTCTGTAGTGTAGACACACCCTTAAAGGCCCACTGCCCTGCATTCCTGACAGCATTCAAGATTTAGGGAGACAGCTTTACATTCTCAGCTATCTTTTCAGCAGCATGGTTAATTTTGGGCTTGATTATGCAAAGCACTGAGTGCCATCAAACTCCCATTAAAGTCAGTGGCTCACAGCATAATTTAATGAGGAAAGATGAGCTTTCAGGACACATCACATGACAACATACATCACGATAACATCCCGAATGTGCAGGACAGTTGTAGATACACTAACCATGTTCCTAGCTTAACTATCAGCTTCCTAACATAGCAACAGACACCATGGAAAGTTTTGACTAGAAACAGCAGGAATATGTTCTCTTGCAGTCAGAACAACGGGGCAGCTAAATACACTCCCAGAGAATGTGACTGAGACAGTCACTTCATTCAAGAAGAGGTAGCAGCAGACAGCCTCAGCTAAGAATGATGTAGTGAGCAGTTCTGGGGGGGAAAAACCCCAAAACAAATGCAGGAATCTTACTCTCCTGAATAGCCCAACTGGTCTTTTGAGGCCCTGCTATTTCTGAATCTACGAACCTGGCGTGTTGGTAATTGGCCTGCCATTCTCATTCCAGCAGCACTGCCTTTGAAAGGGTGCTCTGTTGGCATATGAACTGAAACACATATTCAGAGAGGCCATTTACTTTGCATTAGTACATCCTCCCTTCCTTCTCCCCCCCCCCCCCTATTCACTATTTTTCCCCTTTTTTATTTTTATTTTTAAATGACTCCCTCTTCAAGAAGAGATTGACTCCGGCAGTAATTTGTCATGTCACCTTCAATAAAATTTCAAACAAAAACTCAGAAGATTAATGGGGAAGCAAAAGTGCTGTATCTTTTATGCATTTCAGATGGCAAAATATAAATCAAAACTGCGCTCTGTATGTAGGGTGATGCTGAAAAAAACACAAAACCAGGGTAATAAAGTTAGACATGTGTCCCTGTCAGATGCAGCACTGATGTGCACAGGGTTTAACTTTTAATTGTACAGTGATGCATCTCGTTTATGTCTATAGTGCGTACAGGTAGATGAAAAAGCTTTGAGACAGAGGTTCAGACAGCCTGCTGTTTGGAAATACTCATTCTTGCGACTCAATGGATTCGGCTTCCTGACTGTCACTCTTTCACTCACCCTGGCATGCATGACTTCTGAAATGGAAATGCTCCTCATGTCCTGGGATGGAGTCACAGGTGTTTGTGTCCAGAGTGAATAGAAACCAGCACCTTATCTTACAACTGGCTCCAAGCAGGTGGATTTCCATTCACTTCAAAATCACTGTCCACTCTAAAAATTACTTCGATGGTCTTCTGGTGGACTGGCCTTAGGTTTGTGAATGTATGACTCAGCTCTGCCACAGACTTTCTCTGTGACCTTGGCCAGCTCACATAGGGTACATCTAGACTAGATGGCTCTGTCAATGGAGCCATGTAAAATAGTTTACTCGGCATAGTCAAAGAAGTGGGGATTTAAATAATCCCTGCTTCATTAAAATAAAAATGACCACCGCGCTGTGCCGACAATCAGCTGATCCGGCACAGCACCGCAGTCTAGACATGGTGCAGTCGACAAGGGAAGCCTTTGTCGACTGCTCCGGTAAACCTCTTTTCACGAGGCATACTGGAACGGTCGACAAAGGCTTCCCTTGTCGACCGCGGTGCGTCTAGACTGCCGTGCTATGCCAGATCAGCTGATCGTTGGCACAGCACAGTGGCCATTTTTATTTTAATGAAGCGGAGATTATTTAAATCCCCACTTCTTTGACTATGCCAAATAAACTATTTTACATGGCTCCATCAATGTAGTCTAGACGTACCCTTAGGGTATGTCTACACTACGGGATAAGGTTGAATTAAGATATGCAACTTCAGCTACATTAATTGCGTAGCTGAAGTTGAAGTACCTTAACTCAACTTTTGGTGCTGTCCACACTGCAGGAAGTCAAAGGGAGAACACTCTGCCTTCAACTTCCCTTACTTCTCATGGAAGCAGGACTACCGGCATCAACTGGAGTGCCCCTCTCAATTTGAATTAGCTGTCTTAACTAGACCTGCTAGTTCGAAATCTGGAATATAGACAGCGGCTGCTTCGATCTTCTCTGTAGTGTAGACGTACCCTTAGGGTGTGTCTAGACTACCGGGTTTTGTCGACAAAAGTGGACTTTGGTCGACACAATTATACCTGCGTCTACACAGAACTCAGCAGTTTTGTCGACGGCTGTAAACCTCATTCTGCGAGGAATAATGCCTTTTGTCAACAGAGTTCTGTCAACAGAGGGCGTTATTGCATCTACACAGTCCTTTGCGTCTACACTCTCATGTTGACAAAGTGGCTTGCTTTGTTGACAAAACTTCTGTCAACAAAAGACTGTAGTCTAGACGTACCCTTAGAGTGGAATTTTCAAATATATTGAATGGATTTGGATACCTAACTCCTATTAAAAACACCTTAGGCCACTTTGAAAATCTCTTCTTTGACTTTTCTGGGACTCAGGTTCCCATTTGTAAAATTGGCATAATAATACCCCTTCCTCCCACACTTTTTCTTTTCTATTTAGAGAGTAATTTCTTTGTTAAGAGGACTGTCTCTTCCTGTTTGTATGTTCAGCACCTAACACAATGGGCACTTGGTCTTTGCTGAGACCTCACAGTGCTACTGCAATAACAATAATGCCCAGATCTGTTAAAGGCAGGCATTTTCTGTACACCAAAATAACCAAGTGGAGCTCTCCTTCCCTGTAAAATCAATCCACATTGCAGTAACAGGCGACAATATGTTTGGGGCCTTACTGGAATGTAGATGTGAAGTCAATATAGTTGAAATGTGTGCACAAATATGTTGTAGAAGAGATTAAACAGTGGCCTGGAAAAGCTCTCTTAAGGGAATTTATGATTATTCCCTTCTAGGTGGGCTTTTCTTGCTGAGCATCAGTCTGTGTGTTCCCACGCTGTACTTGAAGGTCAGCCATTGTCTTATGCTGCTTCCTATAGCAAAATTGAGAGAAGTTTGATGAGATCTCCTAGTCACAAGAGAGCTCATTTGTTCAGCAAATCCAGCCGTGACCCCTTTCTAATGTTTTTTTTCCCCTGTCTTCCTCTGGCTTGTTTTTATCTGAATGCTTCAACTAAAACTCTCCTATCAATATTCAAGGCCTACTGCTGGAGTTTGGACAGCGCCTGTCAAATCCAACAGAGACTGGAGTGTTGTGCATATTTGCAGACTGTAAGCGGCTATAATGCTGTATGAGAACAAAGCAGTTGTTCTTTGGATTATTCTGCCTTTTCCTTTGTGACTGTGGAGATGGCCATGTTGCTGATACATTGTTGTTAACCTTTTTACTTTTTCACCTTTATTTGAATGGGATATTGACCCACATGGCAACGTTTGGATCTGAATACATATCTAAACTTCCCACAAAGTTTGACGCTATGTTTGTTTCAGGGATTTTGCTCCAGCCCCTTACAAAGAAATAAGTTATCTGTGAAGTTTGGATTGAACCTGGATATAGGCTTCTCCAAAGTTTAGAGGTGTGCAGATGGGGATGAAAGGTTGTCCTAGCCATCTCTGTTTTGAATATAGTGTTATTGTAGGATTGTTTGGGAGGCTTCCCCCTTATGTAGGAAGAGAAACTAACTCCTTTATTTAGATGCAAATTTAAAAATAAAATAAAATTGCAGATGGATAACAAGAAAATTGCAAGCAAAAGAGAAATGGGGAGGGTTTGAATAAAATATTCCTACTAAATACAATGAAATATTTTTAAAAAAATCTAACATCCCTCCCCATTCTCTCCTGAATAGTGCTTCCCCTAAAAAAACAAAAACAACCCCCCCCAAACCAAAACAAAAAAATCCCAAAAAACCCAACAAAACAAAAAACCTTGATTAGCTTCTTTTCAAGAGAGTACCAGGGATTTTATTTACCTTTGATTTGATTTTTTTATGAACAATCCACACATGTAGGAACATGCTTAAAATTAGCATTTGCCAACTGTTATGCTCAGCACTTGTTCTATAAGGGCCTCAGGAAGATACAAAAGAGAGCCTAAGAGGAGATAGATGACTCTAGCTAGGAATTTAAGGAGATGTTTGAAGAGAGCATCTGCCCCCGTTCCTGATTAGCTATGTAGCTCTCTGTCAACTTGATTTCAAAGCAGGTAATAGCTGCGAGGAAAAAGAACTAGGCACACAAGTAAGACCAGCAGACACTAATAGGAATGCTAACACTTTGTGCCCTATTTATTTAGATGGATTGTTAGGGATTTTTTTCACTGTTTCACAAGACTTTTTTTTCTAGCCCTTTCTCATTCTACAGGTTGGGGGTGGATGTTTTCCTCCAACAGCTAATGCCTTCAAAGCTGATAATCTGGGGATTCACTGTATTTGATATACTTACCACAATGCTGCTCAGCTCACATGGTGTGCCTCAAACATTGCCTTTTAAAAAAAGAAAATCCGTTTTCTCCACAGAGTCATTCCACAGATTTTGACTTCACTCTTCCTGAGGAATTTCTGGGGTTATGATCATCTATATTTATATAGTTTCAGTCATGATTTTGAAAGAAGGGGTGAATAGCATTTTAAAAATGTATAAACATACATCATAGATATGTATAGACGTGCATATGCAAGGGCCCTTGCTCTAAACTCTGGCATGCAGTGCTGTGAAATAGCTTTTGTGTTGCGCCCCAGAGATGACTGCATTTTAAGGTGGAGGAAGCAATGCGCATTTTGTTTGGAAGCAGATTTTCATGTCACACCTCTTTCAGAGGATGTTTCCTCCTCCATCTCCCAGCCTTTTGGAAATGTTTTCTCTGAATAAAGGATTGAATCAAGATTTGCCAAATAGCCAAAAACATTTTTCCTTTCCTTAGCTTGCATTGACATATCTTTACTAATTGCCAAGAGTCCAACCCTGAGGAAGCATGTCTTCTGATTGCTAATCCATACAGAGGATTGTTGGGTTCCTCCAAGACCCTCTTCAACCTGGTTCCCAAAACTTCAGGTTGACTTTGAAATCATCACGCAAGTTCCTTTATTTGACATACAGCAAAGCTGCCCACACTCAAATAGAGGGTGGATACAGAGAATATCACAAATCCAAAATTACATAGCAAAGCTTTTCTTTATTTACATCTGTACTAGCACCTGCATGCCTTACTATACACTGTATCACTGTGAGTTCAGATTCAGTGATTTATGGGGATTTGCGCTTCATGATTGGCTCCGTTACTTTTCAGGAACCAATCCATATACAGCATGCTCTGTCCATACATGCTCTGTTCCTATATAACCCGATACATTCCATTTATCTTATCCAGTGTCCTGAGTACCAGAGTGTTCCTGCTTGTCTTACCTAGGCTGATTCCAGTCTAAGGTTTTTTTCATATTTTTATTTAGGACTCAGTCGTCCATTCACTTTCCCAGTCATGCCCACTGAGAAATAAAGTCTTACTTATATCATCTTACTCATGTCTGGTTAAGTCCACAAAGATAAGAGCCTACTATTGCTACCAGTTGATGCAGTTAGCTCAACTGGTAGAAGGCTTTGCGGATAGGTCCCAAATTCAGTCCCTGTTGATCACTCTATAGTGGAGATCATTAGAATAACACTATCTCGTTCCCGTATTCTCCATTAAGTGAGACTCGATTCCTTTGAACTAATATTGAAGTCTGCAAAATCTGGACCCTTTAGTAAGATAAGTGTGTGTATATGTGTATGTGTGTGTGTGTACATTGGGGTCACTGTTAAAAAGCAAACATCTGCCAAGAGCTACATTGCAGTAATTGACACACCATTTCTCCTATACTTAGGAGAGGAATTTAGCTTATCACTTTGGGAACAGATATTGACTTTGCAAAGGTGACCCACATGCAAATAGACATGAGACTCACAAGACTAAGATAAGACCTGAATTTCCCCTCTCATGGGTGTAAATCAGGAGCTATTCCACTGAAGGTACACAGGTGTCAAGCTGACATGAGAAGAAATCCCATCCTCTTAGTGTAAGGGTAAGTAGCTTTATCTCCAAGCTCTACAAGAACATCAGGGCTTGTGCCAGCAGATTTTCAGCTGATCCCTGTATCCTTGTTTCAGTATTATTACTTCCCCTCCTCCCACCTCATTTCACTGGCACTTTTAACAACATTTCCTGCAATTTTCAAGATGTGATAGGCAGGCTCTCTGACGACTTATTGCAAGACAAAGTTGGGCTGCTTATCAGTGAAAGGTGCCTCATCTGCTAAGCATGGAGCAGCAACACATTTACGATGAAGCGGGAAAGAAGTGCTGGGGAATACAAACCAGCATGACAATGATATTAAAGCAGAGGCTGTTGTGTGGAGGGGGAAGATGGCTGGAGGTGGGGTGGGTTAACTATAGGCTTGGTCTATTTATTCTGCCTAAGACACTTCATGAAATATCCTAACAATATTCTGGGACTCATGGTAGCAGAGATATTATCACTTGGGGAGACAGCAGAAATGGCCTTATCATTCCGACAGTGTTTTTTTTCTTATTATCACGAAGTAACAATATCTCTATTTCACCACAACCACTGAGCCATTATTTTCTTTGACAAATAGGATTCTTTTTTCCTTCATTTCATCCTCATTTTGGGAGCTTAAAAAAAGCGTGTTAGGCACAGTGGTGCAGCATTAAAGGATGTGTGTGTTAAAAGCAAGCGGAGCAGTCAAAGGGGTGAGGTTTGCATGACTGCATGATCCATTTGTGCTCTTAAGGCACTTGTGGTGCAACTCAGCTCATAACACACTCCAAATTAGTTGATGTTCCACATCATGATTATGGCAAGCTCGGGATCAATATACACACTTCAAGAGTCATCATTGCTGGGACTAGACAACAGCCGGTTTGTACAAGGATCAGTCATTGTTGACAGCAGTAACTAGTCACCATGCTTCTGGAATAGATCCATCCGTATTTACTCAAGAAACAACAGAAGCTCAGGGAAATATTGACACAGTGAATTTGTTGAGGGGGACAGGGATGAGAGAGTTCTGACTGGGGCACGCAGGAAATTTTCCTACCTGTCACGACAGCGTGTAGAGGACACAATCCCCTCCGAAGACTGAAGAGCACCAAGCATAATGCAAGTTACAGCAGTCAAGCTATCTCTAATGTGAACCTCTAACCACCCCACATATGGAACGTGGCAGAGAATAGAGCCAGTGCTGGGCACCAGTCCTTGGGCGATTCTACATTGTCCTACTACTACCGTATGGTTGCCATATTGCTATTATACAGAGAATACGCCTATGACAGAACATGCTTGGGTTGATGGCTCGTATAGTGTTCATCTGTAAATCATTGATTGTGGGGGTATAGTCTCCATTACTAATCCTTCTCAGAGTAAGTTAGATCTCTGTTATAAAGATGATTCCTGGTTCTCTTACTATGCTGCTGAAACTCCTTGATTGTCTCTAACTACCAATCTGATTTTCCAGCAACCCTACTCTAATGAATGACCTGTCAGGAGTGAGCAGAACCCAGATTATATGTACAGCTGAATTAGAAATGGCATGCAGTGATGTCTCAGTCACAGTTGAGGAGGTTGAATATGTATTCTTGTACTGCTCTGATTTCAGTTCTACCCAGGTTCTTCTATCCTGCCCATTTCCATAGTGTCTGACTTTGCTGCCTACCTGATTTACCTGGATTGTTTTGTCTTTTCATCTTCCTGGGGTTTGGGACTGCGGTTTCACTTTCCACTCACCATTCATAGTTATACTGTCTGAATACTTTTCTGCATACCATCAGCTGTTGCTGTCCAGTCTACACACAACAGTGACCCTTCACTGCCTATTGCTATGGTTACAGCTATTCTGTGGGGTGTAGGATCAACTCAGAAAAAAGGTACTTTTGCAATATTTGCATAACAGTTTCCTATTCCTTTTATGGAAAGTCCATTTTCTCTGAGTCCATGCCCACAAGTTGTTGTTCTGATTGTAAATTTGCATGAATCAGTTGAGATATGAGGTCCATTTCTTTGTTTGCATTAACACTTAGAGCACTTTTTCTCTTATGCATATTTTCACTCTGAAAGGGATTATTGCAGTCACCTGATCTTATTATTTTTTTAAAGTTAAGATGGGAGAAAGGGTTTCATTTTAGCCTTCCCCCAGTTCCCTACAAAGAGTGCTCCCAAAACTCATGAGCCAGCAGCACCATAAAATCCATTTAGCCCTGGATACCCAGACAACAGGAGAGGGGATCATCCATCATATGCTTGATCTGTTGATTTCATTGCCAACAGTAGTGAGCCTGGCTAGCTCAGCTGGTAAAGGGGCCAGGGTTCAAATCACAGCTCAGCTAATCAGTTATTTTTTGCACCTGTAGCTAAGAACGTTGTCTCTTCAGAATCTTCCCATGCGCAGTAAATAATGTACTTAAATGCTGTGTCTGAATGGAGTGACTATGTGACCTTTCCTCAGAAATGTAAATGCTAAAAATAATGCCACCCAATGATCCAGAGGAGAGAATGGGAAGTAAAATGGGCCATTTTCATCTTAAATTGCTTTTTTTTTTCAGACAGAAGGGATGAATAGTAAAATTTATCTCTATTGTTTTTATAGTCTATTTCTCTGTGGCTGTGTCTAGACTACATCCCTCTTTCGACAGAGGGATGTAAATTAAACACTTTGAAATTGCAAATGAAGCGGGGATTTAAATATTCCGTGCTTCATTTGCATAATCACATCATGGCGCTCTTTTGAAAAAGTGCTGTTTCGAAAGTAAAACTGTGGTCTAGATACGGTTCTGTACTCCTCATTTTTTGACTGACTAGACCGCGGTTTTACTTTTGAAATGGCACTTTTTCGAAAGAGTACAATGACACGATTATGCAAATGAAGCATGGGATATTTAAATCCCCATTTCATTTGCAATTTCAAAGTGTCTAATTTACATCTCTCTGTCAAAAGAGGAATGTAGTCTAGACACAACGTGTGTCTCTCTCCCCATCCCCCACTCTCTTTCATGAACTAACTAAATTTTTATTTGGGAAATTGAACATGACAATAAGATCTCAATATAAATAATCCCAATGTGCCGTAGGTAGGGCAATCACTTCTACACCTTCACTAAGGCCAGGTGTACACTTGGGGACAATGTTGAACTAAGGTATGCAACTTCAGTTACATGAATAGCATAGCTGGAGTTGACATAACTTAGTTTCAATTAATATGGCATTCCCACTGCCAGGGGTCAACGGGAAAAACTCTCCCATTGACTAGCCTTACTCTTCTCAACCCGGTGGAATACTGGAGTTGACAAGAGTGAGATCGGTGGTTGATTTAGCAGGTCTTTAATAGACCCGCTAAATTGACTACCAGGAGATTGATCCCTACAGTGAGGACTTCCTGGTAAGTGTAGACAAAGCCTAAGCTACAGAATAAGTCTATTTAATTCCCATCCTGACCTCTCTTTCTTCTCTTTAAGGAATAACTATAGACTGCTGATCACTTTCACCTTTGGATACCCATCTCTCGAGCAGACACTCCTGCTGCTGTTGACTGACAGTTTCTCACATCCCGTAATTTCTGCACTGCATTAATTTCTCATTAATCTGCATCAGCATGTATGAGTTGAAAATGAGAGGAAACAGTGAAGCACTTTTTATTTTGCCAAGATTTCTAGTCCCTCCCCACCATATCTCCACAAAAGCAAATGTCTTTTCCCCCTCATGCTGCCTTTTCACAGAGTGAGATCTCCACTAATGATCTGCATGGAAAGAAGTATTTAAGCTTGATTCTTTCTTGCTGCTATTCCTTTAACATTTATCTAAGTCTCAAATACTATAGGAAGAAGAAAGACATCCCCCCTTCCCTTCTTGCAAATCCTTAGTATCTGGACTGGTTCCAAGTGAAAAGTTTAGCTCTCTGATCTTATTATGGCACTGACTGCTATTGAAGTTGGCTGCATCAGTAGATCTACCAGTGCAGGCAGGTTCCTACCGATGTCTTCTTAGAGTTTACTGAGACTTTAGTAAGATAACTTTCCACAGTCCTCCTGAGATCAATTCTATTAGAGGAAGGAATTGTAGGCCCCTGACAGTGCAGAGAACTGACCTGCAGGCCATGGCTAGAGGAGCCATTGAATAGTTTCAGGCCAGAGTGTTTTATTTTTTGTAAGGACATGGGGAGAGGAGGAGTAAATCTATAGACTTTCTTTACTTTATATCATGGGACTGAGTTAGAAGTCCATTTCAAAATATTCCTTTCTGCATCTTGTGAAGAATGTGTTGGTACACTTCAGACAGTTGGGAAGTCATTCAGTTTTAATAAACAGCCAGTTTTTGGATGCTTCTTTGTACTGTCCAAGTTGCTTGTGTTTGCACAGTTTGGAGCGATAGAGAACAGGCTTTGTCCTGCATTTACTGCTATTTTTCAGTGTGGCCTAGAGGATAAAAAACTGGAATGGCAGACCTAGGTTTTATTCCTGGTTCTGCTTCTGGGTGATATTGGGCAAGTCATGTCTTTGTTCCTTGCCTCAGCTCCCCCTCTGTAAAAGGAAGATAATCATACTGATCTCCTCTGTAAAGTGCTTTGAAGTGCACTGACAAGAACTAAATATTATTATTATTATTTTCACCTCTTCTTGCCTTCCTTTGGTACATCTGCTCCTATAGAGCAGTGTGTCTCAACTTTTTTTTAATAAAGTACCCCTTTTTCAAAAAAATAATTATAAGTACCCTCAGGACCTATAGTTTTCAGATACACACATTTTTTTTTCTACCATTGCAGCACATTTGTTTAAACAACTTAATTGTAGTTGGGTGGGCGATGAAATTTTTGGGTGTAAAAAGAACAAAAATAATAAAGCGCTGTAAAACTTAAAACCAAAATTCAGTTTTCTCCAAATTTCAGTTGTGTTGATGTAACCCCCAGATGTCTCTCGAGTATCCTTCAGGGTACTTGTACCACTGGTTGAGAAATACCTCTGTAGAGAACCAAGAAACACAATGAGGTGACAAATATTTTAAATAACCTTCAGTTTGTTCTACTTATTGCCAACTGAATGTGGCAGGCATGAGTAAATGCAGTGCATAGCTGATTATTAGAGGCAGTTTTAACAAGTGAATGGGGGAGACAGGGAAAAACGAGGTGCGTGGAGCTGTCAGAGGGCTTAATAGAGAATTCAGTTTATTTCTAACTGTCTTCTTGCCTAGCACCTGATCCAATGCTCAATAAAATCAATGGAAAGACCCCCCTGATTTCATTAGAATTCAGACCAGGGTTGACTATTGTGAGAGTAGTGACTTCGGATACCGTATGATGGGAGCCATTAAAGAATCTGAGAGGTAGCTAGAAACATGAAAAAGTTACCTGAGTTTTTTCTCATCACAGGCCTAAGTCCCATTCCAGTTTGAGTTTGGGAAGGAGGTTTCAAGCTGGGTCTTATTTTTCTTGTATTGTGCTTATTCATCTCAACTCAGGACATTAGCAAGTTGTCTTTAGCCGGCCTTGCATACGCCAGGCTCACCTGGAGGTAGCCTGCAAATTAAAGGCTGTGTAATGAGAAGCTGCACACAGGCAATGGCAAGCCTGGTCGGCATTTAAGCTGATTCCCTTAATGCATGATTGTGCCCATAAAAGGGGAACACAGAGCAACAGGGAAAGGCCATTTATTTGGGGGCTGAAAACAACCAAGGGGGAAAACATCCATTTAGAACAAGTCCAGTGAAGCTCATTATTTTCAGTGCAGTTGGGTAAAGGACTTGAATAAAAATCTGGGCTTTACTTTGTTAATCTCTTTTATATCTTTTGAAGTCAGGCTGTATCTCAAAAGGGAAACCAGATATCGTCTCTATGTAAATAGAGCTTTTATCCATACAAAAGCTTAAGGGGGATGTAAAAATATTTTAATAGGTAACCTTTTATCCTGCAAAATATGTATTACTTTCCTATTATGATAAACAGTTGGCATATTCAGGAAGAAAATGGCTATACATATACATTACAATTACATATTCATTTGACTTTATATTACATACACAACTCAATTTGGATAAATGTCTGAAGCCAAAGGAATAAATTAGGTTTGGCGCCGAGCGCTTTCTTCGCCCTTCCTCATTGTGTTTGCAAGATTTGCATTTTATAGTTGCACATTAACAAATATGCATATTTCATTATGGTTTTGGATTAAAAGGTTATCATCTTCGTTACCCATTAGTAATAAACAAACACAGACTTTCCATGTGAATTTATCCCCGGCTCAGCTGTTTGCTGATTAGCTTGTTGTCTCTGGGTTTCCTTGTTTTCTCCTTGCGGAGAATCCCTAACGCTCTTTAGAAATTCTGCCACCTCTGGGGGATGGGGAATGAGAAAAGGAAGCAAGTGAGGTAGAATGAGAGGCATCATAGAGCAACAAAAGAGTAGAAGGGCAAGAGCAGGGTGGGCCAACCTCAAAGAAATTCAGAGGTTCAATTGGGCTAAGGGCTCTAGACCTTTGGGTTCTGAACTGAAAAGCAGCCATGAAAAATTTGAGACAGATACTGCATAGGGGTGAGACTTCCTCAAAATCCCAAGAGGCAGTGACAGGCCCAACCCAAAATCTCAGATCTATCTTCCAGCTGGCCCCGATCTTTGGGAAATTCTGGATCCAGATTGGGTTGGAACTGTGCACCTGGGCCCCATCTGTAATACAGAGGTTTGTTCTGATGGCCTTGGGCGGGGAATGTGGTTTTGGGGCTATGTCTTAGAGGGCTGAGCTTCCCAGACACAGTCTGCAGGGTGCTTTGAAGCTTCTGCTGTTCTGCACAGCCAGTCGGAGCCAAACGCAGAGTGAAACACAGCTCTTGGAAGCCCCATGGGCACTGAGGCTATGTCTAGACTATAGAGTTTTTTCGAAAAAAGGTGGCCTTTTTTTGAAAAAACTTCACCTGCGTCTAGACTGCCATTGCATTCTTTCGAAATTAAATGAAAAGAACGCAGCAGTTTTTTCGACCGTGGCAAACCTCATTTTATAAGGAAGAACACCTTCTTTTGAAAGAGCTCTTTTGAAAAAAAGGCATTCTTGAATGCAAACTGGGCTTCTTTGAAAAAGAGCGTCCAGATTGCCTGGGTGCTCTCTTTCGAAAAAGCGGATCACTTTTTCAAATAAGCTGTGGCTGTCTGGACGATCTCTTTCGAAAGAGGCATGTAGTCTAGACGTACCTAAATGATCACCGAACGCCCCAGGGTTATTCTAGCCGGTTCACCCATCCCAAAGCAAGAGGCAAACAGCTCTAGGAAGGGGTTGGGCTGTCCCTCGCAGGTGGGGGATTATGTAGCTTGAAATCTCAGCCCTCTTGCTTTCTCTTTGACAGATCCACTTGACCACAGCTGCAGGGCTCCAGGAAATGCTCATCTTATTTTGCAACAGAGAATCCCATTGATTTCAGGGGCTGCTGCTTGCATGATTCCATTTGTGGCAGGCAGGGTTCGGGGTTGCTAGATTGTCCGTAACGCTCCACAGGCCTTTCAACCTTTCCTTGCCATTGTGATGCAAGTGTGCGTTTTGACAGTGCTTTCAGTGATTGACTGTTCAAAGGAGCAATACCTCAGGCTGGTGCCAGGCTATATGGCTGGTGATTTAACTGGCTTAGTGGTTTGCCTTTGACTACTGGCCTGCTTAAAATGTAGCAGGAAATGCCACCTTAATTTCTTTACAAAATAAAAATGCCATCATCCTGTGTATCAATACATGTGAAGGGGACCTCCTTGCATAAGTATATCAGGCTTCCAGAAAGAGTCTCATGCCCTAGCTACTGTCCCAGCTGAACATCATGAGTATCCCTCTAGGAATACCCATCAGTAAGGGATATTGGGGATGGCAGTGGTAGGCGAGGGGTGGGAAGGAGAGAAGGCCCATGCTAGTGTGAGCCAGAAGGACATTTGTTATTTCTGTTAACTCAGAACCTATGTGGCTCTTAAGTAAATGAACACACCAGCTGTGGGTCACCAATTAGCCTTAAGATGGCTCTCTCTAGAAAGAGCTGCATCCCATAATGTTTCGGGTGGCTTGCTAGTGACAAGTCAGTTAGACTTATCACATGTGACCTGCAGTGCAAGAGAGGTGTCTTGAAGGAACACAGCTGAGAGATGTCCATCATGGTACTCTTCAGATGCAGAGTAATGTCCAGAGAAAGACTGAAAATTCCCAGGAGTATTCTGCTATATATTAGTGGTAGTGGTGACAGTCAGTCAGCCAGTCAGCCAGCTAATGTTGAGATTGGGTCAGTGTCCTTTTACTGTATAGTCCTCTGTGCTGTGGGATTATACACTTTGGCTCCCAACACATAAACTCCTAGTCAGGAAGTAAACGGGATATTTTCTTTTAAAAAAAAACTTTTACCCTACTTCAGTAAAGTCAGTCGGTATGACTGCTCAGAAAAAAAAGCTGTTTGCTTTTTCTGCAGGTGTCAGGACAGAGAAATGAATCTGTTCAATGGCTCTCCAGTGAAGGAATGGGAAACCGTGATTCTCACTGGAGCTAACTACACAGCTCTTCCCAGATACCTCAACCATTATCTGAAGCACCCCTGCAACTCCAGTCCTGGGCTACCTGCTTCCCACAGTTTTTCTGATACACCCCAATTCTGACCTGCAGGACCATTTGCTTTTCCAGTCGAGGGTTTCCTATGCAGCTTTGCCAATGCACTTCTGTCCTGATACATCCAGTGCCCTCATACCCAAAGAACCTGACTGGCTGTCGTCCCTTCCCTTCCTCTCCTGGCTGCTCTTACATCTCTGCCAACATAACTTCATGCTGACCCACAACACCCACTATTATTTCTGAGTACAGACTGCAAGTGTGCCACAGCATGTGTTAGTCATATGATGTACACAGATTTCTATGAAACTCATAGGCTACATCTAGACTGGCATGATTTTCTGCAAATTCTTTTAATGGAAAAGTTTTTCCGTTAAAAGCATTTGCGGAAAAGAGCATCTAGATTGGCACAGACACTTTTCCACAAAAGCACTTTTTGTGGAAAAGCGTCAACACCAATCTAGACACGGTTTTGCGCAAGAAAGCCCCGATCGCCATTTTCGCGATCGGGGCTTTTTTGCGCAAAACAATACTGTGTTGTCTACACTGGCTTTTGCCCGAATGGGAGCAGCATAGCATTTCCGCAAGAACACTGACAATCTTACATGAGATTGTCAGTGTTCTTGTGGAAATTCAAGCGGCCAGTGTAGACAGCTGGCAAGTTTTTCCACAAAAGCAATTGCTTTTGCGGAAAAACTTGCCAATCTAGACACAGCCATATAACATATAGTGTCTTCTGGGTTTGAACATATAGTGTCTTCGGTTCTCCAGGGGAAACTGGTGGATCTTTTAATCTATTGTGTAGCATTCCTCTCTCAGTAGCTGGCTTTTCCTGCAACTTGTTCCCTAAAATGTGGTGTATTCAGGCTGGCTGGTGAACGGAAAGGCTAGCTTTCCAAGGTAGAGCCATTGTCTACGTTTATTTTCTAGACTCTTCAATTTTCCTTCTTTTGCCCTGAGAATGTATGGGCTCTTTGCAGTTTATTTGATACACAAATAAGATACAGGCATATAAATGTTTCTGGACTGCTCTGTGAATAATGGCTGCATGTTCTACCACATGCACCTTTTCTTTACTCTGATTTGATGCCTGCTTTCCTATTCCACACTCTCATCCACCCCTGGGGCAGGAGTGCATTGAGAAGCCAATCAAATGACAGATTATTCAAAGCAATAGTAGTACACACTAACCAAAGCCACCTAATCAAAAAAGGTAGTATAGCAATTCTGATGCTCTGCACAAAGACTGCAAGGAACTTTGGAAAGACCACAGGAGATAACAAAATGGCTCAGAGAACTGGTAAGAGATACAGAGCCTTTCAGGTCACTATATCAAGGTTTAAATGGACAATGACCAACATCCATGATCATCCATTGGTTGTTTGATGTGGTCTATGTGAAATGAGTCGGCGGGTCTCAGGCTGCCTATTAATGATTGGTCCACATCACACAACCGAACAGCACAATTAATTTGCTGTTGCATCAGAGGTCAGTATCTAAACAGGCCCTGGAGTCTGAGCTTCCCTGTTTCTCCTGCTACGACTATAAACAACAGTGCCAGGTGTGGTGGTGAGGGGGTGTTGAGTGTGTGATGTGGGCGTCTGTATCTTAGGACCTGCTTGAACACCACTATCAAGCAGGTTGCTAATTTGGGGTGGAATTAAATACAGTATGTAGAGACTAAAGGCTCCATACGTAGGTGCTAATCCTTCTAAACAAATGAATCTCCCTCTCCATTATTCTGTACATGTTGTGGACCAGATCCTCAGCTGGTGTAAATCAATGTATCTCCACTAACTCCAGTGAGAACCTAACTCAGTATCATTGTGCAAACAGCGTAACTAACATTTTAACATCTCCTGGGAATGTATGTGACATTGTGTAAAAATCATGGCAAATATTCCAAAACTGGCCAGTTTTCATGGTATTCCAAATCTATGGTAGGCTCAAATAAAATCTATCTTTGCTAGATGTCATCCACAAAACTCGCCATTCAAAACATCTCCTATATAAAAGAATAGAATGTTCTCTGGAGATGTTTAGCCCTGGAGCAGATCATTGTTAAATCAATTCATTGAATGGATAATGGCTGTGTCCCTGAATGTCATCCAAAGAGTGCTGATCAAGTTATCCATTGCAGATAATGTTTCCAACTAATTTAGCCCAATTTTCTTCTTCAGCTCACCAAATTATCTACAAGTGGGCCATAACTTTTATTAATTTACTAGAAGATTTACCAGGCGTTGCTTGAGTCATTTCAAATAAGCTTTGGGTTTTTTTCCCCTTTAAATCATTGTTCTGGGATGGGGTAGGGGAGGAGGGGTTCAGTATGTAGGCTGCCCGGGGGAGAGAAGACAACCCCAGGCCTCTGTCACCTCAGCAGCTTGGGACCAGGTAAGAAGCACCTGTCCATGGTTATTGCAGTGGGCACAGTCAGTAGAGGGGTACATGTTTCCCAGCTGGAGGACAGACAGACACATAGACAACCAGACACACAACCAGACACACAACCAGACAAACTCTCTGAAATATATAGTAGATGGCTATCCCTTTCTTCACTCATGCACCCTGTTGGCCCAATGGGATTATAGCTCTTCCAGACCCAATTTCTGGCCCCTTGCTGCCACTCTATGGTCATTCTGCAGTATAACTGTCCCTCCTGCCAGTCCCCTCCCTTTCCACTTTATGAGAAACAATCAAATTCCAGGCACATCCCATTGTCCTGGCACAACCAAACCCAGGCTTTGCTTTAAGTTATGATAAGAGGAACTTATCAAATTTGGTGGTCCTAACTCGTATTGTTTAGGAGGAGTTCTTGAACAAACAGACTCACAGATGGATGAACAGACAGATGGACAGATATTTCTAAAATATATAGTAAGATTCATTACTTACAATTTTGCAGTTGTTCACAATAGACTGTTCAATGATGGCTCATTTGCCAGCTATTTGCAATGAGTTTTCCTATATTTTATTTGCTATCTTTTCCATATATTTGGTCAACTAAGTCAGTTTCTTTTCCCTGAGTGGATGACCTCAGCTTTGTAAAAGAAAATAAATGTTCCTTTTTTCCAATTCAGAAAATATATGTAAACAAGCATAGTTGTTCAACTAATCCATTGTGTGAGTATTACATAGTACTGTTTAAAATGTCCTTGAGTGCACTTCCAGCAGGAAAACTCTCACAGCTGCTTAATTATAGTAGTACTTGTGATTTGTTTTCTGTCCAGGAATATTCGTGAAATAAAACTTCACTTACCCAACTATTCATGAATAAGCATGTCCTTTCAGTATCGTGTCTGCCTCTGGTATATTTTGGTATACCTAGACTTTGTAAAACAATTGATAAGGTCTTGCATGATCTTCTTATCAATAAACTAAGGAAATACAACCTAGATGAGGCTACTATAAGATGGGTACATAACTGGCTGGATAATCATTCTCAGAGAATAGTTATTAATGCTTCACGCTGAAAAGGCATAACAAGTGGGGTCTGTTCTGGGACAGGTTCTGTTCAATATCATCATCAACGATTTAGATTTTGGTATAGAGAGTAGACTTGTAAAATTTGCAGATGATTCCTAGCTGGGAGGAGTTGCAAGTGCTTTGGAAGATAGGGTCAACATCCAAAATGATCTGGACAAACTAGAGATATGGTCTGAGGAAACAGAATGAAGTTTAATAAGGACAAATGCAAAATACTCCACTTAAGAAGGAACAATCAGTTTCATACATACAGAATGGGAAGCGACTGACTAGGAATAAGTACTAAAGAAAGGGATCTAGGGGTCATAGTGGACCACAAGCTAAATATGAGTCAACATTGTGATTCTGTTGCAAAAAAAGCAAATGTGATTCTGGGATGCATTAACAGGGGTGTTGTAAACAAAACTCGAGAACCCATTCCTCCTCTCTACTCTGCACTGATTAGGCCTTTGTTGGAGTATTGTGTCCAGTTCTGTGGACCACATTTCAAGAAAGATGTGCAGAAATTGGAGAAGATCCAGAGAAGAGCAACAAAAATGAATAAAGGTCTAGAAAATATGACCTATGAGGTAAGACTGTAACAAATGGACTTGTTTAGTTTAGAACAAAGAAGACTGAGAGGAGACATGCTAGCAGTTTTCAAGTATCTAAAAGGATGTTACAAGGAGGAGGGAGAAAAATTGTTCTCCTTGGCCTATGATGATAGGACAAGAAGCAATGGACTTAAATTGCAACAAGGGAAGTCTAGGTTGGACATGAGGAAAAACTCACTAACTGTCAGGGTGGTTAAAAACTGAAATAAATTGCCTATGGAGGTTGTGGAATCTCCATCACTGGAAATATTCAAGAGCAAGTAAGACAGACATCTATCAGGGATGATCTGTTCAGTGCTGGGTCCTGCCATGAGGGCAGGTGACTGGATTTGATGATCTCTCGATGTCCCTTCCAGTTCTAGTGTTCTATGATTCTATCTAGTTGGGGCTATCAGAGCCTCACTCTGAGTCCTGTAATCACTCTAATTTATACACAGAGGAAAAACTTGACCACAGGGTACCAAAACTAGGCGGGGAAATAGGTGTCACAGACCCTTTTGAGCAATTCCTGCTTTGTGACCCACTTGAATTGCTGGAAGGGGACTCCATCACTCTGGGTCTCTGAGGGTATGTCTACACTACCCCGCTAGTTCGAACTAGCGGGGTAGTGTAGACATACCCTGAGGTGTTTTCAGCTCCTGGAGCCAGAACAGAGACCAGGCACTCATGCATCTTGGGGACCCGTGGCACACTCCCAGGGTGTAGACCTTCTACCTGGCACTCCCTCTGAGTGCTGGAACTCTCAGTTAGGCTGCTTAGCCCCCGAGGACCCAGCGCTGACATTTAAGGGTATGTTCAAGGGAGCAGAGAGCCTCCATGGGCCTCTGGGCAAGACAGTAGGAGAGGTGGGTCAATGCCCCTGGAAAGAATAAGGCCTTGCACAGAAAGGGTGGGACCAGGGCATCCAGTCCTCCATGCTGCCCAGAGTGTGATGTGCCTCACCAGAGCTCCCAGAGCTGTCCGGAGGGTGCTATGCGGTGCTCCAGTGGTGATTTAAAGGGTCTGGGGTTCTGGTCACTGCTTTTGCCACAGTAACAGCAGCAGTGACCAGGAGCCCTGAAGCCATTGATCACCGGGCCCTGGGGCAACTGCCTCTTCCCCCTCCTGCACTGGTGGGCCTGGATATGTCTACACTGTGGCTGGATGCAAATCATGCAGGTGTATAGACTCATGCTAGCGGGGCTCCAGCTTGCATGCTAAAAATCGCAGCATGGACATTGTAGCTTAGGCTGCAGCTCCAGTTCTCAAGCCCTCCTGACCCTTTATGTCTGAACATGCTAGCCTGAGTCTATGTCTACACTACCACAAAATAATGTAGCTGGAGTTGATGCACCTTAGGTTGAGTTATCACAGGGTCTACCTCACAGGTGATCAATGGGAGAAACAGGAGTGCTCTGTGGTCAGTATAGTGGATTGATCATTGGGGAATCAGTCTCAGACCATTGAACCTCACTGTATTGTAGATATAATCTGAGATTCTGAGTGATCAGGAATTGTCAACATGGATTTACCAAGGGCAAGTCATGCCTGACCAACCTGATTGCCTTCTATGATGAGGTAACTGGCTCTGTGGACATGGGGAAGTCGGTGGATGTGATATACCTTGAATTAGGAAAGCTTTTGATATGTTCTCCCACAATATTCTTGCCAGCAAGTTAAGGAAATATGGATTGGACAAATGGACGGTAAGGTGGATAGAAAGGTGGTTAGATTGTTGGGCTCAACAGGTAGTGATCAATGGCTCAGTGTCTAGTTGGTAGTCAGTTTCAAGCAGAGTGCCCCAAGGATTGATTCTAAGGCTGGTTTTGTTCAACATCTTTATTAATGACCTGGATGAGGGGATGGATGGCACCCTCAGCAAGTTTGCAGATGACACTAAGCTAGGGGGAGAGGTAGATATGCTGGAGAGTAGGGATAGGGTCCAGAGTGACCTAGACAAATTGGAGGATTGGGCCAAAAGAAATCTAATGAGGTTCAACAAGATCAAGTGCAGAATCCTTGGGACAGAAGAAACCCAAGCATTGTTACAAGCTGGGGACCGGCTGGCTAAGCAACTGTTCCGCAGAAAAGGACCTGGGGATTACAGTGGATAAGAAGCTGGATATGAGTCAACAGTGTGTCCTTGTAGCCCAGAAGGCTAATGGCATATTAGGCTGCATTAGGAGGAACATTTCCAGCAGATCTAGAGAAGTGATTATTCCCCATTACTCAGCACTGATGAGGCCACATCTGGAGTACTGCATCCAATTCTGCCCTCCCCTCCCCCCCACTACAGAAAGGATGTGGATGCATTGGAGAGGGTCCAGTGGAGGGCAAGAAAAATGATTAGAGGGTTGGAGTACGTGACCTATGAGGAGAGGCTGAGGGATTTGGGCTTATTTAGTCTGCAGAAGAGAAGACTGAGGGGAGATTTGATAGCAGCTTTTAACTACCTGAAGGGAGGTTCCAAAGAGGATGGAGAGAGGCTGTTCTCAGTAGTGATGGATGGCAGAACAAGGAGCAGTGGTCTCAAGTTGCAGAGGGGGAGGTCTAAGTTGGATTTTAGGAAAAACTATTTCATTAGGAGGGTGGTGAAGCACTGGAATAGGTTTCCTAGGGAGGTGGTAGAATCGCCATCCTTAGAAGTTTTCTAGTCCTGGCTTGAGGAAGTCCTGGCTGGGATGATTTAGACAGGAGGTTGGACTCAATGACCTACTGAGGTGTCTTCCAGCCCTGGGATTCTATGATTCTGTAGTTCAGAGCTGCCGCACCCTTACTGCTAGTTTTATGCGCACTAGGGCAAATATGTCTACCCAGACTTGGAGACTCTCTTTCCCTTCTCCCTGAACACCACCACCCTTGAGGAATGAAGCTTCTGGTTTACAGTGTAATTCCCTCAGGGACAAACAACAGCTGTGATGTGTAAAACAGCATAGGCACACTTTCCCTAGGCCCTTTTATATTTAATCATGTCAAGCTCAGGAAATTACAGATCATTCAAACAGGAAAACGTGGACTTGTGATGTTCCTCAGTTGCTATCTCAGCATTTCTTGGGAGCTCTTGGGGAACTATCTCAGTCCTGGAGAGGAGACAATAAAGGCCCTCCCCCCTTCTCCTGCAGGTTGTTACATGCTAGCTGGTCTTGCTCTCTCAAATGGGAGTGCTTTGCCCAGCTTCTGTGAACTTGGTCTTTTTCTTCCTGCCTGGCCCTGAGTGCATTCCTCTACTTCAAACCCCTCCTGGTCATCTGGTGTATTTATTCTCCTCCTGGTAACTTTCATTGTTCCTGCCTTTCCTCCCTCCCTTCAGAAAGCAGGCTAATTGGATTTCCAAAGATGCACTTCAACCATTGTCCCAGATGTTTGCACCTGAACAAGGTCATTGGGTCTGAAGCACTTTCTTTTGTATCTGTTTGGTGTATACCCGTTAGAGAATTGTTAGCAATGGTGGATCCCCTTCCTATGGGCACTTATGACATGGAGCATTTTCATAATACAACTTCACAATGTCAGTTGGGATTCATGAGTTGTACAGCTATAACCCCAATTTATCACAAGATGATGGTGGTGTTTGTCTGAAAACAAAGAATCAGAGTAACAGCTGGTTAGAATCACTCCTTATGAGAAAGTCTCAGAAGGGCAGACATGTTAGTCTGTAACTTTAAAAACGAGTAGTCCTGTGGCACCTTAGAGACTAGCAAAATCTACAGTATCATGAGCTTTAGTGGGTGAAAGCTCATGATACTATATATTTGTATTAGTCTTTAAGATGCCACAGTACTACTTGTTGTCCTTACAAGAAAGATCTGCCCGTGGATGAAATAACACTGACAACCAAGCATATGATTGTATGTGTCGAGTAGGCGTTCACCTGAACTGCAGCCTGGATCTCGACTTTCCCAAGGTTTGCAGATGTTCAAAAGGGGGGATCTGGTTTGTTCCCTTAGAGGAATAGGAACCAGTTCTGATGGTCACATCCATATCTGCTAAATTCTAAAGCTGTTTGGATCCAGGATTTTGGTATATGCACCCCAGACAAATTCTCATTATCGACAGACGTTCTTGGTCTCATGGGGACAGGATATAATGCAGTCCACCTACAATATAGCATATAGCACACCTTGGGGATTACAGACAATAATCAGGTCTGCAAGTAAACTGGTGTCTCTTTCTTACAAAATCCTAAGCCAAAGCATTCTTTTTAGGTCTGTCCTGTTGTGAGAAGGCTGGATAGAGACAGACAGATTTTCAAAAGAGCTCAGAGTCTGTTTAGGCATAAAAATAAGAGGGGACATTTGCAAAACAGCTCAATATGTTGGATGCTGATCTCTTTTGGAAATCTGTCCCTTAATTAAATGCTTGAACAGGATCTTGGCACTGTATACAAGGTACTCCCTATCCTCCAAAAACAATCAACCAAAAGCACTCAAAATATTAAAGAAAAGGATAGAGACAGAGATAAGTACTTCATACCAACAAACACCATCCTGCATGTTAGGAAGTGCCACTAGACTAGGTGAGATAAAGAAAGAAGGTAAACACTGGATAAGCATCAGGCTAATGGTAGCAACAAATATTCTCAGATAACAGAAAAAGAGGAGAACAAACAGTGGAAGAATGCGCTATACTGTTAGTTGAAGGTGTCGCAACATAGATGATTTGTCAGAAAACATCACAGAAGCCTGGAGTCCATTCCTGAACCACATAAAATCAACTGAGTAAATTCACACCTGGTGTTACTCTATTGACTACAGCAAGAGTTGTGTCTATTCATCACAGTTCTAAATTTGCTCCCCCCAGCAAAAAAATTAATATCATACAGCTTCTCTGCCATGTACATCACACCATTTTTAACCCATCAGTCACTGTGTCAGTTGGACTGGTGCTGGCTATCGAACTGACTGAGAATCCTGGTAGATTTTACCAGCACCCCAGCAGCATTTTGTCTGGCGGTACCTTGTAAGCTAAGCAATGTGTGTGTGTGTGTGTGTGTGTGTGAGAGTGGGTGAGTTATGTAGACTTTACCAGGTATATTCAACAGCACAAGAAATGGATTCCATTTGTCAGATCCTGGTACAGACCAGGTTTCTTAAATGTGTGCACCCTTTTGTGCATGCCTGACTTGTACACACAAACTCAAAATGCATAGGTATATGTGTATACAAACATTGGGGCCGAGAGCCTGGCTGGGCCCCTGGGCATGGTATGGTGGCTGCTCTTTGCCCTGGAAGGGGTGGGGCCTTAGGCGGAAGGGGTGGGACTGGAGCTAGGCAGCCCTTAGCACCACCTGGAGAGCACACTGCCTCCCAAGGTAACACTCAGTGCTATCTGGAGCACCTCACATGGCGCTCTGGCAACAACTTAAAGGGCCCAGGGCTCTAGCTGCTACTGCTGCCATAGCAGTGGCTGAGTCCAGAAGCTCTGGACCTTTTTGTATCGTTGGGTCTCAGGGCAGTTGCCCCCTTTGCCCTCTCTCCCTCCCCATTTGCAGGCCTGCATGCAAATGTGTGTGTCAAACCAGTTTGGAGATTCTGGTCTCCTATAAGCAACCTGGTTCAACCTGGTTGAATACTGATATATTCAACAGTACAGCCAATGGGTTTTACCTGGATAAACTGGGAGTGGACAGGAGCAAAGGAGACATTAATTCTCATCTCTCTCTCTCTCTCTCTCTCAGTATGTCTACACGGTGGCGCTATCTTCGGATACTTCCAGTATCTCAAAATAGTTATTTCGCGTCTTTTAAACAAGCTCTTTATTTCTAAATATAACAAGGTCGCTATTCCGACATCCCTGGAAACCTTGTTCCATGAGGATGAAGGGACATTTCGGAATAGCGATTTATTTCAAAATTTGGTGCTGTGCAGACAGTGCCAAATTACAAAATAAGCTATTTGGAAATTAACTCGAAATAAGCTACGCAATTTGTGTAGCTCAAATTGTGTAGCTTATTTCGAGCTAAGGGTGCAGGGTAAATGCACCCTCAGGCTGCGTCTAGACTGGCATGATTTTGCGGAAATACTTTTAACAGAAAAGTTTTTCCGTTAAAAGTATTTCGGCAAAAGTGCGTCTAGATTGGCATGGATGCTTTTGCGCAAAAAGTGCTTTTGCGCAAAAGCATCTGTGGCCAGTTTAGACACAATTTTGCGCAAGAAAGCCCTGATCACCATTTTAGCCATCTGGGCTTTTTTGCGCAAAACAGTTCTTCTGTGTCTACACTGGCCCTCTTGCGCAAGTATTCTTGCGCAAGAGGGCTTTTTCCCCGAGCAGGGGCGTGAAAGTATTTGTGCAAGAAGCACTGATTTTGTACATTACAAAGTCAGTGCTCCTGCGCAAATTCAAGCGGCCAGTGTAGACAGCTGGCAAGACAGGGGCTGCTTTTGCGCAAAATCTTGCCAGTCTAGACACACCCTCAGTGTTTTATTTGGCTGCCTATGACCATAGTGTCTGAGTGCCTAGTGTTAAATCAATAGCAATCACAAGTTCCTAGTAATCCTCATGGGGTCTCTTCACTTCTCCCTTTCCAGGATCAAAGCTGTGCCTGGGGTAGGGTTATTGTTCTTTAACTTTTATTAATTTTCTCCATGTGTGGTTGGAGGGAGGTTCAGAGATAGAGGGAGTGTCAGTATTGTGTGTGTAATCCTAACGGGAGAAACAATTCCTCCTCGAAAAAGCCTCTCTCCTTTCTGGATACATGAGTTCCGTAGCCATTCCTTTCTGGTACTTTACGTGCCTTGTATGAAAAAAAGTCGGCAGTGTTGGCTTGTAACATAAGCCACAAAATGACTTGCCTGTGCCATAATGTGGCACTAGTGCTGTCTCAGACTCCCCCACGCAGAGCAAGAGGGAAATCTGCAACCGCAGCTTGTAAATGTCCGACGTGAGGTGTGTACATGGCTGTTAAACACTCCCCAACCAAAAAAACCAAAACAAAACAAAAACCCGCCCACCCTAGAAAAAAGGAAAAAGCAGCAGCTGCAGAAAGGTTCAGATCCTCCTCCCCCACTAGCTTAATTTTTTTTTTCATTTCATTTTGGAATGTGTTGGGGAACTCTTCAATGTTTTCTCTGTTGACATGTTCGCTGTCCAGGATAGCTGTAATAGGCCCCTGTGGGAGGTGTGTAATTGAGATGTACTGGGATTCTGCATATTAATGGCAAGCATTTGTCCTGTTTTGAAAATCTCCCCCCCTTCTCTCTCCCCTTCCTCCACAGCTGACTTAGGGATGTGGTCATCTTGTTGATTCCTGGGCGAGAGGGAGGGTGGGGGTTGCAGAACAGATGGCATGGCAAGGCATGGAGGAGACGGCTGGCTGGCCGAAGGGAAAAAGTGTTATTGGAAGAGTTTGGAACAGCTGTAAAGGGATGTAGTTACTTGTATGATAATTAAATACTGCTTCCCATTAAAGACATGTTTATAGGAGGTTTAACAACTTAGTTATAGATAGTGCTCCACACAAGCCCTTAGGCTGCATTCCAGAGGGAGCTGAGGAGAAGGAGCTGTTTCCTTGGCCTTTTTTCCTCCAACCACATCCTTCCTCCAACCATCCAACCGGTGCCCTCTGCCTTCTTTTGCCAATGCCGCTCCCCCAGCTTTTATCAAATGACAGTCCCTGCTTCACCGCTATATTCAGTTCTGCTTTAGATACATTCACCATGGCGTCTGAGCTTCTCCACTGCTTCCTCAGGCACCAGATAAGAAATTCAAATGGAAGTGCAGTGCAGAAGCTGTGATAAAAACCAGCACCAAAGTGGCTGAATCAAGAGTTAGGTCATTTGGAGCTGTGCAAGAACTGTAAGGAGAGTTGAACATTCATATATCCCTTTTCTGGGTCCCTTTACTTTTGCACATCAAATGCAAGATCCTTGTCTCACCTGCAAGGCATTGTGGGTTTCTCTCTCTCTCTGATTCTGTGCCCCACCTGGTTCTGATGCCCTTTCTCCATCCCATGAAATTTTCCACTTCGTGTACACCAAACCTCTTTCATCTCCACTTTGAGATCTCTTCCTGGTGCCATTCTTCCCAACATCACTTGTCACTTCTGATTGATTCCAACCCATCTGCTCCTGCCCTCCAGTCCCGTTCATTGAGCATCAGCTCCTCAAGGCATCAGTCTATCACACTTGAGCATAAGTCATGGATCAAATTCAGTTGCCAGAGTTACACCAGGGATGAATTTGTTCCCATGTGTTTTGTAAAGGACTATCCAGTGTGATGGGCACAAAGTAAAGCACTTGGTCCAAACATTCCTCCGCTTTGAAATGTGAACCATCCGATCCAATTCTCAATCTATTTCCAAATGGCCACAACTTTTTAAACAGAGCTCTGGATCCAATCATCCCTCAACTTTGGAATGTAGAAAATCCAGATCTGAAGATTTCAGCCTGAGTCCATCTCTAGCAATAAACATGGTTTCTTATACAAATTCCTAGATCCAGCCTGTACAGAGTAACTACTCTATCTTCCAGTGAACTCTAAACCTATTTGTGCTCTGCAATGCTTCTCTCTGCAGCCTTTTATTTCAGAACACAGTGGCCACCAGCCTCCCCTCCAAAGCAGCCTGATTCATTGGTCTAGTCATCTGTGAAACCACAGCCTATGCTTTGGTGACCTCTGTGCTTCCAAGATGGGCCCAGAGAGTTTAAAAATAACTCTGGCTCCCTCTTCCTCCCTGACTTGGCTCCCGGTGAGAATGAGCACAGGGAGGGCATCTGTGAAGGATATTGCAGTGGCAGCGGATTTCTCCTAAGACGGAGCTTGGCAGTGCTTTCGCTGCTGGGATGTGATCACGTGAGGCGGCAGAACCGTTCAGTGTGGGTGCTGCCTGCATCTACCCCAGCAACTGCTGCTTCTTTCATACCAGATTCTGACTGAATCCTTTGGCTGCTCTGCTGCCACAATCTACAGAGCTAAACATTGCAGGTGGGGTAATTTTCACAGCAAGCAGTGGGAGTTGTGGACTCACCTAGGCATGCAGCTCGCATTGATCCTCAAGGGATGCTGGGTACTAGTCCCTGCCCAAGAGTCTGAAAACTGGATTGTTTGTGGGGGATCCCCCACATCAGCCAGGGACCATCTGATAATGATCCAGGACAATGTTCTAATCTTTTCCATTCATGTGCAGAATAACTTTTTCAAATGCACCCAGGCATGTGTGAATGTGCACCACCAAGAGAAACAAATTCCCTAGCTGTGGGCGCTCTGCTAATCAGCAGGGTGGCATCTGAATGTCTCCTGAGTGGCCGCACAAGTGTACAGCTTACAGGGAACATTGGTCCAGGGAGACATTTGGTGCCTGTTACATGGAACTGCACCGGAAATGAGTTTTATTGATACCCCTGTGTGCACGTACGTGCTCTTCTACATCAGGAAAGGAGGTGGGTTATTGCATGCACACAGTGTTCTCTCCTTTATTGAGACAGAGAAAAGATCCTCCTTCTCTTTGTCTACTCCTCCTTCTACAGTCCCTAATATAACTTATTTTCTCATTCCTTTGAGAGCCTATCTTAAAATGAAAACACTTCCCCTATGGTATGTAACTCGCACACAGATGCTGTGAAACAGTGGCTTTTCTCCTATTTGAGCAGGGCTAAATGCAGCCACTTGAAGAGACTGGCCACCCACCATAGGTGCGGGAAGTAGAGGTGAAAGGGGGATGCTGCAGCACCCTTACGTTTGGGGCATCCTGGCCACATACCCCTGCCACCTAGGATTCCGACCACTGATCCTGCTGTTCTCTACTTCCAGCCCCTGGTCCCACCTGATTGCCACCCCATGCACAGAGGTTAAGCTGCCGGCCCCAGGTCCTACTTGGCTGCGGGTCCCATGCAGGGTCCCGCCCAGCTGTCAGGCCCCGAGACCAGGCTGCTGGCCCCACATGGAAGATCCTGGTTACTGGCCCCAGCTCTAACGGACAGTGAAGGGAATGGACCGGGGGGGGGGGGGGGGAAGGGGTAGGGAGGGCAGGGGTACAGCTCAGCACCCACACTCCGAAAATTGTTCCTGTGCCATTTCTGGGCACTACCTCAGGGATCCAGCAGGGGCCACTGTAGAGAAAGCATGGCGCTCCTCAGATACTGAGCGATACTTAGGGTATGTCTAGACTACATGCCTCTGCCAACCAAGTCAAGACGGGGATCGGTTGGCAAGGAAAGCCTTTGCTGACCGATCCTGTAAACCTCATTGCATGAGGCATGAGGGATCAGTCGGAAAAGACTATCCTTGCCAACTGATCCCTGTCTTGACTGCCACTTCGTGCTGACAAATAGCTGAGCTGGCACAACGTGGCAGCCATTTTTATTCTAATGACGCGGGGGATATTTAAATCCCCGCTTCATTGACTATGTCAGTATGTCTAATTTACATCCCTCGGTCGGTAGAGGCATGTAGTCTAGACATACCCTCTGATTCTGAGCACTCCTCAGATACTGCCTCACAGTAACCCCCTTTCGAGAAGAGGGAACCTCCCCTGGCCCTTCACTTGTATCCCCTCAGCTTTGTGACAGCTGAGAGGACTCGCTGACCGTGCTGTGGAATGAACTCACTCATCAACACACCGAGTCCTCCCGCCTCAGTCCTTGCCTTCTGTCTCACCTCAGTCCCCTCAGTGTCTCATCTTTGGCTGGTAGATGAGCCCATCCCTTCTCTTCCCAGGAGTCTTGATGCTAGCCTAGTCACCCACCAATGTACTTGGACTTCACTAGCTCAAAGATGAGCAAAGGTCCCTGAAGACATCTCTTCTGGGGTTTTTTATCCCACCCACTGAGCTGCCAGTGCAGGTATCCCCATCAGGGTCTTCTCACCATCCCTTGCAACTCAAGCCTAACCGAACACTAGGTTTCCCCTGGGAAATGTATTCTTTGCTTTCAATCTTTACTGCCTCAAAATGCCTGCCAATGTCTTCAGACAGCTCCTCACATCTCCAGCAGCTCTGGCTCTGGGCCACACTGCAGCCTGAGCCTGGCAGAACATGCTGCAAAGGGGCTTTTTATCCACCCACGTGGATTACAATTTATGACAGTGTTGCAAATAGAGCTGGTCCTGGCAGGAAATACCGTGTGTGTTGAGCCGAGGCAGCATAGTAGCCAGTGCTTTGTGTTATCACTGCCTCAGTTCGTTTCTTCTCCCTTCTCATTCAACTCCAGATCTGCCTTCTTCCCTTGTTATTTTCACAGCATCCTTTTCTCTTGGGACCCACCTTCTGCCTCCCATGGCTTCCTTCCCGTTCTTGAACATTATTGCAACACCAAAAATTACATTAAAATCATGTAACCCCATATTAAAGTCTTGTAAGTCACCTTCTCTTTAAAGAAGATCAGTCACATGGAGTCTGCATATATTCTTCTATGCCCTCATTCCGGAACATAGATCAGTGGTCAGGCACAGCATGCAGAGAATGCCATCTTTCAGAGATGTTGTCACAAACACTAATACACAATTTGCAGAGAGCAGCTTTGGCTGAAGAAATGACTCCCTCTAGTGAGATCAAGAAAGAGACTGAACTCCCATGCTGCTTGACACTGCTTCCCCAGGGACACAACATCTAGCACAGCGATGGGCAACCGTGAACAGTGAATGGGGCCGCAGGACTGGCCCTCCATCTCAATGGGCCTCAGCAGCCCACGGCCCACTGAGGTTCAACCTGCAACCCACAGCCCCTCTATCTGCCCCCTTCCCTCATGCACCTCTCTCGCACTGGGGCACTGGAGCCCTGCCCTTCCTGCTCCTCTCCCTCCCTCCCAGCACTTTCAGAGTGTCGTGAATCCACTAACTCATGCTCTGTCCCTTCCCCTCCTCCCCCTGCAAAGTTTGAACAGTAACAGCTGATTCGCTGCATTCCTGCTCTGGCAGGAAAGGGGAGGAGTGGGGGCAGAGCGTGAACCAGCAGATTGATGATGCTTCAAAAATTCTGGGAGGGATGGGGTAGAGTAGGAAGTGTGGGATTTCAGTGCCCCAGTGTGCGAGAGGTGCATGGGGGGAGGGTGGCAGATGGGGGTCTGCAGGCCACAAGTGGAGCCCCAGTGCCTGTGGGCTGAAGGTTGCCCACCACGGACCTAACATCATGAGGCTTCTGCCATGCTTGAAAACTTGCTCGTGTGCTATGAAAGGGAACTTCTAAGTGTAACAGCGGCATTAGCTGACCCAGGCAATAGCAACAATTTACACCTGAAAATTGGACATTGTGTCCCTTTCCCATAGTACCTGACTGTAGCATGCACAAAGCATATAGAGCCAAAGGCTGTGCCTACACTTGGAGATGGGGACGGTGTGACTCCATCATGTAGATGAACCCACAGGAGCTCTGGTCCAGCTAGTGAGCTGAAAACAGTAGCATAGTTGCCCCCAGGACATACCAAGGCATCCAGATGAGCTTGTAATTGGGTCAGCTAGTTTATGCTGCCACTGCAGCTACCCTGCTTTTGTCAGCGTGGTAGCTTGAGCAGATCTAGCATGGATATGCCTCTACAAACTGGGAATTGCACCCCAACCCTGCCCCAAGTACAGCCAGACACCTTCGCGTCAGGGCTCCCTGAACTCTGTGACTGATTGGATGTAAAGGGTCAGAACTTCTGGTGGCTCTGCTTGCATGAGACTGATTTACACCAGCTGGGGTTCTCTCCCCTCATATTCTGCCTGGCAGGGTTGCTGGGTTTTTCAGCATGCAGGTGCAGCTGACTGGAATAGCAGTGACAGCTTCATTTACATTCTAAAAACAGGTGAGAGATGTAATGAATTAGTTATAACCTTGGGTAATGCAACCCATACTGTGTTCCTTGTGTTATGAAGTGTCATTTCAAGTCAGCATCTTTGCTTTTGCTCCCTGTTTCTGATATGCCCCAGATTTCTGTACGGATGGTGCAGATCTGTGTGGAAGAAGTCGAGGGGAGGCTGCCAGATTCAGCAGAGTGAGGGTAATGTGGCAGGCCACTTGCTGGAGGCGTCTGTTAAAATGACCAGCTGTTGCCATCTTTAGGTTTCAGAATATGAGCTTCTCATTGAGATGAGCATGGCAGCTGGCACCTCACAGACCTATTGTTGCAGACTGTTTGCCGACACAGGGGACAACTTTGCTTTAGTTTATATTCAGTTGCCTTTGCTAAGCTATCTCCACAGCCGTGCAAGTTAGAAACATAGGACCCTATTCTCCCCCTGGGGAGATACAAAGACCCCAATTGAATTTAAGGGGAGTGTGTCAGGGCGGAGCAACCCCACCACGATCCCAGGCTGGGAGAAGCCCCGAACGGCAAAAGTGCTGGCGTCCGTGCTGCAGGAAAAGCGGCGGGGCTGGCTCTGGAGATGGCGGATGGGGAGGGAGGAGGAATCATGCAGGGAGCACGGACCCCGCAGGCCATCCTGGGCCTGGCACAGGAAAATGACGTTACACCCTCCGGGCATGTGACGTCAGCGGACACCCAGAAAGCCCCGTAAGGGAGGGGTTAAGGCTGGGGGAGGGAGTGGACATCACCCATGGAGCCCAGGTCGGGTCATAAAAGAAGGACGGGCAGGCAGAAGATGAGGAGGAGGAGCAGTAGGAGCAGGGGCGTGAGTAAACGGAGACACAAAAGAAAGAGGTGCAGGGGAACCCAAGGGTGGGGGCGTGAGGCGCGCGCTAGGCACCCACGACTTGACTCCGGGCAGCAGAGCTGAGCAGTGGCCCAGGGCGGGGTCATGTAGCCCGCAAGCAAACATGTTTAGGGGCAACACTCCCATTTGCTACAGTAGGGAGCTTAGCTCCCTGCGTCAGGGCCCTGGGCCGGGGCCCGGAAGAGTGGGTGTGCCCCCCTCTCCACTGTCCGGAGACAACCCATGGAGTCCAGTCACGGCGGTTGGCTGGACACAGGGTGATCTGCCAGTAGTTTGGCCCTGGACTATTCAGGGACAGGGGGTGTGAGGGGAGTGTATAACTAAATAAAAGGGTAATTTGCATAAATTACGAGAATGGACTTGTGACAGGGAGTGTAACACGACACAACTCACCCTTGCGGTGCCTCCTGCTGCACACTCAGGGAATTAGTTCAATTCAGCACTGGAGCAACCTCTTCTGGCAGGTGTCTCATCTGTTGTTACCTGTTTGTCTGTTCTTCACCCTGTATCGGGACCTACATCCCTCCCAGACCATTTAGCCCTTCCCTCACGGTACTGCCCTGCTGCAGTGCCCTCCACACTCTCCACTCTCTGGGGTCCTCTGCCTCAGGGAACCCCCAACCACCTATACCCACCTTGCCTCAGTGACCCTACTGCCAGTCATCCTCTAACCTCTGCTTCAGGGGCAAATTGCAGTCTGAAATGGCCACTCATCATTGTCAAGGGTGTGTGAACCAGCTGCCTTCTTCTATCCTGGCTGTCTCCCTGAAGGGAGTGATCCATACACAAATTCCATGGCTGAAGATCACTTACTCCATGGGGCCTTGCTCCTGCTTCTGTCCTATATAGAACTGAAATCCCACCTGCTCCAGCAGGACTACCTCAAGTACATTTTCACCTGGGTCTCACCTTGGTGGGTGAAGATTTGGACTGGTTTTGTGAATCTGGGAATGATCCAGACCAGTTATCACTAAACACTTTGGCTACGTCTACACTGGCCCCTTTTCCGGAAGGGGCATGGTAATTTCAGCGATCGCAATAGGGAAATCCGCGGGGGATTTAAATATCCCCCGCGGCATTTAAATAAAAATGTCCGCCGCTTTTTTCCGGCTTTTAGAAAAGCCGGAAAAGAGCATCTACACTGGCCCCGATCCTCCGGAAAAAGCGCCCTTATTCCTACTTCGAAGTAGGAATAAGATCCTCCGGAAAAGGGCGCTTTTTCCGGAGGATCGGGGCCAGTGTAGACGCTCTTTTCCGGCTTTTCTAAAAGCCGGAAAAAAGCGGCGGACATTTTTATTTAAATGCCGCGGGGGATATTTAAATCCCCCGTGGATTTCCCCATTGTGATCGCTGAAATTACCATGCCCCTTCCGGAAAAGGGGCCAATGTAGATGTAGCCATGGGGTATGTCTAGACTACATGCCTCTGCTGACAGAGGCATGTAAATTAGACTACATGACATAGTCAATGAAGCCGGGATTTAAATATCCCCGGCTTCATTAAAATAAAAATGGCCACCACGCTGTGCTGGCTCAGCTGATTGTCAGCACAGTGCGGCAGTCAAGACACGGCTCGGTCGATAGGGAACACCTTTGTCGACCACTCCTGTAAACCTCATTTCATGAGGTAAAAGGCTAGACATACCCTTTGTGATATAAAACCAGGGTTCTGGATCCATGGGGAAGTGAAGGATTTTTCTCTTTCTTGCTTGAGTTTCTGTGGTATGCTCATCAGCATGGCTACCTGGAGAAAAACAAGAAGAAGGAATGAAGAAACAGACTGGTGACCATTGAAAATATTCACAGGCTGTCATAAAGGGTACGTCTAGACTACAGGCTTCTGTCGACAGAAGTTTTGTCGACAAAGAGCGTCTAGACTACACTGAGTTCTGTCGACAAAGCAAGCTGCTTTGTCGACATGGTAGTGTAGACGCAAAGGACAGTTTACATGCAATAACACCTTCTGTCGACAGAAACTGTCGACAGAAGGCGTTATGCCTCGTAAAATGAGGTTTACCAGCGTCAACAAAACTGCTGAGTTCTGTTGACGTTATGTCGACAGAACTCAGCAGTAGTGTGGACGCAGGTATAGTTTTGTCGACAAAAGTCCACTTTTGTCGACAAAACCCTGTAGTCTAGACACACCCTAAGTGTATCCTAGTTCTGCCTGATGGGCTACTCACTCGGGCTGTGTCTAGACTACATGCCTCTGTCGGCAGAGGCATGTAGATTAGACAGATCAGCAAAAGCAAATGAAGCCGTGATTTAAATGATCGTGGCTTCATTTACATTTACATGGCTGCCGCGCTGAGCCGACAAACAGCTGATCAGCTGTTTGTTGGCTCGCCGCTAGTCTGGACGTTCCCTCTGTCGACATCAAAGCCCTTTGTCGGCAGCCCCGTTATTCCTCGTGGAATGAGGTTTACCGGGGCTGCCGACAAAGGGCTTTGATGTCGACAGGGGGAACGTCCAGACTAGCGGCGAGCCGACAAACAGCTGATCAGCTGTTTGTCAGCTCAGCGCGGCAGCCATGTAAATGTAAATGAAGCCGCGATCATTTAAATCGCGGCTTCATTTACCTTTGCTGAACAAACAAATCTACATGCCTCTGCCGACAGAGACATGTAGTGTAGTCGTACCCTCAGGGTGCAGCTACACTGCAACAGCTACACTGCAACAAGTGCTATTCCAAAATAACTTAGTCCGCATCTACACAGCAGGCAGTTATTTCAAAATAGTGTCAAAATACTATCAAGCTGGAGGACTTCTTACTCTGACTCCTGTAATCCTCATTGTACGAGGAATAAAGGAAGTTGGAGGAAGAGTGCTCTATTTTGAAATAAGTGCTGTGTGGATGATACCTATTTTGAATTAAACTATTTTGAAATAAGATATGCAATTGATGTAGCTCAATTTGCCTAGCTTATTTTGAGTTAAGCCCTGCAGTGAAGTTGTACCCTCAGAAGCTGTACTTCTGTTGTAAAGCAGGAAAGGGCACTGCTGTTAGAAAAGGTCTGCATGGGACCCCTTAGCAAAGTAAATCTGTAAGGCTAAGTGTACATTACAGAGTTTTTTCAGAAAAAGGGCCGTTTTTCCGAAAAAACTTCACTTATGTCCACACTGCAATAGCGTTCTTTCAAAAAAAAAATTGAAAGAACAGAGCGGTTTTTCCAACATCGGTAAATCTCTTTCTATGAGGAAGAAGCCTTTTTCTGAAAGAGCTCTTTCGGAAAAAGGCGTGTGTGGATGGGGAAGAGGGAGTTCTTTCAAAAGAAGAGGAAAGAGGAAAACGCACAGGTGCCCCGGTGGCCACTCCATCCGTAGTAATCACAGCTTAAATGTGAGATAGCATCCATTCAGTGTGGATGCTCTCTTTCAAAAAAACAGATCACTTTTTCGATGCACTTTGGCAGTGTGGATGCTCTCTTTCAGAAGTTTTTCCGGAAGATCTCTTCCGAAAAGCTTTTTCTGAAAGAAGCCTGCAGTCTAGACGTAGCCTAAAGATTCAAGCTCTGGAATCTCCCAGCTAAGGCCAGAGTTTTGGACATAATCTTGTAGCTTCCTATTTTTTGCAGAGATGGTGACAGATATGTGGATATGTAAATTCATCTCTCTTGCTGCAGTGACTTCTGTATTAATGCAAATGTGCTTCAGAGAGCTTGAATGGCCAAAGGCAACTGGATACCTTCCCTGCAGCAGTTGAGCCATGTGTTAGCACTGAACTAGCTGGGAAGCTGAATTTGTATCTTGGGGTGGTGGGGTCCAAGATTTACAAATTTAGCTGTGTCTCAAATCAAGAAGAAAAGAACTCTAAGAATTTTTTGCAGAACAAAATATTCTGGGAATATTACCTTTTGATCTTATGGCAATATATCATTTGACTTTAACCTTATGGTATATTCATTTAAAAGTAGTAAAGTTGAAACAAAACATTTTGATCATTTCTCATTAAAATGTTGATTAAGTCAATGGCTGCGTCTAGACTGGCATGATTTTGCGCAAATACTTTTAATGGAAAAGTTTTTCCGTTAAAAGTATTTGCACAAGAGAGCGTCTATACTGGCATGTGCCTTTACGCAAAAGATTTGCTTTTGCGCAAAAGGATCCGTGCCAGTGTAATCACTCTCTTGTGCAAGAAAGCTTCAATGGCCATTTTAGCCATCGGGCTTTCTTGCGCAAGAAATTGACGTTACCTGTCTACACTGGCCTCTTGCGCAAGAACACTTGCGCAAGAGGACTTATCCCTGAGTGGGAGCGTCAGAGTATTTGCGCAAGAAGCACTGATTTTGTACATTACAAAATCAGTGTTCTTGCGCAAATACTCGAGACTAATGTAGACAGGTGACAAGATTTTGTGCAAAAGCAACTGCTTTTGCGCAAAATCTTGCCAATGTAGACACAGCCAATATGTTCTCTCACAACCTTTTTTTTTATTTCAGCAAACCAGCATTTTCCAGCAGGCAACTGTTTTGGCAGGAGATTTTTGACCATGGAATCACAAACAGTGCCCTACCTTGCACTAAAATCTATTGCAGCAGGACTGCATTTCAGTACCTGTGAGAATGGAGAGAGGCTTGTGACCCTCTAAGGAAGATTGCCCGAGCAATGACAGCCCACATCCTAGCTAACCAAAGGTGGATACCAATGGCATAAGCCATGTCTGCTCCCTGAGAACCTAATTGAAGGCAGGGTTCCAGGAGGAAATCCTTTTGGCAAGAAGCAGGCAAACCCCAGTGGTAGATGGAACATTTACAAACCCTGTGTCTTTCAGCTACAATTAATGCCACACAAACCTTAGTGTTATTTTGATCAGGGGTCTTTATGCATTTGCTGCTGGAATTGTTGTCCTTCTGCCTAGGAAGCCATAAAGGCTCTGTCAGAGAGACTGCTTTGATTTTCATTGCCTGCCTGGTTCATTACCGACAGGGTAATGACTGGCAGTGGACCAATCAGATCTCTACTATCACTCTGTCAGGTTCATAATTAATACTACTGCAAACTAAGCTTATTGTGATTTAATTAGTAATGCTGTAATAATGCTACCGCCTGGGCTTAGGGTTACTAATTTATATAAATAGCTACATTAATGTTTTCAAGCACCAAGTATTAATAGTATCAGTCTCAGCACTAGATTCTGGTTGGCTGACGGCAGCTGCAGAACTCGACAACACTTGGTGTATGAAAAAAAATTGATTTTGATTTCCTGCCTGTTGTTTTTCAACAGGCAAGAAATAGCTCTGGACGGAGTTGGAGGGTTTTTGATAATATGGGTCATAGAGCAGTATTTGAGATTCAAATCCCTTTTTGCTTGGATCTGTCCCCTCCTCCCCCTCCACCTTAAATATATAAAGAAATCCAAGTTGTTTGCATTGACAGCTTCAATTTGCCACAATGGGAAGTCATACACATGAGAGATTCCAATGTAGCCAACTCACATTTTATTTTCAAATCTGGAATTAAAAGGAGAGAAGAAAAATATAGATGAGGTCCATGGGAGCAGAAGAGGGATTTGCATACATCAGGGCTCTACACAAGCCAGGGCCTATGCTCTTTCTTTGGATTTGGATAAACTACAACAGGAAAAATGTCCTTACCTTTCCTGTACCAATGGAATCCAACATCCCTGTTGGCCTGTGACAAGAATGCAGCTGGGAGTACATACCCCAATTGGAAAAAATTAGGAGAAAGCTAAGTGAGATTCTGCAAAGGGCAATTTTAGGATGATACTCTGGGGGGGTATGTCTACACTAGAAAGTTAGTTCGAACTAACGGACGTTAGTTCGAACTAACTTTCCTATGCGCTACACTAGCGCTCCGTTAGTTCGAACTTAATTCGAACTAACGGAGCGCTTAGTTCGAACTAGGTAAACCTCATTTTACGAGGACTAACGCCTAGTTCGAACTAGCTAGTTCGAACTAAGGGCTGTGTAGCCCTTTAGTTCGAACTAGTGGGAGGCTAAGGCTTCCCAGGTTTCCCTGGTGGCCACTCTGGCCAACACCAGGGAAACTCTATTGCCCCCCTCCCGGCCCCGGAGCCCTTAAAGGGCCACGGGCTGGCTACTCACTTTGTGCCAGTTGCAAGGCTGCCAGCACCCGTGCCTGCACAGCCTGCACCTGCCACACCATGAGCCAGCCATCCGAGGGCTCCCAGCCCTCCACTGCTCCCCACGACCAGCCTGGCGGCTCCCGGGAGCCTGCCCGGGGGCGCACAAGGCGGGCGCCCGCCTGGTCAAGTGCGGAGATCGTGGACCTCATCGAGGTTTGGGGGGAAGCCTCCAATGTCCACGATCTCCGCACTAGCCACCGGAACGCGGCCGTCTATGGACGCATGGCTGCCAGCCTGGCCGCCAGGGGCCACCAGCGCAGCCGGGAGCAGGTGCGCTGCAAGATTAAAGACTTGCGGCAGTCCTACTCCCGGGCCTGCCTGCCAGGGGCTGACCCGGAGGCCTGCCCCCACTTCCATGCCCTGGACCGCATCCTGGGGCCTCATGCCGTCCCTGCCCCCCGGGACGTGATTGACCCCGGGGCAGAGGGACCGCTCCTGGACACCGAGGAGGAGCAAGAGGGCTCTGAGAGCCAGGAGCCTGCTGCCAGCCTTCCCAGGACCCGGGACCCCCGAGGCACCCCACAGAGCCGCTCGCCTGCATCATCAGAGGCCGGGGAGGCGTCCACCTGTGAGTACCCTCGTGTTCCCCTTATGTGTACGGGGGGCTGGGGCGAGAGGGAGCCCCGGGACCGTGCGCCTGGGCCTTGCCCACCACGGAGCAGCAGCTGGGGATCCTGCAGGGGCCCTGGCCTTGCAGAGGGGAGCTGGGTTTCACACACCTGGGCCCCTGGGGTAATTGACCGCTGGTCTTCTTGCACCACAGCTGCAGCACCGGGGACTGCAGGGCGCACCACACCGCCTGCAGCAGCCGCCCGCGCCCGGGCAAGCAGGACAGCCAGGAACCAGGAGGACTACCAGAGGCGGCATCTCCGGTTCCTGGACCGACAGCTCCGTCTCCAGGACCACTGGGTCCAGGAGGACCTCAGGCTGCACCAGAGGAGTCTGGAGGCCCTGGAGGAGCAGGGCCGTGCCCTGCGAGGCCACCTCCAGAGCCTGCTAGACCGCTTTCCATTTCCTCCTCCCCCTGCTCCCCCTCTTGCTCCCCCTCTTGCTCCCCCTGCTCCCCCTCTTGCTCCCCCTCTTGCTCCTCCTGCTCCTCCTCTTGCTCCCCCTGCTCCCCCTCTTGCTCCCCCTCTTGCTCCCCCTCTTGCTCCCCCTGCTCCCCCTCTTGCTCCTCCTGCTCCTCCTGCTCCTCCTGCTTCCGCTCCTGCTTCCTCCACACCCCCTGTCCTCTCTGCCCCCCCCTCCACAACCATTCCCCACCGACGCCCCCGGACCCGCAGTGTGGCGAGACGGGAGAGGCACCCAGACTCCCACCCCTGAGCTTTCCTTTCCCTTCCTCCCTTCCCTCCCCTCCCCTCCCAGCTCCCTCGTCCCAGGTTTCCCCCTCCCTTCTCCCACCTTCATTCCTCCCTCCCCCACCCCAGTTCTCTGAAATAAACAGACGTTTTTGTTTGAAAAACAGGTGTCTTTATTGTACAGTAGCTAGGGAGGGGAAAGGGGAAGGGGGGGGGTAGGGTGGAAGAAGGCCCCGGTGGGGCATGCAGGGAGAGGTCAGTCCTCCTCCTCCTCCACCTGGAAGCTCTCCCGCAGGGCTTCCCGGATCCGGATGGCCCCCCGCTGGGCTTCCCGGACGGCGGCGGTGCGGGGCTGACCGTAGTGTCCAGCCATGCGGTCAGCCTCAGCCATCCAGGCTGGCAAGAAAGCCTCCCCCTTCCGCTCACACAAATTGTGGAGCACACAACATGCCGCCACCACGGGAGGGATGTTGTGCTCGGCCAGGTCCAGACGGGTGAGGAGGCATCGAAAGCGGGCTTTCAGTCGCCCGAAGGCCCCCTCCACCACGATGCGGGCCCTGCTCAGCCTGTTATTGAAGGCCTGGCGGGAGGGATTGAGGTGTCCCGTGTAGGGCTTCATGAGCCAGGGCTGCAGTGGGTAGGCGGCATCCCCCACCAGGCAGACGGGCATGTCCACGTCCCCGACCCTGATGTGGCGGTCGGGGAAGAAGGTCCCGTCCTGCAGCCGCTGGCACACGGAGGAGTTCCGGTACACCCGGGCGTCGTGTGCTTTGCCGGACCAGCCCACATTTATGTCCGTCAACTGTCCCCGGTGGTCACATACGGCCTGCAGGATGACGGAGAAGTACCCCTTGCGGTTCACGTACCGGGACGCCTGGTGTTCCGGGGCACGGATGGGGATGTGCGTCCCGTCGATGGCCCCCCCGCAGTTGGGGAAGCCGAGGGCGCCGAATCCCCGGATGACGGCATCCGGGTCGGCGAGGCGGACCACCCTGCGGAGCAGCACCCGGTTGATGGCCTTGACCACCTGCGGAGAGAGACACAGCAAAGCGTCAATCAGTGGGGCGCCCGGGTGGCTGGGAGCGTGCGTGCCCTGGCAGTGCCCCGCGCCCCACTCCCGGAAGCAACCCCCCTGGCGGCGTGTAGTACGGCCGGGACAGCCCGACCCCTCCGGTGCGGGGCGCTTTCGCCTCCTCCCGCCCCCCCCTTTGTCCCTGGGGCGGCCCATCCCCTCCTCGCAGCCCCCCTGCCCCCCGGCTCGGTGGCCGACGAGCGCCGTACCTGCATGAGCACTGCTCCGACAGTGGATCTCCCCACGCCGAACTGGTTCCCGACGGATCGGTAGCTGTCCGGCGTGGAGAGCTTCCAGAGGGCGATGGCCACCCGCTTCTGGAGGGGGATGGCGGGCCTCATGCGAGTGTCCCTTCTTTGCAGGGCAGGGGCGAGCCACTCGCAGAGCTCCAGGAAGGTGTCCCTCCTCATCCTAAAGTTCTGGGTCCACTGTCGGTCGTCCCAGCGCTCCAGGACGATGCGGTCCCACCAGTCGCTGCTGGTGTCCAGACGCCAGATGCGGCGGGGCACGCCGGTGCCGGGGCGCCGCCGCGGCTCCTCCACGGCCCCCAGGGCGGCCAGGCGGAGAGGCAGGGGGCTGACGTTCCCCAGGTGGTGCCAGGCAGCCTCGAGCCATTGCTGGCAGGCTTGCAGCAGCAAGTCCAGAACGTGCACCAGAAGGTGCAGGGCGAGCCGTGGCTCCATGTTGCCACCTGCGGCGGCCCCCCCGAAGGGAAGCACCGACACAGACGGGCACAGAGACCGACGCTTTGCTGTCCCTCGGCGAGGTTGGCAAGCAAGCAGGAAAAGCTGAGAACCGGCTGTCCAGGGGGGGTCCCTTTAAGCACGAGCCTCAGATAGCCTCAGACAGCAGCCACACAAAGCAACTGCTGACCTGATGCCCTGCCAGAACCGGTTTCAGCTGCCCTTAAATGCCCCCCTGCGTCCAATCAGTGTGGACGCGCTAGTTCGAACTAGCAAAACGCTAGTTCGAACTAGTTTTTAGTTCTAGATGCGCTAGTTCGAACTAGCTTAGTTCGAATTAACTAATTCGAACTAAGTTAGTTCGAACTAGCGCTGTAGTGTAGACGTACCCGGGAATTGGTCCTCTTCACACAGATGTCCACTATATTGTGGAACAAATGACAAATTCATAGAAACTAGAGAAACCAAATTCATATGTGACTCAAAATAAGTATGGAAGGCTTCTAAATTGCTATACATGCTCCTTCTTCCAGATCCTCCCTCATCCCCACGCTCCCTTTGACCTAGACTAGGACTACACTATAGCCTTTTTCTGATTGCTTTCCCAGAAGAGGCTTTTCTGCCATTTGCTCCTGTATACATGGGGCCAAATGGCGGAAAAGCCTCCTTTTTCAGAGGAGCCCTTATTCCTCCTAGAACAAGGTATACAGGGCTCCCTGAAAGAGCATGTTTTTTTTTTCCCCCAGAAAAGCAAAGGCGGAAGAGCAAATGCATTTCCTGGACTCAGCAGAGTTTTTCCAAGATACCTCTGGTATCCTGGAAAAACGCCGCAGTCTAGGCGTACCCTTAGAATTACTGTCACTGAACACTCAATCTGATTATGTCACTTCTGAATTTGGCCCACTGAACCTAGATGAATCTATAGTGCTCTGACATGGATAAAAGGAGAATAGTGTGAAAAACAACCAAGAGGCAAATGTATATGAAAGTAGGCTACCTTCTGCATTAACTGGAACCTTCTTCCAGCTTCTCTGGCATGCATGGGGCAAAGGAGCAGCTGTTCCAGTGGATCTTTTCCATGACACTAAATGGTGCCAAAAACCTCAGAACAATCTATTTTTAGTCTCAGGTCTGAATTTTGTCAAGACAAATCAGAATTCTACAGGCTCCACGGTAGCAACATATCTGCTGAGCTCTCTCAGTTGTTAATGACTCAGATCATTTGCGCAATAACTAGCGAGCAATGCATGCGTCTTCAGTGGAAATAACATTAAAAGGCAGCAAAAACTTAGATTAATCCAGACTAATTGTCTTCTAATAATTGGGTGGGCTTAGCCTACAGATTTCTTTTTTTCCAGCGGAGGGAGGAGTCTTCTGAGATGTACTTCAAGCCATCAAAATCTATCCTTCCCTTCTTCCTCCCCCCCTTTTTCTACTTCAATCCCCCCATGACAGCAATTGTGACACCTGGATGCTACTCAGTCTGTAACTCATCCTTGTGGTTTCATGCATATGCTGGATGGGTGTCTTCCGAGTGAGATACAGGATTTCCTGCACCTGGAGATGGAACATCTGATACAAGTTGGACCTCCCTGGTCTGGCACCCTCAGGACCTAACTGGTCCCAAATGAGGCAATTTGCCAGAGCAGGGAAAGTCCCCTGCCACTGACCTCCCAGCCCGCTGCTCCTCATGACCCACTTAGCTGTTTCTGAGCTCAGGCTCACACCGGCCCACTGCTGCTGAGCTCTGGTCCCAGCTTCCTGCCACTGGCCTAGCAGGGGCTTCCTGGGGCCAGACCTCCCTAGCTGCTGCTGGCCCCAGGAGCTCCCTGGATGTGGACAGGGCTTAAGCACCCTGGCTGCAGCTGGGGCTGGAGCTCATGGCTATGGCTGAGCTCCCTAGTCACCACCAGCCCTGCGGCCACTGGGTCAGAGCTCTCTGGCCATACCCAGGGTAAGGCTCCCTGGCCACTGCCAGCCCTGCTACCTCCAGGCTGGAGCTTCCAAACTGCAGGGGCCAGAGCTCTCTGCCGCGCCGCCCACTCCTCCATCCTGGGGCTTCTGGTCGAATTGCCGACTCTCCTGTCATTCCCCTGGACTGTTGCCAGACCTCTCTATTCCTGGCCTCTGTCACCCAGGAATATCCGTGGTCCTAGCAGACCATGGATATTGCCAGACCAGAAAGTCCCAGTTTAGGGAGTTACATCCGGTATCTCCTATCAGTCTGAGAATTTGGGATGGAGATAGAGATCAGAACTTAAATCCCTGAATTGTCATGTGACCAGCGGAGCTAGACTGGACTAACAAAGCAATACAAAGCAAGGAGGCTATCTGCGAAATGTCCAGTCTATTTGGAACACATTCTATGCCAAATGTGGCACAATTACACGTACACAAGATGGGCATCTTCTCTACATCCTCCTGCTTCCTAAGGGTATGTCTACACTACCCTCCTAGTTCGAACTAGGAGGGTAATGTAGGCATACCGCACTTGCAAATGAAGCCCGGGATTTGAATTTCCCAGGCTTCATTTGCATAAGCGGGGAGCCGCCATTTTTAAATCCCTGCTGGTTCGAACCCCGTGCAGCGCGGCTACACGGGGCTCGAACTAGGTAGTTTGGACTAGGATGCCTAGTGGAACGAGGTGTACCGGTAGTCACCATTACATCTTGAAGTTGGCAGGCAAGTAGAATCCACAAGAAACAGCTGCTGTGTAATCTGAGTTACTGAATGGACCACATTCTGGCTACTACTGTGTTTTATGAAATATAGACTATGACATGTTACTCTGCTGACAGCCTATATCTAGCTCTTAGTTTAGGTATCTAACTGCAGCAGTTTAGCTTTATGACTCTGTAACTTACTGCTCAGCAGCACCTCCATGTGCTGCAGCTGGGAAAGTAACTCACCACTGGCCACGCCCCATCTGGCAATTGTGCGCTCTGTTGTGCTAGGCACTCGTCCTACAGCTACGCTCTCTTGCTAATCTGAGCTGCAGTGCCTCTCCTTCCTGATTCAGCCCTCTGGCCAGATCACTATCGTCCTCTCTTTCCAGCTGTTATTGGCGCTTCCTTCCTCAAAATCTCAGGCAATCTCCATCACCACCACAGTGGCTCATAGAGGAAACCAGGGCCTGGGATCTAATTCAGGGACCCTCAAACCAGCATCTCAGTTTTGTCCCTTTCAGATCTTACTGCTCCTTCCCTGGACTGGTTCCTCCCCGGTTTCTCTTGGGCTCCTTTTTTTTAATCAGGCAATGTAACTGCAGGCTCATCTCTCTTTACTCCCTTTTCTTCCTCAACTCCTTCCCAGGCAACCATCATTCTTAATCAGTCCATAGCCCTTTAGCTTCCCAGCAGATGCAACCTACAGATAATTGGCCTCTCTTACCTTAACCTCATCTGTGCTGGTGTGGGGGTGAATGTCCCATCACACTCTCCCCTTCCATATCCAGAGCTTAAATATGTACTCATGGCATCTATATACACACACACACTTCCTAATTTCATTGACACTGTGACTCTTAATTAAGACTCAGATGCATTCTCTCCCTGTGACATAGACCCTTGGTCATTATGTCCACTTTACAGAGCCTAGAAACAGAGATACGGTGATGTATCCTAAGGCAAGTCAGAGGGTCCCCACTTCTTGATGTCCATTTGATTAATGGATTTTTTTTAATTCCTTCATTTTTGTCACTCACTCCTTACAGAATTAGGTCTACTTGGGGTGCATGAGTTGGTTTACAGTCAGCTCAGTTCATTTAGAATGGAGTTAGAGTCTTTCTGAAACTCCACTGCAATCCTCAAAGTGGATTTAGCTTTCCAATGAGTTAGACAGATGGCTGTAAAATCCACTAGATAAGCTAAATCAATAGCCCAATCAAACCCGGCCTAAAGAAATCTCATATTGTTGCCACCCAGTTATGACTCCCATCATTATTGTTCCAAAATCCTGGACAAAAGGGCAAAGAAAAGACATACTCTAGCCAGATCTCTGTTGCCATTTGATCTGAGTCATGATTTTGAGATCCCCATAATCCCCTTTCTACAGGTCATCCAGAGTCTTGGACAAGATTACTGAAGTACACTAAATCAGCACTTTGCTGTTGCTCTTCATTACATAGATTGGAAGAGAAACTGGCATGCTATATGCTAGATATTAAGGTCTCAAGCGATTCTCTTTTAAACATTACATTCCTGACTTTGGATCCCAGCCAGATTGTACTCATTAAACTTATAAATTGCCTTCATCTCCTGGGCAAGGTAAAATAAAATTGGTATAAGGGACATTGTATTGTTGATGAAAAAGCACAAGTTTACTTCAACACGGTGCACTTAGCACAAGATATGAGGAATATCATAATAAAGGCTGCAGCTTCTGGGGGAGGCCTTGAAGAAACCACTGTTCCTGAAAGTGGCAGTAATATTAAAAGAGAAGGATCTTTGTTCACTCATTCTGTGCATCTGAATTGTGCAGCTTTTCTTAACATGCCCATGAAGTGAGGCGTGAATCAGGATCTCTAGCGGTTTATAAAGGGTGGTACCACAGTAAGGGTATGTCTACACTAGAAAGTTAGTTCGAACTAACGGACGTTAGTTCGAACTAACTTTCCTATGCGCTACACTAGCGCTCCGCTAGTTCGAATTTGAATCGAACTAGCGGAGCGCTTAGTTCGAACTAGGTAAACCTCATTTTACGAGGACTAACGCCTAGTTCGAACTAGCTAGTTCGAACTAAGGGCTGTGTAGCCCTTTAGTTCGAACTAGTGGGAGGCTAGCCCTCCCCAGGTTTCCCTGGTGGCCACTCTGGCCAACACCAGGGAAACTCTATGCCCCCCTCCCGGCCCCGGACCCCTTAAAGGGGCACGGGCTGGCTACGGTGCCCGTGCCAGGTGCAAGCCTGCCAGCACCCAGCTAGCAGACCCTGCACCTGGCACGGCACAGAGCCACCCACCCGATGCCCCCCAGCCCACCCCCTCTTGCCGGGACCAGGCTGGCGGCTCCCGGGAGCTTGCCCTGGACCGCAAGAGGCGGGCACCTTCCTGGGCTAGTGCGGACATCGTGGACCTTGTCCACGATCTCCGCACTAGGCACAGGAAAGTGGCCGTCTAGGGCAGGAGAGCTGCCAGCCTGGCCACCCAGGACCAGGTGTGCATGAAAATCAAGGGGGTCCACTGAGACCCCCGACACTGAGCCCTGAGCTTACAATGGCCGTCCTGGGTCAGACCAAAGGTCCATCTAGCCCAGTAGCCTGTCTGCCAACAGTGGCCAACCCTAGGGACCCTGGAGGGGATGGACCGAAGACAATGACCAAGCCATTTGTCTCGTGCCATCCCTCTCCAGCCTTCCACAAACTTTGGGCAGGGACACCACTCCTACCCTCTGGCTAATAGGACTCCATGGACCCAACCTCCATGACTTGATCTCACTTCCCTTTCAACTCTGTTCTAGTTGTAGCCTTCACAGCCTCCTGCAGCAAGGAGTTCCACAGGTTAACTATTTGCTTTGTCAAGAACCACTTTCTCTTACTAGTTTCAAGCCTGCTACCCATTCCTTTCCTTTGCTGTCCTCTAGTCCTTCTTTATGGGATCTCAGGAAGAACTTTTCTGAATGCACCCTCTCCACCCAACCCCTGCTTTTACAGACTTCTATCCTGTCCCCCCTCCGTCTCCTCTTTTCTAAGCTGAACAGTCCCAGTCTCTGTAGCCTCTCTTCATCTGGGACCTGTTCCCAACCCCTGATCATGTTAGTTGCCCTCCCCTCTCCCAGCCTTTCTCTTCCCCTCTCCCACCTCCTTTTCCCAGTCTCCCCCAGTTTTTTTCAATAAAGACAGAGTCAATGTTGGAAGAAACGTTATCTTTATTTTGTACATCAAGAAGAAGGGGGGCTAAGGAAGGGTAAGTGGAAGGAGGTGAGGGAGGAATGGGGTACGAGCCCCCGATGGGGAGGACTGGGCTGGCTCTGCGGGCTTCTGGGGGTGGAAGCTCTCCTGCAGCCCCCCAATTACTCCCTCTCCCCAGATGGCAGCCTGCGGCAAGTGCAGCCGGGCTGATGGCCGAGTGGTGTGATGTGCCCAGTGTGGGCACTCAGGGCACTCCAAGCCAGAACTTCTTTGCAAGCGGGGCACCCCTTAGAACTGTGTGTCCGGGGTGGGGGTCGGGACCCTTTAAGCGCAGCCCTCGGCTAGCCTGAGACAGTATCTCCATGCTCTAAGTCCTCCTTTTATGCCCTGCCGGCACTGCTTCCGGCCATCCTTAAGCCCTGTTCAGAGTCCACTCAATGTGGACTTACTAGTTCGAACTAGCAAAACGCTAGTTCGAACTAGTTTTTAGTTCTAGATGCGTTAGTTCGAACTAGCTTAGTTCGAATTAACTAATTCGAACTAAGTTAGTTCGAACTAGCGCTGTAGTGTAGACGTACCCTAAGATATCTTGGAGTCTTTTCCTTTGGAAATATTTATGACCTCTAATCTCTCTCTGCTACAATCCCTGACCAAGCTTTATTTCAATCCACTGTCCATCCAAGCATCCTTTCGTCAGGTTTTCTTTTCTGTGCCTGCAATAATAATTGACTGGTGTCGGACTCAGAGACAAGGTGGGTGAGGTAGTATGTTTTATGGGACCAACCTCTACTGGTGAAAGAGAAAAGCATTCGAGCGACACAGAGCTCTTCTTTGAGACTGGGAAAGGTCCTCAGTGTCACAGGTAAATACAAAGTGGAACAGGTAGTTTAGCTATTCCACCTTGTATTTAGCTGTGCTGCTCTGAATTCCTTTCCCAGTCCTGAAGAGGAGCTCGGTGTAGCTCAAAAGCTTGTCTTGCTCATTAGCAGAAGTTGGTCCAAAAAAGGTATTAGCTCACACCCCTTGTGTCTGTAATATCCTGGGATCCACACAGCTTCAACAGCACAGGTATAAGTCTCCTAGGCTATGTCTACACTAGCCCCCTAGTTTGAACTAGGGAGGCTAATGTAGGCATTCGAAGTTGCAAATGCGACGAGGAGTCCTGTGGCACCTTATAGACTAACTGAAGTGTAGGAGCATAAGCTTTCGTGGGCAAAGACCCACTTCGTCAGATGCATGTAGTGGAAATTTCCAGAAGCAGGTATAAATATGCAGGCCAGGATCAGGCTGGAGATGACGAGGTGGATCCAATCAAAGAGGATGAGGCCCACTTCTAGCAGCTGATCTGGAGGTGTGAATTCCAAGAGAGCAGAAGCTGCTTTTGTAGTTAGCAAGCCATTCACAGTCTTTGTTTAATCCAGAGTTGATTGTGTCAAACTTAAAGATGAACTGTAGCTCAGCAGTTTCTCTTTGAAGTCTGGTCCTGAAATTTTTTTGCTGCAGGATGGCTACTTTTAGATCTGCAATTGTGTGTCCAGGAAGATTGAAGTGTTCCCCTACAGGTTTTTGTATGTTGCCATTCCTAATATCAGATTTGTGTCCATTGATTCTTTTACGTAGGGACTGTCCAGTTTGGCCGATGTATATAGCAGTGGGGCATTGTTGGCACATGATGGCATATATTACGTTGGTAGATGTGCAGGAGAATGTACCAGTGACAGTATGGCTGATCTGGTTAGGTCCTGTGATGGTGTTGCTGGTGTATATATGTGGGCAGAGTTGGCACCGAGGTTTGTTGCAAGGATTGGTTCCTGAGTTCGAGTTATTATGGTGCGGTGTGTAGTTGCTGGTGAGAATATGCTTCAGGTTGGCGGGTTGTCTGTGGGAAAGGACCGGCCTACCTCCCAAGGCCTGTGAAAGCGAGGGATCATTGTCCAGGATGGGTTGTAGATCACTAATGATGCGTTGGAGAGGTTTTAGCTGGGGACTGTAGGTGATGGCCAGTGGTGTTCTGTTGGTTTCTTTCTTGGGCTTGTCCCGTAGCAGGAGGCTTCTGGGTACACGTCTGGCTCTGTCGATCTGTCTCCTCACTTCCTCGTGTGGGTATCGCAGTTTACAGAATGCTTGTAGGTGTAGGTCTCTGTCTGAGGGGTTGGAGCATATGCGGTTGTACCTCAGTGCTTGGCTGTAAACAATGGATCATGTGGTGTGTCCGGGATGGAAACTGGAGGCATGCAGGTAAGTATAGCAGTCGGTAGGTTCTTGGTATAGGGTGGTATTGATATGACCGTCACTTGTTTGTATCATGGTGTCCAGGAAATGGACCTCCCGGGTAGATTGGTCCATGCTGAGGTTGATGGTGGGGTGGAAGCTGTTGAAATCATGGTGAAATTCTTCCAGAGTCTCCTTCCCATGGGTCCAGATGATGAAGATGTCATCGATATAGTGTAGGTAGAGAAGGGGTGTAAGTGGATGAGAGCTGAGGAAGCGTTGTTCCAGGTCAGCCATACAAATTTTGGCGTATTGTGGGGCCATGCGGGTGCCCATAGCAGTGCCACTGGTCTGGAGGTATATGCTGTCACCAAATCTGAAATAGTTGTGTGTGAGGATAAATTCACAGAGTTCAGCCACCAGTTGTGCTGTGGCATCATCAGGAATACTGTTCCTGACAGCTTGTACTCCATCTGCATGTGGGATGTTTGTGTAGAGAGCCTCTACATCCATGGTGGCTAGGATGGTGTTTTCTGGAAGATCACCTATGCATTGTAGTTTTCTCAGGAAATCCGTAGTGTCACGAAGGTAACTGGGAGTGCTGGTGGCGTAGGGTCTGAGCAGAGAGTCCACATAGCCAGACAGTCCTTCAGTGAGAGTGCCAATGCCTGAGATGATGGGGCGTCTGGGATTTCCAGGTTTGTGGATCTTGGGTAATAGATAGAACAACCCTGGTCGGGGCTCTAAGGGTGTGTCGATTTGTTCCTGTGTTTGTTTAGGGAGTGTCCTGAGCAGATGGTGCAGTTTCTTAGTGTATTCCTTAGTGGGATCTGAGGAAAGAGGCCTGTAGAATTTGGTATTAGAGAGTTGTCTGGCAGCCTCCTTTAGGTAGTCAGGCCTGTTCATGATGACAACAGCACCTCCTTTGTCAGCATCTTTGATTATAATGTCAGAGTTGTTCCGGAGGCTGTGGATGACATTGCGTTCTGCACGACTGAGGCTGCCAGGCAAGCGATGCTGTTTTTCCACAATTTCTGCCTGTGTACGTCGGCGGAAGCATTCTATGTAGAGGTCCAGACTGTCATTTCGGCCCTCAGGAGGAGTCCATGTGGAGTTCTTCTTCTTGTGCTGTTGGTGGGAAGGTATCTGTGTGTCAGTGCACTGTTCAGTGTTGTGTTGGAAGTATTCCTTGAGACGGAGACGGCGAAAGTAGGCTTCCAGATCACCGCAGAACTGAATCATGTTAGTGGGGGTGGCGGGGCAAAAAGAGAGTCCCCGAGATAGAACAGATTCTTCTGCCGAGCTGAGTGTGTAGTTGGAGAGATTGACGATATTGCTGGGGGATTTAAATATCCCGGGCTTTATTTGCATCTTCCCTTCCAGGTGCCATTTTTAAATCCCCTTAGTCCGAACTAACTGCCCGCAGCTACACACGGCAGTCAAACGTTACACCTCAAATCCTACATTAGCCTCCGTAGTTCGAACTAGGGGCTAATGTAGACATACCCATATCTCTTAACTGAGCTCTTGAACTGAGCTTTTCTTTACACAGAGACAGGGATGAGTTATTTGGCAGCAGTTGGGCTTGCTTTGCTCATTGTACTGTTACTATACTGAATTATCTTCTCTCTCTCTCTCTAGTTTGTGTGGTTCTGTATGGCTCTACTGCCTCTACTACACTTTGAAACTGACTTCTACCCTTCCTGAAGGGGCTGGAACACTCACAATTGACACCTCATTGATCTTCATTCCCCATGCATTCAAATATATCTGCCCCATCATAACAACCACAGTCCCTCTCCTCCACATCCACATTCATTCGCCTCCTCCTCTGCTTTTTCTATCATGCTTCTTGAGTTTGCACATATTTGCCCCTGAAAGCCTTTCTGTGCATTTGCACAGTGCCTAGGACAATGGTGGCTCTGAGTGCTCTGTAATAATAATAATAATGCCTTTTCGAGACATCAACCTTCTTCACTTGTTCTTCATGGATCATTGGAATGGCCATTATTTCACTGTTCAGTGCCCTTTTCTTCCTCTCTGCCCTTTGATTTAGAACTCTGCTTCTCACTTTCCTCACTTTGCATTGGCTTCTGTACAGAGACTTTTCTAATCTTGTGCCTCGCTGTGACGGGGCGTCAGCCGCATTGGCCCTTTAAGGGTTAAAACCCAGTCAGGGAGAGGGCTGTCAGCTGTGGAGCTATGGAGCCAGCAGCTGAGGCAGGTATGAGCCAATTAGGGCCCAGGGGAGGAGCAGAGACAGACTCACTCTTGCTCCAGCTGTGGAGCAGAAGGGACCTAGCTGCCAGGGAAGCTGGAGACTTCCTGACTTAAAGCAGAGCTGGGGAAAAGCAGGAAGAGCTGGGGAAGCTCTTGCCAGGCAAGCTCCCAGGCTACAGGGTCTGAAACAATATCTGAGGAAAAACATTTTTCGGAAAAGTGGACACGTTCCTTGGATGCGGTATAGCTTTTCTGGGATACCTCCAGTATCCCAGAAAAGAGCTGCAGTCTTGATGTAGCCAGAAAGAGAGAGGAACAATGGGAAAAGGGGGATTGATTAGATGACTCTAGTAGGGTATCCTATTAAAAATCTTTGGTGTGCTGTGACAGACCGGGCCGTGTCTGGGCACAGCTGCGGGCATCCGCTCAGGGCGAATTGCTCAAATCCGGGGTTCCTTACAGCCCCCGACTGGCGACCTCTCCACACAGGCCACAAACCAGTCTCACAGAGCGCTTCAGCTGCCTGCCTGAAGTCTCCCGAGCAAAACCCCTCCGACACCCCAGCAATATCCGTGCCCCAGATGGCCCCGGGCCTCATACACAGGTGGGGGGTCCTAGCACCCAATCCCACCTACCCCGAACAAGTTCTGTCCGGTTCCAAGAAACCAGCCACAGATCCCTGGTCAATTTACCCTCTGGACCTTACCCACAAATCACGCTGGGCCAATCCTTTAGAATCTATATCTAAAGGTTTATTATTACAAGAAAGAAAAGCCTGAGAGTAAGGTTATTAAAGTACAGTACGTTACATGCACCGAATCTCCCAGTTCTCGATGCAGGCTCTAGCAGAGATGTTGCAGCTGCTGGTTTAAAAGTTCTTATTGCACATCCTACGATCAGGATGGGTTCACAGGTCTTCCGGGCTCTTCAATCCCTGCAGTGTTGCCTCTGGGATGAAGTGCTGAGCTGAGAACAAATGGCATCGACCACATGGCCCCTTTATACTCCTTCCTGGCCTCTTCTAGTATGTAGCAGGTCACCTGGTCCTCAGCCTCTCTCTGTCTTCCCTGCTGGCTGCTCTCAGGACAGCCCCCATTCTTTGGGTGTGTCTTTGGCCCATTGAGAACCATTGTTCCACAGGTAATTAGCATGTCCACAGGCTCCACAGGCTCAGCCCTGCCCAATGCTTAACCACATGCAGGGAAATCTTCAGTTTCTACACAGATTACAGATCTACACACACAGACATTATGTACTCACATAAACAGTGTACACAGGATCAGAAAACAACAAGCTCCCATTCAATACCCCACATGGCTCCCCCCACGCCAATTTCTGGGGCCAACACCCCCACCTAGGGGTGCAGCAGCGACCTGGCTGCTTTCCTCCAATTCAGCAACGTGACATGTGCCCACCCTGTGTTCCCCCCAGAGCATGGAAAAGGAGTAATGTGCACCAAAGTTAATAGGCAATGTGGTGCCCTCCTTAATGTTGTGCTGCTGCCCAAAGTTGAGGAGTGTCTATTGAAAAATTCATCTGATGAATGGCAAAGAAGTCATGGGCAGGACAAATGAGCCCACACCTTGTGATCCTCTCTTCTGGGCTGTCTGGACCTGAGCTTCACCAAACTGTAAGGAAAAAAGCCAAAGTTTGCACTGACCTTCTACCCATGTGAAAGTCGATTCAAAATAGGTGTGATGGTGGGGTGGTGTCTATTGGCCAAGCGAGGTGCTGGGACAAAGATCAGTTTGCGTCAGGCAGAGAGCCTGTCTCGTGCCATCACTGGAGGAGAAATGAAAGATGCTGCAGTGGGCACCTAGCAACAGCTGGTGTAAAAGCACAGCCTGCATATGCTGCTTGTGCACATGTTAAGTGACTCAGGGCAGAGGGGAAAACCCAAGCAGGCCCAGTGGGAAAGAGCTTGTGCAGGGAATGGAGTCAGCAAGTGGCATTCACTTGCCAGCAGCTAGGAAATGACCATGCGATGATATGACAACTAACTCACAGAAGCAATGCTCCCTGGGCTTCATATGACCACTGCAGCACCACATGGGCGGCAGGCATTGCCTTCTCAAAACTGCGTACATTCTCTGTCTACTGGCCGAGAGGACTGAAGCCACAGTACGGCTGCCCCAGATGTTGGCCATTCCACTCCCTGGGGCTCAAGGCAGTAACCTGAGGTGGGGGCCAGGCTTGACTCCACAGAGGGAGGAGATTGTGGAAGGGCCGTGGGCTTGCCTTCCCCAGCTAGGCCGTCACCCACCTCCCATGCCGCACTACTCAACGTACCTGGATTGCAATGCACAGCGAGAGCACCATGGACAGGGACAATGCTGCAGTATCCGTGGCATCCTCACCTTTCCAGGGAGCAATGGCTTTGACCTTCCCCTTCCTGTGGCTCTCCACTGGTGCTCTTTTGGTACCTCCATTTTGGCATCTAACAAAGCTGCTCCATTCCATTTAGGCCGCTGCTGCTGCAACAATTTCCTCATCGACACAAATGTGTCTCTGCGGGTAAGGGAAATTTCCCCTTTGGCTGCGGGGAACTGTATTGAGGAGAGTCCCACCGGCTGCCTAGCCCACTTAAAAACACTGCCTGCAGCATGTCCCCAGCATCCTCTTCTGTATGAAGAAGGTCAAGCAAGCCCTGCACTTCAGTGTGAGAGAGAAACGGGGAGGTGGCGGGTACAGTGATAAGAAGAATAAGAGAAGGTGAGGAGGGGAAAGAGAAAAACCATGTACAGCAAAAGAAACACTTTAAAAGCAGTACGTTCCTCTTCATATTGGCACAGCAATGTTTGCAGCATGGCTTAGCATTCCACAGCCTGTTAAATAAATATTGTGACAGTTCTAATCCTAGCGAGCGGGGACGTAACCAGAACTTGAATTTTCACTGAGGGCAAACAGTAATGGGTACACTTTAAGTATTTCAAATAAGCTTCTACTTTAGATCTACAGAGACAGCACTATTTGTTAAATAAATATCAAACTCATCTGGTACCAGGCCAGTTGCTGTGGTTAAGTAAGATATATCTAGCTAATGGATATTTAACTCAATGTTGGGTGAACGAGCCAGCACAGACTGTAAAATGCGTTTTAATTAAAAAAAAAAACCCAACCTATATACCTTTTGGATAATGCCTCTTTAGGAATTTGAATACTATTGAAGGAGACAGCTCCATCACAGCAAGGGAATTAGGTATCATTTAATTTCTAAAAAGAAAATGACACATGCCGGTTCATAACTAACAGGCTAAAGCCAGTTTATGAAATGTTAATTGGAGTACCTTGCATTTCCCTCACTCCTTTAATGAATGAATGGTGGTGCCAGTTTCTATTTATGGGCCAGTTAAATTCCAAAGCAACTCCATTTACCTCTTGTATATATTATTAAATCTCATATGTCTGTTACATAATAAATAAACCGTCCTTTCATAAATCTAAATGAAGGGCTTCCTGGAGGTCCTTATGTAAAGTCATAGCCCATCTGATGAAGGGTTTGTTACTTTCTGCTTTGCAAAACTGCTGTTTCCCTTAAGCCCCTTACAGTGCATAATAATGTTAAAAAAAGTACACTAGGGAGCAAGCTCTATTATAGCAAAATGTTTGTCAGCATCTTAAAAAAAAAAAACATTTCCAGATGGCTGGACTGCTGAAGAAACACGAAGCTTTATCGTATGCCGTACTCCCAAATCTTCCCCACTCTGACTCCATGTACCTTAAAATGAATGGAGATGCCTTTCTCCTAGAGCTGGAAGAGACCTTGAAAGGGCATTGAGTTGAATCCCCTGCCTTCACAGCAGAACCAAGTACCATCCCTGACAGATTTTGTCCCAGATTCCTAAATTGTCTCCTCAGGGATTGAGCTCACAACTGTGGGTTTAGCAGGCCAATGCTCAAACCAATGAGCTATCCCTCCCCCACTGCCTTTCTTATTGCTGCTATGCCTGGAATTGACCCTCATTGTAGATATTTGGAGGAGCAACTTAGGAGAGGTCAGAGGGGAGCAGCCTCTACTATTGAGCAGTATGAAGCATAGGTTTCTGGTTATGTCCAAAATAAATAAATAATGATTAAGGGACAAATTCAGCCCTGCTGTAAGTAGACACAAATCCCTTAGCAGCTGTTTATTGGCCTATGGGAAACAGGGTACTAGAGGGAAGTTGCTCATATCACATTAGCTACCAATGTGCTGCAGGGAAGCTTACCTGGAACCTAAGGAAGTCAAGCCTGAATGAGACATGGAGGTTAAGCTGCTGTCGGTGCTAGAGACAGTATTCCAGGATAGGGCTGAGTGAGGTACAGGTTGAACCTCTTTAGTCCAGAACTCTCTGGTTTGGAAACATCCCTCATCCAGAAAATGAGGAACCTCCCCAATCCAGCCAGTTCACTTAAAAGCTCACTGCCCACCTTTATCAGCTCGCTGACTAATTTACCCGACTCTGAGTACACTCAGGTCCTGTCCCAGTCCACACTTTGCCATGACTAATTGCTCAGCTTGCATACCAGAATGGAAGGTCATTAGCAGCGACGTGAGAGCCAAGGCAGAGTACTGAAATTAGTAGAGTGCCAGGACTGAGGGGCATGGGCAGAGCAGTGCTTGGGAAGCTTGCTCCGTACCTGTCTTCACAACGCATGGTTCAATGTTATGAGCATCATCATAGCAATGAACTTACTGGATTGATACAAAATTAGAAGTTTCTTCCTACAAGACACAAGTCCCATTGTACAGGGAACATGTTTTTTGGCACCCAGAGCCTTGGAGTTGGCACATCCATTGTGAGCCCATCTTTGGATTCGAGTCCTGAATCATATGGCGTGGCTGCAGGATGCCCTTTTGAAAAGGCAAAGAAAATCTACCCTCCAAAACAGCCCTCTTCCAAGCCTGCTGTTCACTTGGCTACAGTATCTGCCATCCCTTGGCTCTAGATTGAAGGTTCAGCAGCATGCTAAACAGCCAACCTTATCTTCCTGCCAAGGAACAAGGATCCCAACCACTGAAAACTCCCAAAGGCCTACCAGAGCTGTTGCTAAGCACAAGGGAAACCTGGTTAGTACTGTCAACCCCATGCTACTTTGACTGTGCCTCAGATTTTCTGCTCCACCAGACCCTCTGCTCTTGGACACCACTGTCCTGATACAGAAGGCATTTTCTAACAGGCATATGGAAGCCAGGCCAAGTCTGTCTCCACAAACAATAGCTTTTATGAAGCTGCTGCTGCTTCCAAAGAGGCAGTTGGAGAGTCTCTGAGTTGATTTAAACAATTAGGTCAGGGTTGCTCCTTCTACAGATCTTAACTTGTTGAAAATCTGCTTCCATGCTGGAAGGTCATGTTGCACCGGCGGAACACAGGTTGCCTGCCTAAATTATCTTTCTGGTTTTCCAACTCAGTACATATTATTGCTGCCAATGGTAGCAGGAACACGGGACAAAATGCATGACCAGCGATGTCCTTTCTACAATCCCAGATGATATGTACTATGAAGTCATGATCTTCTACTGGAATGTGATAGAACAGCAAAGAACGTTTGTGCACTCTGCCATGGTGCAACATAGTCTAGGGCAGCGTTTCTTAAACTGTGTTCCACAGCACACTGGTGCTGTGAGGCAGTTGGAGGTGTGCCTCAGAGAACAACAGAATGAAAAATGTCTGCATGTAAAGGGGCAGGTGACCTTTTTTTTTTTTGTTCGGTAACTTTCCCCAAGACTGGTGTTCCTCAGTCTTAAAAAGTTTAAGAAACATTGGGCTAGGGGAATGCACAAAATAAAGCACATGCTATTAAAACAATGGGATTTAGTGAAGAAATCTGGTAGCGTTTTGGGGTTTGCTCTCTAATGAATGTTCTGTGTTTCTTTAATCTCAAAGGAAGCTGAGGGCTGATGTGACTCTATAACCAATGGAGGGGGCTTTCCTTCTTTATCGTTACTGTGCAGCAATAACAAAGAAGCACATGGAACACTTGCAAGGGTGGGTGGGAGCCAATGCTATAATAGCCCTCTGTCAGAAAGCTTTATGCAATAAGATACTTCCGCTGTCGGGCGCCTCTGGAGGAAACTCTGGAAGTTGAGTAATCTACACCAGATAGCAGATCTTATCCATCTGACCACAGCTAATTAACACGCACAGGAAGGAAGATTTGATTTTCTAGAAGAGAGTCTTGAAAATTTTCCAGGTGAATGTGACCAGGAGTAGTTTTGACTCAACTCTCATGCAAACTCAACTGGAAATGATTACAGCCAAATAACAACATTAGCGTGAAAGGAAATAACTGCACTGATTGCTTGACCTGAAGACCAATAATGGTTCCTTGTCTATTACAGCTGATTTTCCCTAACATTAGTGCTACACAGAAGAGTACAGATTAGAGCCAGGAAGCCAGAAGTATGCATGAGAAGCAGCAGTCTCCAGAGGTGAAGTGAGGTTTCCAGAATCTCTGCCCAAGAGGAATCAGACTGAGGAATACAGTTTGGTTCTTTGCAGAAGCACACACCAAAAACCCCAGTCGGGAGGTTTTAAACACAGTCCCTGGGCAGGTAATGGGGAAGGGTTGGATATGCTGCAGTAGTCATCTTGGAGCTTTGATATACATTCCTGCTACAGAGAGATTCAGATAGGGAGGAGCAAGCCCCTAGCATGCAGAAATTGTAGGGAGAACTGCTCCCGCCACTATTTCATAGTCATGGTCTTAGCAGATTTTGATCAGAGAAAAAACTCTCTGCAGCTGTCATTGATCCCCTGACCATGACATTATTCAATTAAAAGAAAACTAGACAAATGGGATATACTAAGGATACAGAGCAGGGAACGACAAGGAAATGCAAGAGAATAAATTCGGAGTGAAAGACCTGGGCTTGTTAGTAACCTTCTCTCCAGTCTCCTCAGCAGAGGATGCCCAAATTATAACATTCTGTCTCTATGCAACCAGCAGAGAGAGCTGCAAGGTTCTTGTGCACCAAACATTTGCCTTCCACCAGTGATGGCAGCGCTTTTACTGTTTATCTCCTTTGCCGCATGAGTGGTTGGCCAGGGAGTTCCCCTTTGTTGCCAGCCATGTTCCCTCTTCCCAACAAGCAAATTATTGTGTTTGCATCTGGTACGATATGCAGCCATGAAATGAAAAGGTCCAATTTGAATTTGGGAGCTGATTAAAAATCGCTCATGAGCAACAACATTACTCAACTCAGCATAGACTATTATATACGAGAGGAACAGAAGGGAGGCTGACCATATACCATAGGGTCTAGGCAGCCCTGTGTGTTAGCTTGTGGGAAGTGAATTGCTGAATCGAGTACAGTTCCCAGACTACAGGTGACCACAGCACAAAACCCAGGCACATGATCATTGGATCGGATCCTTGGCTGGTAAGATTCTACGACTGAATGGCCATTGAGATCAAATTATCCATAAATCTGTAGACAGGATTCCTTCAGATCAGTGGTTCTCAACCTGTTTACCATGGTGGGCTGCATATGCAACTTTCTGTATATTATGAGGGCCACATCCACACAATATATATGCTACCTGTATGGCCCCAAGGCTATCACATGGACTGCTGCTGTGTGCTGATGGGGCTGCAGGCGGGTTGCGAAGCACTGTCTCATGGGTATGGGGCAGATTGATGGTGTGTGATGTGTTTAGGAAGCTTGCATTGATGACTCCTGTGATGTGCCCACTCTGGGGATCAATGTTGGAGACAGTCTCCAGTACTAGCAATCCAGGATCGTTAACCAGCGCTACCTGAAAGTAAAAACTCCTCTATCTCTTTCTTTCCTGTTGCATGTGCCTCTGTGTTGAGGTAGCATTGTGTCTCCATGACTTTTAGGGGTTGTCCTCATGTGCTGGAAAGGAAAGTCAAGGATGGTCTGGCAATTAGGGAGCAGGTCTGGGTATTGGGAGAGCTGGGGTCAGTTGCCTACTTTGCCATGAACTCCCTGTGTAACTTGGGCATTGGGAGGGTAAATATTTGAAAGATGGATTCAGATACTATAGCCCCAGGGGATAGAGAAGTGGGCAGTCTCTGAAAGTGGGAGGGGTGAAAACCCCCTTGGGAGAAACCCAGTCTGCACTCACAATCAAACAGTTGCAGTTTTTGCGCTACCCTGCTCTTGGCTAGCACTGATATATAGTTTTTGGAGCAATGTTTTATTATGCACGCTGGCTATAGTATGTAGAGATAAGATACCCGATGCTGTGCAAGTTCCCAGCATATTCTTATTTATACTCTGTCTTTGAAAGACTGGTAGGAAAGGGAATTGCTTACTGCACTCTGGGGACATACACTTGCAGTGGGTGTGCTCTGCATTCCCTTATGTGCAATGGTGAGAAGATGGGTGTTGAGGATTGCACCAGCAATCAACTCTGCAAAAACACAATTAATAACAAGTTTCACAACTTCAGAGAAATACAGAAAGAAATAACGAAGTTGGCTGCTGTGCCTATCATGCCAGCAGATTGTGGAGGCGGGGCCTGACAGCTGGCACACTTCAGATCTCATGTGGCAACTACACGCACCAAGTCCCAGAGTGCCACACAGCCTCCCTTCCTTTCCTGTCTTTCTCTTGTTTGGATTGTTGTTTGTCTCCTCCATACACAGCTGGTTGATTTCAGACAGAGGGCTGGGAGGAAAGAATGTGAGGGGCAGTTTAACGGCTGAACTGACTGTCTATCACGGCTACAGGACATGGATCCCAACCGAAAAAGAAAAATAACAACAAACTTTTAGCGTTGCTCCAATTTACCTACGCACCGTTTGTTACCAGAAGTATCTTCTCAGCCTCTAGCAAGGGCTGCACTGTTGCCACTAGTGCAAAGCCTGCAGCCATGTGATTTTGTACCATGATCTCCATCTGAAACAGGATCTGACTAGGAACCCGAATAGGAAATCTCCCACGAGATCTAGCACCGCTACAGGAAAGGGGATGGGGGTTAGTGCTGGACAAACACCGCAAAGCAGTGCACATCACTGTTTAACTTCTCAACAGTGGGTTAAGTCAGCCACATTCCTATCTGCTTTTGTTCACTTTCCTGAGAACATTTACATGAAGGGAACTGTACATAGGCATTTAGGCATGAACATGGGTATTCCTTATCTTCTAATTGCATTTGAAGTGTCCAGCCCCATCAATAAAGTTTTGATCCTCCAGCCAGAAACAATACCATGTGATTTCCAGAGAACCAATTGCACACCATAAATAATGCATAACAGATACAGTCTACACACCGATCATATGTGGAGAACCCATAGGCCGAAATATGTTTACACAAAATGTTCATCAGACGATTGCAATTAATGCATACATTTGTAAAAAAGGTGGTTTAAAAATAATTTTCAGACATGCACACGAAAAGGGTTAATTCATCATCTAAATTGCTTGGTGCTGGAGCCAGTCCAAAGAAATAAAATAATGCAAATTTCATGGAATTCTCTTGGGGTTTTTTTTTGGTCAAAATGTTGATTATTTCCAACCAACCTGATTTATTCCTATTGGATCATCCAGCCATGACAGTGACTCATGGGAGCAATTCCACCTTCTGAGTGGGCACTAAACCAATTTCCAGAAGCTGTGAAGATATCAGCTTCAGGATCTCCACTTCACGTTTATGAAACATCCCATGATACAGTTCACAAGAGTCGAGATGTGAATTCCAGGGATGAAAATGTCTTCACTTCCTGCCCTAAACTATGTGGAGGCGAAAGGCAGCTGCATTCTACCCCAGAGATGGTAAATAGCTATTCACTAATCAACAAGGAAGTGCTTTGAACCCATGTGTGCCTAGAGGGTCTTCTACAAAATGGCTAGAGTGGAATAGGTTCCAAATCTGGATGACACAGAGTGGGCCAGCCATGAAAGAAATTGAAAGGCGGACGTGAAGCCAATTTCATTTCCACACCTGACTTGAGAGGCCAAGCACCAGTAAAGGAAGAGAAGGGGAAGGAAAATAAAGAAGGAAGGGAGAAAGAAAACATTAATGGGCAGAAGTAATATGTGGAAGCAAAGCAGCCTAGACAAACAGGATAGCTTATGGGATAATAATAGGGTCTGTGGCAGTGGTAGGTCACATCTGGTTCAGGCTCTGACTGGCAGTTGTTATCTCAGGCAGCGATGTGGTGGTCCCTCTTGAATGCTGGTGGTGTCAGTCCACACAAACACAGGCTGGCTGATGGAAGAGGCAAAGGGGGCAGTTGCTCTGGGGTCCACCAATTCAAAGGGCCCAGGGCTGCTACTATGGCAGAGAGTGAGAAGCAGCAACACCGTGTGCAGCAAGAAGCAGAAGAGGGCCTCAGACCTGAGAGGAGTTAATTCCTAGAGCAGCCAGTAGGAGGCACCTCCTCCCACGAGCGGAGCTCAGGACATGTCATAAGCCATTTCAAGGCCTCCTCTGTGATGCTGGGCTGAGCAATCGGCATCCTGCAGACCGCCATATGCTTTATTTACCTGAGCAACGTGGACCAGGCCACTGCTTCCTGCAGCTCCCATTGGTCGGAACCACGGCCAACAAGAGCTGAAAGCAGCTGAACCTGTGGCCGCTCCAGTAAATAAAGCATCTGGTGGCTTGCTAGGAGTAGGAATGGTGTCCCGAGCCTGTTTGTCAGAGGCTGGAAGTAGGTGACAGGAGACGGATCACTTGATGATTACCTGTTCTGTTCACTCCCTTTGGGGCACCTGGCATTGGCCACTGTGGGCTAGATGGACTTTTGGTCTGACCTAGTATGGGGGTTCTTATGATAATCCTGGTGAACCATGTCAGGCCCGTGGGCTGCTGCTTGCAACCCCGATATAATCCAATTCACCTTTGAATCTGTTATGCTGTGCTGGATGATTTGCATGGTCTCACCACTGTCACACCACTGATTGTTGTGTCTCAATAGCCTCCTGGGCAAGACAGAGGCCTGGAAGTGGAGACTGGGGAATGGATGGGGCAGCTACAACAATCTGTAGCGCTGCAACTTGTGCTGGGTGCCAGTTTAGGCACTGTGTGCAAAGAGTCATTGTTAAGATCTGACCGCCTCTCTCCTCCCCAGGGCAGGCCCGGCAGGCAGGCAGATTGATGGCCATGTTTAGTTTACAGTTCCTTCCTCTCTTCCACACACACTGCAGTAACTCTCCTTATTTTTAGACTAAAATGTTGGCAAAGGCATAAATATCTCCAGTCACCAGAAAGCCATTTTGTTTTGGCTCTGCCTGCAAACACTGCTCCAGTCTGAGCCTCATGCAGTGTAATATTTTCATGAGTCCTTTGGGATGGGCAGGCAATTCGCACCTCATAAATTCCTGTCATGCTCATGCTAACATATTCACATCATTCAAAAGCAATGTCTACTTACTCTGAAGAAATATGGGATGTAAAAGGAGTCTGTGGGTAAGACAATGTAAAGACCTGTAAATCATTATGTACTGAAACTTGGGGATTCATCAGACCCGTATCAGCTCCTAAAGAAAGCAATGTGGTGAGGTTTGTGTACACGAAAAGAACAACACCCTGAAGGCCTTTTGGATTCTTGAAAGCTAAAATCTTTGCTGTGAGTAAGTATAAACAATGCACCTACCTGCAGTGAGCATGTCAGAAGCTTAATATACAGGAGTCAGTATTAGATGAGAAACAAGATATAAAGTATGGGACAATATTCCTTAGGAGAAGGTTCATTTTATTCTTTTCTTGGGAAAGGAGCCATATTACTGAATATTTTCTGTGGCACCAGGCTTTATGTGAGCTTTCTAGGTTGGTTTTGAGGACCAGCTTAACCTGCTTAGAGGTAAGAAGAATGGGGTAACTAGCAACATCACGGAATGCAAAACCCAGGGAGTACCTATTCTCATAGCATCGGCTATGTACCACTCTCTGGAAACTACTCAGAGCTTTAACAGGGACTGGTTTCCTGCACCACATGTCCCCAGGAGTTCCTGTTCACCGCTCCATACTTCTCCATCCCATTCCTGTGTGATAAAATGGCATTTGCATTAATAATGTGCCTGACGTGGCCCAGAGCTCTGAGCCGAGGCATCCAAGATGACATCTGTCCATAAAGGTGAACAGAGTTCAAAGGAAACCCTAGATGATCAGAAAAAGGGAAGGGATTGGAGCTCTTTGATTGGTTCCCAAGGGAAACAAGGTGGGCCATGGGGTTCAGCCATTGTTAGCTGTGCGAAACTGGGCCATTAGAAGTGTCATCTAGGTCTAGTCATTTCCACAATTGGAATAAATGTCCCACAGGGCAAGGTAGGCATTTCTGGGAAGCCTCTGATATGGGCTGTAATCCTCTTTCATCCACTCTTATTCTCTGTCACCGTGGTGAGAACAGGTCATCCTGGCCATAAAATCAAATGATTCGAAGTAACCTCTGAACATAGCCCAAAGCAATCAGTAGCTTCCCTGTGTGAAGAGAGAAATGTTTCATATATAATCACCCCTTTAATTCCTCCCTCATTATGAGCCATCCTCATCCCTGGCTTCCTGAGCGGCACACACACCCACATCAATCACCAAGCCGTGAGGGCTCAAGCCTACGGAGTGCTGAACACCCAGAGGGATGGGGGAGGGGCAAACCCCAGTTCCAGACAGTGCCCGTTCATGGGCAGATGCTTTTGACATAACTCCATCTCCTCTGCAGTTCCTTCCTCACGTGCTTTGAACCTGGGCAGCTTCCGACAGCAAACAGCTGCCACTGTGAGGGTCCCTGAGAGCCTGGATCAGGAGTCAGGGTTCCTTATGTGCCAGGCGCTGTATAGACAGTATGAAAGAGACAGCTCCTGCCCCGAAAAGCTGAATCCTAGGGAGGTTGAAGTGATTTACCCACACTTCACATAATCAGTCAGAGAGAGGACTAGGAATACAACCCAGGAGGTACATGGAGAGTCTAGCCTCTGACCTTGCCCCTTCCACCTGAAGCCTCAACTCTACCCCGCTCTTCTGCCCCCTCACCTGCTATAGCCCCATGCTCCTCTCTCCCCTTCAGCTGGAGGAGCCCCCGCCAAACCACCCTGATCCTGGGCTGCACTGGCCCAAGACCTATGCCACCTTCCAGTCCCTAACTTCCAAGCTGCCTTCTGGTCCAGAGCACCAGCCCGACCTCCAGGCTGCCAGCCAGCCAGCCAGACACAAGCTGGCCCCAGGGCCTAGCTATCCCAGGCAACCAAAGCACGCAGCCCCAGCTCCATGCCACCAGCCCAAGCTGATCCGCCTCCAGCTTCAGGGGAAAGGGAAAACCGGGGGAGGAGGGCTTTGAATGGGCCATAATTGGGGCCATGGCTTAGGTTAGGGAGGCTTTGCCTCCCCTTGTCCTATGATACCCACAGCCAACTCCAGGAATCCTGAAATACTAGTTTGTTTCCTGCTTTACCTACCAGAAACACATATGCTATGTCTACATTGCACTCTCTTGCACAAGAACAAATGAGGAGCAGCGATGACTATCACCACACCTCATTTGCATACTTAATGAGCCACCATTTTTGCTCAAGGGGCTTTTGCAAAAGAATGAGCAGTCTACACGGCTCCTTCTTGCGCAAAAATTCCATCTTGCACAAGAGCCGTTCTGCAATGGCCTTTAGACATGCAGAATCTCCCGGAGCCCTCAAGGGAAGAATGGACTCATGCATGCACAGTCTCTGCCTTGAGGGGGTCACTGCAGGTGGATGTGTCCTTCTCCATTAGTGTTTCTGCTGAGGGTATGTAATCTTATTGTTTTGTTTCTGCCAGGCAATTAAGGGAGTATTGTATAGAAAACAACACCCACTCCTGTAATGATAGGCTTTGGTCATGGAGTGCTGACTGTTCTTGTTTTTTAAATGTATATGGTGCCTTCAGGGAATGTCTCTGTTTCGATTATATGAGGATTTCTTGGTTCTGGACTACAAGACTGTGAAAGGAAGGCTGGTGGGTTCTTCCATGCCTCATGAACCGTGAACAAACGATGCCACTGCACAGCCAGAGAAGAAGGGCCCTCGGGCCTGCTGGTGTGGTAAATTTATTATAAAGCAATGAAATATGAAATAGCAAAGCTACTTTAGGAAATAGTTTGCTTTATTAAGACTCCTTTTCTACCTCCCATCTTAAAATGGAAGAATTTACATTTTAAACTGGATTGTTTCCAGAATGGCTATTTCCCCAGGGGGAGATGCCCTCTAGAGGCAGAAAAGAAAACGATTACTATCTTATCTGTTGTTTATATCATTGTAATAACCTCAGAGCCATTGTTGAGCACCACAGAGTTAGTGATTGTCAGCCTGACTGGCCTTCCATCATTTCACACTAGAAGTGCAGATGTCCTAAGAGAGGTGACTTTGCAACTATCGCCCCATTGGATTCGATGTTTATTCTATTTCATTAGCTTCCTAAGCAAACATATTCAGTGTATAAGGCAGGCAATGATCAAAGTAAAACAAAGCTGTGTTCTTTCTGCTTCTGACACCATCAGTACCGATTCTGCAAGAAGCAAATCAATGATATGTGAGGCAGAATAGAATCCAGTTCAGTTTCCATTAACTGCATACAGTCTGTGGGGCTAAGATAATAATGAGTAAACAATTAGTTTTGCAAGGAGCATGAGCAAATGTGATACACAAGGCTCAGCTATGTGAAGTCAGTGGCTATTTTTACAGTCATGTGTCTGACGACAAGAGCATTTCAACTGTGTGGTTAATTATACGTTTATGTATGAATGCATACTTTATATATCCATATATTTGCAAACAGATAAACCCACAACATTTCAACATTTTCCACTTTTATTCATTGGGGCTTAGGCTCTTAAGGTAAGTGGGGGAGTCAGATTTGATTCAGTGAAGCACAACAAGTTCCCCCGCCTTTTCGTGCTGTTGAGGAGGCAAAGGATCTGTGTGGGTTTTTGTGTCTGTGTGTGCTACTGTCAGATGAATTCACCGTGAGAAGTCTGTGTGCAGAGCAGCAGTGACATTCATTAGCTGCCTAGGTGAAATGTGGAATTATATCTTGGGGGACTTCCCAAGGGGGTCCTTCCAATGTAAAATTTCCCTGGCTTTGAAAATGTTAATTTTAAATGTGAAGAGAGTGCCGAGCAGATCCCATAAGTGAAACTCAACCAGAGAAAAAGCTTAATTGTGCACTGCTTGGATGGCTGTAATGACTATGCATACACATTTTCCCCTATCCACATGTAGTGTCCTTCGATTGTCCCTACAATCTTTTCTTTTTTTAAGTTCTCTTTCTTTTCATTTGCACGAGTCATGGCATCAGGACTCATAAGAGCAGAGCTTGCAATGCAAAGGATAGGACCTCAGTCCCCTGAATCTTTCTGGAAAACTTTGATAAACCTCCTTGTTAGGTACAGCTCAGCTTCCCCAGACAGGTTGCCTTTGAACCTCTCTGAAGTTGCTCTAAATTGCACCAGGGTTAACTGAGATTTACAAGAGAAGGCTCAGTCAGTGTAACACATTTTCAAATGTTGTCACCGAAACTCTGCTGCCAACCTCTCAAACTAGCATTAGACACACAGAACAATTTTTGGTAGGGAGTAATGGACACCACATTGAATCTGAAGAACCATTGATGTCCTGGCTTAGCGTCCCATATATGGTTCTCTTCTTAACAGTCAGGGTGAATGGCCTAACTGAAAAATCTTTTAGACTGCATGGAGTCTTTTTATCTTATCTTTTTACCTGAGCAATCAAGCCCTTAGCCTATAGTAAGGCACAAGTACAAGTCATAACTAGAGGGGGAATAGAGAACAAAATATGTCTGTATGCCAAAGATATCTTGTTGTAGATCAGAAACCTGGCCACTTCAGAACTAATAATAATACAGACATTCAGCCTAGTTTCTAGATATGAAGGGCTGAATCTTTCTATGTGCTGAGAACCTTCAGTTCTCAGCGGAGTCAGTGAGAGGCAAGCCTGCTCCGCACCTGAAAGGAGCATTCAGTACCTTTCGGGAACAAGCCCCAAATGAACAAATCCCAAAACAAGAGGACCATCTGCAGATAATGTTAAGAGGACAGTATGCATCAAGAAATCCAGGCTCTAGAATGGGGCAGAGATGGTTTCATGAGCATTCAGAATCCTTATATGATAAATATTACTTCAAATGAGTTGGTCAGATTAAAGACGACTTAGACAGATAGCTGGTATTACCTCTGAATGTAGCTGGCAGAGCAGGAATCATTAAAATGAATGGCCTCCCAAGATTTCACCTTTATTATTATCATTATTACAGTGCTGAAAACTATGCAGGGCTCCTGGGTACTATAGAGAATGATATCTGGACAAACATTTTCCAGGTTGTCCGCACAACCAGTTTTCATAATGCAGGAGAGAGAATTCCAATGGGAAGCAATTACAGGCTGATTCTACATCCTAATAATCACCGGAAAAACTAGCTCTTATAGGATCAGCTGGCAAGGATATGGGTAAGTCTTTGTACACATACACCTTGGAGGCCTGGCTGCATTCTGTTCCTATATACAGGAGTGCTTGCAAACAACCTTATACGTACTTCATGACACAGACTTGACCTCTGATACCCTTAGGGGACATTCCTTCCAACCATCACAGCACAAAAAGATGGATTTGTTCTAAGGATCAAACGGCTCAAAGAAAATGTCCCTCCGGCTCAAGAACGAAAGTGCTACACTTGTAATATGGGGTAAGAAAATAAAAGAAATTAGAGTTGGAAGAAATGGCAGCTCAGACTTGACAGTCCCAAGAGTAGTTCAAGGAGCCAACTGACACTCTATTTACAACATTCAAAAACAAGGACAAATGTCACTAATACTGCATCCAGCCAGGACATCAAACTGTCATCCATATGTTGACAATATCTTTACAGAATGACTCTTCTCCAACCAACCCTATATCCAGCTATACAATTCTACATCATTGTCTGTCCCTCCTCACAGATAATAATGCTACTGCAAACACCTGTGTTAGATGCTATTGCAAAAACATGCCTTTCGACTGGGATATAATAATGTTGCAGCCACTACCTACATGCTAAGCTGTATATAATAATTGCTACATCAAAGGAAACATTGTATCCAGGTAAATGTATACCTGTATTTACCTGCTTATCTTCCCCTGAGTGTGTTTGTACATATTGACCTGTGTATAATTTATATCATGTGCATCTACCTGTAAATGCCTTTAAGGTAACTTAAATATAAATCTGACTTGTAAACTGAGCTACCTTGACCTAGAAATCTAGCAGAGAATAAATATGGAACCCATGATTTTATTTTTTACATTCACTTTTTAAAATTTTACTTGTGCTTTAACATATAGATATCCCACATAATAAGAACTAATGAGAAAACACGATAGATAAGGCACAATTGTTTCTAACCACACTATTTTTCGCTGCTTTCTAGGAAGCAGTGGCTACTATTAAAGAGTATCTGATGCTGCATGGAAAGCTCTGCTGAGCCTTCTCTGTGAACACAATGCTGCTTCTAGATCAGCTGTCTTATGCAGTTATCTTTCTGAATTAATAGAGCTGTCTCAGTTGTAGGCCTATTTTCTCCTCGGACTCCTCTCTCAGTGCATTTCCTCAGGCCTCAGGCCCCAGGCATTTGTCTCTCTTTGGTGCAGAATTACACAATTCATCCACTCTTACACTAGGCCCTGGGTTACAGCACCCTGTGTATCGATTGTTCTGACCAGCAGGTTTGACTGGGTTTGGAATGACCAGTGGGTTATCGTGACCCAGAGAATCTTCCTTAATTGGAAATAACCATAGAACAAACTGTGACATAAAAGAAAAAGTCTATACGCATGTCTCTCTCATCAGGAGTCCTGCCTTCCCAAAATGGAGACCTATGCAAGCTAAGCTTCCTTGAAACCCCCCTAACCTGTCAGGGTTGGGATGTCAATTTGTCACCCTCTTAAATGTCTCCCCTCATCAAGAGAAAGAGTGTGTGCCTTTAAACTCTAAGCCTGGCTTTTGTTCCTTCACAGCACAGAGACCCTGGTGGGGACTGAGTGCCTCTGTGAAAGCCTATTTGGCTCTGGCAGGCCCAGGAGGGAGCCAAACCAGGGCAGCAAGTGAATTACTCTTGCTTTGTCTTTGAAGTGTTTGTAGAGCAGTGCATACCTGGATCTATCACTCTCTTCCTGGGTACATTTCATGAGGACCCTATTATTGAGTTAACTCAATACATGCATGCAGTAAACATTGCAATACCCAGGTCAAAAAACTGTATTCATAGGCTATTGCCAGCAACTGCAAATCAATTACAAAAGCTAAGGGAGGCACAGATCCATGCAGTTAGAAGCCACCCAAGGTCAGAGCTCCATTGACTTACGTGATAGTTTCTTTGATAGGATAACGAGTCTTGTGGATAAGGGAGAAGCAGTGGATGTGGTATACCTAGACTTTAGTAAGGCATTTGATACGGTTTCGCATGATATTCTTATCAATAAACTAGGCAAATACAACTTAGATGGGGCTACTATAAGGTGGGAGCATAATTGGCTGGATAACCATACTCAGAGAGTAGTTATTAATGGTTCACAATCCTGACGGAAAGGTATAACTAGTGGGGTTCTGCAGGGGTGTGTTTTGGGACCGGCTCTGTTCAATATCTTCATCCACGATTTAGATATTGGCATAGAGAGTAGACTTGTAAAATCTGCAGATGATACTAAGCTGGGAGGGGTTGCGACTGCTCTGGAGGATAGGGTCATAATTCAAAATGATCTGGACAAATTGGAGAAATGCTCTGAGGTAAACAGGATGAAGTTTAATAAAGACAAATGCAAAGTGCTCCACTTAGGAAGGAACAATCAGTTTCACACATACAGAATGGGAAGCGACTGTCTAGGAAGGAGTATGGCAGAAAGGGATCTAGGGGTTATAGTGGACCACAAGCTAAATATGGGTCAGCAGTGTGATGCTGTTGCAAAAAAAGCAAACATGATTCTGGGATGCATTAACAGGTGTGTTGTGAGCAAGACACAAGAAGTCATTCTTCTGCTCTTCTCTGCGCTGGTTAGGCCTCCGTTGGAGTATTGTGTCCAGTTCTAGGCGCTGCATTTCAGGAAAGATGTGGAGAAATTGGAGAGGGTCCAGAGAAGAGCAACAAGAACGATTAAAGGTCTAGAGAACATGACCTATGAAGGAAGGCTGAAAGAATTGGGTTTGTTTAGTTTACAAAAAAGAAGACTGAGGGGGGACATGATAGCCATTTTCAGGTATCTAAAAGGGTGTCACAAGGAGAAGGGAGAAAACTTGGTCATCTTGGCCTCTGAGGATAGAACAAGAAGCAATGGGCTTAAACTGCAGCAAGGGAGGTTTAGATTGGACATTAGGAAAAAGTTCCTAACTGTCAGGGCGGTCAAACACTGGAATAAATTGCCCAGGGAGGTTCTGGAACCTCTGGAGATATTTAAGAGTAGGTTAGATAAATGTCTATCAGGGATGGTCTAGAGAGTATTTGGTCCTGCCATGAGGGCAGGGGATTGGACTCAATGATCTCTCGAGGTCCCTTCCAGTCCTAGTATTCTATGATTCTATGAGTGTAAGGGTCCATCCAGGTGGGTTAGATTGCAGGATAGGGGCTTTAAATGTCATGAAAGTAAGGCATGTGATTCTTTTGTCAAAGACAGTGGGCATTTTGCAAGTGACTTCAAAATAAGCAAAATTAGGCCTAAGAGTTGCTCCTGGGACCAAATCCTGATCCCACTAAAATTAATAGTAAAACTGACATTCAATTCGATAAGGCCAGGATTTGGAAAGCCTCCCATTAACTTCAATAGACTTTGTGCTAAACCTTAGTCCCTACTGCCTATTCCCCACTAATGGTCCCCGATAAACCAGTGGGTTTTGCCTGAGTGAGCAAGTCACCCTTCAAGTCACCATCCTTCCTTCATGATGTAAACATTGGCTGTCCCATGGAGTTATTACTGTAGTTCAGTTGTTTTCAGAAAATTTTCAAAAGTAATTTCAAATTTGCTTCAAATGACAAGCAACAGTGCTGCAAGTGTAATGTTCCTGGTAGGGATTCCATTGCTGAGTTGCATTTCCTGTGTTCCAAAGTATGTCACCCCATAGTCAAGGAAGTTGCCACCTATGAAACCATTAGTTATTCATTTGTCTGATTTTAAGACCATTTAAATGTTTCTTAGGGCTTGGTCCAAAATCTAGTGAAGACAATGGGTTTTGAATCAAGCCCCTTCTGATTAAGGTGCCAGTGAATTCAATGGGATTATTCACATGTTTAAAGTTAAACACGTGCCTAAGTGCTTTGTTAGATCAGGCCTCACTCTTCTTTGTAATTAGCGTAATTAATTAAGAAATCTTTTATGCCACACACTTTCTTCTTTGGTTTCTTATATATAACTATAAGCTACAGGAAACTAAAGGGGGAAAATAGCTAAAAATAATCCTATTTAATTATATTTTTATCTCAATTTGTCTTGGTATTCATGAGTTCCACAAGTGCTTTTATTAAAGTCAGGAGGTTAATGAACAAAGTCTGAGTGGATCAATTAACCCAATACCAAGCAGGTCTTTAAAAACAATGGAGAATTGCATGCGCAGCCGCATACCACAAGCAGAGTAACTAGCCCACTGACTCAGATGAAGCAATTTAGCATTTTAAAACCAATATCATTCTCCTGATTTGCTTTTCTCCCACTGATAACAAAATTGCTTTGAAAACAAGTGTTAGACCCAGCTCTGGATTTGCATTAAAATAAATAGTAATAATAATCTTACATTTCCTAAATTGTATTTAGTGCATTTTAATTGTCTGAGTGAATAAAGTGACAGACTACAGCTCCACTTAGTCGGGGTAAGATTCTGTGCTGTGTCACTAAGAGCTTGCAGCCCATTAGAAGGTGGGTTAATGGGTTTTACACATACTGGAAAGACCCCTGGCAATAATTTGGACTGTTGTGGGGGCCAATCTAAGTATTTGCAGCCTTCCTGGGCTGTCCTAATGCCTTTAGCCTATCTAGAACCTCTGCAGAGCTAAGTGGGTCAGCCACACTCCTGTCCTCTCTGTACTCTCTGTGGCAGAGGGGCTCTCAGGACACAGTCTTATGCATACACCTCTGCCCAAAAGTTAGCACAGGAAATTGTCAGTGACATACCACTCTTCTTATCCTTCACAGGGCATGGCCACAGCACTACCACCAAGATGACCCAGGGCTTGGACAAGCTCAGCTTATGAGGATGAAGAACAGGTGAATGAAGCCGCATCTGAACAAGACAGAGAGATGTTGGTGGACAGAAAGAAGCACTTTGAAAGTTTGAAGCCATAGTGCAGTCTCCTTTGGATGAAGGCACCCAGCCACAAGTCATCAATGGCACCTCTAATTTCAGGGTGCTCTTACATTCTTCTCTGATGCTGAGCTCTCTCATAGCAGCAGCTGATAATTTACACTTTCTAACATCACTGGTTGATGAGAAGACTCCATCTTATTCTGAAAGACAATGACCTTGCCTCAGTTATACCAGAAATTGTCACCTTTCATCTGGTCTACAGAAAAGCAATATGCCTAGAAGGAAACTATCAGCCCCTAGGAAACTCCAGCTAGTATAGAATGATGCAATGTCTCTTTTCAGCAACACAGGTTTCCATATCAAACCTGTTCTCTGCTCTCTGTGTGGGCTTCCCATAGAACAATGAGTTACAGTCTTGGTTTTTATCTTCAAGGTGTTCAGTATCCTGGGCTCAGCTTATATGAAAGGTCACCTAAAGACTGTACAGTGGTACCATGGTCAACAGCTCTGCCCCTTGAAACTTTCTGTACAGAAGACAACTTTTGGGGGGGACCAGCCCAAGACAGTGGAATGAATTCCCAGAGATGCTAAAGGACTATCACAAATCTCAGCACCTTCTACTCCAAGTGCAAGGTGCATTTCTTCCACCTGCCTTTTCTCACATAAATACCTAGCTGCATGTCTATTAAAAATGAAACAAACCCCAAACCCTGCCAAAACATCCCACTGCTCACACAATTCTTCCTTTAGAGAGAGGATGAGAAAGAGGATGAATTGCACATGACAAATGCTAGTGACATTGTGTAAAACTCCATGGGTACGTCTACACTGGCCCCTTTTCCGAAAGGGGCATGCTAATTTTACAGGTCGTAATAGGGAAATCCGCAAGGGATTTAAATATCCCCCGCGGCATTTAAATAAAAATGTCCGCCGCTTTTTTCCGGCTTTTCTAAAGCTTTTCTAAAAGCCGGAAAAAAGCGGCGGACATTTTTATTTAAATGTTGCGGGGGATATTTAAATCCCCCGCGGATTTCCCTATTACGACCTGTAAAATTAGCATGCCCCTTTCGGAAAAGGGGCCAGTGTAGACGTAGCCCACTGGAATACACTCAGATCTATACGGACAAGGTGGGAAAGGTAATACCTGTTATTGGGCCAAGTCCTGTTGAAAAAAGAAACAAGTTTTTGAGCTACACAGTACTCTTCCTCCTCTACGTGTAAGCTCAAAAGTTTGTCTCTCTCACCAGTTGATCCAATAAAAAAGATGTTACCCTACCTACCTTATCTCTCTGATGTCTTGGGACCAGCATGGCTACAGCTCAGAATCTATAGTGATGAAGATGATGTAAGAACCCATATAGAATAGAATGGAATAGAAGAGAATGGCTGGAAATCTGGGTTGAAGTTGAAGTGATTTAAAAAAAAATTCTAGAGCCATACAATCTGTGGATATCCATTTTATATCTATGGGTACCTGCATCCACGCATGTCAGATACGGATACAACATTTTGTATCCATGCAGGGCTCAAAATTTTCCCCTTCATAGATTAACTCTGAAAAATTGTCAGAACCAGGAGTATGTCAAGGACTATATTCTGTGCTCTGTTTGTCATATTTGCTGCCCTGTTTTGAGGTTTAAAAACGAATAAGTGAATTAAGTTATTTGGAGATGAGGGATGGATTTGGGAGATACACAGTACATCACAAGCATGTTCCGCTGCCTATTATAAGGAGAACTTGTATTTATAAATCTGCAGGCAGTGACCTAATTACTGAGGAAGCACCTGGCTTCCATCTCCTTTTGGACATGTATCCAGTCTGCTGTACTCACTTCATTTTTGCATTTTGGTACTTTTATACTTAGGAGGTGTTTGTAAGTGAATTCCATTTTCTCAGTGATTCTCTTCATTCTTTGAGTTGTTCTTCTTTCTCCCTCAGTTGTTTTAAGTAGTCTCCCCCCGCCTTTCTCCAATCCTAGACTGAACTGCAAATTTAAATGAAAAGAGATAGCAGCAACATCCTCTTTGTCACTGTAAATTCAGGGGAGACGTCTCCATTTCATTAAAAAAGGGAAGAAAAAGACCGACAAGTGCATCCTTTGTATCCCTGGCTCCTCTTGCAACTGTGGCCAGGGCAGGATTATTCTCCCCAGTATTTCTCTATGCTCTGTCCAGTCTAGTTTCAGATGATTCACTCAACAGGGTTTCTCCCATTTCCTTGGATAGACTCACCAAGCTCTCTCACCAACAGAAGTTGGTTCAAATAAAAGATATTTCCTCACCCATCTTGTCTCTCCTGTGCAATCCTATCCTTTGTGGGGTTTGTGTAACTGATCCCAATTGGGCAGTATTTAAATGTGGGACCTACTGAATTTTAAGCGTTGAGTCTTTTCCATTTCAAGAATGAGATCTTGGAGTTACTGAGGATATTTCTCCAAAAACTTCTGTTTAATACACAGCAGTGGTCAAAGGGCTATTAGGAACTTTTTGAAAAAGGATTGAAAATAAGACGGAAAATATCATAATGTCACCATATAAATCCCTGGCATGCCCACATCTTGAAAACTATGTCCTGTTCTGGTCGCCCCATCTCAAAAAAAGAACGGAACTAGGAAAGGTTCAGAGAAGGGCCACAAATATGATCAAGGGCATGGAATGGCTTCCAGACAAGGAGACACTAAAAAGATTATGGATCTTCATCTTAGAAAAGAGATGATTAAGGGGGAATACGATATAGGTCTATAAAATCATGAATTGTGTGGAAAAAATCAATAGAGAAGTGTCATTTCCCCTTTCACATAATACAAAAACTAGGGGTCACCTGGCGAAATTGATAAGCAGCTGGTTCAATACAAACAAGAGGAAGTGCATTTTAATAAAATGCATAATTAACCTTTGGTCTCATTGCCATGAAATACTGTGATGGTTAAAAGTGTAACCGTGTTTAAAAAATCTGGATTAATTCATGAAGGATAGAACCATCAATGGCTATTAGCCAAGATGGTCAGGCATACAACTCCATGCTCAGGGTAAGCCTAAGGCTGACTGCTAGAAGCTAGGAGTGGAAACTGGGGTAGATCACTCCAAAACTGCCCTGTGCTGAACTCTCCCCTGATGCTCTGGTGCAGGCTGCTGCCCAAGACTGGAAACAGGGCAAGATGGGCCATAGTCTGACCCAGTATGGCAGCTCTTGTTTTCTTATGAGCTTAAAAAGGATTAACTATCTTACCTGCCAGCTATAACAAACCCAGTAACTTCTAATATGGAGTTACCTCTAGTCCTTCTATACTAACTGGTTATCACATGTATAGCCCAGTTAGTAGAACATCAAGCTTTTTATCTGAGGGTCCAAGGTTCAAATCCCTAGTCAGGCAAAGCAGCCTTTCACCCTCTTAGGGTATGTCTACACTACCCTCCTAGTTCGAACTAGGAGGGTAATGTAGGCATACCGCACTTGCAAATGAAGCCTGGGATTTGAATTTCCCGGGTTTCATTTGCATAAGCGGGGAGCCGCCATTTTTAAAACCCTGCTGGTTCGAACCCCGTGCAGCGCGGCTACACGGGGCACGAACTAGGTAGTTCGAACTAGGCTTCCTAGTTTGAACTTCCGTTACTCCTCGTGAAATGAGGAGTAACGGTAGTTCAAACTAGGAAGCCTAGTTCGAACTACCTAGTTCGTGCCCCGTGTAGCCGCGCTGCACGGGGTTCGAACCAGCGGGGTTTTAAAATGGCGGCTCCCTGCTTATGCAAATGAAGCCCGGGAAATTCAAATCCCGGGCTTCATTTGCAAGTGCGGTATGCCTAAATTACCCCGCTAGTTCGAACTAGCGGGGTAGTGTAGACATACCCTTAGAGACAGTTATATCCTTCATTAAACCCCTTGTCGCCAGGCAGGTACATGCAAGAGGGGTAGGCACCTTTTGTGAAATGCATTTTCTCTGGGCTTCATTAGATGTGGACTTCAGAACTCTGAATCTGTCTCTTCTTTCCCCTTTCAGGTAAGTCCGACTGCAGATAAGAGCTGTTCAAAAAGTGTATGTTGCAACAGGTTTTCATTTGAAAATCCTGATTCAACCAAATTGAAGCATTTTGCTGTGTTCAAAAATGTGAACTACAAATTGTTGAGGTGTTTTGTTTTGACTTTATCATTTAAAGTATGGGATAATAGCACACATCTGAATGAAGTCAAAACAAAGGGCTTTGGTCTTATTGAAATGGAAATCCATTGATAAAGTCATTTTGATATTTCCAAAATGAAATTTTTCAGAATTTTAATTTCATGGGAAATTTAAAAAAAAAAAAAAAAAAAGGACTTTTCATTCCCATTTTGCACTCAAGGAATGGATGAAATACTGGAGTTTTTCATGGTGCAGCTCTACTGCTGATCTACAAATGGCACCTGTGGGCTCTAAAAGGAGCGCAGGAACTCAAACTGCCATGGCTGTTCTATGAAGCCTTGGTAGAAGGGAACAGGAAAAGAGGCAGAAGATGGAGTGATTCTTTCTATATAGGGCTGGGCTCTCCAGATTTGCCAAGCACAAAGGGAAGGATCAGAATGCTTCCAGGAATCATGACATTGATAATATGGAAGTATGCAAGCAAAATATCTTTACTGAAGAAAAAGTAAAATTGGCACTCTTGATCAAGATGGATGTGCCCCGGGTGTGCATTCAAGACATATCTTGGTTGCTAACACAACAGATATTTACTCCTGCTCTCACCAAGGAGTTTACATAACTATGGCATAGTGAGCTTGATTCTCTTCTGACTCATACATCATCATTGTCATATCTGTTGGCTAATTTCCATTTGGAAAATCTTCAGTGCTAGTGAGGAGGTAAGGGGCAGATAAAATTTCCTTCCGATCCCTGGTGGAGCTGGCATTTAGAAAGATCATCTTTTTGACTTGTGAGCAAAGAGCCCTAGAGAGGGAATAACTATTGGAACTCCTGGAGGTCATCTCTAGAAAGTCACTTCCATGCTCATAATTCCACATTAATCATGTGAACAGAGCTGCCTAAATCTCTTTCCTTCGTGCTGGTTCATTTCCCTCTTGCAGTCAGCAAACATGGACACCATCTAGTAAGCATAGCCTTCAGCTCTGGATATTCACTAGGGGATTGTGTCTTTGGCAGGACTCCAGCCAAAAATAATTAAATAAATAATGAAAAAAGAAGGGCTGTACTTTCTCTTCTTGACCTTCCCTTGGGCTTGCTTGAGAACTCCCTGGATGAGGTTGTGGTCTCATTGGGACTGTCAGCCAGCCCCACTGTTTGAGAAACACTGCTGGGGGGGCCCTGGGAAGCAGAGTAACAAACCATGGGCTGCTCAGCATCTCTAACCTGGCAGTGAGAACAGTCTTGCCCCCAAACCTGAAAGGGAAACACGAACATTAAGCTAAAAAGCTTTTTCTTTCCTTTCAGTAGACTCTTCTTTTGGGGGTAATAGATATTTCCTCTTTCTGTCTCCCTAGTTTCCTTGGGAAGAGCCCTTTTTTCCCCCTCCAGCTTTGAAATGCTCCGAAGAGGAATGAGCTGTTTAAGACAAGGTCACTTGGAGTGAAGGCTTTTAAGCCACTTTATGTCTTTCAAGGACAACTGTGAGACTAGTTTTTATAGCTGTGATGAAAACTAGGCTGTTTATAACACTCCCCATTCGGCTGCCATTTTCTCTCTCTCGTAATGACAGTAAAAAGGTTACAGATTGTTAATGCCTGGAATATTAATAGCATGTGGCTAGCCCTGTGGTACCTTGAAACTCTCCATGCTGCTTTCCACTGTACTTTTCATTGGCCCACTATGCTCTTACCCACCTCCGCCCTTAGGTGCTGGAACTAAGGCTTAGGAGGGGGGTGCTGCAGCACCCCCTGGCTTGAAGGGGTTTCCATTCTATACAGAATGTATAATTTGGTTCAATAGCTGTCAGCCTGCACCCACCCTAAAAATTGTGCCAGCACCCCTCCTGCTGCCTTTGCTAAGTATCTCACTAACTGAGAAGCGCTGAGCATCTGCAGCTCTCATTAGCTCCAGGATCAGGCCCTCTCCTGCAGGGGGTGAAATGGAATGGCAGAAAAACAATGAAATAATGAATACTGAAATTATTCTGCTAAGCCCAACTGTGGTATCAGTTAATAGAGGATACGTCCTCTCCCAGGAGGACTGTATCCTACCTTGGCAGGGAGGATGTTCCTTATCATCTATTAGGTCATTTTCATCCTTGTATTCCTACAAGAGTGTTTGACAGGTCTGGTCAAATTATGAAGCCTTTTCTTTGTGAGAAGGATTATACCAACCAGAGATAATGGGGAGCAGGCACATGCAAATCCCTTCTTATGCTAAAGGATTGCCCCAGGGAACAGCGAGTGTCTGACCCACTTTCATTACCATCTTCAAGATGCAGTGCTCTGCCTCCTGCAGCAGGTAACTGCAATGCCAATAAGCGGGGAAGGAGTTTGTGCACAGTGAGTGTCAGTAAACAGAGTGACATCTCATCTGCTGTGTGTGCACGCTAAGGAAGCTGCCTTGCAAAATGCCCCTGGATTCAGCCAATTGTGCGGTGGAATACACACCCCAAGCCGGGCTGATGGTAACCCCTGTGGCTGGAATCATGTCCTTAATGGAGAACCTGGCAAGAGCCCCCACCAATTCCCTATGAGTATCAGGCATCAGCACAGGGCTTGATCTCTAAGGCCATGTCTATACTTACCGGCAGATCAATGCTCCAGAGGTTGATCTTCCGGTGTTTGATTTAGCAGGTCTAACACAGACCTGTAAATCGAGTGCTGAGGGCAGCTCTGGCTGGGGTCTATACTCCTCGCAGTCCTGAGGAGTGAGGGAAGCGGATGGGACCATTTGCTCCCGTCGGCCTCCCTCTGTGTAGATGCCACCAAGCTCAATTTAAGGTAAGCCAACTCCAGCTACGTAATCTACATAGCTGAAATTGCATACCTTAAGCCGACCTTCCAGGTCTACTGTAGATCTGGCCTAAGAGGGAAACATAATTTACACAGAGTAGCAATAAATCTAGATTCAGGTGGTAACATAAATTGTATGACATGGACCAAAAGTACAAAACACTAGGAATAGTTTCTTTTTTAAGACTTTGGGCAAGATCCCCAACTCCTGTAAATATGATGTAACTCTGGTGCCAGCATTAGAGATAAGCTGATTTACACCAGCTGAGGATCCAGTCCTTTGGTTTAGATTACTTCTGTTAACAGCAGGCAGGTAAGGAAGAGGTTGTTTGGCTTGACATTGAAACTGCCAAACTGGATCAGAAGAATGGTCCAGCTAACTGGTGATTCATCCATCAGAGCAGGCAATGTAAGTAAGATGGATTCAAGGGAAGGTGGAAAAACAAATACACAAAGAAGGATAACTTCATTTTAAAAATTATTTCATAGGCAACTTCTTATCCCTGATCCAATCATCATGAATAAAGGTGTGAGTACAATTAGGTATGCTTTCCCAGCCAACCCTGACAATAACAGCAGCGCTGGACCATGCAGCCTCTACCGCAGAGTATTGGTGTCAAACAGAGCTACTCTCAGCATTTGATTTAGCAGATCTTGACTAGACCCATTAAATCGAATGCCAGAAGATTGTTCTCCAGCGCAGTAAATATAGATGTGGCCTAAGATTTCACAGAGGCCGCATGGTGAGGGGTGGGACTTCCCTGATGCCTTTGTTCCTAAGGCCAGGTTTACACTAGATCTGGAAGATTGAGTTAAGGTACGCAATTCCAGCTACATAAAATACATAACTGGAGTCACCTTACCTTAAGCAGAGCTTGGTGCCATCTTCACAGAGGGAGGCTGATGGGAACAAAGGCATCAGGGAAGTCCCAGCCCTCACCAAAACACCCACCACCATGAATGAAATGTTGCCGTGGATGCAAACTCTGCCCAGCCTGAACCAAAGGAACATCAGCAACCCATACTCACTGCCCTGAATAAAGGCTGCTGTGAATCATGCATATCCTCTGAGCAAAGGACATCAGGGAATGCAGCACACAGCCCATGCTCCCACTCCCATACATAAAGGCATAAGTGGATGAAAGATCTCTCCTACTGTTGCCACCATGCTCAAGTCCAAGGTGGCATCTCCCCCATCATAGTTGTGCACAAAGTGAACAGTGGAGTTGCTGATAGATTCTCCCCCGCCTCCCTCAAACCACCATATTAAAATTGCCTCCTCTTCAAACTCATTGGCAGCTGACAATGCCTCTAGAGATTCCTTCTGACATCTCATTGATGACTTTTGTACCTTTCCCTATCCGATGACAGAAGGCTGGTATTTGTCAGGCTGAGCCAATGTTGGAAACAGCATCACTAGCTGATTGTTTGGGATGATGATTATTTTATTTCATTCTTATTGCACTGCTGGCTCTTTGGCTGCCCATGTGGAAAGCTGCCGGAGAGAGACCGTTCACTGCAGCTAAGTATCTTTGTCACATTCAGCCATAGGTGGGCTTGAGCATTCATTAAGACAGAGGGTGGGAACAAGGAGACTGTAGCTGGAAACTTGATTCTGTTTGCTAGTTTTTGTTGTAAAACCCCTGCAGGTGGTGGTAAAATTTCCCGTGTACACACTGGGTGTGACCAAGGCACCCTGAATCAAAGAGCATCCCACTGCAGCCAATCAAAGGCACCTGCAGAGTTTGTACCTTCCAGTTTGGGATGTGAGTTCTCCTGGAACTGCATTGCGAGACTTTCTTCAGGCATTCAGGTAGATGAGTCAGGCTGCAGATTATTGCCATGATCATGGGGTAGATGCAAAGTACGGGGGGAAAATAAATGATAACTTAATATCTGAGAGGTAAGTGTTAGTAATTAGTCTGCAACACTTTGATCATTAATGCATGCAATCAAATTATCATCAAGAACATTTCACCACCAGTCCCCCTCCACCTCCCCCCTTCTCTCTCTTTATTTAAACTAGCTGGCAGACTGCAAAGGCTGGTAGCAGCAGCCACCACCGCTGTGCTAGGGAGGATGTTTTCAAAGGAAGCTGCTGCTCCCTAGTGTTTGAAGGATTCAAAGCCGAAGCCAAAACATAGGCAGAAAGGGAGAAAGATCCATAAAGAAAAACTGAGAAGTAAACTAATGCACTCAGGTAAGGCAGGAATCTACCCTGAGTGCCAGTTCTTTGTTATCTGCTCTGATGTTGATTACAATCCCATTGGACATAGCTCAGGTTTTGTTCCTGAAAGTTTGTAAGTGAAATTAAAAGCATGCACTTCATTATACACCCCCTCTTCTTCCCTCCATTTTTCTCATATGATCAGTTGGCTGGATGTCAATCACTGCTGGCCAATTGCACACTAAGAGTTAACAAGCATTTTCTTTCCTTTCGCATTCCCATCTACTCCGTGTCCTAAGGAAGAATATATCACATCATGCACTCTGGAAACTGTATATGTCAACAATAAACTAAATGAGAACTGACTAGCTTTCTCTCTCGGCCTCTCTCCATTGCTAAAAGGCAATACTAGAATCTTAATAAAGATGTAGAAGTACACACACTGCAGCCAGGTGCTAGGTATGTGAGGAGTAACACACACATAGTTGTGTGTGCTTTGCAGCGCAATCTATCTCGGCTACAGCTGAGGTAAAGAATAAAAATCAGTTGCCACTCAGGTTGAAAAAGTCACTGACCGAGGTTTACAACAATAATACCCTCTGGAGTTCAGTTTATAAACCTAGTGGATAGCTGTTTTGCTGTAAATGTAAAGCTCCAATCTTAACTCATCTTCCACCCCTGCTTCAACATCCCCTGGCCACCCACTGCCTGCTTCTCATCTGTATTCTTGCCTTACTGCCTCTATCCTTTTGCTTCCCTCTTTAGTTTTTTTTTTCTTGTTATCTCTATCTCATGAGCTTCCCAGGCCAGATTCCTATCTACTTGCCTTCTCCTTAAAGACAAATGTTCTATTTCTTGCTGAGTCCAGCAAAACTAGCACATGACTTTGGAGGCTGAGATACTTCTTAGGGTCTTCTATGTGGCTTCTCTCTGTCTCCTCTGAAGTTTCCCAGTGGCAGAAGCTGCACTGAGCCTCCTAAGGTATTTGTAACACAAGTTCTTAGTCAAAATGAAGAAATAACCCATTTCTATGGAAAGTGGTTTCTCCCTGAAAGCAAAGTATCTCTTCCTTTCTTGACCATAGCACCTTATTAGAGTCTGGGAGAATGCAATGATCTACTCTTGCTTCTGGAGCATCATGGGTATTTTTGAACTTCAGCAGCAGGTAGGGTATGTCTAGACTACCGCGTTTTGTTGACAGAAGTTTTGTCGACAGTATCTGTCGACAAAACTTCTGTCGACAAAGCACGTCCAGACACATTGAGTTCTGTCCACAAAGCAAGCTGCTTTGTCGACAGAACTCCGTAGTCTGGACGCAGTGTTACAGGCAATAACACCTTCTGTCGACAGAATTCTGTCGACAGAAGGTGTTATGCCTCGTAAAATGAGGTATACCAGCGTCGACAAAACTGCTGAGTTCTGTCGACGTTATGTCGACAGAACTCAGCGGTAGTGTAGATGCTGGTATAGTTTTGTCGACAAAAGTCCACTTTTGTCGACAAAACTAGGTAGTCTAGACACACCCGTACTGTGGACACTATCAGCTCCTTAGGCATCCACTTCTTAGGGGGAAGCAATTAAGTAGAAGAAGGCAAAGTTAAGGTTGGTTGGTCTGTCTGTCTCATCCAATTACTAGCTGCTCGGTAGTTTTTAATATCTAAAACAGTTGGCCAATTAGGAAGTCAGTAGAGCTAAATTATTTTTGCTCACCTGATTGAAGGCCAAATGCTGTTCTTTACACCAATATACCTCCATACGTATACCACTAACTGCAATTGCAGCTGCTTGGAACTCTCAAAAGGAAGCCACATATTTAGGTGTCTATTCATGGATTTAGGGTATCTAGGTTCTGGCAGCTAAATTTAGCCGTGTTGGCTTAGGCTGATTGAGACAAATTCTGCTCATAGTTATGTAATTGGAATTCTGAGGCATTGTAACGCCACTTATATTAGTGGAAAACAGAAAAAATTCCATTAATTTAACTATTGGCAAAACCTGACTGTGGATGTGCAATAAAAAGTGTGTCGTGTACTCATTTCATGCTAGCCTTCTTTTTTCTCAAACAGAAAAAAAACCACTGGCTGTTTTCTTAAATGCATTCCTTTTGTGTGATATTTTGTTGTTGTTATTGAGAGGTTGAGCCAAATCAGTTCAGCTGTTTGAGTTAGATGAGCATGAATAAAAATACGCTTGTCCCATATGTTTTAGTGGCACTGTTATGTGTGCTTTGCTCCAAAAATAGCTAAACCTAGAAACTCATAACTTGGCTTGTTTTTTAGTACTTCTTTGCGGAAGGAAAAGCAGCTCAAGTTTGAAAGTTGTAAAGTGATCATTTTCAGGTATGATTTTGGGAAATTATTAACATTGCATTTCATGCTGTTTTTGGCTATGTGTGCACATGCAACCCCAAGTGTGTGTACACATGCTATATTTCTTTCTATATGTATGTGTTTTTCTATATAAAGAAAAGGAGAAAACACTATGTGGAATGAAAATCTATTTAGCAGAAAAATTAGATCTCCTGGGTATTTATATTTTCTGCAAGAACTAGAAAACACTAGTACTATAAAAATAAGACACAGAATGATCTAAACCAATAAGGTATGATTTTATGCCAAGATGTGAGGAAGGATCTATATCTTTATCAGGTTTCTCTCACTCAAGAGATGAAAATCATATGGAAGCTTGTTAGAAATTCACCCTATACAGTATATCTTTCAGAAATACATTGTAAGGATGTTTGCCAGTTTCCAAAGCAAATTACAGACTCAGTGGAAGTTTCTGCCTTTTTCCCGGTACAAACACAACACACTTATACGCACACAGACTGTAGGAGGCAAATACACATATAAACATATTGTCCCTACAGTTCCATGTGTCTGTGATTTTCTCAGAATCAGTAGCACTCAAACATTGCCCTGATATGGGCTGCACTGAAAGCTTGCCAGGCGTCTAAGGTTTGGCATAGCATGGCATAAATTTACATATTACGAATCAGATCTCAACCACCTACATTTTAATTCAGGCTTGAAATCCATTCAGTTGCCATAGTTCAAGGCACCATCTTAATGCGTCTCCTCTCTGTTCACAGCCATGGCTATTCTGCTCAAGGGAAACTTATGGCCCAGACTTCAGCTTGTGCAGGTCCTGGGCAAGGCAGATGCCTAATTATGGGACAGCAGGCTGCACCCCCACTCTCATTGCTGGAGAGTGCACTGTTAAGCTAGCTTTTTTCCTGCAAAACACAGGACCATCAGACCCTAAACAGCATAGCAATCCAGCCCCTAAAGGGTGCGTGATAGGATGAATATTTGATCTTGTAGGTTTCTTAGATGCTGCATAATCAGTACTAATAAACCTTAATCCACGTTGCGTCAGTATACCACTCAGAAAGAGATGGAGCACAACATGCTGTGACCCACAGTCTCTGCTGGCGATACTTCATTATTAAAGAGGAAGATGACCACATAAGGGTATGAGTGGTTTCTGGAACATGTTAGTCATCCTTCCTCCAGATAATGCCAAAATCAACACGTCGGAGTCCTATGCAGTGCTCTGTTTGGAGAAGGCATTATGGGCTTCTTTTTCTGGTCTCTGGTTATAATGTTTGTCACCCAGCACACAATAAAGCAGATGACATGTAGTCTCTTCCTCGCACTCTCTCTCTGTGTCTCCGAAGGATGTGTTTGCTATTGTAATATCTATTGAAACATAAACATATGCCTTTAAAATAGCATTTTGTTCTGACAATACTCCTGGAGACAACTGAGACTATTATGGGGGAGATAATGCACTCCAGACAATAGGAGAAGACTCCAGCAAGAGGCATATCTGCTGGAACCCTTATTGACTATTTAAACAATAATCCCCTTCAAAATGATGTTTTTCTATGTACATTTAAAATGCGAGTTATTCAGTGTGTTCATGTGGCTTTTAATAGCCTGGATAATTTTCCATGCAGCTAATTCCATAAATATATTCTGCTTTGCGTCTGCAATTTGTAATGTGGTCCCTAAAAGGAAGTGTGGCACTGTGAATTCACCTCACTCAGGAACATTCTGTTTAGCAAATAAGCCATTTCCCAAGTAGCAGAAGAACCAAGGTAAGAATGAATCTCTCACCTGCTGAGATGTTTTGTGATGGGTAAATCGTGGAGGTCGGTCCGTGGCACAACTAGTGGTTCTCTTACAAGGACAAACCCTGAGGTCTTTATGCTGATGTTAATCAGTCAAACTCTGATTCACACAGCGAGGCAGAACAAAGCAACCCCGAGTTTTGCTGAGAAAGAGCAGAGTCACATCCAAGTTAGAACCAAGGGAGAGGTTCTTGTACTACCATAACCACAGTAAGCTGCTCCAGTGGCTGACAGGAATCATAAATGTGCTACAAGTAGCCATGGAAAAATTCTCTGGTGTTGGGCTACTATAAGCAACCCGTCACTAGAGATCTGTAAATCCATGGAGATCCACTTTATATCCACAAGTATCTGTATACGCAGGTCATATCTGCAGGATATCTGCAGCAGATTCTTGCAGATACAGAAGTGGATGCAAATACAATTTTGTATTTGTGCAGGGTTCTACCCATCACTGCCTCTCTCACAAGCCCTGGCATGGATAAAGAAGAGGCTTTGTAAAGAGTGGAAGGATGAGTCTCCATGGTACACAGTAGGGGGATTCTTGTCTGCAACAAGGTCCACAGACAGCCCTTGCAAAGCTGCTGTAAAATAAGCTGCTCTCATTTACTACCCCCCCCCCCCATCTGGTCCAGAACCTAGGTGATGCTAAGATGGCTTAAAGCCCCTTTGCCCACCTCCAGGTGGGTGGCTGCATTCATAGGAGGCATCAGCCTGAATCACACATCCCAAGTGAAAGCCTGCAGGCCGGATGTTCCGCTGGTGTAAATCAGCCTCTCTTTGTCCATTTGGAGTACTGCCAGTCTACCCCAGCTGTGGATTTAGTCAGAGTTTAGCTGCAGGTTTGCAACAAGGTTATCATTAGGGCTGGTTCATCATTTTGGATCTCATCTTGCACCACTGAAATCAATGGGGAATTTTATTATAGATTTCAATAGGGACAGAATCAGGGACTTTCAGCACTGCCATGTACCATGAATGATTAGAGCTGGTACTGAAAGATACAGACAACTGCCCAGCAAAAGCAGGTCATTTTTTAAAAGGAAAATGGTAGCTGTAAGTGGGAAAATTAAATAAAGTTGAAAATAAATTTAACTGGGAAGAAACTGTCCTGAGAGATGCTGCTGTTTCATTGCTACCCTACTGCCTATCCCCTTTCTCTTCCCTATGTAGCTGGGTACAGACCGAGGTCTTGGGTTGGGATGGAAGTAGTACAGCAGGTAACTGAAAAGAGATGCTGTTATTCTGTTTTCTATATATTGTGTCTTTAAATGTAGTGAGGTTTCCTTCTCACTGCCACAGGGGCAGCTGCCATTGTAAGTGTTCAGTTCAGATGCAGAATGCTATTCAGGTGTGTCTGCACTGCAGAGCTTTTCCGGGAAAAAAGGCTGTTTTTCCGGAAAAGCTACACTTACATCTACACTGCAATTGCGTTCTTTAAATAGAAAGTTGAAAGAACACAGGAGTTTTTCCAACAGCAGTAAACCTCTTTCTACAAGGAAGAAGCCTTTTTCCGAAAGAGCTCTTTCGGAAAAAGGTGTGTGTGGATAGGGAAGAGGGTTTTTTTGTTTGAAAGAAGAGGCCTCCAGAAAAAAGCACAGGTGCCCTGGTGGCCACTCCATCCATAGTAATCATAACTTAAATGCAAGATAGTGTCCAATCAATGTGACGCTATCTTTCGAAAAAGCATTCTGCTTTTTCGATGGACTTTTATTGTGTGGACACTCTCTTTCGAAATAAGTTTTTCCAGAAGATCTCTTCTGGAAAAGCTTCCAAAAGAAGCAGGCCGTCTAGACATAGCCTCAGTGTGCTACTTCTCATGGAAACTTACATTTGTTCTTTATTGAAAAAAGTGTCATTCAGACAGTGATAGCATAACAGGAACATCTCTAATGGACATGATGGTTTCAGATAGCTCTTCCCTAATTCTGTAATGACCTACCTGCCTAGCCTTGTCCCAGAATAAATTGAGCTCATTGTAACATTTGAGATAGATCATTTGGAGGCAGTGCTCTTTTTGGGTTAAACCAAAATCCTAGATAGGAATGTGGAGAGGCCGCCCCCAGGTTCCAGAGACTAACTCCCTGTCAAGTGGGATGGAGACCCACCAAATTCATTGCACTGCACAGAACAGATGGGTGATTTTCAGCTAGGGATGGAAGTGAACCAATAATGCACAGGATGGGGAGTTTCCAAAGGTTACAGCAATGTACTAGAAGTCAGAACTCCCGGGTTGAATTTCAGCTCTGTTACTGAATCATTGTGTGACCTCGTGTCCTACTTCTGCCTCAGTTTTCCCATTTGTAATATTGATAATAGTATCAAAAGGCTATAATGAGTCTCAATTAATTAGTAATTTTATAGATTTTTGAGACATTCGGATAAAAATGGCAAATTCTACCCTCAGTTACACCCATGCAGTCCCCTTGAGTGACCAGGGTGATATAAATGTAATAGGTGGTAGAATTTGGCTCCACAAATACTAAGAGACTTTTTTTTTATGTATGACTCTCTAGTCATTTACAGTCTCCTGAGCCACTCTCCTTCTCTACTGCATAGAACAGGAAGTCAGGCCGTGTCCCAGCCGCAGCAATAAAACCTCCAGCACATCAAAGAGGGCATATGCCTTTATGAAGTGTTTCATGGATGTGCTCTCAAGTAGTGTCCTTTCCCATCACACTGCTGATTAATAAGCAAAATAACATCTATGATCATTGCTGTATGCATACTGTGAAGGAGAACTACTGGAAGCATCTAAATGTTTCTGGGATTTTTTGGCAATGCTTTAAAATAATGGCCCTAATTATTATTAGTTGCTTTGGTGTTCACTGGAATACCATCAGTCACAACTCATTCATTTGGTATTAATGTCGATATCAGGCATACTCCCACTCCTGTTGGCTTTCTTTCCACCAGAATTCAGTGTTCATTGGCTGGAACTTTATGTTCAAATATTACGGGAGGGTTTAGCAGTAAAGAATTTGGTGGTGGAGGGAAGGCACAGGGGCATCAATTTTTTCCTGTGACAAATTACATGCATTCTTTCAAATATAATGCTACTAATAATAAGCATTGGGTGTCTTTTCTGGCACATGGTTGCCTCCTTTCTTTCAGCAGCTCGTTCTAAACTGCTATACTCATCAAAGATTAAACCCAAACTCCCACATTCTCTGAGACTGTAGCTAGAACCTGATTTTCTTCACACTCTGTCAAACTTTATATATATACACACTTTCTTTTTAAAAGTTAATTTTTAATTTGCTGCATTGTCAATAACTGACAAGCCCAGGACTTTGAGATTAATTCCTATATTTGTAATGATACTAATTAGGGAAATCTCTGAAGCGCTATAAATAAACTAATAATAATAATAATAACAACAACATTAGGCGCCCGGACTTTCCTCCCACCAAGGCATTGTAAAAGAAGGCTGAACAATATTGAGCACAGATGATCAAGGATAAAAGGATGCCACCTTGGCACCTGACCTGACTTTAGGTCAGCTGTGTCCCAAGCTGGTTGTCTAAGGGGATTATTATAACAGCCTGGGTACTATGGTGGCACCAAGGAAGTGTCAGTCTTACACCAGCTGTAGAGAGGCCTGGTGTTGTAGTAGTCACTGCAGTGATTCTGTGTCATTAAAGGAGCTCTTTGTGCTGAGGTGGACCCTCCCATGACTGGCTATGCTGGTTTTAGGACCAATCAGTGCTGGTAGAGCAGCCTTAGCATTCTTACTAACTAATGGGAAATTTCCTTTAACTCTAGCCAAAGAAGCCCATGTTCATAGAGCTGAAAGATTGCAATTCTGGTCCCAGCTCTGTGGCTACGTCTACACTGCAGGCTTCTTTCGAAAGAGGCTGTTTCGAAAGCATCTTTTGAAAGATCCTCTTTCGAAAGATCGCGTCTAGACTGCAGGCGGATCTTTCGAAAGAGCAATCCGCTTTTTCGAAAGAGAGCACCCAGAGAGTCTGGATGCTCTCTTCCGAGGAAGCCCTATTTACATTGAAGAACGCCTTCTTTCGAAAGAAGAACTTCCGAAAGAAGGCGTTCTTCCTCGTGAAACGAGATTTACCGCCATCGAAAGAAAAGCCGCGGCCTTTCGAAATAATTTCGAAAGAACGCGGCTTGAGTCTGGACCCAGGGGAAGTTTTTTCGGGAAAAGGCGACTTTTCCCGAAAAAACCCCTGAGTGTGGACACAGCCTGTGTGTGTGACAGATGGAATAGTTATGCTGTTGTCTCCAGCCCATGGATTTGTTATAATAGGCTTAACATTTCACCTGCCCTCTTTAAAAAAAAATTCTACATGAGTTTCTTATCCCGTTAACAAAAACAAATTCAAAGCTCCTTTTCCCTCTCTTGATTGAAATACCTGCCCAGTGCTCCCGAGCAACCCTACAATAATAAAGCTTTGTGAGTGTCTACAATCTAAGTTTGAAGTTTCAAGCTTCTGGGGATAACAGAATGAAAACAATGGGAAGAACAAAATTATTTAAAATCATTATTTTGAAGTATTTTAATATTCCCTGAGTGCCCTTTCAAGGTTCATTGCTGGTGACAATTTCCACAGCAGTTGTAAACCACAATTAGTTTGTCACAGCTCAGCATTACATCGACTTTCAACTACAAAGATACCCCTGCTGTTGTAATAGATGCTAAGAGTGACTTCCAGCTGAGAAGAGTTTTAGCTCAGCTCCTACTGGCTCATTTGGAGTAGGATGTATTTTGGCTCATCTGGGAGAGGATCTCAGTTCATGTCCTGTGTGTAGTAACATACCAAATGTATGCATTCAACATGCCCTGCCAGAGACTTCCCAGAAATGGAGATTGGAGAGTTGGAGACTTCCCAGTGGTGACGTACATGGTTCCACTTCTTAAAGACCTTTGTAACTAGCAAAGTAATAGAGATGTAGCCGTGTTACTCTGGTCTTGCTGAAACAAGCGAAGTACCAGATGCTGGCTCATAGCTTCCCATGACTAACACAGGAATTGGAGATGAACTCAAGATCTTGAAAAGAGAAACATAAATGCAATGTAGGATTCCAGCCCAATGGATTTTGTAATCCATTGACTCAGGGCAGGTCTACATGACAGACTTATATTTATATGACTACATCAGGCAGGGTGTGAAAAATCTCTGAGGGTATGTCTACACTACCCCGCTAGTTCGAACTAGCGGGGTAATGTATGCATACCGAACTTGCTAATGAAGCCCGGGATTTGAATTTCCCGGGCTTCATTAGCATAAAGCCAGCGCCGCCATTTTTAAAAGCCGGCTAGTGCGAACCCCGTGCCGCGCGGCTACACGCGGCACGGGCTAGATAGTTCGAACTACGTAGCCATTCCGAACTACGTAGCCATTCCGAACGAGGAGTACAGATAGTTCGGAATGGCTACGTAGTTCGAACTATCTAGCCCGTGCCGCGTGTAGCCGCGCGGCACGGGGTTCGCACTAACCGGCTTTTAAAAATGGCGGCGCCGGCTTTATGCTAATGAAGCCCGGGAAATTCAAATCCCAGGCTTCATTAGCAAGTTCGGTATGCATACATTACCCCGCTAGTTCGAACTAGCGGGGTAGTGTAGACATACCCTGAGCAACATAGTTTTACTGACCTAGTCACTCAGTATAGACAGAGCTATGTTTATGGGAGAGCTCTTCCTTTCAACATAGCTACCACCTTTTGGGAAGGTGGACCAACTATGCCAAGGGGAGAAGCTGTCCCATGTGCACACTAGTGTCTTCACTAAAGCCCTATAGCAGAGCCGTGGTGCTTAAAACTTTGGATCTCCCTGTCATTCTACTCCAGAATTTTTACCTCTTCTTTTCCAGATTTGGGTACGACAGATTTTTCTTTAGCACACCATGCCACTGCACTCCGTTTCTCTACCCTCGTCAGTCATTCTGTATAGCTGAGAAATGTTTCCAGCATGAGGCATCATGTGATGCAGAGATTTTGATCCAGGCCTCTGTGTCTTTCCAAGTCGATTATTGCACCGCTTTGCTTATTGCCGCTCCGACTCATTTGATTAGCAAGCTGAGCCTGGTGACAAAGGACGCCAGCCAGAATTCTGACTGGCACCAGGCAACTGAGCCATGCAATCTTCAAATTGTCCCAAATTAAAGTGGTTAGCAGCCATAATTAAAGTGGTTAGCAGCTCAGTGACGGGCAAACCTCCCAGTGTTCAGAGGTTGAGTTCAGATTGGTTCAAAGATGGATCTAAACATTTAGCAGTTAGAAATGGGATCTCCTGAGATTTGAGCCTCCCTGGAAGGTTTCCTGTGTCCAAGATATGGCCTAGTTGAAAATACCACAGGAAAAACGTCTATTCCCAAGTGAAGTCAGGAAGAGGCTTTGTGAAAATGAAAAACAAACCAAAGCAAACTCAACCACCACCACCTCAGCAGTGCAAAAAGGAGTGATTAACTATATACTCCAACCGCCATAAAAACTTCCAGGATCTAGCTGAAGGCACAGACTCTTTCTTATTTTATCCAACTGAAGGAGCCTACCCCTAACTAGTAGGCACTTATGTGGATTGGGATAGATGGGTGGTGTTGTCCCCAAAAGCAGGCATTCAGATAGCGTGATGATGGTCAGTGAGGGTGCTTTCCAGTAACAGTTCTGACACTGACTCCCTCCTGTGTATGTCTACACTACAGTTAGACACCTACAGCGGGCCCACGCCAGCTGACTGAAGCAGTTGGGCTGTGGGGCTGTTTCATTGCCATATAGACTTTTGGGCTCCAGTCCAAGCTCTGGGACCCTCACATCTCACAGGATCCTAAAGCCCAGGCTCCCACCTGAGTCCAGACATTGACATTGCAATGAATCAGCCCCACACCCTGAGTCAACTGGCAAGGAGCAGCCACAGATCTCTAACTACAATGTAGATATATTTTTAGTCGTCTGGGGCAAGGCATTTTACCTCTCTGTGAACTCTCTTAAGAACACAAGGCAAATGATATTCCCATATTCACAGGAAGAATTATGTCATTGTCTGTTAATGTTTCTGATGTGTGCGGAAGGCGATGAGTTCTCTTCAGCAGAAATATTGGTTGAAATCATTCATTTGATTCATTCTGTCTTCAGTTGGCCAACAAGACTTTGGAGCAAAGCAACTTTACGTATTGGTTGGGAGTTCCTCAGGTTACTGATTCCAGGTGACGTCTAGACTGCAAGCTTATCTTGAAAGAGAGCGTCCACACAGCAAAAACACAATGAAAAAACTATGTGAATTTTCGAAAGATAGCGTCCACATTGATTAGATTCTATCTCGCATTTAAGTTGTGATTAGTCTAGACAAAGTGGCCACAAGGGCACCTGTGTTATTTCCTGGAGACCTTTTCTTTTGAAAGAACTCCCTCTTCTGCATCCACACACGCCTTTTTCCGAAAAAGCTTTTTTGGAAAAAGGCTTCTCTCTCATAGAATGAGGTTTACTGGTATTGGAAAAACCCCTCCATTCTTTCGACTTTCTGTCGAAAGAACTCAATGACAGTGTGAATGCAAGTATTGTTTTTCTGTAAAAATGCTGCAGAGTAGACGCACCCCTAGTTTTGTAAATGAAGCCAAATGAGACCAGTATCAACCCAATAGTGACTTGTAGAGACTTTTAACCATCAAATCTGATGGGATGTCTTTATCAAAAATATGTTCTAGTGCAGCTGAGAGTTAGGGTCTGATGCAAGAATTGCTGGGAGGAACTTGGCTTGTGCTATGCAGGGGGTCAGAATCAGAGCCAGCCCAAGCTATGGGCTGAACGGGCTACTGTCTGGGGTGCCCCATTGTAGGGGGAACTGTGCAGGGCTGCCGGACCGGGCGGGGGCAGGGCCATGCATGCGCCACACTCCAGGGGGCCACGCTGTGCTCCTGGGGCCCGGGGCGCATGAATGGATCAGGCCGGCCCTGGTCAGAATGGAAGACTATAAAAGTTCCTTCTGGCCTTTAAGAAAAATCAGTAGATGCTAGTTGCAGGATTCTAGGCATTTCCAATAGGCCAATAGACATTGTTAGTGTTATGCTATGAATTAATAAAAACCCAGAAACCTCTGAGGGCCTGGGATTCTGGACACAAAGCTGTAGATACTTATACACAACAGCTGCAAGAAGGAATCATAGGCAATATAGTATTACTGTTATTATAACGATGCCTCAGCAGGATGGAAATGGTATAAATGGTCAAAGATGCTGCTGCAATTATGATGCACTTCTTCAGCCTGAAGAAACTGACATCCTCTTTGGTGTGAAAAACAGACCTAACATGAATGGCAGGTGTCCTGTGAATCTCCCGTGTATGACTCTGGTGAGGCAGAGCTGGGATTATGGAGATTTCTACCATTAAGCCCTGGCAGGCCCTCTGGCCTTTATTCTCCCTAGTGTATCCAAGTCAGGAATGATGCTGAATACTTGTCAGCATAGAAAGTCTTGGCATGAATGCTTTTACCCTTGATCTGGTCGGCAAACCAGCGGCCACTTGTTTCTGTCTGGCTCCTACCATTTGCATGCATTAAAATTAATCACTTTTTATTTTCAAGGACAGTGATTAATCCACTGTGCCCTTCTGCTATTGCTAAAAATGTATTAACTGCTTAGCCTGGAAAAAAAGAAGACGAATCCCTGTTTTAACAGCAAACAATAGGATTTAAATACATCCCAATTCCTTTAACGTCTCTCGGTAATTAGTGACAAAGGCCCTCCTGTTCAAGTACAGGCAAATGTTTAATACCCATCCCCATTATCATGAAATTCACTTACCAGCTTGGCCTGTCTGTCTGCCAGGCACATGAGTTATTATGGGAGCCACTGCTCTTTTTCTTCCACCTCTGTTCCCTAATCCCTCAAACACAACAGAGTTCGACATCTGTCGGTGCGGACGTTTGTAGCTCACCAAAGGCATTAGCAAAGGAAAAATCCTAATTAAGGAAGGAAGGAGCTGCAAAGCATCTCCTAATTTTAATCATCTCCCTAAATTTCCACTGCTCTGGGAAAGGGAAGCTTCCTAGAAATCAGCAATCAGCCCCCCTTACTCCCACACACTTTGATTCCTGCTCGTGACTGAAAGAGATATGATTGCATTGCATACAACTCTCAACACTTTTTCACTCCAGTTGTATAGTAGGGGGAAAAACCCACCCAAGCAACCAACCCCATAAGTCATAATCAGTGGCCTCTGCAATGCACTGAAAAGCACAGTCTTCAGAAGCAGGGCAAGTGATGGGACCATTCACAAAACAGATGACTATGCAGCAAACAAGAGCCATGTTCTGCCTTCCTCTCATATCCTGCTCTCTTCAGAGCATTTATCTGGAGTATGGCAGACACAGATTCCAGCTGATAGAGCACTTTAACACCTGCACCAAAGAGTTGGGTTTTTTTTTACAGTGAATTAGTTGCTAGAGTTGACAGATCCGTAGACCAAAGTCCTTTTTGTTCACAAAATAAATGCAGTCCAGGTGGTAAGAGAGCAAGCAGCCCCTGCCATCCATCCATCCATCCATCCATCCATCCATCCATCCATCCATCACAGAGCATGAGTGTTCTCCCCAGCATCTGCCTCCATGTAACCCCATCTAATGTGGTCTGTCCCCATGGCTCACTTAGCCCCTGGTCTCTCTGTTGACAGTGAGGGTGTCAGTTAGTTCCAGTTATCGGAGGGGACGGGTTATGTGAGTAGTTAACGGGTAGGAATTAGGATCAGATCCTCTCATCCCAACTGCTTCTCTCTAAAAGCCATTTCTTATTAAGGACTGTGCTTGTCTTCAGCTGTTTATCCCTCCCCCAACTCCTATGTGAAGTCAGATAAATCGAGAGGTTCAGACTGGAAAGTCTCCTGGGCGCTTTAATATCCATGCAAAGCAGACAGGGGCACAGGGTTTAAGGTCTTTGCTGAAAGACTCATGCAAAATAAACCAAATGGAAATCAATTTATTTACTAGATCTTGGAACAAAGAAGGCTTGATGCAACGCTGCTTGGAATATGAGCCTGTCACTTCAAGGAGGGTAGGTTTTTGAAATCAGGTGCTTAAATCACTAAGGGTATGTCTACACTACCCCGCTAGTGCGAACTAGCGGGGTAATGTATGCATACCGAACGTGCAAATGAAGCCCGGGATTTGAATTTCCCGGGCTTTATTTGCATAAGCCGGCCGGCGCCATTTTTAAATGCCGGCTTGTTCGAACCCGGTGTACAGATAGTTCGGAATGGCTTGCTAGTCCGAACTATCTAGCCCGTGCCGCGTGTAGCCGCGCGGCACGGGGTTCGAACAAGCCGGCATTTAAAAATGGCGCCGGCCGGCTTATGCAAATAAAGCCCGGGAAATTCAAATCCCGGGCTTCATTTGCACGTTCGGTATGCATACATTACCCCGCTAGTTCGCACTAGCGGGGTAGTGTAGACATACCCTCAGCTACTTCTGTCCCTTTCCAAGGGTGCACACTAGCTAGTGCTTTTCCTTTAACCAGCATTCCACTCCCTTTGCACCAGAAAGAAACTTGAGCTGTCGGATAATTATTGCTCTATCTCAGGTGGAACAGGGAGTGGGGTCTCAGCCTTCACTGCTTAGCCTCCCAGGTATTTCATATTAAGCGTGGTAATGATGGGGGAGAATAAAAGTCCCCAGAGCTGCATCAGTCACTTTATCTCCTCTGGTCTGAGATTCGAGTCACTCAAGCATCAAGAGAGCTTTTTAATTTCCAACCTCACGCCTGCCAGAAATTAAAAATAAACTGGGAACAAAACCATCAGATTATCCAATCACACTTGAATTGTCTTTTTTTTATTATTATTATTTGATCTGCATTGGGAGCACTGAGCTATTCTGCAAATCAAAAAAATGTCTTGGATTTGAATGGATTTTTATTAACCATTCTATCGTCCACATTAGTGATTGGCTAATAGCCCGAAACATTGCAGCATGCTCTGCTGGAATTGAGTTTAAATTAAAGCTACCAGTTCATAAAAATTGCTTCTGTCTATATAACTTTGAGCGTCGCATCTTAAAACATTTAATTAGCTAACGCGTCTGAGGGAAAAGCCTTAGACCCAGCTGAGCCAGTTTCTCAAAAATGGTAGAGAATTAAGGGATTAATTCAAAACTTTGAAGAGCCACCTGACCATCCAGAAGCCAGGGCTGTGTCTAGTAAGGGAAGCAGCAGCAGTCTTCTCTTGGTGACCAGCTGTAGAATCTTGAGTGGAGGAAATCAGAGACTCTTGCTCATAAAGTGGTCCTCAATCAAGCCTGAAGCCAATTAACATTCAGATATGCACAGAGTTCATTAAATACGGGAATAGTAATGAGGGTGCATGTCTGCGTGCACTTTATTATCTGTTGGTGAACAGAGGAAATGGAACCAATCAGAACAAATGAACTCAAAGTACACTTGTTAGCTCCATGTTTTATTTCATGCATTAGGGACAAGACAAAGAGCACACTGAAAAGCCTCTACAGGATCTGGTCCTGTGCATTGCTGAGATTGACCCTCAGCACCCACTGATGGCAATAACACTCAGCACTTCACAAAATAAGGCCCATCTTTTTCACAAAGCTACTTCACTCGAATCTGACAGTCACTATAAGTGAACACTGTTTACATATCATGATGCGCGGCTCGACTATTGCTTTCATTATGCTTCTTATGCTTCATTATGTATTAGCAGGAGTGTTGTGAGCAAGATATGAGAAGTGATTCTTCTGCTCTTCTCTGTGCTGATTAGGCCTCAGTTGGGCTACATCTACACTGCAGGCTTCTTGCGCAAGAATGGCTGTTCCTGCGCAAAAACTCGCGGAGCGTCTACACTGCACGCGCTTTTTTGTGCAAGTAAATTTACAATAAAGCATCGGAACAGAGAACGTCTTGTGAAAGAGTTATTCCTCTCCTCACGAGGAATAAGCCCTCTTGCGCAAGAGCTCTTGCGCAAGAAGGCAGTGTGGATGGGAACAGTGGGAACTATGTCTAAAATGGCCATCAGAGCTTTCTTGCGCAAGAAAGCATTCACACTGCCATAGATGCGCTTGCACAAAAGCACATCTCTTGCATAAAAGCACATGGCACTGTGGACACGCTCTTGTGCAAAACAGTTCTTGTGCAAGAAGACTGCAGTGTAGATGTAGCCTTGGAGTATTGTGTCCAGTTTTGGGCACCACATTTCAAGAAAGATGTGGAAAAATTAGAGAAGGCCCAGAGAAGAGCAACAAAAATGATTAAAAGTCTAGAAAACATGACCTATGAGGGAAGACTAAAAGAATTGGGCTTGTTTAGTTTAGAAAAGAGAAGACTGAGAAGGGAGACATACTAGCAGTTTTCAAGTACATAAAAGGGTGTTACAAGGAGGGAGAAAAATTGTTCTTCTTGGCCTCTGATGATAGGACAAGAAGCAATGGTCTTAAATTGCACCAACAGAAGTCTAGGTTGGACATTAGGAAAAACTGCCTAACTGTCAGGGTGGTTAAACATGGGAATAAATTGCTCAGGGAGGTTATGGAATCTCCATCACTGGAGATATTTAAGAGCAGGTTGGACAGACATCTATCAAGGGTGATCTAAATGGTTCTTGATCCTGCCACGAGGGTAGGAGGCTGGACTTGATGATCTGTCAAGGTCCCTTCCAATTCTAGTATTCTATGATTCTTTCCAGAAAGGTTGAGAAGCTCATGGTTTGGTTTTGTGCAAACCATGGTTACAACACAAAACCAGGTGTGGTTTGGATTTCAGCTTTATCCAGAGAGGCCAAAGTGTGTACAGGTTCTTTTATGGGTGTCTGGAGATGGGGGGGGAGCTCTATTGGTTTGGGTCAATTTCAAGTATGAATTGAGTTTTTCACTTTGTCCAAGTACACTATAACTAATATTAAGGTTGATAGTAAATGTGGTCACTGAAGGATTTCATGTTTGTTCCATGTTTATGAAATGTATACAGATAATATTGAGTTTATTTCTGTTTTTATCCAGTTAAATGTTTACAGTTGCAATAAATAAATAAATAAATAAAAATAAGCCAATAAAAAACCAATTCAGGTGCTGAGTTATTGATTCAGAAATGAGCATCCGAGGAAGTCAGGATTCAGAACTGTGTCACCAACAGGGATGAACTTGGCTCTGCAGCTGGTCAGAAAATGGGATGAGGGCTGGGATTCATGGAAGCAACAAACAAACAAACAAACATTTTAATTTAGAAGTGCCACTGCAATGCCACTTGGGAGTTGTAGTTTGAGTTCTTTGTGCTCCTATTCTCCTGTATAGGTTTCTCTCCTTGGCTATGATTACATGGCTCCATTGATGGAGCCATGTAAAATAGTTTATTCAACATAGGTAAAGAAGCGGGGATTTAAATAATCCCTGCTTCATTAAAATAAAAATGTCCACTGCGCTGTGCCGACGATCAGCTGATCCAGCACAGCGGGGCAATCTACACGCGCTGTAGTTGACAAGGGACAAAGGCTTCCCTTGTCAACCGGCGCATCGAGACTGCCCCGCTGTGCCGGATCAGCTGATCGTCAGCACAGCGCAGTGGCCGTTTTTATTTTAATGAAGCGGGGATTATTTAAATCCCCGCTTCTTTACCTATGCCAAATAAACTATTTTACATGGCTCCATCAATGGAGCCATGTAGTCTACACATAGCCCTTGATTGGAATAAGAGAGTTGATGGAAACTTTTCACTCAGTCCTGCTTGGTCCACTGTTTTCTTATTAACTGATTACCATATAGAATTGATTGAAGATGTTTTTGCCAATGGCCTGTAGGTGCAAAATATCTGATCACCTGAGCACTCCCTCCATATGTTTCTAGCAACGCTATTTGTTTTGGCTGTTTTGGGGGACAATATCCACTGGACAGGACCCTGATCCAATGAGTCACTGAAGTATGCATGTAGTGTCACTGAAATCAATGGAACAGCTCACATGTTTAAACACTTTGTTGGACTGAGACCTAGGGTTTGATTTTTCTAAGTCAAACAATAGAGATTTAAGACTGCAAAACCTGGGGGTCACCCTGGCAAAAAGGGAAGTGGACATTGTACCCAAATGTTTTAACTACATTAGTTATAAATATTGTGATTGGCATGTCTTCACAATGCATTCACACATGAGTACAGTAGCAGACACCTCCAAGGTTGTGCAAATCCTCAAAAACTCACTCAGGGGCTGGAGATCTCCAAATCCTGTGTGCCCTCAGGCCAGAGTCAACTCAGATAGAGACATTTCAATTTCACTTTCAGATAAGGTCTTTTATGTCAGCTAAAAAGAAAAAAGGGAAAGGAAAGATACCCTAGGGAAAGAAAGACAACAACGTGTTTTAGAACAGCTGCCTCCAGCTTTCTCTTTTCCCACTGCTTTGGACTAGCTCATTAGGAGACAGAGGAAGCAGCTATCTACAAATAGGGCTTAAACAGGGTCGGCACTCACCTCCCGTGAGCGCTCCCATTTTGGCCAAGTGTGGGTTCCTGCAGGGCCTCAGTTTTAAAAAGCCTTATGGCTACTCAGCCCTATAGCTGAGTCATATAGCTTTGTGTGAAATCCCAAACCCCTTCCAGGGTACATGCTTAACAGGAGCCCATCCTGGCGCTCTCCACTCATGTCCCTTAATCATTCTCAACAGGTCTCCACTGGGAGCTTTCCCAGGCTGGCTGGCTGGCTGGCTGGCTGGTTGGATCGATCGATCAATCGATCGATCGCTCAGCCAGCCAGCCAGCCAGCCAGCCATCCAGCCAGACCTGATCTTCTCCCTTCTAGGTCTGGGCTGCAACTGAGCTTGTCCTGCAGCTTTGCTTATATAGTCCCTTCTGGCCCCTGATTGGCTGATTTCCTCCTAACCACTCTAGCCACCTGGAGGACTTCTCTATGGCCCTTTCAGCTTTTGGGCCTTGCCCCATTACAAGGGCATATTGTGGTAGGAGCATGGGCATGATAAGCAACTACATACATTACATGCAAAAACTCCATACATGGGATGGAGTGTGTAGACCTGATGGCTGCTATTGACTACTGAGTTCTGAATAAGGCTCTGCATGAGGGCTTATATTTCAGCATATCATGGCTTTTCGTGGAACAAGACTTATCCATAGGAGGAAGATGCATGAGGTGGACTATCCAATATACTTTACACATGCTATCAATAGAGCCCTGTGTGGATACAAAATGTATATCTGCATCCACATCTACATATGCAAAAATGAGCCATGGATACCTGCATCCACATCCTCTGATGTGGATACCCATGGATAGAAAGCAGATATCTGAACATTTTCAGAGTTCTAGATACAAAATTTGTATTCACATCCATATCCACAAAAATGAGTTGTGGATATCTAGATACACATCCCAAGATGTGGATACCTGTAGATATAAAGCAGTTATCCATGGATTTGCAGGGCTCAAGCTATCAACAAGCCAACAGCTTGCTCTACTGATAGACTGTAATGAAGCTAGTTCTACTTGCACAAAACCAATGCTGAATGATTCCTGACATTCATTGAGAAATAGATTACCATTTGCAGTCTCCCTTTCTGTCCAGGTAGCTGTTGTATAAGCAGCAATATACAGTAATGCAGGGCAGAATCAATTAAAATAGATCCAGTAGACTAGCTTATATAAACATATACATAGTAAGACTTAAAAGATTCATATTTTCATAATGGCCTTTTTCACAGTATCAACAGGCAGGCTCAGAATTCAGCAGGAGAGGCAGAGGGACTGATCTTGGCAATTTCAGACTAAAAGCTGGTTCAGGTGGGACAGGACTGAACAAAATTGGCAGCAGAAGAAATGACAATGCAGGTAATGCTGCTGCTCCCTATATAGATGGTAGGCTTCAGTCTCCAGAGCTGTCACATCAGCACTAAATTTTCTTCAGAAGCTTCATATTAATTTACTTAATACTCACTTATGGTCATTTTGGTGTGTTAATTAAATACATTAAAAATGCAATGACACAAATGTATTTTCATCATATAAATAGTCTGACCTCAGTGAATGCCATCAAGGAAAAGCAGATTTACTATGACGTGGAAAATCTGGATGACTCTACTGGCCTTTAATCATACCTCTGAGATTTTATGTCTTTAGGATCTATTCCTACCTCTGGCAGTGACTTTCTCCGTAGATTTGGGTAAGACACTTTCCCTCTCTGTGTCTGACTCTCCCCATGTACAAAACAAGAAGAATACTTGCTAGAACAATTTCAACTACAGGCAGTCCCCGGGTTACGTACAAGATAGGGACTGTAGGTTTGTTCTTAAGTTGAATTTGTATGTAAGTCGGAACTGGCGTCCAGATTCAGCCTCTGCTGAAACTGACCAGCGGCTGACTACAGGAAGCCTGAGGCAGAGTTGCTCTGCCCTGGGCTTCCTGGAATCAGCCGCTGATCAGTTTCAACAGCGGCTGAATTTGGACACCTGGGACAGAGCAGCTGGGGTGCTGCCGGGTTGGTCCAGTAGCACCAAGGAGCGGCGCTGCGGGACCAACCCGGCAGTGCCCCAGCTGCTCTACCCCAGGCGTCGTCACTGAGAAAAGCCTGGTCTGCTGGGGGGGAGGGCGCACTAGCTGCGCCCCCCCCCCCCAGCAGACCAGGGAGACGCGGGTGGCGGGACTGCCGAGACGTGCCGCGGTCCCGCCCGCATCCTCCGCGGCTTTGCTCCGCGTCTCCCTGGTCTGCTGGGGGGGGTTCCCCCAGCAGACCAGGGAGACGGGGAGCAAAGCCTTGGAGGATGCCGGCAGTGGGACAGTCGCGGCGCGTCTGGCCTGTCCCGCTGCCCGCTTGCTCCACGGCTTTGCTCCGCTTCTCCCTGGTCTGCTGGGGGGGATCCCCCCCAGCAGACCAGGGATACGCGGAGCAGCTTTTCTCGCATCCTGGGCACCCCGCCACTCGTGTCTCGTTTCTGGGCATCCCGCCACTCGCGTCCTCAGGGGCAAGAAAAGCCCTGTTCGTAACTGCGGATCCGACATAAGTCGGATCCACGTAACTCAGGGACTGCCTGTACAGGCTTTGGTTGTTGCTGTTGTTTTGGTAGAGAGGTTTTTCTTTCCACACATAGCCATTTAATTTTAAAAGGGAACTTCAGTCCATATTCTTGGCCCTTTTGAGTTCTTCTGGCAGGTACATTCAAGTGCTTAAGCTGTGTCAATGTGAATCCACACAAGAAGCAACAGTCAAGCTGGAGCAGTCACTGAAAACAAATTTCAAATGATATATTTGGTTCTGGCATCACCACACCTGAAAGCACTTTACAAAGGAGGTCAGAGTCATTACCCCCATTTTACAGAGGGGAACACTGAGGTATAGGGTAGTGAAGTGATTTGCCCAAAGTTAAGTCGGGAGCAGAACCCAGTCCAATACAGTGTGCTGACCATTAAACATCAGTTTATGGCTGACAATGTAAATCATTCATTCAGGGAGGAGTGAGAAAATCATGTGACTTCCAACTCACCAACACAGTGTGAATGGCAAATATTTGTGGCTTTTGAACAATCTGCAAACCATGTGTTATTGACTGCATAAATCTGACCAAGTCATTTTGAATAATGAATACATTTCATAATTTGGTAATCAGTTCCTGGAAACGTCACAAACAGTAAAAATGGAGATATTCATTGCATAAATTGTTTGCTATTAGTTATTCATATGTCTCTCTTCTGTGGGAGTTTTGACGGTTATTTAATTAATGTTAGCTACAAAGCTTTGAAAGCGTAAACCAGTAGTCAAAAGCTAAGACTTATTAATACACCAACAGTGAGTTGGTGGCTTTTCTATGAATTTTCTGCCTTGAGTGAATTTTGTCAGATCATTAGGATCATATTTTCAGAAATGGCCTAGACATTTGCACTTACGCTTACCTTCATATGCAAATCCCTAAGGAGTGTGTGCCAATGTCATTTGCACCTGCCAAACAGGTAGATGTTGCAAATTTATTCTTGCCATTGAAGCTTTGAGGGCCTCCATGCACAAATTATTGAGGGAGCCAATTTGGTGTTTGGGGTCATAATTTCATGGTTGTTGAGGCCAGAGGGAATCACAGTCATCACCTAGTCTGACCTCCTGGGTAAAACAGGCCATATCATTCCACCCAGTAATTCCTGTGGCGGAGGGAATGAATTTTTCCAGCTGTGTAAGTGAATGCTATCCAGCCCAATCACTTGTGGGTGAATTAGAGCATATCTTTTAGACAACACCCAAACTTGATGTAATGACACTGAGTAATGATGAATTTCCCATTGCCCTCAACAAGCTGTTCCAGCGGCTGTTCATGCTCTCTGTTTAAAAGTGAGGGTATAGATCCCATGGAAACTCTATTCTTCGGTATCACTGCTATATTGCTCTTGTCAACGCTGAAAATGAAAAACTCCTTTATGCTCTATGGGGCTCTTTACAGTTTCCACAGCTGACGGTCTAGTGAGTAAATACAGAATAACAGACTTTCCTACTCACACTATTTACTTGGTTCTTTGCAGTGGCTCGAAATGAGCCATTAAGGACTGTTCTGTAAATATAGGATTATGGGCTCTTTAAACACATCCTATCCACTTGCTATGCCTTCGTAGGGATCCCTTGCTAGCAGTCTCTTACTGACAGACTCTTTGTTAATCCATCTTTCATTCGAAAGACAGCCATGACTCTCAGATCATTGCTTTGCAGTCCATCCAGACAGCATGGATATTGTTAACCTCATAAAGCAGCCTTCTTGTTTTTTCACATAGAGTAGTTGTGGTTGGAATGATCCCATCATATGCTGGGAATTTTGCATTTTTGCCTCATATTGATGCAACTGGGGAACTGAGGATGAGAGAGCTGATATAAATGTGGGAGTCTTTAGCTTCCTTGAATGGTTTCCTCATAAAAGCTGGAATGTATTCTTCCTTTACTTAAGTGTTCAAGTCAGCGAAGGGCAACCTAGGTGAGTGAGTGGGTCATGTGAGTGACCCTTCTTCACCTCAGTGGGCTGCAAGAATGTTGTAACCAAGACAGTCTCCCAGAATAGGGTAGTTTTGCTAATTGCACTTGTCAACCTAGAATGTGTACGATGTGACAGCTGAACCGTAGCAGCACTGTAATATGATGCAGAGAGAGCACTCAGCTCACACACTCAATGTTGTGTGCAATCAGCATGCACATCCCTTCACGTGTCCTTGCTTTACCGGTGTGTCACTTTAGTAATACTGGTAGTAAAAAAGCTATGCAGACGGAATCCAGTGGAATCTGGCAACCCTGCACATGGGCAATGGTAAACAAAATGTCTCATGGGCCACACATAGAATCCCAATGGGCCACCACTGGCTTAAATCCTAATCAAACCACAACAGGTATCTTCCCAGGATGTTACAGCAGGTGCTGGTTCGCCTCTAAGGCAATGCTTTTCTGTGGGCTGGTTCTGCAATAGTGTTCGTAATAAATGCAGCTCAACATCCTGAGACAAAGTCTTGGGTATTAAAGCCATAATCTCCCCCTCTTAGTTTTTCTTACTAAGCCTGCTGGAATTCGGAGAGATGAATGCAAGCTGGGGCTATGACACCTGGTTTCGGGGGATGGCATTGGAGCCAATCCCCAGCCCAAACAGTCCCGAAACCCTACACTATTTCTAGTGCTGCAGTCCATGTCCCACAGCCCAAGTCAATTGACAGAGGCTCTGAGACTCAGCATGGCAGATTTTTCTTTAAAGTTTAGACTCACACATACCCAAAGAGGCCAGCTTCCTTTATGGCTGTAATTTACCTCTGAGCCACAAGGGGACCGAGGGTATAGACAGTTTTGCTAGTTGGAAGCAATTAATAATCCCACATCTTTCACATTTCCTCCTTAATTAAAAATGTCATGTCACTTTTTTTGTATCCTTGGCAGGTGTTCTTCGGCTATTATCCCATATTTGTTCTTGGCAGATTTTTTTGCTGATCTGAGATCTCTGTGGGACCGAACCTCTTCCAACATTCTAACTCCTACCATTGAGCAAGCTCTTCTTAGCTCCCAAAAATATAACGGTAACCCTTGATCTGTGCCTGGGTGATGGCCTACTTAACCACATTTATATTAACTTGTGCTCTTGTTAATATCTTACAGGCTACAGGCCCGTAGATTTCTTGCATTACAGCTGGGTATGATAAAGGTAATCCTTGTTGGTGGATCATGGTCCTGCTCTAGTGGCTGGAATATCTATGGAGGTTTAGATATTCCTCTGAGCTAATGACTTTGTTAATTTAGCTCAAGCATTAGAGACTCAAGAGTTTAGGTCAAAAACTGCTGGCTTCATTGACCACAATGACCTGTCTGGAGATAATGTAACAAGTGGCAGGCCATCTTCTTAGTCTAAAATATGGGTGAGCAATAAGTGGCCCATGGGTCAGATGGTATTCACCAAAGTTAGCCCCTGGTGAGCCACCAAACACTTTATTTACTTGAGTGTCTGCAGGTATGGCCACGCACAGCTCCCATTGGCCACAGTTCACTGTTGTCGGCCATTGGGAGCTGTGGGAAGTGGCGTGGGCTTTCCTACCACTTTCCACAGTTCCCAATGGCCAGGAATGGCAAACCATGGCTAATAAGAGCTGCAAGGAGCCATACTTGCAGATATGTAGGTAAAGAAAACATCTGGCAGCCCACCAGGGGCTAACCCTAGTGAAGTGCAGCTGTCCACCCCGATCTAAAAGCATGAGCTTATTGAGTTAAGGACTAGGTCTGTTGCTCAAAGGGAGTAGCAGAATCATTAACCTTTTATGTTGTTCAGCTGCTAAAGAGGACAAAGAGCTACACTATGTTAGCATAGGGCACAGTTGCAGCCCCCCGTACAGCTCAGCCACACCACTGGTATGTTTAGACTGCATCTCTTTGTCGGCAGAGGGATGCAGATTAGGCAGGTCGACATTGCAAATGAGGCAGGGATTTAAATATCCCGCACCTCATTTGCATAAAAATGGCAGCCATGTTTTGCTGACTCAGCACTTTGTCAGCAAAAAGCGGCTGCCTAGAGGGGGAGCTGTAAAGAAAGAAAGCCTTTTTCGACAGATCCTTTGAAGTAGGAATAAGAGATCCTCCAGAAAAGGGCTTTATTCCGGAGGATCACGCCAGTCTAGATGCTTTTTTTCCGGCTTTTCCCCAAGCCGGAAAAAAAGCGGCGGACATGTTTATTTAAATCCGCGGGGGATATTTAAATCCCCCACGGATTTCCCTATCCTGACTTACCTGATTTGCATCCCTTTTCCGGAAATTGTGGCCAGTGTAGACGTAGCCTTGGAGTATTGTGTCCAATTCAAAAAAGATGTGGAGAAATTTGAGACAGTCAAGAGAAGAGCAACAAAAATGATTAAAGATCTAGAAAACATGACCTATAGGGAAGACTAAAAGAACTGGGCTTGTTTAGTTTAGAAAGGAGATGACAGAGGGGAAATGATAGCAGTTTTGAAGTATGTAAGGCTATGTCTAGACTGCAGGCTTCTTTCAGAAAAAGATTTTTCAGAAGAAATCTGAAAAAATGTCTACTGAAAGAGAGTGTCTACACAGCAAAAGTGCATCAAAAAAGCGATCTGTTTTCTCAAAAGATAGCATCCACACTGAATGGACGCTATCTCACATTTCAGCTGTGATTACTATGGACGGAGTGGCCACCAAGGCACCTGTACTTTTTTCTCTTTCCTCTTCTTTCAAAAGAACTCCCTCTTCCCTGTCCTCACATGCCTTTTTCCAAAAGAGCTCTTTCAGAAAAAGGCTTCTTCCTCATAGAAAGAGGTTTACCAATGTTGTAAAAACCTTTCTGTTCTTTCAATTTTTTTCAAAAGAACGCGATTGCAGTGAGGGAGTAAGTGAAGTTTTTTCAGAAAAATTGTCATTTTTCCAAAAAACTCTGAGGAGTAGACATACCCTAAAAGGGTGTTATAAAGAATAGGGAGAAACAATCCTGCCTGTCAGGGTGATTAAACACTAGAATAAATTTCCAAGGGGGGGTTGTGGAATCTCCATCACTGGAGATATTTAAGAACACATCTCAGGGATGATCTTTAGAGTGCTTGGTCCTGCCATGCGGGCAGGGGACGTCTACATTAGGGAAACCTGCCTCAGACTAATTTTGAGGCTTCCCTGCAGTGTAGAAATAAGCTATTTCGGAATAACTATTCTGGAATAGCTTATTTCAAAATAAGTGTGCAGTGTAGATGTACCCTAAGGTGCCAAAGGACTACTAATTGATTTTGGAGATTTTAACTCTAGTATAGGCATAGCCTATGCAGGAGGTAGCTTATTTCATCCACAGCCAAAACTCAATCATCTCTGAGAAAGAATGCAGCAGCTATCATAACAGGGCAGCGAAGCCACAGAGCAGGTTGCTGAAGGACGGGAAGTGAAGAATTGCTTTTCTAATTAAAGCAACAGGAGAAGAAAGAAAAGCAAAACATAATTATCTTACTTGAAATGTGGCCAGGACACCAGAGTTAACACTCAGATCCTTACAACTGCCTGACAATCACTAATGACCACATGTGGGCAGGACCTCAAGTGTACACAGACCTGAAAGGCAGCCCCCGCGGCAGCCTCGTATGCCATAACAATGGGCCGCTGGTTCAGCATTGATGCCTAAAGAAGACTCAACCAGTTGACTCACCAGCGCATTTCCTGCCAAACGGCTATCCTGCTACGGGCTCAGCCTGACTGCTCAGCAAAGAAAAAGTAGTGGATTTATCCTCCCAATCTGTCCAGGAGCAGTTCTATGCTTATTGGTCTTTGAAGTTTGAAAACAAATAGCTCTGTGGAATTCTTATTCTATTGCACGTGATTATTTAACAGTTTTTCACCCGGCTTTGTTTGTGTTTCCAGCAAGTATTTGCCGCTGGTCAAAAGTCAGGATTGACTGTTTTTTCTTTAGCTCAGTGACCTGGCAGTCTGACATCTCAGGCACTGCACTGTCTAAGCAACCAAGTAACAGCATGCTTTGTGGTACCAGGAAACCTGACAAAAGGGCAACAATTAAAAGCATTTTAGTGGCTACTCTGAAGTTGCGCCACAAGATCTATTCAAGCTGTTGAAAACAGCTCATAAATTTTACAAGAGAAGAACAGCTGGAGTTGGCACCAGGGAGTGCTGTTGTTTTGGCTCGCAGATACAATTCCATGGTAATCACAAAAAGAAATTTCTACTAGACATGTGCCAATTTCATGAGTGCCTTTCTAGCTCCTTTCCCCTCCCCCTCCCCCTCCCCCTCCCCCTCCCCCCTTGTCATTTCCCTGTGAATATTTTGAGTCTGTGTGATAAATTGGGGACAGGTGGTTCCATTAAAAAAAAGCGACATAAAAGAAACCTGATTGGTATTTTAAAAAAAAACTTTTAAAAACACTTTGCTGACCAGAAAACAATATCTTTCATAATCTCTAGTGATGGATTTTGAGTCTCAGGAAAATATAGGTTCATAGTCCCCAACCTTGAGTAATACTGGCAGGCTCCAATCATCTGTGGGCAGAACTTCTGGAGTTAAGGGCATGAGCCATGGGACTCCTGGACCTTAGAGATTGAGCTTCTGCCTCATGAGTTACTAGCTGAGCCTCATCATTCTCTGTAAAATTCATTATTCTCTCTGTAATTGGTCTCAGTGCCATTAGATGAGACAGTGCACCACACCCAGAAGGTATGTGGGTTACACCTGCGGAGCCCTGCATCCAGGCAGCAGACAAAAGGCCTCGGTCTAGCTGCAGGGATCTGTCCACACATTATTGGGACCATAGCTTGTGATGCCTCCATCAGGGCTTGTGAGGGAGGTGCAGTGCAGACACCAAAAACACTCCAAGTTACCATTGGAACCAATGGTAGGAGGCATTATGCTGCTGGAGGTATCATCTTTCAAATATGACCTAAGAACAAGATCTTCACCATACAAGGTCATTAAAGATCAGATAGAACTTGAGGATGGAGTCTTGGCTAAACTGCAGCTGTTTCCCTAGACATTCTGCAAGCTTGTGGGAAGGCAGTATCCCTGCCCCAGCAGCTTACAGCGTAACACAGACAAAGATAAGCAATTCAGACATAAATGATATGCAAAGGAGAGATTCAAGCTTGAGCTGTGAAAGGAATGCTGGTCCGCAGGTGTTCTGGCTGAACTGCCTTTTAAGGAAAGTTTTCAGAAAAAGAGGATGGTTGTTTAGCATACAAATAAAGGAAGGTGTTTATTATTAATCATGCAATGCAAGGAACTGCAATACTACATGAGGGGTGATATTTCTCAATGGATAGGGCAAGAGACCAGAACTCAGCAGAACGAGCTTCTATTCCATGGCCTGCTGAATAACTTCAGTTTTCTGGGCCCCCGTTTCCCCAGTTGTCGAATAGATGTAATGCTGCTGATGAACCTTGGTCAAATGCTTTGAGATCTCTAGATGAAAAGTGCTGTACATGAGCGAGGTACTATTAATATTTCTCAGGCTGTTGGGAACTCGGAAGGTGCTAAAGAAGCACAATGTGCTATTATATTATTATTATTAAAAATATTATATCCCTGTATTCTCTCCTCTTCCAGTGACTGTGTCCGTCTTCCTCTCTCACTGATGGAAATGGAATTACCTTCAGTATTTTGTATTGAAGCTTCTTATTGCATTTTTAAAAAATATAATAATAATATAGATCCAGTAATTAAATTGCTGCTAGATGATAAGTCATGAATGGTGAACTGCATCAAATGAACAAATAACGAGAATAAAAGGGGACAAGAATACAAAGAAATGTATTGTATGACCAGCATATGGAATATTAAAAGATATAAAGAAAACATAACCCTTTGATATTAGAGTGATGTCTTTGATGATTGGTGTTCAAACCACAAATACATAATTTGTATAAAGGAATCTATATTAATAAAGAAATCTCTATAAAGAAATTTTCTCTGAATGGCTTCTCGACTTCAGGGCAAAACTCTTGTTTCCAGTCTGCATTTGAGATGCTCTCATCTAATACTAACAATATTTAGTGCTATGATGAGACGTACAACCTTCCCGTGTCCCATGAGGCTGTTGGAGTTTGGCTGCAGTTCTGCAATAGTTTCTCTGGCCCAGTCCCATTTTCCTGCTGCCCGTGTAGGAGTGTAGAAGCAAACAGGGAAGGTTTAAGGTGGAGGGGAGGAGAGTATGGACTTGGGTGCAGTAGCCTATCAAGGTTCAAACCTGCCCAAGTGTTGAGTACAAAAGCCAAAGGAACCAAGCAGAAGTGGTAGAGTAGGTGAAGAGTCTTAGCTCAGACAGGCTGCTCTCATGCTTGCAACTTGGAAGGCAAGAACTTTTATTTTAAAACTCTGTACCATTATCATGCCTTAAGAAAGGCAAGCCCATTTTTCCCCTTATACTCCATGCAGGGGAAGGCTTAGGGCCAGCTCCTCTGGTTTGGCCAAGCTGTAGGCTTTGAGTATGGAGAACGGTGTCTCTAAACCAGATTGACACTGTTTACAATTCTCGTGCAGGCCCTGGTATAAATTAGAGCAGCCTCTGGATTACTCTAAATTTCACTGGCTAGGCGCTCTTCTGCCTGCCCATGATCACAGGATCATAAAGAACTTCAGCTTGTTCTTTCCCATTCTTCATGTACTCTTGAATGCCCCTATGGTGTGGGATCCAGAAGTAAGTGGCACAGAGAAACCTTTACACGACCTAGGAATCCTCCGGGGCCCAAGGAAGAGGATGTTCTGACTACTTTGTGCTCTGGCTAGGGAATGCTTTCATCTGCAGATCCAAGGACTGGGCCAGCACCACATGCCACTGATGGGGTTCATCAATACAGTAGGTTGCCTCAGAATGGAAACTAGCATGACACTGACCTGCTGGTAGAAGGTAGCTGAGTGTGCAGCTACCAAAATGGGTAACTGGTGGCTCACCTTGGCAGTTGGCGATGCTGGTAAATTCAGCACATACATCCCTGGCCATACAAGACTGTGAGGTAATTCTTCAGCCCAAACCCAATGGTGATTCATTCTTCTGGAGTGCAGCAGTTGCCAATCCACAAATCAGGAACAGGACAGATGGTTCTGGGGGCAATTTCTCACTACCTCAGAAATGTCAGTGAGCTATTCTGTGCAACATCTCCACATGGCTGGGAACTCTCCCTCTCCCTTGTGGTGTGTTACAGACTGCCTGGACTTCCAGACAGCTCCCATTCTTCTCTAAGGTCTCCAAACTGGTCTCGCCAGCTGATCCCAAACCAGTATCCACCTGCACCTGCTTGAACTGGTTCTGCCTCTGCCTCGTAGAGTTGCCCTGTAGCCCCTGACACAGTGGAGGTGTGGAGTTTGTGGAGAATGAGAGGGAAGCTCTGTCACTCCCACCACTGTGTCTCACATGAATACGTCAGAACTTGATGTCCACATTCTATAACCAAAAGATGGCCCAATATTGTAAACAACCAGATGTTGCTTAGGCACTCTTCCACCACCTGAGTTCCTGAACATGATCCTGCCCTGCAGTTACAGTGATGGGAGGAAACCACTCAAAAGTCAATGCATAGTTATGGCAACTTATGATAGATCCAGAAAGTAGCTTGTTGAACCTGGTCCGGGATCTATGATCAAGTGGCCAGGAGGCAGGTGCAGTGATGGATTACTGAATTTATTCATTGATGCTTCCACTCAGTAGGGGTATAATTTGGGGCTCTCTAGCAGCACTTATCCTTTGTGCATAGTAAAGTCTCATAGCACTCTTGTCTAAGGGTGTGCAATCACTGTAGGAAAGAAGCATGGAGATATCAGCTATAATATCGCATCCTAGTCCACAGGAAAGAGGTTCCTCCCCCTGGGGTGCTGGAACAGCTGTACAGTGAGGATGCTGAAGGCCATTGAACCCAAACTATAAGCCCTATATCTAATGGAAACCACTTCAAGCTAAGAGGTGCAGCACCACCACCATCATTGATGAATACGGACTGGAAGTCAGCATGTAATTCAAGCAGTTGCTAATAATGCAAGTGGCTGAATTCAGCTCAGGGTCAACAAGCTGATATGGCAGCGGCACCACCAGACCTCACAGCAGTATTCAGATGGAGCAAACAACAGGGTCAAACAGACATACAGAAGACCAAAGAGTCTGCTCAGGAGATTCCCATCAGGTATTCCAGGTATGCCAGGCAGTGCATGTGTATGCCGATGGCATCTGTATTGCTGACACTGGAAACGACTTCCACATCTCAGCCAAGATACAGATGTTTTGACTGCTAACTTACAGCAGTGGAGACTAATTCACAATGAAATCAAGACAGTGTCAACTACTTGCCATCTGATCAAATCGTCTTGCTAACCACGCACTTCAATCTATGTCCAAGGATGGTCACTGCCATTCTATCCATTTGTATCATACTTGGGAATAACACTCAACTATAGCCTGCCAGACAAGCAGACCTGGAACACCTACGGGCTGTGTCTAGACTGGCAAGTTTTTCCACAAAATCAGCTGATTTTGCGGAAAAACTTGCCAGCTGTCTACACTGGCCGCTTGAATTTCCGGAAAAGCACTGACGATCTCATGTAAGATCGTCAGTGCTTTTCCGGAAATACTATGCTGCTCCCATTTGGGCAAAAGTCTTTTTCCGAAAGACTTTTGTGCAAAAGGACCAGTGTAAACAGCACAGTAGTGTTTTCCGCAAAAAAGCCCCGATCGCGAAAATGGTGATCGGGGCTTTTTTGCGGAAAACCGCGTCTAGATTGGCCACGGACGCTTTTCCGCAAAAAGTGCTTTTGCGGAAAAGCATCCTGCCAATCTAGACGTGCTTTTCCGAAAATGCTTTTAACGGAAAACTTTTCAGTTAAAAGCATTTTCGGAAAATCATGCCAGTGTAGATGTAGACGTACTGCCTCCATACCCACATTACTCACTGGATCTTTTCCATAGGATCAGCAGCAAGATACTCCCAGACTAACATATATTCCTTTCTTCTATCCCATTTTCCCCTCTGAGAGCACAACTCTTCAGTCTTCTTCTAGCAGCAACACATTCTACCTTGGATGAAGGCAGTTATAGTCTCCTTTGGTGAAACAGGGCTTAGGTAAGGAGTTTCCCTGCCATAGGTATATAGTTCAGTCTACATGCTCTTGGGTTCTTCTGGATAACAATTCCTCCTGGTTTTTAATGGTGATCCCAGATTCTGAACTTCACATCCCCACAGCTGGCAGAACCAAAATCCCAGGTCTAAACACCCGGGAATATGGAGGTTCAAAATTCTTATCTGAGTGTGAACTTCCCTTACGTTTTGTGTGTTAATGTTTGGGCTACTATAAGATATAATGTGGGTTCACACTGCACACTTAAATCGTAAGCCAGATCCAGGATTTCTTTAAGCCTATTTCTACCTTGTCAACTGGACAAGGAAGATGAGGGGAGAGTGATAGGTTAGTGGTGTACAATAATATGGCCATTTATCTTATAATTTCAACCAGCACTGGTGCAAAAGATATTGCTACAAAAAGGGAGCATTTTGAAGGCCATCTCAATAGCTCTGAACTGGATCAGCTACTACAAAGAAGGGAAAGGAGGCCCCCCTCCTTGACACACTGCTGTTGTCCACAAGTACTACCCCCCAGTTCCCATTGGCCAGGAACCAGCCAATGGGAGTGTGGAGCCAGTGCAGAGGGGGTAGAACATGGAATTTCCCGCCCCCCTTCCTAGGAACTGGACCTGCTGGTCTCTTTCAGGGTGTAGTGTGGTGCCCCAGACTTTTAATAGATAACAAGTTTCTCTAAATTAAAGAGTAGTTGATCATCTTGCCAGGGTATGTGAAACCCCAAGAGTTCTGGCTGGTACCATTAGCCTTTTGCTACACATTTCTTTTATATGAGACCTATGGAAGAAGGCTGGGAAGATGAGACTTCACTGAGACAAACCACACAGATACACATGAGAAATTGCAATGACAGGGTCACTGTAGGTGAATTAGGCTGTTGAAACAACTTTAACTCAGTTACTAGGGGAGTGGATGTAACTTGCTTAGACACTGTAAAAACTAAATTCTGCACATGCCCGTTTTAGCCAGAAAAAACTTTTTTTGGGGGGGGGTGGAATTCCCCAGTAATTTTCCTTCTCCCTCCTTTCACTTTGTGTTAAGCTGTTGTTTCAATAGGAGACAATACTGTAATAAAACATTCCAAATAGAAGACTCAAATGCTGCAGTTTCATTTTGATGTCAACCTGACCCGACAAAGCAGAAGCCCCTAGAGTGCTAAAAGGGAGAGGAAAAGAGAAAATGGCTATGGAGCCTGCAAAATATACAACTGAGGGGTCCAATCCTTTGAAATATGTCCCGCCAAAGAGCCTATATATTTGGGGAGCTAATTCTCCTCCTGTTCACACCACTATGAATTCAATGACTTCAGTGTGAAAGGAAAATGAAGCCCTTTATATTAATTAATGATTTTCAGGCTGTAAAATGTAAAAAAAAAAAATCTATTTAGTGGAGGACTTATGGGGAGTGGGCCAAGAAGGTTCTTCATAGAACTTCATCCCCCTGATTCACCCCGTGTCTTCCTCAAAGAACCTCATCATAGTGATCTTGCTCCAACCAAAGACAGCTGCATGTAGCCCATGGATAAGAACCTGAATAGAATAGAATAGACCTCCCCTTGCAGCCTTCCTATGCTGCACTAGATCCAACAGAAGGTGTGCTGCACAAAGACTCTAGCATCCTCTCCTCCCAGCTGTGTTTCTACAGCACTTCCAGCATCAGCTGGCTTTAGGGAGCAAGAGACAACTGTTCTATTAAGTCTCAATAAACAGGGCTTTTGCTAGCATTCTAAGTGGCTTCGCTTTAAACAAATTCCCTTGTTAAAAGAATAATAACTTATTTTTCAGACCCAAGTGTCGGCAGAAGAAGCTAGGCTCGCTTTCACATTTTAGCTATGAAACTGTATCGGGCGGCACCATCTGATTCCTTTTCTTACCATTCTTTTGTGCCTTTCCTTTGTCAGCTGAAATGAGCACATTCAGGCATGAGAAAAAGAGGTGAAATCAGATGGTGTTGCATTTCTTTAGGACAGACAGTGCAATGGTGTGTTTTTTTTTTACACTCCTGAAATTTCAGATAACCTGAGAAAAACTACAAGCACAGACAAAACTGCAAGCCCAGACAAAAGTGGGGAACAAGCCTTCCATCTAAATGCTATTTTTTAAAAGCCCAGCAATGTAAATGGGCCTTCTTATGCTACTTTTATCATTATTTTGACAATTTAAAAGTATTTTTTCTTCATGTGCTTTTGAACAAAGTTGCTTCTTGTGAAAGTCATGGACTGCTAATAGAGGCTCCAGGCAGTTATAGCAGGAGCCGTGTTGTACAAGCATTTCCTGATTCCAAACATCTCTGCCAATACAGCCCAGTCCTGACCTGCACACACTGCTATTCCAGCACAGCTTGGCCAGTAATCCCCTCTACCTGACCTGCAACACTATTTGCTGTTCCATTCCTGAGCCCCCAGAAGAGCTCTGTCCGTGCATTTCCATCCTAATCCATTATTCCTCTCCTCAGACATCAGTAGAGATCTACCAACGTACCTCATCCTTGATGTATAATCTCTCTGGGTATGTCTACACTACAGCACTAATTCGAACTAACTTAATTCGAATTAGTTAATTTGAACTAAGCTAATTCGAACTAGTGCATCTAGACCTAAAAACTAGTCCGAATTAGCATTTTGCTAATGCAAACTAACATGTCCACATTTAGTGGACCCTGAACCGAGGTTAAGGATGGCCGGAAGCAGTGCCAGCAGGGCATCAGATGAGGACTTAGAGCGTGGAGCTGCTGTCTCAGGCTAGCCGAGGGTTGTGCTTAAAGGGACCCGACCCCCACCCCGGACAGACAGTTCTCAGGGGTTCCCCGCTTGCTTGTCTAACTCAATGAGGGACAGCAAAGCAGTCCTGGCTTGGAGTGCCCCGAATGCCCACACTCGGCACATCACAGCACTCGGCCATCAGCCCAGCTGCACCTGCCGCAGGCTGCCATCCGGGGGAGGGTCAATTGAGGGGCTACAGGAGAGCTTCCACCCCGAGGAGCCCGCAGAGCCACCCCAGTCCTCCCCATCGGGGGCTCGTACCCCATTCCTCCCTCACCTCCTTCCACTTACCCCTCCCTAACCCCCCTTCCTGATGTACAAAATAAAGGACACGTGTGTTCAAAAATAGAAACTCTCTTTATTGAACAAAACTCGGGGAGACTGGAAAAAGGAGGTGGGAGAGGGGAAGAGAGAGGGTGCGAGAGGGGAGGAGGAAACCTGAGAGGAGGGAGCTGGAAGGGGGAAGCCAGGGGAAGAAGGAGGAGGGGAAGTATCAAACTATGGTACGCCATATCTTCAGTACTGTGTACAGATGTGATCTCCTCACCCCAGAAAAGATATTCAGAAAAGAGCAACTAAAATGATCAGGGGTTTGGAACAGGTCCCATATGAAGAGAAGCTAAAGAGACTGGGACTTTTCAGCTTAGAAAAGAGGAGACTAAAGGGGGATATGATAGAGGTCTATAAAATCATGAGTGGTGTGGAGAGGGTGCATAAAGAAAAGTTCTTCATTAGTTCCCATAATAGAAGGACTAGAGGACACCAAATGAAATGAATGGGTAGCAGGCTTCAAACTAATAACAGAAAGTTCTCCTTCACAAAGCAAATAGTCAAACTGTGGAACTCCTTGCTGCAGGAGGCTGTGAAGGCTAGACCTAGAACAGAGTTTAAAGAGAAGTTAGATAAATTCATGGAGGTTGGGTCCATGGAGTGCTATTAGCCAGGGGATAGAAATGGTGTCCCTGGCCTCTGTTTGTGGAAGGCTGGAGATGGATGGCATGAGACAAATGGCTTGGTCATTTTCTTCAGTCCATCCCCTCCAGGGTACCTACTGTTGGCTGCTGTCGGCAGACAGGCTACTGGGCTAGATGGACCTTTGGTCTGACCCGGTACGGCCATTCTTATGATTTTATGTTCTAAGCTCAGGGCTCAGGGTCGGGGTCTCACTCGACCACCTTGATTTTCATGCAGACCTGCTCCTGGGTGGCCAGGCTGGCAGCTATCCTGCCCTAGACAGCCACTTTCCTGTGCCTACTGCGGAGGTCGTGGACGTTGGTGGCTTCCCCCCAAACCTCGATGAGGTCCACGATTTCCGCACTAGACCAGGTAGGCGCCCACCTCTTGCAGCCCAGGGCAGGCTCCTGGGAGCCGCCAGCTTGGTCCCGGGAAGAGGCGGAGGGCTGGGTGGCAGTGGGTGGCTGGCTCATGCCGTGCCATGTGCATGGTCTGCTCGCTGGGTGCTGGCAGGCTTGCACCTGGAATGGGCACCGTAGCCAGACCGTTCCCCTTTAAGGGCTCCTGGGCCGGGAGGGGGGCAGACGAGTTTCCCTGGTGGTGCCCAGAGTGGCCACCAGGGCAAGCTGGGGATGGCTAGCCTTCCACTAGTTCAAATTAAGTGTCTACACTGCCCTTAATTCAAACTACTTAATTCGAACTAGGCGTTAGTCCTCGTAGAATGAGGTTTACTTAGTTCGAATTAAGCGCTCCGCTAGTTCGAATTAAGTTCGAACTAGCGGTTTGCCTGTATAGTGCCTATGAAAGTTAATTCGAACTAACATCTGTTAGTTCGAATTAACTTTGTAGTGTAGACATACCCAGCTGTCATTTCAGTCCTGTTCCCTGCACTTCACTCTGACACTGCACCCCACTCCCCCCTGCTGTTCCAGTACTGAATCCCATACACCGAATAGTCTGGGTAATGATCTCATTATGAATTTGGGCATATTAAGGAGCTGGTTGTTTTCTGACATATTCAAACAGGGGGTAAGAATGAGACCTGGACTAAACTAATTTCTCTGAATTCTATCCCAGAATCTGAACTCTTTTCTCCAGCTGTGAAAAGCTAGTGCCTCTAGCTCTTGTGTATTGTACTTCATTTCCCCCATTGCTTTTTGCCACCATCTTTCCTCTACCCTGCCATTGCACTGTTATTGCCCTTTCTTCTCCATAGTCCCATGGCTGGTATTCTCTTCCACGCCAGACAAAACACAGGTACATTTCTGTTTGTAGAGTCTCCAGAGGCATGTCTACACTACAGCGTTATTTCGAAATAACTAGGTAAAATAACAAGGTGAGTCTCCACACAGTAAACCAGCTATTTCCAAATTACTTTGAAATAACAGGCTTTATATTCCAGAATAATAAACCCTCATTTCAAAATTGTTATTTCAGAATAGCGGTCGTGTAGACGCTCCATTGCTGCTATTTTAGAATAGCTCCTCCCCAGGGCCATTCAAAGTAATTATTCCCCTGTGCTTCCTGGGGATCTCAAATGAGGTAGGGTGTCCATATTAGAGGAGCCTTCCTTGGACTAATGTTGAGGCTTCCCAGTAGTGTGGATGCACTATTTCAAGACAGTTATTTTGGCAGTTATTATTTTGAAATAATTTATTTTGAAATACCCTTGCAGTGTAGAATAGTGATAGAAATGTAGCCGTGTTAGTCTGGTGTAGCTGAAACAAAATACAGGACTATGTAGCACTTTAAAGACTAACAAGATGGTTTATTAGATGATGCGCTTTCGTGGGCCAGACCCACTTCCTCAGATCAAATAGTGGAAGAAAATAGTCACAGCCATATATACCAAAGGATACAATTTAAAAAAATGAACACATATGAAAAGGACAAATCACATTTCAGAACAGAAGGGGGATGCGGGGGGAGGGGGGAGAAGAAGGTGAATGCCAGTGAGTTAATGATATTAGAGGTGGGGAAGGGTAGATGTCTGTGAGTTGTTAGTATTAGAGGTGATAATTGGGGAAGCTATCTTTGTAATGGGTAAGATAGCTGGGGTCTTTGTTCAGCCCCCTGCGGAGAGTGTCGAATTTTAGCATGAATGCCAGTTCAGAGGATTCCCTTTCAAGTGCAGATTTGAATGTCTTCTGAAGTAGGATGCAGGTGAGTAGGTCATTGAGACAGTGTCCTTTCTGGTTGAAATGGCAAGCAACTGTTTTTCCTTTGTGATCCTGTTTAATGTCTCTTTTGTGGGCATTGATTCTTTGGCGAAGTGTCTGAGACGTTTGTCCAATGTACATAGCAGACGGACACTTTCGGCACATTATAGCATAGATTATATTTCTGGAGGCGCAGGAATATGTATTCTTGATCTTATAACTCACTTGGTTAGGCCCAATAATGGTGTCAGCAGAGTGAATATGGGGACAAAGCTGGCAACGGGGTTTGTTGCAAGGGAAAGTACCAGGGTTGGTATTAGTGTGGTATGTCCTGTGGTTGTTGGTAAGAATCATCTTGAGGTTAGGTGGTTGTCTATAGGACAATTATCAACTCTAATACTATTAACTCACAGACATCTACCCTTCCCCACCTCTAATATCATTAACTCACTGGCATTCACCTTCCTTCCCCCCCCCCCCCCGCATCCCCCTTCTGTTCTGAAATGTGATTTGTCCTTTTCATATGTGTTCATTTTTTTAAATTGTATCCTTTGATATATATGGCTGTGACTATTTTCTTCCACTATTTGATCTGAGGAAGTGGGTCTGGCCCACGAAAGCTCATCATCTAATAAACCATCTTGTTAGTCTTTAAAGTGCTACATAGTCCTGTATTTTCCTTGCAGTGTAGACATACCTCATGATGGCTGCCAGTCATGCCACAAAGACCAAAGGAAGGAAACAAGTCTTAGGACATGGCTTTTAACACTCTGCATTATTTATTTGGATGCAACTCTACCAGGGTTTGTTCCAACTACAATCCATTGTGAGCAGGGTGAGAAGCATGTGCATGTGTGACATAAATCACCCTAAAAATTACTAGGTAGCTACACTCATGTAGGCACAATAACAATTTTTGCCCATGTCTAATAAGACGTAAAATTCTTTCTTTTTTGAAACATATGTAATCTGATGGAAAATGTATTTGATCCTTCCCACCCAGGTTCATGTAGATAGATATGTGATATTTTTTCCTCTCCATCTCAGAAGAGTATGGAGATTTCACAGAAATTCTGTAGTAGTTTTATGAAGTTGTAGAAATTTTGCAGACACCATTTTTTTTTTAAGTAGAGAAAACACTATAGTTTTCAAAGGCAAGAGGAAGTTTCTTTCAACCCAGGAGGTAACTTCTAAGACCTTTGTTCCAGGTTTTCTTCTATCCCTGATTATATAGTCTGGACATGAATCAGAGAAACTGAGTTTCTTAAAGCAGAGCCTTGCCTGAACTGCACAGAGCATTACATGAACTTCAGGAGTGATAGAAGTTAAAGGCAATGTTTTAAGCAAGAGCATTAACAAGATGGTAATAGTAATATTATTACTTAGCCACCATTTTTCAAACCTGGGGGAGATTTTTGACAGCACCTAACAGATTTAGGAGCAGAAGTCTCACTAAAAGTTATTTCATGCATTAGTACCTATATTAAAGTAGCCTCATTTTCAAAGGTGCTGGACACTTGCAGTATACACTGAGCTCACTGGAATTTGTGAGTGCTAAGCATTTATCACACTCAAGGAAATGGAAGCTACTGAGTTCTCAGCCAAAGATGTGAAAAAACCACTCCTGACCAACATAACTATGCCTAACCCAACCCACTGTGCGCACACAGCTACATACCTCCGTCGACATAGCCACTGTCATTCAGGGAGTGGTGTTTCTACACCACCACCAACAAAAAAAGCTCCTCCTTTCTGTTGGCTGCATCTGCACTAGAGGTTATGCTAGCATAGCTATGGTGACCTAGTTAGGCTAGTATAGTTTCCATAATGTTCACATACCATAAGGACTGATTTACATGAGGAACTTAGGGTATGTCAACACTAGCCCTCTAGTTCAAACTAGGGAGGCTAATGAAGGCGACCGAAATTGCAAATGAAGTGCGGGATTTAAATATCCTGTGCTTCATTAGCATGTTCCCGGGCAGTCGCCATTTTGGAAATTGACTAGCCCGGAGTAACTGCCCACGTCTACACACGGCAGTGAAATGGGAGTTCAAAGTAAAGCCCTTAATTCGAATTAGCTGTTAAACCTCATTCCAGGAGGAATAACAGTTAATTCGAGTTAGGGCTTTACTTCGAACTCCCATTTCACTGCCGCATGTAGACACAGGCAGTTACTCCGAGCTAGTCAATTTCCTAAATGGCAACCGCCCGGGAACATGCTAATGAAGTGCGGGATATTTAAATCCCGTGCTTCATTTGCAATTTCGGTCACCCTCATTAGCCTCCCTAGTTCAAACTAGGGGGCTAGTGTAGACATACCCTTACATAGGTATAGCCACATTGCTCAGTGATATGAAAAAACACATCCTGAGATACGTAGTGAAGCTAACCTAACCCCCAGGATAGACAACACTAGGTCAATGGAAGAATTCTTCAGTTGACCTAGCTACCAGCTCTTGGGAAAGTGGATTAACTACACCGGTGTGAGAACACCTCCCATCAGCACAGGCAGTGTCTACACTGATGCATTCCAGTGGTGAGGCTGCAACACTGCAGCTGAAATATTTTAAGTGTAGACACACCCTAGGGCTGTGTCCAGACTCAGGTTTTTTTTCGAAAAAAGTAGCCTTTTTTCGAAAAAACTTCACCTGCGTCTAGACTGCAGCCGCGTTCTTTCGAAATTAAATCGAAAGAACGCGGCTTTTCTTTCGACGGCGGTAAACCTAATTTCACGAGGAAGAACGCCTTTTTTCAAAAGTGCTCTTTCGAAAAAAGGCGTTCTTGAATGCAAACAGGGGCTTTTCGAAAGAGCATCCAGACTGCTTGGGTGCTCTCTTTCGAAAAAGCGGCTTGCTTTTTTGAAAGTTCCGCTTGCAGTCTAGACGCTCTTTTTCGAAAGAGGCTTTTTCAAAAGTGTCTTTCGAAAAAGCCTCTTTCGAAAGAGGCTTGCAGTCTAGACATAGCTTAGGTGCTGAAAAATTGACTTAAGAGTGAAACTTAAGGTTTTCACGTTTGAAAATTTTGGCCATGGTATTTAAATAATTTCATTACCCAAAACATTTGGATGCGACCAGAAAAGTGATTCTAAAAACAATATTGAGAGATCCATGCTTCATAAGACTCCTGGACAGAATTGGTCCAGTTGGCCAATCAGAAGAAAAAATATTCACACTGTTAGGTGCTGTAAGGCTAAATTTGGCCAGTATCTCAAAATCAAACTGGAGTCTTACTATTTCTTACAGCATCACTGGTATGAAATATTGATTCTGTGGCTGAAACCTAGCTGACAATTTTTGCTGAGGAAGCAGAAGAGATGAGATCTTGCTCTCTTGTAGTTCTATTAGTCATGGCAAGGTAGCAATAGTAAAAGGTTGTTTTACCAGCTGCAATATGTTTTTAAGATATACTGGAAACGGTAATGTACAGTTTAAAGGTGTCATTGAGTGTGCTCTGAGAACTTAGAAAACCTGGGCAACCAATCCATGCTGGTGAGATTCCAACCCAAAGCTGAAGAATCTCACAGGAATAAGTGAACTTGGGAGATTTCTGCCCTTCAGTGCCAAAAGGCAGAGATATTCTGGCACAGCACACACCAGAATTCAGTTCCTCATCCTGACTGGTCCTCAAACCATCAACCTAATCAGCATCTGAACATTGCCTCAGTGGCTCACCTCTAAACTCATTGCAGTTCTGCTTGACATCACCAGGAATTGGTTACCACACCATTATCATGAATAATCAAAGATGTAAGTAGAAGGATATAGTTAGTGGTTAAATATCATGCATGTTTTTAATTCAGATTGGAGACCTCTCAGAATACAGCTGTATTTAAATCTTCTATTGGGAAAGTTCTGCTTGGATGTTACCAGGAAGGAACTTAGTGCAAAAAGCTCTTCTTAGCATTCCTCAGACTTCATCAGAATTAGGTGGTGAAATAAAGTCCATCCACTGCTGTCAGTGTGTTCCCTCCTTTTCTTGAGGAAGCTGGCCCCATTTGTCCAGGTGTCCCTGAGCTCCTAGCTAGCCCAGCTGAGGGAGGAAGAAGAGCAATTCTGACTTCCCATGAACACTGCCCTTGTATTGCTCATTCAGGACTCTGTGTCCAAAATATCAAGAGGGCTGGCAGGGGCTACTTGAGGCAACCTCTGCATGGAGCTAAAAGACAGTGGAGCATGAAGAAATAGCACTCTAGGTCAGCCAGGCATAAAGCTCTGGCACACCCCTGACAGTACAGTCAGTTCCATTATTATCACATGAGGGGAGAAAGGCTTTTTGTCAGATATTCTGAAGGGAATATAAGGACTGCATCTGTGTTCTGTCTTCTGTGTCCTTTGGCAGGGACAGGGAGGGAGATATTTACTGATTGCAAAGGGGATTGATGACTGCTGCTGATCTGGGAACATTCCTTATTGATTTTTTCACGTACCTGGAGATATACTGTGTAAGTAATGGTTTAATTGTATACGTATATATACACAGTCATTTATTTGCCTTCCTGGAGCACTGCTGTTGAAAAATGTGTTCAGCTAGACAGATTGTTTTTATGTGTATAGTCTTTCACACTATAACACCAGGTACCTTTCAGAGCAGTAAATTTTATAGGTAAGACCAAACTTTTCTGGCAATTTACGTTTGCAAACATGCACCAAATATGTCTATAATTAGACATGCAACAACTGCAGTTGAATGCAAAAATATAAATAATTAGCTAGTTGTACGTACAATTACCTAATTGATGTGGGAAATTACTGTTTTCATATAAATTAAAAATATAGTTATGTAATACATTTTGTTCATGTATTTGCAAGCCTATAGTGAAAATTTGGCCAACTGTATATGAAGCTCTATAATACATGTATAATAATATATGTGTATGTGCCTACATAAAACTACACACACACACACGGGTCATTTCATTTACCAATCAACTGTGGCCATTTCTGAGTTGATATAAAATATTGCAGCTATTTTCGGTGCACTACAACACTACACAAAAAGTTTAGGACAGCGTGTGATGACTTCTCTTTCCAGTTTATCAAACCCCCATATTTTAAGATGTGATACAAACTCTAGAGATGGGCAATGTAGCCTGGGCACAATAAGACATGATCCAAACCTTTCATCAAAATACAAACTTAAACCGAATCTGATACTCATTGTTTTTCATGTTGTAAGTTTTTTCATGTGCAACCTGTTTACTCCAGGGCTACGTCTACACTGGCATGAATTTCTGGAAATGCTTAAAACGGAACAGTTTTCCTTTATAAGCATTTCCGGAAAAAGAACGTCTACACTGGCAGGCTGCTTTTCCGGAAAAGCCCTTTTTCCGGAAAAGCGTCTGTGGCTAATGTAGACGTGCTTTTCCGGAAAAAAAGCCCCGATCGTCATTTTAGCGATCGGGGCTTTTTTGCGGAAAAGACTACTGGGCTGTCTACACTGGCCCTTTTCTGGAACAGTGTTCTGGAAAAAGGACTTTTGCCCGAGCGGGAGCAGCGTAGCTTTTCCGGAAAAGCGGCTGATTTTGTACAGTTCAACATCGTTGCTTTTCCGGAAATTCAAAGGCCAGTGTAGACAGCTCACAGCTTATTCCGGAAAAGCGGCTGATTTTCCGGAAGAAGTGGCCCAGTGTAGACACAGCCCAGGTGTTTTCCCCAACCACAAGGAAAAGGTGGTAGACAATTAGCATTGCTGCTGGGGTCCAATCTTTCCAGATTCCTGACCAAGACTGTAGAAGAATCAAGGAAGAAACTGACCCCAGAGAATCCCTTCCAGATTCCACACAGAGCCCAGTGCATGTTGGACCTTTAATGCCATCTGGCCATCTAAGAAGTGCAGAAGTGACCAGAGCTCATGAGTTATATCCTGGCTCACCAGCAAGCTTCAATGGTTCGATTAAGTAGCTTGCAGTAGCCAAAGATGTAGCAATGGACTTAAGCGGAGCTTTCAGATTGCATTTCAATAGTGCCTGCATGTAGGATGCAAATTTTCATAGAGATGTGCAAGACTTCAACTGCATTGACTTTAACAGTCAGCAGAGGTGAAGCTAAAGTTTACGTGATGTGTCACTGAACATTTCTGAGTTAATTTAGGGTGAGACCAAATCCTCCTAATATTGCTCTGCTGTGGCACAGAATGCAGATACCGTGTAGGTTGCTGAGCATTGTTAGTGATGGATGGCTTCACTCACCAGATGGATTAATGGTCAGTCCAGTGTCTAGGCCAATAGCCACCGAGTGACGTACTAGAGAGAAATAAATGGATCCTGTTTCAGTCCTCTTGGAACATGCTGGCTAAAGCATTTCATTAAGTTAGCCTCTTGGATGTGGACTGTCAAAATATTTTAACATCTGTTTCTGACCTCCAAGTGTTTTCCTTTCCCTTCACTTACTGATGCAGCCCCAGACCTTCCTCACAGTCACAAATGACAGCATTAGCCATTAGAATCACTCTTTGAATTAATTACCCAGAAATATGCTTTCAAATCTTCTACTTCATGTAACAGCAAATTAAAGGGCAGCCTGGGTGGGGTATTACACATCCTGTTTTGACTGCCCCTTTACAGCTATTAACACTCCATCCTCATCATCTCCCATGCTGCTCTCACAACCACTGAGAACATAATGAGCAAATGATCTTTTTTTTTCAGAATTGTGTGTGTGTGTTTGTGTGTGGTGTGTGCATTTGTGTGACACAATACAGTGTTAATAAAAGGTACCAGACGGTGAGCAGAGCCTGGAGGCCTCTGCTGAGGCTCCAATTCATTACAGAAAACCAAAAATGAAAAACAAAGAGGGTTCAGAATTAGAGATCCAGAAGAGAACACTGAGCAGAGAACCCTGGACAGCGCCTGCTGCTCCTTGGAGGTATCTATGGAGTCAGCAGATACAGGCCACAGGAACTCTGCCAGGAGATGTGAATTGAGGAAAGAACGGAAATAGGCCCAACAGTCAGTGAGCACCTCCCAATCCAGCATCCCCTTCCTGGTTTTATAGATAGCCACCTTGGCCAACACCAGGAGGAGGTTGATGTGGCGGTTTCATAATTTCATGGGGCCACATATAGATCGTACATAAATCTGGAAGTGTGGGGAAAGCTGCAGGCAGAACTTAGGGAGAAGATACTGGATGAGCCAGAAAAGGGGTTGCAAACGGGCACACTACAAGTAGGCATGCGCCAGGGTACTGTCTAGGTTGCTGGCCAGGGTTGGGAGTGAACCACACCCAGGTTCATGGTTCCATGAAGGAGGAGTGGGACCAGGCTGTCCCACTGGGGTTCCTTAGCGAGTAGGCAGAACATGAGCAGCAGCAATGGAACATCCTCTCCTGCTGCCAAGGACCCACCGGACCAACCTGATGATGCAGTTTCCCAGACCATTCATGAACTTCTCCTCAAACTTGGCATTACTTACAAAAGCTACATTGCACTCCTGATGCAGAGGGGTGGTATGGGGAAATCATCTGAACAAGTGAGTCCTGTGAACAATACTGACAGAAGCAGACCTCATTCTACGGACACCCACGTGAATGTTTCCACCATAAATACCCAAGACCTTCTATATACCACCACACGCCAAAACCTGCAACACGCCACGTAGGTCCTGATGACCCTTTAAGATCCCTTCTTTATAACCAAGGGTGATTTTATTCCTCCTGAAAACTGAAGTGGCAGCTGCCATTCGAGGTCTATGATGAGCTCTTCCTGACTGAACAGTTGCTGCCTCAAAAGTGCTTCAAATTCCTGCCAGCCCAAGGAACTGGAAGTCAAGTCTAGAGACACAACAGAGCTGTTGACTCTCTCACATGCATAGATAATTCACAGCTATTCTCCTCAGCCAACATCCATACTTTTTCTGTTTGCCCGCTGAAAGTCTACCTCCTGCCTGACTATAAGAATTAATCAGTGGAAGCTACTGGACAAGTTCAGACAGAGGAATCAGATTCTGGCCCATCTGTAAAATTCTTGGAGTCTGATTTTTTTAAAGCAAGTGTCTAAAATGCACCATGCACTTACATGTCTACCTTGCATACAGAATTTCCTCTAATGGGTAACCAGATCCATAAGTCCATTCATAATATAGTCCAAACAACCTGAATAACTTGGAACGGATCAATAAGTTTCCCAATGCCTATGCATGCGTGCATCTCTAGGATGTGCAACGTTTTCCTAATGTCTTGGATCCAGAGGTCTATACCTCCTTGAAAATTAGGTGACTGTCTCCTTTCTGTGTGGGACCCCTCCCCCTACCCAGACCCTATAATTCCTCAATCTAAAGCAGGCACTATGAAACCAGAAGGCTTTGTCTCAAAGCCAGCAAGGGGGCTGCAAGATGCTGTGTCTCACAGAGGCAAGTAACAGTCATTTGCCTGTAGCTAAAAGAACTCCTGGAGGGAATTTTGGAAGCGTACACGAAATTAGTCTTTTGTCTGAAATGTTCAAATAAATAAATCACGGCCTCAATTCAGGTGTATTGAGTTGCAATGCAGCCCTAAGAGCTGTCAGATTCCCTTGATCACTGACAGCACTTTGGACATTCTCCTGCCAGTCCTGCTGGGAGACAGAGTAGGGAAGGGAGGGGGTTACAGTTTCTGTTGTCTCTGCTTGAGCAGCCTTCTTCCTATACTCCTATTGCAGAACTTACTGACTGGAACAGGGTTCCCTGAAGCAGAAGAAGTGAAATCAAATGAATTTGCAAAAACTGGTTTGTTTATCTTTTTTATTAATAGCAGAACACAACATTCCCAAGGGGACAGTCCAATCTTGTTGCGGGTGACTCTTATCCACTTAGGCAAACAGACACCCCTGGCTGTTTGAGTTTTTTTCCCCAGCTTTGTGGTTGGGAAAGAAAAGCAATAGGCTGAATTCTCCCCATGTTTCTCAGCTTTCCTCCCACGCGGACTGCCTAACCTGAGTTTTACTCTATAGATTAAAAGGACGATGTCAAGCTGTACTGAGCCTCCTGCTTTCCCATTGGTTTCATCAGACATTTAGGATGCTCAGCATTTGGCAGGGCTGGATTTTTAATCCCAGCATCAAGGTTAACAGGGAAAGTGTGGGAGAGGAAGGAGCGATACCCTGAGGTGAAGTGATTTGGTCAAGGTCACCGATCCCAGGTGTTCTGACTTATAAGGCATACTCTCTGTCCCTAATGATACCTTTGCTGCCCCGTGGCCCGAGACCTCTGGATGCCTTAGCAAAATTATAATAAAAGCTTAGTTACAAAAAGGGTGATATGCTCTAAATCCTCCTCAGAGTGAGGGCAAAGAACAGGGACAAAACTCTGCCCTCCTCACAACAATGTCACATATTCTGATAAGTTGCAACACATTCTCTGGGATCCTGATAAAATCCAAAAATATCTTGACTCTGGTCACCAAGGTTGGGTTAGCTAGAAAGTATACAAAGGATGGGCCTTCTGGCTTTTGAAATGTGTGCGGGGAGAAGAGAGTATAAGAGTCACAGATCTTCCCTTGGACAAGAGCCCAGCTGCCCCGTTTGTCTTGTTTATAATGCAAAGGGCTGTCTAGTGTAATTAATACATCTTGCTGCTCTGGAAGCCTACAGAGGACTGGCTAGCCACCCCCAAAGTCCTGACATGCTACCTAGTGTGTCTCAGATATGAGTATCAGGGGAATGTTCTCTCATTTAGTTGGGATAAAGGTCTGGTCTAGAAATTAGAGGTGATTATCTCAGGATGTTACAGAGATTTTAAAAGCAACTCTTACTGAAAGCCAGTAGGAGATGGGCACCTAATAGTCCCTTGTGAGGCTGACTGACCTTGCTATGGAGTTGCAGTGTAGGCCAAGAACACTTTGCAATAACAAAGGGAGTTCCATACTGAGGTCTCTGGATGCAGACACTGGCTAGGGTTTCCCCTGGCTTGTAAGGTCCCCAGCTGACTCACTAGACAATCACCACCTTAGGAGTATGTCTAGACTACATGGCTCCATCAACGGAGCCATGTCGATGAGTTTACTAGATATAGGAAAAAGAAGCAGTGATTTAAATAATCACCGCTTCATTTACATCAAAATGGCCACCGAGTTTGCCGATCAGCTGTTTGGCGGCACAGTGGGGCAGTCAGGACGTGCTGCGGTTGACAAGGGAAGCCTTTGTCAACCGCTCTGGTAAACCTCATTTCACGAGTGTCAGCCGATGGTCAGGGCAGTGCGTGGTGTGTGTGTGTTATACACCCAAGTCTTCAACTGCTAGGACACGCGGTCCCTTCACAGCGGGCAGCCTAGGGAAGGCTGACAGGTGCCCCAAAGGGTCTGTCCCATGGAGGCGACAGAACCCAAACATCCAGCTCTGCCTGTGTCTGCCTCTATGACTGGCTGTAGTTCTTTTAATTGTGTTTGGCTCTGTTACAGCAACAGAAGGAGTCAGGTTAAAACTTAAACAGTTACAGATTTATTAAAGAGGTTTCTAAAGCATATGGTTACAATGGCTATTTCTCTATTTCTTAACTGCTAGCAAATACAGATATTAATATGGTTACAAAAGAAAAACAAAAGGAAGATAGAAAGTAACGGTATCAAATGACAGCTTAATCTTTAAAGAGCTCTATTCTATGCATGCACTAAAACAAAAGGACACGTACAGGTACAATTTTTACCCCCTTCTGCATCCCTCGATTTCAGCATGTCAGGCCAAGATCAGTCCCTCAATTTCCCGGAAAAGGCGAATACGAGGCTGGGCATCCCCATGTGGACCTCGGGAGGCAATCACCTAACCCGACCAGCAGGTAGATGGTAGATTGACACTCAGAGTGAGTGTGCTGCTGGACCCATCTTTATACCCATGGGGTCATGCATTCTCTTCCTTATCTCTGATGCCAAATGGTGCTGTTTCATCTTTGTGACGCCAGCTCTTACAAGGGAGTTGTGAACTTAATTTACACTTGTAAGAGAGATAACTAAATGGGAGTACTGGACATTTTTTGCTCAGCGGGAGATTCCTCTCCCAGGGGCGGCTGTGTGTTTGTATCAATATAGGTGCCAGCCAAGGTAGTTCTCGCAGCCTCGAGGTCAGCAATTGGCGTAGCTCTGTTTACAGCCATCCAGGGTCACAGCAGCCAGCATATCTGGGCCTTCTGTCAAGGCTTCAAAGACTATGCTGATTTTATTGCTCTCTCTATGCCCTGTATGCTCCAGGCACCTCAGAGGGGCAAGCAAGATGGATGTTGCAGGGGGGGTTCTGTCTGGCTACAATGAGGCATAACGGAGCGGTCGACAAAGGCTTCCCTTGTTGACCATGGCTCATCCAGATTGCCCCGCTGTGCAGCCAAACAGCTGATCGGCATAGCTTGGTGGCCATTTTGATGTAAATGAAGTGGCGATTATTTAAATCACCGCTTCATTTTCCTATATCTAGTAAACTCATCTACAAGGCTCCATCAATGGAGCCATGTAGTCTAGACATACGCAAGGTGTCTGTAGGTCCTGGCTTGGACTATGTAGTCATGGAGCGTACCAATGGCTATTCGCTAGCTAGAGATAGGCCCAGCTTTTGTGGAAACAGACTGCAGCTAATCTGAGTCAGCCATGTTACACCTGCTTATGCTAAGGAAGAATATCGGACTTATGGCCTGACCCTACAAACTGTTGCACATGTGACCAATCCCACTAGAATCCGTGGTTTCAGAATGAAATCACTGGGACTATTCATGTGAGTTTTACAGGATCGGACTCTTAAAATATATCAGACCATACCCAGCATGAACAAACATTTTTGAGCATGCAAAGGGAAGCAAAATCCCTGAAGACTCCTGTGAATGGGAAGGAAGGGGCAGCTCTGATGCGTTTTTCAAAGCACTTAATTAAGGGGGTTAGAGAGAAGGGATAAGTGTGTCTGTAAGGAGGGAGAGAAGGAATTGTACCTTGGTGACTGGAATGTGGCATGTGTGTGAAACTGCTGAGAGGGATGTAATCGTCTCTGCAAATCAAGATGAGCTAGCTGGCCAATGAAGCATGCCTGGCATTTTATTTCTCATATTGTTTGGAGATAGGGATTCAGCTGAGTGCATTCAGCAAATAAAGATCAAATAACCTGCTGTGAATAATGTTTTAAACCCGGGTTCCTATCAGGATCTAGTTATAAGCCCATATACTCTGTTGGATAAAAAATAAGTTACACATGGCTGGAGGCAGTATTACTTTCTATGGAAGATGAAATCTGTTTTGAAATAGAAAATGTTTAGGGCTTTTTTTTTTTTTTGGAAGGACTAACCTGCATAAGACTGCCTAACAGCGAGGGTCTAGGAGTTTTCTGGAATATTTCACCCACTCTGCCTGCTTCCAGAGAGGGTCAGTCCAAGAAGGAAAGGTGCTGGAGAGTCTGTATTGCTGGCTGTGATTTGCTTGTTATGGCTGGAATCAGCCTAGTTTCTGTTCCTCTAAGCTTGTCTGTTGCCTAGTGAAACCCTGATGAAATTATTCTCCGCTTTCCCCATGCTGAGAAGCAGCTAGAGGACATGTCTGGACTGTAGTTAGAAACCTGTGGCTAGTCTGTGCCAGCTGCCTCAGACTTGCAGGGCTTGGGCTAGAGAAGGGACTGTTTAATTGTGCAGTAGATATTCAGGCCCAGCATTCTAGGACCTTGTGAAATAGGAGGATTCCAGAATTTGGGCTGCAGCCTGAGTCTAAACATTTACATCACAAGGTCTGAGGGAATTGATAGAGGGCAGTATTGTTTGGGACAGATTTGGATACCCTTATGCACATTGATTAGCATCTTATAACACACATTTTCCTGTTCTCTTCAATGTACATAGAGAGAAAGATACTACTTAATATGAGTCAGGGTGTCAGAATGTTTGCCTCTATCCCTTAAAGGAACATAGGCAGTGGCACACTGAATGATAGACAGGTTTGCTCAGCAATCGTGGGTGTCCTCAAGGCTGGGCTCTGCCCACCAGCTCCGTTATCTCATGACAGCCGTGACGGGACATAGAAGAGCAACTACATGACTGACACTTTCCGTGGTTATTTCAGAACCGTTTTCCCAGAACCCCATCATTTTATTAGCATCCTCATAATTTAAGTCCCTGCTGAGATGATTCTCTGCTGATTCTCTGATCCATCACACTTAAAATCCATGAGTCAAGGCCTCCATTTTCATGGCCACAAAGGACTGAACAAGAACATCCCCCCCCCACACACACACACACACCCCATTTGTAGTCCATCAGTGGTACTCCTTCAGTCAAACTGCTGAGTCACCCATCCAGCTGGTCAAAAAATGTTCACCAGAACTGTTTTTTGAACATATTTTTATTAAAAGAGCATTTTTCACACTGTTTTCAGCAGCACTCCCACAGTACCTCATGGGAACTGTAGTTTGATTACCTTGGGTCCCATTTTCATGTAGAGGCCAGCCTCCCTAACTAAACTATATCTCCCAAGAAGCACCATAACCAGGGACTCCCATAATGCATCACCCCACTCCAAAACTCATATTTCAACTGCCTGTAAGTATTCTGTGGAACTGCTGTTGTATTGTGGTACTTTCAGACCAAGCATTGCAGTTCATGCCAATCAGAAGTGCTTGCATTCTGTAATGGAATTCCCCCAAAACTTGGTCATTTTTAGAGCCTTGAGCACTCTAAGAAATGGATGGATCCAAGAATTAGCTTCTATTCTTGCAAAATACTGAGTGTCCGCAGTGAAAAAAACTAAAGGTGCTACAGCTCACAAAACCTCAACACCTAGATCCTAAACTGAGGTTATCTTCAAATACTTGGAAGGTCCCAGGGCATTGGGAATAGAATAGGAGATAACACCCTCCTAACATTTTAAGTATCTGATTAATGTCTTGAGGCTGATCATTTTCAGTAGCATTTTCCATATTTTTCTGCTAAGCTTTCCTTTTGAACTGAGCAGGGAAGAAGAGCATTGGAAACCACTCCCAGTCATTGAATACAGAAGCCGCCTTTTTAAACACAAAGTAAATCACAGGCCCTGGAGACAATGAGGTTTGTGAAAGGCAAATTAGATGCAAGTTTTGATACAAGTACATGTATCATCAGCCTCACCCCGAGTTGCCTGAGCATTGTTTATCTGTATTGCATTTGTCTCACTGCATGGGGAATCACTCGAATGAACCTTTAAATCTGTTGCAACCAATAAGAGTTTAACACTTCATATTTAACAGCTAATATTCTGTTTCTCATTACAGATGTTCTGATTCCAAACCTCCTGATATGAATCTGAAAGAATGGGCAATAAAGGGAAACTCACTGGAGCTGGTTTAATGCTGCCATGCTGTTCTCTCACTTTACATTTTTTTGTGTGTGTGAGTGAATTTAGTATTCCTTGGAGATTAATAGTGCTGGCAAGCAGGTGCTGTGCAAGCAGGTGCTGTCCAAGCTTCCTCTTCACCCAGCCTGCCTAATAAACTTCAAATCTGACCTATAACAGTACCTGGTGTTTCAGTTTTTAGGGGCCCCCCCCAACTACTCTGCTTATGTCCCTCAATCCTGAGCTGCAGCATGCCCAGCCCAGCTACTCCAGTTCTGAACGTCTCTCTCCAGCTTGGTCAATATCTCCCAATCCTGATTTGCATCAGTCCCTATGGGTACGTCTACACTACAACGTTAATTCGAACTAAGCTAATTCGAACTAACGGATCTAGACTAAAAAACTAGTTCGAATTAGCGTTTTGCTAATTCGAACTAGCATGTCCACATTAAGTGGACCCTGAACCAGGCTTAAGGATGGCCGGAAGCAGTGCCAGGAGGGCATCAGAGGAGGACTTAGAGTGTGGAAATGCTGTCTCAGGCTAGCCGAGGGCTGCGCTTAAAGGGTCCCGACCCCCACCCTGGACAGACAGTTCTCAGGGGTGCCCCGCTTGCAAAGCAGTCCTGGCTTGGAGTGCCCGGAGTACCAACACTGGGCACATCACAGCACTCGGCCATCAGACCGGCTGCACTTGCCGCAGGCTGCCATCTGGGGAGAGAGGGCAATCGGGGGGCTGCAGGAGAGGTTCCACCCCCAGAAGCCCGCAGAGCCAGCCCAGTCCTCCCCATCGGGGGCTCGTGCCCCATTCCTCCCTCACCTCCTTCCACTTACCCTTCCCTAGCCCCTTTTCTTGATGTACAAAATAAAGGACAATTGTGTTCAAAAATGGAATCTGTCTTTATTGAACAAAACTGGGGGAGACTGGGAAAAGGAGGTGGGAGAGGGGAAGAGAGAGGTTGGGAGAGGGGAGGGCAACTAAAATGATCAGGGGTTGGGAACAGGTCCCATATGAAGAGAGGCTAAAGAGACTGGGACTTCTCAGCTTAGAAAAGAGGAGACGGAGGGGGGACAGGATAGAGGTCTCTAAAAGCAGGAGTTGGGTGGAGAGGGTGCATACAGAAAAGTTCTTCATTAGTTCCCATAAAGAAGGACTAGAGGACACCAAAAGAAAGGAATGGGTAGCAGGCTTCAAACTAGTAACAGAAAGTTGTTCTTCACAAAGCAAATAGTCAACCTGTGGAACTCCTTGCTGCAGGAGGCTGTGAAGGCTAGAACTTGAACAGAGTTTAAAGGGAAGTGAGATCAAGTGATGGAGATTGGGTCCATGGAGTGGTATTAGCCAGGGGGTAGGAGTGGTGTCCCTGCCCAAGGTTTGTGGAAGGCTGGAGAGGGATGGCACGAGACAAATGGCTTGGTCACTGTCTTCGGTCCATCCCCTCCAGGGTCCCTAGTGTTGGCCGCTGTCGGCAGACAGGCTACTGGGCTAGATTGATCTTTGGTCTGACCCAGGACGGCCATTGTAAGCTCAGGGCTCAGGGTCGGGGTCTCAGTGGACCCCCTTGATTTTCATGCACACCTGCTCCTGGGTGGCCAGGCTGACAGCTCTCCTGCCCTAGCCGGCCACTTTCCTGTGCCTAGTGTGGAGATCATGGACGAGGTCCACGATGTCCGCACTAGCCCAGGCGGGTGCCCACCTCTTGCGGTCCCGGGCAAGCTCCCGGGAGCTGCCAGCCTGGTCCCGGGAAGAGGGGGAGGGCTGGGGGGCATCGGGTGGGTGGCTCGATCCGTGCCAGGTGCAGGGTCTGCTGGCTGGATGCTGGCAGCCTTGCACCTGGCATGGGCACCGTAGCCAGCCCGTGCCCCTTTAAGGGGTCCGGGGCCAGGAGGGGGGCAGACGAGTTTCCCTGGTGTTGGCCAGAGTGGCCACCAGGGAAACCTGGGGAGGGCTAGCCTCCCACTAGTACGAATTAAGGGTCTACACAGCCCTTAATTCGAACTAGTAAGTTCGAACTAGGCTTAATCCTCGTGGAATGAGGATTACCTAGTTTGAACTAAGCGCTCCGTTAGTTCGAATTAAATTCGAACTAACGGAGCGCTAGTGTAGCGCCTATGAAAGTTAGTTTGAATTAACGTCCATTAGTTCGAACTAACTTTGTAGTGTAGACATACCCTATGATTCCATTTGCAACTACACACACATGCAAATGTTTACAGCATACCTCTTCAGAATTACCACTGATCATGAAACCTATGATTCTATGTCCTGGTATAGGATTTCAGCCTGCAACCTTACAGCCCAGAAATCAAAGTCTCACCAGCTAACACTGTTCTGTAGAGAAGTAGTGTAGTCTAGCCATTTAAATTAAGGACTACAAATTAGGTTCTCTCCCCAGATCTGCCAATGACTGAGGCTATGTCTACACTACAGGGATCTATCGGAAAAAGATATGCAAATTGCGCTCCATCTACACTGGCCAAATTTTGGAAAAGCCTCCTCTTTTGGAAGAGCCCTTCTTCCTCATGTGAGGAAGAAGACATGGCTTCCAAAAGAGCCCGTCTGCTCTTCGGCAAAAAAGCGGAAGAGCAGATGTGTTCCCTGGACACAGCGGAGTTTTTCCGGGACACACTACACTACCCCATAGTGTAGACATAGTCAGACTACATGACCTCATACAAGTAATTTAACTTCTCTGTGCCTCATTTTCTCCAACTGTGCAATATAGTTAATAAAGGAAGCCTGCTTTTTAGTACACTTTGGCTACGTCTACACTGGCCCCTTTTCCGGAAGGGGCATGTAAATTTCACTAGTCGTCGTAGGGAAATCCGCGGGGGATTTAAATATCCCCCGCGGCATTTAAATAAAAATGTCCGCCGCTTTTTTCCGGCTTTTTTAGCGTCTAGACTGGCCCCGATCCTCCGGAAAAAGTGCCCTTTTCCGGAGGCTCTTATTCTTACTTCAAAGTAGGAATAAGAGCCTCGGGAAAAGGGCACTTTTTCCGGAGGATCGGGGCCAGTCTAGACGCTCTTTTCCGGCTTTTTTAAAAGCCGGAAAAAAGCGGCGGACATTTTTATTTAAATGCCGCGGGGGATATTTAAATCCCCCGCGGATTTCCCTACGACGACTGCTGAAATTTACATGCCCCTTCCGGAAGAGGGGCCAGTGTAGACGTAGCCTTTGAGATCTGTGAATAAAAGTGTTGTAAGAATGTGAGTTGTTAGGATGGCATGGCTGTAGGCACCTAGAAGGAGGCCAGACTGAGGTATAGATGAAATGTTGTCACAATGTCTTAAAATACCATAGGAAAAGAGATAGGCATGCCCTTGAGAAATGGTGCATAAGGATTGTACAGCTTTGCGGTGTGACTCTTTCATTACATTAGTAGGAAATGGAAAATATGCCCCCTCCCACTTTTGACTTTAGACTGCCAATTGGCATGGCAGAGTGCATATAATTTTACTCAGTAACTGGACGTGGAAAGAGTTCAGTGTTCTAAGTCTGATAATCTGAAGACTGAAAATGCAGACAGGAATTTTTGTCCAGATAAGTCAAGCCAAATGGAAAATACCTAGAAATTGTCACATCAAACCAAGCCTTCTAGCAGATTCTTTAAAGGGTAAGATGGAGCTTGTCTGCCTGGTGTGTTTGCTACTAATGAAGGGCTGATTCTTCACATTTGCTCATGCTGAGAGGTATCTTATTTTTCAAGTACTCCCTTGATTATTCATAATGCAAGGTACTACTCACTGGGAGGAAAGGTAATAGAATCGGGCCCTCTGAGACTAACTGATCACAGCCAGAAGCATGTGATATATCTAACAAAATATACTTCCCATGTAGCCCCATGTATCAGGTATGGGGGAGCAAAACATACAGATGGAAATGTGCTGCTCTGTGTGGCGTGTTGATATGTGGTGATCACACACATACAGAGTTTTGTCAACATCATAGATTTGCTGTTGCTCCATGTGGCAGGTTCATATGTGGAAGCAAAAGGTAATTTGTAGAATCAAAGCAGACATCCAGCACAGCCTATTTCCCAGATACACAGAAGCTAAAGACAACTCCAGTGTTACTCTGTGTACTAGTTACATGACCCATTTTGAATTATCAACAACTGATACACAAGCATGTCACAGACCACCATCAAATCCACCACCAAAAAGGCTGTAGGCCCTAGGCAGCAGCTTCTGAGTGAATTAAAGGCAAAAGCAACATGGGAATTAATTAAACCCACCATGCCAAATCATGGACCTTCCTGATTTGTTGCCCTTCCCCCAGCATGCTGGAACTTCAACCTGGTCAGTTGCTGTTTCTAAATCATCTATGATGCTTAGCTGACATTTAATCTCTTCCTCCTTCATGCGCCTTCACAAAAGATCTGAAGAGATAGTGCAAGAGACAGTCATTAAAGCTAACCTTGTAATGAATGACATAAATAGATCTCTCGCTACAAAGTCCTATATCTCATACTTGCTGGCATAGTGTCAGGTATCATAATGCTTTTCATTCCCAGGGAATTCATTCCTCCCACTTGAAAATCAGTAACTGTGCTGTCATCACTGAAGGATCCTGTTGCCAGTGCTACTTACATTGTTAATTAGCAGCCACTTGCTTAACTTCTATCCGTATAGATTTTTGGAGGCTGCCCCCATTGGCTTCCCAGGCATTTAGCCACAGTTTGTAATTAATACAGAAGACCTCCCTGAGGTTTCTGGAGTCTTACAGAGAATAAAAGACTCCTCCCAGCAAATAGACTTCCCTGAAGCATCACTTACCATTTGCTTTGCTTTGTTTGTGTTTTGGAATGAGCAGAGGGCTGGCCAAAGGTGCTGAATTGACAGCCATTGCGGGAATGAAGTTTTCTGCTTACTCACATAATGAGGCTGGCCCCTATGGGCCACAGCCACACAAACGTGCCACACACACTGTTCCATGCCAGCATGGCCCGGCGTGAGGGCAAAAGGTGCTCTCAGTCCGTGCTTGCTCAATCTTCTGTCTCATTAGAGCGATTGTCAGCAAAGCATGTCTGTGGGTGGGTTGGCAGTGCAGACACCATTCCACTGGGGAAATATGCAAATCGTGGCCACACATTCATTTGGCAAAGGACACCCTCATGCACTAATGATTTTCAGGCACTATTGATGTGGGCTAATGTTAAAGTGAACCTAGAGGCTGAGGGTTCCTTATATTCCTTATTAATCCCTGAACCATTGAGTAGAATGTCCATATGTCCTATTTTGGCCAAGACACTCCCTTTTTTCAGTCCAATCCTGACTTTTATTTTCAAAAGGAGGCATTTGTTCCATTTGCTCTGACTCAGTTAGTTGGCAAGAGTGAATGGGACAAATGCCCACTTTTGTCAGAAAGTGGGGTACTCTGTAAAGGAACACGGGGGGCTGGGTGAGTGGCAATGCCAGCCTATGCAGCATGGAGGGGAGGGAAGCAGTTTTCCAGCATGAGAGGGAGGCAGAATTCCAGCAACAGGCAACAGACTTGTGATTGCCCCCTATGTAGGATTGTCCTGCTGTGGGCATTCAAAAAAAATCTCATTAAGTCATTGGCTTAGGGAGATGACAAGAATGAACAAATTTAAATCATTAATTTGACTTTGTATAGAGATATACACATCTGTCCTGGGAAGCAATAATTTTATCCTGGGAAGCAGTGACTTTGATAATCAACTGAACATGAGCTCTCTGTGTGATGCTGTGGTCAAAAAGGCTAATGTGATCAAGGGATGCATAAACAGGGGAAATCTCAAATAGAAGCAATGGTTATTTTACCTCTGTATTTGGCACTGGTGTGAATACTGCTGGAATGTGACCAGTTCTGCTGTCCAGAATTCAAGAAGAATGTTGATAAATTGGAAAGGGCTCAGAGAAGAGTCAGAAAAATGATTAAAAGACTAAGAAAAACTGCCTTATAAAAAGGGCCTCAAAGAGCTTCATATACTTAGTATAAATAGAAGATTAAGGGATGACTAGTACAGTCTCTAAGTACCTACTTGGAGAACAAATATTTAATAATGGGATCTTCAGTCTAGCAGAGAAAAGTATAACATGATTCAGTGACTGGAAGGAGAAACTAGCAAAATTCAGACTGGAAATAAACTGTACATTTTTCATCGAGTGTTATTACCCATCAGAACAATTTTAAGTGTTGTGCTGGATTCTTATCAAGATTAAATGGTTTTCTAAAAGATCTGCTCTAAGAATTATTTTGGGGTAGAGTTCTATGACATCAGACTGTACTAGATGATCATCATGATCCCTTCTGGACTTGGAATCTATAAACTAAAAACAAATAGAACAAGTTTTGGGTCTTTACCCTAAACATAATGTCGCTTTAAACATGAGTCTAACTGAACATTTCAAGGAGAAGCCCAAGCAGACCTGTAATCCATTCAGAAAACCTGTGAGTGAATCAGGGTCTTTGGAGAGAGTCATTAACATTTGTTTAGTTATTTTCAAGCAGAAGTTGGCAATCTTTAATCTGTGAAATTTCCCATAATTTATTGACACTTACACATCTTTCTTTTCTGCAGAAACACTGCGGTTTTAATTAGCACAAATTAATCAATAGTAGGGGCCATGCTGTGTTCCATTGAAGCGCAGGTGAGGCTTGCCGGCTGCATGCTAAACATAACAATATGTAAAACTGACAACCTGAGACGAGGCTTTCTGGGGCTGCACTTTTCAGCAGGCGAGCATAAGCACAGCACTGAAAGTGCTGCTCAGCATGTGCCCTGCAATAAAAGTAGGTGCTTTTAATTAAGTTTTCAATGCCTTAATAATATTTTAACTCAACAAGAAGGGGAAGGCAGAGTGGAATGGGTCAAGTCTTCTGTCCAGGCATGTCAGGTGAGAGGTTAAAAACACCATCATGGCATTTTTTGAAAAGAATAGAGATATAACTTTAGGGCACTTCTACACAGCAGGACAAAAGTCAAATTAAGCTACACAACTTCAGCTATGTTTATTGCATAGCTGAAGTCAAAATAACTTAATTCAGCTTTTGGCACTGTCTACACAGCAGGGAATCAAAGTCCAGTGTTCTTCCTTCGACTTCCCTTACTCCTTGTGAAATAAGGGTTACAGAAGTTGGAATAAGAAGCCGTCCAGTTTGACCATATTTTGAAATAATGTCTTGCTATGTAGACATGCTCTTTGTTATTTCGAAATAACATCAGTTATTCCAAAATAACGCTGCTGTGTAGAAGTACCCATGGGCTTTGCCTCCACTTGTGGCTTCTTGCGCAAGTATGGCCATTCTTGCGCAAGAATCCGCAGAGCGTCCACACTGCCCGCCTGCTCTTGCACAAGGAAATTTACAGTGCGACGTGGTAAGAGAGGGCTTCTTGCACAAGAGCTATGCTCTTTTTTAACAGGTGTAAGCCCTCTTGCACAGGAGCTCTTGCGCAAGAGGGCAGTGTGGGTGCTTGTCAGTGATTTCTTGTGCAAGAAAGCCCTGTGGCTAAAATGTCCATCAGAGCTTCCTTGTGCAAGAGAGCATCCACACTGCCATGGGTGCTCTTGCGCAAAAGCACAGCTTGCACATGGCAGTGTGGACTTGTTCTTACGCAACACTTCGTGCACAAGAACCCTTGTGCAAGATGTTCTTGAGCAAGAAGCCGCCAGTGTAGACATAGTCTTAGTGTCCTTCTAAATGTTCCCATTCTCTCAGCATAGCAGGCTCCTAATGTCCCGGGCTGTGTAAGAACTCATGCTGAGCTCACAACAGCAGCTAAGCATATCTATACTGAACACAATGGGCACCTTCCTCTGAGCGGGAACATTGTTGCAGACACTTGGGCTACGTCTAGACTGGCATGATTTTCCGCAAATGCTTTTAACGGAAAAGATTTCCATTAAAAGCATTTGCGGAAAAGAGCGTCTAGATTGGCACGGACGCTTTTCTGCAAAAGCACTTTTGTGCAAAAGCATCCGTGGCCAATCTAGACATGCTTTTGCACAAAAAAGCCCCGATCACCATTTTCGCGATTAGGGCTTTTTTTCACAAACCAAATCTGAGCTGTCTACACTGGCCCTTTTGCACAAAAGCTTTTGTGCAAAAGGACTTTTGCCTGAATGTGAGCAGCATAGTATTTCCGCAAGAAGCACTGATTTCTTACATGAGACCGTCAGTGTTCTTGTGGAAATTCAAGTGGCCAGTATAGACAGCTGGCAAATTTTTCCGCAAAAGCACTTGCTTTTGCGGAAAAACTTGCCAGTCTAGACACAGCCTAAGCGTGTGTCTAGACTACAGGGCTTTGTCAACAAAAGTGGACTTTTGTCGAAAAAACTATACCTGTGTCTACACTGCCGCTGAGTTCTGTCGACATAACATCAGCAGAACTCAGCATAACATCAGCAGAACAGCTGTAAACCTCATTCTACGAGGAATAATGCCTTTTGTTGACAGAGTTCTGTCGACAGAAGGCATTATTGCATCTACACTGTCCTTTGTGTCTACACTGTCATGTCGATAAAGTGGCTTGCTTTGTCAACAGAACTGAATGTAGTTTAGACACTTTGGGTATGTCTACACTACCCCGCTAGTTCGAACTAGCGGGGTAATGTATGCATACCGCACTTGCTAATGAAGCCCGGGATTTGAATTTCCCGGGCTTCATTAGCATAAGCGGGGAGCCGCCATTTTTAAATCCCCGCTGCTTCGAACCCCGTGCAGCGCGGCTACACGGGGCTCGAACTAGGTAGTTCGGACTAGGTTCCTATTCCGAACTACCGTTACTCCTCGTGAAACGAGGTGTACCGGTAGTTCGGAATAGGCACCCTAGTCCGAACTACCTAGTTCGAGCCCCGTGTAGCCGCGCTGCACGGGGTTCGAAGCAGCGGGGATTTAAAAATGGCGGCTCCCCGCTTATGCTAATGAAGCCCGGGAAATTCAAATCCCGGGCTTCATTAGCAAGTGCGGTATGCATACATTACCCTCCTAGTTCGAACTAGGAGGGTAGTGTAGACATACCCTTTGTTAACAGAAGATTTGTCAACAGTATGGGTGTGTCTAAACTACATGGCTCCATCGATGGAGCCATGTAGATTAGGCTGATCGGCAAAGGGAAATGAAGCCGCGATTTAAATAATCGCGGCTTCATTTAAATTTAAATGGCTGACGCACTGAGCCGACAAACAGCTGATCAGCTGTTTGTCAGCTCAGCGTGCTAGTCTGGACGCTCCTGCGCTGACCTGAAAGCCCTTTATCAACCTCCCCATTATGCCTCGTAGGATGAAGTTTACCAGGGAGGTCGATAAAGGGCTTTCAGGTCGGCGCAGGAGTGTCCGGACTAGCGCGCTGAGCCGACAAACAGCTGATCAGCTGTTTGTTGGCTCAGTGCGTCAGCTATTTAAATTTAAATGAAGCTGTGATTATTTAAATTGTGGCTTCATTTCCCTTTGCCAAACAAACAAATCTACATGGCTCCGTCGGCGGAGCCATGTAGTTTAGACGTACCCTATCTGTCGACTAAACTTATGTTGACAATAGTCTGTAGTCTAGACATACCCTAATATTCCAAGATATATTTCCTCCCACATATGGCCCCTTTGCACTGTTCAGGTGATGCAAAATGCAAGATATTGGTCCTAACAGCCCAGCTGACCATTTACCAAATAGAAAAAGCTTTCTGCTGGGACAAAGCCCCCTCATTGTCTCTGTCTATTGGATAGTCAGGGGTGTAGCCAAAGTACAGTACATGCCATCATTCCTCAGCTGCTGGAAGGTCCCTTAGAGGCTACTGCCAGCTGGTTTCAAGTGAGTACCTGCACAACTCATTCGAACAGGAGAGATGTGGAAAGGTATCTGTAGGCAGAATGGTGGTCCTGTGCAAACCTTGAAAGATCAGAACTTTGGTTTCAACACAAAATTTGGATGCATATCTGAGATCCCTCAGAACTTCCTTCATAGGGTTGGAAGAAACCTCAGGAGATCATCAAGTCCAACCCCCTGCCCTTCTTCTGATAACGGTGCCTTATATAGATCTGAAAACACTTCTCTTCACTTATAGTTGACATGTTAGTACTGCTCAAAAGCTATGTTCCCTGCAGTAGCAGCAAGTCCTCAGATGATGTCAGATCAATTACTACTAAACCTAATAGAGATTCCACTCCGGTGTAAGTATAAGGGGCCTGTGTTTTTCCGTCAAAGAGATGGCCCACAGTGACCATCAATTACAATGGCCACAGATCTGTAATACTGATCCATAGCTACTCACCTGATTAACTTTCCACACGGTTTTCTAATTCTTGTTCCATTTTTTGATGTAACCAAGAAATGCACAAATGAAAGACATTTTCACCAACTTAGGAAAACTTCTTCAAACAGTGTGTCGGCATTTGGGCTAGGTTTGGGGCTAGATTTTCGTTGGGGTTCATTTCAACATTGCAGTGAAGGTTCATTGAGGGGACTGGGTGGAGGAGCATTTAGCAACAATGAAGTGTTTTCTTATTTTATACAGATCAGCTTGTCTAGTCTTAAAAGAAGTGCAAACGATACTGGGGGGATGTTTGAATACCACGAAATGATTGTCTGACTGACTCCTCTTCTGACACTTGACCTGTGCATACATCAGGTTCTTAGCTCATGCTGAGATGGTTCCTGCAAAAGCTTCTCTCCCCTCTGTACTTTTCATTTGTTTAATTTCATCAGACCACAGCTACCATCTGCCCCAGGGGCAGACACCACTGCACTGCTCATGTGATATGTACCCCACATTTATAAAGCACAATGCATTTCTTCCCATTCCTCACCCCTGAGTAGCCAAGCCTCGGAAAAACTGCATGTTCTCCCCTTTCGCCCCATTCATGCTGCATCTTCAGGAAGCAGCAACAATAATCATTCCAGGATCAAAACCTGCTTCCCATTATCTGGCTTTGGTTGATGATGATGTATGAAGCAGAGAAAAAAGTGACAGCTTGATTTTCATAGGTTAGGTGTTGACCCTGCTGGGCTTAGTGTAGCATGAAACTAGTTTTGACTAGTAAACTGAATAAATATGCCAGGGAAGTCATACAGGGACAATATATATGCAAGGCCAAGGTGCCATTTTTACAAAATGACTTTGATTCGCCAGCTGGCTAAGCTGAAGCCCTGCGCATTAAAATAACTGTGAGCTGGAGCTAAGAGAACAGAGAGTGTTTCATTGTATAATCCCTTAGCAATATGCAGCTTCCTTTCCTCCTTCAAAATGTGTATCAGTCTGGAAGACCTGGAATATAAGTGCTGGAATATCAGGACATGCTGCCCACAACCAGCCCAAAGAGAGCAAAGAGCAGAAGATGGAGAGAAGGAATCTATTGGAATTTCAAAGTATAGAGGAATCAAGATATTTATTTACTGGAATATAAATGAGGCAAATAAAGATTTTTTTTTTAGTAATAAGCGTATTATACATTATATGAAATGCAAGGTTAAATCAAGAAGCATCTAGCAAAGTTAATACTCACAGGCCAGTTTGTTGCTCTGCAGTATAAAAATCAAGGGTTGGTCACTCAATGGAATGAATCCAGCAGGTTTTACACAAACAAGAGGATCTGCTTTTTCACATGGTGCATGGTCAACCTGTGGAACTCACTGCCCTGGGATGTTATGAAAGCTGAAAGCATAACTGGCTTCAATAAAGAACTAGATAAGTTCATGGAGAATAGCTCCATCAATGGTCAGGGATGAAACGTCATGCTCAGGATGACCCTAAACCTATGACTGCCAGGAATTGGGAGGGGAAGATGGTGTGGATCACTCCAGTTGCCCTGATCTATTTACTCCGGCTACATCTACACTGGCATGATTTTCCGAAAATGCTTTTAATGGAAAAGTTTTCCGTTAAAAGCATTTTTGGAAAAGCACGTCTAGATTGGCCAATCTAGACACGGTTTTCCGCAAAAAAGCCCCGATCGCCATTTTCGCGATTGGGGCTTTTTTGTGGAAAACAGTACTGTGCTGTTTACACTGGCCCTCTTGCACAAATGATTTGCACAACAGGGCTTTTGCCCGAATGGGAGCAGCACAGTATTTCCGCAAGAACACTGATGATCTTACATGAGATCGTCAGTGTTCTTGCGGAAATTCAAAAGGCCAGTGTAGACAGCTGGCAAGTATTTCTGCAAAATCAGATGATTTTGTGGAAAAACTTGCCAGTCTAGACACAGCCTCCCTGTAAAGCTCTGGAAGTTGTAACATGGAGAAATACATACTGATAGTAGAGAGCGGTTAACTGTAAATGCTCAATAGTTGGAAATCTAGTTACTCTAGTCCATGGGTTCCCACACTGGGTGGCGTGCCCCCCCCCCCCCGGGGGGGCATGAAGAAATGCCTAGGGGGTGTGAGGCAACCTTTTTTTTTCCTCAACAAGTTTTGCTGCTATGGCAGGGGGAGCGTGAGGGTTTTTCAAAAATCAAAAAGGGGGGGCCTGATGACAAAAAGTTTGGGAACCACTGCTCTAGTCAAACGACTGATCCCTACCCAAATAGTTTACCTAGGAGAGGTTGCCTTGTCAATAAAGTTACCTGACATGGGTTTGTGCTCGTGTGTCACCTGATCTAGGAGGGGGCCCTGAACATTTGAAATAAGACTGCTCAAGACCCATTTGTGTCCAGTCTATGAGGCAGAAGAAACCCAAGTGTATTAGATCTCATAGGGAAGGGGACACCTCTCTGCCTGGACACTGTTGGTCCCTAAAAACACCCCAGGGAAGTGAGGAAACTGAGGCAGGGACCTGTGCATAGTGTTCACTGTTTTGTACTATTCCTCACTTTACAAGATGAAGTATGAAAAAGAACAGCTGTGTTAGATTCTCTGCAGTGTCTGTCTGTATGCAGCCTGCTTTACATTGCTGCATGCCTGTGAGGACATGCCTCTGAGAGCTCGCAGCAATGTAAAGTAGTTATCATACAAGTATTCTATGATAACTGGAAGCTTCAGACCTGGAGGTGGAGCTCTGGGACAAGATGGTTTTAATTATGGAGAGCTTTGAGGGGTTACCACTGCACCCAAAGTGTAAGTCTACACTACAGCATTATTTCAAAATATCTTATTTTGAAATAGTTCATCTGAAATAAGATATTTCAAAATAAAGCATCCACACACAAAATGCATTTTGAAATAGCGCGTCCACACTGATTGGATGCTGAATCGCATTTAAGGGCAGCTGAAACCGGTTCCAGCAGGGCATCAGGTCGGTAGTTACTTTGTGTGGCTGATGCCTGAGACTATCTGAGGCTTGTCAATGACCACCTGGGGAGCATGGTCTATCTGATCCCCCCAGGATACAGTCCAGGGCATCATAATAGGGGCAGGAGTCTGGGTCAGCCCCTGTTTTGGAGCTGCCCCCTGTGGCCTGGGTGTAGGCCTGCTGCAGCTCCTTTATCTTTATTCGCACCTGCTCTTGGGTGCGCATGTGGCCTTTGGTGGCCAAGCTGGCAGCCATCCGCCTGTAGATGGCTGGTTCCTGCATCTAGTGCAGAGATCATGGACACTGGAGGCCTCCCCCCAAACCTCAATCAGGTCCATGATCTCCGCACTGGAGCAGGAAGGTGCCCACCTTTTGCAGCCCCTGGCAGGCTCCTGGGAGCTACCAGCCTGCTCCTGGGGAGCGGTGGAGGGCTGGGTGCCCGTGGTTTGCTGGCTCATGCTGGGCCAGGGCAGTGACTGTTGGCTCTGTGCTGGCAGGTTTGCAGCTGGTACAGGCACTGTGGCCAGAGTCTACCCCTTTAAGGGCGGGGACGGGGGGGGGGGGGGGTAGGGTTACCAGGTAGTCATAAAAAAAATACCGGACATGCTTCATGGGGGGAGGGACCGGCCGGGAGGGGAGTGGTGCTGGCCGGGGGAGGAAGGAAACAGAGATAATGGGGGGGGGGGGGGAAACGGAGCTGGCCGGAGCAGATGGGGGGGCCAATGGGAAGTAGGGCTGGTAGGTGGGGGGGGTCGGGCATAACGGGGGGGATGGCCACCAGATATCGGGGGAGGGGGTGGTCGGCGGGGGTGGAGCTGGCTGGGGGAGCTCAGGAGGAGGAGGAGGAGGAGGGGGAGGGGAGAACTGGCTACTGGAAGCATGGCTGGCAGGGGAAGACCTGGAGCAGGAACTGGCCAGGGCACGGGGGTGGGAGGGGGCGGAGGGAAGAAGGGAGGGTCTGGCTGGGGAAGACCGGGAGGAGAAGTCGGAGAGAATCAACCAACCGATTGGCTAGGAGGGGGCAGGAGAGCGAATCAGTCAGTGGGGAGCAGGACTGACCCAGGCTGTGCAGATTCCAGGGCGCTCCCGTCCTGCGCGAGTCAGTTCGGCTGTGGCTCCACCATGCACTTGACCAGCGCGCAGGAGCATGGAGTGGGATGCCACTCCTCCTCACACGCAACCGGGGCTCCCAACGCCAATCGTGCCCCACATCCCAGTCACTCCCCCTGCCCCCGCAAGGCTTCCATCCATTACACATGTCCGGTATTTTCTAGATATTTTTACTGGGCAGAGGGCCCCAAAACTGGACTGTCCAGTAAAAAACCAGACACCTGGCAACCCTACTGAGGGGGAGCAGAAGAGTTTTCCTGGTTTGACCCAGAGTGGCCACCAGAGCACCCTGGGAAGGGCTGGAGGCCCCCTATTTCGAAATAAGCGTCTACACAGTGCTTATTTCAATTTAGCTATTTCGAATTTGGCCTTATTCCCCAAGGAATGAAGATTACCAAATTCGAAATAAACGTGCCGCTATTTCAATTTAATTTCGAAATAGTGGTTTGGCTGTGTAGACGCTAGTAAAGTTATTTCAAAATAAAGCTGTTATTTTGAAATAACTTTGCTGTGTAAACATACCCAAAGAGACGAGGCATCAGGACAGCACATTCCAGCTCTGAATGGGGGTGACAGGTAGAAGATCTGCACCCTAAAACTACCTATGGACCTTGAGATTTGGGCAGTGGATGGAATCTATCCAGGAATTCAGAGCATTAGTCCTGATAGCAGTCCTAGTGAATGGCTGGATTGAGGCATTCACTATGGTCTGGCAGGAGTGTTGGGGAGAAAGATAAAGACTCAACACCACTTATATTTAATATCTAATTCTGCAATCATGGAAGCAGGACCAGTTTTAGGGTCAGGTGAGCAGGGCAGTTGCTATGGACACCAGTTTCCGAGAGGCTTCCATACCACTCTGCTTTCCTCCCACTCGCACACTCTTTATTTGTTTATTCTTCACTCTGATTGGCCAGACAGTTTAGTTCCACTGAGGCTATGTCTACACTATGGGGTTTCTCTGGGATACTGGAGGTATCCTGGAAAAACTCCACCACATCCAGGGAATGCAGCTGCTCTTCCGCTTTTTTTTTTTTTTTTTGCGGAAGAGCACACATGCCCTTTCGGAAGCCCTGTCTTCCTCCTCCCATGAGGAAGAAAGGCTCTTCCAAAAGAGGAGGTTTTTCTGAAATTTGGCCCAGTGTAGACGGGCCAAATTTCGGAAAGCCTCTTTTGAAAACACTATCGGAAAAAGGTGTATAAATAGCAGAGCTCAATTTGCATACCTTTTTCCGATAGATCAATGTAGACATAGCCTGATTGGCCATTGACTTTGGAGTAGGGGCGTGTGAGTAGGCTCTTGGGCAAGAGCACTGGAAATGCTTCCCACCCTGGCTGGTAATATAGCTAGGGCTGTGCCTGAATGGAAGTCTGGAAGCTGCAACACAAGTGGTCAAGGCTGGATGAGAAGAAGCTTAGCTCATGAGGGCTGGGAACTCTTCTTTCCAAACCTTCTGCATCCTCAGGGTATTGGTTGCTCCTCCAGACTAGAATTAAGCTGTGGTGGATGGGGATGACACTCTCACCAAGGGGACAGATTGTCTGTATTAATCTTCAGTGATACAGCAGTGATGACTGACTAGAGTGAGACCAATGGAGCTGAGCAAATTTGTGAGCAAGAAGAATCAGGCCCTCTGACTTTTAATCCCCTGTGAAAGATAAAATCTCCCTCCCCTCCTGGACAATGAGTTTTTTCACCTGATGAAGAGAAAACACTGAAAAAAATGCCGCCAGTATTAAAATGCATTTTCTATTAAGTATAGAGAGCAAGCGAGATACAGTGAGAGAGGGGAGATCTTGGAAGAGGTTTATTTAATATAAACTACGCTTATATTTTTCGGGTAAGCTGAAGAACACAAATTGAACGCTTAATGCATTCCATAATGCTGCAGAAACATGACCTTGACGTTAGCTTAGAAATCAATTTCAGTTTTTATTTAGTAGCTGCATAGACGTTTAAACATGCACTTCAATAGGACTTGAGTTAACAAGCAATCATCCCTGCACCCCTTTGCTTCAGGCATGGTCATGGGCTGGTTCACCCGTGTTTGGAACACCAATATTTGGCTTCTTTTTTATTATTTTTTCTAACTGTTCATTTAATTTGGCACCTGTCAAATGGAAAGCCTGAATTCTTGTCCTGACTCCAAAGTCATGTCCTGATGCTGCAAGTGCTGCATTCAAACCTAGCCTAGCTCTCTAGGGCTGTGGTGTCCAACCAGGTCTGAAGCAGTAGCCACATTGTTCAAGCCAACTAGCCACACTCAACCAGCCAAACAGCCACATGTGGCTAGTGGCTAGCATGCTGGACACCATGGCTCTAAGGGAAGTATATTCCCCTGCTCCAATCTCACAGACTGTTCCCCCATGCTTAGATCCCTGCTCCCAGCTCCATTGACTTCAATAGGGCTATGCCTAAGCATAAGGCTGCATGCACAGAGGAGCTGGTAGCACAGTGTTTGGCATCAGTGTTTCCACATGTGCAAATTTTTCCTTCTATGCTGGCTAAGGTTCCCCATTGCAATCCTTTGCAGAAACCTATCTCAGGATTCTCTTTCTTAGCAGATTCAAAATATTTCTATATCCTCTCCTATATGCATCATATTGTATCTTTGATTGGACGTTTCCTGAAAATTGTATTGCGTGCAGATGCATCTTCATGGCTAAGGAAGGCAGCTACAGAGTCAATTTTGCCTTCTTCTCTTTGCCTTTCATAATACTTCTTAACCTCAGCCTCCACCTACTTGCTTTCCCTAGTGAGTGGGTGGAAAGCAAGAAAGTACCTGTTTAGTCATTCTGCTGCCACTCAAGTTCCTGGCCAGCTAGCATTCCACACAATAATCCTGCCCTCCAAGAGTCACAGTATAATTAAGGGGCTGAGGCCATAGTGATGCTGTACCATTGTGCTCCGAGATTAGTGAAGGGATCTGACACAACAGTGAACCTTGGAAGGGTAAGAAGCTTTGATAGTTTTCTGTAGTTCAAAACAGGTAGAAGAATGAAATAACCGGGAATGAGCAGATCTGGCTCCAGATCTCCTGTCTTATCAGGGAAGAAGGAAGGAAAAACTCTCCCCTTGGTGATAGCATCAGATTCCCTTTTTACTTGTCTGTCTGGAGATCAATGACAACACACAGCTCACACTCATGCACCTGCTCCCATAGAATCCACAGTCATTGTGTGCTCGAAATTATGGGTTATCACACCTTAAAGGTAAATTCAGAGGATAACTCACCAGCCCTGTCCAAATCTATTCATTATGGTGCACAAGTCACAAAACATACAAAAGGATTGCCCTCGGTCTCACTGTTTAGTCACTGGATACTAAATAAAAGGCCAAGGAATGGGGAGGGAGAGGAGGGAAGTCGTAGCAAATGGTGTGAAATGAACAGACGAGGAAAAAAAGCTACTCATCCAAAAACCATACACACGGTGAGCATGACTGACAAACTGTCACTGCTGGTGTCCTTCTCTTCTGACATTGTCATTTATAATTCATCAGAAGCACAGAGAGGACTCAGAAGCATAGCAAGGTAGCATCTTCTATCATCAGAAACACCATTGTTCTAATTAACTTTCCCACTGACCTGGAGACAAACATTTGTGGGGGTTGGAGAAGGGGAGAAGTCGGGGGGTGGGGAGGGATGCTCTGGGAATGGAATTGGGGAGTGATAGTGTGCTCAGCTGCCTGTACATTTATGATACTGCTTCTTGATTGTTTGGTATTTTCCTTTAATATGTGCCTCTAAATCATGCGTGAGTGTCTTCAGATTTGCTTGAAACAGAGATTTTAATTCCTGGCCAAGATCCAGTCTCTTCCAGTGTAAAAGGAGCTAAATGAAAATCTGAGTTTATTGTACAGCAGCAGTGACCAAATATAACACTAATCATTTGATTTGGTGGTAGATCCAGGATGGTAGATCCATTTGGTGGTAGATCCAGGATGGCTTAATGCTTTTATCCACCTATTATTGAATACCTTTATGAGAAACTGAACTAGCACATTGCTGTGCCTGATTCTGATCTCATTTATGTGGCTTTTATACTGATGAAACGCTACTTAATGCAGTTATGCCTGATTTACACCAGTATAACTAGAAACCAACTCTCTCTCACATCAGCGAAGAAATAAATATGATCTCCATTTCAAAAGTAGGTAAACTGAGTCACCAGGAGGCAAACTGGCCTGCCCAGAAAGTAGGTCGCTTTGCTGGGACTAGAACTTAGGAGTGCAGACTCTCACCAGGAAAAAAGGTTTCAAGTCTAGAAACTAGTTTGTTAGAGCTCAATTAGTTGTTGCAGAATAAACACTGAGCTGGAAGATCTGATTAATGATCAGTGCCAAGGGATTAAATAATTCTTTAATTATAATTTAACAACCAGGCCTCTATGTACTCTGTGTCATGTTGGACCTAAATCCTTCAACATGGCCCCTTTGATTCCATAGCTACCTCATGTAACAGACTGAAATCTCAGGGTCATGCCATTTAAATGAATAGTTAGAGATGGTTAATGCATGAGGGTATGTCTACACAGCAAAGCTATTTCGAAATAACTTTACTAGCGTCTACACAAGCCAACCACTATTTCAAAATTAATTCGAAATAGCAGAGGGCTTATTTCAAAATTGGTAAACCTCATTCCACGAGGAATAACACCGATTTTCTAATTGCTATTTTGAAATAAGCACTGTGTAGATGCTTATTTCAAAATAGGGGAACTCCAGCCCTTCCCAGGGTACCCTGCTGGCCATTCTGGTCACAACCAAGAAAACTCCTCTCCCTCCCCACCCCCTGGAGCCCTTAAAGGGGTAGAGTCTGGCCACAGTGCCTGTGCCAGCTCCAAGCCTGCCAGCCCAACAAACAGTCTGTCCTGCCCCTGACCCAGCAGCCCCAATATGAGCCAGCAAGCCACCAGCAGCCATCCCTCCACCGCTCCCCAGGAGCAGTCTGCCAGCTCCCAGGAACCTGCCAGAGGCCGGAAAAGGCGAGCGCCTTCCTGGTCCAGTGCGGAGATCATGGATCTCATTGAGGTTTGGGGGGAATCATCCAATGTCCATGATCTCCACACTAGACAGAGGAATGCGGCTGTCTATGGCAGGATAGCTGCCAGTATGGCCAGTAAAGGCCACATCCGCACCCAGGAGCAGGTGTGGATGAAAATAAAAGAGCTTCGGCAGGCCTATGCTAGGGCCACAGGGGGCAGCTCCCAACCAGGGGCACACACACCAAATTGCCCCTATTTTGATGCCCTGGACTTCATCCTGGGGGGTGGGACAGTCCGTGCATCGACTGTCCGTGCATCAAGGAGGAGGTGTCAGCCGATGGTCAGGGCAGTGCGTGTGTGTGTGTATTACACCCGAGTCTTCATCTGCTGGCACACAAAGTCCCGTCACAGCGGGCAGCCTAGGGAAGGCTGATGAGCACCCCAAGAAGTTTAACATCCGTGTCTTTGACCGCTAGGACCAGGTCCCTTCGCGGTGGGCAGCCAACAGGCTGACAGACATGCCAGAGTTTACAGGGATAGCTTATTACACCTCAGATTTTGACTGCTAGGATACATGATCCCTTCGCAGCGGGCAGCCTAGGGAAGGCTGAGAGATGCCCCAACGGATCTGTCCCCTGGAAGCGACATGATCCAAATGCCCAGCTCTGCCTGTATCTGTCCCTTATGACCGGCTGGAGTTCCTTTAAATTGTGCTTGATTCTGTTATAGCAACTGAAGGAGTCAGGTTAAAGCTTAAACAGTTACAGGTTTATTAAAGAAGCTTATAAATCATATGGTTACGATGGCTATTGCTCTATTTCTTAACTGCTAGCAAATATAGATCTTAAAAATGGTTACAAAGAAAATAAAGATAGAAAATAGAAATAATGGTACCAAGTGACAGCTTAATCTTTAAAGAGCTCTAAATCTATGTGTACACTTAAGACAAAGGACACATCCAGGTACAATTTTTATCCCCTTCTGTGCCTCTCGACTCCAGCGTATCAGGCCAGGGCCGGTCCCTCAATTCCTAGGAAACAGGTGCGTGCCATAAGTGTCCGCTTATGCAGGGGGCAGGGTGGGACGGAAACCAGGGACTGCGCGTGTGGGCCTTGCTGTCCATGGACCATGCACCACCACACACACACACCCACACAGCGGCATGGATGCAGTCTTAGGGCAGCTCCCATTCCCGGGGATAGCAGAACATTCCAAACATGGCCTCTGTGCAAGCACATCGGCTCTGATGGTGCAGGGAACGGTCATCCTCACCTTGCAGAGGGGGGCTAGGATTCACCCACTGTGTCCCCAGGAATAACTGACCACTTTTCTTGATTCTCCCCAGCTGCACCAGCTGCGCATGCAGGGCACACCACACCACCCAGGACATGCTCCTGCACCCAAAGGCTCTGCAGGAGCACCTGTGCAGTGGAAGGGTACCAACAGCTGGAGGTACTGCGAGCCCTACACCGCACCCTCCAGCAGTGGGTGCAAGAAGACCTGCAGCTCTGGCGGGAGCAGTTTGCCCAGGGCCATGTCATCTGCCAACACCTGCAGACCCTGGTGCTGAGCGTGCTGCCTGCTGCCTACCCAGCTACTGCTCGTCCTCCCACTCCTTCTCCCCCTCCCACTTCTTCCTCCACACCCTCCATTCCCCTGGAGACACTGAGGCCCCCGCACCCGCGGTGCTGGGAGATAGTTGGCTCAGCGAGACCCCCAACCCTGAGCCCTGAGCTTCCCCTCCCCCTTCTTCCCCTTGCTTCCCCCTTCCATCTCCCTCCTCCCAGGTTTTCCCTTCCCCTCTCCCACCCTCTCGCCTCCCTTCTCCTGTCTCCTTTCTCCAGTCTCACCAGAGTTTCATTCTCCATCCCCCAGTTTTGTTAAATAAAGAGAGTTTGTGTTCATGAAAATACGTGTATTTTATATGACATCAGGAAGGGGGGTCAGGGAGGGGTAAGTGGAAGGACATGAGGGAGGAATGAGGCAGTTAGTGCTCCTCAGGGTGGAAGCTCTCTCTCAGGGCCTCCTGGATACTGACAGCCCCTCGATGGACCTCCCGGATGGCAGCCTGAAGAAAGCGCAGCCAGGTTCGCAGCAACGCTTCCACGAGAAGCACCAGAGTGCCCAGGGGCAGGTCTGGCTCCATGTTGCAGAGTGCTGTCATATCCCGAGTGAGGGTAACCAGAGCATGCAGAGAAAAAAATGCTTTGCTGTCCCTCATTGAGGTAGGCAAGCAAGCAGAGAAACCTGAGAACCGGCTGTCCGGGGGCAGGGTGGGAGGTGGTTCCCTTTTAGCACAGGCCTCAGCCACACAAAGTAACTCCTGACATGATGCCCTGCCGAAACTGGTTCTGGCCAGCCTTAAATACGATTCAGTGTCCACTCAGTGTGCATGCGCTATTTTGCAATAGCCAAATGCTATTTCAAAATGCATTTTGTGTGTAGACGCGTTATTTCAAAATATCTGATTTCGAAATAATGCTGTAGTGTAGACATATCCTTAAATATTACAGAGAATCACACAGTCAGTTAAGTAGCCACCTATGCTATGTACTTTGATGGAAAATCACATTTGTTTTACTCTTCCCCCAGGATTTTGTATTGACCCCACAGAACTGCATTGTAGGCTTTATTAAGGGGGAAGCTGGAGGTTTCTGCAGCTCACCAAGAGACATTTGGGGGCTCTGGTATGTGGAGAGGACATCTACACTGCATCAGGGAGTGAGTGTCCCAGCCTGAGACCACAGCCTCATGCTAAACCCACTAAACTAACTATATAGAGGTCGCATCTCTGCCTAGAGCCACTCCCAGGCTTGAGAGCCTGAGCTCCAACCCCAAGCCCAAGCCCAATGTCTACACAGATATTTTTAGTGTGCTAGCACAAGTGTGTGGACTTAAGCTAAGGGGGCTCGCTGTCAGATGCAGTGTAGATATACCACGGGAGGCAGATTGGGATTGAATCTGAGATAACAAGTGGTTGGAATGATTTGGCTAAAGTGATCCACTGTGAAATAACGGCCACATTTAATCTGCTGTATTTAGGTTTTTGAAACAATGAGCTATTGAGCTAAACTGGGAAGCTTCCACCTCTTAGTGCTTTTGTTTCAGATACCTCAGGGCTTTGGTTTGCACTTGCTTCTTGTTTGAAACCATACAGGTTATGCATGTACTGTGTTTAAAGGAAAGCTTAGATTCTATGGTGCTGTAGGCAGAGGGTGAGTCGGTGTCAGTTTCTATTACTGCACATTTACAGAACTACCAGGAACAACGTCCTCTGTGCAGGAGATCTTAATGGGGTCTTTCAGGCAGCATGAGCTGCAAAAGCAGTCAGAAGAAGCATGTGCATGTAAAGAGATCTCTCCCCCTTCTTGGAAAGGAAAAAAAAGGTGAGGTTGAGGGGGACATGATACCAAATTCTTTATTTTGCAATAGTTTATCCTCCGTGCAAGTTTTAGCATCCCCTGAAAAGGAGCACAGAAAAATTCTTTAGCAGACTAATTATCTGGGTAGCTATTTTTCTTATTGCAGACAAGTGTGCACTGGTGGCAAAAGGAGTTTGATGAAACAGCAGAAATGTATGGCTCCTAATGAAGATGAAAGCCCTTCTTCCAGTTACCATGCCTGGAAAACATGGGAAGAGGGAAAGGGAGGGGAAAAAGACAAAGCTACAGCTGCTCAGAGATATTTTAGAGTCTCAACTGGATTTGCAAAAAAATCCTGTTTCACTGGTCTGATTCTACAGGGCCATTCCTCATTCCTGATGTTGCTGATTCTGCATGTAAAAGGCTGCAGCTAATTAAAAGGGTTTATTTTATTTTAGATAGATAGAGCCATAGATTCTTTGAGAGGAGAAGTGAAGGGCTGTTTAGCTTCTAAATTCCACTGATCCTAAAAGACCTTGAACACTGCAAAGCTGTTGGGGATTGTCAGTTCATCTCTGCAATCTCCACTCCACTTGTTATTTTATTTGTGGCAAACAGTCTATCACCTGATAAGGTTTATGACTAATGCTGAGCAGCAATGTTTAAGAATTGTACAAGAGAGACTCATGGAACTTGTACCAGGAAGCCTGAAAGAGATCTGTTTCAGGATAGCAAGACATTAATATGCCAGCCTTTTCCTTGGGAGACCTGACTTCAACATTCTATTTCCTGTCACTAATGAAATGAGTTTGTCTGCACTCAATCCATCATCATCTCTTGGGGATGTTACATGTATGTCAAGATTGAGGCTCTTGGACAGTTTCAGGAAGAGCCAAGACTTAAATTGCAGGAGCTGCTGCCTATCAGTTGTGAGACGCATTGATAGAGTTTCATGAGGAATTCTTGCCATGTACTGTCTCTGGTGGTACAGATTAAGGCAGACATTTATAAGAGCCAAAAAAATCTCCTATTTATCTTGGCAAGGGATCCTCTTTCCTTGGCTAGTGTTTAGGTCAGCAGCCTTCCCCCCACCCACTTTGCTAGGGGTTGGGCTTATAGCTGGTTTCTGGGGTAGGGAACCTAGCTGTGCTTTTTGGGACACCTTTCCCTTTCCCTCTCCCCCATCTCTAGTACAGTTGGTTCCCCCCCATTCCATTCTTTCTAACCTTATAACTGGGGAGGCTTTTAAAGGCCTACAGCAGGCCTGAAGTGGAGTCAGCTGGCCTCAATCTGCCTGGGCCAGTTCTCTGCCAGCTGCTCCTATTTGTCCTGCAGCCCTCCAGCTCTAATTAGCAGGTCATTTAACCTTTTTGGGCTGACTTTGAGTAAAAGAAATGGGAGTGGGGACTCAGATCCTTTTGCTGGTCCATTTCACCGGGGTAGTATAGAAGCCAGGAAAGTTCCCCACAATAGAGGGACCATTCCCCTGTTTACACACACATACATGACTCAGAGGACCTAATAAATCAGTTGTTTAAAGGAGACAGTATTGGGTCTATTAAAAATGAAGGAAAATTATAACCAATGAGACAAATTCTGCTCTCGGATCGGCTGGTGAAGCTCTTCTAATCCGTGGAGTTACACTGGATAGAGACACTGAAACTGAGAGCACAGTTTGACTTAAAACATTGGGGGATATTTGAAAGTAGAAAGAAAGCTTCATAAGGTCACAGGTTTCTCAAAAGGATGATTGCATGGATTGTAAAATGTATTATTTGTATGGAGGGATTACCTAGGAGCACAAGTCATCACTCACTGGCTGTATTAAGTGCTGTGCACACACAGAACAAAGGGTGGTGACCACTCCAAAGAGCCAGTGGGTGAAGTGCAGGTCTCTGACAGAGTGCATTTGGCTCAATAATTGGGAGGATAAATATCTGGGAGGAACAGGAACTACAGGGTAGCTCAGAGGGTGAGCTGGGAAAGGTGAGCGTGGAAATCTCCTCTTGCTGGAAATTTGTAGTATGTTCTGTTATGCTTTGACATGCAGTGAAAGAGAAACAGCTGGGCTAGGAGACCAGAAAAACAGGGCCAGGTAGCAGAACTCACAGGGTACTTGAAGGGACATCCTGTGCCAAGGTCATTCTTTCTGCCATACACTGAGCACTCGCTCAAGCACTGGTAAAGTATAGCCCACATTTCCTTTATTTCTGACCTGGCAAGATACTTTCTGGTTAGGAACATTCGCTTGATAAGAAGCGTGTCTTGGAAAGCCTGTTTAACAAGCAGAGCTCTCCAGTTACATCTCCTGCTCAAGCATTTTACTGTGATTAAAGTAAATAAAGAGAGCTACCCAGCAATCCCTTACCCTCTTCCCTGAAATCTGGCCTTTGAGTTGAGGAGCGTGGCTAGAAGAATCATTAGAGAATGACAAATCTACCTGGAGAAGCACACAGCAGAAAGCAAAGATGAGAAGAGGTCAGAATGTGGCGATGCAGACAAGACAGCACTTCACTAACATTTAAAAGAGAACTAGGTTTTTTTTAAAGGGGGGAAAGGAGAAAAAAAGCCCTAAGAGGTGTGGTGTTGGACAGTGGGAAGCAAAGACTTTAATTTGAAATAGAAACTATGATTTCGTTATTGCTTTATATGCCACTCCTACCGCACACTGTTCTACCACTTCCAGGCACACCCATCTCTGCGTGTGGAAGCAACCAGCATGCTTGTTCTAAGCCACATGCCTTTTTCCCCTTGTTTGTTCTCTGAACAAGTGGCACTGGCACTAAGAGGCTACAGGATTGATCACTACGTAAATGAATAGGTGGACTGTATGTGCAAGGCTGTGGCACTGGGTGTGAATGTTGAGCCTTTCATGACTGTCCTCTACTGACTTTACAGTTACACGGATGTTGATGAATTTTTTTTTTAAATCCTAGTTAAAGTAACCCTGTGTAAGGTAAAAATCAGGCTATGTAAACTGCTTCCAACATCGGCTCAGAAGCCAGGGCAAATAATGCTGAAAATAAGCTTACGCTTACGTTTATATATACATACATATTTTAAATATAACCTGAAATATTGATTTAAAATCTTGCAGATATTGAAAAAAACTTTTGAAATGATTTACATGAGTTCTGTTAAAAGGTTGATAGTCACAGCAATAAACTGTTTCTCCCATGCTTAGCCAGATGGGTTGAGAACATATATTTAAAGGCCTTTCTGAGAGTTTGGCAGGAGTAATAGAAATCTGAGTAGACTAGTGCATACAGCAAATGCTCAGCACTGAGGAGGCTCCTATGGTCTAAGTCTTGCTGTGCTCATGAGTCACTGAATGTCCTCTCATGAGTCACTTGACCTCTTTTTTGTGCCTCTGTCAAGACCCAGCTGGAGAGTGGTTAGATGCAGCTTGTGAATTTCTTCCATCATTGAAGAAATTACAAAAAGATCAAGATGACAGTGAAAACATATAGAACAAATTCTGACATTTGCTTGAGAGCAGATGCCTTTTTTTGAGAGTTGCTTGGAAACTAACCACCAAAAATGGAGATGTCCAATGGACTACATTTTCTGTTGCAAAAGGTGGATGCCTCTGTTACTTGTGCAAAGCAGGTGTGCCCCCTTGCATGCATTCTCTTGCTCATATACATTGTGGTTTTCACACCTGGTGCTGCACATGCATTTTTGGCCTAACTTAAGGTCCATTGTTGGGAAGATTCCTATTGCCTTCAGTGGAACCAAGATTTCACCCTTCCGACTTTTTGCTCTTTCGCGTGGGGCCTGAGGAATAAAATCACTGACTATTGTGTGGACGTTCAGAGGACAGCAGCCTTGAATGGTTCCCAATCCACAAATTGTGTTTCAAATGTTTTAAATGTATTTTAAACAAGATGTACATGGCATGCAATCTTTGTTTCAAATATCTTTTTTCATGTGGATTTATTGCTCCTGAAATAGACTGAATGAACATCCTTGGAGCGTTAGTTCCTCTTAATTGTCCACAGAAGAGGTACCAGAATTCAGTAGCAACACAACATTTCCTACAGTGCTGCATAAAAGAGCATCCGTTCTGACGTGGAAGCACAATGTCTAGGTCAGGGATGGGGAAACTAAGGCCCAGGGGCTGAGTGTGGCCCCCGTCTTGCCTGGATTCAGCCCCCGAGGCTCAGGGTTCCCCCCTCACTCCAGCATTGAGGAGCTCATGAAGGTGCTCCACCTTCCCATCCCCCACAGGGCTAGATCCACACAATCTACTAGTCTGCCCTCCCTCCCACTCCCCAAGGCTCTGGTGTGGGAGGGGAATGTGGGGAGTGTCTTTTTCCTTTTCAGTCAGGGGCCGAGCAGTGAGAGTTTGTAGTGTGTGTGTGTGTGTGTGTGTGTGTGTGTGTGTGTTGGGGACGGGGGGGTGTCCCTTTTCACTTGCACATGTGACCCTTCCCCGGACTGATTTTTTGTGTGGGCAGCAGCACCTTACCAAAAAGGGTTCCACAACCCTGTTCTAGGATGAAGAGGGTGACTGCAGGAGATATTCAGTGACTGCTCTGTCTCCTGAGAGGGCTGACAAAAAGGTCAGTTAATGCCGTTTATAGTAATGAAAGGGTTTTTGTATGTAGTGTAGACACTTGTAAGTCGGAGTTGGACTGATATTTTACATAGGCCACCAATTGATATTCCACTGAATGTTTACTACTGACCAGCATGGGGTGGCAAGCTGCTTCATGTTATGTGTAGGACAATGTCAGCACTGAGGACGTTTCTAGCCAAACCTACCTTCAGTATTGGTTCAGTTTTGGCAGATTTTTTGGTATGAATGAATTATTAGAATGGAAGACCAAGCATTATTTAGTGTGTTTACCAAAATTGCCACTTTATAGCCATCAATCACATGGGTGCCAAATGCTTCAGTAGTATGATAAGACCAGCAGTGATGGACACAGACTAAACATCCAGCCAGATTGTCTTAAAGACCTCACTAGAGATAGATCCGAATGGTGTTTGATCTGCAAGAAAGCTACATCCCTTTAGGATTTGCCATAGTGATGATGAGTATGGGGTGGATGTGAACCAGCTGCAAAGAGATAAAAGTGTCTGACTACTCCTGAATGTCTCAACAAAAGGCCTATGTCCTATTACCAATACTTCTCCATGATATATACAGCTGGTAGAAACATTTTGAAATTTGCAGTTTCAAGAGAATTGTCCATTGAAAAAATGGGATGATGTTTTTCACAAACATCTTCACCAAAATTTTGAACAGATGTCTTGAAATCCTGACTTTCTTTCCCCCTTGTCTAGGTATTTGACTGCAAATAGAAGCTTATAGCATTCTTTTTTTTTAGTTAAATCCTCTTTGAAATTTTAATAAATAATATGGATAATAAGTCTTTCTGTCTTTCTTAAAATACCAAAAAGAAAAGGGAGAAGAAATGTTCCAGTCATTTTTACATCAGAAGGAGTAGGCCTGTGTGGACTAGCCTAATCTATTTGGTGATCTGAATATTTTCCCTGTGTATTTACACTTTTCTCATCACATAAATCAGAAATTCACTCTCGCATTTGACTGGATTCCTCTCTTTCATTCTCTTTCCTACATATTGCTTTTCGTAATATGTCATCCTGTGAAGATCCAGGGGTCATTCCATCATTGTTGGCTCTGACATCTATTTTCGCTGTCTCAAAATAATCTCTTATGCCACCACTAAATGAAATAGCCTTTTAAATCTACTGCCCCTGCGGTCTGACTCACTTAGTGGTGTCATGGTGGACATCTTTGTGACGTGCAGTGGGGATGAACTGTGATGCCATAAACATTAGATTGTGACACCCCAGAATCTTTCTGTCTCTCCCTGTCTTTCTCAGTCTCTTTCACCTAAGAAGATAAAGGAAATAGGCCTTAAATTGTAGAGAAAGTGCCAACCAAAATCTCAATATAGGATCCCCAATGTTGCTGGGGAGCACAGAGTAAGGACTTTAACCTTGAAGTCTAGTTTAAGTATGTTTTAGTTGCCAGAAAGTACTTTATTTCTCTTGTAGCTATTTTTGGCTTTCTCACTCTATGTATAAAAAAACTTGTCCAGTAGGACAACAGCCACATCAGCACATCATTCTGTGTCCCACAGGCTTTGCCCTCGTATGCGCTTCCTGCCCCATCACTGTTCGGGGACCAGCAAAGCCACATGGCATCCCAGCCTGGGCAGATTCTGCCCCCGCAGGGGTCCTTCCTGCTCAGCCCTGGCTGCAGTCTTTCGGGCAGCCTGTCGCCTAGCCTAGGGGCAGCTTTGGCTGGCGCGAGGCCTGGGGCTCAGGAGAAGCACGAGGCACAGGGCAAGACCCCCAGTAAGGAAGTGCCTTGCAGCACTGACCTGAGAAGCCCAGGCCTTCTTTGTCTGGCACTGCAGCCTTGCCCTCCCTCCTCCTCCTTGAGGTTGGAGCACCAGCACTGGTTTCCCACTGTAGGGGGGGAGGGAGGAGAGGGAAAGCCCTGAGCCTCACTGTGCAGGGAAGAAGTGCTCCCCCTCCCAGGCTGGGGAAACAGCAGCACATGAGTGCTCTGTCTGGCCCCTTTCCCTGCCCTCCTATTGGCCAAAATCCGCCTAATGAGAGCAGTGGGAAGCCGCTCCTTGGACTGGTGTGGGGCCCAAAGGCCAGTAAATGCCCCCCACCTCCTTTACTCCCTCAGCCCAGTCCTGCCCCCCTCCCCTCTGGCCAGACACCCTGTCCCTAGACCACTTCTGTAGCTGGGGTGGGGGTGGGACCCAATGTGGCATCAGCCTGCTCCCCGGGGAGAGCCATGCGCCACCTCACCCCAGCACCCTTCCCCAGTGGCTGGGGGGGATGCAAAGGCCTGGTGGGGAAAGGGGTTGGGGGGAGAGGAAGGGGCCAGCCAGCAGGGGCAAGAGCCAGGGCAGCTTTGGAGCCGGAGTGGCCTTCAGGCCACGCCCTCCTCAGCAACTGGGGACAGCAGGGAAGAGCCAGGCCCTGGGGGCCTCCCTGGTGACGGGGGGGAGGAAAGAACCTTGGCTCCTGGCAACTGGCTGGGGTAAAAGTGCAGCTTCAGCCCAGCCACTCTTGGTGGCTGGGGAAAGAACCAGGCCCGGCACAGTCTTGGCTCAGCCCCTCCCGGCAGCTGCGGGGGCAAAGAGCTGGGCCAGATCGGGGGCCCAGGAGCTGGGGCCAGCTGGGGTGGGCTCAGGGCTGGGCCCTCCCCAGTGGCCAGGGACAGGGGGAAGAGCCAGAGATTGGGGATTAGCTGGGGGAAGGGTTTGGGGATTATGTGGGGGAAGAGCCTGGTGGAAGGCGGCAGCAGGGTTCAGGCTCCCTGCATGCACAGTGGGAGCCAGAGGGATCTGGCAGCCCACTCTGCTCTGTCACATCGTCCATCTCCGGGCCCACTGAGCTTTGCGTCTCCACAGCAGCAGGAAGCAGAGCACCTCGAGCCCAGGGCTGGGAGGGGACTGTGTGGTGAGGCAGGGCAGAGTAGAGCAGGCTGCCAGGCCGCTCGGGTTCCCATAGTGGTGGTGAGTGTGGAGGAGGCTGCTGCTTCTCCTTGCCAGGCCCCCCCAATAATCTCCCAACTGAAGTCACTGGGGGTATGTCTACACTACAAAATTAATTCGAACTAATAGTCGTTAGTTCGAATTAACTTTAATAGGGGCTACACATGTAAACTGCTATTTCCAATTTAATTCGAACTAGCGGAGCTCTTAATTCGAACTAGATAAACCTCATTCTACGAGGAGTAACGCCTAGTAGTTCGAATTAAGGGCTGTGTAGTCACTTAATTCGAACTAGCTGGAGGCTAGCCCTTCCCAGGTTCCCCCTGGTGGCCACTCTGGGGCAAACCAGGAAAACTCCTCTCCTCTCCCGCAGCCCCAGGCACCTAAAGGGGTAGACTCTGGCCAGTTGGCACTGGCCAGAGCCAGCCCTGCCAGCAGTCTCTGCCCCTGACCCAGTGGCCCCAGGATGAGCCAGGCAGCCAGTGACAGCGAGCCGTCCCCCGCCCAGTCCCCCAGCACCCAGGGGCCAGTCAGGGGCTGTAGATAGTGCGTTCCCTCCTGGTCTAGTGCGGAGGTCATAGACCTCACTGAGGTTTGGAGGCAGGCCCCCAAAGTCCATGATCTCCGCACTAGGAGGAGGAACGCGGCCGTCTACGGCTGCATAGCGGCCACCATGGCCCGAAAGGGACACAGGCGCACCCAGGAGCAGGTGCGCCTGAAAGTGAAGGATCTGCGGCAGGTGTACACCAGGGGCAGCACCGCAGCAGGGGCTGCCACCTGTCCCTACTTCCCCGCCCTCGACCAACTCTTGGGGGTGGCAGGGTGGTCCGCGCCAGCCCAGGAGGCAGCGAGCCGGGACCGGAGGGCGCACCGGAGGGGCCACCGCCAGCTGTTCGGGCACCGGAATCGGCAGGGTCGTCCAGGGAGGCCATACTGGATAAGTGCCAGCACTGTCCCCTGCCCGGGGGGGAGGCAGGGAGGGAGACCAGGGACCACACACATGGGCCATGCCTCCACGGATTACACAGCCACCTGTGCACGTGTGAGCACGTGCCATGCCACCCTTGGGCAGGTGGCTCCAGCTGTGTGACATCCAGGGGCCGTGGCCCAATAGGCAGGTGTGTGTGAAGAGACCTGACACACTCCTGACCCCGGGGTGGGACCTAGCAGGATGCCCTCCCTTCACACACACCCTCTACACAGAGGCAGGGGACATCTCACCCCTGCCCTGGCCACACTATACATGGCACAGGGGCATGGGTGCGGTCTTAGGGCAGCTCCCAGTCCCAGGGAGAGCCAGACATCTTGACCATGGCCTCTGTGCAAGCACAGCGGTTCTGACGGTGCAGGGAACGGTTGCCCTCATGTCCCTCAGCGAGGTAGACCAGCAAGCAGAGAAACCTGAGAACTGTCTGTCCAAGATGGGGGGTCGGGTCCCTTTAAACACAGACCTCGGCTAGCCTGAGGCAGCAGCCCCATACACTAAGTCCTAACCTGATGCCCTGCTGGCACTGGTTCCGGCCAGTCTTACCTTCGATTCAGGGTCCACTCAATGTGGACGTGCTATTTTGAATTAGCAAAATGCTAATTCGAATTAGTTTTTAGGTGTAGATGCACTAATTCGAATTATCTTATTTCGAATTAACTAATTCGAATTAAGTTAGTTCGAATTAGTGCTGTAGTGTAGACATACCCTTGGAGAGAAGGGACTTTGGCAAAGGGGTGGGGCAGGGTAGGGGCAGAGCAGGAGCCAAGCTTGGGGAAAGGGGTGGAGCAGAAGTGGGTCAGAAACTGTGGCAGAGGGTAGCCCTGGGTCAGATGCCTGGGATCCTAGAGGTGTTGCCCCAGGCTCCACACCTCCCTAGAGGTAGCCCTGGACTTTGTTACCACACAACATTTTGATTAGACAACCCATGTTATACGTTGCATGGATTAAAAGGTGGCCACCTGACAAAGTCTCAAAAGTAATTGTAAGCAGGGAATCCTCACTGAATGGGTGTATTTCTAGTAGGATCTGTTGTGCCTGCACTACATAATATTGTTGCCGATGATGTGGCGGAAAATGTAGAATTATCACGATAAAGTCTGCAGATAACCCAGAAGCTGGGGGAGTGGTACACAGCGAAGAGAAGAGGTCACTGATACAGAGCAATCTGAAACTGCTTGATGAGCTGGGTGCCCGGAAACAATATGCATTTTAATCTGGCTAAATGTGAACATGTATTGTCCCTCCTACATCATAATAATCAGGGCTGTCCTTAGGCATATGCAGTATACACAGCTGCATGGGACACCACAACATTTGAGGCACCAGTAGCTCTCCTAATTTAGTAGTGTCTTATGCTGCATATTCCTAGGGCCACCATTGGCTGCAGGTAGCACCGTTCCAGTGGATCTAATTCCCTGGTCCCCCCACTCTCTGCACCACCTCCCAGCCCCATCAAACCCCATCTCTTAGCCCTGTTCTCTGCCTCCCAGCCCCATCGGACCTAATCCCTCAGCCCTTTACCTCCTGTACTGACTCTCAGACTCAATCTCCTTGTTCCCTGCCTCCTGCTCAGCCTCCAAGCCCTAACCCCCCGGCCCTCTGCTGTACCTCCCAGCCCCATCACTCCCAATTGCCTGATCCCACACTCCTTGCTCTGCCTCCCAGTCCCAGTCTTCCAGTCCAACTACTCACTTGTTCCACCTCCTGGCCCCATTAGCCCAGATCTGCTACCCCCCTGCTCCGCCTTCTGGCCTCATCAATCCCAATCCCCTGCATCCTCCCTCACCCCCCCCCCCCACCTGCTCTGCTTCCCAGCCTGAAGCTCCAGCCAGCTGTGCCACTCAGTTGCCTCTTCCCCCATACTTCTGAGCACAGCCCTGCCCCGTTGAGTGGCTGCCCCACCCCCAGAGGATGGAGAGTGCAGGTGCTCAGATTGCATAGGGCACCAAAAATCTTAAGGATGGTCCTGAGAATATTCGAGAACATGATGGGTTGTGGAGTCTCTCATTGTGGCTTCTTGGCCTACTGGGGTGGTTCTCACATTGGTCGTGAGAGCTCTCACAGAGGGATCATGGATAAGGTGTAGGTGCTCAGTTATCACAGGGATGCATGCAGTATAAATACCAAAATAAAACAGAACAGAATAGAATAGATCAGGCCCATAAAGAGATATCAATGAGCTTGCTTTGCTTAACTTTGAAAGCTAGAGAGGCAAGGCCCTTCTATTTCTATATCTTATATGGATTCTGCTTTGACTGGAAGAACATGGTGGATTTTTTCATGTATTCTGGAAAAAAATATGGAGCTAAGTATCAGCAAAAGAAAGGTTTATATGCTCAAACCAGTTTACAAACTGACAACAATAGTTCATGAAGCGTGCAAACCTCCAAGTTTGCTGAAAGGAGGGCAGCTTGTCTTTGGTGTTATCATAAACCTAAAGAAAAAGCTAAAGTCATTATAAGAACCATTAGTCAACTGATGGGGATAAGTGGAAAGATGCATAAATAATCCAAGTAGTGGAATTCCCTAGGGGTATGCTCATGCTCCTCTGAAATCCACCACTATCTCCTTGTAGCATAGACTGCCACATGTTATTCTTACCCAGACATGACATCAGTCTTTATAGTTTCGTGGCCATGGGCAAAAAGCTTAAGAAAATCCCCACTGGAGCTTTGTCAATGGGATGAAAGAAGTACTGCTTCTGTGTGACATTGCATCTTGGTTTGTGGTTCCTGGATCTCTGTTCCTAGAGGTCAGCATCAGCCCTAGATAAAACATTATTAATAAAGACCTGCTGTAAATGTAATTTTCACCACTGACCTTAATTGCACAGGTCAGAAATGAAAGCAGTACACCATATGCCAGACATTAAGGTCATGAGCAATTCCCCTGCAAATGTTACATTCCCTGGATTGGATTGGATCCCAGCCAGATTGTGCTCATTGAAAATTATAAATTGCCTTTTTCTTGCTGCCAAAGTTTAAAAAAAAAGTAGAAGGGACATTGCTTTGTTGAGGAAGATGCACAAGGCGGAGTTAATGCCCATGTGCTGGATTTAGTGCAGATTATGAAAAATATTTTAATAGGCTTCACAGCTTCTTTGAGTGGCCTTGAAGAAATAGTTGTTCAAGCAAGCTGAGGTAACATTAAAGGAAAAGGGTCTTTGTCCACTCACTCTGGAGACCTGAATTGTGCATTTTTTTCTAGCGTGCCCATGAAAGGTGAGGTGCAAAACAAGATCTATGACAATGTATGGACTGTGGCACTCTAGAGAGCTATGATTGTCTCTTAGGGTTTGTCTAGACTACAGGCTTACGTCAACATAAGTTTTGTCGACAGAATCTGTCAACAAAACTTATGTCGACATAGAGCGTCTAGACTACATCCAGTTCTATCGACGAAGCTAGCCGCTTTGTCGACATAACAGTGTGGACTCAAAGGACAGTGTAGGTGCAATAATGCCTTCTATCGACAGAACTCTGTCGACAAAAGGCTTTATTCCTCGTAGAATGAGGTTTATGTCGACATAACTCAAAGGCAGTGTGGACCCAGGTATAGTTTTGTCGACAAAAGTCCACTTTTGTCAACAAAATTATACCTGCATCTACACTACCGCCCTGATTCCTGCACCTCCTGTACATCCCAGCCCCCTTCCCTGAGCCCCTCATACACCCAACCGTGACTCCTGAACCCCCACATCCACAAACTGCATCCTCAGCAGCAGCAGCAATCCCATTAAAAAAAGTCTGTGAGTACAATGTTTCATTTATGCTATTATTAATCATCATATCAATTATCAATAATATTAAGTTGTATATTTTCAGTCATGCAAATGTGTAGTCTTATATACTTGCTCTTTTATGACCACTTGTTTTGAATTTTGATGTAGTTTGGCTCTTTGATTTGAAAACATTGCTAACCCCGATCTAGATCAACTGTTCTCCATCATGCCTATGGCTTTGGTCAGAACTTCACAGTCCTTGGCTCATGCAGCATGGAGAAAGATATGGTGACGTTGTCATGCTAGTTTTTTTCTCTCTCTCTCTAGTGACCTTATTAGTCTGATACGGCACAGGTTTGTGATGGCCACACTAAGACTTATACTACATTGCAAAAGATCCTTTTCCCTTGGGCTACATCTACACTGGTGGCTTCCACAAGAGCGAGTCCACACTGCCATGTGCTTTTGCACAAGATTTGTGCTTTGGCGCAAGAGCATCCATGGCAGTGTGGACGCTCTCTTCTACAAGAAAGCTCTGATGGCCATTTCAACCATAGGGGCTTCTTGCGCAAGAAATTCATGTTGCCTGTCTACACTGCCCTCTTGTGGAAGAGCTCTTGCTCAAGAGGGCTTATTCCTTGTGGGGAGAGGAATAATTCTTCCGGAAGAAGCTCTGTTTTACAACGCTATACAGGCAGTCCCCGGGTTACGTACAAGATAGGGACTGTAGGTTTGTTCTTAAGTTGAATTTGTATGTAAGTCAGAACTGGTACATATTGTAGGGGAAACTCTAGCCAAACATTTCTCCAGAGCTCAGTTTTATTCTCCCACACCTCACTTCCCTCAGTCCTTTATTCTCAAGCTGAGGTGTCTGCTGAGAGAAGCTGCTCCGTGTCTCCCTGGTCTGCTGGGGGGGGGGGGGAGGGCACTAGCTTCGCGTCTCCCTGGTCTGCTGGGGGGAAGCAGCTAGTGCAGGGTTGCCTCACCCCGTTTGTAATTAGGGATCCGATGTAAGTCGGATCCATGTAACCCGGGGACTGCCTGTACTGTAAATTTACTTGCACAAGAATGCTCATGCAGTGTAGATAGCAGGCACGTTTTTGTGCAAGAATAACTGTTCTTGCGCAAGAAGCTGCCAGTATAGACATAGCTTTGGAGTATTAAAGGAAGTTTCAACATTCAGAGATAGATGCCAGCCAGGCCACCATGACCAAATTAAGATTCTGGAATCACTACATCATACACACTAGTTCCCTTTGTCACCAAAGCAAACCAATAGGTGTGGCTTTGAGAATGTGAGGCCTTCGCTAATTTTCTACATAGAGCAGTATTACAGGACTCGCCCTTTAAGGGAGTCAGCTGCCCAGCTTGCCTGTGACAAGCCCCTGAAGGAATGACCAAATATGAGTCCACCTGGGCATAGTTAACTACCTCAGAAGCTGGAAAGCTGTTAATAAAGTAACCAGCACCTAGACCTAATAAAATACTTAGGAGGGCTCAGCTGGAGAAATGCCTGAGGAGAAAGGAAGCTCTGGAGGAAGGGGGAGCTTCCAGGGAGTCTGAGCTAGCAGAACTGGTGCTCCTAACAAAAAAAGAAAAGAAAAGAAAAGAACTTACAGCCCTCTTCAGGCAGGAAGGCCCACAAGAGACTGTGTCCAGAAAAGGCCTGCAGAACTCTCCAGGCAGCTGTGATGCCCGAGGCCTTACAGCAGGAGCTGCTGCTGCTGGAATCCAGGGACTTCTGTTTTAGGACTTTCATGTAAGGTAAGAAACTTTAAACTGTTGTACAAACACACCTTTCAGAAAGCATTGGTAAAGGGAGATAATGTGTTGGCTTCTCCTTGACTGGGCTGCTAGAGAGGGAAACTGAGGCAGACTGCAGTATAACTGTACTTCACCACAAAGGAATGTTTGGAGCCGGGGAAGGAGGTGACACACTTTTTGCAGGAGGGATATCTTCTTAATATCCCTTTTCTTCATTCTCTGTTCAATAAACATATACAGCAATAGAGCGTATAGTCCCATTGTAGATCTGCATCCCAATTGAAAACTGGGGCCTCTCTCTGAATCAGACATAGCTTTTTTTGTGGGGAATCCCAGGAACCATCCTGGCCATCCATCCTATTCTAGGCTATAGAAGAATGACATCTATAAAGTCTTTTAATATTAGGGTGGTGTATGCTTTACCCTTGCAACAGATGGAAGGATAATAGGAATTTTTTTACCAGGTTGAAAGAATACAGCATCTGATTTTCTGAAAGGCTACAGAGTAGACACTCATAGCATTAAAACAAAGTCCTCCACAGACACACACTTTATATGGTATCTGTGGGCCACTAGCCAGCCTCAAAAGAGCATCCTACACAAAGGAACTCAAACTTGCCCAAAAGGCTGAGAACTTCTTTCTGAAGGTACTGGATCCACAAACTTTGTCATGTTATGCCTTTGTAACTTACTTTTAAAATTCCCCATCTTTCAGACCCTTTTTACGCCTCACAATCTAAACCGCCCCATCATCTTCCACAGCTAGCTCTCCTCCTCCCCCATCCATGCTCACTACAAAAGTCTTAATGTGTTTCTTATGAAAGAAAACTCCCCTCCAATTTTTTTCTTATGTTCTTGAAGCATCTGAGAAGAGCAAAAGATTGAGAAGAATCCAGGTTGTACTTGGACCATCTTTTGAAAGTTTAAAAAGAATTTCATTTGAACATATCCGTTAACTGACTTCTTCACCCAATTAAATGTGGAAAAGTTGCCAGATGGACACAGATTTTAATGATGGCTTCATTCGAAGTCTTCGAGGAGTGGGCTGGATGTAAGAGATAATTACCTTGACTTTTAGATGTAAAGGTTTCTTTTACTCTGCTTCTCTACCCCTCCCCCTTCCTTAGTTCATTTTTAATGAAAGAGGAGCAGTGAAATTCAAAACATCAAATAAGAAAGGAAGGTTGACAATCCATCGTTTAATCTCTGCTCAGCACCAGCCCAGAGTGACATTTCTGAGAATTGGTTTGATGGGGAGCTTGTTTGTTCATAAACTGTCACAAAATGGCATTCAGAATTTAACTGGCACCTTGCTCTCCATATTATGGGGCGAAACTTGAGGGATCAGATTAAATGCTACAGGGGAAAAAAATGAATTTCCTAACAGTTAGAAATAAGGATTGAAAAGGCCTCTCACGTACACATTCTTTCTCTCTCTCCTCTTTTTGCACACAAGTATGACATGGTGTATCGAGAAAAGGCACAGATGCACGTGCACAAAAGCATGCTCACCTACATGACTATACTCTAGTGCAGATGCTAAACAGCAGCCTGCAAGAGGGTAGAACGGCAGGTTAAATGTGATCATGTCTCCCTCTAGTGGTTAGATGCCCATATGGGATATAAGTTTTAGTACAGCTAGAGCCAATCAGATTGTCCTTTAGCTCAAGCAAGGGAGCCTGTGTCTTCAGAACAGGAGGGTCTATGCTCTGTCCTCACAAGTGGTATGAGTGAGTGAGCACTGCCTAATCCAGCCTTTCACCCTGGCCTACAGTAGTGGAAATACTTTGGCATTTATAGAACTCCTTCCACCTGGGAAGGTATTTTCACCTCTTCCATTCTGCAGGAAGAAGAACATAAGCTACTGAACGATTTGGGGACTTACCCAGGGTCACAGGATGAATCTGGAACAAAGTCACAGATCGAATTGAGGAACTTGAAGTCCTAGCTGCATTAGCCACAAAACCATCCTCCCCTAGCTTTACCATCAGTGTTTTCCCTCTCCTATAACAAAAGACAGAACTATGTAGCACTTTAAAGACTAACAAGATGGTTTATTAGGGGATGAGCTTTCTTGTTAGTCTTTAAAGTGCTACGTAGTTCTGTCTTTTGTTTCAGCTACACCAGACTAACACGGCTGCATCTCTATCACTATTTCCTCTCCTATGTTTCCCTCTGCCCCATATATCTCCTTTGTTCTCCACCATTATCTCCTTCTTTGCCCACTGCCTCCATTTCTCCAGATCTTCTACCTGTAATGGGCCAGTCTTCTCCCCATAACTCTCTCTCATTCTTTTTACTCTCTTGCATTTCATCATTGCCTGTTTACCTGCTCTTGGACCCTTTGAATGTCCCCTCTTCCAGTGCCCTATGCTGGGAGCAAAAGGTGTAGCTGCTGTTGAGGGACAGGTGGTGAGTGAATGAGAGTGAGGCAAGCAGTGCTAGCCCTTTCCTCCATCTTCCTATTTTCTGCCATGTTCTACTGCACTAAGAAATATGGCTGATAGCGTGAAACCAACGCAGGGAGCAACCAGAAAAGAATGACTGGTGTGTATGAAGCTGTGGCTACTTGCACAGCAGATCAGAGTAGTCCTTGTTAAACCGAGGAGCAATTCAAGGGCAAACCTGTCAGCCGACGGTCAGGGCAGTGTGTGTGTGTGTGTGTGTGTGTGTGTGTGTGTGTGTGTATGTTTACTGCTAGGACCGGGGTCCCGTCGCAGAGGGTGGCCAGCAGGCCAACAGATGCCCCGTTATATAGAAGAGCTTATTACACCTTAGATTTTAGCTGCTAGAACACAGGGGTTCCTTCGCAGCGGGCAGCCTAGGGAAGGCTGAAAAATGCCCCAACGGATCTGTCACCTGGGAGTGACACAGATCCAAACGCCCAAGCTCTTCCTATGCCTGTCCCTTTATGACCAGCTGAAGTTCTTTTAAATTGTGCTTGGTTCTATTACAGCAACTGAAGGAGTCAGGTTAAAGCTTAAACAGTTACAGGTTTATTAAAGAAGCTTATAAATCATATGGTTACAATGGCTATTGCTCTATTTCTTAAATGCTAGCAAATATATATAGGTCTTAAAAATGATTACAGGAAAAAGGTAAAGATAGAAAATAGAAATAATGGTACCAAGTGACAGCTTAATCTTTAAAGAGCTCTAACACTATATGTGTGTGTGTGTGTGTGTGTGTGTGTGTGTATATATATACACTTAAGCAAAGGACCACATCCAGGTACAATTTTTACCCCTTTCTGTGCCTCTCGACTCCAGTGTGTCAGGCCAGGGTCGGTCTCTCAATTCCTAGGAAAGACGAATACGAGGTGGGCGTCCCCTTGGAACCTCGGGAGATCAAACACCTAACCCGACCAGCAGATAGATGGTAGATTGACACTCAGAGAAAATGTGCTGCTGGACCCATCTTTATACCCCTGGGGACCCATATCCTCTTTCTTATCTAAGAGGCCAAATTCTACTGGTCCGTTTTGTGGCACCAGTTCTTACAAGCAAGTTTCAAGTTAATTTACACTTGCAAGAGAGAGAACTAAATTGTGAGTACTAGACATTTTTTTTACTGGGCGAGAGATTCCTCCCCCCACGGACGGTTGTGTGTTCGTATCAATATAGGTTAAGTTAAGGACACTCCTTGGCAGCCTCTTGGTCAGCAATTGGCATATCTCTGTAACAGCCATTCACGCTCACAGGAGCCTGGGCCTTCTGCTCTGTGTGCCCTGTATGCTCCAGGCAAGCAAAAATGGATGTTAGAAAGGGGGTTCCTGTCTGGCTACAAAACCTTGCTTCCTTCCTCAAAGCCTGGTTTGCAGGACTCAGTAGAGTTGACTGACAATGTTGATGGCAAGGGCCAAGTTGTGATGGTCATCCTCACTTGGTGACTCTGGACAGGGATGGGCACAGCAGAAAAGTCTGCACGAAGTTTTGAATAGTGTGAGGACAGAAAATAGTTCTAAATGAATCCAATTCCATGGCTGGAACTGAATATTTTGCACAGCTCCATTGCATACTTGAACACACACTTCTAGTCATATTTCCTTCAACTCAACTGGACCCTTGTGACAGACACTTAAAAGCACATTTCAATTAAAGCCTGTTAACGGCATGCTCACTTAGGCCTTTAACAGGTCAAATGCCTGTAAATATATCAAGCAAAGCAATTTCTGGCCTCTAATCTCATTTTCCTGAAAGAAGCCTGATTCTTTGCCAACAAATGCCACCCTGTCTCCCCTTGTGAAAGATGAGCATCCAATGGAAAAGCAAGCATGCACACGAAGTATAGCTCAGCACAGCTCTCCATACGGACACTTACTTCATAACTTTTGGTGCTTCGACTTGTGATGGCAGAGACAAGAGGTCACCATGTACTGCTGGTGGCAGGCAAACTGTATGCACCCCAAAGGTTTTGTATGGGAATTGACCCAAAATTTGACTATTGGATGTCATGGCATATCATGAATATCCTGGTAATGGGCATTTGAGTAACATTTTGGATAGATGAGACAGAAAAATGAAGGGGGTGAATAGGTTCAGCATAAGATCCTGGCATCTGAGCAACTATGCTAGGAGATTTAAAAAAGTGGCATTAAAAATAATTAGACGCAGTAGGTCTCAAAGGAAACCAGCAACCACTTCAGAAAAATCTTTCTAGCAGGGTTTCAGCTTTTACTTGAGCTAGACAGCCCATGAAACTCAGCCTTCTCATGAAGTTACAGCAATTCTAGTGCTAGTTCCAAGCAGAACTACAGAAAGATTGCAGAAATAAATGCTAATGGGGCAATGTAAGGAAACATTTCTGAACTTTCACAGTGGTACCCTTTCAAGTTCTCTCCAGAAGCGGAGGAAAGAATTAAAAGGAAGGTTTGTTTGGTTTTTTGGGGCCGGGTGAGGGGCGGGGCAGAGGAAACCACTACTTGTTCATCCACTCTTGTACTGGAATGTAGTCCTGATGACATTCAGGGATTTCAGTCCTTGTGAGTAATACAATATAGCTCTGGTTTTAGTGAAACAACACCAGTTTAAAGTGGCTAAAGCAAGTCACTTAGGCTATGTCTAGACTGCAGGCTTCTTTTGGAAGAAGCTTTTCCGGAAGAGCATCCACACTGCAAAAGTGCATCGAAAAAGTGATCTGATTTTTCGAAAGATAGCGTCAATTCAGTGCGGACACTGTATCTCGCATTTCAGCTGTGACTACTTTGGATGGAGTGGCCACCAGGGCACCTGTGCTTTTTCCTCTTTCCTCTTCCCTGTTCCCCCCACACCTTTTTTCGAAAGAGCTCTTTCGGAAAAAGGCTTCTTCCTTGTAGAATGAGGATTACCAATGTCAGAAAACCCCCTCTCCTCTTCTAGTTTTTTTGTTTTGTTTGTTTTTCGTTTTTTTGGAAGAATGCAATTGCAGTGTAGACGTAAATGACAGGGTTTTTTTTCGAAAAAGTCCATTTTTCTGAAAACTCTGTAGTGTAGACATACCCTTAGTTGGCTTGTGCTTTTGTTCTCCAAACTGGACTATGATTATTACAAAAAGGACAATAGCCCTGGCCTACCTAACCTGTGTGTTGTGGGAAAATATGTTCAAACTATGGGCTGCTCAAATTCTATGGTAATGTAAGGACTTCATACAGAAAGAATCTTGACTTTATCTTTTCCTGTACTAATTAGAGACATGGGGCCCATAACACAATGTTCTAATACCTGTCACTATCCAAGATCTAGCCAGGCTTGTTCTTTACATGATCAGGATGTTGTACCTGGACCCACCCTGTATAATGAAAAGTCTGAGGGCTCTGGGTCAACCTCTAAAACTGAAAGGAGTGGGGATGAGGTGCTAGGTCATTCACTGCTGAAGCATCATAAATTTCATGCTCACCAAGTCTGAATCACTGACACGTTTGACGCAGCTTTCCCTTTAGAGTGACTCTGCTTGTGTAGAGAAGACCAACAATAGGATCAGCTTTACAACCTGGCATAGTTGTTGTTAGTCACTGTGGTTATGTCTACACAGCAAAGTTATTTCGAAATAACTTTCCTAGCGTCTACACAGCCAAACTGCTATTTCAAAATAAATTTGAAATAGCGAAGTGCTTATTTTGAATTTGGTAAACCTCATTCTATGAGGAATAATGCCCAATTCGAAATAGCTATTTTGAAATAAGTGCTGTAGACACATTTTGAAATAGGAGGCCTCCAGCCTCAACCAAGAACACTTCTCTCCCTCTCCCCCTCCCCCTCCCCTCAGAGACCTTAAAGGGGTAGACTCTGGCCACAGTGCCTGTGCCAGCTCCAAGCCTGCCAGCCCAGAGCCAGCAGTTACTGCCCCGACCCAGTGGCCCCAAAATGTGAGCCAGCAAGCCGCTGGCAGCCAGCCCTCCACCGCTCCCCAGGAGCAGTCTGCCAGCTCCCAGGAGCCTGCCAGGGCCTGGAGAAGGCTGGCACCTTTTTGGTCCAGGGTAGAGATCATGGACCTTATTCAGGTTTGGGGGGGGGGATGCCCCCAGCATCCATAATCTCCACACTAGACTGAGGAACGCAGCTGTCTATGGCAGGATAGCTGCCAGCCTGGCCACCAAAGGCCACATGTGAACACAGTAGCAGATTTGCATGACAATCAAGTTGGTCCGGCGAGACCCACAACTCTGAGCCCTAAGCTTCCCCTTCCAGCTCCCTCCTCCCAGGTTTCCCCCTCCCCTCTCCTGCCTCCTTTCCCCAGTCTCACCAGAGTTTCATTCCCTTCTCCCCCCAGATTTGTTAAATAAAGAGTTTGTGTTCATGAAAATATGTGTATTTTATTTTACATCAGGAAGAGGGGTTAGGGAGGGGTAAGTGGAAGGATGTGAGGGAGGAATGAGGCACAAATGCCCAGTGTGGCAGACCAGGGAGGCTCTTAGTGCTCCTCAAGGTGGAAGCTCTCCTGCAGGGCCTCCTGGATACTGACAGCCCCCCGATGGATCTTCCAGATGGCAGCCTGTAGAAAGTGCAGCCAGGCTCGAAGCAATGTGTCCACGAGAAGCTCCAGAGTGCCACAGGGCAGATCTGGCACCGTGTTGCAGAGTGCTGTGGTGTCCCGAGTGAGGGCAACCAGAGCACGCAGAGACAAAATGCTTTTCTGTCTCTCATCGAGGTAGATAACCAAGCAGGGAAACCTGAGAACTGGCTGTCCTGGGGGGGGTGGCCCTTTAAGCACAGACCTCAGACCCTCAGGCAGCAGCCCCATATAGTAAGTCCTGAACTGGTGCCCTGCCGGTACTGGTTCTGGCCAGCCTTAAATGCGATTCAGAGTCCACTCAGTGTGGATGCACTATTTTTGAAATGCATATTGTGTGTAGACGTGTAATTTCGAAATGGCTATTTCAAAAGAACACTAGTGTAGACATACCCTGTGAGAGCTTGCCTTGAGTGTTCAGCATTTCATGTGGCCAGGGAGAGAACACCGGGACTCTTTTTTTTTTTTTTTTTTTTTTTTTTTTTTTTCCCACACAACCAAAAAGCAAGGGACCGGTAGTGACATGGAGCCAATCAGTTACTTCAGAAACCCAACCTATCTCAGCACAGTCAAAGGGGGGTGAAGTTAGTGTCGGAGACTGAATTGTGCCAATAGGGGAGGGCACCTCAGTGTTCAACTCAGCTAGCTGAGTTGGGAATGCCAACTAAGTTAATCGCTTCCTCCTGGGAAGTCTGCAGCTGAGGTGTTGAGAGAAAATTGGAACAGTTAAACCAGAACCAACTGCCTAAATGTGTATGAACAGGGTCCAACCTCCTGCATAACATTAATTACTAAGATTTGCAAGGTACCTTCAAACATTACACACGGTATATATGTAGGATTTGCTGGAACTGCTGTTAAAAAGCAGAAACCTGTGGTGTGGCACACCAGAGCTGTGGGAAAGTGCTCAGGAAAATTGCCCAACAGTTTGGGACAGGAAGTTTAGTATATTGGGTCAAATTGAAATTTCAGGAGGGATTTAGGAAGGCAGATTGTAGTCTGGAGGTTGGATAGGTGTGACAGGGTGCTATCTGTAGCACCCTAAGCATTGAGGTTGCTGCAGCACTGGGAAGACTGCAGCTTAATTGAAGTCAATTAACCAGTTTCTGCTGGAGACTGCTGACAGTTGGGTGACAATTGCTGCACTAATGAGGCTATTTGCTTAGGACTGGGGAGCATAAATGTGGGAGGAAGCAGGAAGTATAGAGGGGGCAGATGGGCTCAAAGCGAAAGCTAAGAAGAGGAGTGGAAGTTCTTCCTGCTGAATACCTGTGACTCCTTCTATTATGTTTTGCTCGCATAACGGTAACAGCCTGCATGTGTTTGTGGGTAGGAAAACGGAAGGACTGGCTAAGCAGTACTATGCACTGGGTACATGAAGGCATACCCTTTGACAACTGGGCACTGTGGTTAACACCCTATTCTTGTGAAAAATGCTATGTGAATGTTAATCATGAGTGGAAGGCCTTGGTTTTACAACTCATTAGAAAGAGAACTCTGTCAGTAGGCTGCTCCCCAGAGACCAGGTGGAAACTAGCTAGCCACTAATTCAGTAGAAAGCAGGAGAGCCCTCTCTGGAGACATTGAAACCACTTCTAGCATCCCCTAGCACCATGCTGGGGCACTAATCAACATTGTCTTAGCTTACTCCCCCTTGAATACACAGTTACTCCCCCTTGAATGCACAGTATCACTTCTATATTGCCTTTACTATGGCTGTGTCTAGACTGGCCAGTTTTTCTGGAAAATCATCCACTTTTCCGGAAAAACTTGCTAGCTGTCTACACTGGCCACTTGAATTTCCGCAAGAACACTGACAATCTCATGTAAGATTGTCAGTGTTCTTGCGGAAATACTATGCTGCTTCCGTTCGGGCAAAAGTCTTTTTGCGCAAAGCTTTTGCGCAAAAGGGCCAGTGTAGACAGCCCAGATTTGTTTTCCAAAAAAAGCCCCGATCGCAAAAAGTGCTTTTGCAGAAAAGTGTCCGTGCCAATCTAGACGCTCTGTTCCAAAAATGCTTTAACAGAAAACTTTTCCATTAAAAGCATTTCCGGAAAATCATGCCAGTCTAGACGTAGCCTCTAGGAACTATGGGGAGGTTGTTGCATAAGGGGGACCCTTGGGAGTGTGGGGGAAGCCCTGTCTCCATTTTGCCCTCACACTGCCCTGCTGCTGGAGGGGAGGGGGTATCCTCATAGGGGGTGGCTCCTGGGGTGTGTGTGTGTTGGGGAAGGGGATGGGAGGGGAGTGGGCACTTCCCAAGGGCTCTCACACCCCTTCTTTCTCATTCTCTGTGTGTTTTCCGTATTTCCTTGTGCAGGTGGTGAGGGCCATAAACTCCATCCTGCTGCGGAGGGTCATCCAGCTGGGAGATCTGGACATGATCATGGCCAGATTTGCTGCCCTGGGGTTCCCCAACTGTGGGGGAGCTTTAGATGGGGGACACATCCTGATCTGAGCCCCAGAACACTGAGCGACCCACTTCATTAATCAGAAGGGCTACTTTTCGATGGTGCTGCAGGCCCTGGTCCACCACCGAGGACATTTCAGGAACTTTTGAGGGGTGTTCGGGCAGGGCATACGACACCTGCATCTTTAGGAAACTACAAGCTTTACTGCAAGCTGGAGGCATCTTTTTCCCTCGCCGGGACTTTGCAGTTGGGGATGTGCAGATGCCACTGTGCATTGTGGGAGATGCAGCTTACCCCCTCATGCTGTGGCGGCTGAAGCCGGACACCTAGACCCCTTGGATACCTCAAGGCATTGACATGGGGGAGCACAACATCCCCGAGGTGGCTGCAGCATGTTGTGTCCTCCACAGCATTGTGGAGAGGAAGGGGGAGGCCTTCCTCCCAGGCTGGGAGGCAGATGCTGGCCTTGAGGGCCATGTGTTTGAGCAGCCCTGGACAGCTGCCATCCGCCAAGCCCATCAGGCCGGGGTGCACATCTGGGAGGAGATTCTCTCAGGGACCCCAGTAACTGTCCCCATGGCCTCCCCATTGGTGCCTGTGGTTTGTGGCTCTATCCCTTCCTCACCAGAACCCCTCCCTTCACCCTTTCCCTGATCTCCCAATAAACACACCTGTTTGGTTTTCAATAAAAAATGAACTGTATTTATTATACATGAGGAAAAGGTGGGGAGGGGGACTCAGAACTGCAAGGGGTGTGGGGGTGGCTCCATGTGCCACCTCAGGTGCAGAGGCCTCGTTTGGGTTCTGGTTGTGTAGGTGTGGGGAGCGCAGGGAGGTGGCCAGGATGGGGGGGCTGGAACGGGTTCAGAGTTGGTGGGGGGGGGGCAGAAGGAGAGGGCATGGGCATCACCTGGGGAGGGAGAAGAGGCATAGCAAGGGGGACAGGAGGGTGGGAGCCAGGAGTAGCGGCATGAGCCAGGTGTGCCGCCATGCTGGCCATTGTTGCACATGTAGTCACACCTCTCCAGGAACAGGCCCCAGGCATCTTCCTGCCATCTGACGTCTGCACAGACCTTGTGCGCCACAGACCTCTTGAGGATGGTAATGTGCCGCCGCATCAGCTGTCTCCCAGGCTGTGGCAGGTGCCTGCGGTGGACTGGCTGGACCTTAACTCCCGGCTGGTTGGGCTGTGGAGAACACACAAGAAGGAGAAGCAGTCTGTCATCTCTGCAAATATTGGCCCTGAGTCCGTGCTCTCCTATTTGAGCAGCGACCAATAGTCTGCAGCCCAGAGGATGGGGCTGCCCACTTCCCTACCCCCCAGCCCTCACCCCAGTCCACGGACAAGCAACCAAGGGAAGTGTCCGGCCACAAAGGGATCCCCTCCAGGGCAGCAGAGGAGCTGGGAGCAGCCTGGGTGTCCCTGGGTGCTGCACACACAGGGGCAGCTCGCAGTGCTGTCTACGGCCGCAGCTGCTGTCTTGCATGTGCAGGCATGGCTGCGTCCTGTGTGCGGCATTCCTGGGTGTGTGTGTGTGTAGGGGGGTTGGGCCCAAGCCCTTGTGGCTAGCCTGCTTCCAGCCAGTGCCCCCCTCCCTGATGGCAGGACATGTGTGGCCAGCAGGATAACGGGCATGCTCGGTCTGCTGGCTGTGTCCATGTGCTGCACACTAACACCGCACAAGGTTGCATGTGTGCAGACTGCAGAACGTGCCTCCCACCCCCTGTGCACCTACCTCCCCCTCCCTCTGTGTGAGTGACAGAGACCACTCACCTGAGGATCCCATCCTGGCTGATGGGCACCGGCTCCGGGGAGAGGGTCACAGTGCCCCTGTCCTCCTCTGTGGCAAGCTGGCCCTTGCCCTCCTGCTCCTCTGGGTAGGCAATTATGGGGGTTGGCAGCCCACAGTCCACAAAAGTGGATGGGGAATCATCCTCCCTATCCCCCAGGATGCAGTGCAGCTCCTTGTAGTAGGGGCAGGTGTGGGGTCCTACCCCTATGTGCTCAGTGGTACAGATGTATCCCTGGCAGAGTTCCTTGACCTTACTCCGGACCTGTTCCATGGTCTGGGGTGGGTGTCCGCACTCCACCAGGGCCTGCACCATCCTCCCATAAATGTCAGCATTTCTCCTCATGGCCTGGGGATCCTGGAGCATCTCCTCCTGGCCCCACAGCTCCAGGAGGGACTTTATCTCTGGGCCTGAGCGGGACGGTGTGCACTTCTTACTCCCCCTGGGTGGGTCCTGGAACCCCTGGGGCTGCTCCCGGTGAGGGCCAGAGAGGTCATGGGGGACTTCAGGGGGCGGACATGGCTTGCAAGGACTGTAGCAGGGAGAGCCGTGTGGTGAGGTGCTGCTTTCTGGCCAGTTTCCTGCTGGATGGCTTGCCCTGGGAGCCTGCAGCTTTAAGAAGGGCCAAGAGACAGGAACTATAAAGCTGTAGTGAGTTTTATGGAGTGTCCACCAGAGCACCTGTTTTTTCCTGGAGGCTATGTCTTGTGCAAAAACCACCTCCTGCCCATCCACATACGCCTTTTTGCACAAGAGCTCTTGCACAAAAAGGCTTTTTCCTCATAGAAAGAGGAATAACTCTTGTGCAAAACCCCTTCTGTTCTTCTGATTTACTGTAAATTTACTTACACAAAAATGCACTTGCAGTTTGGACACTTCATGAGTTTTTACACAAAAATGGGGGGGTTTGGGCAAAAACTCTGTAGTGTAGACATAGCCTAAGGGAACGCATCCGCTTTTCTTAAAAAAATGTCGGAAAAGTGGACACGTTTTGTTGGCATCCCTGTAAACTTCATTTTACGAGGAAGAAGGGATGTCCAAAAGAGGTTTTTTTCCAAAATGTGGCCCCATATAGATGTGTACCGGAAATTGCGTTTCTTTTTCCAATTTATCTTTGTAGTCTAGACATAGGCTAAGGGTATGCCTACACAACAGCATTATTTCGGAGTAACTGACATTATTCTGAAATAACAAAGTGTATGTCTACACTACAAGCCTTTATTTTAAAATAATGTTGAGCTGGAGGATTTCTTATTCCAACTCATGATAACCCTTATTTCTTGAGGAGTAAGGGAAGTTGAAGGAAGAGTGTTCTGCCCTCAATTTCCTGCTGTGTAGGCAGAACCAAAAGCCGAATTAAGCTATTTCGACTTCAGCTACGTCAATTGCTTAGCTTAACTTGTTGTGTAACTTAATTCAACTTTAGCCCTGCTGCGCAGACGTGCCCTAAATGTGCTTAACAAGGAAGATGAGTGATTCTCTGGTACCTTTTCTCAAGTCCTGCACCTCTCCAGAGTGTGATCCCTGAGCTCACATTAAAGGGAAAGGAACAGAGTACTCAGCACCTTGTATGATTTGATCAGGCCTCAGAACTTCAATGATCAGATAAAGACTGGTGTGGTGACAGCTAAGTTATTAGTTATGTCACTCAGAAGGTGATGCCCCTGGTCACCTTGTGCCCTCTGGCTTTCATCTTCCACTTAATGCCAATATTCCTGCGGTATTTATTTATTTGCTTTGAGCGAGGACATCAGCCTGACAGGCCAAGCCAACAGAATGGTTCACCATCTTCCTACCTCTCTAATTTTAATTCGGCAGATTGCTGCCTCGCCTGTGCGTGTTCTGTCAGTGCCTCTTGCACTTCTGACACATCACCTTTCGGAGGCTATCATTTTTCATCCAAGATTATGGACAGGCATTTGGAGAATGGCCTTGACCACTGAGGCGAGGAGAAGTCAGATCGTTTTTATGAACTGAGGGGTAGAGTGATCCATAAAATATATGTCAAATTAGAGCCAACACTTTCCTGTGAGAGAGACACCAATTAATAGGCTCCGTGGGTTTGGATTTAACAGAGCGGAAGATTTACCAGCTTTTAAAAGCTTAATACCAGCAGCGGGTTTTGGGTGAAATCGTTTGTCAGTGGCTAAGAAGTGTGAGCTTTCTGTTTCTTCTCACCCTTGTGCAAATGGCAAGAATCATAGCTTTAGAGATTGACTATTGTTTACTGCAACTTCTTACGACTGTCGTATCCTTTCCTGTGAGCGGGGTGCAGGAGTGCCTTCTATGCGAGAATCTGTAAACACATAACCAGCCCACGAGAAGAGCATCTTTCTACAGCACTGATTTACTCTTGCTAACAGAGGAAATGTTAGATTGGAAGGGGGAGTTCCAGTGATCATCTCTGGTCTGTTAATGATCAGATTGCTTATTTGGACTGGCTGGCTGCTTCTTTCTCTTCACATTCATCCGAACCACTTCTGAGGTATATATGCCTCCAGTTTATGTGCCCACAGTTGGTCATCATGGCTCAGATGGACTAGAAATGCACCTTTTCATTCTCTGTGCAGAGCTACGCTGGATCAAATATTGTGTAAATCCAGCAATGGCGGTCAGGCAGCTTTAGAAATATTGGGGTTCTCTTGGGAGTGCCCACCTCCACTCTGTTGGAACACATGCTAGATTCCACCAATTTGCTGCCAGTGGATTTGATCCTGCAAGGTGCTGAATTGCCTTCTGCTCCCCTGACAGAAAGTTCTGAAGTCACTGGAGCAGGCTGGGGTATTAAGTACACTGAGCCTGTCAGAGTTTATTTTAAGAACTTCTTTTTGTGTCTTTTTTTTTTGTGCTGTAAAGCTGCCAATACATTTCAAATCTTTTGTTGTTTTGTTCATCTGTGAGTCAAGTAGCTTCTCACCTTCACATTGCCTCTAAGAGCCTCACCCAAGAACACTGGCTTTGGGTCTTATAACTTATTCTCCACCATTTGCAAACAAATTGAGCTATCAAGGATAATTTTAGAAGCATTATTAAGGTTATCTGTGATGTAGAGAGAAGTGTGCAAATGATTTTTCTGCTGATATACTTTCAGCAACAGATTGTAGCAGTGTTTCCCAATTGGTGCTCTGCGGAACCATGGGGTTCTGCAAAATGAAAGTAAGGGTTCCATGAGAACCGGCACTCTCCTGCTCTCTTAAAGAGACAGAGACAAATGCAGCAGGATTCGGCTGGTTTTTTTTATTTTTTTTTATTTTTTTTTTATCCTAGAAACCCTCAGGGTTCCTCGAAATTCTTTCAAGCTGAAAAGGGTTTTGTGGCCAAATAAAATTGGGACACACTGGATTGTAGGGATCTTTAAAAAATCCCCACCCAAACAAGTAGATTGTAAACAGGAAAAATAATTTTCTGCAACCTTGGGATTCCACCTGTCTTGCAGAAAGGGATCACCTGTTTTTAAAGGATTTGGTATTCTTCAGTGGAATTCACCTTGCAGAGCAAGATAGAATTGTAAGGTTCTAACACTCCTGGGGCTGTCCTTAAACTATATAATACTTTTTATTTTCAAAACCTACCCATCCCTCATATAACACTTTGCAACACTGAAATAAACATGTAGTATTAAGGCCCCACCCATTCCATAATGCTTTTTGTAATTTTGGAAAGTTCTGTAAAGGAGTTAAAGAAAATAAAATCAAGACCATAACAAGACATCTTGCTTGAGGAGTCCCTGTCTTGGGGCATGTCTACACTAGGAAATTATTTTGAAATAACTAAATTTGAAATAACTCCTGAAAAACTATTTCAAAATAAGCTTATTTCCCAAGGTAAGCAGGAGTTATTTCGAAATAACCAGACCCTTATTTCAAAATAACGGACTTGGTAGTGTGGAGGCTCCACTTGTTATATTTCAAAATAACTCCCCTTACTTTAATAACTCCCTAGTGTAAACCAGGACTTGGCTTTCTCCTATCAAGTAAAGGTGGTTATTACCATAAAGAGTTCACAAAGAACTCAAAGAAAAGGCCAGTGGTGAATTCAGGCAGCTTCAAAACAAGTCTGTTCAGGTAAATCTCTACTCATGATCAATCAAAGTCCAAATCTGCAGCACCATTGTACAGAAAAGAATGCAGGATATTTAGCGTCAATAATGATATTCTATGGCTGTAGTCAATAGAGATGTCTCAAGAGAATTACTTGGGTCTCCTTGGAGAGTAAGGATACATTAGATATCATCTTTCCAGCTCCCTGATCAGAAAGGGATCTCTTATGGGAAAGTCCTTCAGATTTTAATAAGGATTGGGACAATAGAATACTATAGAAATTACTTTACTTACATCCCACTGAATTAAAGAATGATAATCTTTTGGTAGATTTTTTTGAGCCATATTATGGTACTCCATATTAGGGTTATAATTTTTAATATTCCATTTGTGAAAGTCAGAAAACTTATCATTTCCTAATGAATTTTATGGAGTTATATATGAGGAATAATTTATAAAAAGAGAGTGCTTTTTATTAAAAAGCTGTAATTTTATTTTATTGCTATTGTAATGATTTGAACTTTGGCTGGGGAAATGCATAGAAAAGTAATCATTGTTATTTATTATTATTGTTTAATATTTATTATTAACATAGGAGTGATTTCACTGAGTGATTCCTTGTTTGTGTATTAGGGAACAAGATAAAGAGGAGCCAAATTAGTCTTCTTTATACCATTATTTTATATAAGCATCCCTACAACATTGCTTCCTGGTCTTTCAAAATTAATGTTAATTCAGATGATTGGTTCATCTATTTTGTCTGCAGAGAAGCCCAATTCTGCCAGAACTAGCTGGTGTCTGGAAAAAAGAGACAAATATTACAGAGGAGAGAAGAAGACTTTAAAATGAACTCCCAACAACATACTCAAAGTCCAGAACTGAACCAAACAAAGCATGAACAGAAATGAGTTGTGCATCTAATAACAGGCAAATATTCAGTGGACTCATGAAATGGTCTGATGTGAAAAGATGAGAAAGTAACAGCTGTTTGAGGAAACTGCTATTATTGGATGGCACCAATTGTACCATATAGTTTTTCTACCACTGAGTGAACTGCTATCCGAGAACCTCAGCTTGCAAATAACGTGACACATTTCTGGTTGATGAAGTTGCCCTTGAATACAGCCAACTTTGGAAGGAAGCTGCCCCAACCACTTTTTACATGGTTAAATAAAGTTGTGCTTGGATAGAAACCTTGGCCATCGGACTACTCCATTGGAACAAAGCAATTTGCACCTGGAAGCAGAATTTAATTCTGCCATGGCCAAGCACTTTCCAGCTTTACTATTTTGTTTAGGCTTTAACAGTCAGATGTAAACTTTCTCCACTTTCTTCAGTGCCACTTCAGGAACTATGTCACGTTTGCAGTTCTACTATAACAGCTCTTCTCTAGAGGACTGATTGACTCTGCAAGTCTTTAATCAGGACTTCCCATCTCTCTGTCCCTCTAGGGCAACATTTGGTGGGATTGTGGAATTGCTGAGCTAAAGAAAGGAACACTGGGTGGACTGATGTCAGTGCATGCCCCTACTGGAAGAATGATAGCAGGATTACAGGAGAGCTAAAGAAATCAGAAGGTTGTGCCCACCGAAGAACCTGGGTGAAGGGGATGGTGCTGACCTACTGAGTGGAGATAAGAGGCTGGATTGCAGGCTCGTTAGCAAGTAGCATGGGTACCAATGGCCAAATGTTTTGTTAGCCACAATTTCAACTGAAAAGGCTATGGTATGCAAATCACCATGCAAATCAGGCTGGCAAAGGTCAAATAAACACCAAGAGTTGTCAAAAGGTTTGACAGCCACTGAAGTAACAGATGTGCAATGCCAAACAGTACCAGAAAGGGGGCAAAAGTCCTAGAGGCTGTATCTTTCTCACTGAAGTGGAATGTGAAACTAGCTGTTTGGTTTGGGCTCTACATGGGTAGCTGGACTTGATTCGCAGGACTGATCTGCATTATGTGCACCCATAATGTGTGTTTCCCTAATAGACCAGAACCTAAAAACGTGTCAATATGAAGCTCAGATAAAATGTGTCCTAGTCCTAACTCACCAGAAGACAGTAATTTGTGTAGCTGTGACATATAACTTGGATGAAAATTGCATCCCGTAGCTTTTTATAATATAATTTATTTATACTCTATAAAATATATAAAAAGAGAAAAAGGGAGACTTAATAAGCACGGAACGAGCGAGTTACTTTTTCATTTATGTTTGAATATCAGTTGCTTCCTCTTGAATGGAGCAGTGAGGGTAGTTTAAAAGGTTCAAACGTGTGTGCAAGGAGCACTGGCTCTCTAACTGGGCTCTGCAGGTTCCTGGGGAGGTAACTACCTCCATGCTGCCTTTTGACAGCTTTGGTAAAAGAAACACTCAGCAAGTTGAGTCCTCGGGACCTGCACACATCACGGAATAAGCCACCCCTGGAAGGCGTGATTGAGAGGCCATTCCCAACTCCTGATTGGTCTGTACAACCTATTTCCTTCTGGGGAGAGAAAAGGAAGTTTTTCTGTGCAACTAGGAAGAATCCCAGCTAACTGCTTTCTTGTGCACCACCGGATCACTGGTCCCTAACCTGCACTCTTCTTCCTGCCTCAGACACTCAGCTACCAACTTGTCCTTGTCCTGTGCTTGTGACTCCTGGAGCCTGACTTATTTCCTGGCCCTGACTTGGCCTTGTTGCCACCTCTGATTCCTGACTACCCCCCCGCCCCCATACCAATAAACAACTCAGATTCCAGACATCTGGCCTTAGACTTAGTCAGTAGGCTGGCCACTCATGATTTGGCCCTGATGTCTCTAATATGGCTCCTGTAATCTGCACTGGCCTAGAAATTGCATTGAAGTGGAAGCTGAGCTTGTTGAATTTCACATGCCCTTGGAGCTCAGCTCTGAGTGATGGTGAACCAAGCACTGAAGGAATTTAGGATGAGATTTGACTGAGCCTGAGCCAAGCTTTGAGCATGTCTGAGAATTACAGTAATATATGGAGATATACCTATCTCATAGACATGGAAGAGACCTTGAGATATCATTCAGTCCACTCCCCTGCCCTCAGGGCAGGGCCAAGTACCATCCTGACAGATTTGCCCCGACAGATTTGCCCCACATCCCTAAATAGCCCACTCAAGGATTGAACTCATAACCTTGGGTTTAGCAAATAGATAAGGCCTAATTCCTATTTAGGCTAATGCATGTGTAGATTACAGGATTAACCACTAGATTTTGGCATAAACATAAGTTGGTTTACAATTTAATATAAAACATGAAAAGTGGGGAGTCCCCTAATTATGTCTCTAAACCAGGCAAAACTTGCTGATTTACTTCAGTGGCCTTTTTGAAGTCAGTGGATTAGTCCAATTTTATAGCAAAACATGCAACATGTAAACCCACAGGAATTAAAATTCAAAAGTTTTGATCAAAGCTCCAGTAAACCAAAATTGCTCAGACTTAGTGGCGATAGGCCCAGACAAAACTGAGGCATAATGATAACTGCATTTTCTTCTGAGCCTTCAAAGAAGGCTGAAGTTTGATAAATGTTCATATGATTGAAACTGTTGCTCTCTTCGATGAGTAAAAGGGAGTGGGACTTCTTTTAGATTTCAGATGAGAGTGGAGTCAATCCTCCTTCTCCAAAACACACTTAACCAGTTGTAATGTTGCACGGGAGGAAGGCAAGGAACATACAAAAGGCCTCTCCTTTTGTAGCACATTTCCACAACATGCGGCTCCTAAGACATTGGTCTCATTTACAGGCACACCCCAATAAGAGATGTAGACATCAGACTCTGTGGTTCACAGCTGTGGTCTTATTTTCCTGGCCCACAGTTCTAAAGCTCCAGCAAATGCCTGGGTAAGGAATAATAATTCATCCCATCTTCAAGAGCACTAATTTATACAGCTGGCAGTTCTGCTTTGGAGCTCTGAGGCTGTCACCGCCCTACCAGCCTGGAAAAAAAGAGACCCTCCCCCCCAATCCCTTCTTTCTCCAGTGGCTGTGCCAAGAGCAACGTCAGCGCCTCTTGATTATCATCACATCTGCATCTTCCGCAGCTGACATGCTGACTCCCCTCTCCCCATCCCCCCCCCCCCCAAGTAGCCAAGTGAAGGGAGGGGCAGCACTTCAAAATTCCCTTTGAAATCTTGCCTGTGAGGCATGGATTTATCAAAGCAATGAAACATTCTGTGTGTCTGTGTGTGCATGCCCCAACCTTCTACTAGATCAAAGAGGAGAACAAGAGGGAGTTCCAAAGAGGCAACTTTGCTACACGCACGCACACACACATACATACATGCACACACTCTCTTCCTCCTCTCAGAAACAAATGCAGTTCTGCCATGGCTGCTTCATATCTTGTTAAACTCTCTGCTGCTGTGAGGGAGTGCGCAATCCTTCATTCCAGCTGCACAATTTGTCTCTTCTATTCAAGGGACTGAACAAGTACTGATTCCTTCTCTCCACCTTCGTATCTGGCTTGTAAGTGCACGAGTAAAGAACCAGATACTCCTACAATACTGGGTTTACTCCTTGGCCAAAAGGAAGAAGACTGCTCATATTCTGAATGAGTGACAACTGAGCAAGCATGCTTGCCCTTACTATGTATTTACTTAGAACCTTTTAATCGTGCTACAAAGCCCTATACATATATTCAGTTACTAAGCCTCACAATATCCCTGTGACATAGTGCAGGGTGATTATGCCCATTTTACAGATGGGGGAACTGAGTCACTCAGAGTTGTTCCATGCCAGGGTGACAAAATGAAATAGTAGAAGAGCTGAGATCAGAGCCCGGGAGTCCAGACTCTTTCTCCTTACCACTAAACAGTACTCCTTCCTTGGCATGTCTGAGCATGCAAATAAAAGGTTATATTTAATCCAGGGGTATTTCAGTCTTGTACATTTCACACGGGTTTCAGTGAGAGCAAATGCTTTGGGCATATTTGAAAATGTACAAATAATCATGTTACAGGTGATTTCAGTGTGAAATGTAGACAGACATTATGACAGTGCTCATCAATGTAGCCTCAGCTCACAGGGGCAGTTCTCTCTATATAGATGTTATTCATAATGATTTTCTGCTTGATCCAAAAAGAGTTTGCTAGGGCTGATCAAAGTGTGGTGCAGTACATGCATTATCCCTAGCTCAGCCACAAAATAGTATGTTGAGTTACTGGGCATCTTGGCATAGGATTCTCAAAAATCACACTAATGTGGAACCTGTCAAAAAAAAAGTTGTACAAACATTAGAAGGGATTATGCTGGTTCTCACTAGTTCTCTTGCCTTGCACTGCTAATGTATCCCACACACTGGCTAGGGTGTGTCTACACTACAGAGTTTTTCCAGAAAAAGTATACTTATGTCCACACTGCAATTGCATTCTTTTGACAGAAAGTGGAAAGAATGCAGGAGTTTTCCTGGCAGCGGTAAATCTCTCTCTACGAGGAAGAAGCCTTTTTCCGAAAGAGCTCTTTGTGGACGGGAATGAGGGTTTTTTTTTTTTCAAAAGAAGAGGCCTCCAGGAAAAAGCACAGGTGCCGAGATGGCCACTGTTATGCTTATAAGAAGTACACGGGATCTTTTTTAGGGGAGAAGGCAATACACTGTGTTTCTTGAGAGTGCTGCAGTTAGCATATGCTTTATAAAGACACAGACACACACACACACACACACACACACACACACACACGTCCTGCAGATGGTGCATAATTACCAGTCCATGGTGGCTACATCAGTCTTACTGGCCAGGCAAGGCTGACTGAACGAGGAGTTGGGGTTTGTCTGAGACTCCTTCAAGGCTTGGCTTGCAGGATCAAACCCAGGGTGGCTAATGTAGTCATTCGAATTTGCAAATGAAGCCCGGGATTAAAATATCCCGGGCTTTATTTGCATGTTCCCGGGTGCCACCATTTTTAAATGCCCGGTAGTTCGGACTCCCTGCCTGCGGCTACACACGGCACGGGCTAAGTAGTTCGAAACTAAAGCCCCTAATTCAGACTACCGTTACTCCTCATTGCAGAGTACCGTTACACCGGGCACCTTCCTGGTCTGGGCCTGAGATAAAAGCCCTCTTGGAGCTCTGGTCTGAGGAGGAGTCTCTTCAGGCCCCACAGTCCAGGAGGAGGAACGTGGACATTTATGCCAGAATGGCTGATGGCCTTGCAAGGAAAGGCCACCATCCCCGCACATAAGACCAGGTGAGAGCCAAGGTGAAGGAGCTGCAGCAAGGGTATGTTAGGGCCCGTGAGCGCACCTCCCGCTCTGGGGAAACGGCACACTGTTGTGCCTATTATGAGGACCTGGACTGGATCCTGGGGGCAGGGGAACCCCTGCCCCCCGAGAGGGTTGTGGAGTCTGGGTTGGAGACCCCTGTGCAGCAGCGGCCACAACTCCAGGGTGAGACCCCAGAGGACCAGCAGCTCCAAGAGGAGGAGGAGGTGGAAGACACCACCAGGAGCACAGAGACCCTGACCCAGGAGCCAGACGCCCACACTCAGGAGGCCTCCCAGACAACTTCGGACACCAGGGAGGGAACATCAGGTGAGCGTTGTGAGGGTCCAGCACACACAGGGCAGGGGAGGCAGGAGCAGAGTGGATGGTGCAGTGCTGTGACATGTCATGCTGATCACAGCTGGGGAGGGGGGGACACACATGGCCGACCACAGGGAGGGCCGTCCTACCCCTGCACCCGGATGGCTGTGAGGTACCACCTGCTCCTGCAGACAGTGATTCCAGGTGCAGACATGGGTTGGGGACCCTGGGATTGCTACACAGCTTCAGGCCTCTCAGCAACCTGTGGGAACCCCAACTGTGGCCTGACACTTGTCTGTGCTGCTTGGCCATGGGGTGTTTGTGAGGGGGGACAGGATGGTGGCCTGCACACCTTCTGGGCTCCAGGGAGGCCGTGGCTGCTAGCCAGGACACACCATGCTTTCCTGAGATGCACATGAGCCTCCTCTGACCCTAGGACAGGCACTGGCTGCTGAGAAGGAGGACACGCCCTCTCAGGGAAAGTGTGAACATGCATCACTGACGACTTTTCCCTCTTGTCCTCCACAGCCGGACCAGCTGACCAGGAGGGGAGCGCCACACCTGCCCCACCACCCAGACGGCTGCAGGGAACCCATTGGCACTGGCACATGTATTTGGACCTGGTGCACTAGCACATCTTGGTCTTGCAAGGGATGCAGGACGCAGTGAACCAGAGGATGGAGGCAGAGGCAGAGGGGCGCCGGCGCTTGCTGGACGAGTTTGTCCAGCAGTGCACTGAGATTTGCAGTGCTATCCGGGAGGCCATGGCTTTCCCCGGTCCTGTGCCTAGTCCTGCTCCTCCTGCTCAGCCTGCTCCCCCCTCGGGCCCTGCCCCCAGCCTCTGTCCCCCCTCATCCCCTGTCATCCCAGACCCAGGTACAGCCCCACCTCCTGCCCAGCCCCCTACTGTCCCAGCCCGCATGTGCGGCCGTCTCTGAAAAGGCCTCCGCAGCCAAAGTGCCAGGGGCTCTTCATCAAGGCAGCACCCTCAGCCCTGAGTCTCCCTCCCCCCTTCCAGATTGACATTCCCCCTTCCTACCTGTGAGAGTCACTGAGGGAAGCACTTTACTTTGTTTACAAACACTTTATTTTTCTGAACAGAAGAGTATTTTAGTTTTTCAAAAAGCCAACAATGAAATAAACTGTAAACATTTTTTCACAAACACCTGTCTCTGTTCTCAGTGTATGATGAATGCGTACAATGTGTGAATGTGGGGCCAGGAGGGGGTTTTGGGAAGGAAGGAACCGGGGGCATGGGGCAATCCCACATTTGGAAGGCCCTGGGGAAAATCATCGGCCTCTTTGTGAGAATTGCTCCCTCAGGGCTTCTCGAATGCGCAACCCCAGCTGGGCTATGTCTAGACTGCAAGCCTCTTTCGAAAGAGAGCCTCTTTCGAAAGAGAGCGTCTAGACTGCACGTGGAACTTTCAAAAAAGCAAGCCGCTTTTTCGAAAGAAAGCACCCAGTGAGTCTGGATGCTCTCTTTCTAAAAAGCCTGTTTGCTTTCAAGAACGCCTTCTTTCGAAAGAGCACTTTCGAAAGAAGGCGTTCTTCCTCGTGGAATTAGGTTTACCACCGTCGAAAGAAAAGCCGCGTTCTTTCGATTTAATTTCGAAAGAACGCGGCTGCAGTCTAGACGCAGGTGAAGTTTTTTCGAAAAAAGGCTACTTTTTTCGAAAAAAACCCTGAGTCTGGACACAGCCCTGGTGGGCTTGCCGGATGGCAGCTGTCCGAACTAGTGTCCAGCCTCCAAACTTGCCTCTTTGGGAATAAGTTCAGAGGCCAGGGCAGTAGGGCTGCAGCCTGAGTGAGGGGCTCAAAGCTGGGCTCTGAATCCAGCTCTGCCACAAATATCATGATGCTCTCATGAAGATGCAGCAGAACGTCCAGCATCACAGTATGGGGCCATCGCCAGCCATGGGGCAGCTCGGGCTCCATGGCCAAAAGCACAAAAACAAACCTGAAAACAAACTTGAAAATAAACTGCTGTGGTGTCCAAGGAGCAGGGCAACCAGAGCAAGCACTGCAGCAGCTTTGCTTCCCTCTAGGAGGTAGGCAAGCCAGAAGCAGGAGCAGAGCAATGTCTGTCCAGGGGTATCCCTTTAAGCACGTGTCTCTGCAAAGAGCATGCAGCAGAGCCTGGAATTTAAGGCTGCCCCTGTGACCTTCCAGAAGCACTTCTGGGTGTCTTCTTTTGTCAACAGTGTCCGGCTGTCTGGACGCTCTTTTTCGACAAAGCGGATCAATTTTTCGATCGCGTAATGCAGTCTAGATGCTCTTTTTCAACAGAGACTTTGGCGACAGTATCTGTCAACAAAGCCTCTGTCAAAAAAAGCCTGTAGTCTAGACATACCCTTGGAGTCTATTCTTGGCTCTGCTACTGACTCCTGATGTGACCTTGGGCAAATTGCCTTGCCTCTTTGTGTCTCAGTTTACTTGTCTTTACCCTATGTACGATATTAACCTTCTTCTGGCTGCTCTGAGAAGAACTGTGTGAGTAAACCATTACAAATCATCCAGTTGAATTTAGCGTGTCCCCCCGAACAAATCTATTTTTCTCAAATGTATTTGTTACATCTTTTGATCCAAGCAGGTAGCAATTATTTGAGGCCTTGTGGGTTGTTTCCATTATAGAAGGAGAAATTGATGGTGGAGTTAGGCATTTCTTTGATGCAATCATGTTTATTTGCAGTGAATATACACACATCCTGTTTTCCTTGAGCGTAACAAGCATCAAACATCAGGAGGCAGTTTCTTTGCTCGCTGTTCCAAGTCTCTTTCGAGCCAGCAATTTGCTCAAATGTTCTCTTGTTTTTTGCCCCCACATCTTGTTACAAGAGCTTCTCTGGCTGACATTGGGGCTTCTTTGCGGTCTTCTCTATGAGCTTTCTGTGACATTTACTTGGCTGCTCTTCTCCTGCACACAGCTCCATCTAATAATACCCAGCCCTCTATATTTGCATTTACTACCCAGTAAAAACCATTGACCCATCTAGCTCAGCTCCCAACCAACCTTGTATGGGACTTGTACTTTGTGTGGTGATGCCTGTTTCATTTCTATTCCTCTATTCTATTCCATAGAGAATTTTAACTGCTTCTTACATTTATCCTGGATACTGGGCAGCCATGATGCCCGTCAGCTTCCATCAGGTTTCATTCAATCTCCAGCATAACATTAAAATTACTTAATGGCACTTTTTCACCAAGCTCACTCATTCTATGGCTTGGCTTAATTGCAATTGGTCACATCAGTCAGGTGGTTTTGTTTCTCTTCCCCTGAATAAATGAATGTAACTCTTCTTAGCACATTTTTTGAAACGAGGAGTAATGGTAGTTCGGAATAGGAAGCCTAGTTCGAACTACCTAGTCCGTGCCGCGTGTAGCCGCGGGGCACAGAGTCCGCACTAGCGGACATTTAAAAATGGCGGCGCCCGGCAAGATGCAAATGAAGCCTGGGAAATTCAAATCCCAGGCTTCATTTGCAACTCCGGTTGCCTACATTACCACCCTAGTTCGAACTAGGGTGGTAGTGTAGACATACCCATACAGAGGGAAGAGGGGTGAACACAGCCAATGCAAGCTATTGATTTTTTTTCTGACAATGGTTTTGTAGCATTTACCCCAATTCTAGTAGTGAGGTTTTGGATGAAATTCGCCTTGTAAAGTGTCCCAGAAAAAAATCTAGATGCCACATAACTCCTCAAATTAGTGCTAACATATAGTGCTTAGGATTAGGTTACCCTCTTTGCACAGAGATGAGTTCCATCTTTATTAAATTAACTAGCCAATTAGCCCGTCATAAGTTGGGATTTTCAGGTCTCTCCTCCACCTTGGTCTTCTCTCCTGAGCCTCCGGTCTCTTGCTCCCTCCGTCCCTCTCTCTCTCTCTCCTCCTACTGCCTGCCCCTTTCTCTCTCAGCTCTCCTCCGCCTCCTGCCTCTCTCTCCGTCTCTTTCTTTCTCTTCTCCCCCTCCTGCCTCTCACTCTCCCTTTCTCTTCTCCTCCTCCTCCTGCCTCTCTCTCCCCTCCGTTTCTCCCCTTCCCCTTCCTCTTCCCCTTCCCCTTCCGCCGTGGAGCTCGGCTGAGTGCTGCCTGACTCACAGACACTGGGCTACTATATATATGATGTCTGCAAAGAATTGTGAGAAAGTTGGATGATCCTTCACTCCTACCAAATTTCATTGATTAATATATGGGCTCCCACCCAGAGTGTGTGACCCCCAGAGTGTCACCAACAGGGGTGAGAGGAGTCATGACAACTCTTCACTTCTTATATTATTAAATGGGAGGGGATCCTGGCTAATGTGAAGAGGCCTTTATGCATGCCCTTGTGTGATGAAAAAGGGGGACCTGATATGAGAGAGGTTGTGAAACACTGCATTATTTATTTGTTTGTTTGTTTGTTTGTTTTTATTAAGTAATGTACAGATGTATGTTTCCTTTTAGGACTGAAAGTTTTAAGTCTCCCTAGTGCTCTTTACTGGTCTTTTTCTCAGCTTCTTTTGAGTCTTTTATCCTCCCAAGACACACCTATCTGACAATCTTCTCTTCACTCCTCATTTTTCTTCCTGAGCATGGACATCCTTCGTTAAACTTAAAGCACCTCTCCTCAGACCTAGGTTTCCTAACTATGATTATTTATTGATGGTCTTTTTTTCCCTTCTCCCTGACCCATCCATTAACTGGAGAAGGTATTGATCAGTAATTGTGTCAGGTTTCCCAAAGCTTCCCAGGAAACACTACTTCTGCTTCAAGTGATTGTGTACACTCTCCTTTTGATTCACAGAGCAGAGCTAGGGAGCAGTTTCACTCAAACAAGACCTAAATGAGCCATGCACTCCCCATTTACCCTTAAGGGGGTATTATTTGCAGTGCCTGCTAGCTAGGTATTTGACATTGAAAAGAAAAGAGAGAGAACCCTGAACCATAAGAATTAATTCCCACCAAGCCAAAATAAATGTTAAATAAGGATCTGTGGCAAATGCTTCCCTATAGCATTAGACTATCTGACTGGGTGCATATTAGTTTCTGGCAAACCAAGGTTACAGTAGGGAAAGTGATTTGTATTATGGCTTCATTTTTGTCCTCCTCCATGAAAGGCTCCTTAAATTAAACTTGTATTCTCAGCATTCTGCGTGATAGAACTGCTAGCATAATCCCAACTGGGTCTTCCAAGTGCTTGCACAGCTCTTTACACAAATAAATTCCATATTTAGCTCTAAAGGAATCAGCTATTGATTAATAAGGCCATTTCTCCCCCACCCTTTCCCTTAACCTTCTTTTCTAGATGATGGCTATTTTGGGGCTCTTCAGCCAGGAAATTCCAATACTACAGGATGTTCCTGTAGGCCTATTAAAGGTGTGAGTGTATGTGTGTGTCTATGTGCTCGCCTCCTTGCCCATGCTGAATAGCTATTGATTTTAGTTAAGGAGTAAATGTGTGATTTCCGTGGCCTTTCAGATGATTTACATTGCCTTACAACTGACAGGACATCTCCATTCAAGAGCTACAGTGTCTGTTTAAACAACAAAGAGTCCAGTGGCACCTTCAAGACTAACAGTTTTATTACGGCATAAGCTTTCATGAGCTGCAACTCACTTCAACAGATTCATGCATCTGATACAGTGAGTTGCAGCTCACAAATGCTTATGCCATTATAAAATTAGGCTTTAAGGTGCCACTGGACAACTTGTTGTTTATACTGAAATCAACTGACACAGCTACCTCTGAAAAGTGTCTGCTTAATTGGCAAGCACCAACATGTGTGTTAAAAAGCAGCTAAAGTGGGTGGGAGTAGAGATAGCCAGATCAACCTTTCAGCCAGTGATAAGCACTATGGCTGTGTCTACATTGGCATGATTTTGCGCAAAACAGGTTGCTTTCGCGCAAAAACATGCTGCCTTTCTACACTGGCAGGGAGTTCTTGCGCAAGAACACTGATGTTCTAATGTGTGAAATCAGTGCTTCTTGCGCAAGAACTATGATGCTCCCGCTCAGGAATAAGTCCTCTTGCGCAACTGTTCTTGCGCAGGAGGCCAGTGTAGACAGGCAACATGAATTTCTTGCACAAGAAAGCCCGATGGCTAAAATGGCCATCGGAGCTTTCTTGTGCAAGAGAGTGTCTACACTGGCACGGATGCTTTTGCGCAAAAACACATCTCTTGCGCAAAAGCTCATGCCAGTGTAGATACTCTCTTGCACAAATACTTTAACGCAAAAACTCTTGCGTTAAAGAGTATTTGTGCAAAATCTTGCCAATATAGACGTAGCCTATATGTTATACTGGGTAAGAGAGTCACTTCACTTATTTAAATATGGTGAATAGTTTACAAGCACATTTGTTCCCATGTTATAAAATCTCTCCCCGATTTATATCTTCTAACAAATTCATAGTTGGTGACAATCTGGCTGATGTCCTTTCTGGTGTGATCTCTTCACATCTCATACTCCATGCAAGGATGGGTAGGTGAATAGTTGAATGGGAGATCCCCAAGGGTATGTCTACACTACCCCCCAAGTTCGAATTAGGGGGGGTAATGTAGTCATACGGAGTTGCAAATGAAGCCTGGGATTTGAGGCGTACAGCTAGTTCGGATTAGGAAGCCTAATCCGAACTAGCTAGTCCATGCCGCGTGTAGCCGCGCGGCACAGGGTCCGAACTAGCCGGCATTTTAAAATGGTGCCGGCTGGCTTTATGCAAATGAAGCCCGGGAAATTCAAATCCCGGGCTTCATTTGCAACTCCGTATGACTACATTACCCCCCCTAGTTCGAACTAGGGGGGTAGTGTAGACATACCCCAAGGGAAATAAGAAGCTATAGAGAATGATGTTAGCTATTCAACACGTGTTTCACTTCTTACTGAGTTAATAAAGAGGCAGCTTGACAACACTGCTGCTGGAGGTGCTGTCTTTTGGATTTGAAGCAAAAAGCATGCCCACTTGCGGTTATTAATTATCCCTGTGGTAGCAGTATTACTCCACACTGGCCAGCAGGGGATAAAGCAGGCAAGACAAAGCCTGTGCAGAGACCTGGCCAATCAGGCTATGTCTAGGCTTCAGGCTTCTTTCAGAAGAAGCTTTTCTGGAAGAAATCTTCCAGAAAAACTTCTTCCAAAAGAGAGCGTCCGCACTGCAAAGGCACATTCAAAAAGTGATCTGCATTTTCAAAAGAGAGCGTCCACACTGATTGGATGCTATCTCGCATTTCAGCTGTGATTATTATGGATGGAGCAGCCACCAGGGCACCTGTGGTTTTTCGTCTTTCCTTTCTTTCGAAAGAACTCCCTCTTCCCTGTCAACATACGCCTTTTTCTGAAAGAGCTCTTTTGGAAAAAAGCTTCTTCCTCATAGAATGAGGATTATCAATGTTGGAAAAAACTTTCTGCTCTTTTGATTTTCTTTCGGAAGAACGCGATTGTAGTGTGGACTTAATTGAAGTTTTTTCGGAAAAAACTCTGTAGTGTAGACATACCCTCAGGGAGAAGCTTTTAAAGAGGCAGCCCTGGGTATATGGAGTTGCTTAGTAGAGAGAGTCAGTTAGGCCCTGACCAGGGAAGGTGCAGGACCTGACAAAACATCTCAGGTGAGCAGCGCTAGGCAGGCTCAGGGGGGCTAAAAAGGAAGGCTCTTGCCTGATACCTGCCAGGCTGTTGGCCTTGTTACAAGGGCCAGTAGGGTGCAAAGAGTCATAGGGGAAGTGGCCCAGGAAACCAGAGGCAGTGGAAGGGAGTAGAGGAGGGCAGGACAAAGGACCCAGAGTAGTGGGCTGACCTGTGTCCCCCTTCCCTTTGCACTGTGTCCAGCCACCATTGTTGTGGGCTGGAAGGACTGTGGCTTGCCCCAGAACTGAGGGGCAATACTACGGCTGTAGTTAGCCTTGGTGGCAGTGCTAGATGAAGGACTGCCGATAATCCCCAGAAGGGGGATGAAAGACCACAATAGTGGACACTGCCAGAGGGAGGACTCTGCAGTCTGGGAGTGACATCTGTCCAGAGTCCGAATGTGGACAGAGTGGAGTAATGGATGAGATATCAACCAGAGGGAGGCTCCCTGCTGTCAACAGAGCGAATTCCCAATACAGCCAGAGGGAGGTGCCACTGTAGTGAGTCCCGCCCCATGACAATCCCTTTCTAATGAGACTATTAAAAGTGTAAGGTACCATTTAATGTCAGTGTGCAGTACATGATGTTAGCTCTTTTTTTTTTTTTTTTTTTTTTTTACAAAAGCTTTGGATGTCATTTGCATGAAATACGCTATGATTAGGCACAGTCATTTTCATTAAGATATAGGTTGTGCTTTAGACTACATGGAGTGCACAATGCGAGAGGCATAAAATGTCCGCTGAATGCATTGCACAAAAGATGGCACAGAGTCTATGGAAAGAATGCAGCCTATATGATGCTTGCTTGGGTTATGCATTCAAATGTAAATTGGCCCAAAATTTTATTCCCTAAAAATAGACTTGACAATACTCAAGCAAGGCCTGGTAAAACTGTAAGAAAGATTAAGTGAGACAGCTCAGAGTCAAGTTAGACATAAGTTAGTGCATAATCCCAGGTTATGTTGTCAGCATGTTTGGTTCTCACTGTTTTTAACAAGAGTTTTAGATGAAATATGAATGTTTTAAGAGAATGCTATCCATAGTGATGGTTATTGGAATGGCAGTTACACAGATGTTAGTTAATAATGTTTGATATTAAATAGCCAATGACAGAGTAGAAGGTCTTTTAATTGTGGTAGATGTGGTAAGAGGCAGTCTTATTTCTAATTAATTGTGGGTTTATTGTGAGTAAGTATAAAAAGGACAGTCCACTGATTTCATTGAGGTGTGCCGAGCCATTATTAGGGTACTGTTAGAAATAAGACTGTATGCCCATCCCTCTCCTCCAGGGACTGATCACCCTTGGATACATCATTCCATTGTAGAACGTGAGGATCAGTGCTGTGTGTGAGTCTACAGGAATGTCTATTTACTCAACTATTTGATTTTAAATAAAGTCTTTAATTTTATCACAAGGCATAAGGAAGCGGTTGACAAAGGCTTCCCCTGTCGACCGATCCGTGTCTTGACTGCCGCGTTGTGCCGACAATCAGCTGAGCCAGCACAGCACAGCAGCCATTTTTATTTTAATGAAGCTGGGGATATTTAAATCCCCGCTTCATTGACTATGTCGGGTAGCCTATTTTACATGCCTCTGTCGACAGAGGCATGTAGTCTAGACATACCCATTGTGTCATTCACAGTCCTCCACTAAATTACATTATCTATAACTGTACTGGATTTAAAGAACCTTAAATAATGCATTTTTGTTTTTATTCCTTACCTTTTAAATTAGTAATTGGGAACACATCAGTCGAAGATTCTAGGAAGCAGGTGCTGCATACCTACTCATTCCCTTCTGTGATGGGGTGTCTGCCCCACACTGGCCCTTTAAGGCTAAAACCCAGCCATGGGAGAGGACTGGGAGAAAAGCCCACAGCCAAGGCTGATATTGCCCATTAGGGCCCAGTTGTGGGCTGTATAAATAAGGGCTCTGGGAGACAAAGAGGGATAGACTAATTTGATCTAGCTGGGGAGCAGGAAGGACCTGGTTGCTAAGGAAACTTGGAAGCTTCCCAAGATGTAGTAGTGCTGGGGAAAGGCAGGCACGGTGGGGGACCTCTGGCCTAACCTCACTCCCAGGCTGCAGGGCCTAAGGCAAGACCTGAGAGTACTAGGAGGGGGGGCAGCCAGGATAGGAAAAAGCAGCAGGTCCACCCCTCCCCCTGCTTGCCAATGATGAGTGGCCATTTCAGACTGCAGTTTGGCTCTGTGGCAGGGGCTAGATGAATACTGGCAGTGGGTCACTGAGGCAAGGCAGGTATAGGGGAATTGGGGGTTCTCTGGGAGGGAAGGACCCCAGAGTGCAGAGACTGATAAACACCTCCCGGAAGGGGACCAAGAGACACTGGAGAGGGCACTGCTGGGGGGCAGTGCACTGAAGGGGATGCCGTGGTCCGGGAGACTGATGTGGGTCCAGAACTAGAACATGGAGTGAAGACACAGGGAGACACCAGCCAGAGGGAGGTGCCCTGGTGATGAGCTAATTCCCAGTGCTACCAGCAGGAGGCACTGTGGTGGTGAATGATGCTCCCTGATAACCTTCTCAGAGCAGGTGAGTAAGGAGTGAGTGGGGAGAGAAAGATATAACTTTGGCTCTCCCCTCCTTGCTCCAAGACCATGACTCGCACAGCTGAATTGGCAAAAGTGCTGCTGCTTTAGACCAGTAGGAAATGACTGTACCTCAGGGCAGGGAGCACACCGAAGTATGCTGCCTGTCAGGGCTGCTCATGGAGTGGTGAAGTTTTTGCATTTTCCCTTGCTAGCCTCGATTTTTGTAAACCCACCATCTATCTACATATTTTAGAAATGTGCATATGTCTGTATATCAGTCTGTTCAAGAACTCCTCCTAACAGTAAGAGCTAGGGTCACCAAATTTGGTATGCAGCTTCCTCTTATCCTAACTTAAAGCAAGGTCAGGGCTTGGCTGTGCCAAGAAAATGGGAAGTGCTAGGAATAGGACTGTTTTCCATAACATGGAGAAGGAGAGGGCGGAGAGAGGAGGCACGTGGAAGGGAGGGGCACAGAGAGGAGGGACAAGATAGTGAGAGTCTCCACTGAGGCCAGTGAGTGCAGAGTGGCCACTGAGGGCAGTCACACCACCAAGGAAGTGGCCAGAGGGGCTGGGCTCCGCCATATTGCCTGCCACCAGGCCGGGTAAATAGCTCACCATCTCAAACCCTTCCCCCTCCGACCCTTGGCCGCAGTGCTGGCGGGAGACAGGAGGCCCCTGGTGGCTGGAGTGAGGAGAGAAAGTCCTGCTGAATGGGGGACCCCTCTACCCTGAACCACTCATCCCCCAATCGTCATTGCCTCAAAGCCTGCCACAGCCCCATTCTCCTGCCCTGGCCTCCCACGTCCCAAAGGCCCTGCCCTGACTTCTGCACCCCTATGCTGCGTGTTCCTTGCCCTGAAGGACTCAGGCAACTCTAGACAGGCCTTCTAGTAATAATAAAAACCTTGTTGATGAGATTTGTTTTTACAATGCCTACTCAGGTGGTTACCCCAGGTTTCTTACTGCTCACTATTCTTATATCCTGTAAAACTTTATGCTGTGGAATTTTTTTCTTACTACTTGTACATTTACCTGCAGCAGTTGCAACATCAGTGTGAAGAGGCGTGTGTTGTGTCTCTTATAGTAACTATTGTATGCATGTACCCATACAGATTATGCATGCCTCAGATCTTCTTTACAATTCCCTTGTTGTGCCTGGCACTAGTTCAGGTGAGTTGAACTGGAAAGCAGTAGCTTTCTACTATTGCATCACTATATGAAAATATTCCGCAGGTTGGTGAAGTTCCAGTATATCATACTGTCTTGATTTTTAGCACAGAGGATATTATTACTAGGGTTTTTGTTAAAGGGTGGCTGGCCCTTTTTAAGTTGTGGTGGGTAACCAGAGGCCCATTGGGTTCAATGTGTGGCCCCGAAGACATTTTGTTAGATGCCAGAGTCTGCTGGCTTCTGTCCACAGAGGGTTTTTTCCCTACTAGTTTTACTAAAGCGACCCACACATAAAGCAAGAGCACGTGAAGTGAGGAGCGTGCTGATTACACAGAACATTGTCTGTGAGAGCCATGTGTTCCCTCTGCATCCAATGAATCAGCACATCCAACAAATTCTAAGTGTGCAAGTGCAGTTAGCAAACTTACCTATCCCAAGAGACTGTCTTGGGTAGGACAATCTTGTGCCCCAGTCACTAGCCTAGGTTACCCAACCCTATTTTAAAGGAAGATGGACCTCAGCTGACTTGTGACATAGCCAGCTCATCTCCCCAGGAGGGGAGAATTTGACTGGTGAATCATGTAACCCAATCTGGACTCTGGAATACATAACAGAAATGTCTGGGTAATGAGATATTAGGACTGGGACTTCAGAAGAGAGTAGGAAGGCTCTTATAGGAGACCCTGAGAAACCTGGTAGAAAAAGCAATATAAAAAAATCCGTAACTAGGTAGGGCAAAGACTGGCCTCCAAAGTAGGCAAGATTCCAGTCAGGAAGGCCTGGGTGTGGCTTGATGAAGAGTGGGGAAGGATGAATATATAAAATGTATGATGTTTCGATTTGAACTTTGAGGGCTTGATTTTGGAACTGTTTGTGATTAAAAACCAGCCCGAGCATGGGTGGTGGTTCTGAGAACCTTTTTGAAATTATTGAGAAGCCCTGAAGAGAGGAAAACAGAAGCAGGGATGCTGTAGAGTCCTATGCAATAATCGGTGTCTCTATTAAGGCTGCTGTGTAGACATAGCCTATTTCGGGATAATGTCAGTTCCGAAATAAGGTAATGCGCTTCTACACAGCAAGCCTGTTATTTCTAAATGAATTCGAAATAATGGACTTTTTACTCCAACTTCTGTAATCCTCCTTTCATGAGGAGTAAGAGAAGTTGGGGGAAGAGCGTTCTATTTTGAAATAACTGTGGTGTAGACAGCACCAATTAGTATAGCTTAAGTGGCGTAGCTTATTTCGAGTTTAGCCCAACTGTGTAGATGTGCCCTCTGACAGAAGACTGTTTGAATTCTCTAACCACTTACGTGGCACCTTCTGTGATTGCACTTCTTTTCCTGCCAATTTCCTTGAATTCTGACCTGCAGCGCCCCATTCTGCTCTAGTCCTGATGACCCCTCCCCCCTCTTGATTTAGCAAAGCACCTGACTCCAGATCTCAACATATCTTGCTGTTTCAGACGTGAGTCTATTCTTAGCAGATACTGCCAGGGGAGCAGTGATTTTTGTAATGTGGGCAAATATACCTTCATCTCTACATGAAGATGCCAAACTAACATGGTATGTTTTGGTGTGGGGTTTTTGGTAGGATTTGTTTAGGTGCAGGAACCAACTGCAAATCTTGGACTGGGTACCAGGTTCAGACTGAATTTTGCAACCTATGGTGTTGTTCAGATACAATACTTAAAGCCTGTGCTAAGCCACAACAGATGAGTCAGAGTATGTCTACACTACAGAGTTTTGTTGGAAAAACAGCATTTTTTTCTGACAAAACCTGAGTTATGTCCACACTGCAGTCGCATTCTTCCAAAAGTAAATTGAAAGAACAAAGGGGTTTTCTGGCATTGGTAATCCTCTTTCTGCGAGGAAGAAGCTTTTTTCTGGAAGAGCTCTTTTGGAAAAAGGCATGTGCGGACGGGGAAGAGGGAGTTCTTTTGAAAGAAGAAGAAAGAGAAAAAACACAGGTGCCCTGGTGGCCACTCAGTCCATACTAATCACAGCTGAAATGCGAGATAGCATCACACTGAATGGATACTATCTTTGAAAAAAGCAGATCCCCTTTTCGATGCACTTTTGTGTGTGGAAGCTCTTTTGGAAGAAATTTTTTCGGAAGATCTCTTCTGAAAAAAGGTTCTTACAAAAGAAGCCTGAAGTCTAGACATAGCCTCAGTCTGCTCATAATGAGCCCATTTAAAATTTCAGACCCTGGCACAAATGCATATCCACGTTAAAGAACCAAGGCGAGGAAACTATTTCCTCTTAATATCACAACATCTGTGGTGAAGAAATTCCCTCCCCATCTCTCATCGTAAGGAGCATATTTGCCTAAAGCAGTTGTGAATGGAAGTGATGCAATGAAAATCACCATCAATGATGAGGCTGGGAATTCATCAAGAGATCCAGTGATCTTCTTAAAAATGTCTCATTGCCTGTTGAATTGTGGCGCTTAATGGAAGTAAAATTGGTCGACAAAGTCGGTTTTATTTTCCCAGAGTTATAGATGTCAGTGTATTTCCAATACCGTACTAAACGAAGCTCTAAGCCTGCCTCTTGTTGAATTCAAAGCATTTAATAACTTCATAAAAAAATAGGCTATTGAAATTTATATCCATAAGTTGTCATCTCTGCCTTATTTTCAATTTTCCTGTGAAGTTATTAAAACATTATGTGATTGTAATATATTTACAGAACAGTGGGAAATGAGGTGTGAATCTGACTGAAAGCACGAGTCTGATAAGATCTAGATAGCAGCAAATACCGTTAACATATAAAGGGGAATACATATACATATATATATTCCATACTTGTGTGGAGCTCTTCTCCTCCTAGGACCCATAAATATTAATAGGAAGTGCAGGCATCAAGATCTGCTCAACAAGATGAACTTAGAACTGCTAATGTTTTTAAATTGCTTGCTGCCTGTTCGTTTTTCTGCATTCACCATTATGGAAGATTTTAATATAGGTGTGAACTTGATGGTGATGATGTTCAGCTCTCAAGAATAAAGTTCATTAGCATTCTCCAAGTCTAATGTAATTGATGAGGGGAAAAAGACTAAGTGCAAGAGGCTGTACAGAATTTTCTTTTCTAATACACATCCATTACCATGGTATCAGAATGCTTGTTCTGCAGATGGCAATAGTTAGCTCAGGAGCAAACTGTACCTTTTTTTAGAGGGACATGAAAGCCCAGATCCACAAAGATGTTGTGATGTTGAGTGTCACAGCACCTAAAAGAAAATTACAGGTACACCAATGTTATGGCAAAACCCTGAGTTAGGCATGTAGGCTCCCTATGAATGGGGAGAGAGGCACCTAAGAATGTGATCCACAAAAGCCAGCATTCTAGATAAGCAACCCTGCAAGCTGGCTAATGGGAGATGCCAAGGACTGGGGGATGAGCATGAAGCCTCTTTCCTGGAGATAAGAACCCAAGTCCGGTTGCAGTCTACAAGTGGGAACCTGTTTCCTGGACTCAGGCAGCTCAAAATAGTGTTCCAGTCATTTTCACCTGCTCTGGTACAGGGAGAGGGGGGAAGGGAATTTAATGCAGGTCTTTCATGTCCAGACTGCTGGGCTAAAAGCTGTGAACACCAATTTTCCCCTGGTTTGTGATTCATTCTGGTGTTTAGGAGAAGATGGGCATGTGGACACCCAAAGGGAAACACAGCATGCCTGATCAGAGGCAGAAACATAGGCACCTAGGGAACTTTTACCCCCAGAAACATAGGTGCCACATAAGCCGGGTGCCCACAGGGTCCAGCAGGATAAGGGTGCCATTTATGGGGGGCTAGAAGCAGCAGTAGCCCTGCCAAGATTGGAACCCCAGGATTTCATACTTGAGGCCTGCTTAAAGCTGCATGCCCTGACTCCAGAGACTCTGTTAAATGTAACAGCGTTTGAGCTGCTTGCAGCTTTGCCTTTGGGGCAGGGAATTTGTTATAAAAAGAGAGAGGTAGGTGATTTAGAATAACAAAAGGCTGGGAATTGAGGCAATTGAAGGATTGTTAGATCATCATGGGAATATTGCTGGGTACTCCGCTTAAAAGGTAGGCAGGAAAAGTAGGAATAAGTGTTGTGCTGCTGGGATTTGCACTTGGATCACGGCTGTGAAACTTACAAATGTTCTTGGGAAAAGGGGTGAACAGGGACTTCTCCAAAATTGACTGCAAAGAGTTAAAATGGGATTTCACAAAACTGGATGAATGGGCACACAAAGGCAGATGGAATTCAGTGTTGATAAGTGAGAAGTAATGCACACGGCAAAATATAATCCTAACTATACACACAAAATAGATGATATCACTCAAGAAATACATCTTGGAATCATTGTGGATAGTTCCCTGAAAATTTCTGTTCAATGTGCAGTGGCAGTCTAAAAACTAAAACAGCTAACAGAATATTGGGAATCCTTAAGAAAGGAATAGATAAGCCAAAATACCATCTTGCTACTACATAAAGTCATTATACGCCCACATCTTGAATACTGTATGCAGATCTGGGCACTTCATCTATAAATAATATATTGGATTCAGAAAAGGTAACAAATTATTAGGGGTAAGGAACAGTTTCCATATGAGGAGAGATTAACAAAACTGGACCTTTTCAGCTTGGAAAATAAATGACTAAAGGGTAAGAGGATATATTAGAGGTCTAGAAAATCATGAATGGTGTGGAAAAATAGAATAAGCAAATGTTGTTTATTCCTTCAATAACAACACAAGAAGTTAACCCAATTAAATTTATAAGCAGCAGACTTAAAACAAACAAATTATTTTTTCACAATCAACTTGTGGTACTTTTTGCCAGGAGATGGCAGAAAGGTCCAAAGCATAACAGGGTTCTAAAAAGAACAAAATAAATTCAAGGAGGATAGGTCCGTCAATGGCTACTGGCCAGAATGGGCAGGGATGGTGTCCTTAGTTTCTGTTTGCCAGGAGCTGGGTATAGGCAACAGGGGATGAATCATGATGATTGCCTCTTCTGTTTATTCCTTCTGAAGTACCTGGCATTGGCCACTGTTGGAAGACAGGATACTGGGCTAGAAGAACCTTTGGTCTGACTCAGTATGGCCATTTTGGTGTTCTTATGTAGAGCTGAAATGTATCTGCTCCCTTGCTGCAACCCACAAGGACTCCACTCCTCTTCCAGAGCTGAGAGAGCCGGGAATAATAGAATCATAGGGCTGGAAGAGACCTCAGGATGTCAGAGTTGGGTCTCTCTCTCTCCACAGAGTTAGTAACAAAGTAAGAATATACATTACAATTCTAAGGCTAACCAGTGTCCTTTAAGTGACTTGCCACAAAGTATCAGAATATGTTAGTGTTAGAACTGAGTGTGTCTAATATTTATTTAATTTTCTTTCTTTAATATAGGAATTAGATACAGTGCTCCTGTCAGCTAACTGCTAAGTTGTCTGCCAAAAGTAGAGCTTTCCAATGCCTTGGTAGCTCCTGGATAGAGATGGTGTATGTGAGGGAGGGCCCATGGAGTTGGTTCTCTCCATTTCATGCTTGGCTTGTACTGAGCATGCTCAGTAACACTGCTGAAGCCTCTGTCCTCAGTCTGCCTCCCCCCATGCTCTCATTCTCTCTCCCCATCATGGCATACACAAGTCACCCTGCCCCTCCCCCCAGTCAGAAATGGTGCCCCTGCAGTGAAGTTTTGTGTATCACAGTGGAGCTGAAACTGGGATATAGGTGTCTTAGCCTGGGGTTTGGTGCCAAAATGCCTATGGTAGTCTGGGCCTAAGAGGTTATACTGTAAATTCTCCCAGATGCCATGGGGAAGCGGAGTGCACTCAGTGAGCACACTAGCTCTGCTTCCCCGTGGCTTTTGCCACCACAGGGCATGTGGGGGGACCCTACCGCTGTTGCAGTGCAGCACCAGGCCCCCCAGTAATCCTTGAAGCTGTGTCTGCAGGGGATGGGGTACTTGTGGGAGGAGAGGGCAGTGCGATGGCAGGAAGAAGCCGGGCTAGAGGGACAAAAACAGATTGGCTCCTCTCTTCCTCAGCCTGCTGGGACTTGGCTGCAGTGGTTGTGTAACTGTTCCAGCTCAGGATGGCTCATGGGCCAGGAGTTTAAGACCCATGCTTTTTATAGTGCCTATGCATTGTAAAATGTGCAACTGACAAAAACAATGGCTAACATCAGCTGAGAAACTGGCCCCTCAAATTTGTCACAGAAATATATGTTATATAAAACATATGTTTAAAATATATTTGAGATATTAGGTAATAAAAGTAATAGAAAAGCCTTTCACAAAATATGTACATGAATCATTTCTGGCACAGTCACATGTGTTTTTCATACACTTATGCAATCTATTGGGATACAGGTCAGAAATACCAAGTCTGATTTTCAGACACCAACCTAATGCACTGGTCTAATGCTGCTTTGTGATTTCAGACTAGTTGCTGTCCATGTGCCTAGCATACCATGCCTTCTGCACAGCTCTCCTGCTCAGAAGAGGCCACAGGAATAGCAGGAGTGCAGGGCTGCCTGGGGCTTTGGGGCTAGCCAAACAGAGGTTCTTGAAGCGCAGGATTGAGGAGCACTGGTAGAGCTATCTCCCAGTGCCAGGACTGACTGGGATAAGAGGGGTATTGAAAGTTGGGAATGAATGCCTTGGCAGATTTCTGTGGGGAGTGCTGTAAAACATCTGCTCAAGTGGTGCCTGGGGAAAATCCATGCTATTCGTTTCCTCTCTTATGAGCACTAAATTCAGCCCTAAAACATTTTTAATACGTAAAAAAGATGTATGGAAAATATATTGGGTAGCTTCCCCTGTAGGTGTACCCCAGTGCCATGAGCTTGAAGTGTTTACATACAAAAAAAGCGTTCCAAAAGCAGAGACTGAGAGCCTGGGCAAAAGCAATGAACATGTTTCAGCTGCTGCAGTCAATGCATTTTCTGTGTTTTGAGGGGTCTTTTTCTATTCCTAATTTTAATTTGACAAGAAGCAGGGGGCCCAGTATGTAGCTTTCTGCAGAAACTGCATTGAATTGACAGGACAGATCTGCAGTCCTGTTTGCTGGCACTTGAAAGAAACTCCAAACGTTAGTTACATTTGGAGTATTTAAGATGCCCCTGAGAGTCCCTCTTACAGACAGCTTTATTCCTGCTGATTCTAACTTTATAATTCTAGAGCAGAAGCCCAGACTCAGCATGGCTGGTGGGAACGGGGTTTAATTATTTTCATTCTTAATTTTCATTTCATCCTGGTTGGTAATTTGTATTGCATTTGCTACTAGAAATTGGGGTGTGAGGAGAAATGTTGCTGCTGTGTGTGTTTTCATTCTTTAATAGTTAATTTTTTGCTAGTGAAGGATCCCAAAATGACAATACACCAAATTGAAGTCTACATAGCAGGATCCTTTTGCAGCAATTTGAGTTGCTTGGATACTGGCCCTAAAAAGCCTTAGTCTTAATTGATAATGGTACTAGCAGACATTGCTTGGATCCTTCTGGGCAGTGGGCTGGTGGTGGCGGGGGGGGGGAGGGGGAGGAGGCACAGGAGTCAGGGCAGGGACTTGGGGATGTGTGTGGGGGAGGTGGGTAGTGCAGGAGGCTGGAGGTGTGCAGGGGTGTGAGTCAGGGTTAGGGGGTGAGAAGAGGCTCAACATGGGGGTGTCTTATCCAGCATGGGCCTTTTCTCTCCCCACACGTCCCTCGGGGCCACCACGGACATTCTCTCTCTCTCCTCCCCCCGCCCTCCAGCTGCCAAAGGCATTTTCTTTTCCCTTAGCCCCCACCAGGGGCATTTTCTGTCCCCCGAGCTTCACACCCGCCCCCCTTCCCTCCCGCCCAGGCCACCAAGGATGTTTTCTCTCCCCCCAGCCTCCCCTGCCACCAGGATTGTTTACTCTACCCAACTCCGGCACTGAGGCCAAGACTGGAATGAGGGAAAGGGGCAGGGAGGACTGTTTACCTGGTATGGTGGCAGGCAAGTTGGGAAACCTGCTGGCCACTCCCTTGGTGGTATGTCTACTCCCTGTGGAGCTTCTGCATGATATCTCTCCCCTGCAGTCTGCTGCACCCAGTGGTCTCTTTGGGTATATCTACACAGCAGGGCGAAAGTAGAATTAAGCTACGCAACTTCAGCTATGTCAATTGCATAGCTTAAGTCGAAATAACTTCCTGCTGTGTATACAGTGTCAAAAGCCGAATGAACCTGAGGGAGGAACACCCTTTCTTTGACTTCCCTTTCTCCTCATGAAATGAGGGTTACGGGAGTTGGAGTAAGAAGTCCTCCAGCTCAACATTATTTCAAAATAAGGGCTTGTACTCTGCTGTATAGATATACCCTCTTTGTCCTGCATGCCGATCCAGCAAGACATAGTCCTCCATCAGTCCAGAAGCAGAAGAGGCCAATCCAGAACCAGCATGTCAGATCAAAATGACTGCTCACTCAAGGGGCTAGTTCTGGGCCAGGCTATGTTGACGAAGGGTATCCATGTCTTAACACAAGAAACTCTGCCTGGCCAGGGGGCAAACTCGGGTAATATGATGTTTGGATGAGCAAAGAACTAATGTTTTATATTGGGGCTTTAAATTCCCAAGTGGCCATTTTGAGTTAATTATTAACTTGTGTTTTGTTAAATTGAGAGCCAGATCTATGGGAAACCCTGGTTCACGTGAGCCCAGGTCATATTAACAACCCCATTGCCCTTAGTAACATCACATTTGCTGTTCTAAGTGTATGGAAATAAAAGTATTGACATGGGTTCTAGAGGACCCATTTCAAGAAAATTCCAAATTTGCCCACCCGGGAGCCATTTCAATACCTCCTGCAGAGTTAACTTGTAGGGCACAGCTCCAGATATATAAACTAGATTTGTTTTTCATTTCTAGAGCAGAGTACCTATTTTCTCATTGCGTTGGGTTATCCTTGAAGAGTTTGTTTGAACTGTTCTCTGTGGTTTGGTTAACACCAATCAAAACTTAAATACAGAGCGTGCCTTTCACTCCACTGCACTTTTCAGACTGTGTACTTGCGACAGCAACAACTTCACCCTCTCCAGCAACTTGGGTGGTACTAGGACAGGAGAGTGGAAGCCAGCAAATTGCACAGCTTTGGGTGGGGAAGAGTAGTTTGGGCCAAGGACACCAAGAAAACTGTCATAGATACAGGACTTCTTAGTGAAGAACAGAAAGAGTTTTAGCTGTTCAGTGCTCCTATGAGAGACCCTGCACATATAACTAAGTTTGCCTTCCAGATGAATGAGGAGCTGTCTCAGAACTATCTGGAGATGAACTTATGCTATTACAGAGTCTGTGTTTTAAATGTGGTGGGTCACAACACTAGCTCATTCCCTCTAGCAATGTCTGGAGACATAATCTATTTGTACATTTTCAATCTAATACAGCATGTTACTGCATAGATATGTGCCAAACTGATATAGTAACAATCCATTCATTATTCTGGAAACATGAGGCAGATTTAGTGCTTTGCTGCAATTTGCTGATCCTCTACTTTTCAATCCATTTGAACCTGTTTCCCTTCATGTTAAATATCTTTTGAGCAGTGTTGGCGCTGGAGTTTTTGATGACCTAAGCAAAGTTTGGAGGTCACTTAAACAGAGTAACTGGTGAAGACCGAGGAAAGTTCCAGTAGCTTTTGAATCAAGTCCATAAACTGCTCATAATCTGTATCTTCTGGACATCTGCTTTGCTTTCTTAATGGGAATTGTTGGCTGGGCTTTTCAGGATGTTAACAAAATATGCTACTCAAAAGCATCAGGTATATCAGATTTAAAGCACGGGCAATGTAACAATAAAAGTATTATATCTGTTAATATTTTAACTTTATAGCTCAGAATGGTATATTGCACTTATGCTGGCTAAGAAGAAATTTTAAAGGCTATTCATCTTCATACCTGAGGGCATAAAACCGAGCATGGGCTAGGTGTCAGGAAAAGAATTCCCTTTCTCCTGCTAAAAGATTTTAGATTCACAGAATCTCAAACCTCATTAGACTCACCCATATTGAGTATATATGATCTGTATAGCATAGGAGGAGAAATCTGCCGGCAAGAAAATAAATGAGATTAAAAAGATGAGGCAAATGGAAGTTGTGTTCAGTGCTGTGCAACAGCTGTCTTCAATGTTGAACAATTTTCAGTTTTGTTTGGAAAAGGCAAGGAATTCCTATAGCTTCATTGTATTTATGCAATGATGGGGAAACCATGATTTTGCATGCCTTGATAATGTACTTACATCCTTATTCCATGTTGGAGTTGAGTTTACTGGTAGATATGGATTCTTGATTATGCTTTCCAGGATGTTCCATAAGCACTGGCAAGTAAGAGATGATCTTGGGAAGAAATGTTCTGAAGGGAATTTTGGGATTCTTTGCTTTAATAGAGTGCAGGTTACCGTATGTTATGTGGTCATACTTGGCAGAGAGGTAGAGGCTAGGGAAGTGTTAAGTTATACTGCAAATTGAGTTTTGCTGTCTGGCAGAATATTTTGGCAGCCTTTGGTGATGAGCCTCTGCCACAAACACTTTTTGCATTTGGAACTAGGTCAAACAGTTAATCTGCGTGTCTGCAGAGAGACATTTTACTGCAGCAGCTCTTACTTCCAGATGCAAACTAGATGCCGCCCCCTGATTGTCTGAAAAATGTTAGAGGGTAAATGTGTCTCCCTATTCATTTCACGAGGCATAACAGAGTGGTCGACAAAGGCTTCCATTGTTGACCGCGGACAGTCCAGGCTGCCCTGATGTGCTGCTGAACAGCTGATCGGCACAGCGTGGTGGCCATTTTGATGTAAATGAAGCAGCGATTATTTAAATCGCCACTTCATTTTCCAATGTCTAGTAAACTCATCTACATGGCTCCATTGACAGAGCCTTGTAATCTAGACATACCCTCTCTGGGTAGGAGGAGTTCTTGAAGGAACAAACAAATTCCCTCAAATATATTGTAAATAACTGTACCGGTTGTAAGGAGTGGGGCTGGTGTGGTGAGGAGCTGTGTTCCCTCTAAGATTTTTCCAGCCATGAGCGGAGTGAGTTTTGGCTTGTGCACCAATATTGAGGTCATGTAGCTTGTTTGGATGTGTGCCACCGTGGCACCCAGTTTATTAACAGACACATTCCTGGCCGCCGGAGCACAACCCCCTCTAATCCCCGCTATGCAGCATGTCTCATTTCCAGCTGCCAAAGCAGATCCCACCCTCCCTACCCTAGCCATGCAGCAGATCCTGTTCTTGGCCCTCACCACCATGTGGCAGCCCCAGCCACCGGAGCAGCCCCTCACCCCAGTGGCTCCCTCACCACGCCATCTCAGCTGGCCCTGCCTACTGGAGCAGCTGCCTGCTGCATGAGTGCTTCTGCATGGCTCTCCAGAGGAGGTGGGCGGGGGGAGAACTTTTTGTGCACGGCCATGCAGGCGCGCACCTTAGCGAGAACTATAGTGAGGAGTGGGGTTATGTATGTGTAAAATACAGATTGGAGGATTTATTATATGCTTAAATCAGCCTTGATATTCAAATATTTTCCTAGATAGCTTTGGAATGATATGGCTTTGTAGATTTTTTTTTAATTAGCATTGATCATTGGCTGTACCAATTAATGCAATTACTTGGTGCAAAATAAGGCGTCCTAACAGATCTGTATCATATTCTAGCCCTCTCAGAAAAACTATTTGGGCAGAACAGCCTGGAAAAGCAGATTGGCCAAGGAAAACATTTCTGTTAAAATAAATTATCATTTTTTGGAAGAAATTATACATGGCCTGCATGTAGAGTCATAACCCATTTCCTTTTCAATAGGAACTACATATTATTAATAATCAGGCTGTCATATTAACTATCTTTGATTTTTATTTTAAAAACACAAAGGAAATAAATGTTAAAATCTAGGAAATTGGTTCAATACTGAAACTTCCTCTTGGGATACAACTAATATTTTAAGTTTCATTGGCAGTGACGGGAGGGGATGTGGTATGTATTCAGGTCTGTTTTTTCCCAATTAATTTCAATGACCAATGAAGTTTACAGGCATTAAGTCAGTTTCAGAGCTGGCATTAAGGCATTTCCAAGAGGTGGGCACTGAGCACAGCCTCTAATCAGTACTACACCACTGAGCTTGAAAGGGCAGACAGGGGATTTGAACCTGCAAAGCTGTTTGTATCCTCTATAGTTTTGGTTCAATTGGAATCAAACTATAAAGGGGCCATGTTCTCAAGATCCACTTAGTGGAAACATACGCAGACCAGCTGGTGAGAGTTTGTTGCTGTTAAATTTGAACCAGAACCTTTCTTCTAGATCAGCCTTGAAACAGTCCTAGTTCTGATTCTGCTCTAGATCCAAATGTCATTTTCCTGACCCGTCTTGTTCTTTATGGTTAGAGGGCTCCAGTGAGATTTGCTGTAGATCTTATGCTGTCTTTCCTCTTTGTACCCAAAGAGATTAAGTCTGAATAAGCAGCAAAAGTTGCAATCACAGCCCCCTGATTGGCCAATACCGCTACTTAAACCAGGAAGCCATGAAAGGGAGCTGTCTGAACAAAAATATAGTCTGCCTGTCTGTTTCTGCTCCAGACCCTGCTTGTGAAAGACCCTATGCTCTGATTCAAACCCTGGTCTGTCTTTAACTTTGCTATTTGATTGCTGTTTGTAACCTGGTGCACAATCCTGATGCGTTGGTCATCTGACCATGCTAACCGCCTGTTGCCTTTTATTTGATTGAAAGTACATTTTGTATGCTGTATTATGCCACCATCAGTTCAACTCTGGTTGCTACAGTTTCAGGCTCAACTGAATGAAAGTCACCTCTACTACTTGCTTCAGATTTAGGCCCTGTCAATACTTACAAAGTTCCAGTGGCACAACTGTGCAGTTCTAAGAGCGCTCATGCAGCTATTTTACGATGACAGGAGAACTCTCCCATGCACATAATAAATCCAGCTGAATGAGTGGTGATGGCTCTGTTGACAGAAAAGCATCTCCAGTCAACACAGCACTATGCACACATGTATTTAGGCCTCTAAGGGAAGTGTGTTTTCACTCCCCTGCATAACAAATATTTTGCCAACATATGTAGTAGTGTATGCTTGGCCTTACTGTCTCTAGAAACACATAAAGATCAAAGATAGTGACCTCACATACCTTTACAAGTACAAGGTTTATTAATTATATTAAAGTTGCAATTAAGGTTATGGTCACCCATGCATACTGAAATCTTATAAAGAGCTATGCACAGGTTACAAATAAAGTCCTACTCACATCCTTAACAATATTCTTAAAATTGGATGGATGTCTTGCCAACTGATCGTGAGTTGAGGGATGGTTCCTACTGAACTCATTTTACCCTTTTGGGTACCCTCTTTTATCCCGTCATGTTGATTATACCAAACACTGCATTTTTCCTTCTTTATATTGGGTCCTCCAGGAATTCGGGGTAATCCATTTTTCATCACTTGCTTATAGTTCCTTTTATTTTCATTAACAGTTACATATAACATATATCTTGCAGATAGGACATGTTACAAAAGTGACTATTGGCTAATCTTGTAATCAAAAATACTCTTATTGTTAATTTTGGCAATGCCACCCATTGACACATTTTTTTCTGATAATTTTGTGGCATGGGATTATTCTTTGGTCACTCTACTTTTGTCAAGCATTTCTCAAGCCTATGGCCTCGTATGGCTAAGCCAACATCTTACAGGACTCATTGGGTATGTCTAGACTACATGGCTCCATTGACAGAGCCATGAAAAATAGTTTACTCGGCATAGTCAAAGAAGCGGGAATTTAAATAATCCCCACTTCATTAAAATAAACATGGCCACCACGCAGTGCTGGCAATCAGCTGATCCGGCACAGCGCAGCAGTCTAGACGCAGCGCAGTCAACAAGGGAAGCCTTTGTCGACCGCTCCAGTAAAACTCGTTTCACGAGGCATACCGGAGTGGTCGACAAAGGCTTCCCTTGTTGACTGCGCTGCGTCTAGACTGCCGTGCTGTGCCGGATCAGCTGATTGCCAGCACAGCGTGGCGGCCATGTTTATTTTAATGAAGCGGGGATTATTTAAATCCCTACTTCTTTGACTATACCGAGTAAACTATTTTACATGGCTCTGTTGATGGAGCCATGTAGTCTAGACATACCCATTCTGTAGACTTACTAAGGGTATGTCTACTCTGCAACACTATTTCAAAATAACTAGCACTATTCTGAAAATACTTTGTCTACACAGTAGGCAGTTATTTCGAAATAGTGACAAAATATTGTGACGCTGGAGGACTTCTTATTCCAACTCCTGTAAGCCTCATTGTACAAGGAGTAAGGGAAGTCGGAGGAAGAGTTTCTATTTCTAAATAAGTGCTGTATAGACGATCCTTATTTCAAAATAAGATATGCAATTGAAGTACCTCACTTTGCATAACTTATTTAGAGATAAACCCTGCAGTGTAGATACACCCTTAGATACCTAATGCATACTTAGCCCTTCTGACTATAGATCACCTTATACTTCTATAATCGTACAACTTTAATTCTATTCAACATACAATGATTATATATGACATAATTTATTAGTTAATCTTAATTTCACACAATAAATGAATGCTAAAATGAACTAATTGGCTATACTCCTGATTCTCAGTTTGCTCTCTGGTCTGTCTTGGACACTGGCCTCCTGTTAACCTGACCCTGCCTGACCCTTGTCCCAGTCATACATAAAGTCTCTGAAAGAAGAGGTCTAGATTTAATGGAGAGGATCTCTGTGTCCTGCTGACCAGGTTTCACTGCCCTCAACTGGCACTCAAGTTGCTAAAGTGCATGTCACCATCCAAGCTATAGATGCCAATCTCTGTACCTGTATCACACAATTTTAAAAAAGAGTTAAAAGTAGGTCACACATCCCAGTAAAGCAAACTCTTCCTTCTCAGGTTCATCAAGACATTATTTCATACATTGGTTACCCCAGGGTCAACTATCCCAGCACACACTGAGTGTCAGTTGTTCATTGTATCTGTTTCTGTGACTCTTGAGAACCAGGAGCACAGTGTATTCAGAACATCACAGTGGCAATAGGCAGAATAGTCGAGGAAGAGATAATAGTGACCCGGCCAAATGTGATCACCATTTTCAATAGCAAACTTCATTTGTCACTGCAATATTTAAGTATATTTGTAAAGCAAGAGAGCTTTGTCTTTGCCTATAGCACTGAGAGCAGCAGTGCTATGGAAAGGGTATACAGGTACTGGGAGCTGGGGAAATACAATCTTGGGACTTGTTTTCATCAAGGTACCTATACCTCACCTAGGACTTAGCTCTCCTAATTTACCTTACGGTATTTGTCCATAGAGAGGATTTTAACTTGGGATAGCTCGTACCCCTTAGTTAACTTAAAGTAAAAAAAAAAAAGCACCTTTTCTTAGCAGTGAAGACAAGGCCAAAAATGGATTTACCTGGTATAGTGAGATTATCTAGAAGCTTGTACAAAGATGACTGTACATCTGTTCTCTGTAATCAGAAGATACAAGAAAATCGCCAGGCTTACTTGATCATTATTTGAGACCAGAGGCAAAGACGACAGAGAAATGATTAGTGCCCTTGCCTCAAAGAAGTGAGTTTCTCATCTCAAATACTTACACACACACAGTAGGTGAGTGCTACAAGCTAGGGCTTACCCTTGTCCTCAATCTTGACATCCCAGCCAATCACTTTGAAAGTTACCATGGCTGCAGGATCTAGAAGATGATTCCCAAGTCCCTTGCCTGAGGCATGAAAACCTGATTGCTATCTATGTTGATTTGTCTTGCATTTACAGTGCAGTACTGAAACTGGCAGCATTACTAGATCATTCAATGACACTGCCAGTTTAGAGAATTTTAATCAAAAGAGGAGGCATGTTTTGTTTACTGCTTCAAACAATAGCTAATGTATAGCTCCGGCTGGTTGAAAATTTTCCCTCAAACTGTTTTTAAACTGAAAACGTTTACTGACTAAACAAAATTTCCATAGATAATGTCTGATTTCTTTCTTGCAAACCCAAAAGTCAAATATTTCTCAAAAATAGTCAGTTTTGGAGTTTAAGATTTTTGAGCAAAAGTCTAAATTTTCTGACTATTTCCACTAATATTTAGCTCTCCTCAAATAGTTTCTAGCCACAGATCTGAAGTTTCATTTCTAAGTATTGTCATCTCCTTTTTTGCAGACTGAAAAACAGAGCCACAGAGAGGCCAAAGATGTTAGAAACTAGGTCTCTGGCAGGTCAGTCAAGGATGGTGTCCACTACACTATGCTACCAGAGAAAATCTTCAGTGAACCAATGATGTATCATTTTTCCCATTTACAAATGCAGCAGGTACTGAAGCAAGGATCGATGACACATTGGCATGTTTGTGTTATACACAGGGAATTATACACAGAGCTCACATTAACACTTGCAAGAGCTGTGTTATTTCCCCAGACGCAGTATCACATTGATCATTTACCACCTCTGTGTCTAGCCTATGTGGCAGACCAATAACCCTAAACAGGAGTTCCTTTATTGATCTGCTTGTACCGCATGGGCACTGAAAACACCATCTTCCTTCTCATCACCCTACGTAAGTGCCTTCATTCAGACAGAGTGGATAATTCTCTTCATTCATTCTTAGTCTCTCTCTGAGACTGACAATAAGCATGGTAATTAGTGATAATTGTGATGATGCTTTTTGATTTGGAGTTGAAACCTCCCTGCCTGCTAGGTACTGAGCAGAGATCATGAACTCATTTCATACCAGGCTCTTTGAGCGGGGCAATCATGCTAGCAAAAGCACTAAGCGGATAAGCATTGTGGAAAACATGCTCTTGCATGTCTGTTCTGCCACAGTGCTCCCATACTGTGGCAAGGGTGGGACTGCAATGTCCATGAGTATTTCCAGGAAACTTAGAATTGTTTTAAAAATATACCATATTTAGGGGCTGTTTTTTTTTTAATTAGGTGTCCTACTTTATGTCTAATTTGCCCTTGCAATTGATATGATTGCATGTATAACAGGTAGCATGTGCAAATGAATCCAATTAATCATGCACAGTAAGTAACCCAGTTTGCATATGTAACTATATGCATACCTCTTTTATTAATGAGTAAAATCCTAACCCTTATTGAAGTCAATGGCAAAACTCCCAGGCTATATCTAGACTGCAGGCTTCTTTCAGAAGCTTTTTTCGGAAGAGATCTTTCGAAAAACCTTCTTCCAAAAGAGAGTGTTCTGCAAAAGTGCATTGAAAAAGCGATCTGCTTTTTCGAAAGAGAGCATCCAGACTGAATGGACACTTTCTCACATGTATGCTGAGATTGCTATGGATGGAATGGCCACCAGGGCACCAGTGCTTCTTCCTCTTTCCTCTTCTTCTTCCAAAAGAACTCTCTCTTCCCCGTCCACACGCATCTTTTTGCGAAAGAGTTCTTTTGCAAAAAGGCTTCTTCCTCATAAAATGAGGATTACCAATGCCGGAAAAACCCCTCTGTTCTTTCGATTTTCTTGTGGAAGAACGCAATTGCAGTGTGGCCATTCCTCAAGTTTTGTCAGCAAAACGGCCGTTTATTTACCCAAAGTATTTAATTTTTGCATCCTGGGCCATTAGATTATAGATTTTTCTGGCCATGTAGAAATGCTCTCCAGAGAAGATAAATGAACACAATATCTGCCTCATACTCAAAGATAAACATCCACTGGCATCCAAACAGTTTTTGTGGGATTCTCCTCTTACTTCACTGAGGGTGTGTCTACACTGCACCCTTACCTCGAAATAATCTACACCATTTGTGCTACACAAAAAATAAAATGCTATTCCGACAAATCCCTTAACCTTCGTGGAATGAGAGTTACAGGGATGCCAGAATAGCGCGTCTGTTATTTCTAAATATATTTTGAAATAATGGGCACATTTAAAGATGCAGAATTGCTATTTCTGGATACTTCCGTATCCTGAAATAGCCCTGCTATCTAGACGCAGCCTGATAGGCCAGCTCTCCTGCAGGTGAAACACCTGACAGTATTCTCTCAGTGACTGCACACTGAAGGAATGAGAGGGGCATATGCTTATAGCCAGGGCTTGACAAACCACGGCAAAATCTACTTGCCAGCCTCGCACTGCGCATGTGCAAGACCTATATTGCGCATGCGTGTGCTGCTGGTGAACGTGGCGAGCAGCTGAAATCTACTCACCACGGGCAAGTAGATTAGCTGATTTGTCGAGCCCTGCTTATAGCTACCAGCTTCTTTATATTGTAGAATCATTGAGAACAGAATGGAAAAATTGGATGTAGCCCATAAGATTATAACAATAGCATTCTTAGCTAATTTAATTTCTCTATTATAGGCAATAAATATTGGATTATTTACATTATAACTGCCTTTCCCTCAACCACCCCCAGCTCTCTGTGGTAGGGAAAGAAGCATATGATAAGTGTGGTATAGTACAGTTGAATATTAATCTCTTCTATTCAGTCAGTACTTGCATTTATTGATATGCGTGATTTGCTAGTTTTGTTTGAATACACATACATATTTAACAGCAAGGTTTATTATTCTTCAAAATGCCATCGAATTAACTCTTTTAAAAGATGCCAATAATATTGGCAAGAAACGCATTTTTATTTCTTAGTAAACGCGCTACTAGCTCAGACATTCATTTCTTAGGAAATCCAGTATTTTTCCAAAAGCAGAGACGCTGTTGATGAGCAACTGTCATTCCCACATTAAAAAGCAAAACCCAGCCTTGATCTTCGTACAGCAGATTAGGGAAAGAGATAAAAATGAGACGAAAGCCTCAAATGTCTGTTCCACTAGGTTCGATGCATTCTTTTTGTTTTAGTTCCGCACTCTGCCTCTTTAATTCCCGCTGGCTCAAATGCCAATTTTCTGCTATGCTGGCATGACTGCCGAAGAATTGCTTCTGTTAATAAACTGCACAAAATAGCTGAGCAATTAGGCAATTAAACTGTTTTAAATTTAATTTAAAACCCTGGCATTTTGCTAGGAGGGTTTGTTTGGTTTGGTTTTTTTCCTCCTTATCCTTTTTTATTGTTGCTAGGTGGAAGGCAAATTAAAGCAATGGAAATGCAGTGGGACTAGAGAAAGGACTCTTCTGTGATCAGGATTCATCCTTGCTTTCATTCCAGACCCGCACAAGGGTTGATTATGATGGGGGAGCACATTTTGTTGCTGGCACCATATTGGAACAAGTCATTTTTTCCCAGACATTTAACACATAAACAAGCTTAATCTGATTTCGTTCCTGATCCCATGTGGGTATCGCAACTTGTAAACATATGATTTCAGGAGCTGCCTACCTGATCTCTACTGGTAATGCCAATTAAAGTGGGATGGAAAGCACAGGTGGTGTCATGCATGACATGCACATCCTCATGAGTTCCCATTATCTTAGGGGGTTTTCTTGGGGACCTATGATGTGTGTGCGATCTTATCTAATGAGCTCATCTACTCAATGATTAGTTTTATTTTTGACTATGTATGATCCCTTTCCTCTGACCTTTTATACAAATGGTTTTTTTCTTTTGTTTTTGATTATTGCCATGACAGATGGTAGGGTTTCCTTCACCGTGTTCCTTCCAGTACACTCAGTCCTGACCTGCAACATTCTCTCCTCTTCTTTCTAGCCCTATATCCATTCAGCTCTGCCAGGATAGCTCATTTGGGACCTGGAGTAGGCACTGCTATTCCAACTTTGGGCTGCCTTATGGTTCTGCCACTGTGCTGCAATTTTCAGCATCCCAACAACTTCTGTGCTGACCTCCATACAGCTCTAGCAATGTACCTCAGCCCAGATGCACAGCCTTATCCATTACTAGTAAAGCCTTGGGTGTAACCAGTTCTAATCCACATGGATGTGATGGGGGGGCACAATGGATCACATCCCCATAACAGATTTTATGACACAGTTTATATGCCCTGCTTTAAACCCTACTGCATACAACCAGAACCTTTAAATTGTACCACCAATTATCAACAATTAGATGTCTGTTCTGCATTCATACCTCCTGTTATTTTGGTCCAAGTTCCACCATTGCACTTACATTCTGTACTGCAACTTCCTGCACAGTCACTTTCTTATGCTCCAAAAATGCTCTTCCAAGGTGCTTCAATTCTGATCTACTGCATATTTTGTTCTTTCAATCCCTGGTCTACCCATTTACAGTTCTGCCAACATACCTCATCTGACCCTCAGCTCATGTATAGGTCACTGCAGAGCAAACTATTATCTACATCATTTTTAAAGGCTTTTAATCTCATTTCTTACCACAGTTGCTGAAAGAATGTAACTTTTTCCATAGTGCCCTTCCAAACTTTTCTGCACCGAAGACCAGTTTATCAAGCCAGTAACACTCAGTTGAATGATGCTATAGCAAAGCAAAATATAACACACACTGTGGCATTGGTATAGCTGCCTTTTCTGAGAAAAAACAGATGTTCATATTTCCATGGCCATGAAATGGCTATTTTTAGTGAAACAATCATTTAGCTATTTCCCCAAACTTTTTTTTTAAGCGTAATTCAAAAATGTTACAAGTCACGTATTATAGCAAAATTCTAAATGACACTTCCTGCTGTGCTAACTTGAGGATATCAACATTTATAATGTTCACATCATCATTATAATCAGTGACACATTATCGTTGCAACTTAATACACCATAGGGAACAATCCTATACTGGCTGAGGAATATATATGATGATCTAATCAGTTTTCCATATGATAGTATGATTAATCTAGATTTCCGGTTCCACACAATGAACTCATGTGGTACCTTCAAAATAGGCTTTATGTAACCTAATACTAGGAAAGCTGCATGGTGCATAGCTGGCTAATTCCTAATAAAGAACTATTAGTAAAATATGCTCCTGAGATTATTATTAATTAGAACTGGTCAGAAATTTTCTGATGGAATGTTCTTCAGTGGGAAAATGCCAATTTGTCAAAAGCTAAACGTTTTGCAGAAATAAGTCAATTTTAAACAAACTTCAAAATGCTCTGGTTTTCTTCTGATTTGGAATGAAACCGATTTCTAAATTTCAGAATTTCCTATGAAATGGAAATCTGGTTCCTGCCCAGCTCTAATTAACGGTTACCATAGGAGTAACATACTTTGTGTGTGTATGTTGCCTGTCCTCTTAGAGAATCCTAGAGGTTAATCTTAGAACAGACTGCTTGCATCAGGGATAGTCAATAGGTGGACCATGACCCAAACCCAGGCCAACAGATGCTTTTGAACAGAATTATTTTTATTTGCTTACTAGAAGGTTTACACAGAGTAACTTCGGTCCTTAACGCAAATAAGTTTTGTTTTTCTTCATTTAAATCATAGTTGTAGGGTAGAGCTATAGATGAGAGGTTCAGTATCCAGGCTGCCCTGGGGTGAGAGGACAAACCCAGCTCTGTCACCGCAGCAACTTGAGGCCAGGTGAGAAGCACTGTCGATGATCGCTGCAGCAGGCACAGTCAGGGAAGGGGTGCAAACTGGGAGACAAACTCTCTCAAATACATAGCAGATAGCTGTCTCTTTCTCCATCTCTGGCCCCGGCTAGCCCAATAGGGTTATATCTGTCCCAGTCCCCATCTCTGGCCCCTTGCTGCTCCCTGATGGTCATTCTAGAGCAGCGGTTCCCAACCTTTTCCAGGTGGGGACCCATTTTGACAATTCTGGAAGACTTGGTGACCCAAGGCAATTCACAAATGGGGGGAGGCGAGGGGGCAGAGCCACCTGGGAAGACACTTGGTGACCCTTTTGAAATGTAATGGCGACCCATATTTGGGTCCCGACCCATAGGTTGGGAAACCTTGTTTTAGAGTATAACTCCCTCCTTCCAGATCACCCCCTTTTCATTTTACGAGAAACAATCAAATTCCAGGCAAATCCCATTGTCTTTGCACAACTAAACACTTATTTTGCTTTAAGTCATGATAAGAGGAAGCTACAAATTTGGGGGCCCTGGCTCTTACCATTTAAGAGGAGTTTTTGAACAAACCGACTCATGGATGGACCGACAGATGCACATTTCTAAAATATATGGTAAGATTATTATCACTGTTTTAAAATTATTTTCTCTGGAGTCTGGACCTTGACAAGAAATATGGATTTGACAAAAATTTGAATACCGCTGGCATAGATCTTCCAGTCAGTGTCCCCAGCAATTCAGAGTTATTCCAATAGACATATGTAACTTGAATCCAGTCACTTTCAGAGTCTGATTTGTTTCAAAATGAGTATGCAATTGCTCCCCTAATTCAGCCCACAGACACTCCAGTAGTGTCTGCATATTGGGTATGGGAGGGCATAAGAACCAGTTCTGTACGTTAGCGTTTTCAGTTTACATGGGTGGCCTTTCATGTGTACAATGTGCCTTTTCCCCCTCCACCCTTTGTCTGTCTTGTAACTTGTCCATTTCGATGGCAAGCTGCATTGGTACAGTGCTTAAAACAGTGTTTCTCAAAGTGGTCCATGATACCACTTTGAGAAACATGCTAACAGGCTGCTCTGGTGTGTTTAATTACCAGTGCCATGACCACAGAGCCTCGCAGCTCCTATTGGCTCTGGTTCGCTGTTTGTAGCCATGGGGAGCCGCGGGAAGTGGTATGGGCTCCGTGGCCGTGGAAGCAGTAAATAAACACACTGAAGCAGACAGTCAGCAGGTTTCTCGAAGTGGTTTTGTGGACCACTTTGAGAAACACTAGCCTAAAACAACGGGGCACTGATTTCAGGTTAGGCCGTTACTGGCTACCATAATACTAATAATATTATTACATCTTTAAGCCATCTGTCTTCTTTCAACACATGTGACATCTTTCTGAGTAAGAAAGAGCTATTAATTATAAGTAGATAGCACATAATTCCAGATCATCCTTTGAGTACCATAGATATCCTGCCCGGCACAGACCTGCCCATAGGGAGGTATAATTCTTATTATGAGCTAGCTAATGGGTTGCGCGTCATTGCACAACCATGGATGGACTTGAAACATCTCAGCTCTGTATCATTGTCCTTATATTACAGACAGCTCCTATGGATTCTCCATTAGCTCATATGGCAGCAACTTCTACATTCATAACAAGAGAATTTAGATTTTATCTTTATTAATGTTATGAAGTTCTCAATGACTGTGATGTGTAGCACAGCGACAACCATGAAGTCCTAGGAGCTTGTACATTTATTATAGTACTTACAAATTCCAAAAGTGCTCGCACTGACGTGAAATAAACGTGCAGAGAAAAAATAGCCACAGTGGCACTGATTGTCAAAATGACTTCACCAATAAGTACACAACCACTTTATAATACATTAAATTTGTATATTTTTAAACACTCTAATTGATAAAGGCATGAAAGCATTAAATTAGCATATAGTGAGACAACTATAGCAAGCTACACGTCTATTAACATACTGCTTGTCAATCAGTATTTTACCAATTAATGGCTATCTAATTATCTTGCTATAACGAGCTTGTTAAATGCCAATTAAGCTGCAAGATGTTTGAATGCATTAATAAGAATGTAATTACACAGTTATTGGTGACATAATTTTCACTTCATTAACTGGCAACTTATATACTTATTAAACTCAATAAGGCCTCCTTTAACATTCCATTGATCACGAACCAGGATACAATAGCTGGCTTGTAAATTCCAAATGAGCTGGCTATAATTATTGAGAACATTTGTTTGAAAAGCTTCAGGTCTCAAATGTTATGAATAAACAATAATGAAAGAAAGCAGGAGAGAAAAGGGAATATTAAAGGTATAGCTATGCACAATGCATGACAGTATGTGTGGTCAGAGATGATTTCTCATATTTAAAATGAAGGTGCCGCTGATGAGAGGTGCTGGTCCACCAGAGTAGCAAGCCCAAAATAGTTATTCACAGAACAGCATAGATGGCAGCCAGTCAAGTTTCCCTCCCTAGGCGTTGTCCTTCCCCATTGTGCCTCAATTTGGTTGCACCTGGACAGCAGGATTAAGAGGAGAGTCCAGTCTTGGTCCCTCTCTTTGGGCGGCTAATAAAAGGGAGGAAGGAGGGTCTAGTGCTGAGGTTTTCAAATTGAACACACCAAATCAGGGAGTTATGAACAAGGGTCCTGCCACCCAGCCCTTCCTATATTGCTAAATGGGAGAGGGGTACCAGCTACAAAGCTGGGGAAGTGAGAGGTGGGTCCTGAATGAGCGAGTTGCAGTTTAGAAACAATTAAGAACCTTGGTTTAATGGATGGCTGGCTGAACTGGGACTCAGGAGACCCTGGATTCATTCCCACCTCAGCCTCAGTTCCCCATTTGCCACACAGGGATAATGTTCCCTACCTCAGGGTACGGGTTAATTCGAACTAAGCTAATTCGAACTAACGCGTCTAGAACTAAAAACTAGTTCGAATTAGCGTTTTGCTAATTCGAACTAGCAAGTCCACATTGAGTGGACTCTGAACAGGGCTTAAGGATGGCCAGAAGCAGTGCCGGCAGGGCATCAGAGGAGGACGTAGAGCATGGAGATGCTGTCTCAGGCTAGCCGAGGGCTGCGCTTAAAGGGTCCCGACCCCCACCCCGGACAGACAGTTCTCAGGGCTTCCCCGCTTACAAACCAGTCCTGGCTTGGAGTGCCCGAAGTACCCACACTGGGCACATCACAGCACTCGGCCATCAGACCGGCTGCACTTGCCGCAGGCTGCCATCTGGGGAGAGGGGGCAATTGGGGGGCTGCAGGAGAGCTTCCACCCCCAGAAGCCCGCAGAGCCAGCCCAGTCCTCCCCATCGGGGGCTCGTACCCCATTCCTCCCTCACCTCCTTCCACTTACGCTTCCCTAGCCCCTCTTCTTGATGTACAAAATAAAGATAACGTGTCTTCCAAAATGGAATCTGTCTTTATTGAACAAAACTGGGGGAGACTGGGAAAAGGAGGTGAGAGAAGGGAAGAGAGAGGCTGGGAGAGGGGAGGGCAACTAACATGATCAGGGGTTGGGAACAGGTCCCATATGAAGAGAGGCTAAAGAGACTGGGACTTCTCAGTTTAGAAAAGAGGAGATGGAGGGGTGACAGGATAGAGGTCTCTAAAAGCAGGAGTTGGGTGGAGAGGGTGCATACAGAAAAGTTCTTCATTAGTTTCCATAAAGAAGGACTAGAGGACACCAAAAGAAAGGAATGGGTAGCAGGCTTCAAAGTAGTAACAGAAAGTTGTTCTTCACAAAGCAAAGAGTCAACCTGTGGAACTCCTTGCTGCAGGAGGCTGTGAAGGCTAGAACTGGAACAGAGTTTAAAGGGAAGTGAGATCAATTCATGGAGGTTGGGTCCATGGAGTGGTATTAGCCAGGCGGTAGGAGTGGTGTCCCTGCCCAAGGTTTGTGGAAGGCTGGAGAGGGATGGCACGAGACAAATGGCTTGGTCACTGTTTTCGGTCCATCCCCTCCAAGGTCCCTAGGGGTGGCCGCTGTCGACAGACAGGCTACTGGGCTAGATGGACCTTTGGTCTGACCCAGGACGGCCATTGTAAGCTCAGGGCTCAGGGTCGGGGGTCTCAGTGGACCCCCTTGATTTTCATGCACACCTGCTCCTGGGTGGCCAGGATGGCAGCTCTCCTGCCCTAGATGGCCACTTTCCTGTGCCTAGTGCGGAGATCGTGGACGAAGTCCACGATGTCCGCACTAGACCAGGCGGGTGCCCGCCTCTTGCGGTCCCGGGCAAACTCCCAGGAGCCGCCAGCCTGGTCCCGGGAAGAGGGGGAGGGCTGGGGGACATCGGGTGGCTGGCTCGAGCCGTGCCAGGTGCAGGGTCTGCTGGCTGGGTGCTGGCAGGTTTGCACCTGGCACGGGCACCGTAGCCAACCCGTGCCCCTTTAAGGGATCCATGGCCGGGAGGGGGGCAATAGAGTTTCCCTGGTGTTGGCCAGAGTGGCCACCAGGGAAACCTGGGGAGGGCTAGCCTCCCACTAGTTCGAACTAAAGGGCTACACACCCCTTAATTTGAACTAGCTAGTTCGAACTAGGCTTAATCCTCGTAAAATGAGGTTTACCTAGTTCGAACTAAGCGCTCCGCTAGTTCGAATTAAGTTCGAACTAGCGGAGCGCTAGTGTAGCGCCTAGGAAAGTTAGTTCGAACTAACGTCTGTTAGTTCGAACTAACTCTGTAGTGTAGACATACCCTCACAGAAGTGTTGTGAAGATAAAACCCACTGATGATGGGAACATGTTCAGACACTAGGGCAAGGAGTGCTCTAGGAATTCATAGGTAGGGGCTTACTGTGGAGCTGATACAAGATCTATCCAAAGGTGTCTCTAAGAATTGGATTGAGATTTCCACTTTACAGTCACCAGAGAGTAATGACCTGCTTAATGCAAAATGGTCTTTCGTATACCCCGAATCCTCTATGAATAGCCCCAAAAGCACCAGAGAGATTTCTAATAGAGGAAGTGATTTAATGAAATTAGTGTATATGAGCTATTGCAAGTATATAAATAGAGCAGTGTAAATCTTTTTTCCTCCTCATCATCAAGTTTTTGTAAATTACTTGGTTCATACTGAATCTACAGTATTTAAATTGAAGAAAGCGAATGATTATTAGGTACTGAATTAGGCTCCGTATTGAGTTACATATTCTACTGACTCAGCCTTCCTACTCAATGACTTAATGAGCATTTGGTGGCTTCAACACCTATTCATTATCCTTGATAAATGCCTCTCTGATCCTAATACAGTACAGTATGCCCCAATAAAAAGTTCCCTGATGTTTTATGCTTGAGACTAAGCTCCTGTACCATGCACTCTTTAATGGAATCTTAATGGGAATGTTACATAGACACCAGGCAACAATAATGTGCCAACCCTCTCAGCAAAGCACATGCTTGAGTTCCATTGGCTTGAAGGGTTAAAGTTAAGCATGTGCTTAAATGCTTTGCTGAATTTGGGCCAAAGGCACTTCCTCATCTTTCCCCAGAATATAATATCCATTTCCTCAGATACCAGCAAGGTTTGTGGAGCTTCCTTGCTACATGCTTCATTTCTTAAGAGGGAAGCCTATTGTTTCTATATTTGACGAGCCAGATGGGCACGCACATATGTGTACCTCAGAGTAACATCATCTTCTATTGATCTTCACTGATCTAATCACATTGGGAATGTGATTTGTTGGTTTAAAGAACTGTTTTCAGTGGATACTTGTCAGGTTCCTCCTTTCCCTCATTTTTTTTTCCTCCTTATGAGATACAAGGTTTTGTACAAAATCACTAACCAGCTTTACTTTTCCTCTATTAATAAAAACTCTGCACCCACGTACAGCTTTTGTTTGTCTCCCAGAAAATGATATGAAATTTCGCTGCGGAGGTGCGCTAATAAATAGCAGTGCCTACAGTAATGATGTGTCTGTCGCACTGAAATTCCTGGCAGCAAAATCATGACCTGCTCCCCACAGTATCAAAGTCACTAATTACCCATCGTGCACACAGGATCGGCTGACAGTGTGCTGTTCAGTCATGGGGAGTCCCTTTCAAGTTCCTGCATTATTTTCCTTGTTAGAAGAAGAATGCGTCATCACTGTCAGTGTATTTCCTTTCAGTCATTGGAATGCATGTTGCACCATGCTGGCTTTCAGTGTCAGGCAGGGCTTCAGATCCCATGAAAGTGGAGGGCTCTACAAACTCAGCAGCAGGAGCAGACCCCACTGACTACTGGAAATGATTTGGTATTAGAGTGTGGATGAACCCATAGATGTCCACATTCTGCTGCTGCCCATTGAGTTCAGTGAAGCTAAGGAGACTAGACCTGGACTTGGCCAGCTCCTCCCAATTACAGTCTAGGGATGGGTCCCCAAAAGCCAGGCTCTCCCTAGCCTCCTGCTGCTCCAAGTAAGTAGAGGTTCCAGACCAAAGACTTGTTACCAGCTACTTTCCTCATGGCTAGCCTATATTGAGGAGGATTCATTAGCCCACTTGCAATGCACCCTGGAGTTAGAGATAGGGCCTACCTGCTGAGTTCAGATCCAGATCCAAAGGTTACTGAAGACTGAGCTGACCAAATCGAGGCTCTGATTTGGGTCCATCTGTATATGAGGTTTACAAATGACTCATTCTCTAAGCCCCTCTAATTCCAGGGTGGTATTTGGACACAGACTGCCCAGTGGATTTTGTGTGTACGGGCGTGGCTGTGTTTTTGACGGTTGAATTTCTACACTGCTTGGAATATCTCCCTCCACCTTCGCACACAGCCCAGACAATGTGGAACTTCCAGAGAGAATATGGAATTGCCAAACAGGCTCAAACTCCCTTTAGGCCCTGTGCATCCTCAGCAGGTGGTGCAGGGAGTTCAAAAGGAGACGCTTCCTCATTTATTGGAAATTTCTTCCTCTTCTCGCTATTCTGTACCCACTGTCAAGAATACTAGAGAACAACCCCCCATATGCTTTGAAAACCTAGAGATGAAACGCTTTGGACATGACACACTAACTGGAGCTACAGAGAGCTCAGACCTAGACCGATGACTTGGACCCATCTCTAGGCAGCTCACTTTGGAATAAGGGAAAATATCAGTGCAATGGCTCTGGGACAATACAAGGAGATCCATTCTGCTGCTGCTGCTCAATCTTAGATCTCCCAAGGAAGCTGAGTAGAGTCGTGTCATGTATAATTTAAGAGTTTCTTTGTTCCAAATCCAGTTTGATACTGTAGATTCTCTGTATACATTGTCTGTGAGTGCAGAAAGTGAAGGTCAAGACAGGTAGGTAGATCTTTTTTAATTATAAATCGAATGAATGATTTATCCATGTACACATTTATGAATACACAATGCTGCATATATGCATTCCCCCCCCCCCCCCAGTCCCTCTAGGATGCCAGAGACACTTTCTTTCCCCCCAGTCCCTCCCTGGCTGCCAGGGATCTTCCCCCTTCCCCAGTGCTGCGGCCAGGGGCCAGGACTGGGGAAAAGGGTTTGAAGAAGGGGTGCTACTTACTACTGTGGCGGCAAGCAAAATGGTGAAGCTCCACCCCTGCTGGCCACTTCCTTGGTGGTACGGATGTCCCAAGTGGTCACTCTGCAGGACATCTCTGCCCCGAGGGCTTGCTGCCCCCAGTGGCCGCTCTCAGTATCACGACCCTTTAAACAGTAGCCCCTTCCTTTGCATTTTATGGCAAATAGTCCCTTTCCCTGAGCTTCTGGTTGTCCTGGCATAACCAAACCCAGACCTTGCTTCTAGGAGAAGACGAAGCTGTGTACTAAATTTGGTGACCCTAGCTCTTACCATTTAGGATGAGTTCTTGAATAAACAGACTCGTAGAAAAATACACAGACAGACAAACACACTCTAATATATAAAATATCATTAACATCTAACTTTTAAGGTATCTCCTTCACTTGCCCATCATTTGGCATAGCTATTGTTATCCCTAATGAACATGCCCTTTGCCGTCTGGTCACCCAGATTAATTAACCTGTGGAACTCATTGCTGCAAAATATTATTAAAGAAAGTGTCTTAGTCCTTAACAATAAAAAAAATCTAAAACTAAAAAAGGAATTTGACATGTGTATACAATGTCATGGGAAACTTGAGAGGGAAAAGGGAGATGTTGGGAAAAGCACTATTCTAGAACAATGGAGTAGTTTAGTGACTGACAAAAAAGAGCAGGTAAAGGGAAGAGGAAAAAGGGGTATGTCTACACTACCCCGCTAGTTCGAACTAGCGGGGTAATGTATGCATACCGAACTTGCTAATGAAGCCCGGGATTTGAATTTCCCAGGCTTCATTAGCATAAAGCCGGCACCGCCATTTTTAAAAGCCGGCTAGTGCGAACCCCGTGCCGCGTGGCTACACGCGTGGCTGCACGGGGTTCGCACTAGCCGGCTTTTAAAAATGGCGGCGCCGGCTTTATGCTAATGAAGCCCGGGAAATTCAAATCCCGGGCTTCATTAGCAAGTTCGGTATGCATACATTACCCCGCTAGTTCGAACTAGCGGGGTAGTGTAGACATACCCAAGGGGAATAAAAGGAGGGTGGGAAATCATGGAAATACCAAGACATGCCAGATTTTAACTTGGTCATTTTACTTCCATGTTAGATCCTTTCCCTTTATGCTCTCTCTGTATTCATCAACTATAAGCTCTTCAAGGTATGGATCTGTTTCTATGTCTGTGAAGCCACAAGATGATACCCAGCTAAAGTAAAAATAGAGGAGACCTGATAACAGTTTTCAAGTACATAAAGGTTGTGACAAGGAGGAAGGATAAAAATTATCCTCCTTCATCCCTGATGATAGGACAAGAAGCAATATGTTTAAATTGCAGCAAGGGAGGTTTAGGTTGGACATTAGGAAAAACTTTCTAACTATCAGGATGATTAAACACTGGAATAAATTATATAGGGAGGTTTTGGATATTTAAGAGCAGGTTAGACATCTATCAGGGTTGATCCAGATGGTACTTGGTCCTGCCGTCGGGCAGAGGACTGGACTTGAAGACCTCTTGAGGTCCCATCCAGTTCTATGATTATATGATTAATTTTCTAGTCTAGAACAGGTGTAATCAAGCATCTTGTTCCCCACCCCCGAGTTCATTCTGTTCTCACCTTCACCACAGCCAGCTTCCTCTCATTCAATCGAGAGAATGAGCATCCCAATCCATAACTGCTTCCATTTCCATCCAAATTGAAGCTTGTTTCCTCTCTAACACACTTAACAGTGGTTGCCATGACTTAACAGTCACATACCCATTTTTGCTTCTCAAAAGAAAAGCAATGTACATTGGTCACCGAGTAAGAGAACACAGAGTAAACTGCAAACAAAAATAAATGTTCCAAAGACCGTAAGTACAGCTAAACTAATTGCATGGCTAGCTAGGCTCAGAAATCTGATACATAGGGGACAAGCAACCTAAACAATTTGAATATCAAAATCCCTTTCTTAATAAATCCAGTTCACAAAGACACTGAAGTTATGTCCTCTAATCTGAAGTATCTAGCTTTGACTGCTGTTGGAAATAGAGTACCCAAGTAGATGAACCATGAGTCTGCACTAGAGTGGCAATTTTCATACTGCATATAGAGGATATTTATACAGCCATAAATGTGTGGTGTGCTGGGCATGTGAAGGAACTCAGCTACTATGGTATTGAGCACCATATAAGAGCTAGACAGATGGATAAAAGGAATGAGGGAACCGACATCTTCTCTTTTTGAGACCATTGTTTGTTTTCAGTCCTCTTCTGTCAGGGGTGACCTGGCAGTGTGATTATTATCTGCACGTATATGAAACGTTTGTGAAAAGCTGAGAGAATTCCATTATGTCTAAGCTGCTTAAAACTGTGGATCATTTAAGGTTATTACATTGCTGCTTTGGGTTATTTTTGTTTAATTCAAACTCTGCAGTGGCTGAGAGCCGATTTCTTTTTAAACAGTCACTTCAGTGCCTTATTGCCATAGTAATCTTATGTACCGACAAAATATGCAGTGTGTGAGAGCAATGTGGTCCTCCACACACACAAATAAATAAATGATTACACACACATACATCCGCAACATCTTTCCTGGGACAGTCTGTTGTCTATGAATTAAGGAAATGTCTCTCTTTTCCAGCATATGGTGAATGTTATTGAAAGGTGTTGTCTAGCACCAACAAATTAATGTTTTCTGTAGTTTTGGATTTAAGCCAAAGGATACATTTGCAGTGGTGCTGTCCACATTTTGGGGGCACAGCTTGGATCCACAAAAAATTCACCTGACAAACTGGGGCTCGGCTAAAACCTTACCCCATACATGACCCTCCACCTAAGGGTAGGAAGTAACAAACTTTCCCATAGTCCTGGTGAACTGTTCCATGTGGACAACAGCATTGATTAAATTTCCCACCTGAGCAAGATGAGCTGGATTTGGCCTGCAATTTTGCTTCAAGCTTCATCCCATGGGAGAACACAGATTGGCAATTACTGGATTAGTTGTGTTCAACCCCACATTCCTGCCAAGAAGGGTGTGTGAGGATACCAGTCTGTCAGAATCTAGTCTGACCATCTGTAGGAAACACTGAAAAGCAGTCCCCTTCAAAAGGCCATTGAATGGCATTCACAACATTCTCTCCCCTCCCCTTCCCTCTGCCCAATTACCAATTAAATCAAATTACCACTAATTTACAAACTATTTTAGAGAGTTTGTGCATCTGTCTGTCTGTGTGTCCATCCATCCGTGAGTCTCTTTGTTTGTTCAGGAACTGCACCTAAATGGTAAAAGCTAGGACCACCAGCAAGGTCACGGTTTGGTTATGCCAGGACAACAGAAAGGGAAGGGTGTGATAGCAGGGACAGTTATAGACAGTTATAGTCAGATCCCCACACAGCCCCACCACTCTGGGCATGCCCTGGGGATCAGCCAGGAGCAGCCACCCACCATGCTGTGCAGCCCCCACTGCCCCAGGCCAGCCCCAATAAGCAGCCACTGGGCACATTTCCATAGAGGAAAAATAACCCCACACATACCACCACTTACACATAAGCACCCTCACAGAAATGAAAGCAAAATAACACTTTGCTTAGAAGAATGGCTCTTATTCTCATATGCTATCCTTACTTAAGGAAAACCTCACTAATGCCAGTGCCAGTTTTGCCTAAGGACTGAGTAATAATTGAGTGTGGACCTCAAAATTTGGCCCAGTGATGATCTTGCAATTGCATAGCTTTAATTGTCTAAATGGGTCCCAAAATTTAGGAGGGCGAGCCAGAATTCACTGGGGATTTGTCTGTAAAACTTATTTGAAGCTTTACTCTGTGTAAACTGAGACATGGTTTATTTATCAGAGGGGATGTGTTAGTCTGGATCTGCAAAAGTGACAAGGAGTCCTGTGGCACCTTATAGACTAACAGATGTATTGGAGCATAAGCTTTCGTAGCTGACATGCATCTGACGAAGTGGGTCTTTGCCCACAAAAGCTTATGCTCCAATACATCTGTTAGTCTATAAGGTGCCACAGGACTCCTTGTCGCTGATGGTTTATTTCGAAATTTGCATTTCTCTAGGCTTGATTCCACATGTGTGCATGGGCAAGTGTTTCTTGTTTCTCTATCATTATAATGAAGGACAAGTGGGCCATGGGGAAAAAAAGGATTTTGATTCAGTAGATATGTGTTTGTCTGTCTGTGTTTAGATTCTAACCCAAAGCCCACTGAAATAATCTGAAAGACTCGCATTGAATTCAAGCTCTGAGTCCCTTTCTTTGGAAGGTGTACTTCTCATCTTGCTGAGTTTGGCTAACTTCCCAGATCAATGAGACTTCTAAATAATCCTGTGAAAAAAATCAACAGTTTGGGTTCATGGGGGAGTTTTCAGCAAACTATTTTTAGTCATAAAACTGTCTCTTATTCTAAGTCAATTCCATGGTCAGTAGTAGAAGACTGTGACTCTTTCTGTTGTTCTTTCCCATGATGGCTTTGGGGTTTGTTCCCATGAATCCACAATGGCTAGATTCCACCTTGAAGTGTGGGTAAATTATAAAACCTCCAGGAAAAACTATATCCAAATCAACATCAGTTCTCATGCTTTTAGATTTCATTACACAAGGTTTGCACGGTTCTGTCAAGATCATGATAATGCAGCTTCTCGTCACCAGAGCATGCCTTTATTGTTCTAATACAACATCTGTTTCTCCTGGCCTCTCTCTATCAAAGGAAGGTAAAAGACTGCTGGCTGTGAAACAATATAAATACCTCTCTCTTTTTGTGCATATCTCCAAATTAAAGAGGAAGTGAGAAAGTTTAATTGTGCCCCCTGCTCTATGTTCCTCCTCATAGATTGGGGAAACCATGGTAGGGGTAAATTGCAAGTACATTTTAATTCTGCCTCTTATAAGCTTATCACAAGCTTGGTAGCTCATTACGCCCTCTGTTTTTTCTCCAGAGATGCTATAGAAATACAACAGTGTAAGTAACACTTTTCCTCATTTAGAACTACAGGTGGTGGGAGTATGTGTGAGCTGATTGTCTTTACTAGGTAATTATAGGTTTGTGCCTATTCCCATTGTCTCTGCAGGGTACTTGTACAGTACATGTGGCTGAGTCTTTTCAGAGTGGTTATAAGGTGGATTAACATGGAATGTCGTATCTTTACAAAACGGTACACATTGATAAATCTATGATCTCTTTGTGTCCAGAGGATGTTGTGGCTGAGGCATGGTTAATTTCATCTAGTAGTAGGTATGGCTTAGAGAAGTGTTAAAGCTGCTACCAGGCCACTCCAATTTGTTTACTTACCAACTGCATAGCCACAGAACCTTGAGTCTCCCATTGGCTGCGGTTTGCCATTTGCAGCCAAAGGGAGCCGTAGGAAGCAATTATTTGGGTCATGCTGATTCCTGCTGTTCCTCTTGGCTGCAATAGTAAGTAAATAATTTAGAGCGGCCCAATAGCAGCTTTCTCAGAGTGGGTCTGTGGACCACTTTGAGAAACACTGGCTTAAAGATAATCTTGGGTATAGGTGGATCTCGTAAGTTAGGTGTAGACACATCAATGACCCTTTGTCTGTTCAGAATAAGTATGTAGGGTTTATCATACATCTACAAAGTAGTTGTAGATACATATAAGTTCATGAATGCATGGTGAATGGTATATTTGTATATCATTGTACTCTGAGCATATCCCATCTAATGTTATTAACATTTTTGTGTACTGAGTTTGTTTTCCAATGTAAAAATGTCTGAGGAGGCTGTATGGCGATGAATTATGGCTGTGAAGGTGACTGGATTGACATTTCCTCTGGTTTAATGCACATTCTAAGTCCATTTAAAGATGTAAATATTATTATCCTTTGATTTCAACCTCTGATTCCTCCAGACGTTTGTGGCTGATAAGCCAGTCTCCCTTCAGGTTCTGCCTACTTTCATCAGTGTGCATTATGTTTATCAGACAGAAATCAATGTACAGAAGGACTGGGTAGTGCATAGAACATCCAGCAGAAGCATCAGTATGTTAACTTTATGTTAATACAGCACATTAATGTTAACCTTTGAAAAACACACTAGCTGAAGTTGACTCTGCTGCTGACAGAACAAATCTTTTCTGAATTTCTCTTCCCCTTTTCTATGTAGGTCAGGATAATTGCATAAAGATGTGGGATTCTGTCTTTCTCCCATTAAAGTCCATTGACTTCAACAGGAGTAGGCATGAGGGCCTCAGTTCAGCACCTAAGTATATGGCAAAAAATAAGCATGATTTGCTTATGTCCCATTGACGCCAGTGAAACTTAAGCACATGCTTAAAGTTACTCAGGGTATGTCTACACTACAATGTTAGTTCGAACTAACGGACGTTAGTTCGAACTAACATTCATAGCCGCTACACTAGCGCTCCGCTAGTTCGAATTTGGATCGAACTAGCGGAGTGCTTAGTTCGAACTAGGAAAACCTCATTTTACGAGGATTAAGCCTAGTTCGAACTTACTAGTTCGAATTAAGGGGTGTGTAGCCCCTTAATTCGAACTAGTGGGAGGTTAGCCCTTCCCAGGTTTCCCTGGTGGCCACTCTGGCCAACACCAGGGAAACTCTATGCCCCCCTCCTGGCCCTGGACCCCTTAAAGGGGCACGGGCTGGCTACGGTGCCCGTGCCAGGTGCAAGCCTGCCAGCACCCAGCCAGCAGACCCTGCACCTGGCACGGCACAGAGCCACCCACCCAATGTCCCCCAGCCCACCCCCCCTTCCCGGGACCAGGCTGGCGGCTCCCGGGAGCTTGCCCTGGACCGCAAGAGGCGGGCACCTTCCTGGGCTAGTGCAGACATTGTGGACCTCGTCCACGATCTCCGCACTAGGCACAGGAAAGTGGCCGACTAGGGCAGGAGAGCTGCCAGCCTGGCCACCCAGGAGCAGGTGTGCATGAAAATCAAGGGGGTCCACTGAGACCCCCGACCCTGAGCCCTGAGCTTACAATGGCCGTCCTGGGTCAGACCAAAGGTCCATCTAGCCCAGTAGCCTGTCTGCCGACAGCGGCCAACCCTAGGGACCCTGGAGGGGATGGACCAAAGACAGTGACCAAGCCATTTGTCTCGTGCCATCCCTCTCCAGCCTTCCACAAACTTTGGGCAGGGACACCACTCCTACCCCCTGGCTAAGACTACTCCATGGACCCAACCTCCATGAATTGATCTCACTTCCCTTTAATCTCTGTTCCAGTTCTAGCCTTCACAGCCTCCTGCAGCAAGGAGTTCCACAGGTTAACTATTTGCTTTGTGAAGAAGAACAACTTTCTCTTACTAGTTTCAAGCCTGCTACCCATTCCTTTCCTTTGGTGTCCTCTAGTCCTTCTTTATGGGAACTCATGAAGAACTTTTATGAATGCACCCTCTCCACCCAACCCGCTTTTAGAGACCTCTATCCTGTCCCCGCTCCATCTCCTCTTTTCTAAGCTGAACAGTCCCAGTCTCTGTAGCCTCTCTTCATCTGGGACCTGTTCCCAACCCCTGATAATGTTAGTTGCCCTCCCCTCTCCCAGCCTTTCTCTTCCCCTCTCTCACCTCCTTTTCCCAGTCTCCCCCAGTTTTTTTCAATAAAGACAGAGTCAATGTTGGAAGAAACGTTATCTTTATTTTGTACATCAGGAAGGGGGGCTAGGGAAGGGTAAGTGGAAGGAGGTGAGGGAGGAATGGGGTACGAGCCCCCGATGGGGAGGACTGGGCTGGCTCTGCGGGCTTCTGGGGGTGGAAGCTCTCCTGCAGCCCCCCAATTGCCCGCTCTCCCCAGATGGCAGCCTGCAGCAAGTGCAGCTGGGCTGATGGCTGAGTGCTGTGATGTGCCCAGTGTGTGCACTCCGGGCACTCCAAGCCAGGACTGGTTTTCAAGCAGGGCACCCCTGAAAACTGTCTGTCCGGTGTGGGGGTCGGGTCCCTTTAAGCGCAGCCCTCGGCTAGCCTGAGACAGCATCTCCACGCTCTAAGTCCTCCTCTGATGCCCTGCTGGCACTGCTTCCAGCCATCCTTAAGCCCTGTTCAGGGTCCACTCAATGTGGACATGCTAGTTCGAATTAGCAAAACGCTAATTCGAATTAGTTTTTAGTTCTAGACGCGTTAGTTCGAATTAGCTTAGTTCGAATTAAGTAATTCGAACTAAGTTAGTTCGAACTAACTCTGTAGTGTAGACATACCTTCATAGATTTAGATGATTTGCTGAACAGGGATGGGATTACATTTGAAGTAACCCAAATTCCTGTTTCCTAATTAAGAGTCCTACTCACCTGCTGCCTGGTCACTACCAGAAGTCATAATTTTCCCTGTGTGACTTCACAATCCTCCAGACATCCATGCCATCTAGACATGATGTTGCTGAAGATAACAGCTTCATGTGAGTAATGAAGGAGCCAGAGGGCTGGATAGGAACATGAGAAATAAGAACAGTGCTTAATTTGCACCAGGGCTGAGTCCAGCTCCTCTACACTTGGCAGTTCATAGCCTTCACATCTCTAGATTTGCTGTGGAAGTTTAAAAAAATGCTTGAGCCCTGGCATGTCACTTATTACAAATTAAACACTGAATACAGAGTCCTGTTTTCATGTTTCCAGTTCCTGATTATTCAAAATGGCCAAACAGGAATATAGACAAGATGCAGGGTTCCCAATGCTGTCACAAAGAGCAGAGCTATCAGTATAGACACCTTAGCCATGGTATTAGTATTTGCTGGGCCCTGGGCAATGAAACTACCACTGAATCTCCCAAAATTTTTGGGAGCCCAAAATCACAGGTCCTCCCCCACTGGAGTTGCTGCTGAAGGCAAGAAATAGGCCTATATGATGGATGCTACTTTGGGGTGCTCAGAATTAGTGAGGACTCTGACTTCAGTCCTTCTCAGGGTCTGAGTTGCTGAGGTGACAATGAGGTCCTCAAAAGTGTGGGTTTCAAAGTAAGTATTTAGGCTTAAGCGTGGCCCTGCGGCTACCAACAAAGCTTGGCTATCGTTGCTGAGGCTGACTATATTATACTAGAATGTTTAAAAGGCAGAGTTAAAATTTGAGGGGTATTGGGAATCTGGATCCACATTTTGTCAACAGCTTTTACCTATGTACAGGGATGGCCTACTACTTAGTCCTTGTCTACACGATTGGCACTGCAGTGATCAATCTCCCAGGGTCAATTTAGTGGGTCTAGTAAAGACCCATTAAATCAACCGCTGATCATGCTCCCGTCATTTTTGGTACTCCACCAGGTTGAGAAGAATAACAGGAGTTGATAGGAGAGTTTCTCCCAACGACCCCTCCCTCCTGTTCCCTGCAGTGAAGACCCCGCTGTAACTTGAACTAAGGTACATCGACTACAGCTGTGCTATTCATGAAGCTGGAATTGCATACCTTCGTCTGACATTGCCTTGGGCCCATTTATGCAGTATCAAATATAGACACCTGATCCCTGGCTAGCAGACTGTGTTAAATAATAGGGAAGAAATGGCTATACTAAATATTCTCCGATTAAGTTTCCAAAATGTTGTGCAAAAATGTAAAAAGCTGAAATCTGAGGAGAAATTACCACTTTGGATTATTTGTACATTTTTCTGTTGCTCTCTCCCCATCTGCCCTGAGACCCAGCTCCCTCAGGAATGACTTCTGAGTTGATCTTCAGACTGTCTTGGGACCAGCATTGATTAACACAGGGCTCTGGTTTGGGCAAACACCTAGTCTGCTCTCAGCCACCTGCCTATTCATTGACAATTATGGGCTCATCTTTCTCTTTCCCCACTGAAGGAACCTTGCTAGAAAGAAACCGGGGAACTCACAGGCTTCTGTATGACCAGGGCTGTTCCCATGAGACTCTGAGCATCCCCAACTTCTACCGAAGTCAAAGGGAGTGACAGGAGATTCCCAGACTAATGATGGGCTCATACCTACATGTGAATGCCACTTTGTATTCCTACAGCACATGGGATAATATGAAAATGTGTTTATTCTGAATACGTACAAGGAAGAAATATATAAGGTAGAAAAATTTAATCTCTTACCTTTGCAAAGCAGTCCCCGGGAGCCTATCTGCAGGAGTCCCATAAAACTTAATGGACATCACACAGTGAAACCCCATGCAGGGTTTAGAAAATATAATTCTATGTGCCTGCAAATGAAGAAGCAGAGGCAGGAGTTGGAATCTTCATAGAGAAGGTTAAAAAGTCTTGAGGGGGTGTCTGGTTCATGGGGTTTGCTGCACTAAGGGTATGTCTACACTAGCCTCTTAGTTCGAACTAGGGAGGCTAATGTAGGCATTCGAAGTTGCAAATCAAGCCCGGGATTTAAATATCCCACGCTTGATTTGCATCTTCCCGGCCGGTCGCCATTTTTTGAAATTTACAAGTCCGGACTAACTGCCCGCGTCTACACGTGGCAGGGACCCGGTAATTCAAATTAAAGCCCTAGTTCGAACTACCTGTTATTCCTCCAGGAATGAGGTTTAACAGGTAGTTCGAACTAGGGCTTTAATTCGAACTACCGGGTCCCTGCCGCGTGTAGACGCGGGCAGTTAGTCCGGACTTGTACATTTCAAAAATGGCGACCGGCTGGGAAGATGCAAATCAAGCGTGGGATATTTAAATCCCTCGCTTGATTTGTAACTTTGAATGCCTACATTAGCCTCCCTAGTTCAAATTAGGGGGCTAGTGTAGACAGACTCTAGATCTCCAGACCAAACAGATCCCAGACTGAGAGACTGAAAATCACAACCTCCTGAGGGCTGTTAGTGGACTAGACAAAATGAGTAGGTGAACTCAGTTCAGTCCCTACAAATAATGTGCAGCCTCACCCATGTAGGTTAATTCGCATTCTTATTAACGGGATGATCAGGAGAAGCCAAGGGCTAGATGGGACATGGCGACAGAACTCTTCCTTTCATTACTAGCTCTCATCACCACAGAATGGGGCTGAGACGTATTAGTAAGAGTAGGTATGTCTGAGAAGTAGGGTTGCCAACTTTCTAATCACACAAAACCAAACACCCTATCTCTGAGGCCCTACCCCCAGCTCAATACATTCCCCCTCCCTTGGTGACTCACTTTCCCCCATCCACCCTCACTTTCACTAGGCTCAGGCAGAGGGTTGAGATATAGGAGGGGGTAAGAGCTCTGGGTTGGGGATGGAGGCTCTGGGGTGGGGCTGGGAATGAGGGTTTTGGGGTCCAGGAAGGGCCTGTGGCTGAGGGGTGGGTGCTGAGGGTTTTAGAGTGCAAAATGTATCTGTGGATTGAAGCAGGGGATTGGGGTGCAGGAGGGGAGAGGGCTCTGGGGTGGGGCTGTGGATGAGGAATTTGAGGTATTGAGGAGACTCCAAGTTGGAGCATAAGACCAAAGAGTTTGGGATGTGGAAAATGGCAGCAGGTTGAGGCAGGGAGTCAGGGCATGGGAGGGGGTGAGGGCTCGGGACAGGGAGGGCTGGCTCTCATGTGGGGCTGGGGATGAGGAGTTTGGGATGCAGGAGTTGCTCCAGACTGGGGACAAGGGATTTGGAGTGTGGGAGGGGACTGTGAGCTGAGGCAGGGGTTTGGCATTCAAGAGAAGTGAGGACCCTGGTGTGGGGCTGGGGATGAATAGTTTGGCATGCAGGAGGGGGCTCTAGGTTTGGGGGCTCAGAGATTAGGCAAGGAGTTGGAGCATGGGTTTACCTTGGGCATCCCCCAGTCAGTGGCACAGAAAGGCTAAGGCAGGCTCCCTGTCTGCCCTGGCACAGCACTGCATCTGAGAAGTGGCCACCAGATCTGGCTCCTTGGTGTGGGGGTTGGGTGTCAGAAAGCTCCACATGCCTACAGGCACAACCCCTCCAGTTCCCATTGGCCTAATGCTCAGGGCAGGGGCAGTGTGTGGAGCCCTGTGGCTCCCCCCTTCTTCCCTCCACCTATGAGCTGGACCTGCTGGCCATTACCAGGGTGCAATGTTGTGCCAGGACACATGGGGCCTACCTTAGTCCTGCAGCACAGGCAACCAGACTTTTAATGGCCCACTCAGCAGTGCTAACTGGATCTGCCAGGGTTCCTTTTTGGCCAGGCATTCCAGTCAAAGACCAGACACCCAGTCACCCTAAAGCTTGCAGCTGCTGACCATGCTGTATTTGTTGTGTAGCTAAATACAGAACTTCCCTTTACAATGCTGACTAAATTCTGCCCTCTTTGAAAATAGTAGGGTGTAATTGAGGACACAATTTAGTCCATAATCTACCATTTGCATGGTAAAACATAAAACAGACAAAAAGATTGACTATCTTCTTTCTGCATGGTAATGCTGGCATACCTATACCAGATCAAACACAGAGTCTGTCCTATCTCCAAGGCTACATCTATACGGCACTCTTCTTGTGCGAAAGCCTATGCAAATGAAGCACGGATTAGCATATTGTCGTGCTTCATTTGCATAATTAATTAGGGGCTGTTTTTGCGCAAGAGGCTTTTGTGCAAAAAGGAGCCATGTAGAATCCTCATTTTTTCAGGAAGAACAGCTCTTGTGCAAGAGGGGGTTTTTGCGCAAAAAGGAGTCATCTACACAGCTCCTTTTTGCGCAAAAGCCTCTTGTGCAAAAACAGCCCCTAATTATGCAAATGAAGTGCAGCAATATGCTAATCTGCGCTTCATTTGCATAGGCTTTTGCGCAAGAAGAGTGCAATACAGACGTAGCCCAAGAGTGGTTAGTCTGTGATGCTTGCTCTTAAAGTAGATAGACTGGTCTTACAGCTATTTTCTTCTCTTCTTTATAGAGTTATGTGCCTTTTTTTCCTCTCTCTAATCTCACTTTTAAATATAACCATTAAAATACACAAACGTGGAAAGGTGCCCTTTAGAAATGTTAAATGTCTGCAATATAATTAGTTTGTACATGGAACTTTATGTACATTTGGAAAGCATTCAAAAGATATGAGCAAAATGTTGTAATGTTAAAGTAAGAATTATTGGCCTCCATTTTTAGAATCAACTTCATTTGCAAGTGCAAAGCTGCACATACTTTTGTACGAATAACTTGCACACGCAGTTACAAAAACCATGCATGCAAATCTCTCTCTCTCTCTCTCTCTCTGTATATATATATATATATATATATATATAACCTTTTCCTGTGGGATGCCAGAGTGAGGTCAGCACATCATTCTGTGTCCCGCCGCCTCTCCCCCCTCAGCTGTCCGGCATTTTTCCTCCCTCCCTCCCTCTCTATTGTTCCAGGAGGTGGGGTGGGAGCCACATGACCTCCCCAGTGCTCCGGAGGACAGAGCAGAGTGGGAGCCGTGTGGCCTGCCTCATGCTCTGGGGGACGGGGTGGGGCTGGAGCCATGTGGACTGACCAGTGCTTGGGGGGGTGGATGGACAGGAGTCATGTGGCCTTCCTCCTCCCCTCCCCCGGTGCTCCTGGGTGGCTGGAGCCATGCAGCCTTCCCCCTACCCGGTTTTTGGGGGGGAGGGCTGGAGCTACACAGCCTACCCTTTCCCTGTGCTGTGGAGGGGCAGGAGTGGTGCGGTCTCCCCCCTCCCTCCTTCATGCTGCTTGGGGGAGGAGAGCCCCACGGCCTTCTCCTTCCTCCCTCCCCAATGCTCGGGGGGGGGGGGGTTGGAGCCATGCAGCCTCCCCCCTATCTGGTGCTTCCGGGGGGGGGGGGAAAGCTGAGCTATGCAGCCTTCCCCTCTTCCCCATGCTGGGGAGGGGGTGAGAGCCCTGCAATCTCCCCCGTCCCGGAGCTCTAAGGAAAGCAGTGGGAGCTGCATGGCCTCCCCCCTCCCCGGTGCTCCGGGAGGACGGGAGCCATGTGGCATCCCCTCTGCCCCCTCATTGGTGCTCTGGGGAAATAGGAGGGGGGTTGGCGAGAGTAGCAAGCAAGGGGGTGCAGCCCCCTAATTAGGCCTGAAAATAATAACGCCTATCTCTTATGCAGAAGTGTTCATTGGTGGATCTCAATGGTATCATTCAAGATAGCTCATAACCACATCCTTGAAGCATTTGCTTAAATCCATTTGAACTATGTGCTAAAGTGCTTCCTGAATCAGGACCTAAAAAGAAAACATGGCAACATTTTTTATTGATCATTAGATTTTGTTTTTTAAAAAGCAGTTTCTCAAAATCTAAAATATAGGTCCTAATTTGAGCTGGCAGCATCCTTCTAGTGGGCTACGTCTACACTGGCCCCTTTTCCGGAAGGGGCATGTAAATTTCATGAGTCGTCGTAGGGAAATCCGCGGGGGATTTAAATATCCCCCGCGGCATTTAAATAAAAATGTCCGCCGCTTTTTTCCGGCTTTTAAAAAAGCCGGAAAAGAGCGTCTAGACTGGCCCCGATCCTCCGGAAAAAGCGCCCTTTTCCGGAGGCTCTTATTCCTACTTTGAAGTAGGAATAAGAGCCTCCGGAAAAGGGCGCTTTTTCCGGAGGCTCTTATTCCTACTTCAAAGTAGGAATAAGAGCCTCCGGAAAAGGGCGCTTTTTCCGGAGGATCGGGGCCAGTCTAGACGCTCTTTTCCGGCTTTTTTAAAAGCCGGAAAAAAGCGGCGGACATTTTTATTTAAATGCCGCGGGGGATATTTAAATCCCCCGCAGATTTCCCTACGACGACTCATGAAATTTACATGCCCCTTTCGGAAAAGGGGCCAGTGTAGACGTAGCCATGGAGTTTTGCATGAAAAACTCTGTGTCTGTGTGTGTGATGTTCCTCAGTATCTGGTACTGTGTTTGGATGCATATGGATAAACTTAAGACAAATCTTTATCCTGCTTTTATGCATTTATGTCAATTAAATGGCATATGGATATGCTTTTGAAGATACATATGTGTATTAGATAGAAATATCTGGGAGAAAAATGTTTTCCCCCACATTTTCAATTGAAAAAAGCAAAAACTATTTTCTCATTTTGGGGGGCTTTTTCAACAAAAGTAAAAAAAAAAATTGTCATCAGCAGGTACTTTCCATAAAAAAATTTCACTTAATTGAAACCCTAGTTTTTCACTGAAACCCCCATCTTCAGAGGCATGGCCATGCCAAATCTGATTGAGTGGTGTTCTGGCTTGTAGCATGGGACAACAACGCAGGATAGGTCCATTTAAGCAGGACAGGGGGAGAGGTCAATTCTTCCGCCCACTTTGTGCTTCATCCTAACTCAAGCCAGGCTATACTATCTTCTGCCATAATGTACATGTCCTTATTTTCAACTTCCAAGCCATGGGTAAACTGGGCACACCTCCAAGAATTACAGCTTTAAGAAACAGAAGTAATCATACCATTACCATTACCCTTTCTATTTGTTTAATTTTTTTTTCCTTCAGCCTTCTCTGTTCGTTTATCATACATGTGGTCTAATTAAAGCTTCCTGCAGGACATTTCATCCAGAATAAATAATGACATTGCTCAGAAGAGCTCTAGATTACTTGTTGTTTTTTTTCTTCCAGCAGTGCTGAAAGGGAGGTTACTGTTTAAAAACTGTGCCTGGGCAGAGAAGACTGTTTTATAATTGCATTTGCAGTTTTCTTTGTATCCCTTCGTATTATCTGCATGTACAGGGATAAACTGGACAGGCCTGTTGGAAAGCAGCCAGGCCGAATTGTCAGAGGGGGATTGAAAGTGAAATAGAAAAATAATTTTTTAAAAAAACTATGAAGAGGTAGCTCTCACAACAACAACCCTAGGAAACAGAGTTAACCGAAGGACAATAATTCTGTTCCAAAACAACTGGCCGGGGATGTAGAAGACCCAGATTTGACTTCTTGCTCTCCCTCTGAGAGCAGAGCTTTTTATCCCAGATCATTGTGAGGGCATGTCTACGCTGCAATTAAAAACTTGCTGTTGCTCTGTACCAGCTGACTCTGGCTGCAGGGAGTTGGGCTAAAGGTCTGTATAATCGCAGTGTAGAGGTTCAGGCTGGAGACCATGATCTTGGACTCTGCGAGGTAGGAGGGTCCCAGAGCCTGGGCTGTAGTAGCTGCCCAAGTCAAAGTCTACACTACAGTTAAACAGTCCCTTGCCCCCTAATCCCGGCAAGCTAAATCAGCTGCCACAGGCCAGCTGCAAATGTCGAATTGCACCATAGACATGCCCTGCATCAGGCATAGCTGGGACTTGAGCTTGGGTCTTCCACAGACCGGTGTCATAACCACCAGGCTGTCTAGTGTGTGAGTCTCTCTCCTTATCCCCCTTTCTCAGCATAACAGCCTATGTCATCAAGATTTTATTTTCCGGACAGCTTTATCAGGGAGTTGATCATTAGTCCAAGTCAGACAAATTCCCCTTTGCCCACCTTCTTCAGAAACACCCACACCTCGTGGCCCATCTGCCTTTAAAACCAGAATAAAAATGTGTTTGATACTGTTTGTGCTGAGGGAGACTGAGAACCACTGGAACAAGAAGAGAAAAGTAAATGGAATACACTATTAGAAACTGCCTAGCAGTTTTGTCTCACGCTTTCCTTGAGTATGCAAGGCGTGCATGTCCACCATTCAGAATGACAATACAATGTGATTCATGGCAATTGCTTCTCTCCTGTAAATTATTAGAAGACGCATCGTTGTACCACCTTGCAGTGGCACATATGAATTATATTAAAATACTGAACAGATGAGGCGATAACACCTATGACAAAGCCACTTACAAATCAGTCCATGGAATCATTTGTACCTGTCTCTTTTGCCTGTGGTAGGTTACATGTCTTATGGTAGTTTATTAAGAAGAAGGAAATTTCTGTTGTTAACATACATCTCAGTGTTCCCCTAAAGAACTGAGTTAGCCCTTCACTCTCGATTTACTGGACTTCAGCTTTTGCCTTCCAGCAGATACCATAGGAGAAATTTCACATTGAGCTCAGTCACAAGGTCCCTGCTTGGGAAAAATTTCTACTGGGTCAAACCTTGAAGTCTTTGTATTTAAGGCTGTGAGACCATTTGTATTTTTTAGGTTCAGATGCAGTGGCCACAATTTGTCAAAATTGTGGTTTTGGTGCAGTCACACCAAAACTGCGACTGTGCCCTACTTCCTACCCTCTTCCCCGCCAGGATTCACAATAGGGGGTTGCCATGGCAGCTGAGAGCGGGCAGGAGTGGATGGGCTGGGTGCACCTACCCCAGCAATGGCAGCAGCAGCACGGGGCCCCCCTTTCTAAATCCCTCTCTGCACACTGCAGCACCCTGCTGTACGGACACACCCCGTGTTACAAACATCTGACTTACACACCTCCGCGCATACAAACAAAAGCTACCACGCTGCCTCAGGGATCAGGCCAAAGCTCACTGAAGCCAAAGTAAGGGCTACCATAGATTTCATTGTGCTTCACTTCATAGCCAAAGTGCCTTGCTCAAGGTCTCACAGGATGTCTCTAGCACAAGTGGGCCTTAAACCTGGTCACTTGAGTCCAAGACCAGTCCCTTAACCAAAAGATCATCCTAGCTCCATAAGTCTTTGCTTTGTCTTTACTCAAGCAAATGGAAAGGATGGGCACTGCAGGCTGGGTGCTCAGCACCCTCAGCTCTCAGGAGGTGCTCAGCACCTTATTGGATCAGACCAAAGGAGAACATCATATTGGGTTCATCTGAGTTCTCTCCCCCTTCATGAAATAAGAGGATCCCAGAAAAGCCTCCTGATGCACTCTGTGGCTGCGTCTAGACGGGCAAGTTTTTCCGCAAAAGCAGCTGCTTTTGCAGAAAAACTTGCCAGCTGTCTACACTGGCCGCTTGAATTTCCGCAAGAACACTGACGATCTCAGGTAAGATTGTCAGTGTTCTTGCGGAAATGCTATGCTGCTCCCGTTTGGGCAAAAGCCCTCTTGGGCAAATGCTTTTGCGCAAGAGGGCCAATGTAGACAACACGGTATTGTTTTGCGCAAAAAAGCCCCGATGGCGAAAATGGCCATCGGGGCTTTCTTGAGCAAAACTGCGTCTAGATTGGCACGGACGCTTTTCCGCAAAAAGTGCTTTTGCGGAAAAGCATCCATGCCAATCTAAATGCTCTTTTCCATAAATGCTTTTAACGGAAAACTTTTCCATTAAAAGCATTTGCAGAAAATCATGCCAGTCTAGATGTAGCCTGTAGGTTTGACGGTGGTTGACAGGGATTTGTCAATGTGAGTCACCTCACTACTCGGGTGCAATGCATGGTTAACACCCTTGAAAATATCTCTTTCCCAGGAAAGAGTGGAGCAGCCACTCTGTGACCACTGGAGGAATGTACAAAATGACCTTGTCAGACTGCTCTATCTCTAATGGCTGCGATAGGATGGCATTGCCAATGTAAACGCATGCCAGGAGGATAGCTGGCCTGGTCAGGAGAGCGGGCCATTGGTTGGCATCTGTCCTTTCCAGTGAGCTCTTTAGATACTGTGTGTTGGGTTTATTCAAATGCGGTCTACAGGATTTTCTCCTTGTGCTCACAAGTGCCTCTTCCATGCAGAGGTAGCTGGATAAATTGTTCCTTTAAACACGAGATAATTAAGAATGAAGTAAACTCTCCAGCACTCCCTCTCTCTCTTGCTCTCTCTCTTTAAACCATCCAGTCCATGGAGGAAGTGCATGCAACGGTCTTGGCCAAACAGTTTTAACTGTAATCATCTGGGGATCTCCTTTGAAGCTAATTACCAGCTTCCTTTCTCTCTCCCCTGCACCCTTTCTTCTCTCTGTGGAGAGACTTTAATGACAAGCATACAAAGCGGAGACACGGGCTACCTTTGCCTAGACAGGAAGTCCTACATGTTCCAGTTTCTTTTCCCACTAAGGAGTCCCTGGTGAGATACACTCTGTGCCCTCTAATGACAGCACTGACATCTTTCCTCTTAACGAGGCTGGTCCTTCTTGAAAGTGTCTGAGGACTAATCTGGCTGCTACAGCCTTTGAAGTTCAAACTTTTCAAAATGGCTGCACAAATGTACAGCAGAACTGTTGTTCGGTGGTCAGACAAGTACAGGACTGGGAGGGCAGACTCTTGAGTTGCACTCCCCGCTTTGTAACAAACTGAGCAAGTCATATTGCCACTTTGTGCGTCAGTTTCCCCATCTCTAGAATGAGGTGGTGATGCTTATTATTGTTTGAAATTGTTCTGAAGCAGGACCAATAAGAGGTGTAAATGGTCATACAGGACATGAGATAAAGTTTAACAGCCTAATCCAAAACCTGCTGAACTCAGATCAGGGCCTTAGTGCCCACACAATTCCTATAGATTTCAGTGGTAGTTAGACGTGTAGAACCCTGCAAATCCACAGATTCTGTTTTATATCCACAAGTGTCCACATCTGCAGATGTCAATGCAGAAATCCCCGGCTCATTTTTGAAGATGCAGGTGCAGATATCAATTTTTTATCCATGCAGGGCTCTATGTCTCAGACTCTAGAATACTGTATACAACTTCCTGTATGTTCCCTTACTTTTCTTGTGCAAGACACAGGCACTGCTGTTTATTACTCGATTTAATCATCTAACCCAACTAATTCTCCTGATTTACGGAGAATTAAGGAGGAGTTCCTAATTTTCTTAGTAAGTAAAGGCTAATTAATACTGAACACACTGGTCATTAGCTGTAGTAACAATTGGTAGCCAAGGGATTCCTTGCCTGTTAAGTGATAATCATTTCTGCTTTAACAGCTGCAGGAGCACATAGGAGAAGTCTAACACAGGGCCATTAAAGGATAATCCTGAGTAGGAGAGAGAGCAGTGATGTACATCCCTGGGGAAAAGAGGATGGTGCAGTCCATCCTAAGTTACTCAGTCAGTGAACCACCCCTTTAGAAACTGCAGCATGTACTTGCCTTTGTAGGCAGCTGGGCCTAGACTTGGGTATTGGGTATGTATTGGTCCTCTACACCCATTCTCAGATGGGCCTACTGCATCGTGGAGTATGCAGCTGGCATGGTCTCTTGAGTATTCTCAGGTTGATAGCAAGCCTAGAGCATAAGCTGAAGATTGCAGGTCTTCAGGGGACTTTGTTTATTAGCTGTAGACCCCTCTCCAAAGGCTTGGCAGAGACACAGGTGATGCCTTATCCAGTGTTGCAGCCCCCCTCTTCCCAAGATGCTCTCCTCCGCTTCTTTAAAGTGAAGCTCTCGGCACTGCATTGAAACACGGAGCATTTGACATGTTTTCTGCTCTGTACAGACATTAGCTAATTAACCCTCTATCTCCCACTGACGGGAGCGACTAAATATTCCTGGGCCCAGTCCACTGCTTGTGTACAAGCCCGGCTGCAAGCATGAGGTCATAAAGGAGCAAGTGCACAGTGTCTCACACTTCCCACCACCCCCGCTCCACTTTGGGGGAGGGGAGAATGCCTTGGAGACAAGCTGGCCCCTGCAGTGCATTTCCCAGGGGCAGCCTCAGCTCTAAATAAAGCTGGCTTCTCCCAACAGAACCTCCAGGTACAACCACCATCGGCCTCCCTTTGGAGATGACAGGGGCAGCTCCCCTGTGGATATGGCAGGTGTATATTCCACATCCCTATCTATGCCGCTGGTGAGGAATCTTGTCCATCATTTCTGTTTGACACACAGGGAGACAGCCATAGAGAGGTTCAGGGACTTATCCAGTATCACAGAGTGAGTCATTAGGAGAGCTGAGAATAGCCCCCAGTAGCTCCTGTGTATTTTCCAGTTCAATGTTCAGCTCACTAGACCTTGCTTAATATTGCTTATTTCAGCCATTACATGGAATTCCTTGGCATGCCGTGTGCCCAAGCCAACCCTTCCTGGATTCCCATTCAGTTACCTCCTTACAGGCCTGCCGAAGCGGGAAAAAAGGAGGAGCAATTGCCCTAGAGTCCAGCTATTCAAAAGGGCCTGGGGCTCCTGACTACCACTGTTGCCTTTCAAATTGCCACCAGAGTACCAAGCCACACGCTCCTGGCAGCTTTGGGGGCTGGCTGGAGTAGGCTGCACTGTGGCCTGGGAAGTGCTGAGAGCTGGCTGACCCATGCCCCGCCTCTGCCTCTTCTGGGAGCACAGAGCTGCCCCCACCCCTATCCCCACCTTATCCAGGGGCTCAGCAAGCCTGCCTCTTTTTTCTTTGTCACTGTCCTCTTGCATACTGGGGTCCTATCCCAAGGAGCTTTGCTGAGAAGTAAGCACTATTGGGTCACATCTGATTCCCTGCCTGCAGCCTGGCTCTAAATGCTGCAGAGATTTGCTTCTTAGCTCAACCTCTCTCTGCCTCCTTAGCTACACGATCCTACTCCTGTGCTCTAATGAGCCACGTGCATTGCAAGCAATCACTTCTGAAATAGTAGCCTGCACAGTCCCACAAAGGAGGTTACGTGAGAATTCAGCATCAAGCTTATATAAGCAGTATCGCCCTTGAAAAATTGTCCTCCAGTATTAGCTTGTTTTTAAAAATAGATTCCTCATATGCTCCCTTAAAGTCATTACCTCAGTGTGGAAGACACACAACCCTGGTTTAGCCACCAGTCTGGGCTTAAGATCTGAGTTCATTTCCCTGTTCTTGTCTAATTTAACCTCTCTGCGCCTCTGTTCCTAATCTGTAAGGGTTATAATTCTGTAGAGCTCAGGGATATTTTTGAAGCTAAAACCCCAAATTCTTGGGAAGTGTCCAGGTACCATGCTGATAGGAGCCGAGAGAGAGAATGCTTCCAGGTGTGGCAAAATTAGGGACAGACTGAGATGGCATGGAGAGATCAGGCCAAAGAAAGAGCGGCTTCTGGGAAGTTATTTGCTCTTTCAGTGCCTGTGAATATTAAGATATAAGAAGTCCAAGGCTATGTCTACACTGCAGGCTTTTTGCACAAGAACCGTCATTCTTGCACAAAAACTTGTGGAGTGACCACACTTGAGGGCTTGGGATAGTTCAATGGTTTGCGTATTGGTTTGCTAAACCCAGGGTTATGAGTTCAATCCTTGCAGAGGCCATTTGGGGCAAAAATTTGTCAAGGATGGTACTTAGTCCTGCTGTGAAGGCAGGGGATTGGACTTGATAACCTTTCAAGGTCCCTTCCAGTTCAAGGACATAGGTAATGTCCATTAATTTTAAATTTTTTAATTTTACATTGCATGTGTGTTCTTGTGCAAGTAAATTTACAATAAAGTGTCGGAACAGAGGGATTCTTGCACAAGAGTTATTCCTCTTGCAAGGTTTCTTGCGAGAGGAACTCCTATGGCTAAAATAGCCATCAGAGCTTTCTTGCGCAACAGAGTGTCCACACTGCCATGGACGCTCTTGCGCAAAAGCACATCTCTTGTGCAAAAGCACATGGCAGTGTGGACGTGCTCTTGCGCAAGTCCTTTTGCACAAGAACTCTTGCGCAAAACAGTTTTGCAGGCTTTTTGAACAAAAACTGTTTTGCGGAAGAGTTCTTCTGCAAAAAATCTTCCACAAGAGTGCGTCCACACTACCATGTGCTTTTGCCCAAGAGCATCCATGGCAGTGTGGACGCTCTCTTGCACAGGAAAGCTCTGATGGCTGTTTTATCCATAGGGGCTTCTTGTGCAAGAAATTCATGTTGCCTGTCTACACTGCCCTCTTGTGGAAGAGTTCTTGTGCAAGAAGGCTTATTCCTCATGGGGAGAGGAATAACTCTTCTGGAAGAAGCCTTGTTTTCTGATGCTATACTGTAAATGTACTTGAGCAAGAACGCGCGTGCAGAGTAGACAGCCAGCAAGTGTTTGCGCAAGAATGGCTGTTCTTGCACAAGAAGCATGCAAAGTAGACAATATCTTCTTGCACAAGAAGCCTGCAGTGTAGACATAGCCCAAGGGGGGTAGCTGTGAGAACACATCTCTCAAGCAACTGGACCCCAGAAGCCACACACTGTAGTAATGATAAAGGCCTATTCAACTGTCTAGTCCAATCCATGGCAGCCAGCACAGGTCTTCTCCTGCAGTGTATTTACCCTGTCTAGTTTTAAATGAGTCAAATCAAGGGGCTCCTGTTTCTATGTTTTCTTTGATGTTTTACTAAACAGATTTTTACTGATTTTTTTTTCCTTTTGTGTGTATGTGTGCATTGATCATCCAAATAGGTAAGTGCATGGAACGTAAAAAAGAAGAAAAAAAAAGAAATCAAGGGAAGCTCCCCCTCCCCCTACAGAGTCTGCATAAAAGCCTCACAGGGAGAAGAATGAAATAACAAGCCAGGCTAGTAAAGTGGGGGACAATCAGGAATCGAACAAAAAAGGAACGAAAAAACAATACAAACAAGAATGAAAACAGTATTTCAGCCATAGTGGCACTGAGCAGATCACAGGCTTGGTGCCAAATCTGGGGTTTGCAGATGGCAGAAAAGATAATTAAAGATTCCCCCACACGCACATGCACACTTGTAGAAAATCTAAATCATCCTACTCCAAGTCTTTTGAAACAAAAACAAACCTAATCTGGTTGGGTTATTCTCTGCCGTTTAATACAGAACTTTCCAGAGTCATGGTGTCTGCTATTGTTGGTTTGTTTGGCTGAAAGCTTCAGCAATCCTCAGTTCACTGCAGGGGTTACACTTCCCGACAGTTATCTCAGTGAAGACTGGTTTGAAACATGCATTTCAAAGTACAACCCTGCAGCAGTCTGCTCCAATACATACCTAGATCATGGACAGATCTATGCTGTATGCTCATGGAGGTGGTGCTAAAGGATGCTGATACTGATTGCCCTAGTCCATTTATTTCTGGGAAATACCATCCATTTCAATCATGTCCCTCTTTTCCCCCATCGACCAAGAATATTTGCTAGACATAATCGTGGTTTTGCCATAAGCTCTGTGTAAGGGGCAGCACATAGCAGGGCTACCCGCACGTAGAGATCAGGAACCAGATTTTGGCTTAGAGTTATCATCTGCTTCCTGATGCCCTGTTGCTATAGGTGAGGAAGTACTGGGCATCAGCTCCTATACGGTGCCATAGGCATTGACTTCCCTTCTAGCCTGGAGGTACTCAAAGCCCACTCTGCTCCAGGCCTTGCCCCCATATGCCACTCCTTCCCCCCAATACCTGCCTCCTCTCTTCCCCTTTCTCCCCTTTTTCCCAAGCTCCTCCCCTTTTCATCTTTTCCCCCAAATCCCTGCCCTTGCCCCTCCTCTTCCCCCAGGTGCCCCCCTTTTCTGCTCCTTCCCCCTCCCTCCTGGAGCTTCCTGAACACCACGAATGAGTTGTTCAGTGCTCCAGAAGTGCTAGGAGGAGTTGGTAAGCAGGGTCACCAGTGAGTGTGAAGTGCAGGGGGAGGCGAGGCAGAGGGGGCAGCTTGGCTGCTGGTGGTGGTTCGGCACTATCTAATTTTTCCCCGTGGGAGCTCCAGTGCCTATGCCTGGTGTAACATAAATGCTCCAGTGTGCCAGTTCATTGTGGTGGAGAGCCAAGGCTGCACTCATTCTTGACTCTTCCCTGCTCATTCCCCACCCATGTGTGCAGGAAAGGGAAGAAGCATCCACACAGACTCTGCTGTCCAGCTCTTAGTTGCTGCCCATAGTAGCATAGGCATTTACTTCATGTGTGCTCGAGGGCTTAAACACCCACCCAAAAAATAGGGGGTGCTCAGCAATGTTCCCTCTAATCCTTTCCATTCATGTGTGGACTTTTTCCGTCCATGTGCAGAATAAAATGTTATGTGCACCAAGGCATGTGTGAACAAGCACCACCAGGAAAAACAAAAACCTAACTGACGGCTCTGCTAATCAGCTGGGCGGCATTTGAGTTTCTCCTAAGCAGCTGCCCATGTGCACAGTTTACAAGGAACACTGCTCAACACCTATCAGCTACAGCTGTTTGGTCAGGTCCCAGGTTTGAGGTTTGAGTACAAAAACCTCAGCCTGCTTAGTTCCATGGCCAACACAACAGAAAATTCACGCCAAAATTTGTGTATTAATTAGGGTACACAGAAGTACAACTTCGCTCAGGGTAGAACTATTTGATCCCAATAATTGCAATAGCTCCATTTGTTGGGACTGATTGTTTGTTGAAAAGAGAAGCCCCACTACCTGCTCTTCTAGGATCTTCAGCAGTTTTGGTGAAGTTTTGCTGAGCTGCAGCTGTGTTGACCAATCTGAATTTCCCTGACATGACCCCCAAATGCCTTTATATGAACTTCTGGTTTGAAAATACAAAGGAAAAAAGTGAAAGTTTCCCTCAGGCGCCCTTAGATGCTAATAAAATCTTTAATTAATTCAGATTCTGATGGGCTCACATTTCTCTCTCTCGCTTGCTCACAACTTCAATCAGATTTTTGTGCCTCTGCTTTCATGCCACTTCGCGCTGCAGTTCTGATTTATCTGGAACTCTGCTACATGGGCATATTGGCAGGAAAGACTCAGATAAAAGAAGAAATCATGAGGGAAATCATTAATGCAGAATGTATTTTAAAAAAAAACTAAACCAAAAGGTCCCATGCTAATATGAATCCCCCAGGAATGCCTTAAATTACAGACAATTTGCTTGATTGGACTGCACTGGTCCTAAGTATCAGAGAGAGACAAATCGCTCTTAACAAATGTTAAATCAAATAAGATAGACAAGAAATCTTGATAATGTGAAATGAATTTTGTAAAATTAAGACATCTGCAGAATGTTCTGTCCATAATAAAGCAATAATCTCCCTGAAATGGGGCCTGTCTCATTATCCAGTTTGATGAGTGCTTTGAGTGATCTTATCTAATAAACTAGTTAACTCTAAAGCAGTAAATGGTATTTTTATTTTCAAACACCAATGGGTGATAGGAAATATATCATCCTATATTTGTCCATCTTTCTAGTGGCCAGTCTCTCATTCGCTCTATGCTGCCACCTGCATCAAAGTTGATCCCACTGGGTTTAGGGAAGAACCTTGCTGCTTGGTCATCACCAGGTTGAGTTTACATTTGCATGGAAGAGACTCAGGATAATTTGCCTCTTGGCTCCAGAGCTGCCAACCTGCAGACAAGGGGTAGATGAGATTTTCTCAGTGCTATGTGAGGAGAAACTGCACAAGGATGAAGGGAATTTTTTATTTTGTCTCCTAAGTTTTTACTCCTCCTGACCTGCCCTTTCTCATGCCCTTGCATGACCAGTGCCAAAAGAAGAGTACCTCATTCCCTGTCATTATGCTCTTTTCACCCCCAACCCATATAGACTCTTTGCTCTGCACTGGATAAAGTCAAGAGTTAAGCAGAGAGGGTATGTCTAGACTACATGCCTCTGCCGACAAAGACATGTAAAATAAGCTACCCGACATAGTCAATGAAGCGGGGATTTAAATATCCCCGGCTTCATTAAAATAAAAATGGTCGCCACACTGTGCCGGCTCAGCTGATTGTCGGCACAGTGCGCGAGTCGAGACTCGGATCGGTAGACAAGGGAAGGCATAAGAGAGCGGTCAACAAAGGCTTCCCTTGTTGACCGATCCGCATTTTGACTTGTGCGCTGTGCCGACGATCAGCTGAGCCGGCACAGTGCGGCAGCCATTTTTATTTTAATGAAGCCAGGGATATTTAAATCCCCGCTTCATTGACTATGTTGGGTAGCCTATTTTACATGCCTCTGTCAGCAGAGGCATGTAGTCTAGACATACCAGAATGAACAAACTGAGTCCAAGGCCTTTGAGTGGAGTCCATTCACTGCTTTGGCCATGTGTTTTGGCTCCACACAGAGCAGTGATGGGCAGACTGTGGCCCTCGGGCCGAATGCGGCCCGTTGGGGTTCTATGTGTGTCCTGTGAGACATTTTTGTTTACTGTTGCCCACACGCAGGGTTGTGAGATTCTGCTCATTTCTGGCTGCTTAGCTTTTTTCCCTACCAGTATTACTAAAGTAACATGGATTTAAAGCAAGGACACATGAATGGAGGCGCAGGCTAATTGCACATAACGTTGAATGTGAGAGCCATTCCCTCTGCAGCCAAGCAAAGCGCTGCTACGGTTCAGTCAAAGTCGGTGCACCCTGCAAATTCTAGGTATACAAGCGCAGTTAGCAAAACTATCCTATCCCAAGATACTATCTTGGTTACAATAATCTTGCAGCCCACTGAAATGAAGGACGGACACTCTTGGGGCCTACTCAATAGCCTAGGTTGCCCACTGCTGACGCAGAGGGTTGGTGGCATTGCAAGAAGGATCAGGAAAGGCAGCTGAAAAAGACAGGGTTTGTTTCCCCTCCCCTCACTGCTCCTCACAAGAATTACACCAGAGATTAGTTTGTACAGGAATCTGGTCCTCAGTCCTGTTGTTTTAAATGCCTGATCAATGCACTGTTGCTCAGCTAGGAAGGAAATATCCATTCATTTAAATTTTCTTTCAAAGAAGCAAATAGTGAGTGGATTCAGTGCTCATGAGAGTGAGGGTCTCCTAGTGCTGCTTCCCCCATGTGATCCTCACCTGTGCACCTCAGTCCTGACCTGCCCATTAAAGAGACATCTATAAAGCCACCCGATCTGAGGTGATTATTTTTATAATAAGCTCTTGTCAGGAGTTCCTTGTGGCAAAGAGGATGTAATTGAAAGAAAGCGTCCACTCATAGTGCAGGCTATTCAAACACACCAAGGATCATGTATCATAATGCACCGTAAACTGATTTGCTGTGAGTTACTGTGGGATAATATACCCTGTGTCAGGTACTGCGGTATAGCTGCAGGTCACACAGAGCATTGCCTAATGTATAAACAAGCTTGACAGCTTAGAGCAATGTTATAATTGAAGACATATTGTGGATTATTACTCTGTATGATATGCAGTGTGGAGCTGGGACTGCATCAGAACTAAGTTGGAAACTGTTTTTAAACCACCATTCAAATGCAAAACATAAGTAAAAAAGCTCCAACGATGATGATAAACTAACACGTCTCCCAGGCAAACAAGAATGTTGGGCACTGCAATTCTGTCTGTGTTCTCTCCGAAACTTAGACAGTTCCATCAATGGAAGAAGTAAACACTCTGAACAATTAAAGGTGAGTTCTCAACAGCAACTCTTAAACTCCCCCTAAGCTTTATTAATATAATTGATTTTAGAACATTGATAAGGGTATCGGTCAACCTTAAGGAATTGGAAACAGAGAAAGTGAGAAGGCTAGGGCAGGAGCTAATGGCTAGCTCTCAGCCACAAATTCAAGAGGGTGGGGAGAGGGGGAGAGAATTGATAAATTATGCCAAGAGATTAACTTTGGTTTTATACAAGTATTAATAATGTGGGTTTTTAAAAAATAGACCAAGGAAAGTCTATATGGGATTGGTCCTCCCTGGGGTGGTGGCTGGACTTGATGACCTCCTGAGGTCTCTTCCAGTTCTATGATTCTTGACATTCCACTGGGGGACATGTACAAACATGAAGGGTGGTGGAGAATTTAAAGAGCAATGAACCCCAAATGCCACAAGATTCTTCTTATAATTTTTGCATAAACGGTTTCCTTATACTTCCATTTCATGCTTCAGTATTCCTGAACCAAGATCAAGGACAAGGCCCTCACAGATCTTGGTTGAAGAAAGTTTCCTTGGAGGTCTCTGACAACATGGCATAGAAATGATCGACTAGGCTTGTAACTCTCTGAATTTAGAAGACAATTTTATTGATATGTGAATTTAAGGGCTGAAAGAAGGAGCTCAATCAATAAGGACGTTTATCTTTTTTTTCAGATTAAGAGGTTCACACTGGTTTTTGGAACATTTAAAATGCTGAAATACTGATTTAGCCTAGAGAAGCACAGTTGTTTTTCAAACCATCAAGAGAACACAAATTATATGCATCTTCCTAATAAAATATTGTGTCTGGATAAGGCCATGTTACCTGGCAAAAGTACAAGTATGAAATTACATTTCAGATGCTAGTGAGGCTGTACAGGGATGCTTGATGACTTCCAAAGGAGCTGACTAGAACAACAGTGAGTAAATATTTGTCTGTACCTTAGCTCAAAATTAAAGTGAGTAGGGTGTCTGCATCAGGCCCTGAGGTTGTAAATAGTTTCATAAGTAACTATGCACAGGTCTCATTCCATTGACCCCAATAAAACTACTCATGAGAATAAAGTGATCCATATACACAAGATTTGCACTATCAGGGCCGCAAAGATCATCATGCCATTTCTCAAAGAACAGGCATCCCCATTCAATATCCCTGTTCATGCCAAGGGCCTGACCTGTTGACTGTTGTGGCTGAACTTTTCAGACTATGAAGCTTCAGGTCTTTGTTTTTAAAGTGCTGGATGTTTGTGAGAATGAGTATTTGGTTGGGAGTGGGACATGCATGTATGTGTAGCTATACTGGGGCATCTGACAGCACCCTGACAGACAGTGCTGTACTTATACAGATCACCTATTTGTCTTGGAAGCACCACAGCCAGAAAACATACCACTGAAATATTCCATGGGTCATGTACGTGAGCTTAGTACAGAGCTATGCCCAAAGTTGCCTTCTTCTGGACTAGGATATCAACTTTCAGTCCTCCACCCACTTCCCAAATCCAGCTGGGCATCTGAGGTCAGGCAGGATAAATCTATGAGAAATGAATGTAAAATGGCAAATGGGCTGATGTGAATGTTATATGTTCAATCCCTTGTTTAAGAGGGGGAGCACTCTCCTGAACAGTGATGCTTTTGACTGCGTTAATGCAAGTAAATGGGTCAAGGAAAGTCCTTTTGGGAATGATGCTCCATTGGGACACTGCTCCTGGACCTCTCTGTTTTTCTCTTTCCGCTCCCCAACACCACCATCTTCAAACTCTCTACACCAGCACAACTAGCCCTAAGAAGCTATGTAGAACATTGTGAGCACGGGCCAGAGGCAGTTCTGCTGTGGCCATATGAGAGTCTTCCACTCTCACCAGAGCTGTGTGTTCTCCTGACTTACAAATCGTTCTGCCAAAACACAGTTACAAAACCATGGCTGCAAAGAAATGCCAGGTTGGTCACTATGCTACACATGACTATTAGGAACTTCACTGCAATGGAAGGGACAGAGCCCAGACTGCCAGCTGCAAAAGCACAAGCCCCGGTTTCTGTAGAAAAATAACTACTTTAGGAAGATGTGAGCAAGGGAGGGCCTCAGAGGTAACAGACCATTCAGTTGTTCTTCAGCTTACCAGAGGAAAACAGGGTGCAGACACTCTCACAAATCAGTTCGTGTCAATATGGTCTTCACACGCAGATCATCAGATGTGTGTTTTGTAAAAAAGAAAGAACACAACCTTGAAGGGATGAATGGATGGATAGCTGGATGGACAATGATTATAATGCATAGGTAGCTAGAATAAAGAGAGAATGATGGAGAGAAATAGAGAACAAGGTATCTCTCTCTCTCTCTCTTTCTTTCTCAAAAGGGAAATTCTTACACATACATAAATCATCTAGCTCCAGGATGGGAGCAAAGACAAGTTTCCATAGCAACAAGATCTATGCTGTAAAGCGGAGCTGCCCTTTGTTATGTATCTCTGTGATATTTCTCTCAGACATGTCATTGGCAATTACCCACAGAAGCAGAGCTCAAATTGTACCATAGCCCAGCGGATCCACCTTACATTATTTTCTGTAATTAATGAGATTATTGAATTTCCATGCTAATAAAGCACGGCAAGGAGTCTGAAAACAACTTCTCTTTGAACCAATTTGGAACAGCTCCTTTGTGTTATTTCCCCTTCACCTTTGAGTAGACCCTTTAAAAAAATTTTAAAAATAACGAAGCTTTGTGCAAAGCTCTCCTGCGCGATTATGAGTCAGCGCGGTATAACGACATTGACGTCTCTGTGTTGCCAGGAGGTGAAGACCTGTGTAAACGTTCGTGAAAGCAGTTTCCAAGCTATTCATCTTTGATCACATTGTTTCCTGATGAATGCAAGAGCTTCACTTAGCTACCCGTGTATCATTTTTTGACAGGTCTCCATCTATTCTTCTGCTGCCTGCAGGAAACACTCTTTATATACAGAAGAGTCTCTCATTTAAGTCATTCCCATCTGAAGCTTTTTTTCAGTGAAGTACCATTGAAGATGGGCTCCATTCTCCCCTGGACAAGAACAGATTACAGCCTCTTGTTGAGGGTTTGGAAGGGAGATGGAATGTGGTAGTGCCTGAGGTTAGTGTTACATTGGAAACCCAGTTAAGGTCCTTCACAAATCAATATGTCACTTGTGCACTGAACTGCAATGATCGTGCCCATGTTCTTAGATGTTGAGAGAGATATGGTTGATATGTTCACAAAAGAGCTTATTTTTGTCCGAGGAGTACATCTTTGGGGGTAAAGGTTGATCTTGGAGTTAACACATAGGACTAGAAGCCAAGAGATCACCCGGGTTCTGATTGTGGTTCTACTTCAGGCTTTCTGCTTGAGCTTGGGCAAGTCATTTCATCTGTCTTACTTCTGACCTCTATAAAATGAGGGTAGGACACAAGAGCCTTGTGCAACTAAATCTGTGTCAGTTTGTAAAATTTGTGATCTTCCAGGAGAAGGTGCTGTATAGCTACCAAAAAAACCCAAAAAACCTAATGCCTGCATATTGGAGAGCATTTGGAAAATCATTACATCATCTTGCAGTTGGTTTTTCCTACACTAATGCTATCTCTGGTCTTTTATAGACTTTTACTGTTACTCGTCCCCTTTTTTCGGTTTCTAGCTTGCATCTGTTTCCTTGGCTTATGGAAGCATTTTGAGAGCCTCAGATGACAGGCACTTTATAAATGGAGAGTGTTGCTATGAATTTTAGAATGCCCTAGTTTTGTTTTCTATCTTTCCATTTTATTGTAATCATCATCATCATTATTTATCAGGAAGGTGGTGACAATGTGCTCAACACCATACAATACATACAAAAAGATGAGGTCCCTGACGCTCCTCAAGTGCCTGATTTTCTGACTAGCCAACAACAGTTCAGACCCAAAGTGCAATAGATGACTGGGGGGAGTTTCTATCTTAGAGCACAGCAAGTTGGGTTTTTCATTAAAAATGTGCAATGGCTTTTTTTTTCTCAGTTCTTTTCAGTGTTGTTTTAGCTGTGTTGGTCCCTGGATATCACAGAGACAAGGTGTTATTAGACCAATTTCTGTTGGTGGAAGGCATACCTGTTCAAACTATACAGAGTTCTTTTTTGGATCTGAGGAAAGAAATCAGACTGCCTGAGGCCATGTCTACACTGAAATGTAAGCCTGTATTTGAGATGCGAGCCTGTATTTGAGTATGGGTTCAAGCCTAACCCACCTTACATCTTCACAGCAATTATGCTGATCCAGAACTTGGTCCCAGGGTACCAATACCCTGCAGGTCTAGGGTCTGAGGTTAAGCTGGGACCCAGCGTCATAGCCATATGTAGCTGCAATCTCTCTTGACTCTGGTCCTGGGAGTCATCCACAATTCCATGGGACAGCCTCTTTAGTACTTTCTAGCCCAACAATCTGTAATCCACTCTATTAGAAATAAAAGTGCCCCACCTTTGGCAAACAGCAGCAACTCAGGTCAGTGTTAACTCGTTCTGTTCTGATCACCGATCTGCAAGCACAATGGCAAATGGCCTCCTAGGAACAAACTAGTCAAGCCTTTCGCAAAGCAAGCTCCTTCCTGGCAAATTTTCCCACTCTTCACCAGAGTTCTAGGGTGAGAATGGACACATTTGGGGGCAGAGAGTGTTAGGATTCTGGGATATGGTTACAGTGAGTCGGCTCCACAAACCGGCTTGTGGTTGCCAGAGTCCTAGATTCAAGCACGGTTAGAAAAGTTGTAACACAGAGTTTAAATACAGTGTAGATGCTAAAAGCCCAGGGTACTCTAACAAAGGTCATCCGAAATGAGTCCCACTGATTCTGGGTTTATATTGCCTTGTAGACAAACCCTGAGTTTAATACAGATTGAGACAAAAATTAAGTCCAAGGCCTGGTGTGCACTACACAGTTGGGTCATCACAAAGTAGCTTATGTCAATCTAACTGTGGAAGTATTTTGCTTAAATTTGGCTCCTGCCCACATAAGTGCCTCCCTATGCTGATTTAGTAACACCACCTTCCTGAGCAGCATAGAGTCATGGTTGAAGTATAGCAACTGTTGCTGGCATCCCATAATGCCCCACACTGACAATACAATTGGTACAAGTGCTCCTCGTCAGAGAGCATGCCACTGACACAAGCACACACACACAAGGGCTGTGTCTAGATTGGCCAGTTTTTCCGGAAAATCAGCAGCTTTTCCGGAAAAACTTGCCAGCTGTCTACACTGGCCGCTTGAATTTCCGGAAAAGCAGTGACGATCTCATGTAAGATTGTCAGTGCTTTTCCGGAAATACTATGCTGCTCTCATTCGGGCAAAAGCCTTTTTCCGAAAGACTTTTGAGCAAAAGGGCCAGTGTAGACAGCATAGTACTGTTTTCCGCAAAAAAATCCCCGATCGCGAAAATGGCGATCGGGGCTTTTTTGCGGAAAACCGCGTCTAGATTGGCCACGGACGCTTTTCCGCAAAAAGTGCTTTTGCGGAAAAGCATCCTGCCAATCTAGACGCGCTTTTCCGAAAATGCTTTTAACGGAAAACTTTTCCGTTAAAAGCATTTTCGGAAAATCATGCCAGTGTAGACGTAGCCAACCGGTTTAATATCTGTGGTGGCTGTATGCCAATGGTCAACATTATTTTGTAGCATAGGCATGGTCGTAACAAACATTGTAAAAGGCTATATGTGAGGGAGTGGCCCATGAGCGTTTGATTGTTAGGTAAAATGGAGTAAAGTAGGAACACCAAGGGTTAGAAGGCAAGTGTGTCTTACAGATTGTTGTAATGAGCCATGAAGCCAGTGTTAAGTTCATGGCAGGGATTTTGTCTAGCAGTGCTATGTATTTAAGTTTCCAGGCTCACCTTTTGAATGTGTTGTATTGTTTTCCTTTGAAGATGAGTAATGAAAGATCAGATATGGAGTGATCCCTCTGTAAAAAGTGTTCACATACAAGTGATATGGTGGTGTTGTCTTTTATCATTTTTCTGTGTGCATTCATTCGAGAGCATGGTGGCTGTCTGGTTTTACCCACATGGTTATTATTGAGGTAGCTGACACTGGATAAGATACACCACATGTTGTGACAGGCAAATGTTGGACCCATGAATCTTGAAAGATGTATTATATGAGATATGTATCATCCAGTAAAAGATATTGCCTTGTATTCTTTGTCTTTTTTCCTCAGGTGAGGTATCATTAGTAGGGATCCCATGATCACTTTCTTACCATATTTTTGTCAATATTTCAAATGTTCTGTCATTTTCTAACCAGCTCTACATAGTAACTTTGCAGGACTGGGCAGTATAGTCTAATACATAGACTACCAATCTGGGACACAAGAAATATGGCTATGATTTGTAGCTCAGCCACTGGACTGCTAGCTGACCTTGGGCGAGTCATGTTCTTGCCCTGTGCCTCAGTTTCCCCATCTGTAAATTAGGATAATGATTCTTGTCTCCTCTGTGAAGCATTTTGAAATCTCTTGATGAAAAGTTCTGTAAGAGCTAGATATATTTACTTGTGCTTTTTATAGTAGTTCTTTCTTTCTTTCTTTCTTTCTTTCTTTCTTTCTTTCTTTCTTTCTTTCTTTCTTTCTTTCTTTCTTTCTTTCTTTCTTTCTTTCTTTCTTTCCAAACCAAATTTCATAGCTGTCTTTTCCCCTCTCTATTTTCTCAGCTACCTGACTCCCTTGTAGTGACCAGAAATCACCCCCAGATTTCTCTTTCTGTACTTGCTCGTTATACTTCCATCTAAATGTGTATTGAACTGCTTAAGTGATAATTTGGCCATCAGCAAGCTTCTATCTTCATCCTTTGGCTTGTTGGAATTATTAGCAAATATCCAGATCAGAGGCACCCGTGCCATTTTCTTTAAAGTTGAGCTGAAATGTTGAGTTCCGCTGCTTGAGAATTGTATAGTGTTGCATTTCAGCTGATCTGACATAACTTGCTGAGAAATTACATCTTCTAGCATATACCGCCTCAGAAATGTCGCATATTGCTTTCAAAGAAAATACCCATTCTTAATGAAATGTCATTTTTAATACTCCTAACAATTTGGCAAATGTCATCCTTGTTGGAACTCTACTAGAGATGGATTTGAAGCATTGCGTCAAATATTTTGGGACTTGTTTCTAATTAATGCACCTGAAATGAAGAAAAGTCACAGTAATCAATGGAACAGCCATAGTTTTGTTTCCCATCAGATTCATGTAGACTGGAGATGTTCGCACCAAACACGGAAACTGAGCAAAACCCTACCACATACCAAGTCACTTGAATCAATGGTCTCCTGAGGATGGGGAAGTCCTTGTTGTGCAGTACATAGTATCCAAATGTTGGGGGTGGTTCTTCAAGATAAGGCAGAAATCTGAGCTAAGGAGACTGACTTCTGTTAAACATTTGTTAGGTAAAGAATGATTTTTACCTGTGATAAAGCTGTTGTACTCCAGTAGGTACTGTATAGAAACCTTGAATGGATGGTTAGATGGATAACTTCTATAAGGAACTCTCATGGTAAAGATCAGCCAATAACAAGGCTGCTGTCCTTATTAGCATAAAGGTATAGCTAGAAAATTGTGTAGCATGCAGAACATAAAGGGACAACCTGGATACCTGCTGATGGCCAGGCTTGTGAAAGGGACTCATGTTTTCCAGTTAAATAGTGGGAGGAAAACGTGATCCATAGTCTGACAGAAAACAGGGAATGAGAAAAGACTGGGAGCAGTCTGATGGGACTCTTCAGCTCTGTAACTCATCCTCTCCTGCTGTCCACTACCCACCAGTAAAACATGAGATCATAATATGTTTCTGCTCTGGCTATAGGAAGAAATGCTCATTCAATATTGTCCTTGTGAGTTTATCAAGATGTCATTTGTAAATTGATTTAATGATTGTAACTATTAATACTATGGATAAGTGGGATTTGCAAGTGCATAAGGACTTTTTCCAAGTATGAAACTGTAAAATATTGTAGCAAATTCATGGCAGCAGGTCATATAGACATTACAGCCACTAGCTAAGCTGCACATACACAGCACAGAGGAGAGACTGGACTTTGCCTAGCAGAAGTTCTCCATTTGTTGTTGGTATATATAGGATAATATCCTTTAAAGGAAGCAGCCTCTAGATGCCGGTTTATTAAATAATAAATAGGACCCTTCTTCACAGAGCTGTATAAACCTTTCCCCCTTTACCTAAACCACTCCTGAAGCAAAACTCTGGGATGAAACAGAATCTTTTTTTGGAAGCACCTAAGGATTTGGTTCTCTCTGTGTCATAACTTTCTCTCAACCCTTTCACCTTTCCTCCCCTCTTATTAGAGCTTATCAGAATATTGTAATGAAAACTGGGGGGATTACAGACTTTTTAATGATTATTTCAATTGTCAAACAGGTCTTAGACGTTCATAACCGGAGGAGGAAGTAAAGCCTTGTTGAAGAAAGACAGAATTTGACTGAGACAATAAGATAAGAGAGCTCCCGCTCGTGGCGTTTTTATAGACATAGCAAGTTAAGCAATATTCTCGTATATGATTCTTCCTGCCTGTTACCAATAGAGTTAGTTCAACACTGATTCTCAGCGTATATTTCCCACGTTGCTGCATCTCCCTAAGAAAGTTAAAGATACAATGCTGATTGGTAATCTGCTCACCTTAGAATAAGTGAGAGACAAATATTCAAACAGCCAGGTGTCTCACATTCCCCCTCTGCCCCGACTATGTTAGTATAGCAAGCCTTCAGTAAATCCCCCCTTTGACCATGCTAGATTCTTATTATATCAGATGTTTCACCATCACAGACAACATAACAGCTTGTACATTACAGTTTGCAGTTGATTTACCAACTCTGTGTATTTCAGGAAAAAATCTTCTTGGCAGTAACATCGATGTACCTCAGTAACTTTGTATAAATAATAAGAATCATTAAAAATATGGTAGGTTGTTCAAGAGGCTGGAGTGGTGGAAGCTCTATTGCTTGGCACATGTAACACTTGACTGGACAAAACACTAAATGATCTTCTATAGGGAAAAATCTTGTACTGATAAGGGAGGCAGACTGAATAGTCTAATGGGGCTTTTTCATCTCTGATTTCTATAATTATACTACACAACCTGGAAGCAGCTGCAAAATGTTGCCACCGTGTATTGCCATGACAACTTGTTTAGCCATTTTAATTGGCCTGTTAATGAAAGTCAAATTCTGGCATCAGATGTAATGATGAAGAGGATGATGATGCTACAAAGCTCTTAGATAGCACTTGTCATCTGTAGATCTCAAAACTCTTTTCAAAAGAGGTCAAAATCATTAACCCCATCTTACAGATGGGGAAAACGAGACATGGGACAGGAAGGGGACCTGCTCCAGCAGCCACACATCACACTTCAGTTACATTCACCCAGGGACCGACCCCTGCAACAAACCCCTTTGCCAACTCTGTCCACACATCTATACAAGCAACACCGTCAAAGGACCTAATCATATAAACCACAACATCAGGGGCTCATATAACTGCACATCCTCTAATGTGATATATGCCATCAAGTGCCAGCAATGCCTCTGCAGTGTGTATTGGCCAAACTGGACAGTCTCTACGACAAAGGATAAATGGACACAAATCAGACATCAGAATGGTAACACACATAAACCTGTAAGGGAACATTTTAACCTGCCTGGTCACTCAGGCTACATCCACACTGCCGTTTTTTTTTGCGTTAGAAGATATGCAAATTGTGCTCTCATTTGCATATCTTCTGCCAATCCTTTTTGTGGAAGAGATTTTGCCACTAAAAAGCCCCGTGTACATGTGGCCGTTTGTCGGAAAACCCCCTTTTGCAAAAGATCCTGTAAACCTCATTTTTTTGAAGAATAAAGCAAAACCTATTCCTCAAAAAGCATTGGCAGAAGATATGCAAATGAGAGCGTGATTTGCATATCTTCTGCTGCAAAAAACCAGAGTGTAGACGTAGCCTCAGTCATGGATTTAAAGTAGCCATTCTTCTACACAGGAATTTCACCAGCCAATTACCGAGAGAGGGCAGGGAATTGGTATTGATCTTCAAATTTGACTTTGTTTTTCTGGGATTGCACAAAGACATTAACTGGATGTTGCATTATAAAGCCAGTCTCCCCTACCTCTAACAACTTCATTTTTACATCAAAAGCTAAAAATGGGACACTTCCAGCCCACTTAATTAGCCTCATTAGCACCCTCCTACAACTGATAAAGGGAGTTTTACCCACAAAAGCACACGCTACTATATATTTTTGTTAGTCTCTAAGGTGCCACAGGACTACTTATTGTTTTTAAAGGTACAGACTAACATGGCTACTGCTCTAAGACAGTGTGAATTGTTAGGTGAAATAATTATTCCTGCTAAAATATGTAACATTTTTGTTATTCATTATTATTATCATGCAGTTGCTGACTGACCCAGAAAATTGTAACAACCCAAACTCAGCCCTTTTATTTGAAAAACATAATCATTAATCAGGGTGTGGTGCTTTGTTCTTTTTGTGGGTTTTTTTTTTATTTTTTATAGAAATTGACCAGCTCTCATAATATGTCCCACAGAAATCTTTCGTCCCTTCTCCCCTGCAGTATTCTAGAATTTGATGTGTGCTTTAGCTGTAATTCTTTCCTTACAATTTTATATTTTGGAGATTAGGGCAGCATGTCCAATATGATTTAGTTCACAAGTCTGATTGCCACATTTCTATTCCCAGTGTATTAAGAGACCGGCCTCCTGGAAAATGATTTCTTCATTCCAAGCACCTACGCCTTGATGCTGCATGGCACAAGTTTGGAGTCCTGTTCACATAAGTGCATGGGGAAAGTGTCACAAAGGTTAAGGAGTGCAAGTGTAATGCATGTACCTAAATAGGGAGATGCCTCTTTGAGAGACCCCTGGGGGGAGGTAAGAGAGAGTTGTATCTGGGTCATTGTTGCTAGGCAAATTTAGCACTCCACACTCAGAAGCTTCTGGAATTAGGTATGGTGGTATGGGCATTTGCTCCTATGGGATCTTTGTTGCTGGGGTCAGACTCCATGAAGGCAAGCAGTCAGGGCAGCTTCTTTTTTTAGGGTCACTTGTCCAGTGTTCCTTGTAAGCTGAGTGCTTGGGTGGCTGCCCACGTGAGATTCAGGTGCTGCACAGGTGTTTGGCAGTTTTCACAGCTTCCCACAGCTGGCAGCATGTGTTTCTATTGGTGGTGCACATCTGCATGTGCCTCAGTACACATAAAATTTACTCCTCACACAAATGGAAAAAATTAGAGAGGACATTGCACGTGTCCTGTGTAAGTTGGGAGTTTTGTTATTCTCCATTTTTGTATTTTACTTGTAACAGAGTTTTCTTTAAATCTATATACTTATGACTTAAATGGGTGATTGGTTAACCAATCAGCTGACTGGCTAGCAGTGATGCACAGCAGAGGAAGCATCTGCATGGTTTCCAGCTGAAGTTTTCTACAGGAAAGTGGAGGGAAGATGTTTTCGACTAAGCAAATTGTACAGCAAATTTGGTGATCGCTTAGGTGAACTAAACCTAAGCTTTTGGGACCTCTCAGTTTCTTCTTACTATGTTCTGTGTGGACTGAACTGTTCACATTTTAATTTGTTTCTCTTTATTTATGTCTATTATAACTGTAAGTAATGTCTGTAGGTTTTTAAATAGTCTAATTTTTACAACATAGGTATTTTTCCTCATCAGATTTTACAAAGTTATTTAATTAAATTCATTTCTTTAGTTTCTTTTGGGACTTGAATGTGGGGAGATTGATCCTGTGCAGTCCTTGCTGTAAATCCATAGAGACTCAACTTTGGGTCTTCAGCTACTTTTCTTTGGGAGCTGGGGGGTTTTACGGCACGTGAGAAGGGCAGTGAAGTGAGTCCACCCAAGGTTACACAAGGCACCTTGATCCTGCAAATACTGCTACCACACTAACCCCGAATACTAGCCTAAGAGGAGAGAATGTAGCTAAGTTTCCAATTAGCACAACAGGATGGAATTTAAGACCACATCTGCCAAAATGCACCCATTCTGCACCCATGCCCTGCCTGCCTTTACTTGCGACTCCACAGGATAAGACAGGCATGATCAGAGTGCTTGAAGTTAACTCCTTCTCATACTAGAAGATTACCCTGAGCACTTAAATCATGTTTGCACCCATGCACAATCCTGCCCTCCCTCCTGACCCATACCAAGGAAAGACTTGCAGGATCAGAGCTTTTAAGAAATAGGAAGAAAATTGGACAGGGTTCAACAGAGGACTGGGATGCAAGAGACTTAGATTTGATTCCTGTGTCTCTCACAGACAGTCTGTCTGACCTTGGGCAGCTGCTTATCTACCCAGTGCTTCAGTTCCCCATTTGTAAAATGGTGCAGTAGTAGCTCTCTTCCTGACAGGGGTGTTGAGGAGATTCAATCCACTAATGATTGTGAGAGATTGAGATTCTATGGTGATAAAAGCCTGGGACAGAGCATCTTCCCCGCACTAGCTAAAGAAGGGTTAAATCCAGCCCTAAGAGCAGTGGAGTCAGCAGCTGCAGCAGATAGCAAGCAATTAGGGCCCAGCTGAGGCTGTGTAAATAAGGGCTGGTGAGAGGAGAGACTCACTCTTGCTCCAGCTGTGGAGCAGGAGGGACCTAGCTGCCAGATAAGTTGGAGGCTTCCTGATACAGAGCAGGGCTGGGGAAAAGCAGGTAGAGCTGGGGAGCTCTGGCCTGGCCTTACTCCTAGGCTGAAGGGCCTGAGGCAAGACATGAGGGTACTAGGGCTGCAGGGAGATGGCCAGGGCAGGAGAAGGCAGCAGGTCCAAACCCCTTGCCAGTGATGAGTGGCCATTTCAGACTGCCCTGATGCAAGGACTAGATGATGACTGGCAGTGGGTCACTGAGGCTAGATGAGTTTAGGGGGGTCCTGAGAGGGAGGATCCCAGAATGTGGGGGCACTGAGTTAGGGCAGTACCCAGAGGGGATGATGCCATCATCTGGGAGGGATATGGGTCCTGATGGCAGAGCCAATAACAGGTAACAGCGAGTGAGACAGTGGCTGGAAGGGGTTGCTCCAGGACTGAAGAGCTCATTCCCAGAGTGACCAGCAGGAGGTGCCATGGTAGTAAGTTACACCATGTTGCAGAGCCATATCAATATTTAAGGGGCATAGTGGATATAAGTTATATAGTTTTAAAAGATCCTATATTGGTCTGGTCGCTAACTCATCAAGCCCTTTGTTAGGTTTTAGGCAGTGCAGATATATAGCTGCTACTGGAAGAGCAAAACAAGCAAACCTGTATATGCTTGTAGGGAGAAGGTGAGGCATCTAACCAAAATCATACTGCAGCTGTAGTCCTTTCATTGTGGCAGTTCACAGATGAAGGACTCACAAGCCTCTGAGTTATCCATCTCTCTGGGGCAGGGGCCATCTTTGCATTATATCTGGGCACAATGCAGAGCACAGGGTGACTGATGTTCTCTTGAGCACTGCCTTACAAATAATTAATTCTTGTGGCTCTTTCAATGCTCCAACGCCACAGTGAACTCCTAAACTGCCATTCTCCTCTAGCTTTTGCTAGAGATGGGCCTGAACCTTTATGGAGGGCACTTGTGCTGCTTAAGCTATTGAAATAAAGCTTGTGTAAAGATTGGCTTAGAGGGCTGTGTGTACTAAAGCATTTCAGAATTTCACCCAGCCCCTCACCGTATTTAATTCTCTCGAAACAGACATTGCAGAATGGGGCTGATATTGTTGCATGTATTTGGTATTCTCAGTCTGTCTCTGCACCTATATGATCACTTTTGCAGCTTCCTAGTGAATCTGACAGTCCAAGAATCCATATTCAACTGTAAATGTATTTATTATGAACCCTCTTTCTGAATCCCACCGCTCCTTCATGCTTATGTCCCCATGTGGGGCTTTCACTGTGCAGCCCCCTGGGTGCGTCTAGACTGGCAAGATTTTGCGCAAAAGCAACTGCTTTTTCGCAAAAACCTGCCAGCTGTCTACCCTGGCCGCTTGATTTTGTGCAAAAGCACTGACGTTCTACTGTCCGAAATCAGTGCTTCTTGCGCAAATGCTTTGACGCTTCCGTTCGGGGGAAAAAGTCCTCTTGCGGAAATGTTTTTGCGCAAAAGGGCCAGTGTAGACAGGCAGCTAAGACGTTTTGCGCAAAAGCAGGCTAAACAGAAAAAAGTCCTAGTGTACGCTTGGATGCTCCGTAGTAGGAATCAGCTCCCGCAGAATGGCACACTATCCCATGCCTGGCTGTGAGGCACAGCCAGCTGCTCCTGGGAAAACCACAGCATCACAGCCCTGTGAGCGTGGCCCCCACTGAGCCCCTCACCTGCTCCCGGTGCCTTGGCTGCCACTTCCTTCCCCCCCCCCCCCCCCGGGAAGTCCTCACTGCAGCCACACATGTCCCTGGGCTACATGTGTGAGGGCTAATGGGGAGGGGGGGGAAGCGCTCGGGCCGGCCCTAGGGCCACCTCAGTTTTGCTGCAAGGATGGTACACTCCCCAGTCACCCCTGGTTCCGTCCAGGAGATATCCCACATGATGGGGATCTGAGAGCCCAGACCACTTCTGCCAGATGTGCTCCCAGGCACTGTGTGGGGATGCATCTCGCTCCCTGTCAAACACCATTGATTAGCCCAAAGCCTCTCAGCCTCCACCGGCAGGGAGTTCCACAGGTTAACACAATACAAGCGCCCTCCCACCCTCCATAGGGCCAGGACACAGACCGGTGGTTACAATACATGGAGGAAGACCCTACTCCAGGGGCGGTCCTGTATGCAAACATACAACACAGAGGGGAGGAGGATAACCGAGTGGGCCCAAGCCACACTACTGTGGTGTCACCTGGGCTCAGGGGTGGCGGGCATGAGGTGTGGGGACAGTGGCCGGGCTGCCTGACTGACCCATCCTTTCTTCTCTTCCCTGCAGCAGGACCAAGTACAAGCCAGGGACCATCTAGTCCTGCAGCAGCGGCGGCAGCAGCACCCCCAGCCGCCCAACCACCGAGGCAGCGGCTCCACCACCGGAACCAGCTCCTTTGGCGCCACGTGCAGGCCGTCGAGTGCATCGAGGCAGCCATCACTCGGTGCGTGGAGGTGGACCTGCAGTGGCGCCAGGAGGGCCTGGGGCATCTTCCAGGCCCAGTGCATCCGCATGGCGGATTCCATTGCGACCCTCACCCACACATTGGCCATGCCATCCATTATGGCATGGCCTTGCCCCATGCACCCGCCATCCCTCCCCTAGCACTGCCCCTGCCCCCTCCTGCAATTGCCCCCCCTTCCCCTGCCCCTCCTGCCCACTTCCCCATGCAGCCTGCCCCGATGTGGCCTGCCCCCCATGTGCAGGTCCGCCCCCGCAGGAGCAGTCACAGGGGCCACAACTCCCAGGAGTAGCTCCTCCCCCTCCCAGTTCAAGGTCTCCTTCCCCTCCCAGTTCAAGGTTTCCTCGCCCTCTCCCCCTTGTAAATAAAAATATACAAGCTTTTTCTGTTCAAAACAAAACTGTGTTTGGTGTTTATTGGGAGGTAAGGGGAGGGGAGTGGAGCGGGAAGGGTAGGGAATAGGAGGGAGTTGTAAAGGGAGACTGAAGCGACCCTACTATGGGGCCTGGGCGAACATGTCCGTCAGGGCCTCCCGGATGCGCACCCCATCCTGGTGTGCCTGGCGACTGCCATCCATGCGAGGAGGAAGGCTTCCCCACTCCGCTCCACAAGATTGTGGAGCACGCAGCATGCAGCCGCTATCTCCGTGGCATTCCACTCACCCATCTCAAGAAGGGTGAGCAAACACCGGAAGCGGGCTTTCAAGCAGCCGAAGGCACACTCCACATGATTGCGGGCCCAGTTGAGGCGGTCGTTGAACCGGGCACAGGTCTGGTCCGGCCGCCCCGTGCAGGGCCACATTAGCCAGGGCAGCAGGGGGTAGGCCGCATCCCACATGACACATATGGGCATAGGCACATCCCCGACAGTAAACTCCTGCCGGGGGAAGTAGGTGCCCGCCTCCAGTCTGCAAAACAGTCCGGAGTTCCGGAGGATGTGGGATTCATGTGCCCTGCTGGACCAGCCCACTTAAATGTCTAGGAAGCAGCCCCGGTGGTCCACAAGGGCCTGGAGTACAATCGAGCAGTACTCCTTCTTGTTCATAAAATGGGCTGCTCAATGCTCCGGGGTCCGGATGGGGATGTGGGTTGCATCCAGGGCTCCCCCGCAGTTGGGGAACCCGAGGGCAGCGAAGCCGGCCATGGTAGCGTCCACATCACGCAGGCGGATGACTCTTGGGAGCAGGACATTGTTGATGGCGTGGACGACCTGCAGAAGGGTGCAGAGAAACACAGGGGAACACATCACATAAGGTAGGGTGAGTGTGTGCTCCCTTGCCCCCCCCCCCGATGCCCTCTGTGCTCACACACACACACACACACACACACCAGGGCCCCCTTGCCCCACGGCCCTTCTCCCCCCCCCCCCCCCCCCCCAGCAGGCCTGTGCAAGGGAGGGACGGCCCAAACCCCTGGGTGACCCAGCCTGGAATCTTGGCTGCCCCTGAGCATGGAGTGCCTTTTTGCCTTCTTCAAAATGGTTCCGGGCTTCTGCTTTTGCGCAAAAACGTTCTGCCAATGTAGACGCGCTTTTGCGCAAAAGCGCATTGTTATGACGATAACTCCAGGACCAATCTAGACACGCTTTTGCGGAAATACTTTTAACTGAAAAACTTTTCTGTTAAAAGTATTTCTGGAATATCATGCCAGTCTAGACGTAGCCAGGCCTGTGTTTTGTTTGCAGTTCCCATGAATTGTCAGTACAGTTGTTGGGGGTTTTCAGAACATAATCTCAATCAAAGAACAAGAGGTAGAGCCAGCACCCACTTGGCTTTCTGCTCTAGCAAAAGCTACATGTGAATGTAGTCAGCACAAACTGATTTGATCTCCCCTCCACTGTTTGTCACCATTACTTGGAGTGGAACCCTCCTGAAGTATGCATAATGATCAGCACAGACTCCTCTTTCATTGCTGGTACAAAATGGTAGTTGCTCTTTGTTGAATAGTAAACAAAATATGTAAGTGGTTCTGCAGAGGGAAGGCTCTGTGAATAATGGATCATCCACTGGTATTTCTCCGGGGGAGGGGGGTACACATGCAAATTAAATTTATTCTGATTAACTGGGGTCCATTTCCCCAAGCCATCTCACATAACTAGAAAGGAGGCACTGCTTTATAAGCATGAGGATAAATATCCTTTTGAAAAACTTTTGGATGCTATGGTGGAATCTCCATCACTTGAAATCTTTAAATCAAAATTGGACGGCTTTTTAACAGATATCCTCTAGTTCATTCAGACATTATGGGCTAGTTACAGAAATTATTGGGTGAAATTCTATAGCCCGTGTCATGCAGGAATTCAGAATAAATGACCATAACGGGACCTTCAGGCCTTGAAGTCTATGAATCTGTAAAGACTGTCTAGTTCATAATTTATTGGCTATAGAAACTAAGCTGTGGTATATTAGAGCTGTTTGGAAAATGAGGGTTTTTTCCGTTGGAAATTTAGACTTCATTGAAAAACTGAAAGTCTGTTTAGCTTAGCAAAATGAAGATTGAGAAGTGACTCGATTGCAGTGTATAAGTACCTTTATGGGAAGAGCATACTAGGTAATGAAGCTACCAAAAAGTCATAACAAGGACCAATGGTTGGAAGCTAAAGCCAGACATCTAAATTAGCAGTGAGTCACATTTCTTTTTAAGAGTGACTATGATTAATCATTGGAACAAACTACTCAAAAGTGGATGGATGCTCTTTTTCTTGATGTCTTGAAATCAGGACTGGGTGCCTTTCTGGAAGACATTTTATAGTAAGAGACAAGTTACTGGTCTGTGGTCAAGGGCAAGGCAATAGAAGGAGAAACAGACACTACTTCTGCCAAACTCAGTAAAGAGAAAACCGAGTAAAATGTTTTGTGATACACAGGAGGCCAGACTGGAAGGTTTAGGCCCTTCAACCCCTTTAAAACTGCACCTCACCTCTCAGCAGAAAACAAAGAGATTTCAGGTCAAGATTTTCAAAAGGAGATATGATTTGTGGCACCTCCATATTTGGATATCCAACTTATGACATCATAAAAGAATCTGATTTTTAGAAAGGACTGAGACACTCACCTCTGAAAATGAAGCCCTTTTAAGGAATCTGTGGTTTGGACCCTCCCTTCCCCCATTACCTAATCACTGTTGCAAATCTTGGAAGTAGTTTCCCTAAAAGATTCAGACACCTGGCTATGTCTACACTACATGCTTCTTGCACAAAAAGTCTTTTGCAGAAGAGTTCTTGCACAAGAACTTCTCGTGTAAGAGCATGTCCACACCTCAAAGCACATCACAGAAGTGATGTGCTTTTGTGCAAGAAAGCATCCACGCTGCATGGATGCTCTTGCGCAAGAAAACTCAGAGCACCTGTGCTTTTTCCCATAATCCACACTTGCCTTTTTGTGCAAGAACTCTTAAAAAGAATCCTTTTATGGCTCATAAAAGGAGGTTTACCTGCGGTGGAAAAAGCCCTCTGTTCTGCTGTTTTACTCTTGATTTCCTTGCACAAAAGTGCATTTGAGGTATGGACACTATACAGGTTTTGGCACAAAACCTTTCAGTGTAGATGTAGCCCTGGGCTACGTTTAGACTGGCATGATTTTCCGCAAATGCTTTTAATGGAAAAGTTTTCCGTTAAAAGCATTTGCGGAAAAGAGCATCTAGATTGGCATGGAAACTTTTCCGCAAAAGCACTTTTTGCGGAAAAATGTCCGTGGCCAGGCTAGACACGCTTTTCCACAAAAAAAGCCCCGATCGCCATTTTCTCGATCGGGGCTTTTTTGCGCAAAACAAATCTGAGCTGTCTACACTGGCCCTTTTGCACAAAAGCTTTGCGCAAAAGGACTTTTGCTCGAATGGGAGCAGCATAGTATTTCCCCAAGAAGCACTGATTTCAGACAGTAGGAAGTCAGTGTTCTTGTGGAAATTCAAGCAGCCAGTGTAGACAGCTGGCAAGTTTTTCCGCAAAAGCAACTGCTTTTGCGGAAAAACTTGCCAGTCTAGATGCAGCCCTGGTGTATACAATGTGGCACTGCTAGCAAGGAGTAGACCCTTCTCTGAAGCATCAGGAATTGATCCCTACCCAAGGCTGCATACTGGACTTCCTAAACCAGTGGCCCAATGCAGTATAGCAAACGTTATGTCGTAGATTCTATTTCCCCAAACACTCACACAAGCACATCCTTAGACAAAGGTTTCCATGGAGATGGCAAAGTTACAGTGAAAAATACCTCTGTTCATTTTGCTTAAAAGTAGGTCAGTCTACAGGACAAAAAAAAGAGCACAGTTAAAAAGAGCTGATATGTGCTATTTCAGCCTGGGTCAAGTGTTTCACTTCTACATACACAACCAACTTTCTACCTGAAGGTTAGGCTACAATATGCCATTCCAAGAAGCACCTGTTTCAGGGTCGTCTAATAAGGAGCATCAGTCCAGATCACTCTTGAACGCACAGAAATATTTATCCTACTGGGGATATTTCTTATCAATCTACATATCTATTGTTTTTATCTCTGCCTGTAACAGGAATATCTTAAGCATTTGTGTCACATATCCTTAGACATGTTCCAGAAAGAAACAAACATTTCTCTTAAGATTTGCAATCATACTGGGAATTTCTTTGGCCTAAGGAGATTTTTCTCTAGTCAAATTAAGATGTGAAGCATCCTTCCACATCCTACAGAGCAGAACCCAGGAGACTCTTAACGGGCTAGTACCTTTGCTCCAGGGGATTAGCAACTGTTATCCCATTAGAAATTGCATTTAAACTCAGACTGTGGATCTAATTCATGTCCAATGTAAACTGGTGGAACTTCACTGGTGTTGCCATCACTCAGTCCAGGTGTGGATTTGGTCTTGTATATCTAATCACTTTGGATCAAATTTATGCACGCTGTTAATCCAGGGATTTTTCAGAAGCCAGACAACTGAACTGGGAGCCACCTGAGCTAGCCAGACCTGAAGTGTTGAGGAAAGAGGTATGGAGAATAGAGGGGCTTAGGCCTCTAAGAAAATAACTTGGTACACCACGCTGATGGGCTAGAGATAGGCCCTTCCCTCTGTTCAGCACCCTCAGCCATGAACCTTCTTCTGGAGTTAGGCACCTAAACCAGGTCAGCTGTTTAAGTAACCCCTGTCCTAGCTCAGTAGTTCTCCATGAGGGATACACCATACATATACCCCTGGGGTACACATTGGTCTTCCAGGGGATACTCAAACTCATCTAGACCAGAGTTTCTCAACCTGGGGACAGGTTTCTTTGGGGGAGGGGGTGGATGTCACAAGCATTAGGGTGTGGCAAACAGAGCAACTGACCAGGGTCCTATGTTACAGGGTCCCTGGGAAGCTAAGCCCTAGAGGGAGGGACTTGTGCTTCAGACAAGTATTGTTTAACTGAGATGAAAACTGGGAGTGCTTAGACCAAATCAGACTCCTGAAAGAGGTCCAGTCATCTGGAAAGGTTGAGAGCCACTGTCCTAGCTAACATGCTTTCATCTTCCTCTTTTTACTGCTCATGCTTGAGGTCTCTCTCCTACTCTTTTTTTTTCATTTCCGTGCACCTGCAGCTGCCCCCATCCCCATGCACTCACATACACACACCGATCAGTAGCCTCCATCCAGCTCTCTTTCAGTGGAGGGTCTGCCAGGGATCAAGTCCTAGGCATGCTCAGAGCCCACCTGCAGGATTGGGCCCTGCCTAGCATGAGACTCCTGCTTTGGAGCCTCCGGGGCTTTGACTTGAGCTAGGGCTCTGGGCAGCTCATTAAAGGTGGCATATTAGCAGCACTCAGGCTGCTTAGAAAATGCTGACTGGAGATAACTGTTAAAGGGACTTAGGCACCTGAGGGGGTTGGGCAGTGTCTAAACTGCAGCTTTGAAAAATGTCAACATTTAGGCATCTATCTGCCTGTTTAGGTGCCTAAGTCCCCTTAAAAATCTTCCACATACACTGCAAGCCATTTAATTACTAATCTGTCTTTTAGATGCCTAGGTACCATAATATGTTTCACTTCAATTTTCCAGACTTCAGGCTATCACCCAGGGCAAGTGACACTGACTATTAACAACACATCTACTTTACTCAGAACTATTACAGGAGCTTTTTTCTGTTTCTTAGCAACAAGACCAGCAGGAAGCCCTAAAAGTCGTTCTCAACAAGCTCTGCTTGTCCAGACTATGCGCTCATCACTGTATTGCAAACACTGAATGATCCCCTAGCTGATTATTCATGGGGGGAAACTGAATAGGCCCATGTTTCATTAGGGACTTTAATAGCATATTTGTTAGGCAATCAAATATTTGCAGGTATTGGGAGACATGGATTAGAGGTGGCTCTAAATGCTCAGACTCATTGGAAGTCCTTGTCTATTTATATTCCACAGGGTTCTTTCATGGGCTTTAATTGATTAGTGTATGGTTACCATGCACCCAAGAAGAGTCCCGTTTTCACAGCACTGTTCACCTGGCCCAGCTTGCAGGAATGTAAATTCCCAATTCCTGTCATTTCAGTACCATGACATGTTATTAGAATTAGTAGTAGTGGTGTCACAATAGCACATACAGGCCCTCATCAAGCTTGAGGTCCCACTGTGCTAGGCCTTCTTCATGTACCTAGTGAGAGACAGACCAGGCCCTGAAGCACTAACAATCTAACAGAGAAAACAAGGATGCAGGAGAAGGAAAGAGAAGCATGGGGTGGGAGGGAAATGACCCACACAGAAGATCAGTATGGAATCAGCGATGCAACCCAGCTCTTCTAACACCCTGCCCAGTGCTAAAATCAACATGTTGTGATGCTGCTCCACCATGCTAGATCTGTATGCACAGACACAGCATCATCATGTGATGCTGCTCCACCATGCTAGATCTGTATGCACAGACACAACAAGCCCAGAGGACATCTTTGGTAAAACTCTTCCTCGATGAATCAATGAACTTTGTCTAATTCTCAGCTCTGAACAATGCTAAGCACCTGCAGTTCCCATTGATGAGGCTGATTCTGATCTCCTTTCCAGTGGTGTAAATAAGAAGCAACACCACTGTGAGCTTATACCAGTATAAAATATATGTGTGTAAGATCGGAATAATGGCTTTAGGATTTAAAGTACACTTTAGCTTGAATTCTAAGAAGGCTTTCAGTTTTGTATTAAATTTTAAGAGCAGGCTTACATAGATAATTAGTGATTTTTTTTTCAGAAGTCCAATTGCCACATTTATTTTCCTGGCAAGAGGATGCACTGAAAGACCATCCTCCTCCACACAGAGAGTTTTCATTCCATCCACTCAATGGTGATATGTTCTTTAAAGGGTATGGGTAGCCCTGGCTGCTAACCAATCATTTCCTTTTATGGCTTTGAAGGAAACAAAGCCATGTGACAAATGGGTGAGTTGAACACTGAGAGTTTCCAAGACACATTGGGTAAGGCGTGCCAACAATCAGAAAGCTACAAATCTGAGGGGTGGGTAGTGGAATGTGACCATCTGCCAATGTTGGAAAGGAATAAACATCAAAGATTGAGAACAAGAACTGTTTAGGATGATCTAAGGGGGCACCTAGGAGCAGTGTAATGACATAAGCAAAGGAACATGTAGGATGAGTATTTGGAAGCATTTCCTAAAAGCAGGACCTTGTAGTCCTTACCTGTTACTCAGTCCTTATTTGGGCAAACACCAACTGAGTTGGCTGTTTGCTTAAATCAGAATGAAAAACCTTGTCTTGCCCATGTGAGAATGCGTGGCACCTGGCAACACAGAAACAGGTATATTACATTTTAGGGGCTTGATTCTGATATTGTGCTGGTTAACGCAGGTGTAATTGCATTGATTTCAGTGGAATTACTTCTGTTTGGTTTACATGGGTATGGCTGAGACGAGAAGAAGGCCTGTGATGTTTAAACAAATCTATTACAACAATATCTCTGAAGAAAGGAGATGGAATCCCCTTCCATTTCGTTTGTTTATTTATTTATAAATTACTGGACCTCTAAGAACATATATAGAATCGTCCTTAACAACATAACAAAGCAACCAGTATCGATTATAAACTTTCCTCTCAGAGCATCATTCAGCCACACCAGCCCAAGTACAAAGACCAACCTTGTGCCAGGCCCTGAACTCAAGAGAGGTGTTGGGCTCTGCCAGAAGTAAATTCCAGAACTGAAAACTCGCAGGTTCCCTGGAAGATGTGCACTTATACCACCTCTCAGGAGAGATTCACATGTCACCCAATCGACTAGCACAGCACCCATAACTAGGTTTTGTTTCTACTGATGGTGCACATTCACACTTCTCTCAGTGCACGTAAACATTTTATTCTGCACATGGAAAAAATTTGCACACGGATGGAAACAATTAGAGAGAACATTGCCCTTCACCTTCAGATCTAGTGACACTCAGCAGAAAAGCCTTGTTGATCTCCACCTTTGGGGTGGTCAGAGTGGGACAGAGCATTTCTAGCAGCCAAATTCCAAGCCATGCCAATCTGCATAAAGCAAAGTCAATACCTTGAATCTCACTGAGGAGCAGACTGGAAACTGGTGCTGTCTAGAAAAAACAAGAAGTGTATCTATGCTCCATTTGCCTCAGATCACTAAGGGCCTTGCTCCCAATTAAGTTGACCTTATTTACAGGAGCAGGCCCATTACCTTGAATGGGCTGCTTTCATAATCACTACTCAATGAGTAAAATTTGCAGAACTGGGCCTACTCAAGCAATCACCTTTTAGTTTTAAATAATTTAAATGCAGGTGTTATTTAAAGCTAAACTAGACAAAGTACTAGAAAATATACCATAGAGGCAGGCAGAGAAGAGAAGATTCTTTTCCGCTTCTAAGCTGTTTATTCATTAAATAAGGAGCTAGGAAGTTCTGATGCAGTTTACATCCTGAGGCTGAACTCTAGTCAGTCTCTGAACAGTAAGTGATAGTGAAATAAGAATCAGGCAACAGCTGTGTCTGGGCTTGTCTCAGTACTTTGGAAATTTCTATATTTTTTATTAGCATCAACCAGTGAACATGTTACAAAGTGAGGAGTTTTGTAATGTTTGACATGAATGGTGTGTGTGTGCCTGTAACAGTGCCTTAGTTTCCCTGGGTGCTGCTTGTTTAATAAGCTGGTAAGAGAGTGTTTGCTGATCCAGAGCACCAGGTGTGACCTTGCCAGCTGGGACCTGAGAACAAGGGCTTGGAGATATGGGGGACCTTAGCGACTGGTGACTGAGAGGCCCAGCCCAGCCACAGCGGGAGGACAATGGGCTGTGGAGAAAGGACCCCGGTGACCTGACCAGCTAGTTCCAGCCAAAGGGGGACAAAGGACTGATGAGAGGAGAAGACAGGGTCAGGTGACCATGCTTATCTGGACAGATGACAAAGGAAAGGGGAGAAGCTGTTGGGGATGGATGTTGGAGGCGCCGCTGGAAGGAGGAGGCTTCTGCATTGTGCAGAAGGAGCAGCAGAGCTCGCCTGGATGCAGAGGAGATTTGCTGTGCTGAGGGAGGCCAGGCCTGCAGGCCCTAAAAGTTCCTAAGCTACGCTCAGATGCTCAGTAAATCTCCTGTTCTCTGCTGGTTGAGAGTCACTCCAGTCTAGAGACTGGAGCTGCATTATTCCCCTTGGGAGTGGAGGCCTGGGGGTCTAGAGCAAGAGACAGGCATGCTAACAGCTCAAGTGTGGTCCCAGGAGGTGCAGGGCCCCAAGAGAGAGTGGACCCCAAGAAGGGCTGTCACTGAAGGAGGTTTCCCATGCGGACCGTACGGGCCAAGTATGGGCACAACCTGTGACAGAAGGCAAGATACAACTTTGCTGCAGTTGCCATAGACTGATGTGACACATGTACATTTACCTTTATTTTACATGTTGGCTGCTAATGAAAGATGGGTGTCACAAATGGTTAATGTTCAGTGGGTAGCTTTGGTCTTCAAAGCTATTAGAACCCAGTGGACTCCAAATCACACCATTTCAGAGACAATCAATATACAGAATGTACAAAACCACTCCACACGGGTCTGTACCTGTAATGACTGAATGTAGCCCCAGTTCACTTGCTGTTGTTTGAGTGGGGGATAGGAAGTCTTGAAGCTCTAGTTCAGACTAAAATAAGAACCAGCCCACACGTTACCCATGAACTTGAACCTGAACTATGAACAATTATTGTGGGTAGAAAACAGATGGTTAAGCTTTAGATTCCATTTGGTTCATTTTCACACATCTGGGTTTTGGCAGGAAGTTCTGAAAGGAGAGCCTGATCCGAGGAGATTTCTTACCTCTGTCAAGGTCTGGCAGCCATCCAAATGGAATGCTTCCTCCTCCTGAACTTTGAACCTATTGAAGTTTATCTGGGCTGATTTATTTCTCAGCCCCAAAAAGCAGGTAATATGGCCTAACCTCTCCCCATTCCAGTGCTCCCTTCATTCATTTTAACCCCCATATAGTGTGCTTTAATATTTATATTGATGTACAGTAATTCCTCATTTAACACGTGCCCACTTATCACGTTTTCGTGACAGCACAATTTTTTTCTTAGGGAACGTTTTTTGAATTACATGACCGTCCCCAGAATAACACGATTTCCCCAGCCGGCCCATTGCCGGCGGCTGCGCGGGGCTTCCCCCACCTCCCTGGAAAGTGGCGGAGGGTTCACCGCTCGCCGTTCCCCGATGACCCCTTCGCCAGACACAGTACGGGTCCTGGCAGGCCTGTCACAGGGGCATACTCCCAACCCAATCCTCCTCCCTTCTCCTCCCCTTCTCTTCCCCAGAGCCAAACACCTCCCCTCCCTGCTGTAACTCAGTCCCTTTTCTCCCCCCACCTTGTGTCCCAGTCCCAACAGACCCCATTGCTTGAAATGCAACCCCCACCTTTTCCATTATTTTCAATGGGAAAATTGACCCCGCATAACACGTTTTCACTTAACACGATCATTTTCTGAAACATATCTATAGTGTTAAATAAGGAATTGCTGTATACAAATGCTAAAACTAGGCACCTATCCATATGTTCCAGGCAACTTTGTCATGACTTAAAAATAATTCACAAATAACACAAAAGAACGTAGCCGTATAATTCAATATAAACCTTCTCCAGCAAGCCAGGTGAACCATCAATGTATACAATGCATAATGTGTGTATAGACAGAAGGAAATATCTTTATTAGTAATTAAAAAATCAGGACAGAGAAACTTACCTCTTTAGGGCTATATTTTCAAAAAGATAGAAGCTTACAGCAGGTCAAAACATGTGCATGAGTACCATGGTTGGGTGTGAAAATCTAGTAAACGTATCTGTAAATTGTTAATTAGGCACCTCGTTAGCAGTTTGCATGCATACTGACCCACTATGCATGAGCAACTGTGCTAATTGTAGGCATAATCACAACAGCAGTTTGGCACACTGTGACTTCTAACCTTTGTAAATTTGACCTTAGATGTTGTGCCGTAAACAGTGGTTTCTCATCCCAATATGGTACTAACCTTTATGACCTTCGTCTGCACCATATACCAGTGACAAGTATCAGAGGGGGTAGCTATATTTGTCTTTATCTGTAAAAACAATGAGGAGTCCTGTGGTACCTTAAAGACTAACAGATTTATTCTGTAAAGTGAGTTTTGACCACAAAAGCTTATGCCCAAATAAATCTGTTAGTCTTTAAGGTACCACAGGACTTCTTATTCTTTATACCAGTGACAGTCACCCCATAGCGCATCAAAAAGCAGCTTATCTGAGCTCTTCACTACCAAATACTGAGTGTGCTTCCTGTCCTTCTTCTAAAGTCCTTTTGCAGCCATGTAACATTCTGGAAACTTGGGTTCTTCCATGTATGCAGTCCATACACAATCCTACTCCACTAGATACACTGAGTGGTTCAGTCTCTGATACTAAAAAAGTGAGATGTGTAAATTGTCAGAAGAACACTCCCCTGAAAGCTGAATCAAATGTAATGTAGAGCATGATGGGCGATATGAACTTCTAAAATAGCTTGGCAAGTAATACAAATAGGAATATGAACCAAAATTAGGATCTGTATCTACATGCCAAACAGTGCAAAGCATGCAGTTGTTTACAGCCATGGATTCTGTTCAAGCCCATTTCTATTCAGTAGCTTTCTTCTCCTCTGATACCACTGCTGCAGTTTCTATATCAGCAATGAGTGTTTATTACCTTTTGCTCTGCAGGGCTGTTTTTAGTTTTCTTACATTTCCAATTATACCTCACAGTTGTCATTGATCTGTTTTCTGTTAGCATGAAAATCAGAACTGTGAGCTGTATAATTTAAGATTCTGCCTTCTTTAATACTCCTTTTTGTTTTAAGGCAGACTATTTAAATTGATCATTATTAGGAGATATTAAAAGAACTATCAATCCTCATGCTTCTGGGTAGAAACTGATCAGCTGCAGGGTCAGGAAGTAATTGCCCAGGGACTTCCTTACTAAGGTTTTGTGCAATTAGGTATGTTATGAGAGTATAATTCCTCCATCTCTGCATAAGGTATTGGCCATTGTCAGAGACAGAATATTGGAGTTAATAGATCATGGGTTCATCCTGATATAGCAGGATATAGGATGCTGGACTAGATGGATCATTAATCTTTTTTGCTATGGCAACACCTATCTTCTTATCAGAGGCAATTGTTTATTCTGTGCTTTTAGTTGTATGTAGGCTAGCTCCTCAGCCGGTGTAAATCAGCAGAGCTGCACTGACTTCAACAGATGTACTTTGATCTCTATGGGTTAGATCATCAGATGGTGTAAATCAGCATAGTTCCGTTGACTTCCATGGAGCTGTGCTGATATACCTCAAGCGAGGATCTGGCAATATGTCAGTTTGCCCCTTTCTAATGGTAAGCAGAGGGAGCCTGAACTGTACATAATATGTAGGTATAGGATGGCATAGTCTCGTCCCATATCTGTAATTGTAAAACATTTATTTACACCAGATCAGAATCTGGCCCATGGCACTGAACGAGTTCTCACCCCAGGATTATCTGCATTCCCTAGACTTGACTTCTCTGGCTGCTGCAGTATGTATCCTAGCTTCTTCAATTGACTTTTCACATTGTCTAAACATATTTAGACAAAAGACTTCACTAGTGCTCGAAAGTTGCTTTCAACATCCTCCTACTCTCATTCAGATCTATTCTCTTCTGCTCTCATGTTCTTATCATATTGAAGAATTCTGTGTAAATGAGCATTAATGAACCAATTTAAAATTATTTTTCTGTGAGCAATTTCAGCTGTGAGTTGCTTGCTTATGTGAATCTCAGTGACGTGAGTGGGGGAAGGGAGAAAACATGCCTTTGCTGTGACAATTTTAAGTGCTGAAGCAAAGACACTGATGAAGAGTTCAGGTGCCCTCATGTACCTGCATGGGGAGGGGTAGATACAGTGTGAAATTCAGGAAAAGTCACGGGATCTGCTAGTATCTGAGAGGAGCAGTGCATCTCTCTCTTTCTCTACAGCCTTGGCATGTTTACCTCCCAGTTCAATCCCTGCAGAACATGGCAACTGTGCCTGCAAACCCATCCACCTAATTTGAACATGGAAAGGGGCCAGCAACATTAACAGCTGTTGGAAGGCAAATTCCAGTGGAAGGAACTAGTTGATTGATGTGAAGGGGGGAGTGTGTGTATGTTTGGGGGGCAGGAGTGTTCATGCGATGAGTATTTGAGGAAGGGTATTTCTGTCTGTTTAGGAAGGTTAATAGTAGTCTGCAAGATGCAGTAGCAATTAGGGGCTGAGTGTCAAAAGCCTAGTCATGCTGTACGCAGCACCTGCACCTATGAATTTATCCTTTTTCTATGCAAGGTTTATTTTTAATCCCATCCCCATAAAGCTTAATCAAGAAACAGTTATTCAGCTTTGCGAAAAAAGTGACTCTCCACAGACAACTTTGTTCTTTTTATTTTCCTGTGCGTGATCTGGAAAAAGGAACTCTTCTATGGAAGATAATAACCGCTAATTAAAACATAAGAGCAACAAAGGGCTGCTCCATCTCCCATTAGAGTCAACAGCATCCTTTTTTTTTTTTGTCCTAAAAGTGAACTGGAGCTCACGTGGAGTGGCTGGATTGCAGGCAGTGTGTTGTATTGAACATTGTTAAAATTGTGGTCTATCACTTTAATTTGTAAGGGCTTGTTTGGTCCTGTTGTAGGCAGGGGGGTTCTGAAAGGAAGCCTGACCTGGATCTTGAAGCAGTCAGAATGCAAGTAGACAGCCCAGAGTAAGGGAAGTAGTGCGGGCAAAAGACCCATCTGGCTTCAAGATTAAGCTAGATGGGTTTATGAAGGGGATGGTTTGATGGGATAACAAGATCTTGGCAACTAATTGACCTTTCACTATCAGTGATAAATAGGCCAATGGTGGGAAGATAGGAGTTGCTATAGAGAACTTTTTCCTGGGTGTCTGGCTGGTGAGTCTTGCCCACATGCTCAGGCTTCAGCTGATCGCCATATTTGGGGTCGGGAAGGAATTTTCCTCCAGGGTAGATTGGCAGAGGCCCTGGAGGTTTTTCGCCTTCCTCTGTAGCATGGGGCACGGATCACTTGCTGGAGGATTCTCTGCATCTTGGGGTCCTTAAACCATTTGAGGACTTCAATATCTGAGATATAGGTGAGAGGATTATTCTAGGAGAGGTTGGGTGAGATTCTGTGGCCTGCATTGTGCAGGGGGTCAGACTAGATGATCATAATGGTCCCTTCTGACCTTAAAGTCTATGGCTACTTCTAGACTGGCATGATTTTCCGCAAATGCTTTTAACGGAAAAGTTTTTACGTTAAAAGCATTTGTGGAAAAGAGCGTCTAGATTGGCACGGATGCTTTTCCACAAAAGCACTTTTTGTGGAAAAGCGTCCGTGCCAATCTAGACGCGGTTTTGCACAAGAAAGCCCCGATCGCCATTTTCGCCATCGGGGCTTTTTTGTGCAAAACAGTTTTTAGCTGTCTACACCGGCTCTCTTGTGCAAAAACATTTCCGGAAAAGGGCTTTTGCCCGAACAGGAACGTCAAAGCATTTGTGCAAGAAGCACTGATTTCAGACAGTAGAATGTCAGTGCTTTTGCACAAAATCAAGCAGCCAGTGTAGACAGCTGGCAAGTTTTTGCGCAAAAGCAGTCGTTTTTGCAGAAAAAGTTGCCAGTCTAGACGCAGCCTATGAGTCTATGACTTGAGCTTGGTATTTCAGGGAGAAGTCTGTTTTCTCTCTCTCTCACTGTTACGCTGTGATGTTCCAATAAAAATATTCTATATTGTTTGTCTAATTTCTTTGTGTATATGCTGTGAAACATAATAAGCAGGGATAAGGGAGCCTGGAGCAGCCCTAGTAATGGTTCTGAAAATCTTTAGGAAGGAGGATGTAATTGCCTTTGCAAGCTTTGTGTCTGTTTATATTTTTGTCTTCTGGCTAGAACAGGTGACTCAGTCAGGGCCTTTGACATCTGTGGTAAATTCTGGAAAGGAGTGAAGTCTAGCGGTTACAACAGTGGGCTGAGAGTCAGTACTGCCTTTGCAGTTCTCTCTCTAAGCCTCCCATTGATTTCCTGTGTGTGATGTTAGGCCACTCTGGTAGGGACCTATTATTCCTCCCACTGAAAGCAATCAGAACTGTGGCATTGAAGTCATGAGAGCAGGATTTGGGTCTTAGGTCTTTTCACGAGCTATTTTTTCCTTCTGCAAAATGAAGATCAGAATGCTTAAGTGCCTCTGAGGGGTGTTGTGAAACTTAATCAGTTAGTTAATGTCTGAGATCCTTGATGGAAATGTTGATGTGGGAAATGTCACTGAGTGCCTGCCTTACTTGCACTAGAATGTTAAGGTGTCAAACTTTAAAAAAAAATCTGGGAAATGTAAAAGTTACTGTTCTCACATTGTGCGTACTACAGACACTCCAATTCTGCTTGCCACCATTTGCCCTTCATTAGTTATGATGATGAATAATATCGCATAGATTATTTATGTAGATGCACATGACATGTTACTGAACACACAAGGGCAGACTGCGTGTCAAGGAGAGCTTACAGTGTAAGGGCCATGGTGTGTCATCAGTATTTTAGGCAGAACTTCTCATTGAGTTCATTGGGAATCTGCTTTTATTTGTGTATTTACAACTTACAGCCTACTCTGTCTTGAAAGCCCATTGCTGCTGCCAGGAGCAATGTCATGCAGAATAGAGGCGCAGAGCCAGACGTCTCCGATCCCAACCCCACAAGGACACTCTCTCCAACTGTCTCAATGATTCCTGAGCATCTTCCGTTTTGGTGAGTGGCTGCAGTAAGCAGATTCAGTTCCTGGAATCTGTGCTATTGCAGGCGGCCTGGGTCCCAAGGCATCTGAGCTGATGGGTGAGGAAGAGAGAGTCTTTCCAGTGAAGCCCTATAACAAGGTGACTCTCTCATGGGCTAGAGAGCCCGGGGCTAAGCCAACCTTGATTACAGAATGAACTCCACTGTGAACAATCAGGGGATTCTTGAATAAAAGGAACCAAGTTTAAAGGCTGACAGGGTTCAGGTAGGGAAAGAGCTGGAGGGAAGAGAATGCAAGAAATCCCTGCAGGGCCCTGAGACCAAACTCAAGAGAGTCGCAGAGGTGAAAGTAATGGGGTCTGCAGCTCTGGCAAGAGCCAGCTGAGTTTCAGCTAAAGCCAGCAGGAAACTATTTAAAGAGCTGGCAGGGACCTGGATTGCAATAGGACAGTACCTGAAACTAAAGTTACTTTCACTGCTACGGAGAGGAAAAGGAAGCTCAGAGCAAGATGGCCTGGGAGAGCCCCTGATCAAACAGGAAGAGACTGAGGCTATGTCTACGCTGACAATTGAGCCACAAGACTTTTGTCGTTCAGAGTTGCTAATCCCCTTACTTCCTCCCTCCCGCCTGATAAGTTTTTCCATGAGAAGTGCCAGTGTGAACAGCACATTGTCTGCCAACAAAGAAAAAGCCACTTGTTGAGGGTGGCCGTTTTACGTCAGCCAAAGAGCTGACAAACAGTGGCTATGCTGCCTGACTCTTAGTGACATGACTGTGTCCACACAGCCTTGTTGCTAAAAGATGCATAGCGTAGAGCAGGAGCGGGCAAATTCCAGCCTGGGCCTCTTCCTGCCACTCGCATTGGCCATGAACAGCGATTGGTGGCCAATGAGATCTGTGATCGTCCAATACTCATGGAGGTTCAGATAAACAGCAGCGGCAGCCCACGGGACTAACCCTGGTTAACCACTGCCATTTTACTACCCACCCCTGGTGTCGACAAAGCCTGAGTGACTAAGCAGGGAAGTAAAGAGGAGAGATTGGAAATGGTCCAGGGAAAGTTGCCCTGTGGGTAAAGTAACTGACATAGTAGTGAAATACAGGGCCCTGGACTGAAACCCAGGATAGAGGTTGGGACCAGCCCAAGAGGGGGGCTGCCGACTGAACCTGGTGGACTGGCTGTGGAACAGACCCAGAGAGTGAAGAAGGATATTTTTGTATTAATGTATTTTGGAGGCTCTAATTTGGACAGTTGTGACCCCAAAAGGGGTGGGGGCTGGAGATGGTAACCTGGCTGAGTTACTGATAAAGAAACTACCACTCACCAATGTGAATAGTGGCAGGAGGACCTTGCCCTGTGAAGTGGCAAGACCACACACCTGGCCAAGAAGGGATGCCTAGGGGTGAGTGGACTCTGTTATGAGCCCAGACAGCTAAGACACTTGTTCATGATGATCTCCCCATGTCAGATGATGAATAATAATAAAAAGTCCTGCAACTTGCTTCAAATCATTAAAGTTGCTTCTCATGTCTTTTGCTTTTCTCCCAAGCTATCATGTTCCCCTTGCCATTTTATTTCCTTATTTCAACAGGTTAGGATTTGGAACCTTTTGTTTGTTTGTTTGTTTGTTTGTTTGTTTGTTTGTTTGTTTGTTTTGCAGCATGTCTGCTCCAAGTGGTTAGGATCAAACTGAGCCTGCTAAAAAGTTGCCTATGTGAGAGGGCCCCAGGGGGGAATGTTGGGATGTTCTTCAAAATGAAGGCCTGGCCCAGGAGAGTTCAGTGAAATTGGATAAAAAACAAACAATAAATCATGCCTCATTTTCTGTGATGCCAACCGTAAAACATCCCTAATTATAGTCAGCCCATTTTATTTGCTATTGTGAGAGAAGGGTGTAAGATGTGCCAAAAGTGAATACTAGCTAAGACAAGCTTAGCAAAGCTTCTACCAATTCAACCAAGGGAAGGTTGGTTTTTTTCGTGGTTTTTTTTTTTTTTTAAATCTGACCTGGCAAAAGCAATGGACCATACAGATCCTGATTTGAATCTCAGCTGAGAAAATGAGGCCCATTTCACCACTAATACATATTTGACTTTGGGAGACATGCACCAGCTCACACAGGCAGAAAATTTGGCTCAGTTTGTGTAGGGTGCACACACACCAGTGTATGTCCACCAGTTGTGGCAGGGCTGCTAATGGAAGAAGTTCACCCATCAGATTTAACTTTCCTGTCCATTTGAGGGCTGTCTGTGCAAATGCATGCCTGCCTGAGGGCCCCACTACTTAGCTTCCTGTCTTGGGGTTCATCTGCTCATGCACCCTAATGACCTCCCATCAAGCACTGCACACAAATGCTTTAGGGCTTTCTTCAGGAAGAATGTCATTGCACAAGCGGGTTTTTGTTGTGCAAGAAGGGGCAGTGTAGACAGCTCCTTCTGGCACAAGAGCCTCTTCTGCAAAAATGGCAGGTCATTAGGTATGCAAATGAGGCTCAGCGATATTCCATGCTTAGCCTCATTTGCATATTTCTGGCGCAAGAAGCCGCGAGTGTAGACATAGCCTAGGTGTATGGGTTACACCTGCAGACTATGGCCTCCCTTGAGCCTACAATCTACCTGTAACTCACCGACCTCTATAACACAATTTGTACAATGGCAATCCATTACCCATCAAACAACATCACAGTCCATTGGTCAGTGTGCTTTCAATGCCACTGCCTTTTACTGGAGAGAATCAGAAATCTTCAGCTGTGTGTCAGGCCTTATACCCTTACTAATAAGGATTCTCCCTCTCGAAGTGGATTTATGACCGCGCCAAAGAGATTCATGCTACTCAGCTGCAGTGCCAAAGAGATTCATGCAGCCCAGGTCTAAATCTTTGGTTTTCACACAAAATAATGGTCCAATGGAGAGAGTTGCAGGAGGAGAGGGGAATCCATAATGATGTCATCATCAAAGTGGCCATCAGAACAGGTGCTAATTAGCCATCCCAACAGATCAGCCACGCACTGAATAGGCCATAAAGCAGGAACTGCTGACCCACATGGGGATCCCTCCCCCTGGGCAGAGCTGTGCAGATGGATGCATTGCTGCTCTTTGTTCAGGAACTAATTATTGAATATTGCAAACAGAGGCTTTTGCATTTATTGCCTTGAAGCATTTTCAGCCTGCAGACCTGTCCATCGAGCACTAAACTGTCCTGAAAAGAAGGGAGGAGAAGGAAATAATCTTCAGATTGTTTGGGGGGAAAAATGAATTCACTGAAAAGCTCATCAAAGGTTTGGTTTAAGCACACTAATGTCTGGAAATTCACAGTGAAGCTCCAGGCATCCAATATCCAGACATAGTTGGATAGCGTGAAGGGTGATGGCCAGCTATGAGCAGATCCTGGGTGCCTATTGTTTGGCAGTGAATTTCCATCCCTTTTGGAGAGTTTAAATCAGAACTGTAATGGCTTTCTGATGTTGTTAGTTTGGTGACTAGTTTCCCCTTGTATCTGCTTATTCAGGGAAATGGCAAAGAAACGCTGTTCCCGTGGAAGATGACAGGAGGCTACAGAAGGCTATCTCAGCTGCATTTGCACAGCAGAAGCCTTTAAAAATCACTGTGCTATGAAGGAGACATTTCCATATTTCACGGCTATTTTTGCCTGGTGCCTAAAGTTGATGATACTGCAAAAAAAAAAATCTGAATGAAAAATAAATAAAAGCCCTTTTGCTTTTCCTTTCTTCTTAACAGTTTACATCCCAACCGTGTCACTCAGCAAACCCCACAAAGCAAAGTGGGTTATGCCTGTAAAATGAGAGGGATTAGAGCTGTGCTAAGGCTCTCTCTCTCCTTAGTATTTGAGCAAGGGAAATAGAATTCTATTCTCAGCTGGAGTTTAAACCCCCTCTTCTCCTTTGCTACCCTGCTCCACCATAACCAGGTCTCAGAAGCCAGCTAGAATCAATAGAGAAAAAGGAGGTCAGAGGGACTGTGAAGCATTGATTATCTGTGTGTTTCCATGCAGGGCTCCTACTGACCCCCTCATGTGAGAAGATCAACTTTAGAGCAATTAACCCTTTCCCTGGCTGTGATTCTGCACCTGCTCTACTCCTCTTACCTGTTTGTGTCTGCTCTAATTTCTGCTGCATTCAGCTGGGATACATGAGCAATGGCAGTCAGACAGCACGCACAAAAATATCAGTAATGCATGAGAGATGTCTGTTAAGCACTGTTTAGTGTGGTCCAAAGCAGAGTATAACTAGGGGAGGCAGAGCAAAGGAAACTATGCACTGAAAATCAGGAAAAGTTTCCTAAGGGTGAGCTAGATGAGGATGTGGAACAGCTTCCCAAGACAAGTCGAGACAGCCTCATTTATCTACTGAATTAAATGCAGACTGGACAAAGCACGGTAAAATCATGGGGGTGAGAAACATAAAAGCCAATTTAAGGTGATTTTTAAAGGGCCTAGGTTTGCAGAGGGTGGATACTCAGAACTTCCAAAATTCAGGCTCCAAAAGGCACCCCGTAATCACTAGTCCTTTTTTAAAAGGTTGGCCTGTGATGCTATAGACTTTTCCCATTCCTAATATCTACGTGTCTGTGAGGGCCCAGAAAGACTGAGTTTTTTCCCCTCTCATGTAGTTTATATTATTATTGCTAATTGGTATTTGTTAAGCACTAACAACATGCTCAGATTTGCTCAAGATACACCAGAGACACACAGTCCATGTCCTAGGGAGCTTACAGTGTGAAAGACACCAAGAAATTGGGATATGCTGAGAATCTGAGAAAAAGAGCATATTTACTTGCTATTAACTCACTTCTTCTGAGCATTATACAATGTGAATGTTTGGGAGGAATTTAAATGAGACCAGGGTGCTGGCTTGATGACTGGTACTGGAAGGTCATTTCATGGATAAGGGTATGTCTACACTACAGAGTATATTCAGAAAAACGTCCATTTTTCTGAAAAAAACTTCAATTACGTCCACACATTATGTCCATACGATCACATTCTTCCGAAAGAAAACCAAAGAGCTGAGGGGTTTTCCTGACATTAGTAAACCTCATTCTACGAGGAAGAAGCCTTTTTCCAAAAGAGCTCTTTTGGAAAAAGGCATGTGTGGACAGGGAAGAGAAAGTTCTTTCAAAAGAAGAGGAAAAAGCACAGGTGCCCTGGTGGCTACTCCGTCCATAGTAATCAAAGCTGAAATGTGAGATAGCATGCATTTGCTGTGTAGACGCTCTCTTTCGGAAGAAGTTTTTTGGGAAGATCTCTTCTGGAAAAGCCTTAGAGATGATGTGAGAGAATGTATGGAGGTGTGAATAGGAGAAGGACACCACTGATTAATGAGAGCCGTGGCTGGGCCTGCCACAAAGAACTCATGACCATCAAGTACTGCTGTAGCACTGGGTGTTCCCATATCCATTAGGTCATTGCCCCGTGTTTTCCAATGGGTGAGACTTTCTGAGCACAATCTTGCTGATGTCTCTTCACCAAGGGCATGACTTTTGTGACCTGATATTCTAGAACATCTCTAAATGCTCTCTTTAGGAAAGGCTTAATGAGGCCCCTGAAACATGGCATTTCCTGCCCTTGACCTGCCTTTTAACAGCAGTTAACTGGGTGTGCATTTTACAGCATCAGCAGATTTGATCACAGCAAAGAGACCTGCCGTACACTAAGGTGCTATTACCTGTCACTAAAGAATTCAACTGGGCTGATGTTGTTATAGTGACTGCAGGAAACCCTAATGTGGTTAATGGGCTTCCAGTGCAGACACGCTATTTAAGATGAGGTCTCAACTTAAAGATGTGTTGGACAATGAGAAGTCAAACATGTCCAAAGGGTGTCCTGGACGCTAAAGCACAGAGCAGATGTCAGGAAATCTGCATTCTATCCCTGACTCTGTCTTTGATTCAGAACCAGTCACTGAATATCTCTCTCTTTGACTTTCCTCATCTGTAACATAGACATGCCTCCCAAGGATATTGTGAGGGTTAATGTTTGTAATGAGTTTTGCCCATCATTGGTTGTGATGTGCCATAAAAACACTCAGGGTCATTATTATGCAATCATTCTTTGCATATGACCAGCAAACCGTAATGAGCGTTTTGCTTTGGCATGTACAGAAGGGTTGCTCCAGGTGGTGTACATTATGTGGAAATTTCAGGATGAGCTAAATGGTTCCAGTCAAACATAACCTGAGCCAAGCTCTCTCCCTAGACTTGGAACAAACATCAAGCCTGTTTGACTGCTTTTGTGGAGTACAGGCTGTGGGTTTTTTTCCCATGTGTTTCTTGGTTCTGTCCAGGCCTGGAAGCTTTGAAAAAAACACATGAGCAGCTAATGTTAATCTGATCCAAAGCTCTTCAGATTTCCAGTATGAATAAATTCATACAAGAGTTGGAAATAAATCCCAGAATTAGAGATTGGTCACAATGAAAGTTCCCTGTAAGCTGTGTACCTGCGCACTCGTGCAGCAGTTTTCAAAGCTCCCATGCAGGCAGGGAGCTCAGCTGATTGGCAGGGATGGGGGCTCTCACTGAGCAAGTAGCTAAATGGAGCTAGCTGCCTGCTTGAACTGAGGTGCTCCCAGAACCTGTACAAATGGAGATAAGGAGACAATTAGTGGCTGAGGGTACGGGGACCCAGGGAGTGAGTAAGTAATTAATTGGCTGATGAGGAGTCAGAGGGGAGGAGAGTTTACAGCATCCCTCTGCAGGAGGAGACAGAGGTAAAAACTTAGCACTCTCAGGCCTCCTGGGAAGGGGAAGATAAGGGGATGACTGCATGGGATAGGTAGATGAAAGAGAGTGGGTGGGTGCTGGCATCTGTGTGGTGAGGTAGAAGCAGAGGGCAGTTTGTTTGGGGTGTCTGACTAGCTGCAGTCCTCTCTGATTGGGTTGAGGGGGCAAGGGAGCAGGCTGCAGAGAATTGTGTGTGAGAGGACATTTCAAACAAAGTCTGCATAGGTGTTAATGGCTTATGATAAGAAAGAAAAAGATTCTTTTAACAGAATGTTTTTGGAGTGTTGCAGATATCTGAAACTCTGAACTTAATGCTTTTTTAAAAATCCGTGTTACTAATTAATACATGTATTGCAGTAAGACCAGATCTTTGCTATTTGGTAGAGTTCTGGCTCTTATGAGTCAGAGATAGCAAGTATTAGCTTGAGCTGTTAGAAAGGTTGATACTTTGTACTCCAAGGGTAATTTTCTTTTTTATTTCAATTCATATTAAATATCGTAAGCATTGCTCCTTGTTATACATCCCTTGTTTTAATATATTTTCTTCCACTCATATGGACTGCTTACAATTATGTATGTGTTTTGTTTGTATTGGTGGTGCACATCCACACACACACTACCTCAATATTGGTGGTGAACATAAGAAATGTCAACCTGCCCAAAAGAAAATTCAACTTGCCCAAGGATAAAAAATGAACACTGGTCACAATCTGCTGAAATATTGGCAAAATAATGACCCTCTCCAGAACTGGGGTTGAGTGTTAAGCAAATGTGAGGCCTTTGGTTTTGGATAGAAACTGTGTAAAACATACTTTGGTTTTGGCTCCATTTGGCGGCAGGGTCCCAAAATCAAAGCAAAACTCAGGTAGGGAGAACCCACATAAATAAAAACCACAGAGATCCATACAGAGTCCTTAGATTCAAATCCAAGACAACTCAGATGTGTCTAACCCTGATACATGGTGCCAATCAAGTCTCAGTCAAACTGAGTCCCCAAATCTTACCCTCCCCTTCAAGGCCTATTAGAATGTGGAGCTTTCATTCTGGTAGAAGAGGAAAACTTTAAAATTAGGTCATAGCTCTGAACTCCTAGTAGAGACATACAAGTTGTTGCCAGAATAAAATCTTAACCCATACTCAGGACACAGTGCACATGCTTCAGAAGAGATGTTCCCCCTCCACTAGAGTGAGGACTGTCTCGCCCCTGAACAGTTGTGGTGTACAGTTTAATCAGGTTAGCTAGGTTTTCTCTCTTGATTTCACAGCTTCCATTCAGCATACCAGATTATAAACTTTCAACATGTAATTGAACCTGACTCAAGAAGCCAATTGTATTACAGTGAGCTTTAAAAGGGGGAATGGTAGGGGCTAAAGTTTTCATTCAATGAATGCAATTTCTATGCACAGAAATCAATTCAATTGACATCAGCTGAGCTTTAATGCTGAATTAAAGAGCTGCCAGGTTTCCCCCATGGGGCTTTTACAGTCCGGGTTTTATGAATTCATTAAAATGCGCACACAAACTTTTAGGTAAATAGCATTACACTGTAATAAGGGCTACAGATCGACACTATTCCTCTGAGAGAAGATCTAATTTGAGCTGCCTAGTTGGCAAAATTGTTTTCCATTGCTCTGCATCTGTTAGCAGAGGGTGTCATATTTTCCCTAGTTCCTGTTCTGTTTTCTCTCTGCTGGCTCAGCAGGGGGAGTTTTGTAGTGTTTTGAGAGTTTGTAATGTTTACAAACACTAGAAGGGGGCACAGGCTTTAGAAAGAAGGCAACAAACTGGATAGCCATTGGGCTTAGGGCATTGGGCTACACAGTGCACCTTCTCTGATCCACCCAAATTATCTGGGTTGGAGGCTTGAAATGTTCAGTAGACATGGGAGCATGGTGGGCATTTGTACAGCTGTAGGATTCATAGCCCCAGTGAACTTCATTTGGGATTCACTCAACCCCAGATTGAAGGAGTAATCAGGCAATCAGCTTGGTGCCGATGCAGATGTCTATGTTAAGAAAGCAAAGGTACCATACATCTAGGGAGGCCAGGGAAAGTACAAAGAGTAGGTTCTCTTTGGAAGTTGGAGTTTGCTGAATTCAAGCCTCCAAGCAGATCCTGAGGCCATCCCACTCTAAATAGAATAGGAGGGACTGTGCGGTCCTGAGCTAAGGCCAGTTGAAGCATGAGTTAATAGAAGGTGCTAGGCTAACGCTTTGCGCTGAGTTGGCCTTCTTAACACTGGTCCTACACTTGATAAGTAACTCCTCTTTCTTGACATATTAGTACATATATATATATCCCTGCCTCTATAATGTCCCCTCTAATGCATCAAATGAAATGGGTTTTACCCACGGAAGTTTATGCCCATGTAAATCTGCTAGACTTTAAGGTGCCACAGGACAACTCGTTGCCTTTGCATTTTAGTAGCTCTTCCCATCAGTTAATTGCCAAACAAATGCCAGACCTTAATGTGGGGAAGTTACATCCCACAGTGACTCAGGAGGAGAGCTGAGAATGAGCTCCAGAAGTCCCGAATGCCATTCTCTGGGTCTAATCGGTAAAGAACACTGCATTGATCCATGTTTGCAAAAGTGTGCCCATGCAGTTTGCACCTGCAGGCCAGCGGCTGCCAGTGTTCTTAGGGCTGCCAGTGTTCTTAGGGCAGCCAGTGTTCTTAGGGCCTATGATGGGTGCAAAATTGCAGGAACAAAATTGGAAGCATGGCTGAGAAAAATGTGACCTTGCTTGTCCCCAAAGCCTCAGAGAGCATCCCTGGATAGTTCAGCATCATCTCTGCTAGAATGTTGCTCTGCTACTGTGTCCCAGCCATTCTCATACAGCATGGAGTTCTGGGTATCGTAATGGGAGATTAACATGAATTTAGTGCAGGACTGATGGCACCGGAGACTAAGGCCTCTGTCCACAGAACAAGTGAAGCCCAGGCAATGGGTGTGAAAGTTTTCTGCTTGAAGCTGCCCTGCTGGCATGCTTTGGCCCGAACCTGAAGGGATTCCCTTTTGAGATGAGAGAGGTTCAGTCTCTGTGGCTAATTCAGTGCTTGGCATCTCTCCAAAGACCAAGGAAAGATGAAAGATCCGGTGAGTGCCAAGTGCAATGCTGAATTTTTTGATGTGGACAATAAGGGCTGAACTGAGAAGTTCAATAGCCATTCCATGCTGGCCACCAAACAGCTGGCAGACAGTATTAATTTTCAGTAACTACCAACTTCTCTGAGACTAGAAACAGTGACTTAGAGGTAAGTGATTGACTCCATATGGGTTTGCCAGCCCTGGTCTCTCTCTCCTTGGGTTGGTGGGACCCGGAGACCAGCAGAAGCAGCACCTCCTATCCTGGAAGGTTCAAGCACAGTAGGAATGTCTAGAACTGCTCAAGAGCGATCCTTCTGGGATATTAAGGGACACCATTAATGGGCTTTGAAGAGATTCTATTCCCCTCTTTGCTGGAAATGGGGGCCTTCAGCACAGGACTCAGAAGTGCAGAATTTTCTTCAGGGCAAAATAAAGCAGACAGCATGGCTGCCCTCCATGCTGCTTGGTAGTGATATAGAACAGTTTAAAGATACCTAAGATCAACATCTTGTTGTGCAAAAAGCTTATGTGTTCCATGGGCTTCCTTCCCCTGACCCTCTGAGTATTAAAATAGCCAGCAGATCAAAATGCAATAACAGCAAGGTAGGCACAGCATAGCCTCATTTTTGATCCTTTCCAAGTGTGTTGCATTGACAAAGCTGCTGGTATCTATTCACCTGGGGCTGCCTGCAAAGCACCTCGAAGCAGAACAGTATCATTACTCTCAAGGATGTTATGAATGTCTTTTGCTGGAAAATTATTACTATTAAATAAACAACATTTTCTTTTTCTTTTTTTTTTCTTTTTTGAAAAAGCATCTTTTTTTCCCACTGGGATTTGCTTGCCACCAGAAAAAAAATGCTCTACAAATTCCTGATGAGTCAGCCTACATATTAGAAGCTTTTCTTCCTTTTTTTTCCCAGTGGCTCATGCTGAGCCTTCCTAGATGAAAAGAAGACAAGCTATCATCTCTTTACACTTAGAGAACTCCCAGGAGCAAATGAGGAGGAAGATAATTAGACCAAATGTTGATACAATAAAGCCCAATGGAATACAAACCAGGAAGAAAGTGTTACATTTGCCCAAATCCCAAAATGTTGATAGTATCCTGGTGGCTACTGCCATCAGAGCAATTTGACCTTCCCCTTCTTCCTCCCTCACCCCCAAAATCATGGCTGGGACCTCTTTTAGTCCTGTAACTTAACCCAAGTGGGCAGATTTTGGATCCTGGTTGTCAAGACTGTCTCATGAAACTGAGATTTGTCTCTTGAATGAATAATGGGGCGGGGCGAGGGAAAGGTTCAGCGTCCCCAACCCTGTCCTAGCCATTCCTTCCAAGAAGCAAAACACATTTGAAATACCAATTGCTTCAGCAGGATACAAATCCTTCCTTGGACCAAGTACCCTGCCTGTGGATTTCAGATACTGCTAAAAGATAAGTGCTGAATCAGCATTACAGCAGCTGCATGGTTATCCCTCCAGGAGATGTCAATTTCAATTGTAAAGTTTTCCTAAGAGAGAAAAGGTTAGGCATTTGACCATGTGCACATATAACATGTGTAAATTAGACAGAACATGGCACCATACTAAGAAGAAAATCTAGTCTTAAACCAAGAATGACAAGGTCTGGGTATAAAAATTCACTTTGTCCAAAAGCAGCAAAACCCAATCCAGTATGCATCCCTTTCTAATTGCTAGCCTTTGAAAATTAAAGCCAGTAGATGCTTAAAATGTAAGTCAATATTCATAATGTGGGTTGATACGGACCTCCATTCATTTTCTGAAGTAGCCCAAAACTTTTTGTGTCTTCAAGGAACTACGGTAGTCAAACCACTGTGTGTTTTTCCAGAAAATCTGACTGTAGTGGACAGAGGAAAGTGTCGGAAAAATCTGGGACAACCCTGGATAACAATGTGGCCAATGGCCCAGAGGTTTCAGTTTCCTATTTCTATTCCCCCCAGCTCAAGTTGTTTTATTTATAGGTGTCATACTGGTGCTGTTCCGCTGTTTTCTTGTGGGACACTGGCGACACCCAGTGGCTGAGTTTTTTTGTAACTTCGTGTTCTTCCCTGATCCTTAAGTGCTCACAACTGCCTTTGGGAGAAAACTGACTTCATGTCCAAGCCTAATTTAGTTCTATAGCAGGTCCTGCAAGAGCAAGAGGTTGTTTGGAAGGACTGAGAAGATGATTCAGATCAAATGACAGTGCTTACCCAGAACTCAAACCAAACCAAACCACTTAAAGATTCAAAGCAGTTTGCCTCTCTTATCCCTAACAAACTACTTTTACTTTTTACTGCTCACCTCATTACTAACTGGTTCTGGCCAAAATGCTGCAAGAGGAGCTGTTCTTTCAATACCTCTGGCTTTGCCAAAAGCAGGAATTACAGAGTATCACCTCAAGAAAATCTGTGCATGTGACATTTCCAATTATGTTTTATAGACCCAGGATGGGGATAGTTCAGATGAGGGTTACAGAAGCATCTTCAACTTGTGGGTGCCAATCACAGCTACAAAGAGGAGCAAGCTGCATTTGGATCCAATTCCAAATCCAATTTCAAACACAGAACACAGAACCAGGGGCTTGCTTTGGCCATTATAAACATTGAATAGATACAGGATCCAGACTAGGATTCCAAATCACTCCCACACAGGGTCTAGGATGGTTGGGATTCAAGATTTTGTTTTTTCTCCATTTCTAATCTGACCCAGATCCAGCCTCCAAGCCTTTTTGCAGTCTCTTATAATTGGTTATTGTGAGTTTGTGTGTTAATTTTCTCAGTAACAGGGGGTTACAATTTTACTTACCGTGCAGCTGTTTAGACTCTTGAGGACATTCTTCCCATTAGAATCTAACATTTCTTAAGGTAGGTCAAGCTTGAGGTCTGAACTCCTTGACTGAGAGCCTTTTAGGATAATGATTTCACATTCCTTGTACATTAAAGTTTAAAGTTATTAAATGAACTCTGTGTTCTGCATGTTCATCCAAATCAATACTGCTTTGTTCTGATGATGCAATATGTTGCACATTTTGAATGGCTATCACAGGTGGTAAGACAGAATACCTTGATTTAAAAAAAATTAAAAAAAGAAGGTGATGAATCCAACTCTGCAATCATACAATAGCTGCATTGTTTGTCTGGATCAAGTATTTCTTTGTGCAAAATGTCAATGCCTGGGTGCTTGTATTCGAGCAATCCAGAGAGGAATTAGCTTGAAAATCATCCTTCTGTCACTGAATTTCCAAATTATAGAAAAAGCTAGTGCTATGAGCTTCACTGTAGACTTGCCAACTCCTTCAATTTCAGCAGCAGGCCATCAGTTTTCATATTCATTCACAGCCCACAGTGCAATTAGATGTCTGTGATTTTAGCTTTTCCTCCCATAGGAGGGAGAGCAACTAATCTCTGGATGGGGAATAGGGGTAGAATGGAGAGAGAGAAGACCTCAGAAAGCAAAGTTGCATTTTAAATAAATATCCAAACTTTGGGTTTCCGAACCTTCTGACATTCTCCTATCACTCTTCTTGATTGGATAATTTTAGATCTTTCCATACCTGCCAACATCCTCGGGGGGGAAAAAAGATTGCAAATTTGCATACATTTGCACATATTTGCATACTTTCAAGCATATACCCTCTGCAGCATGTGCCTTCATTTTAAAAAGTTATTCTGCACTAAGCCTTAATGTCAAGCCACTGCTAACTCTCATACTAAGCACTGAGCCAAGCATCAGAAAGAAACAGTAGATTGCTGAAGCTGACTTGTACCTGGGGGCCAAAAATCTATATTCAGCAGGGAAAATCAATAGACCCAGCAGGTCTTATTTTTAGGCCTGTTGCTAGTCGCGCGCGCGCGCGCACACACACACACACACACACGAAGTTGTAGGCATTCTCCAGAACTTCTAACATGGGCACTTTCCCTATATCCATTGGATTGTTCTCTCCCCAGTTTTCTCTGAATTGCTCCAGATGTTCAAAGTGCCACTAGGACTTCACTGACCACCCTTGTAAAAATTACTGGTGGGAAAATGGGAATGTCTGAAATGTCAAGTCCCTAAAGTCCTCCCACAATCAGTAAGACATTTCCAACCCAACGCCCTAAGAACTCAAGCCATCCAGTTCCCAAGGTGGGTGATGATTTTACAGCCTGATCCAAACCCAGTTGAAGTGAATGGTTTTCCTTCCAAAGGGCTCCGGAACAGACCTTTATTTCCCACAGAATCTTTATTTTAAAACAAAATAAAACATAGGCTCTAGCCAGAGGAGCCTAGAGCCTCCATGGGACTCTGGGAAAGGTGTAGGAGTGGTGGCTCCATGCCCCCAGAAAGGGCATGACCTTCGGCAGAAGAGGCAGAGCTGGGCATCCAGATCTCAGCACCGCCTGGATCACAGCATGCCCCTTGGAGCCCTCAGTGCTGCCCAGAGCGCCATGGTGATTTAAAGGGCCCCAGGGCTCCAGCCACCACTGCTAAGCCCTGAACCCCTTCCTGTCAGTGGGCCTACTTGCAACTTTTCTCATTATAAACATAACCTTCCAAAGGTAAATAGCCGCAATGTGAAGGTTTATTGAATATGTAGTGCTGGGAAATGTGCATTTCGTGACATTTTCAATGAGAATATTAACTTACATTTTTTATATCCCTTGTTAAAATGTGAAAATATCTAATTTGTAGGCACTATATGCGCATGCTAATTTTGTCCACACATAGCAAATGAACTTAATAACACTTTCTCATTCCATGTTGAGTGTTGCTAAAAATGGGGAGGAAGGACAGGAAAAAAAACAGATGGTTTGGGGCTATTTTGGTGAGGAAAATCTGAGCGCCCGTCACTGTTGCTTTGCAATTGTCCAGAAAGTGATTTTCTCATTCATCATTTTGTGTGGATATCTGTGATATCCAGTTCCTTGCGGGGTTTTAATTAATTGAACTATGTACTTTGGGCTAGATTCTCAGTTGCCTTGAAGTCAAAAAAACTATGCTGATTTACACCAGCTGGAGCTCTTGCGTGAGACACAGTATTGTGTAAAGAATAAATGATTTTTTTGTACATGGTAGGCTGCTTGGAATGGTCTTCCAGGCACTTTGTCCCAGCATGAACTGTTCTCATGCAGATAGTAGGGTGGCTTTTCAGGGTTTGGTGAGTAATGTGAATGGGACATCTTTCTGGGGCAATACTCATTAGGAAAGTCCATTTACTTTTAACATGGTAAGCTTCTCTACTGCACATTTCCTCACAATCTTTGTCCTGTGCTTCTCCATGGCTTTTCACGTATTTTTAGCAAGGACTAAATCTAAGATGCCATCTTTTTTTAAAATTGGGACTTCCTGTGGTCTTGCTTGCAGGCTGTAGTGTTCTGAGAAAAGGCAAGTGACCTTGGTCATCTGAATCAGTCAGCAGGCCGCCAGTCTGGAAAGAGCTGGCTGCAAGAGGGGTGGGATAAATTGCTGTAGGGAGCAGCCTGTTTTGTCTCTTTCTGTTTTGGGAGTTCTTGTGGTGTTTTGAATTCTAAGAAAAAAAGTAGTGTTACATTGACACCTTTCAGCAAGTGTATGGTTTTTATCTAATTTTTCTGCTTATTTACTGGGAAGCATAATACTTCCCTTTTAATGTTCCATTGATTTCTAAGCAGATGCCACCTGTTGGTGCCTCTACTTGCATTCCAAAAGGTTTCTCTCATATCTAGCTTCATCTTCCTAAGCACCCCACCTTAGTCCTCTTCTGCTTACAACCTGCAAAAGACAGGCAGTGGCACGGCAGTTCAACCTCAGGGTAGGCAAGGTTGGTAAAAGCTATCCTTATTGTGGATCAAACATAGTGTGATCTTTTCCTGTGACTATAATTAGTCTCTTAGATGATTTTTATGTGTCAGCTTCTTACCCACCTTGGTATGCTACCAGCTTTCCATGGCCCTCAGGACACTTCCCCCATAATATATACACACACCTTTCCTGAGAGCTAGCATTTCCTGCACAGAGAGCTAGCAGGTTGTGGAGACATCTGTCAGCTTGCTTCTACTTTAATGTCATACAAGTAATAAGAGCATCAGGAAAAAGAAAATAGAAACTTCTTCTAGTGACTTGCCACTCATGCCTGTGGTAACTAGGACAAGCATTAAGACGAAGCACTTACTTCAAGCATGAATTTAAAAAGAAAAAGAAACCCATTTTGGAAGACAGATTAAAGCACCACAACACTTTGTAATAGTATTTGTAGTGCAGATAAAGGGCTTGTATTTTTAATTTCTAGCACCACCAACAAAATAAGAAAGTGTGCTGGGCTTGCATTTTTTTCTTTCAAAAACTGATACACAAATTGTTTGTACTGAAGGAAAACAACTCAAAGTGGACTTAAAAACACAATTCAAGTGGGAAAGTTATCAGCATCACAAGTGTAACCTGTTTGTTTGATACAAAGTACTTGAAGAAGATACAAAGCCAATCTGCTAAAGATCACTGTATTGTAAAGTTGATTAAGAAATGAATCTATGTTTGCAAAATATTTTAAGATTCTTGGATAATGGGTGTTAATAGACAAGCCAAATATTTTTAATATGAAAAAAAATCTTTGAATTCACTAAACCCTTCATGCTTCTCTGAAGGCATAAGGAGTTGTTTTTGGGCCAAATCCACATTCCACTGAAAGCAATTAAAAAACTTACCTTCAATAGGCTTTAGATCAGGGCTTATGGATGTGATTCTGCAAGGGACTTCTATGAATGCTTGCCTTTAAGTAAGCTGTCCCATTGAAGTTAATTGGCATATTTAGATGCTTGAAGTTAGGCACATGCTTAAGTACCTTGCTGAATAGGGACTTTAGAGAATAGGGCTGTGTCCAGACTCCATGCCTCCGTCGACGGAGGCATGTAGATTAGCCAGCTCGGAAGAGGGAAATGAAGCCGCGATTAAAATAATCGCGGCTTCATTTAAATTTAAATGGCTGCCCCGATCTGCCGATCAGCTGTTTGTCGGCAGATCGGGAGAGTCTGGACGCGATGCCCCGACAAAGAAGCCTTTCTTCATCGACACAGGTAAGCCTCGTGAAACCAGGTTTACCTGTGTCGATGAAGAAAGGCTTCTTTGTCGGGGCATCGCGTCCAGACTCTCCCGATCTGCCGACAAACAGCTGATCGGCAGATCGGGGCAGCCATTTAAATTTAAATGAAGCCGCGATTATTTTAATCGCGGCTTCATTTCCCTCTTCCGAGCTGGCTAATCTACATGCCTCCGTCGACGGAGGCATGGAGTCTGGACACAGCCTAGGTTATGATATTTATATTATTCATAGATTCAAAAAGGGTAAAGCCAGGAGAGACCATTAGATCATCCTTTTCCGTGGTTTTCAATCTTTTTTTCATTTGCAGACCTCTAACGTTTTTAATGGAGGTGTGGACTTCTTCGGAAAACTTAGGCAAACTCTGCAGATCCCCAGCAGGCCACAGACCACAGGTTGAAAACACTAACCTAGTTTGATCCCCAGTACATAAGACACCACTAACTTTCACCCCATAGAGACCAGTAGTTTGTTTCTGGCTAAACCATATCTTCCAGAAAGGCAACCCATCTTTAATCTAAAGACATTAAGAGATGGGCAACACACAGTTGTCTCAATGGTTAATCACTTTCATCGTTAAAAATGTAGGCCTTATTTCTAATTTGAATGTCAGGCTTCAGCTTCCAGCCATTGTCTCTTGTTATGTGGTCCCGTGTCACTGACTCTGGTATCAAAAGGCTTCAAGCTTCCTTGCAGAAGCTTCCTTGCAGAAGCTGGTCACTAACTAGAATCAGGAATTTTTAAATGATTATTATTAAATCCAAATGCAGTACAAACCTATCCAGAGACATGCTGTGTACCCCAAAGATCTTACCACCTAGAAAGACAAATGCAGTCACGTGTAGGAACAGGAGGCGTCAAGGATTATAAAATGCAAGACAACTGGCACAGGTCTCCTTTGCTCTGTTTTGTTGCTCTTTGAACTTAGGAGAGTGGAGGTACTCAGCTGTTTACAGGATCTGGGCTTATGTCCCTAAGCAAGATTTTTCCTGCATGGCACTGCTGTGTAATGAAAACTAACACCTATGCTTAGGATTTGGCCTTCAATGACTGGGTTATGTCATTTATAGCTGGAAAGACCTTGCAAGATGAAGCTGGTTTAACATTAAGGAGATGCACAGTAACATGCTTCCGTGCTAGGTCTGGGCCCTATTGATTCATTTGAATGGCCTGAGCTTTCACCCAGGTTAGGAAGCAGACTTGATCCAAACTTTCGTGGAAGGTTCTGAAGTGTTCCAGACTTGCTTTTCAGGAATTTGGAGCATCCCATTGGAATGAATGGGAGCTGCAGGAACTTAGTGTCCCTCAAAATCTGGACCTTCTGTTGGTTGTGATGCAAACCTTCGCAAGTCTCAGTACCCCGAAGGACTGGATCCTATGATGAAGACTCTTTCTCAGTATTACACCTGAGCCTAGAAGGGCTAGAATTCCCAAGCCAGCTGGGCATGTTCAAGAAAAGTAGACAGGATGGAGCCAAATGTACAATTGCACTCCTTAGCTTACGGGCAACATTTTGGTATACATCTATTCAGTGTGCATAGAATTTACACTGGCACACCATTCCACTAAGTCTAGAAGACACAAGTAAGGAGAGGTGCTGGAAATACGGACCGTTGTGAAGTTTCTCTATCACGAATGAAGACCATTATGATATCCTTTTGTTTGCTAAAGGCCCAATACAGCAGCCCCTGAGGGCATGGAAAGTCACACTGATTTCAACAGCAATTGGATTAGGTCCTAGGCACATTGTCTTGCTTGCACTACCTGTTACCTTCACACTCAACTATGAGGCTGAAAAAACAAATAGTCCTGTGATACCTTAGAGACTAATAAAAACAAGTATAGTATCATGTGCTTTTGTGGATAAAACCCACTTCATCAGATGAATTGGAGTGGAAATAATGGAAACCAAGATATATATAGATATAGATATAGATATATATTACAGTAAAAGAAGTACCTGTGAATTGTAGGACCTGTGTTAATGAAGCTAATTAAGTGTCCTGCGTTTGTCCCATTTATAGCTTTTGATGTGAAAATGTGGATGTTAAAGGCAGAGGAAATTGGCTTTGTAATATGTTAACCAGTTAATGTCTTATTCAAGCCCAGGGTAAGTGTCAAATTTGTAGATGAATTCCAGTTCTCCAGACTCTCTGTGGGTAGTGAAATTCCTGTGTAGAAGAATGGCTACTTTTAAACCCATGACTGAGTGATCAGGCAGGTTAAAATGTTCCCCTACAGGTTTATGTATGTTATCATTTCTGATGTCTGATTTGTGTCTATCTGAGGCTGAAGGGAGGACTCCCTGAGAAGACTAAGGACCCTGGCCCCACCTCCATACAAACATACAGTACATAAGAAGACAGCAACACAAGCCACTTCATGATTTCCCTGCCAAGGCTTTCCAATAAGAGCCTCCTAAAGCTACTGCCTATCCTTAGCACAATCTCATAGCCTCAGTGCTGGTGCTTCATTTGTTTTACTGTTGGCTTGGTAACAGCTGCTGTTACTGCTAGAGGTGGCAGAAGGGCAAAAGCAGTGCTTATCACTTTAGAGCTCTTCAAGAAAGCCTCACCCTGTCTTAGGCAGTCTGGCGGAGTTTAATAACAGCAGGATTCTCCCTGGAGGAATGTTTCAGGACTCCTCTCGGGTTGTGTTCTTGTATGTTACAATTGCAGACCTTCTGTATCCTTAGCATAACAAAAGCCTGTGAGGCAGAGGCTTGGACTATTCTATATTATTGCAATGGCCAAGGGATCTGCAGGGAATAGACTTTGGAAACAATCAAACTTTGGCATAATAAATTATGATGATAATCATTTCTGCAGCAACTTTTCTCTCAAACATTCCTGTAAACATGTATTCACTAAAGCTTACAGCCCTTCTGTGGGGGAAGCAGTAGAAATAGAGCCAAACTCAACCCCCACTTCTTAACACACTCTCTATGTTAGGTGGGAGAGAGATTTGGAAGACAAACATGATTCTATATCCCAATTTTATCACTGTCCCCTAATTGTGTAATGGAACAAACCAACCTCCCTGACTAATCTTGAATTTGGAGGGTATGAGAAATCCAGACGGAGACCCCAGCTTTACAGCTCAGGATCATCTCGACTCAGCCACTATTATCCAGTTTTACGGGCAGGAAAACTGAGTCATGGAAATGGATTAAGGCTGAACAGATTCAAATTTATTCTACCACAGTTTTACAGGGTCTGCCCAGGTAAGAGGAGCTTAAGCTTGGTTTCATCAGTAGCGACAGCAGAGATAACTCAAAGCTACACAGAGGGTAGATCTGTTCACTAAATACAGGCCATTTCTGCATAGTTTTAAATTCACTTCAAGGCAGTATTCAGTCCTTGACCCATGTATGAAACTCCCAGTCTTGTCATCAGGGAATGGCTAGTGTGTATGTACACTGCTGCCCCCTGCTGAGCCAAAACAGAACTGCTTACATGTGCCCTATACAGCAAGCAGCTAACAAAGATTATCGTGAAGCTGATGTGGGAAGAGCCTCTGCTTTTGTAGTGAAAGTAGTTGAGTTCTATCCTACCTGCACCCATCAAGTCTCAAGTGTCCCAGGTATGCAGTATAGTAAGAACCATGAAGTCCCTGGTTTGTTATAGCACCAATGGCAGATGCATAGGAGGATCCACTACCGCATACGGCCTGTTATGTTTCACGATAAAAACATGATTGCAAAACAATAGCAGCATCAAAGCGAAACTACTTCATTGGGCCTGAAGTCAATGGGAGTTGGCAACCTCAATCCCACTGGTCCCTCTGAAAACCTCTACCCGAATCTTTAGAAACTGGAACAAACTGTGCTGAGCAGCCTCAGCACAAAAAGCCCAAAAGGGTGAGAGAGGAGATCCCACTACTGACTGAGCTGTGAAGCCGTAGAGGAGGTGCCTCTAAGGAGTTGCCTCTCTCCACAGTACTTGTTGGGGTAAGGCATAGCAGGGCACTGGGGCTTTCAAGCTTGAACTATAGGACTCCATGTTGATGTCCGGGATAGGAACACTTTGATAGAGGTAAGGGGGGTGGTTCTGTTCCCTGATTTGGTTCTTTCTTGTAACCACACACAGTCTTCCAGATTTTCCCTTTTAATTCCCCTCCACTCCATGAAACCTTCCGCCAAAATGCTCTCGTAAGGAAAAGTAATTGTGGGAACTCTTGGCCTTTCCTCCCCCTCCCTCGGATCTGAAGGACAGGACTATCTGCACGCTGCCATTCATCCCATCAGCTGCTGCTCCCGGTAAGCACAATTTGCTGCATGCTGATAGCTACCCATTGACACTTAACGGGACAGCTACGTGCTCCTGCCTGACAAGGAGCCATCAGACCTTGCATTAAAGGAAGAAAGGGATAGGGAGGGGAGGGGAAAGCAGGTAGAGGAAAGGGAAAAGGGAGTGGTTAGCTGTTCAGAAGTTGCCTTGTAATTTGAGTGTCAGGACTAAAATGTTAGGTCAGTTGTTCTGACAATGTCTGAAGGAATTGTGTGCCAGGGACTCACGCCTTGCGTTTTACTGACAAAGAGAACTAATGGGAAAATACTCCAAAGTGACAGATTTTGGTGCTGTGTCTCTTTTTACTGCTGCATCAAACAAGCACAGGAAATGTCACTGCATTTTATATAGGGGTGTGTGTGTGTGTGTGTATATATATATATATATAAAGCATTTAAATCAATAAAAAATCCTAAGTACATTTAAACCCAACTCAAAGGAAAGCAGTCCCTGCAGCTGAATGGCAGGAGCTGACAAGTCCATAAAACAAGTGAGATTTATTCTCCTTGCAAGATCACTTCATGATCTTTTCTCTGCGGTTTGCATTGCTCGCAGAAGAACAGCATTGTTAATTTGCTCACTCACGTGACTGGATGTAATACAGTTCTTTAACCTTTTAACATTTTGCTGTTCATGTGGAGTACCCGTGTCTTACTTATTGCTCATCAAATTATGCAGGGGACTCAAAGCCCTGATAAGCTGTTTTAAATACGTATGCATCAAAAATACATTTCTGTAATCCATGCAGCAGAAAATCATTATCGCAGCTTCATATGCATATCTGGATTTGTTTTCTCAGCCTTGGAAGCTGGCATTGAAAGATGCAAACATAGAAGAGCTAGAAAATTTTCCTCACATAAATCGTCGATTTCTGATTTACGGATTATATTTTTCCTTCCAGATTTTCATCTTTTTTATCTTATTTTCCAAATTATAGAGCAATTACATTAACTCCTCCATGGCCAAGATTTGCTCTGAGTTATTCACTCCTGATTTCTCAGCTTGTGCTGAAAGGGAGGGTGCTGGTGGGAGGATGATTCTGTGGTCGCAGTGCCGTATGAGGACACAATGGCTACATCTATGCCACACACTTATTTCAGAATAAGATATTCCGGAAGAAATCCTCCAAAATAGCTTATTTTGAAATAGCATGTCTACATGACAAATGCTCATTAAAATAGCACTGGGCTATTTTGAAATAGAGAGTTCACACTGATTGGATGCTGAATCGCATTCAAGACCACCTGGAAGTACTTCAGGCAAGGCATCAGGACAGCAGCTACGTCCCATGGCTGCTGCTTGAGGTTATCTGAGGTTCGTGCTTAAAGGGAACCCTCCTCTTGCCCCATGCAGTCATGTCTCAGGCTTTTTTCCTTTGTCTACCTCATCGAGGAACAGCAAAGCCTTTTCTCTGCCTGCTGTGGTTTCCCTTGTGGACACCTGAGCGCTCTAGACATGGAGCCAGATCTACCTCTGGGCAATCGACGGCTATTGCAGCTTGTGCTGCATCTCCTGCAGCAGTTTCTGCAGGCTGCAGCCCAGGCCCTGCAGGAACCCAACTCCCTGCTCCACTTGGAGACCCTCCTCGGCTCTCTGTGGGCACGGCTCATGTTGCTGGATCTTACCTGCCTCCCCTGCACACCGTACACTGGCGCTTGTGGCATCTGGACACTACTTCTGACGGGTGTGACCCGCTCATCATGGAGCAGTGGGGCAACCAGCAGTGGCTCCAGGGTTTTTGGATGAGGAAGGACACCTTTCTGGAGCTCTGTAAGTGGCTCACCCCTGCCCTCAGGTGGCAGAACACTCACATGAGACCCACCATCCTTGTGTGGAACCTCACGACACTGGACAGCTACCGATCCATCTGGAACCTGTTCAGTGTGGGGAGATCAACTGTTGGGGCCCTGGTCATGCAGGTATGGCGCTCTCAGGACGTTGTCTCAGGAGGGGAGAGGACTGCTGGAATGGGGTTCCCAAGAGAAGGGGGGGGGATGGTGGTGATGGTAGAAGCCCCCACTCCAGGAGGTTTTTCATTCCCACCCTCCCAGCCATACTGAGAGATGCAGTATGTGGGGGGTTGCTCCTGGTGTGTGGGTAAGAGAGGTGGTGGGCTCGGGGACCTCCCAAGGCCTCTGGCAACCCTGTGCTTCTGTTTGTTCATCTCTTTCTACAGGTAGTGCAGGACATAAACTCCATCCTGCTGCGCAGGGTCATCAACCTTGGTGACGTGGATGCCATCGTCGCCGGCTTTGCCGACACTGGCTACCCCAACTGCACGGGGGAGCTATTGACAGCACCCACCTCCTCATCTGGGTCCCAGAGCACTGGGAATCTGTGTATATATACCAGAAGGAGTACTTTTTGATGGTCCTGCAGGCCATCACAGACCACCGAGGCCAATTCATGGACATATACATTAGGTGGTCAGGGAAGGCACATGATGCCCATGTCTTCTGCAACTCGAGCGTGTTCGAGAAGCTGCATGTTGGTACTTTTTTCCCTGACCACACCATCAAGGTCAGGGATGCCAATGTGCAGGGTGGGGGTCGCAGCCTACCCTCTCTTGCCCTGGCTAATGAAGCCCTTCTAGCATGCCGATCCCTGGAGCAGATCCTGGACCACAAACTGCAGGAAGCCTACTTGAAGTAGGAATAAGGATCTTTTGGAAAAGGGCTTATTTTCCGCAAGATCCCGTCTACACTGGCGCTTTTCTCCGGCAAAACCCCAAGCCGGAAAAAAGCGGCAGCCATGTTCATGCAAATGCCGCGGGGGATATTTAAATCCCCCGCGGAATTTGCAATTCCGACTGGTCTCATTAGCATCCCTTTTCCGGAAAGGGGTGCCAATGTAGACACAACCTGTGAGTGTAGGGACTGTGATGACACTCCCCTGATGTGCCATCCCCGGCCTCAGACAATGCCTGGTATATGTCCTGAGCGTGGGGTACTGGCTCCAGGGTCAGAAAGGTGATTGTGCTGGCCTAGTCTGGCTCCTCCTCTTCCTCTTCCTCTTCCTCTTCCTCTTCCTCCTCACCAGCTCTGTCCCCCAGGAGGATGACATAAGAACAAAAGAATGGCCATACTGAGTCAGACCAAAGGTCCATCCAGCCCAGTACCCTGTCTGCCAACAGTGGCCAATGCCAGGTGTCCCAGAGGGAGTGAATCAAACAGGTAATGATCAAGCGACCTCTCTCCTGCCATCCATCTCTACCCTCTGACAAACAGAGGTAGGGACACCATTCCTTACCCATACTGGCTAATAGCCATTTATGGACTTAACCTCCATGAATTTATCTAGTTCTCTTTTAAAGCCTGTTATAGTCCTAGCCGTCACAGCCTCCTTAGGCAAGGAGTTCCACAGATTGGCTATGCTCTGTGTGAAGAAGAACTTCCTTTTATTTGTTTTAAACCTGCTGCCTATTAGTTTCATTTGGTGGCCCCTAGTTCTTATATTATGGGAACAAGTAAATAACTTTTCTTTTCTCTACACCACTCATGATTTTATATACGTCTATCATATCCTCCCTTAGTCTCCTCTTTTCCAAGCTGAAAAGTCCCAGTCTCTTTAATCTCTCCTCAAATGACGATGGGCATCTTGAGCCCTAAGCCTGTTACCGGCAGGGGGAAGGATCTGCCATGTCCCTCAGGATGCAGTTCAGGTCCTGATAGTAGGGGCAGGTGTGTGATTCTGCCCCGGAGCAGGAGCTGCACTCCCAGGCCCTGGATATACCTTGCGTGCAGATGTGCCTCTTGGTGGCCAGGCTGTCGGCCATGAGGCCATAGATGTTGGTGTTTTGGCATTGGGTGTGGAGATTTCAGTAAGGTCCAGGATCTCTGCACCAGACTAGGAAGGCATGCGTCTCTTGCATCCCCAGACAGGCTTCTGGGAGCTGGGAGACTGCCCCTGGGAGCAGTGAAGGGCTGGGTGAGAGCAGCAGAGTCACTCATTGTGGCCCAAATCTGAGGCTGTGGCAGCTGCTGAGTGGCTCTGTGCTGTCAAGGCCTGCTGTCTGCCACAAGCCCTTTCCCCTGAGGCTGCAACTTTAAGAGCTCCAGAGGAAGGGGGGACTACAGAGTTTTGCTGGATGTAGACAGAGCAGCCAGCAGGGCACTGTGGGAAAGGCTGGAGGCCTCTTATTTTGAAATAACTCCAGCTGTCCTGTCTACACAGGCACTATTTTGAAATAGCTATTTCGGAAGAGGTGTTATTCCTCATGGAATGAGATTTACAGAATCCGAAAAAAGCTACCTGTTATTTTGAAATTATTTTGAAATAATGGAATTGCTGTGTAGACACTCACATAGTTATGTCAGAATAACGCCCGTTATTCCGAAATAATGTTGCTGTGTAGACATACCCAATGCTGTTCCTGATTTGGCCTGAAACATCATGTATGACCTTGGGGGCAAGTCACTTACACTAAAACTTTCAGAAGTGCCTAAAGAGCTTTGAGACTCAGACCCTTTTGAAAATCGGACAAATACCGTATATACTCGAGTATAAGCCGAGTTTTTCAGCACAGTTTTTGTGCTGAAAAATGCCCCCCTCGGCTTATACTCGAGTCAGCATCTCGAGAACTGAGGCGGGCGGGCTCAGCGCGTCTCTGCCGCTGGCCGGGTCTAGCCGGGTCTAGCCCCGGAAGTCGGGGCGAAAGCTGCTCCGGTGCCCCTGGTCTGCTGGAGACGGTCTCCAGCAGACCAGGGGCACCGGGCGGGTTCCCGCGCTTCTGAGGCTTTGCCAGAGCAAAGCCTCAGAGGCACGGGGAACCGCCGCTGCTGCCGCTTCAATCTGGGTGCCTGTGGTCTGCTGGGGACCATCCCCAGCAGACCACAGGCTCCCGGACTGAAGCTGCAGCCGCGGGGGGTCCCGCGCCTCTGAGGCTTTGCTCTGGCAAAGCCTCAGAAGCGCGGGAACCCGCCCGGTGCCCCTGGTCTGCTGGAGACGGTCTCCAGCAGACCAGGGGCACCGGAGCAGCTTTCGCCCCGACTTCCGGGGCTAGACCCGGTATCTATCTTCATTTTTTACATTTACCAGTAGCTGCCTCATTTCCTACCCTAGGCTTATACTCGAGTCAATACTTTTTCCCAGTTTTTTGGGGTAAAATTAAGTGCCTCGGCTTATATTCGGGTCGACTTATACTCGAGTATATACGGTACTCCTAAATCACATGGCAGTTTTGAAAATTTTACCCTGAATCACTCTCTGCCTCAGAACCCCATCTGTCACACTGGGATAATAATACTTCCTGGCTACGTCTACACTGCCAGATTTTGCGGAAGAAAATATGCTAATGAGGGGTTCATTTGAATGAGTCACAATCTCATTTGCATATTTTCTGCCGATCCGTTTTTGCACTAGGCATTTTTGTGCAAAAACAAACAGTGTGGATGTTTTCTTTTTGCGCAAAATCCCCTTTTTCTGCAAGATCAGTATACCTCCTTTTTTGAGGCGTAAGGATCTTGTGCAAAAAGGGGGTTTTGCACAAAAAGAAAAAGTCCACACTGCCTGTTTTTGCGCAAAAACCCCTAGCACAAAAACGGATAGGCAGAAAATATGCAAATGAGATTGTGACTCATGCAAATGAGTCTCTCATTAGCATATTCTCTGCCACAAAAGCTGGCAGTGTAGATGTAGCCCCTTTGTCTACCTTGTTTATTGAAGTGTAAGCGCTTTGGAGAAGGAACTGTCTTTTGCTTGTGCTTGTACAACAGCTAGCAGGAGGAGGCCTCAATCTCCTTGGGGCCTCTATACATTAATGTGGAGAACATGAAAGACTCAGGCTTTGGTAGCTGGAGACAAAGGACTAAATTTTCAAAAACTCGTGATTTTGAAAGTCTCCATTTTTGGATGCCCAACTTGACTCAACTTAAAGGGGTCTGGTTTTTGAGAGAGCAGCTCCCTCACACTTTCTGAGAGTGGGCACCAAAATTCACTAGTTAACTTTGAAAATTAAGGCCAGAGTTCTTTATTTCTAAGTCCCCTTTCAAATCTGGGTTGGGTTGCTTGTGAATTGAAAGAGGCTCCAACCTGGTGCTTGTTTAGTGGCTTCTATGAAATGAGCTGATATGAGTCTTAGTCCAGTTGCTTATAGACACATCACAAAAGCACACAAGAAATACATACTGGTGCATGCCATGTACAGTTAGCTATGAAAGCTCTGTGATACTGTCATACGAATGATATTACTTGAAAATAAATCATGTGCTACTGTGTTCAGAAGGGAAGGGGAATAGGGATGCCAGGTGTCCGGTATTGACCTGGACAGTCCAGTATTTTCTGATTTTTTTCCCAGCCAGAAGGCAAAAATACCGAACACCTGGTAACCCTAGTGCCCAGCCCCCAGCCTCCGAGCCCCGACATCCCCCGCCCCTGGACTCCATGCTTACCTGGTTCTGCAGGGAAGCTAAGTTCTGGCTTGAACAAGAACACAAAATGACTGCCGGCAAAAAGCCTAAAGACCAAGGGGAAACAATGCCTTCCCTGGGTCTTAGTGCTCAACTGCTCCCCTGTTCCTATCCCTATTCTAACTCTGCACTCACTCTGAAAGGGGCCAAGCTGTTTTAATATTTAATTTTTTGTTGCTTAATAAGTCTCAGAACCTTTTTTTTTTCCCCTCAACAACTTTGGTCTCACCCCTTTCTTTTTTTCCCTCAACAGAATTTTTTCCCCAGAGTTTTTTGGGAGGGGCGGTGCGGGGGGGGGGGGGGAGTCGGTATTTTTGGTTCAACCATCTGGCAACCCTAAAGGGGAATGAGAATCAAACTCACACAAAGGATTCTACTTCCCAAGATGGTGGATGCTGAAAGCATGTAAGGAAATGAAACAGACACAGGCTTCAGAAGATAAGAGCTAGGTAGGTTTGTTTGTGTATGTCAATCTAAAACAGCCCAGCTTGATGGTTTGTAGATTGACATACACAATGGCCTCAAGGGAAGGAGAGGAGGGGAAATTAATTACACTGCCAAAGTCAAACCAGAGCAAAAGTGTATGCAAAGCCAAATGAACCTATTTCAAGCTAGAATTTCACAGCAATTAATAGCACCATGCCCTGATAAAGGTTACCTTGTCATAGCTAACAGTATGTGATTTTTCCCTCATTACCTATATCTATATTGTTTGTCAGGAATGAACTTTAATAAGCTGATGCTGTCAGAACTCATCACCACAGTGGCTGTGTGCATGGTACAGTGGGTACATTGGAAAGATCTGCTTTGATGTTCCTATGCAATGCACAGGACTTTTCTCTTCTATTTGTATCATGCCTGCCAGCCATGAGCTAAAGCTCAAGGCAGGGCAGGACTCCTGCTGCACCACAGCAGGTGTGAGCAGCTTTAGAAAAATGGCACTTTCCTGGGAGTCTTCTCGTCTTCATATAGTGAGGGGTCAGGCAAGGGAAGGAGACAGTGTAGTCGGGGGAAGAAGGGAGGAATGAGAGCCCAGGCACAGGCTGTGTTCCCAGTTCTGTTGATGACATGTCTTCAGCAAGCCCATTGGGGCCTAATTTTCATAATTACATACACAAATGTTCACACAATTGTGTAAATAGTTTGCACAAATCTGGTGCTTGAGTGCACAACTAGCCATGTGAGTATATCACTTAGGGTATGTGCATGCAGACTAGCTGCACTGTGCACCTGGATATTTGTGTTCATGACTGCGCATGCAAATTAATCAGATTTAGGTCTTCAATACCTGTCTCCATTTCTCCCTCTCTAAAAACAGATGCATCCTTCCTTACTTACCTCACAGGAAGTGTTTGAGAATAAATCCATGTTTGCAGAGTGCTCATAACTTTGACTGGAAGATTCCATAGGCACAGACATGATCATTGAAATAGTAAACTGGACTGTCGGATTTACTCAGCACTTTCTGGCTAGGACTGTGTGCTTGCTTCCAAAGAGAGCAGCTCACACTGGCCCCACCCAGGGTATGGCTTTAAGCCATCTATGATTCTAGCCCAGTTGGGGTTTGCAATGGCATCCAGCATAATTCAGACAGCCCAGATAATTTTTCTACGTTACAGCAGCCTCCTTGGTGTTCCCAATGGGCAGCTTGGTAATTCACAGCCAACCCAAATGGCCACAGCCCACCCCACCCTGTCTCTTCTAAGTCTCCTTCACACATCCTATGCCAGGATTTGTGAGGGCCTGCACCAGGAAGCCTGTGTTTGAGGCACCAGCATAGAGTGGCCTTATTGGAAGGGGAGATGCCTCCCCCTTTCTTCTCTTGGAATCACGATGCCTTCAAGTAGCACTGACTAGGTCCTGATGACCAAAAAAAAAGGGAAAAAATAGCATCTGAAAGGGAAAACATGCTAATACAAAAGTCGTAATACAAATGCTTACTTATAGTAATGGTTCAACCCTTTTCAACAGCCCCCCACTATTAGAACCAGATATTTCTGTATGAGCAGGCTGCCACCAAGAGCTCAGCAGACTGTTAGATCAGCCCTACAAATGTCACCTTTCTATTGCCTTCCAACTTCCACTACAGATATATACAGTTGGCTGCATCCTGCATGGAGCTGAGTGCCCTCAACTGCCATTCGCTTCCCTATGGTAAGGGTGCTCAACCCTTTAGGGGCCATACAGAGACAATCTTTATCTTAGCTGGCTACGTTACTACAATAGGAAATGGCAGGCAAAGGATGCAGCAAGGTCTTGTCACCAGAGCACATGATGGTGATAGCAGAAACATCTGGAGGGCTTTATTTATTGTCTCCTGCTTTGCAATCACAGTACATACAATTACTGTTTGATAAGGACTTGGTCACATGACCAACATCTGGAAATGTACTTGGGTCTTTAAAATGAGTCGTTATTATCTGCTTCTGCTGAGAACAGCAGTAAACTGTAGTTAATAAAGAAAAGCCAGCTTTCATGGGCTAGAAAGACAGTAACGATATGCAAAATGGTTTGTTGAATCTAGCGGTAGGGGGCCATAAGAGGCTTCATAAACCAGAGTTAGAGTTTCACATTCTTTAGTCATAGCCATAGTACAGAATAACTCTTCAGGAACTACTTGCTGTTGCATCTTGGCCAGTGTACATGCAATCCCAACATCTCTGTCTGCATTTAGTTCACCATCACTCCTCACCTGAGAGCTGGACAAATAAGGTGTTTCAGGTATTTGAGTGATGGACCCAGAATAAAATAGATTTTGACTCATTTAAATGTTTGAATAAATTCGTTTGGGTTTTTATTCCTTTTACATTTCCTTTCTACAAACATCTGTTTTCTGAATAAGATTTTCTGGTAAATATATACAGAGTGTGGATGAGTGCGAGATTGGCAGAGATCAAACTGAAACTCACATGCCCAAGTATTCACACAAGAAGTGGTTTTACTTGTCCATCCAGAGAACATAAACAATACCAGGTTATTTACCCAACCAATCACAACGAAACAACTGCTCTTGAATTTAAAATATTCACAGTTAATCCCTGGAGTAAAAAATTAGAAAAGCGCTTCATTGAACAAACTCCAATAACAAATGAACTGGAAGAACATGCAATCTTCTGCCAGCTAATCCACCAGCAGAAAATAGAGGCTAAATTCATCACAGAAATGACTTGTATTTGCTCAGCTCGAACCAGCTCTTTTCAAACATACTGTTTAGGATACCTGTGTGGAAACCTTAAACAAACCACTGTGACACGCCTAGTGCATGTCATCTAATACAACAACCTAATGATAAAATGAGAATTACCCAATGGAAATGCAGTAAATCTAAAACAAACCTTCTGCAGTGGAAACAGATGGCACTGAATATTAATGTACCTAACCCTTGGGGGCCAAAAACAGCAGAGCCATTCTCATGGCTCAGGCTCCCCTGTGATTGCCATCGCAGAACACGGCACCACTGCAGGACCATTGCAGTCCCATCCTACATCTGCCAATAAAAGAGGCTCGACAATGGAACATCTGGTGCTGGATAAGGGACACTCTATTAAAGCAGACACAGTTAGCAAGGGGAGCACTGTGAAAGCTCTGGACAGAATGGACATCAATATCATGCAAGAGGAGACCATAGTACCCATGAGGAAGGACAGTCCCGTAGCTAGAGTACTAGCCTGAGAAACTGGGGTTCACTGCCTACTCTGCCTCAGACCTCTGGCAAGTCACTTTGGCCAGGTACACTACAGTGGAAAGTTGACTTAAGATACACAACTCCAGCTACGTAATTATGTAGGTGAAGTCAATGTATCTTAAATCGCATTTTCACGCTGTCCACACAGCGGAGGTTGATGGGAGCAAATGCTCCCATTGGCTTCCCTTACTCCTCATAGAATCATAGAATACTAGGACTGGAAGGACCTCGAGAGGTCATCGAGTCCAGTCCCCTGCCCCCATGGGAGGACCAAATATTGTCTAGACCATCCCTGATAGACATTTATCTAACTTACTCTTAAATATCTCCAGAGATGGGTATTCCACAACCTCCCTGGGCAATTTATTCCAGTGTTTGACCACCCTGACAGTTAGGAACTTTTTCCTAATGTCCAACCTAAACCTGCCTTGCTGCAGTTTAAGCCCATTGCTTCTTGTTCTATCCTCAGAGGCCAAGATGAACAAGTTTTCTCCCTCTTCCTTATGACACCCTTTTAGATACCTGAAAACGGCTATCATGTCCCCCCTCAGTCTTCTCTTTTCTAAACTAAACAAACCCAATTCCTTCAGCCTTGCCTCATAGGTCATGTTCTCTAGACCTTTAATCATTCTCGTTGCTCTTCTCTGGTCCCTCTCCAATTTTTCCACATCTTTCTTGAAATGCGGTGCCCAGAACTGGACACAATACTCCAATTGAGGCCTAACCAGTGCAGACTAGAGCGGAGTACCAATGAGGAGCAGGAGTACCAATACCAGTGCCAGGGTGCCCTCTCAGTTTGAATTGATCTTCCATGTAGTGTAGATGTGACTTTAGACTCTCTTTGTCTCAGTTACCTGTCCAAACAATAGGGATAACTGAACTTCCTTGGCTCCCACTGCTGTTGTGAGGATAAACAGGAGACAGACATGTGCGGGGTCTTATATACCTTATTATACAGTGTACTAATTTCAACTGGTTGCTTCTGATTAGTGCTGGGAATCCATCTTTTTCTAGTAGTTTGCACAATGGGCTGTAAATCAGGATTTGCCCATAGCATTATATTGAATTGCTAGTAGAGCCCTGATTAGAAGGCAGGATTTCCTGACAGCAAGCTCCCAATTTGTTCTTCTAGAGCACTCCAACTCTGAATGTTAACAATACAACCCTGTTGGACCTGGGGGAGTCATTTAAAACAACCCCGTTCATTCTGTTTTCAGTTGCTTCTTTGGAGGCAGGAATGTAATAGGCATGTGTGTTTTATAAACTTGGAAATATTTTAAGGGCTACCAACCACATGCCTTTGTTCAGATCCAGGGGAAAAAAAGAGGCTGCACTGAAATGATGCAAAGTTTCACTGTAAATCACATCCAGAAATCCATGCAAATCATCCTCTTCTTGGCTGCAATCAGTGTGGGGATGAAATATATAAACCCTGGGACATGTTCCTTCATATATCTGAGTGTGCTTTACATGGACACCTATAATGTGGCTTGGATGTTTAATTTGCATGCACTACTGCACTGTCAGTCCCACTTTATCTGATAGTGGTGTTCAGATTCCAAAATGCCATGGCTGAGAGAATGCTCTTCATAAGACTTTTTGCTGTACAGTAACTGCTGTCCTAGATAACATCACTGTACACAGACACAGACTCTGGTACAGATAAAAGTATAAATTCAGCACCTAGTAACTCTGATATTCTGGGCTTGGGGATCTGATAAGCAACATAAATGTGATTCACTTAAGCTCTTGCAATGTAGCAATTGGGAAATTCCCAGGCTCCAAACTGGGGAGTTGGATGTGCATGCAAAAGGCTGGATTAAGGATCTGATCCTGCATGGAGTGGAGTACTCTCAATCCAGCAGACTTCAGGGGGAGCTGGTGAACACTGAGCACCTCATTAGAGGGGAGCTCATCTGTTTGGATGATGGAACCCTGTGAGAGACTACAGATCAGCCAAAGGCCAAGGCAAATGACATTAAAGCAGCCAAAACGACGGTGGGTAACCTACAAACTTGACCCTGTGGCAGCAGAGTGGTTTCTTTAGCTGAATAAACCGAACAATCATCTGAAGACCTGAGATTTAATCCCACCTTGAATTGCTATTAAATTGTAAAAGGCAGGAACACCTGTGCATCTAATGTGGCTCATGGTACACACCACTGCAACATAGGAACAGAGAAAACCATGACACTCAGAGCTGGGTTCTGTCCAAAAGCTTGAAGATGAGGGTTATGATTAGGTCAAGTATACGGAGAGCAGTATATCAATAATTGAGCAACATAGATTTCTGCTGCCTTGCAAGAATAGAAATTTTTAGTCCCAAACTGGTTGAATAGGGTTGGCATTCCAGGGCCTGTAGTACTCAGCAAAGAAGTAATGCAGAAGTCCTATAGAGGCATAGTAGTGGGGAACCGCCAAAAAGCCCCATCCCAAAGGAAAGGAAAACCAAGTTGTCTCTAACCCTTGCAGTCCTGAACGTACTTCACTCTGTGGTATTGGAGTATATTTGTTGTATAGCTCATCCAGCTATGGAAAAAATCTGGAAGCACATGAGGGAACAAAAGAATGTGGGTGCCACTTCCTGAGTAGAAACAAGGAGCTAACTTTGGAAGGAGTAGACAGATGGGTGGGGTGCCATGGCTGCTAAATTCCCTTTGCTCAGAGCCCTAGGGGCCTGGCATACTCACTATCTCCCTGGACAAAATGGAGAGGCAAATCCATGCTCTCAGAAGGAGTGGGGCCTCAGATAGAAGGGATGGGGCCAGGTGCAGCCAGCCATTAGTGCTGCCCAGACTGCACCCCCCCCCCACACACACACACACAAAAGCCAGTCCTCAGCGCCACATAGAGCGCATTGCCTGGAACGCCAACAGCGATTTAAAGGGCCCAGTGCTTCAGCCTCTGCTATTATAGCAGCAACAGTGGCTGGGAACCACTTGCCCTTTTAAATTGGCAGCTGCCTCCTTTGCCCCCTCTCCCTGCTATTAGCAGGTCTGCTCAGAGAACAAATGTATAAAGCCGAGGACCTGGCTCATCAGCAAGTAGGAATCATCCTGCAACCTTAGGCACTAAAGCCATGAGCCTCTACCACATGAGCTAAAATACAACTGGCTCTCAGCTAAGGCTGTAGAGCAGACTTCACTCTCCATTGTCAGTGGTCTCAGTGCCCTTGGGTTACAAATGCATATAGATCCAGTCCCAGCCTTGTGAGGGAAACAAAATGATCCCAGGAGATCTGAAAGGAGGCAAAACCTATTTGTGTGCAAAATGATTCTGGGCAGCAGAATTCCTCAGCAGGACTTGGAAACTGGAGCAATCTGACTTCCACAATACTGTGCTGTTTGCCAGTATACCAAAACTAACGGCTCAACTCCCTGGCCAAAGAACAACCAGCAGAGGATGCACTGAGCAGAAAGCAGCTCTGAGATCTGTAGCACTGGAAAGGGACTGCATTGTGTTAGTAATGGAGGAGAAGGATGGGCCGTCCACACCCATACATTGGAAGATTCAGATCTGTTTTCAAGGCCAGATTTCATGACAGCACAAATGCTTTCAAGACCCATTAGCCCGGAGGAGTCTCCGTTGTTATTCCAAGAATCTCTTTGGGCTGCTCCTGTAAAAGCTTCATTGGCTTGGCAATGACTCACTAAATTATTTAATCTTTCTTACTCACTTCATAAAGGAAGGAGTGAGGCAGCCGATTTATTTTCTCTTTTTTTAATTTGGTGGGTGTCATTCCTCCTCTTGTCTCTCCACCCCCATACCAGACAATCACAATAGCATGGGACTTGAGCGCCTCCATTTCAGTTTCATAAAGTGCATCCAGGTGCTGTTTCACCATTCAGTGTGTGACATCAGTGGGGAAATGCAACTGGGAACATGAAATCCTTTTACTAAGTAGATGAGTCATTTGCTGTTATTTCAGAGGTGAACTGATGAGATATTGTGATAACTTTATAAGATGCCGTTTTTCTCTACAAAGATTTTCAAAGTATTTGTGGGAAGCAACTGAGTGGTGCTTAAGCCAGATGACTGTAGCACCCTGGCATGTTTCATTTTATGATATCCCAAGAATTGATATCCATGTCTTGGCTCTAGGCCTATTGTGCTGCACTCCTATCTGCTTATCCCTACAGAGGTATTGGTGTTTGTCATAAATGGAAAGCAGTTGTTTCCCGCTGTAATAGCATTCACAAGTGTTTACTGTGAACTAGGCATTATTGGCCCAAAATTGGCTTGTAATACATGGCTGGTATGTTTTCAGCTTTCTGCATGCAATCTTGTGCATGTGCAAAAGATGCAGCTTAAACATGCCAAGAGTTTCCAAAAGCGGGAGCTTGACATCGGTCTCCTAAGCAGAGCTTGGTGACATTTTTTGTCCAAAATGTTTTGAGGGGTGAAAATGCAGATTCTATTTTGCCGACCAATCCTATGCAAAATGCAGACCAATCCTATTCAATTTATTTATAAATGATCTAGAGAAAGAGGTAAACAGGGAGGTGGCAAAATTTGCAGATGATACCAAGATAGTTAAGACTAAAGCAGACTGTGAAGAGCTTCAAAAAGATCTCACCAAACTAAGTGATTGGGCAACAAAATAGCAAATGAAATTTAATGTTTATGAAATTTAAATGAAATTAAATATAAAATAATTAATATTGGAAAAAATAATCCCAAATACACATACAATATCATGGGGACTAATTTAGCTACAGCTACTGAAGAGAGAGACCTTGGAGTCATTGTGGATAGTTCTCTGAAAACATCCACTCAGTGTGCAGTGGCAGTCAAAAAAGCAAATAGAATGTTTGGAGTCATTAAAAAAGGGATAGGAAGAAGACAGTGAATATCTTATTGCCTCTATATAAAACCATGGTATGCCCACATCTTGAATGCTGCATACAGATGTGGTTGCCTCTTCTCAAAAAAGATATATTGGCATTGGAAAAGGTTCCGAAAAGGGCAACAAAAATTATTAGGGGTTTGGAACAGGTCCCATATGAAGAGAGATTAAAAAGACTTGGACTTTTCATTTTAGAAAAAAGGAGACTAAGGGGGGATGTGATAGAAGTCTTTAAATCGTGACTGATGTGGAAAAATTGAATAAGGAAAAGTTATTAACTGGTTCCCATAACATAAGAACTAGAGGTCACCAAATGAAATTAATAGGCAGCAGGTTTAAAACAAAAAGGAATTTTTTCTTCACTCAGTGCACAGTCTACCTGTGGAACTCCTTGCCAGGGGCTGTTGTGAAGACTAGGACTGTAACAGGGTTCAAAAAAGAGCTATATAGGTTAATCGAGGTTAGGTCCATCAATGGCTATTGGCTGGAATGGGTAGGAATGGTGTCCCTAGTTTCTGTTTGTCTGGAAGTGGATGACAGGAGATGGATCATGTGAGGATTACCTGTTATGTTCCCTCCCTCTGGTACTGGCCACTGTCAGCAGACAGGATGCTGGGCTGGATGGTCCTTATGGCCGTTCTTGTGTATTCAGTGCCACCAAAACATATTCATGTCCGCCGTGACAAATAGTTCGTATTGAATTTTTTTAACTTCTCAAGTCAGCAAAACATTTTTTAAATCATTTTCAGTTTGACTGAAAACAATATTTTTTCCGCCTTGCCAGTGAACAAAATAATCTATTCTTCACAGATCTCCACTCCTTTTTTTGCATTTAAATAGCTGGCCTGATTTTCAAAAGTGCTCAACACTCAGCATTTTCAATTCCAAATGCAGAACTGAATTTCACATCCCTCTGCTAACGTATAAAGGTGACCAGATCTGGGAGCTTTGTTCATCTTAGCACAGAAATAGGAGGCAGCTGTGAGATTTGGATCCAGATCTACATTAAGATTCCAAATTCCCACCCACCAAAGTTTAGGGGTGTTTGTTCCAAAGTTTTGGTTTAGCTTTTCTCTCATATACATAGCAGTTATGCTAAGGACTGGCCTCCACTACGTCACTGACACATGTGAAAAATCCACACCTCTGAGCAATATAGATTAGTCCTTGCATACACAATGCTACTGCCTCTTGGGGAGCTAGATTTCCAATGCCAATTGTAAGATTACCCCTCTAATCTAAAACTTTAGAGAGCTGGCTAAGTGAAGCTAGTAGAAGGGCTAGTGTCCTTTCCCAGGATCATCAAACATATTCTAACTTACTACCAGATAAGATGGACCAGTGGTATGATCTGGTACAGCCAAGGGCAAGGCATTGTACACTGGTATGTTCTCATATGGTAGCTCCTATGATCCCTCCTATTCAGAGGTGAACCCCTTGCTGTGCATATTCATTCCTCCCTGATTTCCTCTTTTCTCCTCTCTCAAGAGGATTACAGCCTCATAGAACAGGGTGCCTTCCCTAATAGCCCCTTATTATAAGAGCTATATCAGGTAATATAAGCTGTATAAGAAGTAGGTATTATTAATTATTATCATAATTCACTTTGTCTCATCTTGCTTGCAGTAACTATGGTCCTTTAATAATGTATCTTGCTCACCACTGGCAATGATGCCATGTGTTTTTCTGATGCAGATGTTGTGGGATATTTATTATGAATGAGCTTCCCAGAGCTCAGATATTTAATTTGTAACTACCTAGGTTATTGATGTTTAAAATCATCTTGTTTTTGCAGTGTTACTTGCTCAGATATTAAGAGAAAACACTTTCTATCTGATTATATAAACCCATGATACACAATCCGTTTCCAGAGAAATTGCTAAGAATTTGAAGGTAGCCACACAGAGATAGATAGAAAAACATGCACTGAAGAGAGAGAGACAGAGAGAGAGTGCAAAATATAAATACACACATTCAGCTGCAAGAATGATAACTAAACTGTATATAACTAAAATTTACAAACAAACAAACAAACAAACCTGTTATACACCACAACTGCTTCATGAATTTATAACATATGGCAGCAAAGCACTATAAAAACTGTAAACTATAAAGAGGGTTACACAGTTCCGTTCATTTATCAAGTTACAATGAGTAATTTGTGCACCAGGCAGGAAAAAGAAAACCCACACAGTTGGAGAGTGCATATGTATTTCTGAGGTTCACAGTAGAGAGCCTTTTATAAAGCATACACATGATTTGAATTCCAAATTGAAAGCACTGAGTGGCAATATGCAGAGTAATATTATTATAATGGTGCATCCAGAGCTTAGAAAGCAGTGATTGGAACCTAGGTCAGTTCAGGATGGGAAGACTTCTAAAGGGTCATTGATTCACAGTACAGTGATGCATAAGTTTCGGAGCCAATATGAACTCACTTGAACCTTACGTCTGCAAATACAAAATCTCTCTCAACAGACTCTTCAGGATGGGGGGTCACAGTGAAGGAGGCAGGGAGACTTGTGATTAAGACATAGCCCTGGGAAATTGCAGACCTGGACTCTATTTCCAGCTCTGCAAGTGACTTGCTGCACGACCTCAGGCAACCCACTGTGTGCCCAGTCTCCCCAGCTGTGCAAGGAAGACAATAATGCTGAGACACTGCACAGTATGGTGGGGAGACTCTCTTTATGAATGGCGCAATGAGGTCTACAAATCTCACACTGGACAATATGGAATTGAAGAATGCCTGTGGGTTTAGCTGATTCTGCCCATCATACCTGTAGAGAAATGTCAGGATTGGAGGGAAGAGCCTAAGAGGGAGACCCCATCTTAGCTAGACCAAGAAGGAGAGCAGATTTCTCTCAGCTCCTGAATCCAACCTCTGTCCAACAGCCCCTCCCAGAAGAAAGGGAGTACAGACTCTGATTCACCTCATGGCCATTTCCCACAATTACTGGTGATTTCAGTTTATTTGGGCTCATTCCTCTTGTTTTTGTTTGTTGACTAAAATGGAAAGGGACTTGAAAATGACCAGACTGGAGGGCCAAGGCAGAGGAAAATGAAAGCCACTTCAGTGCCAGAGCAACCATTGGAAGGAGGCACCCTAGCAGTGAGTCAAACCCTTCCCAATGGGTTTGCAGAGAGTTTTATATGCTAATCCCTGTATTCAGTACAGAAGACATAAAAGGCAATTGTGAATTACAGGACTATATTTTTGTGGAGAGGTTCTGGCCAGTTTGGCGTCTGTCATGGTTTATTATGAAATCACCAGACACCTCTGGACAGAAATACAACCCCAAATTCACAATAGCCTGTTTCTGATTTGACATTTAAAGAATTTCTTTATTTATTGGAATGCATGTTTCTGAAGCATAGAATACTGGTCGTGTGCTATGTCTGGGAAACAGATTATTTTTCCCAGTAGAGAAAGCAAATGCATAATCTTTTTCCCCGCCACCATATCCCAGTGCAAATGGTTCAGATCTTTTTGTTTCAGCAAATGCCCCATGGAACACTCGAGCTGGGCTTAGGCCCGAAGGTCATTGCTAAGCAGTTTCTCTTTCATCCCCGTTAGCATCAGCAGACGCAGCTTGAAACGTGTGTACAAGGCACTGCTTTACAGCATCCCTTATTCACCAGCACCTTGGAGACTCCAGTTCATTGAAAGTAATAAAACCGGATCATCAAAAAGAATTCTTTTGAGCAGGCTTTGGGCTCTGCTGTGCTACTCGGTTACGGATATTCATCTTCCTGGAAACTGCTGTTTGATACAGCACAGCAGCATGAAAGCACCAGCTGCCTCCCTGGTGCATTAACCTCTCAAGTGTTGAAATCACACTCCTTGAATGGCAAAATATCTATCATTTTATAATTGCTTTCGGGTGAAGCTGAGTGAGAAAGATCTTTTAGACCTCATTCTTCAGGACGTAAGCACATTGCACATGGGTCGGGGAATCCCCACTCCCACCCCACTCCTGTAACACAGCCTTGCATGATTGTGCAGGCACAAAACTGCAGGAAGAATCATCCAGGAGAAGCAGCAAACCTTGGCAACAGCTAGGCTACATATACACACGACAAGGTTTTTGCGCAAAAACCGGCGGAGCAGCCACACCTCAAGTGCATTTTTGCACAAGTAAATCGGCATAACAGAGGGCTTTTGCCAGTAGAGTTATTCCTCTCTCCACAGGGAATAACTCCTTTTTGCGCTACAGCTCTTGCGCAACATATAGGTGCTGCTCTTTTTCATAACCTGAATGACAAATTCCCAAAGATGGCACCTAAAGAACAAATGGACAGAGGAGAATGCACAATCTTGCAGGAGAGAGGGGAAGTGAGGAAGAGGTGTATGTCTATTCCCACGTATGTGTGTACACGCATCTCTCCAAATGTGTGTGTCTCTGGACATGAATTTTTCTGTGTATGTATGTGTATGTTTGTCTATGTCCATTTGCTTATGAGTGTGTGTCTGTATGCATATGATTTACATCTGAGTGTTCAAATATATGTGTGGGTGAGAATGAATGTAACTATGCCACTACACAAGCATGTCTGTATTTGTGATTGTACACATCCCAAACATTTAAAAGAGCATTGAAGACTGGTTTGTTTGCAAAGTGCCAAAGCTAGAAAGGTTCTCTTCAGAATTGCTCATAAGCTATTGCAGTGTTAGTTGAGAAAGCAACATCTCTTTATAAAGCCTCATATAAGCTCTACATCAAAAACAGAACAAAACAACTCAAACCCTCCAGGCTACGGTGGGATTATACAGTGGGTGAAATACTTTATCCTGCCTTAAAAGCTGTCTTTGACTTTCTGCCTGGGGCTGTTTAGAAAACCCAGACTACCAACTATATCACACAAAAGTTGAGCTTGCAGGTATTCCCAAGAAGGCACAAAGTGGAGGTCCAAGTTCCCTCCTAAAAGAAGGGCTTGGGTTATATTAAACTCCTCAATTGCTATAAGAATGGTTCAACAGAGAATTAGGTCTAATGCAGACTGTTGTTAAGACAGGCCTGTTTGGTAGCAGGAGACAAAAGAAAACCAAGCATCTCAAGATAACTGTGATCAAGGCAATAAAAGGGCATTTGGGAGCTGACATCATGCATCAAATGGCTGGACACAGAAGGACTGCTCCTTAATGGTAAAGAAACCAGGAACTCTAAGCTCATATCTTTGAATGGAACTGCAAGTAGATTTTTCAGTTTTAGCCGTTTCAGACATACCATTCTCCACTCTCGTTCTTGTTTCTGGTTAGTCAGTCAAGCTTCTAATGGGATCTCCTGTTGGACATTATCTCTGAGACACACTGGGGCTGAAAGAATATGGGTAACCTGTTAGTTAACCAACATAGCCAAAGCGTCAGCCATCTCTCTGCAGAGGAGAGCCAAGAAGCGAGACATCTATATGCAAAAACTCATCCAAAGCACCATGTAGTCATCAACTAACAATGAGCTGTTTATGCCTTCCATCCCAGAGCAGTGATAGACCCAGCCAGTCCTGCATGACCTGGCTTTATTGGCCTATACATCTGGCCTTACACATGGGCACTCTTGCCTGTCTGTCTCCATCCCTGATCTCTTTCATTCTCCTCAGGGAAACCAGAGAGATGGCTCAGGTGTCCAGGGAGGACAGGGCAGTCTCAGTTAACCTGTCAGCAGCTTAACCAAGTGACAAAACCCACAAGTGAATTCAAAGCTTAATCTAGCACAACTCATTTCAGCTTTCCCCAGCCAAGCAGCTGGGTGCATCAGTAAGAGAAAGCATCTTCCATGGACCTTGGCTTCAGAAATCCTTCAGTCAAAATTAGAAATGTTCTCGGGGGAGCTGATGGGGTTTTTAAAGTGAGGGATGGTTTTGATCCAGGTCCTATTTTGTGTAAATTGCTAATGTTAGGTAATATCCAGTAGGAAAGGTGGGATGCTGTCAGCACTGTGTGGAGGAGGGGGCTTCACTAAGGCTTTTGGCTTTAGACTTCTCTTTGTGGACTTCCATGATAACACGTGGCTTGTTTGCCATTTGGACAGCATGAAGGCAGAGGGATTAGACAACATCTCACCAAAGGCTCTTGTGTAAATTACATGGCCATGGGATAAGAGGGAACGTCCTTTCTTGGATTGAGAACTGGTTAAAAGACAGGAAACAAAGGGTAGGAATAAATGGTAAATTTTCAGATTGGAGAGGGGTAACTAGTGGTGTCCCCCAAGGGTCAGTCCTGGGACCAACCCTTTTCAACTTTTCAATGTAAGCAGTGATGTGGTAAAGTTTGCAGATGATACAAAACTGTTTAGGATAGTCAAGACAGAAGCAGACTGTGAGGGACTCCAAGAAGATCTCACCAAACGGAGTGATTGGGCAACAAAATGTCAAATGAAATTTAATGTGGATAAGTGTAAAGTAATGCACATCAGGAAAAATAACCCCAACTATATGTACAGTATGATGGGGGCTAATTTGGCTACGACAAATCAGGAAAGAGATCTTGGAGTTATCGTGGACAGTTCTCTGAAAACTTCCACACATGTGCAGTGGCGGTCAAAAAGGCAAATAGGATGCTAGGAATTATTAAGAAAGGGATAGAAAATAAGACCCAGAATATCTTACTGCCCCTGTATAAAACTATGGAACACCCACATCTTGAATACTGTGTACAGATGTGGTCTCCTCATCTCAAAAAAGATATTTTGGCCTTGGAAAGGGTTCAGAAAAGGGCAACTAAAATGATTAGGGGTTTGGAACGGGTCCCATATGAGGAGAGGCTAAAGAGACTGGGACTTTTCAGTTTAGAAAAGAGGAGACTGAGGGGGGATATGATAGAGGTCTATAAAATCATGAGTGGTGTGGAGAGGGCCGATAAAGAAAAGTTATTTATTAGTTCCCTAAATAGAAGAACTAGAGGACACCAAATGAAATTAATGGGTAGCAAGTTTAAAACTAATAAAAGAAAGTTCTTCTTCACATAGCGTGTAGTCAACCTGTGGAACTCCTTGCCAGAGGAGGCTGTGAAGGCTAGGACTATAATAGAGTTTAAAGAGAAACTAGATAATTTCATGGAGGTTAGGTCCATAAAAGGCTATTAGCCAGGGGATAAAATGGTGTCCTTGGCCTCTGTTTGTCAGAGGCTGGAGAGGGATGGCAGGAGACAAATCGCTTGATCATTGTCTTCGGTCCACCCTCTCTGGGGCACCTGGTGCTGGCCACTGTCAGCAGACAGGATGCTGGGCTAGATGGACCTTTGGTCTGACCCAGTACAGCCATTCTTATGTTCTTATGTTCTGCTAATGGTTGCAGTAAAGGCAGTTCAGCCACATCTTCCTTTCTTGATGTATTTATGTTGGTCCCATTAGTGTAACATCTGAACACCTCACAATGTATTCGTACCTTCAGCACTCCTATGAGACAAGACAGCTCCATGATCCCCCATTGCACAGATGGGCACCTATGGAACAGAGAAACTAAGCCCTGGTCTACTCTAGGAAGTTACGTTGAAATAACTCCCCTAATTTCAAAATAACATGCAGAGTGTTCACGCTACCAAGCCCGGTTAAGGGGCTGGTTATTTCGAAATAATTTGCTCCTTTCCACATAGAATAACACATATTTTGAAATAGTTATGTTGGGAGTTATTATTTCAAAATAAATTATTTTCTTGGGTAGACATACCCTAAGTGACTTACCCCAGCTCACGCAGCAAAGCTGTGATAGAGCAGGGATTTGAACCCACAGCTCATTACTAGGCTAACTGCTTAGCCATTTCACCACTTCAGTCATGTAAAGGTTCCCCTTTGCAATCACATCCTTGGCCCTCACCCCACCAGACCTTTCAGGCCCACTTTTATTATTACTAGGATTACCCATCCCATTGTGATGGTAGACGTACACATGGGCTCCTCTCGCTCTAGTGTTCCCAGGGGCAGGGAGGCTTAGGTCAGCTCAGGTTGTATGGTTGTCTCCCTTCCTAGTACTCCATGGGGCGGGGAGGCTCAGGCCATGCCACTTTTTCCCTCCCCATTGCTCCTGGGGGTGAAGGTGGGGGTTGGGGCCGTGCGTCCTCTTCCCTCACCGCTGCTCCAGGGTTGCTGGGCACGCTCTTCCCCTCCCTGTGGTGGGGGGGGGGGGGGGCACGCATGCACTCATCACACTGCCCCTCCTCCTCTTCTCCCCATGGTGGGGGTGGGGCCTCAGCAGAGGGGGCGGGACTGTAGGCTTGCCTCCCCCTAGAAACTTCTCAAGTCTTCTCAAATGTTCTCTGTGACAGACAGCGTGACGGACACCTTTCCTTTTATAATAGTGTATAGATTACTATGGGAGATGCAGAAAAATTGGAGTCTGGCTACTGCCCTTTACTGGATGGCAAATTAACTGCCACCATGTAATGTACTAACTCAGTGGTCCCCAACCTTTTGAGGTTGTCGGGCGCCAGGGGGCGTGGCCGTTCGCCCGCCGGGCGCCAGGGGGTGGGGACACTTGCGCGCCCGGGGGAGCCCCCCCATAGCCGCATGCCCGGGGGCAGCCCCCCCCATAGCCGCATGCCTGGGGCCGCCGCTACCCCCCCCCCCCGCAAGCGCTGCGCGCCCGGGGCCGGGGCCGGGGCCAGCGCTTCACCCCCTCCCCGCCGCAAGCGCCGCGCGCCCGGGGCCGACGCTCCCCGCAAGCGCCGCGCCATGTGCCTGGGGCCAGGCCAGCCCCGAGCACCTGGCGGGCGCATGTAAATGCCCCCGCGGGCGCCATGGCGCCCGCGGGCACCGTGTTGGTGACCACGGTACTAACTGATGCATCACTGCCTCTACTGGGTGGATTCAAAACTTGTCCAAGTGTTTGTGAGCATGTTGCCCTCTAGTGGCTGGGAACTTGCAAAGACAATAAGCCTCAAAACCACTACTGACAGGCAATGGAGATTCTCTAGTAGCCTGTGTGTTATTGTTGGAGTTGAGCTCCTTACATTTGCTACACTATGCATATGTATGTGTGCAGCTGGCCACTATGGTGTCTCTGTGCTTGTGACCTGGGATTCATTGTAACTACTGAGACAGCTAATATGCTGGTGTTAACATAAGCAGGGGCAGCTTTATTGTCAGTCAAAACAAAAGACACCAATGTGGAACTCAAACCTCGGAGAAAGAATTAGAGGAAGCAAATTCATTAATTTCCTCTGTGCAATGAGCATGCAAAGTCCACTTGCTTTTTTTTCAAATAGCATTTTACCTGCTGTTATTTTACCGTAAACATCTTCTGCACAACCTGCCCACCCCTGCATCTAATTCCCACAGAGCAAAATTAAATTTAAGCTATTATATTGAAGGTATTAAACTCGGACCTTTCTGAATCAAAGAGAATCTTTAAAAGTGGATTTTTAAAGGTCATTTTGGACTCTATGTGAACACACACAGAGACTCAGGTCACTTAGCTAAGTAATGCCCCCAACAATCATGTTCACTTTGTTACTAGGATAAGTGCATCATTTACTTGAAAAGGGGTTTTTTTGGGGGGGGGGGGAGGTCTCTTTCCTTTTTTTAGCAGACTTCAGAGTTATTTGTTTTTGTGACTGCTTCTGCATCTCTTTTTTACAGCTGAGGCCAGAAGAGGCTGAAATTATGCTCAAAACACCAAGGAATACAAGCCTGGTAGCACATCAAACCCTTGAATTAGGAAGAACTGGAATTCTCTGTTCTAGTCCGAACAAGCTCAGTTTAACAGACTTGACATATTTATACATGGTCCAGGTTTTTAAGTCCCGGCTTGACAAAGCCCTGACTGGGATGATTCATTTAGGGTTGGTCCTGCTTTGGGCAGGGGGCTGGACTCGATGACTTCCTGGGCTCTCTTCCAATCCTTTGATTCTATGGAGATTCCACCATCTCCCTACATAACCCATTCCAGTGCTTCACCACCCTTCTAATGAAATAGAAGGGCGGTGAAGCACTGGAGTGCATGAGTTTAAAGTTAAATACATGCTTAGGTGCTTTGTTAGACTTGTGCCACTGTTCAGAGAAGGTTCAGAGATGCATGGTGCTTATCTCACCAGACCACCTAACAATTTGATATTCACCCATCCCTGTTCTGAGGCCTTCATTAACTATTGTAATGAAGCTCTTCTATGGGCAAAGGAAAATAAGAGGAGATGGCTTTGTGGTTTAAGTCTCTTGTCTCAATTAACAGACTTCCTAAAACCACAGGTTTGGTTCCCAGCAGCAGCAAATCCATTCTTCTAAGGACAGTAAATTGGATTTCATCTTGCTTACTATCTGGTGATAGATACTATGGCAACGGGTGTATTATAAATACCTTGGCCAGGTTATTGGTGGGGGTGGGTTCCTGCTAATAAGATCTTAAACCACAAGCATGCTTATTGAACAAAGACATTTAAAAGCCAATAACATATTTTGTATGACTAGGGATTTGCTGCAGTGTCCTCAACCATAATGTCACCTCCCACCCGGTTATTGTGCAGTGCATCGTGTGCCAACATGCGGCTTCCCCATCACAGCTCCGCTTGCATTTCAGCATATACATATCTAATGTAGAATCCTTCAGGTTTAAAAATCCTATATACCGTAATTGATAAAGCATTACATTATTATAGGTAGACAGCCTGCTTCATGCCATCTGTGTTCCATGATCCCCATTTAATGAGGCTGCCTTTGAGAACCATACATAATAGAAAAAGAGACTGATGCTAGCACTTTCCTATTACTATAAAAATTAAAGCAGTCAAGTCATTACAGCATAAAGACGGCTTTTTAAACTCTGAAACCCTCATATTTGGTGAAAGTGCTTTTAATTTTCCGTTATTTTTTCTACGGCCGCTAAAATGAGCCCCGCTTCCATTCATGCAGCATAATTCAGTCAACATTCCACTAAAACCTGACAATACACTGCCCTCTACTGAATTTTTCTCTGACATGTTAAAAAGAAAAAGAAAATAGTCCCCAGCTTTGCCGCCTATCCTTTGGCTCAAACTGAGATAAGCAGATGGTTTGTTAGCTCTCATCAATGACTCAGTAATATCCAACGTAAAACACTTTTGCCAGAGAGGAGTCAAAATAACAAAATGGATTCTGTACAAGGGAGAGTAAAAGCAATTGAAAAAACAAGTAGTGAGCACCCAAGTCCCAGGAGTTCCTGTGCCTTGGTCCTGCTGTCTGTCACCTCATATCAGAGTTTCAAAACCAATTACGTAAGTTAACTAGCTAGTTACTCCAGTGCCTTGGAGGAGGCAGAGGGTTCCTCTGATGTAAGGCTACAAAACATTGTACAGGAGCCATGTGCACAAAACCCAGCATGAGTCAAAACTGCATGATCTTGAAATGCACTCTAAACTTTGCCTGCCTGAGGACGACACGCTGCCTGCCTGGATCCCCCAGACCAGGGCTAATTTGCATAAAATGGAGTAGATAGCAGCCAGGCTCACATTATGATAGTGGTGAGGAATCTTGTGGCACCTTATAGACTAACTGAAGTGTAGGAGCAAAGACCCACTTCGTCAGATGCAGGTAGTGGAAATTTCCAGAGGCAGGTATAAATATGCAGGCCAGGATCAGGCTGGAGATGACGAGGTGGATCCAATCAAGGAGGATGACTAACACGGCTACCCCTCTGATTATGATAGTGGTATGGCATGGGGAGAATTCAGGTCCCAACATTCAGTGCTTTCTCTTGATTGCGGTGCTACCACATGGCATGCGGGAAATTGTAGTCCCTTTGGACCATTATTAAAGAAAAGGATGGACAAAAGGCCCCATTGTACAATGCTGTGGGCTTCTTTTGGTGCACAGTTTGCACTTTGATTCTCCTTGGCCTGAGCTGCTTGCATTTGATTCTGCTTGACTGAAATAAAAAAGCACATTTGCTTAGATTTAGATTTGGTCTCATTGTAGAGCCCTTAGATTCATCTTGATAGACGATGAACAAAATAAACTAGAGATGTTATGAGAAACCCTCATAGAGATGGAATGTGCTTCTGAACATGCAGGCCCCAAGAAGTACAGCTAGCATCCAGAAGGCAGCACCTCCTTTGCTTTAGAGATGCATCAGGATAATTAAATTCAAGTTGCACCCAAGCAATAAGGTTCAGCTCTTAAGCTGGATTGCAAACACCTCGGCATGCAAGAATATTTGGTTCTAGATTTTTGGTTTAGCCCACTACAAGGAGTGGGAGATTGTAATATAGGGGATTTCTGAGGCCACTGCTGAGAGGGTCAAATCAGGGGACATTGCTTATAGACAGGGCTACTAACAGCACAAAACTGGGGTCCTCCATATAAAGCACACCAAACCAGTCACAAAGAGTACTTCTGTTTGCCACACAGTAAGAAGTTATAGAAGCAATCCCCTTAGACACTCCATCTTCTCCTGTGCTGCAACCAGTACCACTCCTTACACAGATGAAAGGTTATGAAAACCAATCTCACCAAATCCAAACAGGTTCTCCCAGTCCCAAAGTACCAGCCACATTCCCAGGTTAATTTATACCTCAGATCTTACCCAAAAGAACACACTTTGCCAGTCCTTTAGTATCTAAATTCTAAAGGTTTATTAATAAAAGAAAGAAAAAGCTGAGAGTAAAATTGTTAAAGGAATCAAATTGCATACACCAAGGCAAAGTTCTTGGTACAGGCCTGTAGCAGAGATGGATTAATTGGCTGTTTTATAAGTCTCTGGAATATATCCTCTATTAGGATGGGTCATCAGTCCTTTCAGGCTCAATTCATAGCACAGATGCTTCTGAGTGATGAGCTAGAATTGAGACAAAGATAGAGGAAGCCCCAGGGGACCTTCTTTATACCCTGTCCTGTGTGGAGGGAGTTCCATTTTTGTCCTTATATGAAAGTAAGCCCCAGATGGAGTTGGTCACATAATTCTGTAGCAGCCATTGCTTACAAGCTTGACCACAGCAAAGTTCCTCAGGTGTGGACTGGTATCTATTAAGGCCCACTGTTAGCCAATTACTACTATTTACTTGACTAGCAACCCTTTCACAACAGGTTGGCCAAGCCTGCTGACGTCTCCCAGAAGGAAATATTTGAAACACAAGTACATAGCCAATACTTTTCACTTCAAATACAGAAATGATACATGCATATGAATAGCATAAATCGAACCAGCGAATTATCAGCTTTCAATAGACACCTCAGTTGGCCCTCTTTGTACAAGATTTGATGCAAACATATAATAATGGTTGCTATAATGTTTTGCATGTTCACATCAGAATTCAACAACATCTCAGGGACAAGATGCAAATTCTGGATCAGTCAGTCAGATCCCAAACTCTAAAATGTGGAGAGTTCAGTATTGCAACCCCCAAACACTCAAAAACCATGAGATGGGACTGAAAATCATGAAATTTTTTAAATAAAAACCACTGAATTTTTGTGTTATGCGTCATTTGAGTGTTGAGTTTTAATGTCTTCCACTTTTTCTGTGCAACCAACAGAACTAGAAACTTGCTTTTCTAAAACATGAAATCAAGATTCTCAAATAATCTCCTGACTCCAGAAGTTGGAGCTTGAAGTTAAAAAAACAAATACTGTGATCATCATGATAAAATAGTTTTATTGTGAATGTTTTTATCTGCAATTTGTTGATTATTAACGGGGCCAGTCAAAGCAGTTAAGGATAAATGAGAATCTAGCTGAACCTTCACCCAAACTTAAATGGTGAAACCTTTCTGAGTTCTGAGAAAGTTCAGGTAATGTCATTTCCTCCCTCCTTCCCCTGGGTGTGACTATACTGCACCCATAGCTCAAAATAAGCTACTCAATTTGAGCTACACAAGTTGCATAGTTTATTTCGAGTCAATAGCTTATTTCAAAATTTGGCACTGTCTACACAGCACTTATTTCAAAGTAAAATGCTATACCAAAACATCTCTTACTCCTCGTGGATCGAGGTTTACATGGATGTTGAAATAGCAAGTCTATTATACTTTGAAATAACGATTGCATTCAAAAGACTCGGAATAGCTATTTGGGGATACCTCTGAAATAGTACTGCAGTGTAGATGTAGCCCCTATGTCCTTTTTTGTGTTTCCTCTGCATCCTTCAGTTCTAGATAAGCCTGCAAGTATCAAATAATCACAAAAAAGGCTGAAGCTGGAAATACTGCTAACTTCATGAGCAAGCCTTTTTCTATATTTTTCTTGGAGACCCAACTCCATTTGACAAACTTGAGTGATTCAGAAAAGTATCCAGAATTTGGAGTACTGGTCCATATTTCTGATCCTTTAAACTTTACCCACCACTACTGATCACTTTATTTAACTCAGTTGGGGAGAGTCTCAGAACGGTGGCCTTTCTTGGTATCTGTGGTTCTCACTCCTGGACCTTTGGCCTATTTAGCAGCCAGGACTGCATGAATAAGTAGAGTGCAGCTGGAGAAGGATGTATCTCACTCTTTTTACCAAGGGTTCTGCAAAATCCACTTGTTGGTCCACAGAACTCCAAAAGAACCAACCTGAAGAGGATGGAGAAGTTGGGTGGAAATATAAGTCCATGAGACAATCTCTCTTTGATACTGTTTTCCACAGGGTGAAAAGTTAGGAGAACCCACGCTCTGTACAGAATAGCATTAAATGCCCAGAGGAAAAGCCACGTAAAAACACTTTAAGAGACAAGCTGCTAATAAATCTTTGACAAAAGACAGTGTATAAATCTGTGCTTTTGAATATATTATCCAGCCATCCCCACTGTGCATTCTTGTGCTGCTGCAGGATAAAATAAATTGGTCTAGCTAAAGGAACGGCAGGAAACCTGTGAATATTCCCTTCCCTGTAATATTGACCTTTGATGCTGCTGACCTTCTTTCCCCTGAGTTGAGTGGCACAGTTACTGAGGACAGATGAAGAAATTCACTGAAAGCAAGGAATGCAAGTGGGAGTAGAACCCAAGGCCGTGACTGCTGTATTGCAAGTGTGTCTGAGCTATATCACCATGACTGACTGAACAGAAAAAAAACCTCTCCAGGGAAATGTGCAGAATCTGACTTCTTAAAGGAACTGGGATTGCTTAGAACTATAGCCAAATTCCCATATTTCTAAAAGATTAAAACCCTTTCTATTCTTTCTCTTTTCTTTTTTTAAGAAGCCCTTGTAAGAAGCTTAGCATAGGAAGGTGACTTTGGGGTGTAGGAGATGGACAGAAAGTAGTTTTTTATAACTTAGAAAAGTTAGGGGCCAATCCTCCAAAGGGCTGAGCACCTACAGCTTCTGTTGACTTCAATAAGAAATGGACTAGATTTACATCATCTCCCAAGATTAAGTCCTAAGGCCCAGATCCTCATAGTGATCTTGGCACCTAACTCCCAGACCCTTAACTATCTTTGCTGAACTAAGCCCCAAACCTTACTTCTGCAAAAGAATCCATGTGCAGAAGTTCTTAGACCCACATGGAATCCCCTAGACCAGGGCTACTCAACACGTGGCCCGCAGCCCGTTTCTTTGCAGTACAGTTTGGATTTACGCGGGGTTCAACATGCAGCCCGTGGGTGGGAGCCAAACCAAAAAAGCAGTCAATATAATGGTCTTCTGTCGATATGCGTTTTAGTAGTTAAATTCCTAGACTGTCATTGCTCATTAAAAGTGCTGTCGTATGGTGGAAATCAGATCAATATTGCATTTTATTAATATCAGCAGAACTGACTTAAATGGGGCCTGCGTGTTGTGTAGACTTGCCTTAATCTTTGTATTCATGCCCGGCAGTGTGAAAGAAGATGTTTGCATATATTTGTATATATATTTGCATGTATATGCAACCACACATAAGTTGTGGCCCTCGGCATGTGCTGTGAGTATCCCCCCGGGGTTCCAAAGTTGAGTAGCCCTGCCTTAGACTTCAACAAAACTTCCCCTGGTCAGAAGAGTTCAGGCATTTTCCATTATGCCTTAATTTCTGGCAATCCCTTTGCTCTGCAGGATTGGGCACTTAGACCCACATGGAATCCCCTAGACCAGGGCTACTAGGGAGTCATCATATATATAGTAGCCCAATGTCTGTGATTCTGTAACACTGAAACGCTGGCTGTTCCCTCTGGGCAGCACAGTTGCCTCCTACCCTGGTGCTCAGCTGACTTATGCGCCGCTCAGCTAGGCTGCTGCGGGGAAGCAAGCAGCGCCAGTGGCCAGGTCTGCGGTCCCCACGTAGCACGCCCGTGCTGCATGGGGAGCGTGGGGCCAGAACTGCCGCTTGCGCTGCTTGCTCCCCCGCGGCGGCCCAGCCGAGCGGTGCAGAAGTCAGCTGAGCACCACGGCGGGAGGCGAAGGAGAGTGGGACGGTGATGTACATGGCCGGGGGTGGGGGCCTGACCATGTACATCACCACCCTGCCCCCCTTTCCCTCCCACCATGGCACTTGGCTGACTTCTGCGCCACTAAGCCGGGCCGCCATGGGGGAGCCCAAACGGCCACTTTCTCTGCTTGATCCCCCCACGACGGCCCGGCTGAGCGGCGCAGAAGTCAGCCAAGTGCCACAGCGGGAGGCGAAGGGGGATAGGGCGGTGACGTGCAGTGTGACAGCGGCTCCAGGCCCCGCCCCCCTGGCCATGAACAGACCTTGGCCAGGGGGAGGGCAAGGGAGCGAGGGGGAGGGGAAGGTGGAGAACACCTGGGAGGCTGCAGGATCAGTGCTGGGGTGAAGGGAAATGGTGCAGGGGGGCAGCTGGAGCTCATAGGCCGCCGCCCAGCCGGGCTGCCGCGTGGGAGCAAGAGGTGCAAACAGCCATTTGGGCTTTGCGCTCCCCATGCAGGAGGAGGAGGAGAAGAGAAAGGGAGAGTGAGAGGCAGGAGGGGAAGGAGAAGAGAAAGAGAGACGGAGAGAGATGGAGGAGAGCTGACGGGGGGAGGGAGGCAGTAGGAGGAGGAGAGAGAGAGAGAGAGAGACACGGAGCGAGAGACCGGAGGCTCAGGAGAGAAGACCGAGATAGAAAGGAAATAGGACGTGGAGGAGAGACCTGAAAATCCCATTTTATGTCAGGCTAATTGGCTAGTTTATTAATAATCCTCTTATTTTGAACTAATAAGCGGAGTGTCCACACTACCAAGCCTCTTATTTTGAAATAGCAAACTAGTTATTTCAAAATCTGTACTCCTGTTTTCCTGGGGGAATAAGCTTATTTTGAAATACAGGCAGTCCCCGGGTTACGTACAAGATAGGGACTGTAGGTTTGTTCTTAAGTTGAATCTGTATGTAAGTCGGAACTGGCGTCCAGATTCAGACACTGCTGAAACTGACCGCCAGTTCTGACTTACATACAGAATCAACTTAAGAACCCCAGGCGTCCCCAAGTCAGCTGCTGCTGAAACTGATCAGCAGCTGATTCCAGGAAGCCCGGGGCAGAGCAACTCTGCCTCGGGCTTCCTGTAGTCAGCGCTGGTCAGTTTCAGCAGAAGCTGACTTGGGGACGCCTGGGGCAGAGCAGCTGGGGTGCTACTGGACCAACCCAGCAGCACCCCATCTGCTCTGCCCCAGACGTCCTGATTCAGCCGCTGCTGAAACTGACCAGCAGCGGCTGAATCAGGACCTGGGGCAGAGCAGCTGGGGTACTGCCGGGTTGGTCCAGTAGTGCCCAGAGCGGGCGCTGCAGGACCAATCGGCAGCGCCCCAACTGCTCTGCCCCAGAGTCCAAAACAAAAGCCTGGTCTGCTGGGGGGGGGGGGAGCACACTAGCTGCGCCCCCCCCCCCAGCAGACCAGGGACCCCCCCGCGGCTGCGGCTTCAGTCAGGGTGCCTGTGGTCTGCTGGGGACCGTCCCCAGCAGACCACAGGCACCCAGACTGGAGCGGCAGCAGCGGCGGTTCCCCGCGCCTCTGAGGCTTTGCTCTGGCAAAGCCTCAGAAGCGCGGGAACCCGCCAGGTGCCCCTGGTCTGCTGGAGATGGTCTCCAGCAGACCAGGGGCACCGGAGCAGCTTACGAACGGGGCTTTCTCGCCCCGACTTCCGGGGCGAGAAAGCTCCGTTCGTAAGTGCGGATCCGACGTAAGTCGGATCCGCGTAAGTCGGGGACTGCCTGTAGTTATTTTGGGAGCTATAATTTCAGAATAAGTTATTTCAAAATAATTTCCTAGTATAGACATGCCCTTCAACTACAACCTTCTGAGGGTGGAGTCCTGCCAAACTGTACATTATGATGGTAAAATTATAAAATACATGCAGAGTTGTAAACATGCATGCTGCTATAATGGGTCATAAAACCCTCACACTGGCATGAACGGAGGATAGGTGTTGCTTTGGGCTAGGGTGTTCCTGACCTTCCATATCTGCATCTCATGCTAAGACAGGAGAAAGAGATATAAGGAGGGAACTCCATTTAAAAGGGAAGGAAAGGCAATCCTGAGAAGCCCACCTCTTGGAGAGAAGGCTGACAGCAAAGACAGATCTTGCCTTGCCCTTGCAGAAAGGAGAACACAGACCCCCACTGAGCTGAGGAGAAAAACAGGCTGAGATTTGTATTGGAGACCTTGGGTGTGCTACGATACTGCCAAGGTTCCTTTGGAGCAAAAGAGGCCAATATCTTCACAGAAGCCACTTGAGGTTTTTCTTTCTTTTCTTGGAAAATGGGGACTGTTTGGTTTCTTTCATACATGGCACTGAGAAGGCCTTGGGCAGAGAGGTTGAGCACCCACCCTGCTAAACTGACAGGCCCTGACACACCCGTTGGAGTAGAGCAATCAGATGTGCATGCTTGTGATCCCCACATAGCTCCTGAAGGGGGCACTCTGCCAAGCACAGATTTATGACAGCTGCCCTAGATGCACAGAAAAAGATGCATTCCCTGAGCCAAAGTCCTAACAGTCAAAATGTGGAGCATCTGTAAAGCACCATGCACACTTATGGCATGGTATGATTTCACTTATAAACAGACACTGGTCATAGAATTTACACTGACAATGCAAACTGCTTCCATACTATAATATTTGGGGAGGCATATTCCACTTTGAGGGCAAAATTTTAAAATACAGGCAGCGACACTGTGTCTTCAGAAAAGTGCAAGCATCTTTACCTCTCATCTGCATGCACAGGACCCATTCTGGATGAACTGCGTGTAAAATGTAGGTTTTGTGTGTACAGCGCATTGTACTGTTAACAGCTTAGAAGCCTCCGTCTGAACATGATCCATAAATCTCTCCCCCTCCCCTTTTGTCACATTATTTTAAAAAAACAATAACAAAAAAACAGCTAAACAGCTTCTCACCATTCATCTGTAACCTTGCAAAAATAATGCTTGGTAACTCTTGAGATCCCCACTGTCTGCTCAGCAACAGTGAACTGACAAGCTTTCTCTCCACAGCTGTGACAGTGTCCATGCTCTACTAGATGGAAAGATAACTCTTTCAATGGTGTGTATAATTATGTTGCCCTCTAGTGAGCAAAGGCTCACAGAGTTGATAAACCCTAGAATAGGTAGAACCTCTCTAGTCTGGCACCCTTGGGACCTGACCGGTGCTGAACCGGAGAATTTGCTGAACCACAGGAGGTCAATATTGCCTAACAGCATTACCCACACTTCCACTGAAGACATGCAGGGGTAAATTAGAACAAAGTAATAGCACAGAACACTAAGAGCTTGTAAATAAACTTTATGGGATTGCAGGAAATTTGGCCACACCCATGATAAGTGGACATCCAGCTATCTAAAATCATGCTGGACCATGTATGGTGCTGGACCATCATGTATGGTGCTGGACCAGAGAATGCCAGACTAGAGAGGTTCAAATTATGCTAGTATAGTTAGATTATTGTTAATATCTATTATTTACAGAGCACCACAGATGTACGTGAAGATGAAAGCAAATACAGATTTACTCCTGTCTTAGTGTAAATCATCTTCTAAATTTAAATAAATTCTGGAAGGCACTCAGATATCACAGTGGGGATTAAGAACCTATGCAGAATAAAATATAATTTAATAGACCATAATTTAAATTAGATACAGAGCAAGAGATGGTGATGAAAAATGGGCAACAGAGGGAGTAGAGAGAACAGTGACTGCACAGAAAATAACACAGGAGAGATACTTACTTACTTACATCCCTATCTTGTTCATTCCGCATTTTAAAAAATAAAATGTATTAATAGTGAAGATAGAGGAAGATTCTCCTTTAGTTCCAGTGAAAAGGGCCTATAATTTTGGAGCACAAACTAGAATTGTAAAGGACTAGTTGACTATCCGACAAGTAAATGCTTATTGGATAATCGACAGGATAGTCGACTAGTCACTCCCCCTCTTCCTGCCAGCAAGGGGGGGGGGGGAACAGGGGAGTACTTAAAAGCGGGACCACCACATGAAGCTCAGGTTCAGCTGGGAAGTCCCCAGCTGATCCAGGCTCCAACTGGCATTTCAAAGCAGCAGCGCCACACTGAGCCCAGGGTCAGTTGGGGACATCCCAGTGCAGCACTTCCGCTTTGAAATGCTGGATAGAGCCTGTATCAGCTGGGGATTCCCCAGCTAACCCAGGCTCTGTGCAGAGTGCCAGCTTTGAAATCTACAAGAGTCCCCAGCAGGGGCTCTTGTGCATTTCAAAGAGGAAGTGCCCTCATGGAACCCAGAGTCAGCGGGACTTCCCATGGGCCCTGGGCTCCACGCGGTGTTCCAACTTTGAAATGTTTCAAAGGCAGAATGTGGAAGTGCTTATCGACTAGTCAAGTAGTCAATGGAAATTCCATTGACCACCTGACTAGTAAATTAATCACTAGTTAACATCCTTAGCACAAACTAATAAATTCTATCTCTACCTAAAGTCTCTGTATTATATTGTGATGATGCCAGTAGAACAAGGAAGTATCTTTAAAAAAATAAAACCTTGTTTCAGTTTGCTAAGTTCTGGGGACTCTAGAAGCAACGTAAGGCAGCTGAGTGTGGTTTAACTGCGCTCCAATGCTCTTGAATTTCCAAGAAGCTGCCAATATGGATCTCCAGAGCCTGGGACCTGCTCAGATACCAACTCAGAGTTTCTGGTGACCAGGGGCAGATGACCATTTTGTGGGGCCCAGGGCAGCACAATTTCGCGGGGCCCCCCTTTGCCATGGCGCATGCACGGTGGCGCCACAGCGCATGTGCGGGGCTTCTTGAAGCGCGGGGCCCAGGGCGGCCGCCCCGCTCGCCCTGCCCTATATCCGCTTCTGCTAGTGACAGTGTGTGATTTGCACAGGCAGTGACAATGTGTGATTTGCATAATAACCATGTCTAAGCTGCGGTGTTTTCCCAGAAAAACATCTACACTGAAATTGCATTCTTTCAATAGAAAGTCAAAAGAATGCAGGGGGTTTTCTGACAGCAGTAAACCTCCTTCTACGAGGAAGAAGCCTTTTTCCAAAAGAGCTCTTTTTGGAAAAGGCGTGTGTGGACACGGAAGAGATTTTTTTTCTAAAGAAGAGGCCTCCAGGAAAAAGCACAGGTGCCTTGGTGGCCAGTCCATCCATAGTAATCACGACTTAAATGTGAGATAGCGTCCAATCAATGTGGATGCTAGCTTTCAAAAAAGCAGATCGCTTTTTTGATGCACTTTAACTGTGTGGACACTCTCTTTCGAAAGAAATTTTTCCATAAGATCTCTTCCGGAAAAGCTTCTTTTGAAAGAAGCCTATAGACTAGACATAGCCTCAGTCAGCATCTGTGTTGTTCAGGTCACCTTTCTGCAAGGCAGTGCAGAACCTAACTACTAAGTTACCTGCTTGGCCCTTCACTCACACATCCAGCCAAATCCTGCTAGGTAACTGGTGCAAATATAATATCGCACTGCTGGCATATCAGGGCTTATCCTAAGGGCTCTCAAAACATTCAACCATATGAATGACGTGTTCAAAGAAGTGACTGTCCCTGTGTTTGACTCTACATCGACCCTAGTGTCCTTTCTTGACTTGAGACACCAAAAGCTTTTAAAGCTAGCTCTGAATATAATCAAGGGCAGTAAGGCCTTAGCGCCACACAGACCACGGTGCCCCCTCAAGCCTCAGAGCCATGGCAGGGCTCTTTCAGTTTTAGGGCTCCAGGGCAATTGCTCCCTTTGCCCCCCCCCCCTCGTTGGCAACCCTGTCCCTATGTCTGCAGAGAGATGGGGAGAACACCTATGGAGAGGACAGATGCTTTCCCTCTCCAGAGTGAAATCTAGGTCCCGTGTGACATATCCTTTTGAAGTACCTGCATGCCAAAGCCAACTAAACTCGTCCCCGTCTCAGGAGTTCCGCTTCTTAGCTGAACAGTTTTAATTCCCATTTCAATGCAGGTTCAGCCCTATACTAAAGTCTCTCAGTGGTTGTCTACACTGACACTTAAGGCTATGTAAGATACATCGCTCAGAGTGTGAAAAGACCATCCTCCTGAGCAATGTAACTTACCTAGACTTACTAAAGTAGTGTCCACAGCATGCTATGTCAGAGGAAGACACTTTCCCACTGACACAGGTTCCACCATTGTTGAGGTAGACTAATTATGCCGATGGGAGAATGCTCGCCTGTCAGCACAGCACAGCACATCTTCACCAGATGCACTGCACTGGTGCATCTGCGCCAATGTAGTCCAGTAGTGTAGACTAGCCGTCACTGTTTGAAAGCTTCTCAAATCCCATCCCAGTCCCTTTTTGGAATGCATGGTTATTATGCAAATCACACACTGTCACCGCCAGTGATAATTTACTTAATGGTGCCAAAATCTGTGAACTTGCCTAAAGGCTTTTGACATCATTTGCCATGAACATTAGTCAATAAATTCTGGGATGGAGCAATTTGCATGTCACCCAAATGACTGGATATCAAATTAGGCTTCTGACAGGCTCCAGAATGGCTCTCTCCTTTCATCATTAATCTTGACAAAGGGGAGGGGGCAAAAGCCCTGATAGGACCTGGGCTGTTTTCTGACATATGACGGATTGATGTATCAATCTAAGGTCATCCAGTTTATCATTCATTTTGAAGAAGGCTCCAAATTTCTATTTCTACCTTCAGCTCCAAAGCTGCAGTGTGATTAGGGGGCATAGGGGGCTGATTGCACATAACAACAGCAAATGTAGTTTAGTTTCCTGTGAAATGTTAATGCTGAAAATCCTATATGCCCTATTCCTCTCCTATAGGACCAGCAACTTCCACAGAAGCCAATGAGAGGTTTTAGCACACTTGCGTGGCAGGAGAATAGGATACCAGTTTAGAACCTTTGCATTGCTCTGTCTTACTCTCTTTTGTATTAGAGAGACGAGGTGGGTGATGTAATATCTTTTAATGGACCAACTTCTGCCTGTAAGAGAGACAAGCTTTCAGGCTTATACAGCGCTCTTCTTCAGGTCTGGAAAACTTACTCAGTGTCAATAAAATATATTATCTATGGATGGCATAGGTATCAAAGGGGAAAGGGCGTGCCTCTCCAAACAGCTCAGTGTGGTTTTGTCCATGCTCCACCCCCCAGTCCAGGACATCTTCCTACTTACCCCTTGTGATCTGGGGGTTCTTCATCCATGGCCGGAGCTCTGGGCCAGAGATTCCAGCAGCTGGAGCCCATGCTCACACCAACCCTTTAGGGAATCAGCCAGTGGCTGCTGGGAGGGCAGTGCTTATGTGTAATTGCAGTATGTGGAGCCTCTTTTTTCTGCCCTCACCCCTCTGCTTAGGAGCTGGACCAGCTGGCCATTTCCAGGGTGCAGTGTGGTGCCTTGGCAGGCAGGGAAGGAGCTGACCGGCAGTCATTTGACTTAAGCCTGGACCCCAACCACTTGTCCCAGCTCTGCCTCCCAACCTGGAGCTCCCTCACACACTCTGAATGGCTTGGCCCCATCCTCTATCCTGGAGCCCCCTCCTACACCTCAAAACCCCTCTTATCTGGCTCCGCCCCAGAGTCCGCACCCCCAAGAGGAGCCCACACTCCCTCCCATACACCTCAGCCCCAGACCAGTTAAAGTGAATCTGGGTGGGGGACAGCAAGGCACTAGGGGAGAGGGAATGTAGTGATTGGGGACAGGGCCAGATGTTCAGTTTTGCATAATTAGAACATTGACAACTTTACTGCAGAAATTACCGATTTTATTACCCTAGTGCAGGGATTCTCAAACTTCATTACAATGCAACCTCCTTCTGACAACAAAAATTACTACACAATCCTAGAAGCCTGCCCAAACCCCACAGCCTAGAATCAGATATTCACTGCTGTTCAAGTTCTGGAAGGAGCAGGGACAGAGTGTGAATCAGCAGATTCATGGAACTCCAAAAGTGCTGGAGAAAGGGGGGAAACAGAAATGCGGAGCTCCAGTACTCCAGTGCGCAAGAGGTGCATAGGGGAAGAGGGCAGAGAGGGCGTGTGTGGGCTGCAGGTGGAACCCCAATAATTTGTGGGCCACAGATTGCCCACCACTGGTAATCATGAGGCCCACTGAGATGAAGGATGGCCACTCATGCGGCCCACACACTAGTCTTAGTTGCCCATTGCTGTCGTAGCTCATTCTATCAAACTCTTTATTCATTATGTAACAACTTTAAACACATAAGTTTACCTCACTGCAAGGGTGTTTTTACATGAATTGGCTTTTTTAAAATGTGTTTTTATACAGAGGTTTGTCCATTTCCCCTTACTTTCACTCTCCCTCAGCCCCAATCTTTTTGATGAACCACAAAGGCTGTGCTCCAATAATCTGTCCTGTAGATGGCACCTTCTCCCAATTTTTATCACTCTATGGAATTCATAAATGAGATATACAGGATATTTTTACAGCCCTATTTACAGGGTCTTTTAGACCAGGAGTTCTCAACCTTTCCTTTCTGATTCTACTACCCCTCCCCCCCCACACAAAATCTAAAAAAGCATCACAGCCCACATGTACCACAACTGCTTATCTGCATATAAAAACCAGGGTCAGTGATAAGGGGTAGTAAGTAGGGCAATTGTTGGAGACCCACACCATAGAACACCTGGCAAAGCTACGTTACTCAGTCTTTGGCTTCAGCCCTGGGTGGCAAGACCCAGGACATCAGCCCTGTATGGTGGGGCTCTGGCTTTTTGCTCTTGGCTCCAGTTAATCTAATGCCACTGTGGTTTGGCAGCGTCCCTAAAACCTGCTTGTGCCTCACCCCAGGGAGCGTCGGATTCCTGGTTGAGAGCTGCTGCTTTAGACATCACCTGCGGCTAGGAATGAAAAGTTGCAGCGTCGCAATCTGTAGCAACAATTAGAAAATTTTGCAGTTGGTTGAAAAAAGTGCAATTGGCCATGGACATTAAATGTACAATCAGATGCACATTTATCCCTTATTGTTCACTATTTTTTTAACCAAACCCCCTTCGTTCCTATTTTCCAGCTGCGAAGCTAAGGAACACGCCGGAAAGAATAAGTGTGCATAGGGAGCTAATGCCACAGACAGGAAGAGTGCCCAGGAATCGAGCCCTTCACGCTGCGGTCCGGCACTGGAACGCTCAAACCCTCAGGAAGCAGTATCGCGACTGCACTGCCCACACCATACGGGTGCCTGCTGCGCATGCGCTTGCCCTCTCTTCTTGGCATGTCCCAAGTTTTCCTTGCGGGGGTGGGACTGATATAGGATTCTCCCTCCTAGGTTCAGTCTATTGTACGGATGTTAATGCGCATCCCCACCTCATCTCCAATAGACTCTTCCAGACTCCTCCTTCCTCCCACGCCCCCCCCCCTCCTCGATCTCTCCGGAAGGAAAGAGGCGGGGCTAAGGTGTGAGTGAGTGCCGGCTTCTGCTGCGCGCGTCGCCTGGCGCGAGGAGAGCGCGCGAGAGCTGCCTCCTGCGGCACAGCCATGCCTCCCCCGGGCCAGGTCCGGCTGCCGGACTGGGATGCGCTGCGGCTCCGCGTCCAGACGCTGATCGGCTCCCACCGGATCGCGATCTTCAGCAAGAGCTACTGCCCCTTCTGCCACAAGGTGAGGGGCCGCGCGGGCGCCTGGGGTGGGCCTTGCCGCCCGGCCCGCGCACGCGCAGCGCCTGAGGGGAGGCCGCCCGCGAGCGGCCCCGGAGGGGACTCGCCGTCCGCCGCAGCGCGTGTGTCTCGTGCCCTGAGCTCCCCGAGCGTTGTGTGGGGGCCGGAGGCGAATGTTCATCTCTGGGGCCGGGCTGGCTCGTGGGAGCCCTGGGCTGGCCCCCGTCTGGCCTAATTGCAGGGCAGAGCATCTGTGTCTGCGAAAACGAGCTGCGGAGGGGCAGGCTTCCAGATCCGACGTGTGTATGAGTGGGGGCATCTGTCTCCACTGGGGAGCCGACAGTCATAGGGCGCCAGAAGTGGAAGGGACTTTGAGAGGACATCGAGTCCAGTCGCCAGCCCTCATGGCAGAACCCAGTGTTGTCTAGATCATCCCTGATGGATGATAGAACCTGCTCCTAAATAGCTCCAGTGATGGAGATGCCACAACCTCCCTAGGCAACTTATTCCAGTGTTTCACCACCCTGACAGGAAGCTTTTTCCTACTGTCCAACCTAAACCTCCCTTGCTGCAGTTTAAGCCCATTGCTTCTTGTCCTGTCCTCAGAGCCCAAGAAGAACAATTTTTCTCCTTCCTCCTTGTGACACCCTTTTAGATACTTGCAAACCACTGTCATGTCCCCTCTTAGTCTTTTCCTTTCCAAACAGAACAAGCCCAAATCTTTCAGTCTTCCCTTATAGGTCATATTCTCTAGACCTTTAATCATTCTTGTTGTTCTTCTCTGGACCTTCTTCAGTTTCTCCCACATCTTTCTTGAAATGTGGTGCCCAGAACTGAACACAGTACTCCCTCCAGTGGAGGCCTAATCAGCACAGAGTAGAGCAGAAAAATTACTTGACATGTCTTGCTTACAACACTCCTGTCAGTGCATCCCAGAATCATGTCTGCTTTTTTTTTTTTGCAAGAGTGTCACACTGTTGATTCATGTTTAACTTATCCTCCACTATGACCCCTAAATCCCTTTCAGCAGTACACCTTCCTAGACAATCACTTCCCATTCTGTATGTGTAAAACTAATTGTTCCTAAGTGAAGTGCTTTGCATTTGTTCTTATTAAACGTAATCCTATCAACCTCAAACCATTTCTCCAGTTTGTCCAGATAATTTAAAATTATAACCCTATTCTCCAAAGCAGTTGCAACCTGTCCCAGCTTTGTATCATCTGCAAACTTAATAAGCGTATTCGCTATGCCAATATCTAAATTGTTGATGAAGATATTGAACAGAGCTGCTCCCAAAACAGACCCCTGCAGAACCCCACTTGTTTTGCCCTTCCAACATGATTGTGAGCCATTAATAAGTACTCTGTTATCCAGACAGGTATGCATCCACCTTATAGCATCCCCATCTAAGTTGTATTTGCCTAGTTCATTGATAAGAAGTTCATGCAAGACTGTATCAAATGCTTTACTAAAGTCTAGGTATACCACATCCACCATTTCTCCCTTATCCCCAAGACTTGTTATCCTATCAAAGAAAGCTATTAGATTGGTTTGACATGATTTGTTCTTTACAAATCCATGCTGGCTGTTACCTATAACTTTTATTTTCTTCCAGATGTTTGTAGATTAATCCCTTAATTGCTTGCTCCATTATCTAATGTAATAATAGTGTAGTCCATTAATTGAAAAGCAAAAGCTCATAGGTTAATGCTGTAGACTACATGCATTTTTCCCTCTTCTTCTCCCTCCCCCCCTCCCCCTCTGCCTCCTCCCCCCCCCCCCCCCCCCCGGCCAGTAAATTTTGTAGCAGAGAGGCCAGCACCCTGGCTCCATCCTGGCTTGTACCAGGTCTGGGACCTACCCTTGCTGTAGGTCTGCATTTAAAGTGTATTAGGAGCTGGTGGGCAGGCAGCCTAGCTCCGTACGGCTCATGTCAGGTCTGGGAGCTCACATTACCCCTGGATAGGGGCTGATGCTACTTTATGCTGCTGCTTGTGTATCGGAGGCAGCAGCGTGGGGTGCCAGGCAGCCGGTCAGTGAGAGGGAGCTAGTTTCTAAACCTGCTTCTCTCAGGGACCAGCTCCCACCTGGCACCCTACACTGCTACCTCTGATACACAGGCAGCAGCGCAGAGTAGCAGGAGGCTCCTGGGGAGTGGGGCCAGATTGCAGTGGCTGATGGCCCTGCCACCCTGGGGGCTATAGAATAGTTGAGTAACTGATAAGAATTCATGAGATTAATCAACTATTCAGTTAACTTATATTTACATCCCTAGCCATGTTTGTGGGTGCAAATACCCACAGATATAAAGTAGATATCTGCAGATTTACAGGGCTCTAATTTTATGGACAGGAGCTAACAGGCCATCTATCAGTGAGGTGCCAGGAGAGTTGGTTGAAGGAGGGTGATGCTGCACAATACACTAGTTCTTGTGTTAAGCCAATCTTACAGCCACTGTTCTAGGTCAGCAGTGTGTTCTTGGTGTGTTCCTCAAATTTTCAGGCAGAAGGCATCTCTTTGGTAACCAGTCTGAGTGAAACTAAACTGTTGCCTCTGTACCAAGCTTAAAGCTTCCCATCATCTTGGAGATGATGTTGGAAAGCCAGGCTTATCACTGACTTGTCTTTTATGTTGTTGGATGATAATTCTGTATTATGCCAATATTGTCCTCAGTGTTTTAATAAACAAAAAAGTTGCTGAGCATTGCAGTGGCCAGAAAAGGATTTGTACTTTGGTACAAACAAGGCCTTGCATATTATGAATCGTAAACAACTTCCACTCAAATCCTAATTGCAGAATCTTGGTGCAGATTTATGCACAGCTTCGTTGAGTCTCAAATATGCTTTTTCACTTAGAAGTGAAACCTTTTTTAAGACTTGAAAATCTTATGTGGAGGAAAAGCAAAATTGGAATAATAGGCTAGAACATTTTTCTAAATTTTACATTGAAATTGGTTCCTTGGTAGTTATTCCCATTGTCTCATCTGAACTTGGATCCATGGGTGTAGATGAGGTAGTGAAGATGGGGAAATGGAGACTTGTGATATCTACTAAAGAAGAGTCCCAATGATCATGTTTTTTTCTAGTTGACATACAGTTGTATTTGGACCTTAAGTAAGTTCCAAGAAAGAAGCATCCCATCATGTAACAGGAGTGATATAAATTATGTAGTCTCAAAATATAGTAGTAGGTACTTCAGATAGCTATCAAGATTCTAAGTTCTGAAAATACCATAGTCTGTTGCTAGACTTTATTTAGACTTTTGGAAACTTTTCAAACCATCCATTCAGAGAAGTTTAGCAAATGAAGTGATCATAGGGTGGTATATGAAATATAGGTATAACAAATCTCTTCTACCGAGGATTCTCTTTTCTTGGTGACTCTGGATTAGAAAGATGCACCAAAAGAATTATTCAGCAATTGGTGCTAGTTTATTTGCCTGACTTTGTCTGTACTGCTTAGTAGTCGTATTTGGTCTATCAACATTTGCAATACTAGTTGCAATGGTAGGCAGCCATTTTTAGGACTGTATTGGAATCCAGTTAAATGGTATTGTCACTTTTTTAAGAGACTCTTTTCTACCCTATTACTTCACCAGTTGCTGATGCTGCAAAGGCTATTCTAAGTTGAGATGAAATGGCTACAAATCTGCGTATGGAGTCTGTCTAGAGCTTTGTTGCTGCTCAGTGTTCTTTCCCGCCACTGCTCACGCAGGGCTTTTGCCTCCATAGATAGATCCCTGCGCAGGTACAAAATATTGTATCTGCAAAAAGGAGCCACAGATACACATAGATATAAAGTGGATCTCCATGGATTTGCAGGGCTCTAACCACGGAAACAGCCAGCTCTTGAAGCATTATACTTACCACCCCAAAGAGGAGAAGGACAAGTACTGCTGCATGTAGGCTGTGGAGCATGTTGGCTCTGGGCTTGGTGCTTGTGTGCTGCCCCGTAGATCTGGCCTGTAATGAAACTGATCCATTGGGGATCAATTTATTGTGTCTAGTATAGACACAATAAATTGACTACTGACCGCTCACCCATTGACTCCAGTATTCACACCTTAATGAGAAGTGCAACAGGAATCAATCGGAGGGCATCTCCAGTTGACTTACTGCAGTGGCCTCACTTCTGTAAGTAGATCTAAGTACATTAACTTAAGCTACACGGTGTAATTTACAGGGCTCGACAAACCACTGAATCTACTAGCCCGTGGCGAGTAGATTTCAGCCGGTCGCTCCATGCGCCCCATTCACCGGTGCTTCGCATGCGCAGTGCGTGTCTGGCGAGTAGCTCTCACTGGGGTTTGTCAAGCCCTGGTAATTTAGATCTATCTCCTGTGGTAAAGTAGTCCAGTCCTTAGTGGGAGAAGATGACAAGAAATATGCAAGTGGTAAATCTGGAACAAGGAAAGATGTTTGAGGAAAATGAGTGGAATAAGGATTCCTAATGTGTTTTCCTCTTGGGCCAAGCAAGAAGGGGAAGAGATAGGCAGAGAGTAGGTCAAACAAGATCAAGGAAATGTATCTACTAAAAGAGTCAAAGGGAAAACAGGAGAGCAGATAGGAGCAGAAGTAAGAAATACTGACTCATCACAGGGGAAAATCGTTTTTGCTAAGAGGAGGAGAATTGTATTAGACACAAAATAAAAAGGAAGTAAAAAACTCTTAAATTAAAATGAGAATGAACAGGAAACACAATAGACTTTAAACTGTTATATTAACTCAGGCATGTCCAAAGTCTGGCCCGCAGGCCAATTGCGGCCCGTGTTCCGGTTTAATATGGTCCCACAGGTAATTTGGCAAATCTATCTTTTATGGCCCCCAACGAATCCATATGTATTGAGATGAATACATTGTAAAATCTCAGTTAATGTCAGTTGGTCTAAATCAGTTATAAATATATTTGGACACAACATGTATACTTGGTGTTATGTTCCTGTTCATATTTTTTGAACTTAAAAGTTGACAGACAACCTTTATTACCAATAATATGTAATGTACTTTACAATGTTCCTGACATATATTTCAGCTTCCTGGATTTTTTTTTCATCTGGCCTTCAGATATGAAAGGCAGAGTGATTTAACACCTGTTTAGATTTGTCATCCATGTGACTAAATAGTTAATTTGCATTTAATTTTAATGGTTCAAAGAATGTCAGGCAAAATGGTCGGCCCTCACGCATGTTCACTTCATCAAATCTGGCCCTCTTTGAAAAAAGTTTGGACACCCCTGTATTAACTGTTTTATCAAATCAAGCTTGACATCTTTTCTTCCATTAAAAGATTTTGGACATTTATTGCATGTTTACTCCTTGTTTTGGTTAGGTTGTAGAGATATGGATGGAATGAGATGGGCAGGAAGGGGAGAAGAGCTCAGCTTGGAAGAGTAGGTTGAGTAGTCAACTGGAAAACTTACAGATAAGGTTAGTGAAGACTAGGAAAGATTGAGAAATTTCTAGAAGAACCTAATCTTTAAAAAAACAAACAAACCCTGAGGAATTATATTCAAAGCCTTTTTAGAAAAGCAAAGATAGTGTCACTTCTTAGTGCAGATGACTTTTATTCAGAAGTGAGCCGATGGAATTCTTAGTCATGTAGACTTTTTTTAATTCTGATAATGCATGCCTGTTTAAACAAAGCTGTACAAGTTGAGTTGTCCTGGTTTGATTTTCTTGCTGTTACTGGCAGTTAAGAGTAAATATTTATGTATTTTAAATTCTTGCCACCTTTTGAGAAATGTGTGCTGGATGAAATGAAAAACATTTAAATGCTAGTAATTGCTTCACTGCCACACAGAAACAACTTGATATACAGAATAACCACAACTTCAGGTGACTGCTGATTATCCAGTCTTACGATATACCCTCAGCTAGTATATAATGGCATGTCAGGTCAGCTCAATTTAGATTTACAGAATGCTAATTGACTTATGAAACAGTAGACTGTTTATTAGGACACTGCTTATTAACTGACTCCACCTTGTGGGGTTTAAAGTAGCTAAACAGGTTGAAATAATGAATGAATGCTGCCAGAAGGAGTTTTTAAAAGTGCATTGTCACACCATAATGCCTTTGTTCCAAATTACTTTCCATGTGAAACTTGGTGTTGACTACTCACTAGTTGTGTTTGTCCCTTAGCCGTTTGTTTCTTTTGTAAGGGATTTCTTATCTGTGTACAAATGCACCAGTTGAATATTTGTATGCTGCAAGTCAATATACAAACTGCAAATGTCCTCTTTCTGTATTGTGAGTAAGTCTAACCCCTTCCATGTTTTGTTAACACTTACAGGAAAAGTACCCAACGGCTGAAAAAAAATAAAGATGGCCAAGTTAACAAGTCTTTTAAAATAAAATCTGAAGTGTGTAAGGAAAAATTTACCCTGTCTTTTCCAGCATAATTATTGTAAAACTTTTCTCTTTTCTTGCTCTTGCCTCTCTCCTAAAGAACTGTCATTGCTGTACTTTAGGGGTACATCTAGACTACATGGCTCCATCGACGGAGCCATGTGAAATAGTTTACTCGGCATAGTCAAAGAAGCAGGGATTTAACTAATCCCCGCTTCATTAAAATAAAAATGGCTGCCGCTCTGTGCCAACAATCAGCTGATCCGGCACAGCGCGGCAGTCTAGACGCATGAAACGAGGTTTACCAGAGCAGTTGACAAAGGCTTCCCTTGTCAACCGCACCGCATCTAGACTGCCGCGCTGTGCCAGATCAGCTGATTATCGGCACACCGCAGTGGCCATTTTTATTTTAATGAAGCGGGGATTATTTAAATCCCTGCTTCTTTGACTATGCCGAGTAAACTATTTTACATGGCTCTGTTGACAGAGTCTTGTAGTCTAGACGTACCCTAGGAGTATAACAGTTCAGTTTTGCCTTGTGCTACTGCCACACTTGAACTGTTTGTTCTATGGTAGAACTTCAGAATTATGAACTAACAAGTGTACCACACACCTCGATTGAAACTGAAGTAAGTAATCAGGCAGCATCAGAACTTTTCCCACTCCTCCCCCCCCCCCAAAAAAAGTATAGTAGTATGTTAAACATGAACTATTTTAAAAAATAAAGGGAAACTGTTTTTTACTTAAGGGGAACTACTGTATATCCATATTTGATCTAGCAGCTTGCTTGACTTAAGTATCTAATTTGTTAGACTTTGAAGGAATGACTACTGCAAACATCTTGCTTTGTAGCATTAACTTTTTGTAAGGACTTTGCAAGATTAGAAGTAGGGTTACTGTTGTAAACTGCCACTGTTTCTAATTATGAGGAATGCCAACATGTAGAGGACTACACAATTAACCAGTAAGCTTGGGGCTTATCAGTTAATCTTGTTGATTACACGCACTCCACCCCCTTGCTGCCCCTGCTGTCAGGCTTTTACTAAGTTTAAAATGCAGAGGCTCAGCAGTCTCAGAGGTGGCGTAAGCCAGGACTTCCCAGCCCTGGTTAGCACCAGTTCTGGGAGCCACCTGCACTGCAGTGCTGCATTTTAATGTAGTAAGAGCCCAGCAGCTCTTCTTATGCTTAAAATGCAGAGTCGCAGTGGTCCCGGAGCTCGCGTGAGCCAAGACTGCTCAATCCTGGCTCCCCGGCTCCAGGAACTACTCCCGCTGGCGCTCTGCAGAGTGCCTCCACTTATCAACTAATCGTGTAGTCCATACAATTGGTATGGACTAAACAATTAGCAAAATACTTGTTCCTTAACATCCTTAGAGCTGGTTTGCGCGGGATACTGGTTTTTAAACCATCTTTCCTCATGGAAATATAAAGCGAGACATGTACAGTAGAAGAGGTATTTTTCAGTTCACCTAATAAGTACTGTAGTGCAATCTCTTTATCATGAGTTGAACTTACAAATGTGATGTGATGTACAAAAAAACTGCTCTCAGATAAAACACCATAAAACTTTAGTACCTACAAGTCCACTGGGTCCTATTTCTTGTTCTGCCAAGCACTCAAACAAGTTTGTTTACATTTGTAGGCAATAATGCTGCCCACTTCTTGCTTAGTGTCACCAGAAAGTGAGAACAGATGTTCACATGACAGTATAGTAGCTAGCATTGCAAGATACTTATATTCCATATGTATTAAATGTTTAGGTCCCTTCAGGCTTCAACCACCATTCAAGAACATGCATCCATGCTTATGCCAGATTCTGCTTGATAACAGTCCAAAACAGTGCACACTAACAACGTTCATTTTCATCATCTGAGTCAGATGCCATCAGCAGAATGTTGAATTTCTTTTTTGGTGGTTCAAGTCCTGTAGTTTGCACTTTAGAGTGTTGCTCTTTTAAGACTTCTGAGAGCATGCTCCACACCTCTTCCCACCCAGATTTTGGATGGCACTTCAGATTTTTAAACCTTGGATCCAGTGCTGTAGCTATCATTGGAAACCTCATATTGACATCCTCTTTGACTTTGATCAGATCTGCATTGAAAGTGTTCTTAAAATGAACAAAATGTGCTGGGTCATGTGAGACTGCTGTAACATGAAATACATGGCAGAATTCAGGCAAAACAGCAGGTGAGATACAATTCTCTTCTAAGGAATTTAGTCACAAATTTAATTAACGTATTGTTTTAGTAACAAACATCACCAGCATGGAAGCATGTCCTCTGGAATGGTGGCTGAAGCATGAAGGCATATACAAATGTTTAGTATATTTGGCACAAATATCTTGTTATGCCAGCTACAAAAGTGCCATGCAAATGCCTGGTCTCATTTTCAGGAGACATTGTAAATAACAAGTGGACAGCATTGTCTCCCATAAATGTAAACAAACTTGTTTGTCTGAGTGGTTGACCACACAAGAATTAGGACTGAGCGGTCTTGTAGGCACTGAGATTTTATATTCTATTTTTGAGTGCAGTTATATAACACAAAAATCTGCATTTTTAAGTTGCACTTTCACAATAAAGCAGTTGCACTACAGTAATTGTAAGAGGTGAATTGAGAAATACTTTTTTCATTTTTACAAAGCAAATATTTGTAATAATAAAGTGAGCACTGTACACTTTGTATTGTGTGATACTTGAAATCAATGTAATTGAAAATGTAGAAAAAAATCAAAATTTAATTTCAGTTGGTTTCTGTTGTTTAGCAGTGCACTTAATTAACAGCCCTACTAAATATCTTAAAACACAGCAAATGCCTGCATTACTGCTTGTTGGGGGTGGGGTTTAAAGACTGCATGTGAAATCAGAATTTATCTTTTCTTAAAAAGTAAATTATTTGATTCAGTCTTGTAATGAATTCATTTTAAGCCCAGTAACAGCACTTGCATTTCTAGGTGATTAAGCCGTATAATTTCCAGAACTGACTTTCTTGTTACATTTAAAAATCTTTTTGTAATGTCTATTGAAAGAGGCTTTGTTAATCATCCCACCAATATAGGATTAAAATATTAGTATCCCTGCATTTCAGTTTCATGTGACTAAGTCTTTAGAAGTCTACTTATCAAAGAAAACTGGATAAAGTATCCCCTTTTTTCTAGGAGTTAAGTTTTGGTTGAAAATTGAACCAAACATGAAATTGCAATTGCATTATTTTAGAGAAATTATTTTGAACTTTTTAAGTCAAAGAGTTTCACATTAGCATTCAAGTCTAAAGCATAATCTGATACTCATAATTACATCTAGAACAGGGGGTGAGCAATAATTTTGGAAGGGGAGCCACTTCACAAATATTGGAAGTGTCCATGGGCAGAAGGGGCAGGGCTGAGAACTACCCTGCTGAGTACAGTGACCTTATTTTCTGAACCAGCTGCATCTAGTAAGAACAGTTTAATTTTAAATTATGAAATAGATTAAATGTTTTAATTTTCTCATGTTAGTTTATCAAACTTCATTTTAAATGAAGTAAAATATTATGTCCAACACAAAGTTTCAATGTTTTCTTTATTTATGGGAGGGATGGGAACCCTTTTTGGGTCTGAGGTCACTGACCCACAAAGAAATCAGTTGGGGACCACACAAGTGAGAAGCAAAAAAACTCCTCCAACCCCTCCCCCCCCAACACTCACTGATGTGTCCCCAACTGAGATACCTCACTCCTCTGGTGCCCCAACATCACGAAGGGAAGGGGGAAACTGAAGTTCAGGGCTTCCCATAGATCAGATTTACTTTTCTGGAGTTAGTGGATTTTATGGAACTTTCTTAGGCTCTGAGGGACAAAAATGAAGGGTATAGTGAGTGAGACAGGGCTGCCAGCAAATAGGGTAGGAGTGGGGTGCAGGCTTTGGGAGGGAGCAGGGATGCAGAAGCAGGCTGGGAGTAGGGTGTCTGGCTAGGTAGAGGAAGCAGGAACAAGGGAGAGTGCCGTATGTGGCCAGGAGAGAGGGTGCAAGAGCAAGGGAGGGTGTCACAGCAAGCTGGGGATGCGGGGTCTTGGGGGGGGGGGATGAGTGAAGGGATTGGGGGAGGTGTCTGGAAATGAGGGGAAACCTTACCTGGCTTCGTGCTCTCTTGCAGCAACGGCTGCAGCCACAAGGTGCTGGAGGGAGGCCCCGTTGCCGCAGCCATGTGGTCCTGGAAGCCAAAGACACCGCTGCTGTGGCCACATGATCCAGGGCTGGCCCCGAGGCACTGCGGTCACAGGCCACCCCCAGAGGCGCTGCGACCATGCAGTTTGGAGCCAGTCCCAGAGGCATGTGGCCTGGAGCCAGCCCTGGAGGCACCGCTACTGCTGAGGAGCCTCAGCCCCAGCACTGACACCTCCTCCAGTGGTATCATGGGGAGTGATGGGGTGGGGCTGAGTTCCTTCCCTTCCCTTCCCCCCCTTTACCCTTCTCCTGCCCCCTCCCTCCCGCCCTCCCCACCCAGGGTCTGTAATTGCCTCGCAGGCCAAATCAAAGCCCAAGGCAGGCCACATCCAGCCTGCTGAGAGGTCTTTGCCTACCCTTGATCTAGAAAGGGTATCTCCACTAATTTTTAAAGATTTACAGACTTAATTCTTACTAAGCACTGAGGGTGACACTGAACTTTGGTGTCTGCAGGGGCTCAAGTAGCTACATAGTGGTATCAGATGGTCCGTGCTAGTCTTAAAACTTCCACCTGTAAAACTGGTGACAGGATTGAATTGACTTTACTTGCACTTGAGCTCTTTGACACACTACTGACTAATATTCTTACTTTTAAAACTTGGCACTAATTTTGACAGTTGGATTTTTTTTCTTGGGAGACAAGAATGAGGGGTTAAATCTAAAACCAAAGCCCTTACTTCACAGGAAGCAAAAGAGGAAGGTTAAAATCTGTCAAACATGAACATGTGCTAGGTTTAGCATTAGTTATGTTTGACAGCAATATTTATAAAATTGCAGCCAATGTAGACATTTCATTGATTTTTTTTTTTATTGATAAAGTATTAATTTTTGGTGTCCGTTTAGACCAAGAGTCTGCAATTATTCCTTGGGTAGCCAGATGGGAGGACGAGTAGGGTATATTATATACCTCTCAGATGTTCAGCATTGTGCAAGACATCCCATAGCTGGCCTCGTTTTTGTTTTTAAAGTTGTCCTGCTTTGTTATTGCATAGTCTCTATTAAGCGCTCAGCAAGTCTTCCTGGTTGCGAGCTGCACATCTTTGTGCTTGACATGATCACGTCTCACATGAAAGCTAGCGTTTTCTCCATAAGGTATGGTTTTAGTACTCAGTCACTGCTCATTTTCATTATAAGAAGTTCCAGGCTATTTGCATGCTTTAATTTTCTTTACTGAACAGGCTTTTTTTTTTTTTTTTTTTTTTTAAGTCCCTTATTCTGAGGGTCACTTCAAAGTCTGAGGATTGAGACAGATGGTAAACACATTCCTAATCCTGGCATGGGTTTCAGCCATTGATCTAGTAATTTGCTGTACAGTTAAATGATGAAACTGCAACCAGGGATGTTAAGAGGTAGGTATTTAGCTAAGCAAGTAGTACATAGGCAGCCTGGCTCAGTCCTGGGTCGCACTGGGTGTGGGACCAAACCCTGCTGCAGCTCTGCAATTTAAAAGGCAGTGGGGGAAGTGGGGTTTGGTCCTGCACCTAGAGTGAGCTGGGACTGTCTTGGGCTGCCTGCCCAGCTGGCTCTGTGCACCCAGGTCTCAGCGGGGAGTTGGTCCCAGATCCCCTGTGCACAGAGGCTGCTGCCGTGAAGCAAGTCTTGTCTGCGGAGGATCCCGGCTCCCTGCGGACAAGGGCTGCTTCACAGCAGCAGCTCCTGCCCTTCCCTTTCCCGCTGCCTCCTAATAGAGGTAGCAGAAGCGGGAGGATGAGCAGCACCACAGAGATGGTGCTGCGGGGAACCGGTTTCTAAACCAGCTCTCTCCCTCCCCATCACCACCCCTTTTCTGCCTATGGTACAGAAGCAGCAAAGAGGAGGGGAGTATGAGTAGTTGACTCGACTACCCAATAAGCATAGGCTTATTCGGTAGTTGACTACTCCCTTATATCCCTAAGTGCACCTCTGGATTTTAACCTAATTGTGCTACTTAATAGCTTCTTCGTAAAACTGTAATCCATCCCCAGAGATTCTTAGGCCATATGTGTGTATTTACTAAATAAACAACCCTTGGGTTTTCTATCCTCTACCTCTACCACTTTGATGTTTTTGTTCTTTTACCCTCTTATATTGTCAGAAGTAAGCAGAATATCTGCTATTAAGCTTTCTGTAGATAAAGTTCTCTGATCTCCTTCAGGAGAAGCCTGGGAGATATCATGTTGGATATCAAAGTCTGAGTCCTGTTGAGGTGGCGAGATTACCTAGGCTATCTCTATACTGAGAAGGTTTGGCAATGAAAGTGCTGTTAATATGCAAAAGTAAAAAATGGTCAAACCAGTTTTTCTGCTTCCTGTTTCATGGCCACACTGTTAGCACCTTGTCAACAGATAGAGAAAAGCAGTGTGGGTAAGCATCCCACAGTGCAAAGTTGTGAGGAGACAGAGCTAATTCCCTCGTAGCTGTTAGCTCTCCGTGCTGAAGGATGTCAAAGTTGCACAGCCGTCTGCCTGCCACTATATTCTTAGCAGAGCAGAAAAGGAGCATTCCAGTGATTTGCTCTTTGGGAATGTCTCTGCTGCATCCAGGGAACACGTCTGCTTTTCTGAAAATAATGTTGGAAAAGCGGATCCGTTTTGTTGGCATCCTTGTAAACCTCGTTTTACTAGGAAGAAGGGATGCTCCAAAAGAGATTTTTATTTTTTTTTTCTGAAATTTAGCCCTGTGTAGATGGGCCAAATTTCGAAAAAGCCTCTTTTGGAAATATATTGGATAAAGATACTCAATTTGTGTACCACATATTGTGTTTCTTTTTCCGATTTATCTTTGTAGTCTAGACCTAGCCTTTGTTCCCCAAATGGAGCAGCTCACTCAGCTGTCAGATACTTCCAGGATCTTTGAAAGGAGAGGAACGAATGCTTACAGGGCAACAGAGATCACAAAACACTTGACCACAGCAATCCTTGTTAACAAAGCTCTAGTCTAAATGTAGTTCTGCACTGAAAATGAAGATGTTATTGTAACACAGGTATTTCTTTACTCTCGCTAGTGCAGCTACAACTTCAGTGTAGGCTAATAACCTCAGGACAAGTTTTCTAGGAACCCCGAACATGTACTTGGCTTGCTGGCATGTGGTCAGGTGTGGGTTGCCATGGCTTTGCTGCTATTGTTAACCACAATAGCTAGAGTAAAGCTAGGACAGACATATCTACTTGCGATAATCACGTCCTCATTTATAGTGTGAATGTTACACCTGTGGTGAATCACAAGACAGCAAAGTGACTGCTTCTGAAAATTAACTTGGAAGTAATAACTTGATAGCTGCATAACTCAGTGTCTTTAAATACTTATATCTATATAATCATGTTAAGTCTCAGATCTTGGCCCTAAACTGCATCTAAATATCAAATCTTTGACTTGTAAAAATGCTGTGTCCTTGTGTTTACAGTAAATCTCTAATGGTAGTACTCTGGTTTGTTACAGGTGAAAGAACTTTTTCATTCTATGGGAATAGATTACTATGCTTTGGAACTTGATTTAACTGGTAAGTAAAATGACAACATCTTTTGAAATGCAATAACTATTCACAATAGTCCAAGTTAAGCCACGTTTTTTCCTATAAACTGCTTTGTACTGATCAGAGACACTAATTCTATTTTGAGTGATGCCTCTGTTGGTACAAAGTTACAACAGCACTTGAAATACAAACCTGATTTGTTTAATCAAATGGAAATTACCCACTGTTCTGTCTTGCAGGAAAATTCAGCCTTTCCTGTAATTTATTTTATGTTCCAAGATGAAATGTTAATGTTTGACTTTATATAGAAATGACCTTTGTGAACAAATTCGCTGAGTCATTGGGGAAAGAATGACTACATTTCAGCGCTCAGGCTGTAACCATGGATAGCTTTTATTAAAGCCAGGCGTTCTGAGGTTACAATACAATCTTTTGTTTAAAAAAAATTATTTTAATTCTTGAGAAGACTTTTAAAGAGTTTACTGGACATTAATTAGTTGTCAGGATTGCTGAATAATCCTGAATATATTTAGAAACTTTCAGTACTTATATTGTTCACCAGTTTAAGTCTTCATAAAGTTCCAAAAATAATCCTATGTTGAATAGTTTGAAAGAATGTACTGGCTGACTTTCACTGACATTTCCTTTGTTTGGTTCGCTCCATGCTAGAAACTCCTGCACAGTAAACGTATCCCAATTTGACAAAGGGAACTGTAGCATACAAATGGATTTGCTGAGCCCATTTTACATTTTGGGATGGTGACTGTGTGTTAAGGCTCTTTAATAATTAAGACTTTGCTTAATTTGCAAATCCTGGGATTATTGAGATTAATAAACCTAAAAAAAATTGAGTATTTCTATAATTAATCCCACACATCTCCTATACTGGCTGAACTATATTTAGACTGCTTAAAACCACCAAGAAGGTGCCTGTCCTGAGTGTGCTCCATGTTGACAGTTGTTTTAAAGGATAACCATAGTCAGAACCAGCACTAATTGAAGCTGAGAGAGAAAAATACTCTGCTTTTCCTAAAAAGCTACATTTTGTAGTAACCTCTCCATTTTTCAAAAGACGCTAGCAAATAAATCAATGTATCAGAATGTCCATGAATTCTAGCTGTTTCTGGCAAAGAGGTGAGCAAGTTCCAAAGTCTGGGTGGATCCTAGTGAAGAACACCCCTTCCAACAGTTCACATTGATTTTTAGCTCACATGACTTCACTGATATTGGCAACATACATAGACAAGGAAATAACCTCTCTCAAAAAGGTAGTCCTCATGCAACAAACCTTCTTGCATTTAAGTTTGTGATGCTCCAGTTCGTTCTTTCTGTCTACATGCATACTTTTGTGGGAGATACAAACTTTGAAAAGTCTATTTTTTAGTTTCATAGCTCATGGTTTGAACAACGTCTACAAACTTGCCATGTCTGAAACAAGTTGATTTTTCAGGAGGGTTTATGGTGTTGGGCAGTTGGTTTAAAAAAAGTTCAGTTGTAAATAGTTATTTAAAAAACTACACCCTTAAGCTCACTTTCAGTGAGGATTATTTCAACCCCTCTAATTGTAATTTTTTTTTCCTGAGATGACGGATCCAATATTCAGCAAGTGTTAGCAGATATAACTGGCCAGAGGACCGTGCCCAATGTATTTGTGAATGGAACGCACGTGGGTGGATATGACACAACTTTTCAGGTAATCTTGCTTTTCTTGCATTTGAAATGAGCTGTGACTAGAAGTGAACTAAGGGGGTAGATTATCTCGTTTTTTAAATAGTCTAGTTGCTTGATAGAACCATTGGTTGCAACATATAGTGAACTAATTTGCAAACTTATTCCTGTCCTAAGCATCTAACTTTCCATAATGTCAAGAAGAAACTAAATATAAAATTCAATATTTAAACTTTCAAGTTCAAAGGAGATAAAGTTGCTCCATCCTTCTGCAGACTTTAATTCCTGCCTTGATGTTTTATACATTGGAAAGAATTATAATTGGAAGATCACTGCATCATCAGTGATCTCTTGACTTGCTTCTTTGGTAGGTAGTTTTTGCTGAGTGACTTGACTTTAAAAATAAAAAGAGAACATAGTCTTATGAAAGGTTGTGTAACTGTGATTTTTACATATTATGTGAAGACTCCCTTTCTAACTTCCAGACTTGAAAAACTGTATGCTAATGATCAGGGCTCGCCAAGCGGTGGCGAACCCTGCTCGCCAGCCGCGTGGTTCGGCACGCTGTGCATGCGCAGACCGCGCTGCGCGGTTGTGCCAGCTTGTAATCTACTTTCCACAGGCGAGTAGATTACACTAACTGTCGAGCCCTGCTAATGATCCTTTTTAAAAAGGAATCCAAAATTAGGGTAGAAGCATCACACAGGATGGTGTAGATTATAGAAAAAGCTGTGTCATTCAGACTTCTACCTATCGCTCTATGAATAATCTGTTTGTTACAGGCTTACCAGAGTGGCTCACTGCAGAATGTGCTGGGGAATCAAGCAGATGGTGCAGAAGTTTATGACTACGATCTTATTGTTGTTGGCGGTGGCTCTGGCGGACTTGCATGTTCCAAGGTATGCACTGGGGTTTGCACTAGTATTCAGGCAAAATTAAATTGTGCATGTAAGATTTCTCCTGAAACTCTCTTGCTTTGTGCATCTGATGTTCAAACGCAATATATTCTACTTTTCAGTGAATCTTCCCACCCAGTTAGAAATTAAATGGGCTGAATGTTGATGTAATTGTAATTCATAATTCAGAACTAGGGGGCAGATTCTTCCCCATAGTATAGTCACTTTGCTTCAGTCTTTTATTTTGAGTTGCTCCTGGACCAACAAGAACAAGGAACTCAAACAGTACTTTGCTTCTGGTAGCTTGTTCAGAAGGGTTGAAAGTTCAAAGTATTGATACCTCTCTTGGCTGGAGGAAAGGTTAATGACAGGCATATGCATACGTTTCCTTCAGATAATTATTGTTGACAGTGCAGGCAGTTGTATTGGAATGCTTCTAGATGTTTCTTCTCCAGGTGTGTATAGGTTATGCATACCTTTGGATGTCTTCTGTGGCTTCTGATTGAGTTAGGTGATGTCATAGATAAGGATGTAATAGTGTCGATTAACTGATAAGTAAAAGCTTATATGTTAATACTATAGACTACAGGCATCCAGTCCACAAGGGCTACGTCTACACTGGCCCCTTTTCCGGAAGGGGCATGTAAATTTCAGCAGTCGTCGTAGGGAAATCCGCGGGGGATTTAAATATCCCCCGCGGCATTTAAATAAAAATGTCCGCCGCTTTTTTCCGGCTTTTAAAAAAGCCGGAAAAGAGCGTCTGGACTGGTCCCGATCCTCCGGAAAAAGTGCCCTTTTCCGGAGGCTCTTATTCTTACTTTGAAGTAAGAATAAGAGCCTCCGGAAAAGGGCACTTTTTCCGGAGGATCGGGGCCAGTCTAGACGCTCTTTTCCGGCTTTTTTAAAAGCCGGAAAAAAGCGGCGGACATTTTTATTTAAATGCCGCGGGGGATATTTAAATCCCCCGTGGATTTCCCTACAACGACTAGTGAAATTTACATGCCCCTTCCGGAAAAGGGGCCAGTGTAGACGTAGCCATCGGGAGCTAGTTTTAAAACAGGTTTCCCTAGTGGACTAGCTCTTGTCTGGCATCCTGCACTGCTCCTATGATACAGCAGTACAGAGTGGCAGGGAGTTCCTTGGGAGTGAGGCTGGAGTACACTGGCTGCTGGCCCTGCCCCTGGGGACTATAGAATAGTTGAATAACCGATAAGAATTCATGAGGTTACTCAACTGTGCAATTAACCAATATTTAACATCCCTAGTCATAGGTTCTCGGCATCTGGTCTGTTTTCCAACCTGTAATCAGTTTTGTAGAAAGGTGCCAGACCCAAAGGATCCACATAGTTGCACAAGGAAAAGCCTAGAGCCTCCATGTATCTGAAACTGGGAGGCTCCCTGCAGTAAAAGTCCAGCCAAGCCATACTCGTATGGGAGACTTGTTCCTGCCCTTTCAGAGCATAACACATCTGCAGCAATAGCAAGAAACTATCTTAAAACAAGTTAACAGTTTTAATTACCAGAATCTAATTCTTTAGGTTAGCGTGAGAAGCAGATTTAGGGTATGTTTCCTGTTGGTGGGAGCTAAGGCTCTGCCAAGCCCTGCTCCTTTGAGCTTATCTTGGCTGTCTGTTTTTTTTTTGTTCTTGGAGCATATCCACACATACAGTGGTGCATCTGTACCAATGCAACCATGGTGCTGTGCTGCATCTAGTGAAGATTAGGGATGTAAAATCCCATTTAATTAGTTAACTGGTTAAATGTATTGTTTTACCAGTTAACTGATTAAAGGGGGAATGGAGGTGGTGCTTCATCCTGGCCCCCATCATCCTCCCCGCCTTCTGTGGCTGGGTTGGAGTGCCTCCTCTTACCCCCCCACCAGAGCAGGTACTGCTTTGGCCACGCTGGAGCACCCCTGTTTGTTGCCAGTCCTATGGTGCCGGAGCAGCCGCTTGCACGCAAAAGAGACAGGGACTCAGGTGCAAGAGCCAGGGCTGGGGATTAGACTCCCCCAGCCATTCATTCATGGCTGCCATATGGCAGCAGCCACTACTGCTGATGTGGCAGCCAGGAATCCTCGGCATTTTCATTCTATTTGCCCCCAGGGCAGCTGCCCCTTTTGCATTGGCCCTGCCATCAGCAGCCTTGCTGGTAGGCTGCTCTTTAACATCAGCCATTTGTGGACTGATACCAGCAGCTGGTTCTTACCAGTATACCGTACTGTCTCACTTCACCTGTGCTCAGGGGTGTGGTTTATTCATACCCATGCATGAGCTAGCTTATGACGACCTAAGCTGTATACTGTTACAGCAGGTCTGTACTAAGGATGTAAAATCCCATTTAATCAGCTAAACATTATGTGGTGGACTGGCCAGGCTGGAGCTGCCCTCTACCTGCAGCATACCATGGGTGGGGAAGTTGTTCCCAGGCACCAGTTAACTAGTTACCAGGTAAGCATGGGTATCCATTCACGTCGCTAGTATACACTACAGCGGGGGATCAAACTCTTAGATCAATGCACCGGTGATTGATTTAGCAGAACTAATGAAGACCTGCCAAATAGACCACTGATCACTCTCCAGTCAACCCCTGTATTCTACCACCAACAAGAAGAGTAAAGTAAGTTGATGGGAAAATTTCTCCCATTGACAACTCTGTCTCCCTATGGCAGGGCTTCTCAATATGCGGCCTGTGGTGTAGTTTGGGCTTATGCAGGGCTCAACAGTGGCCTGTGAGTGGGAGCCAAAACACAAAGTAGTCAATATAATGGTCTTCTGTTGATAGGTGTTTTAGTAGTTAAATTCCTTGGACTGTCATTGCTCATTAAAAGTGCTGTCATATGGGTGATAGTCAGGTAAATATTGCATTTTATAAATGTCATCAGAACTGACTTAAATGGGGCCTGTGTGTTTTGTAGTCTTGCCTTAATCTTTGTATTCATGCCCATCAGTGTGAAAGAGGCTATTTGCATATATTTGCATATATATTTGCATGTATATGCAACCACACTTAAGTTGCGGCACTCAACATGTATTGTGAATATCATTGTGTCTCCCTGGGCTTCTATGGTATAGACCATGCAGTAACTTGACCTAAGGTATATCGATTCCAACTACGTTATTCTCAGCTTTTTTGCTAAAAGCTGCATAATGTAGACAAAGCCTAACAGAATCGTGTTCATTGCACAGTAAAACAAAGCACAGGAAAATTCAGCTGTGCATGAACATCATAAAAGTATTAACAATATTCCGACAGTTATCACAGGCACTGATGGTATTATTGTTTAATAAGAAAGGAAGAAGGGTAAGTGGTACAGAGACTTGTCGGACAGAAGGCATTTCTGGTGACACGCTTTTAGCATCAAAAAGGAATGGAGAAGTTCAGCAGTTCATATTTGACTTATTTTTTTTAATACAGGAAGCTGCTGCCTTAGGAAAAAAAGTCCTGGTGCTAGATTACGTTGTACCAACACCTTCGGGTACTTCATGGGGTAAGGTTCCCGATTCAAATCACAAGATGTATGAATAGATTTAAATACTGTTGTCAAGCATTACCTGAATTTTTAGCTTCAAGGTTTTGCATTCCTATAGTGTGTTACCTGTATGAACGTGAGGCTGTGATTCTAAAACATAAATAATGGAGAAAATAAACCTTACTCAGCCTGCCTTTTCTTCTAGATGGATTTTTCTATTAGCCTTGCATATCATTATTTACTTTGGTTTCTTATTAACAGCTTTTGGATTTCACATTCACACTAAATTCTTTGCTACATAACCTTCCCTGTTAAATCTTAAGCATTTTAATCCCTTATAGGAAAGCTGATATTTATAAAGCACATTTGAGCTCCTTAGATGAAAATGTTAGTTTGAGTTGACTTCTCACATGAGAGAATGGCTGGATTACAGTATATCTACTAATATTAGTTGAAGTGCTTAGCACTATGAAATCTTCAGTATTTAATAGTCCTAAAGGAGAATATATGTAGGTGATACAGGCACCTAAGAAACTGATGCTTTTCTGGTTGTCTCAGAAATTACTCACTTTCCCGTAACCTTGCTTTTTTCTGTTTTCACATTTTTGATCCTAGGTCCTATAGAACAGGTTAATGTTCATCCTTTACTGTACATAAGCAAATGTATGTTGTGTGGAGAACCTTTTTTCAGATAGCAGAGATAAAATCTACCAAAACCTCCCCTTCCCTCATTCCTTCCCTCCAAGAACTCTAATACAGTGACTCAGAAGAGTTATTGTCTTGGTCTGAAGAAAGCAGATGTTGAATTTCTTACAATTTGCCTTAATTTCTTTTTTAGGATCTAAGATATGTTTATACTGCCTGCACTGCTAACTCAGCGCTGTGATGTGGACAGTGTAGTCTCGCTATTGCCAGAGGACAGCTCTTCCACTGATTTTTTTTTTTTTTTTAAATAACATGCTGAATGAGAGATGGGAGCTTTATCCCTAGGAGCTGCGTTTCTGGGGATAAAGTGCTGAATATACTGGTGCTTTTCAGTGCCAAAGCTTTTGTTGCTCAAAGTGGAGCTTTTTTTCACTCCCCTTACCACCACAAATGGCAGTGTAGACATGGCCTTAGCTCTCTGTCTGATTCCGTGGAATAGGCATGGCTAATAATACTGCAGATTGGTCTCTTGCATTTCTTATGTGCCATTCTGTTGTATCTGGTTACAGAGTAAGTGGTGGTGAATTAGTCAAACTACTTTTTATGAATGAATGTGCTGGGCCTAAGCTTAAAGCTTTACTCATGTAGCCTACTTGATAGTGGAGTTGGTGCTAAAATGCTAGTGCTTAAGGAAAAACTGGTACTTTGTCAACCTTGTCCAATTGTTACTTTGTCAACCATGGTAAGGTATATAGTTGTAAAGGAATTCTCCACCTATTGCTTGCATATGGGTTGAAAAATATGACTGAATGGGTAGTGGAATACACAAAGCACGTCAAAAGGCAGAAGTGAACATCTTAGGTTAATTCTGGTAAAAATATTTAATAAACTGTTTTCTTTCGGTCACAGGACTTGGTGGCACTTGTGTAAATGTAGGTTGTATTCCTAAGAAACTGATGCATCAGGCTGCACTTCTGGGGCAGGCACTTCAGGATTCAAGGAAATTTGGTTGGGAGTATGATGAGCAAGGTTAGTAATACTGAACACTAGTAGGGGAGGATGTAGATTACAATTTTTTGTAGAATCCTTTTAGTACATAAGTGACTAAATAGAATTCTGTTTGAGGTTTGAGCAACTTTTCTCTCTTCTCTCTCCCCCAAAATCTCTTTATGAAGGCACATAAGCAAACCAGTTTAACGCTTCATTCCACCATAAATCGCATAAGCCAGCTTGTTGTGTTACTTGCAAATGGTTTGCTTAAACCCAGATAACTTTGCAAATAGTGCTAAGAAAGGCAAGACATATCTATGTCTGCTAGATATGAAGTATCCCTGGGAAAACTTTAATATATTGTTATGTGAAAAGTAGATTTGTATTGTACTTGAGTTTGCTGATTTAGTGAGGAAATGCTGAACCTATAAGTATTTCCATAAGTTGAGTTGAGTAATAAGTAACTAAAAGCCTATGGTAAACTGTAAATATTGACATTCATAAAGTTACTGTTTTTATACTTCAGTGTCTTTTTAACTGTAATGCCTCCTGTTTCTCTTTTAGTGAAACACAACTGGGAGACCATGGTAGAAGCAGTTCAGAACTACATAGGCTCTTTGAATTGGGGTTACAGGGTGTCTTTGAGAGAGAAGACCGTGACATACATCAATGCCTATGCAGAATTTATTGATCCACACAAAATAAAGGTAGTTGCAGTGTGTTTAGCTTTGGCTTATTTTCTCTGACCTGTTAAAAATCATGACTATGTCCTAAAGCTGCTCTCTAGTTGAAACAGAGTTGGTATCACAGAAACTTGCTGGGATAATAGACATGATTGGAATATTGGTATAGAAGGTGTTGCTTTTTATATTAAAAATATATATTCTTGAATTGAGATTAAAATGGAAATAGGAGATAGACTTCTTGCAAGTTTGTGGATAAGGATAAAAGGGGTAAGAAAAAAAGTTAATGTCATGGCAGGGGTCTGCTTCAGATGACCAAACCAGAAAGGAGAGGTGAATGAGGCTTTTTTTTAAAACTCACAATCATCCAAAGCACTGGATGTGGTGGTGATGGGTGATTTCAACTACTTAGACATCTGTTGGGGAAAATAATACAGCAGAGCACATATTATTCCAAGAACTTGTTGATGAATCAGAGAATTTTTTTTGAGAAGGGGAAGGAGCTGTTCTATATTTGATTTTTGACAAATAGGAGGGGAGTGGTTGAGAAATTGAAAATTGGGTGAAAGTGATCATGTAATGGTAGAGCTCATGATCCTAAGGAATGATAGTGGAGAGAACAGCAAAATAAAGACAGTGGGTTTCAAGAAGGCAGACTTTATCTACCAGCTCTCTTAGTCTTGCTTCCCATGGGACCTTAGTAAACTAAGAGGAAAAACAATCCAAGACAGTTGGCAGTTTTCCAGAAGGACATTATTAAGGATGCAAGAAACCACCCTGGCTTAACCAGGAACTCTTGAACAACATAACTTAAAAAAAACATAAAAATAACTTTTTAAAAAGGCAATCTTTCTAAAAGCGCACCAAAAGACTAAACATTAGAAAATGCACGAAAAAGGCAAAAATAAAGTTTTAAGCTGGCAATTTAGGAGAGACATTGGATGGCTAAGTATGATTCAAGCTAGTTGCTAACTGTTAGCCATCCAATCTTTCTCCTAAATTGCTGGCTTAAAACTTTTCTTTTGACTTTTTGATGCACTTTCACAAAGATTGTCTTTTTAAAAAGGGCGTGGGGGGGGGAGGAGAGAGGGAGAATCTTTTTCGTCTTAAATCTAGTGTTTCAACTAAAAAACCCACCAAAATTCATTTTGATCTCTCTCATATGTTTTGAGCTAGACTTTTCTTACAAAATGTTTTTGGAAGGGCTTCTAGAAAGTTCAGTGTGATTGGAATTTGTGTAAGAGTGTTCAAAGTGCTAGGTGTTGGAGAAACACAGAACACACCTACCATTCCTAATATAAGTGAGACAACAGATAAGCACAATTGAGGAGAAAGGGTGGAGAGAGAAGGCAAGGAACACTGAGAGCTGACACAGAACACCATCTGCCCACCTATGAGTGCTGTACACATTATAGCACAAATAGGCTTTCAGGGGAAAATTGAAGGAGCTGTGGACGTTGATGGGGAGCTCATTTGATAGATACGGGAAATGGGGAGCTGTTTGTTGGAATAGTGGAAATGGATGATCCAAGCTGGCAGCAAGTCAGGGCAGACATCTCCACAGCAGAGATGAGGTGAAGGGCCTAGAAAATGAAATTGTTTCTTTGTAACCTCTTCTTTGTTAGTTCTTCGTAACCTTCAGTGGCAGCCATGTGGGTCTACTCGGGGGGCTGGAGTATTATGAGCTGGGGCACGCCTATGGCAGGATGGGGTCTGCTTGTGGCGTGCTCTAACCTGCAGCGCTATGCATCCAGCCCCCCATTCTCCATTAGCCAAGGCTGACCTGCAATGGCTCCTGCGGTCAGGCTGGGGCGGAGGCAGGGAGGCGGTGGCAAGAGGTGGCCGCAGAGCATGCCTGCCGCATCGGCCACAATGGCAGCGCCTCCCTATGAGTGGAGCCGCGTGGCACTGAGCCAGGAGGCAGAACACGCCTGCAGGAGCTGGTGGGGGTGGCTGCATTGGCACATGCACAGAAGTGGCAAATTGAAAATCCCATGACAGACAGACAGACAAGAATAGTGGCTGCTTAATAGAAAGATTGTGTAAAAATCGAAAAGGAACCTTGTAAAAAGTTGAAACTAGTCTCAAAGTACAAAGGATTAATATAAACAAATACACATAGGTAGGGGCAAAATTAGAAAGGTGAAGGTATGAAACAAGCTAAATCTAGTCAGTGACAAAAGGTAACAAGAAAACATTCTACAAATATTTTAGAAGCAAGAGAGAAGATCAAGGACAAGATAGGCCCCATTGCTTAATGAAAAAGGAAAAACAGTGGAAAATGTGGAAACGGCAGAAGTGCTTAACAACTTTAATTTTCACCAAGCAGGGTAGTGGTGATTGGGTGCCTACAATAGTGAATGCTAGAGAAAAGAAGGTAGGTTCAGAAATTAAAATGGAAAAAGAACAAATTAAAATTGATTTAGAAAAGTTAGATGTCTTCAAATCACCTGGACCTGATGAATTACATTCTAGGATATTCAAGTACTTAAAAAGGTATTACAAGGAGGAGAAAGAAAAATTATTCTCAACATCTAATGAGAGAACAAGAAGCAACAGGCTTAAATTGCAGCAAGGGAGGTTTAGGTTGGATGTTAGGGAAAAACTTTCTAATTGTCAGGGTGATTAAACACTGGAATAAATTGACTAGGGGGGTTGTAGAATCCTTCATTGGAGATGTTTAAAAGCAGGCTAGATACACATCTATCAGCCATGATATAGAAGGTGCAGGGGATTGGACTTGATCTTTTCTGAAATGTGGTGCCCATCACTGGACAAAATACTCCAGTTGAGGCCTAATCGGCACAGAGAAGAGGCAGAAGAATAACTTCTCTTGCTTACAACACTCCTGCTAATACATCATAGAATGATGTTTGCCTTTTTTTTAAGTGTCACACTGACTCATATTTAGCTTGTGGTCCACTATGACCCCTAAATCCCTTTCTGCAGTACTCCTTCCTCGACAGTCATTACACATTTTATATGTATGAAACTGATTGCTCCTTCCTAAAAGGTCAAATGCAACATACAGGCAGTCCCCGGGTTACGTACAAGATAGGGACTGTAGGTTTGTTCTTAAGTTGAATCTGTATGTAAGTCGGAACTGGCGTCCAGATTCAGCCACTGCTGAAACTGACCGCCAGTTCTGACTTACATACAGAATCAACTTAAGAACCCCAAGCGTCCCCAAGTCAGCTGCTGCTGAAACTGATCAGCAGCTGATTCCAGGAAGCCCGAGGCAGAGCAACTCTGCCTCGGGCTTCCTGTAGTCAGCGTTGGTCAGTTTCAGCAGCGGCTAAATCAGGACGCCTGGGGCAGAGCAGCTGGGGTGCTGCTGGGTTGGTCCAGTAGCGCCCAGAGCAGCGCTGTGGGACCAACCAGCAGCGCCCCAGCTGCTCTGCCACAGGCGTCCAGAGAAAAGTCTAGTCTGCTGGGGGGGGGGGGGCGTACTAGCTGCGCCCCCCCCCCCCCCATCCCTGCAGACCAGGAAGACGCGGGCGGCGGACCGAGACGCACCGCGGTCCTGCCGCCTGGGTCCTCCGCGGCTTTGCTCCCAGTCTCCCTGGTCTGCTGGAGACCAGCAGACCAGGGAGACGGGGAGCAAAGCCTCTGAGGACGCCGGCAGTGGGACAGCCGCGAGGCGTCTGGGCTGTCCCGCTGCTGGCTTTCCCCGCGGCTTTGCAAAGCCTCGGGGAAGCCAGCAGCGGAGCAGCCCAGGCGGCCTGGGCTGCCTCGCTGCCCGAGCCCCCCCCCCCCCCCCCCGCGCGGCTTTGCAAAGCCGCGCGGGGGGAGCTCGGGCAGCGGTTTTGCTCCGCGTCTTCCTGGTCTGCAGACCAGGGAGACACGGAGCAGCTTTTCTCGCCCGGAGTACACGGGCGGCGGGACCACAAAGTCCCGCAGTCCGTGTACTCCAGGGCAGCCCCGTTCGTAACTGCGGATCCGACATAAGTCGGATCCGCATAAATCGGGGACTGCCTGTACTCCATATTGAACTTCCTCCTATTTACCTCAGACCATTTCTCCAGATTAGGAATGTGAAGGGTTAACTGGTAAGCCTCACCCATTTTACTTCCCTGGTTCAGATCATATCATGGTGTTGGAATAGTATTCTGGTTATTGACATAGGAATGGAGCTGTAAGACAACAATTTGTATTGCACGGTGTGTATTATAGCTGACTTTCATCTTGGAGCAGGGTTTACCTAGGTCAGGGTTTACCTAGGTCAGGGATAAACAATTTTGCTGCGTACAGTGCCTGACCCTACGGTGTAGGTAGTTTGATTTAGTCCATCCTACGCACAGTGTAAATTCAGATTACACTGAACAAAGAGTAAAACTACTGAGCTCATTTTTTAACCAATGTTACAGGAGAGGTTATATTTTCAGCTGTTGCTTTAATTTACGTTTGGTGCTGAGCCAGAAATACGGGAAAGTAGAGCAGACTTTTCTTTTAAGCAGCTAAATGCAAGAGGACAAATCTGACTTTCCTTCTCCCACACGATTGACTTATAATTTCACAATCCCCTTTTTAAGAGTCAGTGTGTAATATGAAGTCTGAAAGGACTGAGGGTATGTCTACACTACAGCACTAATTCGAACTAACTTAATTCGAATTAGTTAATTCGAACTAAGCTAATTCAAACTAGTGCATCTAGACTTAAAAACTAGTTCAAATTAGCGTTTTGCTAATTCGAACTAGCATGTCCACATTGAGTGGACCCTGAACCGAGGTTAAGGATGGCCGGAAGCAGTGCCGACAGGGCATCAGATTAGGACTTAGAGCGTGGAGCTGCTGTCTCAGGCTAGCCGAGGGCTGTGGTTAAAGGGACCCGACCCCCACCCCGGACAGACAGTTTTCAGGGTTCCCTGCTTGCTTATCTAACTCGATGAGGGACAGCAAAGCAGTCCTGTCTTGGAGTGCCCTGAGTGCCCACACTTGGCACATCACAGCAGTCTGCCATCAGCCCAGCTGCACTTGCCGCAGTCTGCCATCCGGGCAGGGGAGTCAGTCGGGGGGTTGCAGGAGAGCTTCCACCCTGCAGAGCCACCCCAGTCCTCCCCATCAGGGGCTCGTACCCCATTCCTCCCTTACCTCCTTCCACTTACCCTTCCCTAGCCCCCCTTCCTGATGTACAAAATGAAGGACAGGTGTTTACAAAAATAGAAACTCTCTTTATTGAACAAAACTCGGGGAGACTGGGAAAAGGAGGTGGGAGAGGGGAAAAGAGAGGGTGGGAGAGGGGAGGGCAACTAAAATGATCAGGGGTTTGGAACAGGTCCTATATGAAGAGAGGCTAAAGAGACAGAGACTTTTCAGCTTAGAAAAGAGGAGACGGGGGGGGGATATGATAGAGATCTATAAAAGCATGAGTGGTGTGGAGAGGGTGCATAAAGAAAAGTTCTTCATTACTTCCCATAATAGAAGGACTAGAGGACACCAAATGAAATGAATGGGTAGCAGGCTTCAAACTAATAACAGAAAGTTCTTCTTCACAAAGCAAAGAGTCAACCTGTGGAACTCCTTGCTGCAGGAGGCTGTGAAGGCTACAACTAGAACAGAGTTTAAAGAGAAGTGAGATAAAGTCATGGAGTTTGGGTTCATGGAATGCTATTAGCAGGGGGTAGAAATGGTATCCCTGGCCTCTGTTTGTGGAAGGCTGCAGATGGATGGCACGAGACAAATGGCTTGGTCATTGTCTTTGGTCCATCCCCTCCAGGGCACCTAGTGTTGGCTGCTGTCGGCAGACAGGCTACTGGGCTAGATGGACCTTTGGTCTGACCCAATACGGCCATTCTAAGCTCAGGGTCAGGGGTCTCAGTGGACCACCTTGATTTTCATGCATACCTGCTCCTGGGTAGCCAGGCTGGCAGCTATCCTGCCCTAGACGGCCACTTTCCAGTGCCTAGTGTGGAGGTCGTGGATGAGGTCCACGATGTCTGCACTAGGCCAGGCGAGCGCCTGCCTCTTGCAGACCTGGGCAGGCTCCCGGGAGCCACCAGCCTGGTCCCGGGAAGAGGCGGAGGGCTGGGTGGCAGTGGGTGGCTAGCTCGAGCCGTGCCAGGTGCAGGGTCTGCTGGCTGAGTGCTGGCAGGCTTGCACCTGGCACGGGCACCGTAGCCAGCCCGTGCCCCTTTAAGGGCTCCGGGGCCGGGAGACGGGCAGAAGAGTTTCCCTGGTGGTGCCCAGAGTGGCCACCAGGGCAAGCTGGGGAGGGCTAGCCTCCCACTAGTTCGAATTAAGTGGCTACACAGCCCTTAATTCGAACTACTTAATTCAAACTAGGTGTTAGTCCTCGTGGAATGAGGTTTACCTAGTTCGAATTAAGCGCTCCGCTAGTTCGAATTAAGTTCAAACTAGCGGTTTGCTAGTGTAGCGCCTATCAAAGTTAATTCGAACTAACGTCTGTTAGTTCGAATTATCTTTGTAGTGTAGACATACCCTGACTGTCTTTTTCTTCCTAGCTAATGTATCAGTCTATCTTAAAGCACTTTTTTAGCCTACTGTTCCTACAGAAGCCTCAAAATTACTTGAATAACTGTGTTTTGCCACTAGTATCAGGCTGCGTCTATACTACAAGCCTCTTCCGCTAAAGGAAATGCAAATGGAGTGCTCATTAGTATATGTTGTGCTCTCATTTGCATTTCCTCTTTGGATCCCTTTTGAGCTAAAACCCCCTTTTGCACAAGAGCCATTCTTCCTTGAGCCCTACGCAGCTCTTTTTTTGTGCAAAAGGGATCCGAAGAGGAAATGCAAATGAGCGTTCCATTTCCATTTCCTCTTGTGGAAGAGGCTTGTAGTATAGATGCAGCTCCACTGTTGAACTTGTTTTTTTTTCAAGTTGAAGAAACTTACAGCGTACTTCCTTCCTAAATAACTAATGTAAAACTTAATTGTAAATCTGTCTTATTACCATAAACCTTCTGAGCCCTGCCCAAGACAGCTAATCACTTTGTTATTCAATGCAACTAGAATGGGGAAGGTAGTCTAATGTATTTCCTCATATAAACCAATAAATAATAGATGTCACTCTTAAGAAATCCTTGTACAATGTAGCCCAGTAACTCCACAATATAATGGTTTTCACTTGCATCCATCTGTCATCAAAACTCATTTCTAAATCCTATTGCATTTTTTCAACCTCTTGATAAAGTTGAGGTTTTTTTTGTTGGCAGTATGCCTTTTGCCAGGAATAACTTTCCTGTCACCTAAGAATACAATAGCTCTGTAACTTTTTTTTTTTTTCCCCTGTATCTCAGGCAACCAACAGGAAAGGACAGGAAACCTTTCACACAGCACAGACATTTGTCTTAGCAACAGGGGAAAGACCCCGATATTTGGGTATCCCTGGAGATAAGGAATACTGCATTACTAGGTGAGTGAGATGTTAGTCTCGTTAAAGACTTATCTAATGTCTGCTTTTGCTCATGCAAATTGAAACAAAGCTAAATTGTAGAAGTTATAATATTTACTGTGATTCTTTTCAGTGATGACCTCTTTTCCCTGCCTTACTGCCCTGGCAAAACTCTAATTGTGGGTGCCTCCTATGTGGCTCTGGAGTGTGCCGGATTTCTTGCTGGCATTGGTTTGGATGTCACAATTATGGTGCGCTCCATCCTTCTTCGAGGCTTTGACCAAGAAATGGCAGAGAGATCAGGTGCCTATATGGAAAGTCATGGTGTTAAATTCATCAGGAAATTTGTACCCATTCAGGCAAGTATTTCCACTTTTTTCCTCTCCTTTCTTGTTAAATAATGAGTCAACCTGAACAAATTATACAGAATACAAGTTTTTTGTGATAAAATGTCTTTTGTGAAAAGAATTCTACTGAATGCTGAAAATTCTGTGTAGCCATGCATTTATATTAAAGCATTTTATTATAGCTGAACATTCACGAAGAGTGTATTGTGACAGTGCAATAAGGCTCTGCTGGTTAAGGTAACAACTAAGATTATGAATTCTTTCCTACAGATTGAAAGATTGGAGGAAGGAATGCCAGGAAGACTGAAAGTGGTAGCACAATCTACTGAAGGAACAGAAATTGTTGAAGGAGAATATAATACTGTAAGCAGTTTTATAATTCAGATATCACTGTTATCAGACACTAAATTAGAGATGGGGAACCTCTGGCCCCATGGGTAGTATGCGGTTCTTCAAGGTGAGCCTTTGGTCATGCTGCTTTCTGCAGCTTCCGTTGGCCAAGAACGGTGAACCTCAGCCATTGGAAACTGCAGGGCTCCAAGTCTACGGATGCTCAGGTAAACAATCTCTGGGCTCACCAGCAGCTAATCTTTGAACTGCATGTGACTAGTGCACCAGAGGTTCCCCATCCCTCCACTAAATGATGCTCACAAACATGTATCCGAGCGTAATGTTAATGATCATTAAAGCTCTTCAATCCATTTATATTATTTGAAAACACTGAAAAGGAAGAACAATAAGAAATTCGATAACTTTGGCAACCTGCCAGAGTTGTCAGTATACCATAGAAAAAAAGATTTCAATACAGTAAAACTCCAATCTTCCAGCATCTGATGGTCTGGCACTCCTGGTAGTCCAGCACCATCAGGAACCCGGAAGTGCTCTGGGCAGCCAGACCATTGGAGCTGCTCTGCCCCCAGCTTCCCCGATTCAGCCGCTGCTAAAACTGACCAGCAGCTGAATCGGGGAAGCCGGGGGCAGAGCAGCTGGAGTGCTGCCGGGTAGGTCCCGTAGCGCTGCTCCTCGGGGCTGCGGGAACAACCCCGCAGCACCCCAGCTGTCGCCGATTCAGCTGCTGCTGAAACTGACCAGTGGCTGACTCCAGGAAGCCTGAGGCAGAGCTGCTCTGCCCCGGCTTCCTGGAATCAGCCCCTGATCAGTTTCAGAAGCAGCTGACATGGGTACGCCTGGGACAGAGCAGCTGGGGTGCTGCCGGGTTGGTCCCTGCAGTGCCGAGGTGTGGTGCTGCCGGGACCAACCTGGCAGCGCCCCAGCTTCTCTGTCCCAGGCATCCCGATTCAGCTGCTGTTGAAACTGACCAGCAGCTGACTCCAGGAAGCCTGAGGCAGAGCTGCTCTGCCCTGGGCTTCCTGGAGTCAGCCGCTGGTCAGTTTCAGCAGCAGCTGACTTGGGGACACCTGAGGCAGAGCACCTGAGGTGCTGCCAGTTGGTCCAGTAGCGCCGAGGAGCGGTGCTGCGGGACCAACCCAGCAGCTCCCCAGCTGCTCTGCCGTAGGCGTCCACAAGAGCAGCTGGGGTGCTGCCGGGTTGGTCTCGCAGCGCCAAGGGTTGGCACTACCGGACCAACCCGGCAGCACTCCAGCTGCTCTGTCCCAGGCGTCTGGATTCAGCCACTGCTGAAACTGACCAGCAGCGGCTGAATCAGGGATGCCTGGGGCAGAGCCGGACTATCGGAAGGGGGGGGCTATGCGGGGTCTGGGGTGGCATTCCCCCATCCCAGACCCCTCATAGCCCCCCCCTTCCGATAGTCCGGCATATCTGATAATCTGGCACCCCCTGGGTCCTAAAGGTGCCAGATTATCAGAAGTTTACAGTATTATTTTGTTATGACCCTGTCCACAGAATTGCTGAAACTTTAACTGCCCTACTAGGAGTTGGACTATTTTTGCATATGGTGTTTATATGTCATCATTTGTCAGTTCCTACCATTATTCTAGTGTCAAAGTAATTTTTTTGTTTCTATCATCTTGTTAGAACTAATTGGGCTTACTACTGAAACCTTCATGTCTTCAAGTTACTTAAGTATGTGGCTTCAATTGTCCCCTTGCTTAGTTTTCAATGAAATGAGATATTTGTTGGTCTAAGGTGCTACAGTACTGTTAATTGTTTTTAAAGTTACAGACTAACATAGCTACCCCTCTGAGAGCTTTTTTTCTTTTTTGCAGATTTTGATAGCCATTGGTCGTGATGCCTGTACCAGAAACATTGGTTTAGATAAGATTGGTGTCAAAATCAATGAAAAGTGAGTATCATAATTTATGTTGTACATTCCCTCCAGGACTACTCTGTTTCTTAACCCTACTAGTCATAGTTGATAGTGAATTTGAAATTCCTGCTTCTGATATTTGTCAGTTAAGAGATTGAAAATCTTCATGCTCTTGCCCCAAGAAAAGGGAGCATGAGTGTTACCACATTAAAAGGTATCCTTCTTATAGAAATCACTATTTTAAGTGGGTGGGTGGTATATATTAATTTGAAGTAGTCAGTAATGCGTCTGCTTCACTGACCTGTGAGTAAGATAGACAAACTTTATTTTTTTTTTTAAATTTTCACAGAGAATTTTTAGTGTGTGTGGTTTTTTTATTTAATATTCAGTTATGGGAAATTTGAGGGTCAGACAGTAGAGAGTTTAAAGACAGTAGTAACTGAGATTCAAAAGGTTAGATTTACAACAGTTGAAATGTCAAAATATACAGAGTAAACCTCAGTAAATCGAACTAAGTTCTCAAGCAACTTTTCTTGCTTTGCCAGTCTGTAAACTTTAATTATAATCCAATAAATATTTTTTCATCCCTTTGTTACATGGCTATTTACTGATCTTTAAAAAAAAAACTTAACTTGCTAATGTGAGATTTAGTGGGAATGCCCATTAAACTCAAGCTTTATACTTGCATTTTTGTCCCTTGCAATGCTAAAATGGCTTAGCAATCTGCTTGTTTAAGGTTGGCTTGTGGTGTTTCATTTTTTTTATATAGATGAACCCTGAGTTCAGTCTTCTGGTTTAACCAGATTAAATTAGCATTATGAACAAAGCAACAGAGCGCATGGGCTAAATAGCTTGAATGCTTTGCTTATCATCTGTGCCAACAGAGTACTCTTTTGCTTAAGAGGGAGCAGTATATTATTTCAGCAAACTATATAATAGTCAAATAGAAGGACAGATCCTTATTTCTCACAAATGGTGGTGGTGGTGTTGACAGAGATGAGAATCTGGCTCATTAAATACTGACTGTGTGGCACTGTATGGGAGGAAAAGTCAGTGTGGCCCAAGGAGTTTACACTCTAACTAGAGCTGGCATAAATACTTCTAGCTCTTTCTTATGAGGAACACCTGAAAGTATTAGTGTTTCCATGTAGTAGAATAGGTCTCAAACTGAACTGAGAATGTATGATCTGATTATTGTTGTACGCTTGCTTTTTTTCCCTCTCTTCCTCTCCCATCTCTCCCCTCACACACACACCCCTCCCAAAGGAATGGGAAAATACCTGTAAATGATGAGGAACAAACCAATGTGCCTCACATCTATGCTATTGGAGATATCTTGGATGGGAAACTTGAACTTACCCCAGTTGCAATTCAGGCAGGCAAGCTACTAGCTCGCAGGCTTTTTGGTGGTAGTTTTATAAAGGTAAGATCATATTCTATGAGAATATTCTCTTTAGTTTCACCATTGTATTTACCTCACAGACTGCATTTGTTGTCTGAGAATCTTGGGTCTTGTGCTATTATGACAAGTGTTTGTAAACAAATGAAATTTAATGCTGCAGCTTTTTCCCTTATTTAAAAAAGGGATGTTTTTATCTTTACACCAGTCATATGCACATGTTCATATAAAGAAAACTGTGTTCTTTTAATTTTAGTGTGACTATGTCAATGTACCTACTACAGTGTTTACTCCTTTGGAGTATGGCTGTTGTGGATTACCTGAAGAGAGAGCCATTGAAGAATATGGAAAGGACAACCTAGAGGTGAGATTCTGAAGTTTCCATTTTCTAAGTTGCCTGTTTAAATGTGCTATTTTCTCTTGAAGCTACTGGTTGAAATGAACATTACAAGTATTGAGGAAATCCCTATTTAAATATCCCTGTGTCATCAGCATTAGTCAAGTATTTTCTAAGACGTCTGACAATTTCCAAAGCTAGTCTCACCAACAGAGGTTAGTCCAATAAAAGATTTTCTCACACCTTGTGTCTCGAATCTGGAAGCATTTGCCTTTAGATATATAATCCCATAAAGTTTTTGGAGTACGAGAATCCAAATTGAATGAGGAAAGGTAATTTCACTTCACTAGAACAGTGGCTGGAAAGTTCTTTGAATCAGTATTTATTCATCCCTTTGTGTACCACAGTGCTTTGCAGGTTCATACTATAATTTTTGGTGCCAGTTACCTAAAATATCTGGTTGCTGCAGATGCAATTTAAATACTGTGTGTAAACTACAGTATTTGAAGTGCATCTGCAGCAACTATAGCATCTTAGGCAGCTGGCACTAAACAGAAACCAGTGGAAAAAACGTATAAAACATCATGAAGTAAGTTTAAACAGATTTTAATAGGAGTGCTTAAAACAAAAACATAACAATGGCAAAGCTTATATTTTACTCGAACTATATTAAGGCTTCATAGCCACATGTTCAAAAGTTAGAAAATGCCAGAACTAATTACCAGTGAAATCATAATCAAAACTGTGCATATGCATGACAAAGGGTCTGAATGTAGGTGATCATGTACTTCTACCATAGAATCCAAGTCTCATTTTAGTGCATAGGAGGGACCTTGTATGGGACTGAATAAGGGTTATGTAGTGAGAAACTAATCTGGAGTTATCCCTGCCTCATTGGTGTCAACAGTTAAATTGTGTATGGTGAGGCGAGGCAGGGGACTGCAGAAAAACAGTTCATACCACTGATCTCACAGGCATGTTGTAAACATAAACTCAGTCTGAGTGAAGCAATCACTGTAGTGATGAGCACCATAAAAAAACCTAGGAGCAAACTATTAATTCTGTCTTCAGAACAGGGATGTAAGCGACTAGTTGGCTAATAGTGATTCGACTAGTTGCTTCCCCCTCATCCTCGTGGGTGGAGGGGTGAGGCTGGAGCACCACCGCCAGCTTCCTGGAGGGGAACCCCAAGGCTCCCCATGTCCTGCCACTTCCTTTGCCTGTTCCCTGGCTGGGGGAATAGTAGAGCAGGGACATTTTTAAAGGAGGCTTTTCCCGTTGCTCGGCAAGGTAGTCAGTGAGGGGTAGAGGTGTGGGACCTCGGCTGAGAGGGGGCAAGGCTGGCGCGCCAAGGTGGCCCCAGCCCCCTCAGTCAGCACCCTGCCGAGAACCTGCACCCCCAGCGTCCTCACACACCCTTTCCACTGAGACCCGGCACCCCCAGCCTGCTCCTGCCTCCTCCCTTGATGAGCATAGTATTCTGAGGGGCAGCCCCCTAGTATAATTTAAGACTACATACTGAATAAACATAAGGGTAGTGAGATAAGTTACATAGCCTTATTCTGTCATTTCCTGCCTATCTTTTGAGTGCTTGACTTTGCAACTTTACTGTTCTCCTAATGTCGTTCTTTTGTATAATTTCCTAGCCTTTTTAGAAGGAGAAATAAGAACTGAAATCCTGTCATATGGCACTAAACCCACATGGTTCAGCAGCAGGGTTGGCACATACAGCCCTCTGCCACTTGAGCTAACGGAATAACTGATAACAGTATTCAGTTGTAATCCTCTGGACTAGGGATGTAAAACAAAGCCTTTTAAAATAACCATGTAATTGTTAATCTTATTGGTTACGTAGTTAACGGTTTTACCTGGGAGGAATTAAGGATGGTGGAGCCAGCCACACTCCGAGGGAACTGACTAACCCACGCTGCAACTCCCACGACCAGGGTACTAGTCTGCATGGGTCAGCTGGCTCCCCGGGAGTAGAGCTGGCACCCCAGGATTGGGGCTTAGAGCCCACAACACAGGGCAGCCAGCTCCTCAGGAGCAAAGCTGGGGAGGGCACAGGTTAACAGGTAACAAACTGATAAGCATTAACTTATCAGTTAATGTATTGTTAATGCGGCGAGGAGTCCTGTGGCACCGTATAGACTAACCGAAGTGTTGGAGCATAAGCTTTTGTGGGCAAAAACCCACTTCGTCAGACATGCTTCTGACAAAGTGGGTCTTTGCCCATGTAAGCTTATGCTCCAACACTTCGGTTAGTCTATATGGTGCCACAGGACTCCTCGCCGCTTTTGCAGATTCAGACTAACACAGCTACCCCACTGTATTGTTAATGATCAGCACTAGAGAGTAGTGGGACACTTTGACAATGGGATCTTTCCTCCCCTAGCTGCTAGACTTTGCCTCCTTGCAAGTCAGTGGCAGTCTTTACCTCAGCCCTTCCCCCATAATGTCATAGGTTCGGTTTCCGAGCCATCTGACTCAGATACAGAGTATACTTCCACACTGCCTGGGTGCCAGCTAGAGATTCTAATTGAGAGCACATGAAACGAGACTCCTTGCATCCCTAAAAGCATGGGGAGCACTAGTGCTTTGCAGAGTTATCCTTGTTTCCAGAAATAGCTGAACTGGTTTGACTGACAGTTCCCAAAAAAATCAGCCTGGGGAAGATACCAGGCATGGAAAACTGCCACCAAAATGTTTTATAGGTAACTGAAAAAAACTGGATATTTTGGGAAGTGTTGAGCAAGCTCAATAGGTAATGCCACTAGCTGCACCCTACATATAAACTTTTCATTTGGAAGATACGAGTGAGTGAAGATGATAAACTCAGTTAGAAATTGGAGAGTAATGCCATCAAATGTTAAAGAGAAATCGATATCTAGCAGTTTAAAGTTGTGGTACAAACTGGGAATCTTATAAAACAGACTAAAATTAAAATATTTTAATCATGCTTAACACTACTTCCTCTTGCCCCCTATAGGTGTATCACACTTTGTTTTGGCCTCTGGAATGGACAGTACCCAGCCGAGACAATAATACTTGCTTTGCAAAGATAATCTGCAATAAACATGATGGTGTAAGTATTATACATTGAAATTTGTGTCCACAGATGTTTATCCTCAGAAGTAAAATTTCTAGGCTACAGACTCAAGAACATATTTAGTGATTGACTTGAGGCCAGGGTCTTGGTTCATGGTGAATTCCAGACACTTTCTATTAATGCAGTAACAAGGATATTTTATTAAGAACTTAAACTTGTTCTTTTAATCCACAAGATACAGGCAGTCCCCGAGTTACGCGGATCCGACTTATGTCGGATCCGTACTTACGAATGGGGCTTTTCTCGCCCCGGAGGACGCAGGCGGAGGGACCGCCCAGATGCACCGCGGTCCTGCCGCCTGTGACCTCCGGGGCGAGAAAAGCTGCTCCGCATCTCCCTGGTCTGACTTATAGATGCTTCAGAGCAGGTTGACTTGTGCCAAGTGTACTATTGACTCAATTCATTTCAAGACAAATCTTAAGACAACTAGAAGTTGCTCTTCAAATTTGAATATGCCACTTTACCAGTACAAGGCCTAATTTGCTCTGACCTTTTCTTTTCTTTTTCTTTTCCTTTCTCTTTTCTTTTTCCTTTTTCTTTTCCTTTTCCTTTTTCTTTTCTTAACAGGACCGAGTGATAGGATTTCATGTTCTTGGACCCAATGCTGGAGAAATTACCCAAGGCTTTGGTGCAGCAATGAAATGTGGACTCACAAAAGAATTACTTGATGAAACAATAGGTATACATCCAACGTGTGCAGAGGTAAGGGGGAAATTTCAACTTATTCAAACCAGGAGTTAGTTAATATTTAACCCTGTGATTTATTCTCTTCCTGAATATGTGTAACTCCCCTCAAATATTATCTAAAATATTATCACATTAAATCTTTTATTTTGAACTTTGAGGGAAATCCAGTGTTACTAGGGCTTTTAAATATACAAAGTTGAAATTTCTTGTAAATAACTAGTTATGTAGTCTTCATCTAGCTTACATAGAAAGACATTTGGTAGAAGCCTCACTTGTGCTATTGTATAAGGGGCAAACAGCCATTTAGACTACTGCACAAGGCATTAATAAATCCAAAAGGTAAATTGTTTGTGTTTTGGTTTTCTTACAGGTATTCACGACAATGGAAATTACAAAATCTTCCGGAAAAGAGATCACTCAGACAGGCTGCTGAGGTTAAACCCTGCTGTTTGTATCTGTTTCTTGTCATGTGCACTTATCTCTTTGGAAGGCTTCAGAAGTACTAAATACACTTGAGTAAAATAAATGAAAACAGCAGTAGCATCAATTTATTACAACTAGAAATGATGCATTTCTTAAGCTTCCTCAGTAGATAGTGTTGGCAATAGAAAGAGTAAAACAGCAGGGAAAATGTTAACTATAAATCCTGACTTGCTTGGAAGTGGCACGTTAAGTGTTTTTTTGAAGTTTTGGCTCAGAACCCCATTCTGGGGTGAGCTACAACTGATGACTTGCCTTGCAAACTTAGGAGACCTCTATGTCCTGGTCAGAAAACTTGAGCTTCTTTTTGAAGGAGCTTTACAGTTGCATAATTAATTTAAAAGTTAACTCATTATGTACCCCAGTGAGTTTTCTATGAATGCTTTAGACATAAGAAAGAATGTGTAACTTGGATTTTTCTTGCCATCAGCTCATTTTACAATTCATGTTGGATCATTTGTGTGTTTGCAGTGACTAACATGTATTTTAATGCTGTTCTTGAGTTAATTTAAATAAATGGTCAAATCAAATACAGATGCTAGTCAGTGTAAACTAATGCACTAGCATTTAACTTCTGAAGACCTGATTCAAATACCAAATAAGTTACAGGCTAGAGAATGTTCTGATCTTGTCTGTCGTCTTCATTGCTTTACCACCATAACTAGTAATATCTTTCTGAGTCACAAGATTATTAAAAATAGGAATTTTGTGGGTCCCAGTTGAAGCACATTGAAAAAGCTCCTAAAAGTTGTCAGTATTTGTCCTTGCAGTCCATGAGCTTAATCAGTGATGACAGCGTTGTTTATTTTCTATCCCAACATGTAAAATACTACATGTAAAAGTAATCACAATTCTGAACTATTTGATAAAATTGGCATCTATATTATGGTCTCTTTCTCATCCCATATTATCTGTTCCATTAATACAGTAGGAGAGAAATTGCTACACAATAGGCAGTAAAATCCACTTTACAGATTTTAAAGATGTTGCAACAGAGAACAGTGACTTGTGCTATCATGCCCTGTGTATCTCCTATATAGTCAGCAGATTGAAGCTGCTCTCCTTTGTTCTCATGTTATTTTGGGAAACATGTCCTAGACTGTTTTGAACACTGTATTATATAGTTTTTAATCTATGTTGTATCATGAAATTTCAAATTCAATAAATGAACAATTGCATATGTGTCAGATTCTTTGATAAAGATATATTACATGTATATAGTATCTGCCCTTGATAGAAGGGATTGTGTATCATAGGCTTTTTTGGAAGCCAATGTATTGGATCTCTTTTGACACTTCTTAGAAAGATGCAATCATTTATTACTCAGTCTGTTCACATGGAGGGACCAGTCTCTGCATACTAAAACTTAGTGGAGAAGAACACAGCACCAATGGAACTATAATCTGTAGGAACTAGATGCGCTTCAGGATTAAGCATTACTTCAGCAGCTGAAGTTACGTATATAAAATATGCTTAAGAAACTTGACTAGATTGTTCACATCAACACTTATAGCAAAAGGTACTAAACCACTAAGAGCAGGTTGGTCATCTGGTTTTCATATCAATTGGGATTGACTTGGGGGGTGAGAAGCACCCAACTCTGTGTACAAGTGCCATAAAGCACTACACATTAATTACAAAACAGGATGGTCTATTGAATTGATAGTACTATCTTGCTGTGGAACTCTGGCCTTTCTTTTTCAGCTCTCCTATATAAATATTTCTCACCTGAGATTGGGATTCAACGTTTAGTTCATTGCTGAAGTGGTGATTATTTCTGGTACATACCTTGCATACTGAGCATGAGTCCTATCTGGGCAGCTTTACATGGTTACCATCTGTGCAGGTCATTCAGTTGTAACAGCTTAAAAGAGGATCAATGAAATTATACATAGCTCTGTGTGGAACATCTGTTTGAACTGAGTGGCAATTCAAATTATAACTTCCAACCATGCAGAATCTCTCTGAATGGAGGAGCAAGCAGAAGAAACAGATTTCAGAAGTTATTGCTCTTAAACAGGGGTCTCAAACTCTGGCCAGCAGGCCATCCCTAGCTGGAATGATTGTGCCCTCTGGCCCAGGACTTCGAGAGGAGAAGGGCTTTCTCTTACTGACCCACAAGCCTTTCTTTTTCTCACCCTCACCCTGCCCTCTTCTCTTCCCCCTCCCCATTTCATGGCAGTGCATCCCTGAGGACAGAGCTTCGGGGATTGCCAAGCGACCAGGAAGTGGGGTGCAGCGGAGCGAGAGTACTTTCCCAGTCTGCTACATTTCCCCCATGGCTTATGGCACCACGTGGCATGTGGAGGAGAGGGGCATGACAGCTGTTGCCACGCTGCGCCAGGCTCCTTCCCTCTATTCCCTCTTCCCCCAGTGATTTTTTTTTTCTGAAGCAATGTCCTTAGGGACAAGGTGCTGTGGGGGGGGGGAGAGGAGGGCAGAATGATGGCAGGAAAGGGCAGGTGGGGGTGGGTGTTAAAGATCAGTTAATAGATTATGCATTGTCCTAGTAGCTCTAGAAATAAGCAAACCTATTAAGTTCTAATGCACATGTACACTGTATATATACTGTTATCCACATTTTTAACATTCTTATATCAATCCATTATAAACAATTTAAATGGAGCCTTAATAAAATATGTCAGTACAGGCAGTCCCCGAGTTACGTGGATCCGACTTATGTCGGATCCGCAATTACGAACGGGGCCGTTCCTCTCCCTGGTCTCCAGCAGACCAGGGAGAGGAAGCAAAGCAGCGGAACAGGTGGGCAGCGGACAGGGCTGTTCGCTGCCCACGCGCTCCGCGGCTTGGCTCTGCTTTGCCCCCCCCGTCCCCCTGGTCTGCAGACGCGTCTGGGCTGTCAGCTGATCGCGCCCTCCGCGGCTTGGCTCTGCTTTGGCCTCCTGTCCCCCTGGTCTGCAGACCAGGGGGACGGGGGGGGGGGCAAAGCAGAGCCAAGCCGCTGAGCACGCGGGCAGCGGACAGCCCAGACACGTCTGGGCTGTCCGCTGCCCGCGTGTTCCGCCGCTTTGCTCCCCGTCCCCCTGGTCTGCAGACCAGGGGGACGGGGAGCAAAGCCACGGAGCCCGAGGGCAGCAGGACAGCCACGGCGCGTCTGGGCTGTCCCGCTGCCCCCGTGCTCTGTGGCTTTGCTCCGGACACCTGAGGTACAGCAGCTGGGGCGCTGTCAGTTGGTCCCGTAGCGCCGCTCTGGGCGCTACTGGACCAACCGGGCAGCACCCCAGCTGTTCTGCCCTAGGCGTCCTGATTCAGCCACTGCTGGTCAGATTCAGCAGCGGCTGAATCAGGATGCCTGGGGCAGAGCAGCTTGGGTGCTGCTGGGTTGGTCCAGTAGCGCCAAGGAGCGGCGGCGCTATTGGACCAACCCAGCAGCACCCCAGCTGCTCTGCCCCAGGCGTCCCCAAGTCAGCCGCTGCTGAAACCGACCAGTGGCTGACTACAGGAAGCCCCTGCCCCGGGCTTCCTGGAATCTGCCGCTGATCAGTTTCAGCAGCAGCTGACTTTGGGATGCCTGGGGTTCTTAAGTTGAATCTGTATGTAAGTCAGAACTGGCGTCCAGATTCAGCCACTGTTGAAACTGATCAGTTTCAGCAGCGGCTGAATCTGGACGCCAGTTCCGACTTACATACAGATTCAACTTAAGAACAAACCTACAGTCCCTATCTTGTACGTAACCCGGGGACTGCCTGTACTCGTATAATTGGCCTCTGCATATTGAATGAAGTGGCTGAGAAGTCTACAATAGTTTGTACAAAGAATAATGTTAAAATAGTATCAGTCTGCTCACAAGGAATATTCTGCTTGTAGCAATTAATCAGTGGCACTTATCTTTAAAGTGGAGATCAGAATGGCAGCATGAGATCAGAATGGAGATCATTGTAAGCGGAAGAGATCAGGGTTCCATCAAATGTGATTATGTAAAGGAATCAATTTTAGAAATAAAAACTCAGTTATCCTGGTGAGCATGGTGTTAATGGTCTTGTTATTACTCCGACTGGTATGCAGTTCTCTGCAACAACATTTTTCTTGAACTAGCGTTGAGTCTCACCTTCCTGCAGTTTGGATGTTGAATGGCAGTGCCTGAACTTCACAAGAAAGGAGATACCAGATCTGCAGTGGAAGCATGATATCTTCAGCAGGCCCTTCTTTCCAACATCAAAATCTGGATCATTCATCAGATTTTTTAGTAAAAGTCGCAGACAGGTTTGCAGGCAAAAAGAAGTCACATAAGTTGTGCCCTGTTATGGCTTACTAAAAATCTGTAACAAAATAGGGATCTGGGCATTATTTCCAAATAAAGTCCTTGTGTAGACCAGGGCTTGGTTTCTGTGGTTAATATCTACTGGGGCAAAACTCTTAACATATCAGTTTAGTAATTGAGGGGTTAAGAAACTTTAAAAGTGAAATTTACTACCTTTATTTTTATCCTGTAGTTCGGGAAGTATCCTAGAATTTGAAGACTATTTTGATAAACTGTAACCTAAGCAGTTATTCATGATATTAAGCCTTGTTTACTAATTTACTAATTAGTAATTTACCTTATTTACTAATTTCTCTTCTAGTAAATTAGTGCCATACTCTCATTCATGAAAGCACTCTTGACCTTCATCAGAAGTTCATAGGATTACAATTCATTTGTTTTTCTTTTGACAATTGAACTTAAATACATCTAGAATATGAGCTACATCTAGCTTAGGGATTGGCTATGGATGGCAATCACTGTACTATATGTTTAAATTCAGATACTGTAATATTCATAGCAAAGGAGATGCATTCTTGTAAAATGCTTCTCAAAACACTTAATCTTGCACTTTCATATTAGTAAATCTACAGATTTATTTATATCTGGAAACAAATTCAACTACATTAATAAGTCTGTTGTTAGTCAAAACAATGTTGGGTCTTGTATCTGCTTTATAATCAAGGTTGAGTCTGTGTATGCATCTTCTCTTGAAGCAATGAATAAATACCAAAGATGCACGTTTTACTAATAAGTGGAAGAAATGTACTCTACAAATGTTAGTAACTATAGCTAGTGTAAATATGAAAACATTAGATTAGTTTATGCCACAGTCTTTGATTGTAATTATAGCTTCACTACTGCAATTTGTTGTTAGTAACACCTGAGCTGGTAGTTGCCTGTGTCATAGTTTCACAAGCTAAGCTATCTTTAAATAAAGAAGAAAAGGACAAAGGCTTTCAAAATATTGCCTGATACTTAAGGGGGAGCTGGCTGGAAAATGTCAGTCAGTTTTCCAATGGAAAACCTTTTTGTTCTAACAAGTGACAAGTTTATGGAAAGTCTACTTTCCTTGAACACTTCGTTTTTTGTTTTAAAGAAAAACTTCTGGCAACTGGAAAGGAATTTATTCAAAACCAAGGGGGTTTTTTTTCTGCATTCCCCCAAAATGCCAACAAATTCAATATAATCTTTATGAATTGGATAATAGTCTGGGTAGTTGGTTTTGTGGTTATGGGTCTTTTACATAGCAAGAATGAGCAGATAAGAGGAGTAGTCGTGTTAGTCTATAACTTTAAAACAACCAATAGTCCTGTGGCATCTTATGCTGTGTCTAGACTACATCCCTCCTTCGACAGTGGGATGTAAATTAGACACTTCAAAATTGCAAATGAAGGGGGGATTTGAATATCCATGCTTCATTTGCATAATCACGTTATAGTGCTTTTTAGAAAAAGCGTCATTTCGAAAGTAAAACCGTGGTCTATATGTGGTTCTTTCAAAAACAGAAGGCTTTTTTGAAAGATCCTATAAACCTCAAAAAATGAGGGTTACAGGATCTTTCAAAAAAGCCTGCCATTTTCAAAAGAACCACATCTAGACAGTGGTTTTACTTTCAAATTGTTGCTTTTTCGAAAGAGCACCATTAAGTGATTATGCAAATGAAGCACGGGTATTCAAATCCCTGCTTCGTTTGCAATTTCGAAGTGTCTAATTTATATCCCTTTATCGAAAAAGGGATGTAGTTTAGATGTAGCCTTAGGGTAGGTCAAGACTGCAAGCCTCTTTCGAAAGACAGCGTCTAGACTACAAGCAGATTTTTTTTTTTTAAAAAATGAGCCGCTTTTTTGAAAGTGAGTCTAGACGCTCTTTCGAAAAAGCAGTTTGAATTCAATAGTGCCTTTTTTCGAAAGAGTACTTTTGAAAAAAGGCGTTTTTCCTTGTAAAATTAGGTTTACCGCGATCAAAAAACTGCAACATTCTTTCGATTTACTTTCGAAAACACAGCTGCAGTCCAGACACAGGTAAAGTTTTTTCAAAAAAAGGCTACTTTTTTGGAAAAAACCCTGTAGTCTAGACACAGCCTTAGAGAGTAACAATAGGCTTTAAAAAGTTAGAACCATCCAACAAGTCACTTTCAATATGTTGTTTTAAAAATTCATCAGAAAATCTGTCTTAATTAGTCATTTAATGTTTGTTTTAAAGGAACACAAAAGTAAATAAACCTGGCACTAAGTTTAGATGGGGGGGGGGGGGGGGAATTAAAGACTTTTTAAGACTTGTAAAAACTAGGGCTAGTAGAAATGTTTCACAGAAAAAAAAACCACAAAGTTTTCAACTGAAACATTTTTAAACACACTCCTCTGCACTGTTTTCAGTCCAAACCTCATATCCGTGAGAACCTGGAAACTAATTTCATTGATTCTGAATGTCTAAATGGGAAAAGTAAACAAGAGCCTAGAAAAAAAGGAATTAGATTTTTAAACTTGACAGTTTAACTACCAGTAAATCAATATGGCAATCTGATTAGATTGTGTCCATTTAACTAGTAACAATTACTATTTTTTCAAAAAAATACCTGAAAAATGTAATTGCTTAAATCAGACTGAGTTTAAATAAGACTCAGCCCTTTTGAAATTTGTACTTCATATATGTTAATTTAATTATGTTCATATAGAAGTCATTAGTACATATTTGTGACTAGATCCTTACTAATTTATTTGTGATAGCTTAGTTGAGGAATACATTTTATTTTGCCACAGTTGTTTAGTTCTGTAATATTTTATAGTCCTACAATAATTGTAGATGTATTTTCTTACTTGATGTAATTTTCCTTATTTTAAAATGATAAAAAATAAGGGACAATTGGCCATATCTGTCTACACTGAGCTGTTTTAAATACTTTCAACACACTTCTGAATAAGGGAATTTATTCATGAGCATCTTTATTGATACTCCCTAATGTTGGGATGAAATTTTCTGATTAAAATTAAACTAATCTCTTTTGCCACTCAATCAGGAACAGTAACATTTTTCTTTGCTGTTTTGTGAACAGGCAAGCATTTATTATAAATGTGGCTGTATTTGTAGGTTAATCTGAGACGAGGGTGCTTGCATAGACATGGTAACTACTACTCCCCTGTTCAAGACTAATTTAGGAAAATCAGTTGCACAGTAATTTTAAGACGAGAGGGATGGAATTAGCAAGGAATTATCTGTGTAAACTAGAGGCTCTTTTTGTCACAGAAGCTGAAGGCTTATAAGGAAAGAGCTTTCCCTCTTTTACCCTCTTACCCCACTACCCTGCAACCCCTTCCATACATGTACGTATAGCACATTTAGGGTTTAACCATGTCAAGAACTACGAGTGACTTATTCAAGTATTTCTGCTGCCTTAACAGGAGCTCTCCAAAATGGAGATATTGTGGGCCTATGTCTTTGCAGGACTGGGCTCTTAAAATACAAGAGTGGGGAGATGAAGAAAGTGTGTTTGGTTTTAGGGTCCCCTGTTTGAATTTGTGTTAAAACATTTAAAAAAAATTTTTTTAAACCCTCATTTAAAAAAAAAAAAGTTGAAATGGGATTCTTAAAGTGGCAGGTTGCCATTGGATTCTCATGGGGAAAGGATTAGCAGTGGGTTGGATAGAAAGGGTTTACAGCAATGGTTTTCAACTTTCCAGTTGCAGACCCCTAAAAATGAGTGATACAGGCCCTCTTGGAAATCTTACACAGTGACTGTGTTCCACTTTTCTGGAAAAACTTGCCAGCTGTTTACACTGGCCGCTTGAATTTCCGCAAAAGCACTGACTTCCTACTGTAAGAAATCAGTGCTTTTTGCAGAAATACTATGCTGTTCCCGTTCGGGCAAAAATCCCTTTTGCGCAAAACTTTTGCACAAAAGGGCCAGTGTAGACAGCTGAGATTTGTTTTGCGCAAAAAAGCCCCGATCGCAAACAGGGCGATCGGGGCTTTTTTGCGCAAAAGCGCATCTAAATTGGCACGGACGCTTTTCCGCAAAAAGTGCTTTTGCGGAAAAGGGTCCATGCCAATCTAGACGCTCTGTTCCGAGAATGCTTTTAACAGAAAACTTTTCCATTAAAAGCATTTCCGGAAAATCATGCCAGTTTAGACGTAGCCAGTCTGTTCTATGGGGCTATGCAGACCTCTTAGATGTAGTTCATAGACTCCTACCCCAGGGGGGTTGCAGACCACAGATTAAAAACCACCAGTTTGCAATGAATATCCAGAAACTGATTTGTCTGAAGAGTCCTCACTGCTGTAGAAACAGCCTAATAATCTGTTTTGTTGCCTTGTGAAATAAGACTCTTAAATTCACAGCAGCTCCTTTACATAAACCTGGTGTGCCAGGTATCTCATGATGTTCAGGGATTGTGATGGGGAAGGGTTGGGGGCATCTGCTAGAGCAGGTGAGGGGAAATTTGGGAGCATCTGGGCTGAAGGGTCCTGGAATAATTTTTGGGGGGGATAGATGTTGCTATCTATGCTAGAGGAGATGAAGGGAGATTTGGGGGCAGCTGGGCTGTAGGGGGTGTAATAATTGGGGGGGATCTGTGCTAGAGGAGGTCTGGGCGATAGATGTTGGTATCTATGCTAGAGGAGACTGGAGGCTCTGTGCTGCTATCTGTACTGGAGGGGGTGGGAGGTTTGGGGGATCTGGTGGGAGAGGATGGGGGAGGGGCGGGGGAACTGTGGTTGGCGAGGTTTGGCTGTGGGGCTGCAGGAGGAAGTGGGATCTCGCAGATCGGTGGGGACACATCTCCCCTTTGTTCCCCTGCCCTGAACAGGAAGGCGCATTCAGGGCCGCAGGCCAGTGTGGGCTCGTTGCCAGGTAACAGTGTGGGCTCCTGGGCCAGGCTGCTACAGGGAGGCCCCGTGTGAAGCAGGGACAGAGGGGGGCCCCTCGCACAGTGCTGCAGCGCCTGCGGGCCAGGGACACGGCGCAACTGCCGGCTCCCTCCAGGGGCAGGAACAGCCCCCACCTAAATCCCCCACTTACCTACAGCGCGTCTCCCGGACCTGCTCCCGGGCTGCAAATAGCGCCCCCTCCCCCGTAAGAAATCCTCACCCCACCCAGCCTATTGCCCCTCCCACCTTCTACCTGCCCCTGCCCCCTCCTGATCCTATTGCCCCTCCCACCTTCTACCACCTACCTGCCCTGCCCCCTTTGAGCCTATTGCCCCTTCTGCTTTCTACCCACCTACCTACCCTGCCCCCTTTGAGCCTATTGCCCCTTCTGCTTTCTACCCACCTACCTACCCTGCCCCCTTTGAGCCTATTGCCCCTCCTTCCTACCCACCTGCCCCCAACTCCTTTGAGCCTATTGCCCCTCCTGCCTTCTACCTACTTACCCACCCCCTGCCCCCTCTGGAACCTGCCTACCCCAATCCCTTCCAGAGCCTATTGCCACTTCTGCTACTTACCTATCCTTGCTCTTTCTGGAGTCTACTGCCCCTGTTGCCTCCATCTGCCCCCACCTCCTCCGGAGCCTATTGCCCTTCCCACCTAATCTGTTCCCAGCCCCTTTGGCGGCTATTGCCCCCCTCACTCCACCTGTCTGTCCCTGCCCCCTCTGGAGCCCATTGTCCCTGCCACTTCCCATCTGTCTGCCTCTGCCCCCCTAGAGCCTATTGTCCCTCCTACTTTCCATCTGTCTGACCCTAGTCTCCCAGAGCTTATTACTCCCTTCAGTCAGACCAAAAGCTCCCTGCCTTCCAGTATTTCATCTACTTGCCCTCATCTCTCTCCAGAGCAAGCATCTCCCTGCCTGTTCAGCATCCCTAATACTTACACTCAATCTTCCCAAGTAATATCCTCCAGCTTCCCTTCTCTCCTTCTCCCCCCACACTTCCAGATCCTTCCTGTTTCCTATCCACTTTAGCAGATTCCCCCTGCAAGGACAGACCTTCCTCCCATCTTTCCTAATCCATGCAATCTTCTACCTCTTCTTCAAACACATCCTCGAATCACTGTTTCCCTCCCACTTTTCCACCGCCATGTCCAGGCTTCTCATTACAGCCCACCATTGCTCTAGTATATTTTATCAGTCTGTTAAACTTTAATTTAAATGACTTGATTATCCTCCTCCCATCTGGAAAGAGAAAGATGAAGCAATTTAGGAGTGACTTGGATAATGTGGCAGCTTCTTTGAATTCCAGATCCCTGCTGATCTGGGGATCTGGAATTTTCTCCCCTTTCCTTTAGTAGAGGAGTAAAATGGTCCAGGGAAATAAGCCTGGGATTTCTGTGTGCCTGAGTCTGCTAATGACTGGCTGGTAACTTTAGGGAAGTAACTTCACCTCTCTGGGGTTAATAATACTTTCCTAAATCATAAGGGTGTTGAGCCAATTACTCAATGTTTGCACAACACTCCTAAAATATAAAATGTTGTGTAAGTGTTAAGAGACCTATGTAATTGAAAACAATTGCTTGGTGATAGCCTGAAAGTAATCTAAATTAGCATTATGTGAGGTCCTGTTTAAACACTCTAAAGAAATTACAGTACCTTTTTCCTGGATTTTTCTTTTAAGATGACAAAGAGAACTTAAAAGAGTGAAAGAATCTGAAACAGGGATGACTAAAGTCCCAATCTTTCTTAGCCAATCCTAGTGTGTGAACCCTAATACAGAGAGGGCAAGAGCAATATTTCCTGTAAGTTGTGTGCTTCTGCAGCCATGCAGGAGAGATTAGGTGTTTGTTCTACTTGTGGTGCGCTTTCACATATGCCCAGGTGCATATAAAATTATTCTGCACCCAGTTGGAAAAAAATCCACACATGGATGGAAAAGATTACAGAGAACATTGGTCAACAGGTTCCACCTGGGCAGAGATTGGCTCATGTGGCCAGATCTCAGGATGAGCAGTGGGGAAAAGTAGTATGGTTTATTTAAGGTACAGGACATCTTGGTTTTTGTGTTTAGCTCTGGCATAGACTTCTCGGGTGACATTGGACAAGTTACTTGCGCCCTCACTTTTTAAATAAGCCATTGATTTATGACAGTTGGGTCTTGATTTTTTCAAAGGTGCTAAGAACCTCTCATTTCTGTATACTTGCTACTGCTATAAATATAACTTCTGAAATGTGGACTCAGGTTGGGTACCCAAAACAATTTATTTTGGCAGAAAATTCTGCTTTATCACAAACTCTATGTAAGCCAACATTTTTACTTTTAAATTTCAGATCATCCTTTTGTGGGTTAATGACAGAGAAAATTACCAGGAATCAAACCAAAACTTCCCAATGATTAATTTCACGTTCACTGGCTAACAACTTTCCCAGATGGAACTAGACACATCAATCAATAGCACTTTTACTAAAAAGCCTCCTGAAGATGCTGCAGAGAGTTGCAGAAAAAGGTGAATTTGAATATTAGACTCAACTTGCATATTAAGTACATGGTAACACATTCCTATTGTCCTTTCAGATTGCTATGAACTCACCTTGAACAAGTATAATTTAACAATGAACCTAATATATTTCTGAGATCTATATAAAACAACTAACTGTGTAACAGTGAATGAACATATTTTATCTTGATAATGATGACATTTTAAACACAGAATTAAAAAATAGTAAACTCTTAGATATGCAAACTGGCTGAATCATAACACTGTAGTTTGCGGTCTTCATGCAACCTCAGTTTGGCTCCTTTTTCTAGTCTTGGATTCTGCAGGGAAGCAGTGGATGAGAAGTTATTGAGCTTCTGAAAGTAAGGAAAATTATTTCTCTGCAATGTCCCTTTTGGCTGCTTACCTATAGCTTCAGATCCTTCTACTTCCATTCTACCCTTGTTGGTCAGAAGTGTTAGAAGACTTCCAAGATATGAATGTGGGCTTCTTATAGGAATCATTAACCATTAATAGAGCTGAAAAAATTAATGACAAAAATCTAAGGAGAAGGCTCCATTTACCAGGGGACAATTTGCTTCTGGAGTTCCCTGCCAGACTTTGGGTGTCAATAAATTCAAAAGTATTATTTAAATTACTCATTGTTATAACCTAATTCTATGTTGTTGTTGTTGTCAAGATTATCTTTTCTAGATTATATAAATATATCAGAAGATGACCACAAATTAAGAGAGACCGTGAAAGTGTACGTATGTATTATATATGGGATGGGATGGGATGGGATGGGATGGGATGGTTCCCTGATGAAATATAAGACCTTTTTAGAACACTTGAACATCCATTCTCTTCTGAGGGAGCTTTGGGTACTAAATGTTCTTAAAATTGGGCCTAGAGCACTTTACTAGAACTAGAGTGGAGTCTTCAGTTTAATATTTGGTATCTCCACCAGCCTGGGATGCTTCAAACGCTCCACACTGTGCGTGGGGCAAGATAAATGAATTATGAACTATAAAATCCAGTCTGATCCTGATCTGTTAAAAGGATGTTGATTCTAAGACAGGGAAACAGAGAGCTTTGTATGGCTAGAACTAAAAGTCACAGAACATCTCCACCGAAAGGGAAATGAGAATAGACATTTGTAGATATAAGGCCAGAAGGGATCACTATGACCCTGTAATGTGATATCCTGCACAACACATGCTGTAGAACGTCCCTAAATTAGTTATTATTTGAACTAGAGCATATCTTTTAGAAAAAAATCCAATCTTGGTTTTAAAATTTTTCTGTGATGGAGAATCTACTACAATCCTTGGTTAAAATATATTTTATTACTGACTGCCACATTTTTATTGCTATCTTTTCAGTTACCCTTTGATCCTGTACAATTGTAAATACTGAAATAACAGATCATTCTCCCTATTGCAGAATTGCAGGAAAAGAAGAAACTGCAAAGGCTGTTTGGTTTCTTACCTTTGGCCTCTACTTGGTTAAAAGCTTTACTCAGCAACGCTTAAATATAGTAGGAGGTAAGAGGCAGCAAAGTTTAGTCAAATAAAAGGAGCTAGAGGAATATATAAATAAAAAGAAAAGCAAAGTCTGACAATATCATGATGGAAAAACATGCTGAAGCATTTGGTTTGTTTATAGGGAATTGCATGGCTAAATACCTGCAAAGCATTTTGTTTAATACAGGTGAAAATTCTCCCTTTCCCATACTTCCACAGGAGAGAGGGAGAGGCCACAGAAGTATGGAAAAGGGAGAATTTTTCTCCAAAACACATGAATAGTGTTTTGCTAGTGTTCAGCTATGCATCTCCCTATAAACATAACAATGCTAGCAGTTGGAATAAACTCTTGAAAATGGACCCATAAATATAAGCTAAGTTTAAATTAAAACTCTATACAGCACCTGTTGAAGATAGAAACCAGCCACCCACCCACTGGTGATTAGTTTGAGGCCTGGGTTTATATGTGATAAGAGCACTTCTCTTTATAAGCATTATGTATAGTAATAATGACAAAAATATCATGTATTTAGAATACTTTTTGGCTGCTTACCTTTAGTTCATAGGCAACTGGTGCCTTCAGGGGAAGGGTGTTCAGGGAATGCCATCCAATGGGTCAGGAAGGGGATATGTGGGGGCACCCCATTTAGCAATTAAAATTTTGGCTGGGACACAGGATACCTCCAGAGTGCTACCAGGAGTCATCTAAGCATTAATTGCTAGTTTAAAGCAATGCCAAATTCAGTGAAACATTTTAAAGCATTAGTCCAGTAGTTATGAACATCATAAAGTTAAATTTGCTCTTCTGTTGTACCAGAAATGCTGCAGTTGTTCATAAATTTTGTTAGAGGACACATGTTAGTTCAGTAACACAATAGGGGTATGATTTACTACAATGGTCACCAACCAGTAGATCAAGATCTACTGGTAGATCTTGGAGCCTCTGAGAAGTAATGCTGACTGGTTTGGCCAAGAGGCTATCAAGTGCTGGCACTTCAGCTACCCTTTCACCCACTGCTGCACAGCTCCTGCTCTCTGCCTTGGAACTGTCCCCTCATTCCTTGTGGAACAGAGCAGGGAAGGGAGAGGAGGATGTTGATGTAAAGGTGCTCCCTCCCATCCTGTATTCTATCTCCACAGAACGGGTCGGGGGGGGAGGGGGTAAGGGGAGTTTTCTGACTTCTTTTGAGAGTGGTACAGGGCCAGGACAGGGGTGAGCCTGCCTTAGCCCCACTGCACCACCACCACGGAGCCACCTGAAGTAAGCAGTGTCCAGCTGGAGCCAGCTCCCAAACCCTGCCCCAGTCATGAACTCCCTCCTGCATCCCAAGCCCCTGCCTGAGGCCCGAGCCCTCTGGACCCAAACTCCCTTACAGAGCCTGTACCCTGAACCCTCTTCTGTTCAGGCTCAGCTCAGAGCCCCCTCACACTGAAAATCCCTTAGCTCAACCCTCTGCCTATGCCTGGTGAAAGGGAGGGAAGATCAAGTGAGCAGGGTCAGGGCCTTGGAGAAGGGGCATGAAGGAGGTGGGGCCAGGGTATTTGGGTTTGAGGTAGATCTTACATTGCACTTAAAATTCAAAAAGTGATCTTGTGATTAAAAAGGTTGTAAACTAGTGCTTTATTCCAACATTGCTAGAACATTTAGCCACAGTCAAGCAGTGAAACTGACCTCTTCGCAATTCTGTTTAGTGACCTACAACAGCAGGACTAGAAGACTGATCCTTGTAGATGGCAGAGGGTTGTTCAGCTTGGATTTACTTGCTTCCAAGACTGTAGGTGAGAGAGATCTTTATCTGTCAGGTTCAAGAGGTCTGTCAATCTTGAACTCCATAAAAGATTAAAGCAAATGTGCAAACTTTTGTTTTTCAGTTAGCACATAACTTTCCTGGCATGATCATCTTCCTTTTCAACTCATTTTGATTTACATTCATGTGTCTCCATGAAAAAGCCCTCGGGCTGCAGCATCCTGTTGTACATTTATTACCTGCAAGCAGTGTAAATGAGTGGGCTTCAGCTACTCTTGGTTTTGTTTACACTTCAGAATATCATGACTGTCTGGATGGGATCAGGAAATTAGAAATATGATAACAGAATATTTTACTTATAAACTATTCATCCCAGGCTGATAGCAAATGGCTTGATATTGTTACCATCTGATGGCTCTTCATTGATCCATGTGAATTGAATTGAATTGGGAGATTCAGTTCAGTTCCTTCAATTAGCTCTTTTGATAGTTATCCCAAGAGTACCACTGATTGAATTGGCCACAGACACTGAATTCTTCTTTTGCTGGCAGATGTTGTCCCTTTGTTGCTGAGATACATTAGTGGGGCAGTGTGTCAAAATCTTCCATTGCTATATTGTTCATATTGCACCTATTTTGTAGAAAGAAGACTTCTGTTTCCATGGTTTTTTTTTTAATTTATTGCCTTCCATTAGCACTAAAAAAATTACAATTTAAAAATCTTAACAAAAATTATATCTAATATATAAAGGAGAATATTTGTATGTTTGTGCCCTGATAACTTGGGCACTATCAGAGTTACCGCAACCAAACTTTGCATGGGGTAACCTTTCATCTAGGAGAAGGTTTTAAGGTAATCTTGGCAGTACTGGGAGAAGCAGCTTCCCAGGGGAAGCAGAGGGGACAGTCACTCACTAAGGCTGGCAGCGGAGGTACGAGGGGAGGGGCAGCGCTCCGAGCGGCAGCTGCCCCACTCGCCTCTACCAGGCCGTTCCACTGCACAGGCACCTCCAGAGCAGGGGAGCCCTCTCCTCCCTCCCACCCGTGATGTCACTCGGCCTGGGCCCCTCTCTCTGGTGGTGGCCGAGGGTTGCCGAGCGGCGGGCTGGAGTTTATTCTACACTAGTTACCATCTACATGTTTTGTTAGTCTATAAAGTGCTGCCAGACCATTTGTTGCTTTTTTTTAGTGGTATCTTAGACAACAGATCCAGTCAGTTGGGGAGAAGGTAGATAGGTGGTTTTTTGAAAGTGTTGTCCATTGTCTGAAAAACTGTAGGAGATGCTTTGAATGTAAGGAGAGGCTGATGGAATTCTTTTTTTTTTTTTTTTTTTTTTTTTTGCTATAAACTTTTTCCATTTGTATTAATGTGAAAATGCTTCTTTAATCCTTTAAAGACAATATATATAATACCTGCTCTCATATTTTATTGTGCCATCTATTTTTCCGTACAAAAAAAGATATTTTGAGTAAATTTGCTAAGAGTAATAGGATATTATATATATCTAAGTAGGCAATTTTTCACATGCATTAAAACTTCATAAGGTAAGCTATGCTGAAAAAGAATGTAAGTAATTTATTATAAATTGTTTAGTTTGTGCTTTTATTTTGTGTTTTGTTTTTATTTTTAGTTAAAAGGGAAATGGATTTTCACAAGTATCAGTTCAACATAGTGAGATGCATCACATACTGTGAAAAATTCAATGTTTACTTTGTGTTGAGAAGAGACTATTCACTTACGGTAAAACCACCTACTATCTGCTCAGTTTATTTTTTTCAGTTGTTTTGATTTTGAATTTATATGTAAGCTTTGTTAGAAGTATAAACTAATTCTTATATGTAGGAGAAAGTCTCAAATCCTAACCAGGATTTAGGCAGCAAAGAGATAGTGCATAGTAATTACAGACTTTTAAGGATACTCTCCTCTTGCTGTTCAGTAGTCAAATAGAAGTTGCTTTTGGAAGTATACAAACCCATTCTACTCCCATCGTTTCCATCTCTCAAGCTGTTTATTCCTGTTCTGTAATACTTGTACATCTGCTATTTAAAATCAGGAGACAATGTTCAAGGTGTAAACTCAGTTCATCTGGGCAGCAAAGCCCAGCGTTATCATTGTGCCATAAGAACTGCTATGCTGGATCAGACTCAAGGTCATCTAGCTCAGTATTCTGTCTCCTAATAGTGGCTAATGCCAGGTGTTCCAGAAGGTAATCATAGAACATTAGAATTGGAAGGGTCCTTGAGAGGTCATCAAGTCCAGTCCCCTGCCCTCATGGAACCAGTACAGGTAGATATCAAGTGATCTATCCTCTGTTACCTATTCCTAGCTTCTGATAGAGGCTAGGGACACCATCCCTGCCCATCCTGGCAAAAGGATGGACCTATCCTCCATGAATTTATATAGCTCTTTTTTTAACCCTGTTATAGTCTTGACCATTACTACATCCTGTGGCAAGGAGTTCCATAGGTTGACTATATGTTGTGTGAAGAAGTACTTTTGTTGTTTGTTTTTGTTTATTTTAAACCCGCTACCTATTAATTTCATTTGGTGACTTCTAGTTCTTGAGTTATGGGAAGGAGTAAATAACTCTTCTTTATTCACTTTTTCTACACCAGCCATGATTTTATAGACTTTAATCATATTCCCCCTTAGTATCTCTTTTCCAAACTGAAAAATTCCAGGCGTATTAATCTCTCCTCATATAGCAGCTGTTACACACCCCTAATAATTTTGTTGCCCTTTTCTAAATTTTACCAATGCCAATATATCTTTTTTTAGATTAAACAAACGCATTTGCACACAATATTCAGGATATGGTTGTACCATGGATTTATACAGAGGCAATACAATATTCTCTGTCTTAATGATTCCCAATACTCTGTTTGCTTTTTTAGACTGCCACTGCACACTGAGTAATGTTTTCTGAGAACTATCCACAATGATTCTAAGATCTCTCTCTTGAGTGGTAACAGCTAATTTAGACACCATAATTTTGTTTCTTTCACCATAGTTACTAATTAATTCCATTGATGTTTAGTATGACGTAGTAAACATTGCAAGAAAACAACAATCCCTTGAAGAAAGAATGGCTGATTTTTGCATCCACTCTTAGTATGGAAAGCAGTACAAGAACTATGGCAAGAGAAATTTGTTTTTTATCACTTTGTGTGATTAATGTATTTAGCTTAGATTAATCAATGTATCTAATCTATTTTAGGTATTTTAGGATTCATGTCATCATAGTAGCTGAAAATGAATGGATGAGCCATATATTGGTAGAAATACAGCTTAACTTACCCCTAAGTTCCTGTCTCTGTTAATCATATATCTCTAATTGTTTGCTACTGTAAAGTTTACAAATAGGATTGATAATTTTTCCCTGCAAGTTGTGAATTCACCCTTGGGGATGATTTGTATTTCTCTGTTTATAATTTCATTTAAAAAATTCAAATAAATACTCTGTTAATGAGGACAAAGTTTCTGAAAAAAAATGTACAATATATTTTGGGAAATTATATGTTTGCTCTCAAAGGCTGTTAGTCTCAAAGGAGATGACTTCCATACTTCAGTGCTTTGCGTGATCTGGGACTTAATCACCCACAGCCTTTTTGGCGTGATTTGTGATCATCACTTTTCTTTTCATAAGGTGTCTAATAAGGATTATGAAGAGATTTGCTCAGTAGAGAATGTGGAGTCACATTTCATGACATTTATGGTATTCAATCCTGTGAGTGATGAACTCATTACTGGAGGAATCAAAGGAGTAAAGGTAAGGGAATATCGCAGATGGGGTTTGAGTTGACTTATGTAACATTTTGAAAGCACAAGTATGACTTTAGTGTAGGGCAAAGTGAGACTGTATGCCTTGGTGGACAAATCAAGGGAACTTTCACATTTAATTCACTGATTGAGCCCAGCATGATCAGTAGTGACTGAAGGATGTTACCATCTGATGGCTGCTTTGTTGTGCTGATTAGTTTTTTTTAGTAATCAGATATTCAGATCCCAAAAACACTATCATAACTTGGTGGTAGTCTCAGCAGAGAGACCAAGGGCCTATATATATATATATATATATATATATATAGACAGAACTGTCAATGCAGAACCTTTCAGCACTGTATTTACTTTGAAAAGAAAATGAGAAAATATTGTGGATTGGCTGCTTTATTTAGTTTCACTTATAGCTGAGTTGTCATGATGAACAAAGATCATCAGTTGAGAAGCATTTTTAGGTGATGAAATTGTGTCATGATCATCATTTAGTTTTTTTCTGTCAAAACAAATTAAAAGTTTGATAAATGTTTTCTCATGAAAGCTGCTCTTACTTTAGGTTTATGTGTTCTGAAGCATTCAGCTGGGTAAGTATGGAAGTAATGGGTGAACATAATGGCTTGTTGAAAGTTTTTACACTTGTCATTCAGATTTCTAGTTCTAGACTCAAGTACCAAATCAAGCTTGCAAAATTATCTTTGTATTCCTTTTTTCTTTTAGATTTGGAAGTTTAAAGAAACAGAAAATACAGATTACTCTGGTGCAGTTCACATGTCCAATTACAAACTTTTCCCCAGGTAAACAAATTGTAATTATTTGAGTTTATCAAGTGAATATGTGCACAGGTTCTCACTAAGGATGTTAAAGAGCAGTTATGTGGATAATCATGTTGTTAATACAATTTGTATCGACTCTTACTACGTTTAAAATGCAGAGGGGCATTGGTCCTGGACAAACCGGGTCCATCAGCCCCTGTTTGTGGTGGCCTGCAGCGAGCCTCAGGGCAGCATGAGTAGAGGCTGCTTTGCAGCAGCCTCCTCTATCCCCAACTGGGGGAGGAGGCAGGTGGCACCATGGAGATGGTGCTGAGGGTAACCAGCTTTTACGTTGGCTCCCTCCAGCACCGGCTCCTGTTCCCCCCTCCTTGCTGCCTTTCATACAAAGGTGGGGGGGGGGGGGAGAAGGGAGGCAGCGGGGGGAATGAGTAGTTGACTACTCACTTACATCCCTTGTTCTCACAACCAGTAGTGGGTTGTTTGTTTTGGGTTTTTTTGACCTCAGAACATAGCCACCAACTCTCACTGGTAACCATACTAACTCTTTTTCCTAAAATTCTTAAATTAACATAGAAAAAAATAAATATGCACACATACAGATCCAATTGTTGTAACTAATTTATGTAGGTTTTGTGTATTTGGGGTTTTTTGCTGATTCAGTAATAAAAATAATGCTGTGAAAAGTGATATTTATATATTTGTTAATATAATTTTTCACAACAAACTTACTAGGTGGATGGGAGATTGTGAAAAGTGATGTTGAGAAACACACAAAAATAACTTTTCACAGCTTCCAAGCTATCTTATAGGTCTGCTGTGAAAAGTGATACTTGGATGTTTTTAATATCACTGTTTTCATTAGCTCCAGGGAAAACTACTGTATATCTTTGTTGAGAATGCTTTTATTATGAATGATTGTACACAGGGGCATTGTGCAGGGGCACAGGGTCACATGCCTCCAAATGCCATGTGTGGGAGGGAGCAGCCAGTGGATGGAGTAGTAGAGAGGCTCGGTTCCTCAGCAGGGGTCATCCCTTTCCCCACTCACTCACTCTGCTCTTCTGGCCATGTCACTCAGGGGAGGGATTTGGGACCACCCTTTTACTCACCAGCGGAAAGTAGAGCAATGTGGCCAGAGGAGCAGAGCAAGCTGGGGCTGCATCGCTCCACTTCCACCACCCCATTATTCTCCTGGGCCACTTCAGCTAGAGAAAAATCAGGGTCCAGAAGCTGGGAGAGGGCAGAGGAGAGGTGGGGAGAAGTATGGCTTGGGGCGGGGGATTATCTCCGCCCTTCCCCAGGTTGACAGGGTCACATGACCAGTGCAAACGCCCCCCCCCCCCCCCCCCCATGGCCACAGCACCAGTAGCTCCTGATTTTACATTATGTGTCTATTCACAAACACGTATTCTGTGTATTTGGAAATTGCTGCCCTGTGATTTCTATTCAGAACCTTGTACTAAGTGAGTTTATCATCTTCGAATGCCTCACCTGCACTCTGCCAACTAATCCATCTCCCCTGTATTTATTCCAAAATTCTGAAATCTTGAGTAACTTCAACCAGAAGTGGGGGGCGTGGAAGGAGTGAGGAAGGAAATCCCCTTTCTACTCCCAAGAGTTAAATTCTCACACAGCCCTCTAAGTGCTTCCAAAAATTATATTGGTCTGAGGTTCAGGACAAATAAATGTTCAATACATATAAACAGCTTATATATATAGATATATAAACATCTATTTTTACAATTCATTGACATATGGCATTGAGAATTAGAAACTGTAGCATTATATCTTTACAAAATAGATACTCCCAGGTTCTCAATGGGATCAAAGACTATCTTCTAATCATGGGAAATTGAGGTACTGAACTTTCAATTTGTATAATTTTTATGTAGAAAGAAGGTATTTAGGAAGGTTTCATGGCTCTTTCTGAATCCAGTAGACTTGGATTTATAATAAGTAAGGGTACATTTACACTTGCTCCTTATCTCAAGATAGGGATGCAAATGTAGTGTACCGAAATTGCTAATGAAGCGCGGGATTTAAATATCCCATGCTTAATTAGCATAATCACGTCCGGGCACCATTTTGAAATCGTATTATTGCAAAATAAAACACCCTGTGTAGCAGTGTTATTTCGAGAGAAAACCTCTCTCTCGAAATAACTGTTACTCCTAATACAAAAATAATCTTTGTGACCTTTTTAAAAACTCCTAAAATAGTTTTTATGTCAACATATTTAATCTGGGATGATATGCTGTAAAATTGTATTGGCTTTTATTTGGAATGATCAAATTTACTTACCAATAGTAAATCCATGAGTGAATTAGATGGCCATCCCAAACAAGTGTCATTAAAACCTCTAAAACACACCATTACATATTCCCAGCATACTGTGTTATGATTAGACAATTGTTTGAACACTATAATCAACTGAAATGTACTCATTACTGCTTCTAGGAAAACATGCTTTTTAGAAATATAAAATATATCCAGCAGCTTTGATCAAATGAACTGTGTAATCTTGTAGTATGCAAAGAGCTTCACAAACCAGATGAGACTGTCATTTTATTTAAATGTGTGCAGAAGTGTTGCTGTGGTTTTAATCATGTTTTTTTTAATATAGTGCAGAATTCCCACACCTGAGGGAAATGTGGTGTACAAATTTGGAGTTGGATATCAGTATGCAAAGACTCTATTGCTTTTCTAATTGCCACCTCTTCTGCTATGATACCAAAGGGAATATACTGTTTCAGCTAACCAACGCCCACCAAAGTACCATTCTCTCCTGCGTCTATTCATCATATTCTAATGCTTTGCTTACATCCTCCAGAGACTCGGAAAGTAAGATGGACCACTATCGCAAAGCATCTGAGCTTATGATCACACTTCTTTGTTTCTTTTTACTTTACCATATGTTTTAATGAGACATCAATGCAAATCAGTAGTGTTTCAGTGTATGAACAGAATTTTAATTCTAAACTTACTTGCTCTCTCATTTGAAGTCATTAAGGACAATTTCTGTAGGCCATATTGGCAGGGAGTCTGTTGACTGCCTTCCTCAGAAATACAAAGTCCAGGTCACATGTTGTGTCACACGATCTATTTTTTGTAGTAAAAAAGGATACCTAGAAATTAATGGGTCTAAGTCTTCCCCATCATCATCTTTTGTGTTTCTCTGAGTTTTCATAAATAGAAATGTTAACTATTAACATTTGAAACACAAACATAAATCTTAACATACAAAGTGTGACTTCTTTATTAATGCAAATATACTGGAGCTTTTCAAAATAGTTCCGCAGATGAATAACTCTTAACCATTATTTATTAATATTGACATCTCCAAAATATCTTCCCATTATCTGCCAGTGAATTCATGAATTATTTTCTGTGATAATGACAAGGTGCTGAGCACATCCTAAAAGATGCAAAATGTGTTCAGTTTCATGTTATAGAAGGATTTCTCGTGTCCTTTGAGGAATTGGGCCCTGTTGTGCAGCCTTTCAACCTAAATTTTGAACAATTCCTCCAAGCAACATTATATTTTATTCATTATCTCACTAAGTCAGTATGGCATAGGTTTTGATTGGACTATTATCTATCAAGAATCATTCTTTTGTAAATATGTAGCCTTCAAGGGGATAAGCAGGCACACTCTGAATGGCTAATGGAGAATATAGCTATCCAGATTTTATAGTCTTTTCCAAGTAAAGAAGCATCTAGCTTCCTTTTCAATATACTGACTAACGCATGAGAAAATGCCCAACCACTCTCTTTTGATTTTCTCACAATAATTATTAGAAAAATCAGAGATGGTCATGATGAAAAGCACTAGTTTTCAAAACACAGAACTCAGGGTACTCATGACTCCCATGAACTGACTCCCCTCATCGTCTATTGCATTTTTTCACAGTACAGTATATCATTAGCTCTTAGGCTACGTCTACACTGGCCCCTTTTCCGGAAGGGGCATGTAAATTTCATGAGTCGTCGTAGGGAAATCCGCGGGGGATTTAAATATCCCCCGCGGCATTTAAATAAAAATGTCCGCCGCTTTTTTCCGGCTTTTAAAAAAGCCGGAAAAGAGCGTCTAGACTGGCCCCGATCCTCCGGAAAAAGCGCCCTTTTCCGGAGGCTCTTATTCCTACTTTGAATAAGGAATAAGAGCCTCCGGAAAAGGGTGCTTTTTCCGGAGGATCGGGGCCAGTCTAGACGCTCTTTTCCAGCTTTTTTAAAAGCCGGAAAAAAGCGGCGGACATTTTTATTTAAATGCCGCGGGGGATATTTAAATCCCCCGCGGATTTCCCTACGACGACTCATGAAATTTACATGCCCCTTCCGGAAAAGGGGCCAGTGTAGACGTAGCCTTAGAGTATTAGATCCGAAGCACAGAGTGTTTTTAGTGTTTGTGGGTTTTTAAAAGAATAATCTTGTTTTTAGTGCTGTCCTCAGTAAAATAACTAGAGACAAAGAAATATAGTTTATTTTTGCTTCTTCATAGTTTAGTTCTCATTGATGGTTATTGTTTTTTGTTTTAAAATGTAACCAGTAAAATCTTGGAATGACCAGGGCTGTTTGCTGCATGTGTTTCATGGCCATACCAAATCTGTCACACATGTCTTCCTTCACCCAAACACTTTGTCTTTATTTATCTCTGGATCTTTGGATGGGACAGTGAAACTCTGGTCCCTGGATACAATGGAGCTGTTTTACAGGTATGTAGAACAGTCATACCATTTATGTGAGCCTCACTGCTAACAAATAATGAAATATAAGCAAGTTAATATGCATTTCTACCATCAGAATTTGCAGCATTTATGGTATGTTGGATGTATTTCAAAAGGTAAATAGTGAATCTTTAAGGAGCAAGGTAAGTATCTTTATAGATTGTATGTCTTAAGAATATTTCCACAGTTTAGCTCTATTTTCTAACTCTTTGGGGGCTGAAATTGTGAGGAGTTGAGGGGACTCAAAATGTTGCAGAAGGTACCTATCTCTTAACATCTGGGCCCAGATCCTCGAAGGTATTTTAGCATTTAACTTCAATGAATTTGATTTTGGTGGGAGTTAGGCATCTTATGTATATTTTGGAGATAACCCCACTTGCTTTGAGTGTAAGGCAAGAAACCCTGCTAAATAGAAAGTTATGTATCTCATCTATTCTCAGCTCATTAGATGGTGATGATCTCTTCAACACAGCTTCTGTTAAAAGCTGTGCAAATAATGATTTTTTTCAGTTCAATGGCAATTTGGGTGAAACCCAAACCAAAATATTTTGTCTAGATTTCAAGCATTGAAATGCCATTGAATTTTTTTAAATAAAATTGGTGGAATTTTTTTTTAAAAGTCATTTTGTGAGTAAAGTTAAACACAAGCATAAGATTTGCAGCTCAAGGTCTTCTTCATTAAAGGGTCAGTTCACCTTTAGTAGTGAGTTCTACTGTAATTCTGTGAGTATTTATATAAGAGCTAAGATGTGCAAGAAGTGTTTAATTTATAAAGAAAAAATAAGATGTACAGTTCATGGGCTTCCATTTTGTTTTACAGTTATGAATAGATATATAAATGTTTGTGTGACATTTCCCGAGGCATAAATAATTTACACAGCTCTGAATTGGCTTTGAAGTGTTGGCCCTGTAGTTGCAAGGCACCATATCATATAACTGACTTTTAAAGAGACCTCCATGTCATTGACTTACAGCCTGTAATAAGAGATTCAATAAAATACATCATTTTTAGTAACTTCTAAAAGGTTATCATAAGAACTTGAAATGGAAATCATGGCCTCTTGAATATTATAATTTCCAGCAACATATTTATATAACCTGCAGGAATTCACACAGAATATACTTAGGATGTAAGTACATGGTAGATCCATGTCTTTGTGGTCTGCAAACCAGATTCACCAAGGTGATCAAAGTAGTCAGGGGTGACAGTCACTATAACTAGTGACAGTCAGAAATAGAAGACAGGACAAGAAGAATTATTTTTTGGCTGAACATGGTCATCACTGAAAAAATGTCCCATCTAGTTCAACCTGCACTCAAATGTAATTAATGTAAACTCCCTGCTGATTTATTTTAATTCATGATTTTATTTGGCTTATGGTGATTTTATCTTTCATTTAGTTTATCATTGTTCACTGAAGGAATTGTTTGGATGGGCCTGACTGAAGATAAATTGATATACTGTTCTTCTGCCCATAATCTTCATGTGTATGACTTGAACCATTTTACCAAATTCTGGACTCGTGTCAGCAGTCAGATTAAGGCTCTGTCTCTCTGTGGTGCCAATGGCAAATCCAGTAGGGTGGTAGCTATGGGATCTGACAACAGGTATGTCTGACTATGTGTGCTAATGGAATTTGGAGATTGTTTAAAGCTGGGTTCTTGGTTGTATTGCGTCTCCACCACTAGCAATAAACTTGCAATAGAAAAATGGTAAAGTGTGTCTGTTAATAAACACCATATTCAACCATATCAAAGGGTTTTAGCTGTCGCCTGTTAAAATTGTAAAGTAACTAATCAAATAGAGAAAGTATCTGCTTGCTTGACTCAATATAGGTTACAAATTGTCCATATTTCTGAGATTTAGGTTATGTTAGTCAAAATAAATAACTGTGACTCATTCTTAATGAAAGTTGCACATTCAGGAAGAAAAGTATCAATGTCTTATGAGATCTTCAGATTGTGGAAACTGAGCAGAACAGCATACAGGCCAACATTGTAAACATGGGCATTACTGGAAAAAATAGCATCACAACTTTTAACTCCATTGATGTGCACTAGCTTACAAAAGCTTTCAACACAAAGTGAATGGGAAAATTGTGGTACTTTTCACTTTAAAACAACAGGCCCCTCCATTTAAAAGGGGATGTTTCCATGGCATACTAAAATTACTGTGGGAGGATGAACTGAAGTGTCTTCCCTATGTCTTGATTAAACAACACCTCTGTATTAACCTTTTTCCTTTATTACTTTCTTCTCTGTTTGTCTTTCCTAAGTTTAAGAATTTTCTCTCTGCATAATGGGACAAAGTTATGTACTGTGCTGCCGCCTTCCTATCCCTCTCCGCTCCAGTCAGTTCTCAGCTTTGCCTATAATCGAACCAGTGGAACAATTTATTTCCTCCTGACTTCTTGGGATATATGGGTCTACACAGCTAAGTACGACATCTGTTTTGTTAAGCATTTACTGTTTTCTAGCCTGTCTTAATTGCCTACTTTTCTCATACTGTAGTATTTGGTTTTTTGTTTATTTTCACTTAATTACAACAGATGAGTAGGATGTTTTGGTGTTAGATGAAGTAGTGTTACATGAAGAGAGTGTTTGTGTTCTGGAAAATGTTTAAAGTGTTTTACAAATGTTAATATTAATTAATATTGTATAGGTGGATCAGTATTATTACTGCCTACTGTCCCGAGGACAACAGTGAGTCCCAAAGAGGCAAAGTAACTAGACTAAGGTCACACACAAAGTCTGTGGTAAAGCTGCTTATAAAACCCAGATTTCTCAGATCCCTATCCATTAACGATAAAAACAGCCTTTCTTCATATTTGAAACACTGTACTTACAATTACCATCAATCCCTAACATTCCCATGAGATAGGTAACAAGAAATACTCCGTAGAGGGAGACATTGAGGTTACATCTACAGTTACAGCTTGTGACATGATTCTCAGCCTGTGTGGATGTATTTGCTCTAGCATTGTGCAAGCTAATGCACTGAAAATAGCAGCATAGCTGCGATAGTACAGGCAGCAGCAAGGGAGATCATGAGAGTATAGGTGTGTATGTACTTGGGGAGGCTATCTGTGTCACTGCTCTCTGTGCTATCCTAACAACACTGCTATTTTTATTGCACTAACTTGAACAGAGCTAGCATGGTATATCTGCATGAGCTGGGAATCACACCTCCATAGGTCCATAGTATAGACATAACCTTAGCTGCAAAATTCCACCTGCCAAGCAACACCCTACTATCTGATTGGTGTATGCAACTTTGAATGTGCAGTTTTATTGCCATTATTCATTACTTGCATTGCAGTAGTGCCTAGAGGCATTGATGAGGGCACTGTATAGTCAACATGCCATAGGCAAGCAAACAGGAAAAGAGAGCTGGAGCAATGTGGGTGACAGGGAGCAGCAAACATAGAGGTATTTGCATAAACCAGCCTGACCAGGTGCAAATACTTGTGTGAGCATTTTTAAATATAATTTATTTAAATTAATGTCTTACAAAACCTGAGGGTGATTTGAGGCAATCTAAAAATTTGGCTTATTTGCTTTTACCTTCAGAATTTCATTTTTTCATGATTAGTGACTCGGTTCACTAGCATACTTTTTTCATCATTTGAAGGAGAAAAACAGGCAGCATTGCCAGATCACTTTTGGATTTCAGTTAATAAGAGTCTTCTTGAATTTTGTTTCTTATATAATTTTAATTAATAAAGTGATGTTTTCAGCTGCTTTTCATTTTATTTTACATTTGGAGATGACTAAATAGCAGACAATGATAATCTGAGGTCATGCAATACTCTGGAGATGGAGACTGGCAATTCCATCATCTACTTTAAATCTCCAGTGAGCAAAACATGGAAGAGACCACACTGAAGGCAGAAACTATAGGCCTGGTTTGTTATCACAGTATAGAATAGAGCTGTTGTTTGTGTTTTCTTTCCCTATCACATTAAATCCTTGCCTCCCCTTTCAGCTCTGAGGCCTATTGTGATGGCATCTTAACTCTTGCCAGGAAAGCATTGCTTCCAACAATGTGTTCAGTGAGTTGCAAAATTTCAGCTAAAATATTAGCCAAATGATTTATGGGCTTATCCAACCTTAATGCCCAATGATCAGTTTGGATTAATTCTTTAGAGATTTTTATCTTTGCCGACTGGGTGAGTTGAACAACTAGCATACAGGCATTTTGAAGTATACTGGAGACCAGGCTTCTGATTTTGTGATTATGTGGAGGATTGTAAGGAATGGACCCTTTCAACTGACAACACATCTTCTGGTCCCCTACAAGATAATTATAACAATGTTATTTCCATTGGCATCTTTGAGCATGAAAGATGCAAATAATTTTATACGCTTGCTAATATACCAACATAATTTCATCAACCATCTTATTGAAAAGCAGAACAATATAACAACATTCTGTGGGAATTTGGGGCAGGAAATGAAGAAGAATAATGTATTCAGCTGAAACCATGAAGGGAATTTAGGTCAGTAGAACCATAGCCAGAATGTGGTCAGGATGCCAAGGTTAACAATCCTATTCTGGAGAACAGAGAAATATAATCTTTAATAACAATGAATGATCAGGATAAAAAAAAAGCCTCTGATGCTACATTTATTGTTGGTATCTTGTAATTACAATGTATATATATAGTGGGGGGGAGGGTTTAACTGTAAACATTGGATTCAAAATAAAAGGAGATGGATTAAACTTTTTAAAAAACAGTGACCCAGGTAATTTTCCTCCTTGTCAGAACTGGTTTAAGGAGTTCGTCACAGTTTTAATTGATAATTAAGGTTACTAGTAGTTGTCCTAAATACTTATTCAGTAGACTGCCCTTGACTAATACTCCAATCAGAGACAGGCAGCGGGAGTTTTAATGACTAGAAAGTGATAAAGGCAGTAGGGGGCTTAATTAATTTTGATAGAATATGTCCCTTTCGCACCTAGAAGTGAGAATCTAATGTAAATACTGGACAGTGGGGTGGAAAGTTAAGGATAAAATAAGGGGAAGAATGAAAACAGCTACAGGAAGTAACACAGGAAGAACAAAACAAGTGTTAATGCCTTTGCCTCAAGACCAACATGCTAGTACAGTGTTTCTCAAATTGTGCTCCGCAGAGCCCCAGGACTCCGTGAGACATCTCCAGGGGCTCCGCGAGGTTGACAAACTGGAAACATCGATAGGTACAACACATAAAATCAGTGGACTGCTGGGGCTCCGCATTAATTTTTACACATGTAAAGGGCTCCAGAGCCCAAAAAGTTTGAGAACTGCTGTGCTAGTATATATCTGAGAGTTGATAGAACTTGGTCCTTATTGTCTCTGAATGCTTCAGATCCTTGGAAGAAATAAGAAAAATAAATTAAACTGCTTGTTCTCATTGATCGTAATAAAGATTGTGCAGGCAGAATTTGGCCCTACTTGAAACATGAGTAATAATTCTACTGATTGTTCATAAAATATTATATAATCCACTTCACAGCTGTGTTGACTCTCCACAGCTGATTTGAGTAAAATAGAGCTGTCAAGCAATTAAAAAAAACCATGATTAATTGTGCTGTTAACAATAATAGAATACCATTTATTTAAATATTCTTGATATTTTCTACATTTTTAAATATATTGATTTCAGTGACAACACAGAATACAAGGTGTACAGTGCTCGTTTTATATTTATTTTTATTACAAATACTTGTACTATAAAAAACCCAAAGTAGTAATTTTATATTCCTCTAATACAAGTACTATAATGCAATCTCTTTATCATGAAAGTTGTACTTAGTAATGTGTAATTAGGTGGGGAAAATAACTGCATGTTAAACAACATAAAACTTTAGAGCATCAAAATCCATTCAGTATTACTTCTTGTTCAGCTACTTGCTCAGACAAGTAAGTTTGTTTACATTTGCAGTATATAATGCTGCCCACTTCTTATTTTTAATGTCACCTAAAAGTGTTCTCATGGCACTATTGTAGCTAGCATCGCAAGATAATCACATGCTAGTTGTGCTAAAAGTTCACATGTCCCTTCATGCTTCAATCAGATTCTCCTTGATAATGATCCAAAGCAGGATGGACCAATGCATGTTTATTTTCATCATCTGAGTCAGATGCTACCTACCAAAGGTTGACTTTCTTTTTTGGTGGTTTGGGTTTCTGCATTGAAGTATTGCTGTCTTAAGCATGCATTATACCTATCTCTCTCAGATTTTGGAAAATACTTTAGAATTTTAAACCTTGGTTTGAGTGCTGTAACTATCTTTAGAAATTTTACATTGGTATCTTCTTTGTGTTTTGTCAAATCTGAAGTGAAAGTATTCTTAAAACAGCATGTGCTGGGTCATAATCAGAGACTGCTATGACATGAAATATATGGCAGAATGCGGGTAAAACAAAAAGAGAAATACAATTATCCCCTAAGGAGTTCAGTCACAAATTTAATCATTCTTTTTTTAACAAGCATCATCAACATGGAAGAATGTCCTATAGAATGGTGGCTGAAGCATGAAGAAGTATACAAATGTTGAGCATATGTGGCATGTAAATACCTTGTAATACTGGCTACAACAGTGCCATGCGAACACCTGTGCTCACTTTCACCTAAGCACATTGCAAATGAGAAGCAGTCATCATCATCATCATCATCATCATCCTCCTCCTCCTCCTCCTTCTCTCTCTCTCTCTCTCTCTCTCTGTATATATCTATCTATATATATAATTTTTCCTGTGGGATGACAGAATGATGTTATCACTTCGCTCTGTATTGCCACGCCCCCAACTCCAAGCCCAGGACATGCTCCCCACCCCCAAAGGCCTTTTCCCAAGCTTCCAGTGCCACCAGCAGGCTTTCCCACTAACCAGCCTCTTCTGCAGCCCTACAGGCTTCAGCTCCTCTGCACACCACCCTCAGCCCCCTCACTTACCCTCCCCCCCCCACACCAGCTCAAGCACTGCCCTGATGGTGGCCCCCCGCCAGCCTCTCATCACACTACCAGTGCTGCCAGCAGGCTTCCCTGCTGACCAGCATCTGTGAAATGCGGGGTGGCGGGGGAGCAGTGACTCCATTCCTGCACATCACCTGGAGCAGCATCCGCTTGCTTCTGGGCCCCACCTCCAGCCTGCCTGGCCCATGTGCTTGCTGCGTGGATTTCCTCTATGGAGCTCAAGTCTGGCCACAACGTTTGGGGACTATGCTGCAGGTCTCCTCCCCCAAGCGAGCTGCTCTGGAATGTGCCAGTAACCCAGGGCCAGGCCCCTGACTCAGGCGCGCTCTCCCAGGCCCACTGCAAGCTGGGCAGGTCTTGCATGTCAGCCACTTCCCCGGCTCTCCAGAGCAGCCACTATGGGCTCTGGGCTCTCTGGGTTTGCCTCAGAGCAAAGCTGCCCCCAACAACCCCATTCGGAAAGGCTCTGCTGGGGGCCTTCCTCAAGTGAACTGGGAACCCTTCTCACGTCATCATTCCTGCCATTGGTCACCTTGCTGCTACTGATTGGAGCCCAAGCATAGCTGGTCTAATTCACCCACCCCTGCCAACACGAGACTCCCCCACTCCTACCCAAAGCGCATCCCAGAGACTCCAACATTCTGAGCCTGAGGAGAGTCAACTCTCCGACCAAGAACATCTGCAGGGAGTTTCTCCAACAGATCCATGTTAGTCTTCTCCCGACAAGGGTATTTCCAGGAGACTCATCACTGATCAATGACCGCTGACAATTTCAGGACCTTTTCAAACAGGTTTTTGACAGTCAGGAGGTCCAGTTCACGGAAATACAGGAAAAGCAGCACCATCTTTTAAAAAATGTGCAGCCCTCTCAGAAATCCCAAGGTCGCTTTGCCATTTCATGAGGCTATTTTAGAAGTGGTGGATGACATTTGGCAAACACCTGCTTCTGTCCCTGTGACCAACAAGAGGGCCAATAAGAAATACTTCATTCCTGCTGAAAGTATGGATTTTATATTCACACATCCACAACTTAATTCCCTTGTGGTTGATGTGGCGCAACAGAGGGCCAGGGCCCCACAATATAAGAACAGTACCAATGACAAGGACAGTAAACTTTTTTGGCAGGAAAGTTTATTCACTGGCTACTCTGACCTTGAGCATGACCCAGTATGCGACTCTCCTGGCAAATCATAACTTCGATAACTATACTTATAGAGCACCTCTTGGACAGCAAATGCCAGATTCTAAAATCTGCGGTACAGGAAGGGTACGCCGCTTCCTGTACCGCTCTGCAGATCACGCTTGACATTGCCGACACAGCCGCATGATCTACTGCGCAGCGCCTCATGGCTGCAGTCCTCAGGAGCAACCAAAGAATTACAGTTGAAGGTGGAAGACCACCCCTTTGATAGACAAAAGCTATTCATAGAGAAAACTGATAAAGTCCTACACTCCAGCAAGGACTCAAGAACTACATTAAGAACACTGGGCATGTACACACCACCAAACAGACACAAACATGATATTCCTTTCCAGAGGCACGGGCCCATCCCTTACCTGCACCTCAGCTTAGATCGTTTGACCAGCATCGTACTAAACAGTGCCCACAGAAATTATGCCCTCAGAACAATAGGACATCTAACCAGCAGAATAACTGGCAGCAAGTTTGATGCACTAGTCGAGGGCCTGCAAACCATTCCGCTCATTAGTCACCAATGCAAAGAGGCTAGGTTGTTTCATCACCATCTAAGACCATTCCAATGATGATGGGCCTCCATCACCACCGATCAGTGGGTCCTCAAGCTAGTAACACCCAGGTACTCGATTGCCTTCACTTCGCTCCCTCCTCATTCCCCACCCTTCCTGTCCCTCTTCACGGTCCCTTCTCACAAGACTCTTCTGAGGCAAGAGGTCTTGCGCCTCCTCACCATCAGAGCAGTAGAGAGAGTACCCAAATAGTTCAGGGGCAAGGGATCTTATTCCCATTATTTTCTTACCCAGAAAAAGTCAGGTGGGTGGAGGCCAATCTTAGACCTCTGCTGTCTCAACCAACATCTTCTCAAACAGAGATTCAAGATAGTGACCTTAGCATCTATTATCCCAGCTCTCGACAGTGGGGATTGGTTAGCATCCCTCGACCTGCAGGACATCTACTTTCATGTCACAATCCATCTGGCACACAGACATTTCCTAAGATTTGTCATCAGAGCCAAGCACTTTCAATACAGAGTTTTACCCTTCAGTTTGTCTTTGGCACCCAGAGTCTTTTTGAAGACACTTGCGGTCATAGTGGCCTGCCTCTGTCAAGCCGGGATCATTATCTTCCCTTATGTCGATGACTGTTTGATCAAGGGCCCATCCTTCGACGACTTGCTGCTGTCTACCAGCATGACAAGGGCAGTCTTCAAAGCTCTCAGTTTTATAATCAATTTCCCAAAATCATCAATGACATCACAACAATCTTTGGAATTCATCGGTGCCTAGACTCATCTACTGCCCGGGCTTACCTGCCGTTAAACAGATTTCAGGTTATTCGGGATCTCATACAGGTTCTTCCCACAAGCTCCACAATTTCCGACTTACCTGCCTTCAACTCATGGGGCACGTGGCAGCTACCACATATGTTGTAGAGCATGCCAGGCTTGCCTTCAGCACTGGATAGCCTCAGTTTACGTTCCTGGCAAACACGACGCTGACAGGAGAATTGCAGTACCTCCAAAAGTGGTGAAGTCTTTGAGTTGGTGGACCATCCCCGCCAACATGTTAGCCAGCGTACCCTTCCACTGACCTCAAGCCATGATGCAAGTTATCATGATACAGTGCAAATATTAGTAATCAAAAATAATAATATAAAGTGAGCACTGTACACTTGATATTCTGTGTTGTAATTGAAATCAATATATTTTAAAATATAGAAAAATATCCAAGAATAATTGGTATTTTCTTGTTTAAGATGGCAATGAAAATTGTGATTAATTACAATAATTATATTAATTAACAATTTTGAGCTAATCACATGAATTAACTGAAATTAATAAATATCCCTGGAGTAATTAACTCCCCGTATTTTTATTATTAAAATTAGTTTGTATGATGTGAAATAGAATAAAACACAGATCTTCTTTCAGAACTGCATTTTAAAATATATAATACATACCTCTGCCTATAAATCATCAATGTAACTGAAAGCATTTAAGTACTTTTCTTCTAACTTACAACGATGGTACTATGCTCCACGTAAGTAATAGATGAATTAGAGTTATTTTTCCTCTCTAAATTTCCAGCGTCAGTGGAAGAGATTTTATTATAATTCCTTTTCTTTTTTTTTGGTGGTTACGAAATCCAGAGCCAATAAAGAAGTCACATCATTAATTTTTGTGAATATATGACATGTTAATTTTGCAATTCATAGCAGTGTATGTTCAGTAAGTACTGGCACATATTCCCGATTTAATAGATGAGTAGTGACAGAGACACAAACATAAATCATTGTTCCTTCATGACGGATGTCAATGTGTTTGCACATGAGACTCTAGAACACTTGGCCAGACCTGACTATTCTGCTCTTTTCTCTAACTTTGTAATTAGGTGAGTAGGAGATGGCTTGTTATTTTGCAGATCTCCCCACAGCTCAGTGAGTAGGTGTCACACGCTATTGATTATAGAGATACAGAGTGTCCAGTTGTGCAATCATCAGTCCCTTTGCATTTCAAAAACAATAATATTTAAAACCAAGAACTACATATACAGAGGTGGTCTAATATCTCTGGGCATCATGATATTTTCCCTCCAGTAATATTCATTACAAGATACTTTTTCTTATTTGTATGACAGTAGCATCTGGAGGACCCTGCTGAGCTTAGCACCCCATTGTATAATTTCATACACATGTAATTTGCCAGTGTATGCCCTAAAAAGCTTACTGAGCAAATAGAGGAAACATACAAAGGAATGAGGAGAGGAGGAAAGGAAGTTGAATATTGCCATTTTATAGATGGAAAACTGAAGCACAGAGCAATTAACTTGGCTGAGTCACTCAGGAAGGCTTTGATTTCTGGAATGCATTAACAGGTGTGTTGTGAGCAAGACACGAGAAGTCATTCTTCCAGGCTATTCTGCGCTGATTAGGCCTCAGTTGCAGTATTGTGTCCAGTTCTGGACACAACATTTCAAGAAAGATGTGGAGAAATTGGAGAAGGTCCAGAGAAGAGCAACCAGAATGATTAAAGGTCTAGAGAACATGACTTATGAAGGAAGATTGAAAGAACTGGGCTTGTTTAGTTTGGAAAGGAGAAGGCTGAGAGGGGACATGATAGCGGTTTTCAGGTATTTAAAAGGGTGTCACAAGGAGGAGGGAGAAAAATTGTTCTCCTTAGCCTCTGAAGATAGGACAAGAAGCAATGGGCTTAAACTGCAGCAAGGGAAATTTCGGCTGGACATTAGGAAAAACTTCCTAACTGTCAGAGTAGTGAAACACTGGAATAAGTTGCCTAGGGAGGTTTTGGAATCTCCATCTCTGGAGATATTTAAGAGCAGGTTAGATAGACATCTATCAGGGATGTTCTAGACAGTATTGGGTCCTGAGGGCAGGGGACTAGACTCGATGACCTTTTGAGGTCCCTTCCAGTTCTAGTGTTCTATGATTCTATGATACCAGTAGAATGAAAACTCCCATAAGAAAGTTTGGGTTTCATTTTGGATCAATGAGATTACACATAAATCACTGCAGATCTAGTCTTGCAACTTGATATGGAGCCAGTCAATGACTTAGTGCATCCATATTTAGTCTGTGTAGTTTTCTTTTCTATGCTGGAATGAGTATTCAGTTCATGAATGCCATGTCAGCCAGGCATGGCAAGAAGGCCCTCACAGCACATCTACATTCAGGGGAAAAGTCAAATTGAGATACGCAACTTCAGTTACATGAATTGCATAGCTAAAGTCGAAATAGCTTAATTCGGATTTTGGCACTATCTACACAGCAGGAAGTCAAAGGAACACTCTTCCTTTGACTTTGCTTATTCCTCATGAAATGAGGTTTTCAGAAGTCAGAGTACAATGTCCGTCATCTTGAAATTATTTCAAAATAACAATTTTCTGTGTAGATGCACACTTTATTATTTCGAAATAACACTGCAGGGTAGATGTGCCCTCAGCTCCCTGAGAGTGGAGCTCAGAATAATAAATTAGACCAAATAGGGTACTAGAGGGGTTACCCAACCTTTTATTTTTTCTGTGCATTCTCAATTACTACCTGGGTGTGCTGTTTTAAAATTGAGGATTCTGTGAGCTGTAGCTTTTCTTACTGTTTGTATCCCTGACATACAAACAGCTCTGCATGGAGCTCTGGGTGTGAATTTCAGTTGTGAGCTAGATTACTGCTGCTCCATTCTTGAACCTCTCTTGAGTCAGACTCAAACAAGACTTGTGGCAGGATGGGGTTGTGATGTGGGTAAACATCCACCACAGAATGAGATCATCAAACTTCATTCATTTGTGATTTACACCTGTATCTCAAGAAATGAAAATAGTGCACTAACCCAGAGTCTCATTTTATTCTGCATTCTGTCAGCTGACGGTCAGGGCAGTGAGTGGTGTGTGTGTGTGTGTGTGTGTGTGTGTGTGTGTGTGTGTGTGTGTGTGTGTGTGTGTGTGTGTGTGTGTGTGTGTGTGTGCGCGCTATACACCCGAGACTTCAACTGCTGAGACCGGGGTCCCTTGCAGCGGGCAACCTGGAGGAGGTTGACGAGTGCCCCAATAAGTTTGCAGGGAGAGCTTATTACACTTCAGATTTTAGCTGCTAGAATCTGTGATTCCTTCGCAGCGGGCAGCCTGGGGGAGGCTGAGAAGTACCCCAACGGATCTGCCACCTGGGAGTGACACAAATCCAAACGCCCAAGCTCTCCATATATCTGTCCCTTAAGACCGGCTGAAGTTCTTTTAAATTGTGCCTGGTTCTGTTACAGCAACTGAAGGAGTCAGGTTAAAGCTTAAACAGTTACAGGTTTATTGAGGAAGCTTATAAATCATATGGTTGCAATGGCTATTGTTCTATTTCTTAACTGCTAACAAAATATAGATCTTAAAAATGGTTACAAAGAAGATAAAGATAGGAAAAACAGAAATAATAGTACCAAATAACAGCTTAACCTTTAAAGAGCTCTTAGTCTGTGTACACTTAAGACAGAGGACCACATCCAGGTACAATTTTTACCCCCCTTCTGTGCTTCTCGACTCCAGCATGTCAGGCCAGGACCAGTCCCTCAATTCCTAGGAAAGACAAAGATACGAGATACCCCATAGAACCTCGGGAGGTCAAACACCTAACCCGACCAGCAGGTAGAGGGTAGAATGACACTCAAAAGTGAGTGTGCTGCTGTACCCATATTTATACCCATGGGGTCACGTATTTCTCTTTTTTATCTGTGATGCCAAATGGTGCTGGTCTGTCTTTTGTGAGACCAGTTCTTACAAGGGAGTTGTGAACTTAATTTACACTTGTAAGAGAGAGAACTAAATTGGAAGTACTGGGCATTCTTTTCTCAGTGGGAAATTCCTGTTCCAGGGACTGTGTGTTCGTATCAACATGGGAGCCAGCCGGGTACTTCTCGCAGCCTCGAGGCCAGCTTATTGCCTTAATTGTTCTCTCCTCATATCTATGTTTTCAGCTTCTCAGGATCAGATGAGCCAGCATAGACTATGCTGATTTTATTGCTCCTTCTCTGTCCTGTATGCTTCAGGAACCTCAGAGAGGCAAAATAAGATGGATGAGATGGAGGGGGTGGGGGGGCTGTCTGGCTACAATTCTCTTCCGTGTTTCATCTAAATTTCCCCTGAAGTGGTCTTTACAAATTCCTTACAAAGTACAATTTAAAATTGCAGGTGTTCTGTGTGGTTGGAAATGTTCATGATTCCTGTCATTTCTCATCTGCCAGGATGAGAGTAGTCATGTTGTCACAATTCACAAATGTGTAAAGTATCAGGGTGGGAAGAAATGCACATTCCCCAAAGCTCTGAAATGGAGAGGCGAGGAATTATGTATTCATATGCTTTTGTATGGTACCTAGCATAGTGAGGTTAGTGTGTCTAGGCACTACTGTAATATACATATTAAATACCAATAAATGTTAAATACTAAAACTCACAGATTATTCTAATGCAGAAATAGCTAATGTGCTTCCTGGACTCTGGAAACATCATCTTAATAATCTCCTCATCTGCAGACCACTTGATAAGCCAGGGTTCTGGGGTGGCTGTGAAACCCAGTTGCAGTGTTTTGAAAATATAAAGTGATGTATGTGCTAGGTATTATCATCATCCATGCTGTACTAACCAAGTCACATGATTGCCCAAACCATTAACAGTGCTAAATGTTGATAATTATAGTGTATTAAGTCTGAGATGAAGAGGAGTTCGTTAGGGAGCCACAAAGGAGGGGAGGAAATTAAAGAGGAGAAACTTCCTTGTAGCAGCACCTGTTAAATTGTGAGATATTTGGGCAGAGTAATGAAGAACATACAAGGGAGTTGACCAACTTTTTTGGTGGAAGGAGGAGGAGAAAAGGTGGAGCTTTTGTTCCAGACTACGTGTTTCCTTTATTAATGCAGTCCCTACATTTGGGAAGAAGGTAAAGCCTCCAATTGTATACACCCAAGTATAAGGAACAATCCTTCACTGAGAGGAGGGTGTGTGTGTTTGTATGAGTAAGCCGGGGTATGAGAGTCTGGGCATGAAGGGGTGGGGGGCGCTTACTTGTTTTCAGGGCCCACATAGGTCCCAGGCACTGCTTCCTGCTGCTCTTAGCAGTTGGATTCTGGCCAGTGGGAGCAGCAGGGAAAGCTTCCAAAAAGTACATCTGCCATGCTGCTGCTTCCCCAGCCAGAGGAAGGGGAGCGCTTCTTCCCCATGAGCTGGATAGTGCAGCAAGGCTCAGGACTTTCTCTCCTCCTCCCCCCACAGCCGGAAGCTGGCCCTCGGGGGAGAGAGGGGATGGAGAGAAATAGGGCAAGGCTGCCGGGGGGAAGGAAGAGGTCTGAGCTTGAGCTGTGGACCACCTGGAAGGTGGCCATTGAGTCCCCTTTTGCTTACTTGGGGCCCAGGGGGTGCATTCTTTACTGCTACAAGTTTAAAAATTTAACTTCTGCAAGAGCCGGAAAATGTCAAAAAATGATGCTGGATGGCTATTGACATTTTTCTGGTTAACTAAAGGAGGAATTACATTGCCCTCTATGACAGATGCCAGTTAACTGAGTTTTCTACCTATTAAAGTGCCAGATAGCATAGCTTGTACTGTACATTACCCTGGCTTCTCTCACTCTTGCTCATCTTCTTCATTGCCCATTTACAATTCCAGAATATTTTGTGTTGTATGGACAAGCTAGTCCATCATTTTACTCAATAAAGAAATGGTACTGCATAAAGAGCATTCATGCCCTAGATGTATTGTCCCATTAAAATTTTCACACTGTGGTATTTTTTATTTCAGAACTGATCCTGCATGTAGGGCAGCAGTATGGACTATTGAAGAAATACACCAGCACCTAAACAGAAAACATCCCTTAGCCTCGTGAGTTTCCTTTATTTGCTGATGGTTTTTTGTTGTTTTACCAGCAGAAAATATATTTTTCTGATTCATTCTTTATTTTCTGAACTAGTTGTACATTAAGGATTTAAAAAAAAAATTAGAGAGCATCACTAATTTACTAAGGTAGGTAATATGTGCTCCCTACCTCACATAGCTTATAGTCAATAAAATGAGAAGAAACTTAATTAAGCAAAAAGAGATGTTGTCTGGTGGGTAAGAACAATGAAAGCAACTGGAGTAGTCTGGAAGAAAGAACTTATATGAGAATTGGAAAAGAAGAGAAGCTGAGCAATAAAATGAACAGATTGGGATAAGCATAGAGAGTGAGATGGAGACAGGGAAAATAAGAGCAGAAATAAGGAAGCAAGATGGGGCCCTCAAGGTGAGGCCAAGGAATTTGAATTAGTGGTGACGGATGGAATTCAGTGGAAGAATTGAGGGAGGGAAATAAAGTGGTCAGAATGTTTGAAGAGGAAGTTTGATTTGACAGTGATATTTTGGACAGATTGGAGCCACTGAGAGGTAGTGAAATCCAAATAAAAGAAGCTTACAACAGTTAAAACAGGAAGTGGTTAGGGCATTGACAACTGTATTAGCCATAGGTCAATAAGGAAACTGAATATCTTGAGATTATTAAAGAGGAAGAAGAGACAGAATTTAACTTCAGATGACTTTATTAATATTAATAGTTACACTAAATGTTGTCTTGCCTGAGAGTCACATAAACTAATGGTGGATATGAGTCTTAAAATAGCATCAACTATTTTATTCCTATTTTTTTTCTTCAGTAAGCATATTGCTACATTAGTCAGAAATACTCTCATGAGAGGTTACTAATGCTGAATTTTTAAATCTTTACTTGCAAAGGTGTTTGCAATATGAGATATCATTTATCATTTATTTAAGAACTTGTTTCTAAATAATATTTGAGGAATTTCAACTTTTTGTTCCAATTTGGAATGCAAACAAATTTCAAATGGTTAGAATTTCCCATGGGACAGAGAGTCTACTTTCTGACCAGTTTTCAACACTGAAAGTAATATAATACATTGTCAAATGAATCTATCTTGAGTACATGTCAATTCTAGAAAGATAATGAATCTAGTAAATGGATCAGTATCATATAATAAGATTTCTGAATGAGTTGTGCCAAGTGTTCTGTAAATTATTTGTTTGCAAGTACTGGGCAATTGCATTTGGTTATATATTAATGTACTTATCCCATACTTCTACCTATATCTGCAATAAAGCACAAATGAGCTTTTTCAAGTATGGGGTCAGTTTAAAAAATGTGATTTCACATTTCAGTTGTTATTGTCTGAATCAGGCACCACCAGCAATAGAAAGCAAGAGTTCATAGAAGATATTCACAGGTGACCAGGTCCATATTAATTGTTTATATTCATTATAGAGTTAAGAATAGTAATTTCTAAAAGCCATCAATTTAGCATCAGATCACACCCACCCTACATTTTTTTAAAACACAGATACATGTAAAATCCATGCAATTCAGCAGCCAGAAAACTTTTTTAAATATAAATTAAATAAACATCCATTTTCTATGTAAACAGAGAATAAAATGGGACTTTAATACAGGACAACATAAAAGATGAAATTAGTTTGTGTGCTTAGAACTGAAAGTTAACGTATTCAAATGGTCTGTAGAATAGGGAAAAAATGTATTATTGTCTCACTGAGGATGTCACTGCATAATGTTGTGTTGATTGTCTAGAAATATCATCTCTCCTACTGTGATTTATGCCACAGAAATATTTTGAAATGTATGACTATATAGAGGGCTTCTGCTTTGTATACAGACATGTCTGCAACACTGAACTTGCCATAGTTAATATTGTTTTATATTGTCACTTCAGCTTCATGCCCACTTAGCAATGTCTAGCTAAGGTGTGGCTGAATTTAACTACTAGCTAACTTTAATTAAATTGCTTTCCTCTCTTTCACTAATGAACTTATACAATGTAGGGATTTTTTAAAATATGCGAATTTCAAAAATAAAATTTGCTTTTAATAAGATGCACTAAAATGGATAAAGCAGGGATTGTTAAATTGGGGCTTTGCTGTCTGCCCACCTCAGAGGGCAATGGAATTCTAATTGCAGAGGAGGTTGATTGGGAGTGAATTAACAATTTGTGCACCAAGTCCAGAGCAAAGGGAGTTGAAACTCTTCATACTGAATATTGCCACAAGGAAACTGACAATGTCCATTGTGGCCCTAGGAATGGCAAATGACCTAAAAGGAGTCAGTCCTTCTTATGTCATGCATCAAAAACAAATTAGAAGCCCAGAATACAGTAGCTGCGCATGCAGTCTCTAGAGCATGTGCATATATAAATATTTCTAACAATATTGCATGTCTCTGTATTTTTAAATAGAGTTGGTATGACCTGGTGCTAAAATAAAGCTCATTAAATAATTCATTCATTAGTTACCCTCTGATGTATGGGGATCTGACCACCTGTGAACATGTTATACAAACTCTTTTGGTGCTAATATACAGTAGTATGTTTTCCTAGCTGTACAGAGAAGAATGAATATTTTCAACATGCTCGAAAGGAGAGTGTAAGAGATCCAGTGAAATGTGAATGCCTCTGCAGCCTGTCCTCTCCAATATGCTACTGGGTAGATGACGGGCTGGTGTATGCGGATACCCAAGAATTTCTGGTTCTTGGTATGCAGGTAAAAAGCACAACAAGTATTTCCAATTATCCAGTGTGCAGATATTATAATTAACTGACTTGAAAATTACCTCAAGATACAGTGAGGGATACAAGCTTTGCCATTAGGGAGAGGCACTCACTATGTTGAACCCACTAGGAAACTTTAGAGTTGATACAAACATTGTGATTAAATGTGAGCGCATAAAGACAGATACCTAAATTTGGGTCAGATCGAGCCATGGTTTAACATACACATTATGGACTTAATTAACTACCTCAGAAATGTGCATGACAATTCTTTGTTCAGACTGTCCTACACAATATTTTCTGTTTATGTGTGTGAGGAATTTGCCCGAAGCTGCATGGCATATGGAAAGGTGGATGTGAGCATATAAATTAGAGGTGGTAATTAAGGCCCTCAGGAAACACTATGTTACGCCATCAAAGCCCAGAGCAATATGTAGAATAAAAGACCTTGCAATCAGTAGAATCTATGGGTGATCTGAAAAACAGGATATTTGGCATTAGATATTTAAATGTGGGTTTAGAAATCTATCATTACCTATGCAAGTTTGGACATTTAGTCTGTGAGTACTGAATATGCTTCCTCCAAACTGATGGTCACCAAGTGCCAGATTTTCAAACGTATTTAGTCATCTAAAGATGCAGACAGGCACCTGGTAGAGTTTTTAAAAGATCTGAGCACCTACGTCCATTGAAAAAATGTGTTAAGAATGGCAACCCCAAAGATTAACATGAATAATCTTATGTGAAATCTTGTTACTGTCTCCTGGCCATAAGCTGTGCAAAAATCAACTTGCTTGTAAGGGAAAAAGGCAAAAAGAATTAATATATAGTAAAATGTCTAAGTCCTGGGGCATGTTATTTTAATCACTGTAGGCTTCATTTTCAACAAAAGCTGTTCTAACCCATTTACTAAAATATAATTACTAGTTTTAAAGCATTTAAAATTACGCCCTTGTGCCTGCCAGTACAATTACATATTAAGTATGCAGGCAAAGGCCAATACTGCCTTCTTGTCAGCTTTCATCTTTGGCAAAGGCAACCAGAGCCACAGCACTGACTTAAACCAGCTTTTTTTACTGTTTCCAATGTCTTCTCTACGTCAGGAATTTGTTTCAATTCCAACCATCGCTAGCCTGAATTGAGACAAATTCCCAATGTAAGCAAAGTCGAAAGTCAGTGATACAATCTTTTTTTTAAAAAAAAAAAAAGGTTAAAATCATAGAATCAGTATCTTCCTGACAGAGGCTTTCTTACATATATGAACAATCTTCTATATCGTGTTCTAGATCCCTTATCCTATGTAAGAAGAAGGAACTTTGTGAAAAGTACTCCCCAAAATGTGAAATGATTTTAAATGCCATTGTGTTCTACAAATACATTAAGCAAGGTAGCCAGAAGAGGCGAAATGTCCTCAACTTCTTAAGAATGACACAAGTTAGATTCTGTGGCCTGTTCTTTAGTAAAGGAAGATCATCTTGTGCAAGTGTTATATCATGGATTGACGAAATGTGACTCACTGAAAAGCTGCATTGTGCAAGATCGGTTATATTAACAGTAATTAGGAAATTAACATACAGAAATAAGTGTTTTCTTTTCTGTTCATTGTTTTTTTCCTGTTGTGTTAGTTTTGCCAATACGGCCTTCGTCAGTTTTTTCAAACTTACACATACAATGTGTTACTTTGATTGTTAATCTGGTCTGTTTTTCCATCTGTGGGAATATAATGAAATTCTCTCTGAATAGGACGGAAGAATCCTGTTTCTGCACACATCCATACAAAATCTAGTATATTATGAGTTGAAGGCCTATAAAGATCCTGTAAGTGTACTTTGAATTTACAGAGTTTCATAACAAAACATACATTGTTCCTTATTTTTATATCTAGTCTTATCCAACTTTCTCTTCTTTTATACTATCGTTGTCCTGCTTACAGAATGTAAAGGCCAATCAGTTGTTTTGTTTCAGAAATGTAACCTGCCACAAACACAGTTACAGAATAAATCTGGCTATTTTTGCTCAGGTAAATTGCCAGATGCTAACTCAGAAGTATTGCTGTAAATGAAAAGTAGCTCCATTTAACCTCAATGAAGTGAGTATGCTGAATTTAGTCCACTATTTCATAGGGGAGAGCAACTTCATTCTCAACTACAAATGGATTAAAGAGCTTTTTCTCAGTTTGAAATCTTGTCAAGGAATCTGGCATATTTAATTAGTAATTATGGCAGAATAATGCTGTAGATGTGTCAGCCCAGTCCGGCCAACAGTGCCAGCATATGAAATAACAAACATATAAGGCACAGAAGAAAGGTTCCTACCCTTAGGAATTTAAGAAATTAGGGGAAATTAGTATTTGTCGCATTTGTGAGGGAAAAGTGAATTTTGAGGTGCACTATGGAAAAGGGGGGGGGTACCTGAGGCTTTTCTGTTAGGACAGGAAGAGAATTCCAGGAATAGGGGACTGTGTGGCAGAAATGAATATGAGAGGGAGAAGAATAGAAATGGAATAGCAAGACAGAATTCATTGGCAGAGCAAAGGGATGAGGCAGGGGAATGGACTTGATGACCTCTTGAGGTCCCTTCCAGTTCAAGTATCCTATGACTGGGAATAGTAACAAATGTAAATTAACATTCCTTTACTTTATATGGTAATGTGGTCCAGACTAGAGCCCCGTGCGAACTACTTTTTAAATCCTACTCTGGTTCAGCCTCCAATTCCCACTCCCACCCTCTCCCATGTTATTTCTAGCATTTTTATCTCTCTCCCACATGCAAAAGCCTTAGATCTGCAAATCCCGCAAGAGAGACAGATTCCCCTGTGCTACAAAAATAACAAATAATCAGTTGAATATATAAAATATGGAGTTCAGACATAATTTTTCCATTAAAAGAATAAAACAAATTTTGCTTAAACCATGTAAAATAAAATACTTCAATGCCTGTTATAATAGGTATCAAATCTCTTCTATCGCTTTCTTATCTCTATGTATTAACACTTACATTTTTTCAAAAAATAGTATTTTCCTGCAAATTACCATAGACTGTTTTTGTTTGCTTTATTTTGGGGGGCTTTTTGGCCCACCCAATCCTGCTTGCCACAAAGTACATTTTACCTGCTCCTGGTATTATAGCTGCAGGTCCTGTAGGATGCTTAGGATCCCAGTCCACCTGCTGGCTGTGGTCCAGACTTGTGTATTGATTGGTGTATCTATCAAGTATGTGTCTTCTGAGGAATATTCCCTATTAAAGACAAGCAATAACTGTTTTAGGTGATTGGATTAAAACATGACATAGATCACCATCAACTGATAAACATGTGCCAGGAATCTGAATACAAATTGGTGCAGATCCGGAGTTTACCTGCCTTGAAATTGCTTCACCAAATCAATATCCCAAATGAAACTGTAGTTTTCACAAGGCTTGTGAGTAACAAGAATAACTGTTGTTTGTCAGCGGGTATAAATATAAGTATATTGTTGAGGGGATTGTAACTATTTTATTATTTATTACTTAACTGCTTATTGCTGGGTTTCTTGCACCTCCCTCAAGGCTCCTGGTACTGGCCCCTGTTGATGACAGGCTACTGAGCTAGAGCGACCATTGCTCTGATTTGCTATAACAAATCCCATGTTCCCTGTTTATGTTGATAAGGTCCTTAATTGTGCCTAACAGCATTTCAAAAGTAACAGAGAGGCCCCCTCCCCAATTAGGGAAGGATCTAAATGTAGATGCAATGTGATCAGTGGGGTTAAAGACCAGTATGAAGGGGAAATAGGATGAGGAACTGCATATATTACAATAAGTGTTTGTGGTTTTTTAGTTTTGGTAAATACATGTCTTGATGGTACAATAAAAGTTTTCTCTTGTAATAACCACTTTTAATCACAATACTTTGGGGCACCACAGAAGAGGTGAATCATAATGAGAGTCTTGAAGGGTGGTATTTTGGTAGATCAGAACTGGGAGGGAATTGCATGTATCCTTGGTAGCAGTCTTTTTAGGCCTCCAGAATGGAAAATGACACAAGAGTGGGCCTGTACCATCTTAATTCCTAGTAAATCAGCTCTCTTCAATCATCCATGCTGGAGGAGCTAAAAACAAGCCCATTAGTAAATAAGGGCAAGAAACTTGTAAATGCCAACAATTAAAATAATTTTAGATTTCTGGCATTTCAGAACAGTTCACTGTTTCTTGGCCTGCATTCTGGAGCTGTGAATCTCTTTGATGTTCATCATGAAGGAGGCCCAATGGAGTTTCTGAAGAAAAATGAGAAAAAGTCAGGTAAGAATCATTAAAAAACAAAGAAATGAAAGTTCTCTCTCATCACAGAGTGGAAGTCGTGGCTGATGGTTTCATTGCTGATGAAGAGATATAAACATGGTGTCTCATGGTATTATTCATAATAGGAGTTGTACTGTTTCTATTGTTAAGTGAATCACTATAAGGAAAGGGTCAAATCCTCAGATACTTACTCAATTTTTATTCAAGATTTTTGCAATATTTATTCCTTTAAAATATTTTCCTAACTGACAGAGGGAGTAGAATTAGGATATTGCTATTTGCGTCTTTCAGAATTTAACTCAAATTCTGAAGATCTTACTCAGACTTGAATCATTGTAATCATACCTACCTATTAAATAGTGAGGCTAGTGGAAAATCTCCAGAAGCAGAACAAAGAAACCAAATTTTGTGTGGGGAAACATAAATACAAGGCAGTCTCAGAGAAAGATACAAGAAGCTGTGGGCAGAAGAGAGGAGCATGCTTTGGTGCAGGGGTCTCCCTTTTAAGTGGGGGAATCAACTAAGGTCAGAGAAAGCAGGCTGACCTAGACAGAGGCTCATGGTTCGGAAGAGAAACCACGAGCTGCAGGAGTGGAATCACCAACACTCTAGAGAACCCTGTCCAAGCCCAAAGAACTCTCCAGAAGGATGAGAACCCAAGGCAGGAAAATGAGTAGAATTGTATTTTATTATTTTGTAAGCCTGTGAGTATGCTATACTAAGTAAGACATAATTGTTTTTAGAATTACGTGCAGTCAGTGTGTCTGTTGGCTTTACTATCACATACCCCTGAAGAGTTACATTTTAAACCCAGAGCACTCACAAGGCTGCAATTCTGAGAGGGGATGTGTTTAAGAGGGGAGTCGGAAGGCTTGCATTAGTCCCAGCAGCTAGTTAGTTGGACTGTGAGGTCTCAGTTCTTAGGAGCAGGTACTAGACAGAAGCTCTGCACCCCAACAATGTGCCTAGAAACAGAGGCAGCTGCCTAGGGTGGTAGATTTGTCCCAGCCATCCCTCCATTATAATAGAGAAGTGGCTAAACTCCTTTTAAGTGGGGTTATGACTTAGTTTGCCAGATCACAATGCCATTCATACAAATTTGACTTGGCAACCCTCTTTCATGACAGAGAAATGGAGAGGCCAAATTTGAATCGTGTTGTGACCCCATAAGCCAAGTTACAATGCATTCAACTTTGGCCTGGCTGGCCCACCTCCATTCATGACTGAGGTGGGGCCAGGACAAATCTGCCTCCCCAGTTTATGACGAGGATGTCAGCAAACTGAAGTTTTGCCTATGATAGCAGATTCTCTTGAGCAACCTCTTCCTAGATATCTGAGCCAGTGGCAATGCTTGGACTCTAGACTCAAGAGGCTTAAAGAGCACATGGGGCCCAGTGAGGTGGGCCCTAAACACAACATCCTGGTGAATGTCCAGCCAGCAGGAGCTTTACCATGGCTTTGTGTGAGTAATCAGAAGTTAGACCTTGTGTACCCTGTGGTGTTTGTGCTTCAGTCAGATACAATACTGTAAAAATTGTCCCTGAACAGTCACTGAAATAAAAACCTCCAATGCAAGTCAGCTTTTTGGGCCCTTTTAATGTTGCTTTCTGCAGCATTTGTGCTGGTGATTTTTCATGCACACAAGGCAAAAAATTAGCTGATAAATATGTGAATGTTTTCACAATAAAGTGTTATCCCAGAAATGTTTGTGTAGTTATTTTGGCACTGATTGAATAGACTGTGTGATTTATTTGAACCCTATTCTTGTTTTTAAAAGTTGAGTCATCCAGGAAGGGAGCAGAAAAAAATAGCACATGCCAGAGGTGACCTGTCACACATCTTAAATTGCAAATACTCAAAGCAAAATCTCTAGTGAATAGTTGTGAGGAGAATCTGTAGATGGAAATATATTTGCATAAAATATACATTAACTAATTTTGAATAACAAAAGTGTGTTTGTGAATTATTCAAATATAGAAAAAGATCTGATGTGTTAAGTTTTTTGCTACAAATACTTTGCCGAGTTTTATCCATGCTTTTGTACCAAAGATCATGTACAACTTCTACAGAGGGGCAAAGTTTTCCTCAAACCTATATTGGTCCACATTTTTGTCTTTGGGGTCATGTTCTATGCTCCCCACTTTCTGGGTAGTACCCATTAGCACCTTTCTCTCTCTCTCCCATATAACTCGTGACACAGAATAGTTTAAAATATGCTACAATAGGCCAAATTCTGGATATTGAGCAACAGGTAACAATTTCCCAGAAAGCCAATCAGGGGCATAGATGTGGCATCTTGAGCCTGGCCCACCAAAAACAACCAGATTTGGCGGAGGGGATGAAAGGTATGGCTTGCATCAAGTCTACCAACAGGTGGGGAGGGGGCAAAGATAGCAGTTGCACCAAGGCCCCATGAGTCTAAGGAGCCTGGGGCCCCTGGCTGCAACCATCACTGCTACTGCAGCAGCAGCTGGATCCCTGGACCTCTTTGAATCCCCACCAGAGTTCTAGAGCTCCATGCTGAGTGCTCTGCAGGTCTCTGAGGGCTGTGGGAGAGGGGCGGTGCCATGACCTGGATGGTGACAGCCTCCAGCCTCACTACTTCCACCACAAGCTCCACTGCACCACAAGCTCCACTCCCTGGATGCAGAGCCATCACCACCTCCACCCCTCCTTTGCCTTGGGGCCTGCAGTGGCTGTTGGCATATCTCACCACTTCCACATCTCATTTGCCTCCCATCACTAACTCATCCTTTCCTGTTTGAATTACTCATGATCCCAGCATAATTAATATGTGCAGGTGGCTCAGAGGGACATGAAGCCAACTTGAATAAAAATGAAAAATAACACTGGTGTTAAAGGCATAAACAAAGAGCTAGAATTTATCACCAGCAGTTTTATTACGTTGTAAGTAAAACTCAATCCCACGTTGGTTCAGTCAACCAGCAGTGAGATGAACACATGCTTGACTAGCCCATTTAATATTTTCTGCTACAAACACTGAGATGCTTTTCCTTCTCAAAAGAAAGCTTGATACTTGGAGCCTGTACCTGGTCCTAAACAGTATTAAAGTAACTTGTAAAGAACTGGAACTCTATGTCTGAATCCCTTCAGACGTTAGAGAGCTGTAAAGAATTGAGTAGTCTCATGGCACCTTAGGGCATGTCAATGCTAGGAAATTATTTAAAAATAATCTATTTAGAAATAATAACTCCCAGAATAACTATTTTGAAGTAGCGTGTCCACACTACAGGGAAGCCTCAAAATTAGTCCAAGACAGGCTCCCTTAATGTGGTCACGCTACCTCCACTCAGAGCCCTGAAAGCACTGGGGAGTAATTACTTTGAATGACTCTAGGGAGCAGTTATTTCAAAACAGCAACAGTGGAGCATCCGCACTACTGCTATTTCAAAATAACTTTTGAAGTAACTATTTGGAAATAAGCATTATTCCTCATGGAAAGGAGGACTTGTTATTTCAGAATAACCAGCCTGTTATTTTGAAATAACTCCCTAGGGTAGACCAGGGCTAGAAGACCCACACAATTTTTTTTGTTAGTCTTTAAAGATACATCTACACAGCAGTGTTATTTTGGAATAACTGACATTATTCCAAAATAACATACAGCCGCTCTCTGAGTTACGAACGAGTTACGGACTAACACTTGGTCTGTAACACGAACTGTTTGTAACTCGGATCCCATAGAGTAACATGGCGACTGTGCTGTTCATAAGCACGGATTGCCATACGTAACTCGGATCCGCATTTATGACCACTTTGGTCATAAGTGCGGATGGTTGTAAGTGGAGGTGGCCGTAAGTCGGGGAGTGGCTGTAGTGCAATATACAAACTACAAGCCTTTATTTCGAAATAATGTAGAGCTGGAGGACTTCTTACTCCATCTCATGGTAACCCTTATTTCACAAGAGCTGTGTCTACACTGGCATGAATTTCCGGAAATGCTTAAAACGGAATACTATTCCGTTTTCAGTTTTTCCGGAAAAGGAGCGTCTACATTGGCAGGCTGCTTTTCCGGAAAAGTCCTTTTTCCAGAAAAGCGTCTGTGGCCAATGTAGACGCGCTTTTCCGGAAAAGAGCCCCGATCGCCATTTTTGCGATCGGGGCTTTTTTCCAGAAAAGACTACTGGGCTGTCTACACTGGCCCTTTTCCGGAACAGTGTTCCGGAATAAGGACTTATGCCCGAGCGGGAGCAGAATAGTTTTTCCGGAATAGCGGCTGATTTTGTACAGTAGAGCGTCGTTGCTTTTCCGGAAATTCAAGGGCCAGTGTAGACAGCTCGCAGCTTATTCCGGAAAAGCGGCTGATTTTCCGGAATAAGTGGCCCAGTGTAGACACAGCCAAGGAGTAAGGGAAGTCGAAGGAAGAGTGTTCTTCATTTGCCTTCCTGCTGTGTAGAATGTGTCAAAAGCTGAATTAAGCTATTTCAACTTAAGATATGCAATTGATGTCGCTGAGTAGTGTAGTTTAATTTGACTTTTGCCCTTCTGTGTAGATGTACCCTACCGTGCCATAGGACTACTTGTTTTTAAAGTTACATACTAACACGGCTACACCTCTGAGACTTTTAGAGAACTATATTTCTGATTCCACTTCCCATCTTGGGGTAACCTCTGTAATATGACTATAAACCCCTTTAAACTGTGGGAAAGTCAGTATTTTATTTTCATATTTCAGAGCTATCTCTTTTGTGATATTTTGTTTTTTCACAATGGTATATTGCCACTATTCCATCCCTTTCTGGAGTAATGTTTGCAACAAAATATCCAAATTGTGTGTGATATGGACATTTAGTGTAGAAAGCCAGCTTTTTAGAACTATTTAGTCTGCACAGCAGGCTTAACAACAAGAACATTACTGACACACAGACTGAGGGAGTATTATTTGGTAGAGAAAACTGAAGTGCTGATATTTATCTTGTTAAAAGAAGAAGAAACAGAACAACAACACTGAAACCTTCTTTAAGAAAGATGTAGATAAATAGTTCTCAGACATGCCTTGAGCTCCCACTTCCATTGTATCTCTACTTGAAGAGACAATCTGAAGAACTAGCTTGCCAAAAGATTTTCATTCAAGTATTAGTTGCTGTGGTAACAGCATGAAGAGGTCAAATGGATTAAAAACCCAGATATGTCTCTATGAGAACTCCTGAAATGTAAATAATCAATAGTAATCCTATTATAAAGTCTCAGAGGGGTAGCCGTGTTAGTCTCTAAGGGTATGTCTACACTACCACTCTAGTTCGAACTAGGGTGGTAATGTAGGCAACCGGAGTTGCAAATGAAGCCCGGGATTTGAATTTCCCGGGCTTCATTTGCATATTGCATATTCCACGAGGAGTAACGGTAGTTCGGAATAGGAAGCCTAATCCGAACTACCTAGTCTGTGCCGCGTGTAGCCGCGGGGCACGGAGTCCGCACTAGCGGACATTTAAAAATGGCGGCACCCGGCAATATGCAAATGAAGCCCGGGAAATTCAAATCCCAGGCTTCATTTGCAACTCCGTTGCCTACATTATCATCCTAGTCCGAACTAGGGTGGTAGTGTAGATATACCTTAACTGAAAAAAATTAAAAAACAATGAATAGTTCTGTAGCACCTTAGAGACTAACAAAAAGTGTAGATAGTAGGAGCTTTAATGGGCACAGCCCATTTCTTCAGATTATTTGGTGTTCCTCTGTCTTAAAAAGTTTAAGAAACACTGATATACAGGGTTTCCAGTTTCCAGCTCCCAGCTCCCCCGCTGCCTTCTCATCATCAAGAGCTGGGCTGAGCCTGGGTCTCTCTCAAAATATTGAGCAACATCCATGTGACTAGCAAAATGGAGTTTCTGCCAGGTCTAACCAGATTTCTGCATATAGATGGCCTGCTGCCTGCATAAATGCCACCCCCAAACACTCTGATTAGTTTTCTTTACTAAATATCAGCTCTCTGAGTGGTATCCTTTCTGTCTTAGGAATCTATTTACTGACTTCAATTTTTATCTGCTTAGGTTTAAGTATCCATTCTCCAGATATTTAATGATGCTCTGTCTCCCACCCTCCCTCCCTTTTTCTTTCTTTCCTCCTCCCCTTCCCCTCTCCTATTTATTTCAAGTTTTCATATCCCAAACTCATTACTCCAGTCATCTGAAGAAGTGGGCTGTGCCCACGAAAGCTCATGATACCATCTACATGTTTTGTTAGTCTATAAAGTGCTACCAGACCATTTGTTGTTGTTTTTTCTGTAACAGACTAACTCGGCTACCCCCTGAAGCTCCAGCATTATATGTGAGATACACTGGTCAATTTGATCTCGCCGGGTTTTTTTAAATTGGTTTTAAAATTGGTTGACTTTGTCTCTGCCCATGCTGTAGTTGAAATCATGTGACCAAAACCACATTTAAACAGTTTATTACAGTGGTCCCCAACCTTCTGGGGCTACCAGGCTGGCAGGGGTGGGGCCCCGGGGCCCGGGGTGCAAGAATGGCTCAGGCAGGCCCTGGTCACTAGGCAGGCGCGCACAAATGCCCCGGCGGGGGCCATGGCGCCCATGGGCACCATGTTGGGGATCACTGGTATTGCTTATTAAGGTACTCATAGTTTCCCCCACTGGTTTGTACTGTGATTCTTTTTCTGAGAACAGAGTTCTTTTTAGTCTTATTTAAATCATGACATCAGCTTTGTAGATAGATAGGGACTTTCAGAATTCCACTTACACCAGCATTGTGAGACCTGCTTAGAACCCTGTTCTCCCCTATCCTGGTAAAATGTAGTTATATTTTTAGTGTAGATGATGCTTAACTCTGCCCCTGACCCAAGTCTGGACATAGAATCATAGAATAATAGATCCAGAAGGAACTTCAAGAGGTCATTAAAGTCCAGTTCCCTGCACTCACAGCAGAATCAAGCACTGTCTAGATTAAGGATATAAGTGACTCGTCAAGGCACTACTTGATACTCTGTATCAGAGACAGTGAGCGGGTGGAACAGCGCTGGGGGGAGCCAGCTTAAAAGCCAGTTTCCCCCAGCACCATCTCTGCTGGAGGAGGGTAGGGGAAGCAGAGGGGCTGTGGGGAACCCAGCACAAGCTGGGACTGGGCAGTCTTGGCTCACACCAGGTCCCAGATGCTGTGCCTCTGCTTTTTAAATGTAGTAAGAGCCCCTGGTGGCTCTTACTACGTTTAAAAATCAGAGCTGCAGCATACCCTCTTATCGACTAATCAAGTAGTCGATGGAAGTTCCATTGACTACTAGATTAGCTTACTTCCCGCTATTTAGCATCCCTAGTCTCCCTACACCTTGTACAACCTTATCTGACAAGCGTCTTACATCTGTAAGGGCATTATAATATTGATATGTTCAAGGTTTTAGCAGAGTCTGGAAACAAACTTACTGCATGGGCCCATCTAGCCGATAAAACAGAAACATGTAACTTATTCCCCTGGCCTGACTGTCATAAGAACGGCCGTACTGGGTCAGACCAAAGGTCCATCTAGCCCAGTAGCCTGTCTGCTGACAGTGGCCAACACCGGTGCCCCAGAGAGGGTGGACCGAAGACAATGATCAAGCAATTTGTTTCCTGCCATCCCTCTCCAGCCTCTGACAAACAGAGGCCAGGGACACCATTTCTATCCCCTGGCTGATAGCCTTTTATGCACCTAACCTCTATGAAATTATCTAGCTTCTCTTTAAACTCTATTATAGTCCTAGCCTTCACAGCCTCCTCTGGCAAGGAGTTCCACAGGTTGACTACACACTGTGTGAAGAAGAACTTTCTTTTATTAGTTTTAAACCTGGTACCCATTAACTTCATTTGGTGTCCTCTAGTTCTTCCATTGTGGGAATTAATAAATAACTTTTCTTTATTTGCCTGCTCCACACCACTCATGATTTTATATACCTCTAGCATATCCCCCCTCTTTTCTAAACTGAAAAGTTCCAGTCGTTTTAACCTCTCTTCATATGGGACCCGTTCCAAACCCCTAATCATTTTTGTTGCCCTTTTCTGAACCCTTTCCAAGGCCAAAATATCTTTTTTGAGGTGAGGAGACCACATCTGTACACAGTATTCAAGATGTGGGCCTACCATAGTTTTATACAGGGGCAGTAAAATATTCTGTGTCTTATTTTCTATCCCTTTCTTAATAATTCCTAGCATCCTATTTGCCTTTTTTGACCACCGCTGCACACTGTGTGGAAGTTTTCAGAGAACTATCCATGATAACTCCAAGATCTCTCTCCTGATTTGTCATAACCAAATTAGTCCCCATCATACTGTATGTCATTATAGTATTGCTAGTCCATTAGTCTCTGGATCTACATATACTCTTATAATTTATTTGTATAACACCACAAAGCATGCTAAAGGCTTTGCAGGCAGATAAGAAGGGAAAGGTTTTGCCTCAATTTCTTATCTAAATAAGCAATATAGAAACAATAGTATAGGGCATGGGAATAGAGTATAAAAAAAAAGCAATGGAGTTGTCTTGTGATATTGTGCACACTGTTGGCCCACCCACACCTATCACACTGCTTGGAGCCCTGATTTTATCAGTGCATTCTTAGAAGGCTGAGTAGCTCTTCCATGCTGCTTCAGCTGCAAGTGCCTGTGGCAAAGGATTGTCAGTTTTGAAGGTGTTATAAAAACACCTTCAAACTGTGGGCGTAGAGTTGAAAACTGTCATGATCATGAGTGTTAGCCAGCATCCTGGGGACTAAGGGGTTAACTATATCCATTACCTAAACCAGATGGCAGGCAGCCAATAGAAATGTAGGTAGGAATTTCAAACTGGGACAAACTATTTTTTGGTTTTTTTCCTCCTTTGTCCTGCATAGTTTCTCTCCAGCTTTTGAAGGGGACAAGATGTCTCCCTCTAAGGCTGTGTCTACACTGCACTCCTTTTCCAGAAAAGGGATGCAGATTAGACACTTCGAAATTGCAAATGCCGCAGGGGATTTAAATATCCCCTGCGGCATTTGCATTTACATGGCTGCCGCTTTTTTCCAGGCTCAGGGTTTTGCCAGAGAAAAGCGCCAGTCTAGACGCGATTTTCCGGAGAATAAACCCTTTTCCAGAGGATCCCTTATTCCTACTTGAAAGTACTTGAAAGTAGGAATAAGGGATCCTCCGGAAAAGTGTTTATTCTCCGGAAAATCGCGTCTAGACTGGCGCTTTTCTCCGGCAAAACCCCGAGCCTGGAAAAAAGCAGCAGCCATGTAAATACAAATGCCGCGGGGGATATTTAAATCCCCCGCGGCATTTGCAATTCCAAAGTGTCTAATCTGCATCCCTTTTCCGGAAAAGGGGTGCAGTGTAGACATAGCCTTAGAAAATACTCTTCACAGTCTGTAACTAGGATAAAGTTTAGATAAATCCATTAGGTTTTATTGTTTTATGGTTTGAGAAATAGGATCTGATGTCTGTGCATTTAAAAATGGGTTTTGCGCTCCTTTGTAACTAAGCCCTTGGCCCATGGTAAATTTCTCCTCCATTAATATATTATTTTGTTACTTTTCCATCTAGTCATTATGCTTGCAACAGGAATATTGTGGTGATAATAAAAGTTCTTTCTCTTTCCTTTTATTAACCTGGTATTGGGTAATGGTTGTGTCCTGGTTTGTACTTTAGGGGTGAGTTTTCCCAAGTGATCTTTCTCCTGATTTTTGTACCAATACGTGGGTGGTAGCAGTGGAGTTTTTATTCCCAACGTCTAAGTTGTTAAGATTTTGGGGGAAGTTTTATACCAAAGCCTGGTAGATAAAGTTTTGGGGTACTTTTGCTGGCCCCCACTTTTGCATTTATCATGCCAGAGTGGGGAAGGAGCCATGACAGCAACAACGGTAGTGAAAGGTACCAAATTGATAACTGTGGACTGTAATGAATCTTTTGATGTTCTCCGGTAGGAGGATCGGCAAACCTGCTTCGTGGATATAATTAGACAGTGCTCTCCACATGGCAGCAATACCAGTATTATAACTTGGTTACAAGCTGATAATTGTACTACAGCTCTGGTCATGAACAAGGTCAAAACACAATTCACCTCACCTGGTCATTTTTGGAATCATGAGTGACATTCTGGCCCTGTTGAAGTCAATGGGAGTTTTGCCTATGTGTTAACCATCTGAAAGTACAAAGTCAACTGTGTTGCAACCTTCATAAAATCTCAGTAAAAGTCTGTAATGTAGGTGGGCTTAATAGCACAAATTTACTAACATGGTTTTGTATTGAGAAAAAACTCTATGATCACAAGTCAGGAAAATTGCTAGAGCTGTACTAACAACATCCATGTCTAAACAAGGTTGCATGTAGCACAGGAATACTGGCAGATCTTTTGACCCAAGGAGCAGGTCTGTATAGTGGAAATAAATTTTATTTTAAAAATTGATTTCTACTAATTGAGTTTAGCCCTAAAGTAATGCAATCTTAGCAAATGCTGTGTCTGCCTGTACATTACCAGTATACAGAGCATTACCTCCTCATGAGTCATGGTTATAAGTGAAAACTGAAACTCCATTGCAAATCTGGAGAGAACTACTTGTTCAATGACATGTGAAATGACCATCAATAAAGTCAAGGAGGAATTCAAGATCAGCTACTCAGAATGTTCAAATTATCCCTGTGCTTTCTCTGTCTCTAAGGGGAAAATGAAGAACCAGATATCACTCAGGATTCTGAAAATGATCACAAGGGCCCTGTGGTAGCAGTGGATGCCTGCAAGACCCTCTCTCTCTTTCTAAGCTGTGGGTATGTGAAGCACTGAACATCATCTTATTTATATGGTAATCAGATGGGTTTTATGCGGGGTGGAAGCTCAACATATATCTGTGAAATGTATGAAACCTTATCATTTGGCTGATAATATTTCACACTCTTATAGCTGGTGCAATAGGTTTTCCATGCAATAAACTCAAGCTTGGTAACATCACTTTGGTTTTAGTATTGCTGTTAAATTATGCATGATTAGAACCTTTCCCAGGAGAGATGCTGAGAGTACCACTTATGGACAAAATGGACCAAATTCAACCCAGCTTTCAATATAGCAAGTATCTAGGAAAATCAGTGTAGGTAGAACTGAGGGAGGATCGGAACAATGTGGGAGTGGGATTTCAAACATAACCAAACTAATTGAAGGGAGCAGCTGAATAACCCCATATACATTGTCAATGGAAATTTCTTGTGCAAGCTAAGCTATTGTTTAAAAGAAATAAAATATAAAGAAATTTCACAGGTATTGGTGGGTTTCAATTCAGTTCCTATTGGCCAACATAAAACCTGCCTTCACATTTAGTAATTAATTGGAATCTTTGGCAGTGTTAAAAGAGACATCAAAAGCTGACAATGAATGCAGAGATAGAACGCTCTTCTTTCCTTTAGAGGCAAATTCTTCAGAAGAAGGAATGAGTTTTACTGAATGGGCCACATTTGGAGGAGTTTGCATGGCAGCTGTCTGTGTAAAATACCAATTGTGTGGTTATTCAGTTGCCTTCAGACATCAGAACGTTCAGTTATCTAAAGTAAATTTTCTCTTAAAAAAATCTGTTGGAATTAAACCCATTCTCGGGCTATGTCTACACTAATGTGCTTTATCAGAAAAAGGTATGCAAATTGCGCTCCACAATTTGCATACCTTTTCCGATAGTTTTTTTGGAAGAGGCTTTTCTAAAATTTGGCCCATCTACACTGGGTCAAATTTCAGAAAAAAACCCTCTTTTGGAAGACCCCTTCTTCCTCATGGGAGGAGGAAGACAGAGCTTCCGAAAGAGCGCATCTGCTCTTCCACCAAAAAAAAGTGGAAGAGCAGATGCGTTCCTTGGACATGGAGAAGTTTTTCTGGGAAAACCCCATAGTCGAGACATAGCCTCAGAAACAGAGGAAGGGCTTATTCCTCATTAACTTTCTAGATTGTCTTTGATGCTGAAGGTGCTATACTAGATAAATTCTCTCACTGCATAAAAGGCCTTATGATAAAATGTTGCTCCTTTCTGAACTCTGAAAGTCTTTGCTTTTGGAGAGTTAATTTGGTTATTATTAGTTAAAGAAATCTACTTTGTGTTAGGAATAAAATTACAGGGTAACCAAGAATTTCTCTCCTTATGTGTTCTTACTGAATCTACAGGGTAAAAATTTTGCCAGATGAAACCTATGCACCTTTTATGTTCCACTGAAATCCTATTTTCATGATTTAGTGAGATTTAAAGGGTGCACAGACCTGATACTGGCCCTCTGTGCAAGGGAGGAATTCACCTACAGAGAATTATAAAAATTTGTATTAAGACTATTTGATAAGAAAGTTTCTGATCTCTTTATTTTCCAGTGCTGATTACATGGTGAAACTCTGGGATATTCATAAAAATTTGTTGGCCAACATTCTGCTTGATAGCACTCTCAGCTCTGCTTGTTTCCTGAACGATTCTGGAGATATTTTAGTGGGTTTCAAAAATAATCTCTATATCTTGCCTCATAGTAAGGCACTGGGTATCTCAGTGACAGATACAGATATTTCTGGAATCTCAACAACAGGTATGACATTAGGCAATCTTATGTGGATACATTTACTCTCTTGTTAGGAATCAGGTATTTTAATCATTTGTTATGATTTTCATGTTTGTTATGATTGTTATGATTTTAAAATATATTGCACCATATTAACTATGAACAGTGCTTTAATAAAAGGGCCAGTCATGATGATAATTTAGGTTGCAGTTAGATTCCAATCTAATTTTGTATCAGAGGGGTAGCTGTGTTAGTCTGGATCTGCAAAAGTGACAAGGAGTCCTGTGGCACTTTATAGACTAACATATGTATTGGAGCATAAGCTTTCGTGGGCAAAGACCCACTTTGTCAGATGTATGTCATCTGATGAAGATGCATCTGACGAAGTGGGTCTTTGCCCACAAAAGCTTTTGCTCCAATACATCTGTTAGTCATAAGGTGCCACAGGACTCCTTGTCACAATCTAACTTTGGGCACTTTACTGGGCATTGTTCTCCTTTATATGCTCTTATTTCAAAGTGACATACAGTATTTGCAAGTCAAAATGAATGCTTGACTACTTTTAAAAAGAAAATTATAAAGATCTTATTCTTAAAAGGCAAACCATCTTGGATCATTTAGTCCTTGATTTTACTTTTATAAAAACAATAGTTTTATAAATCTTAATATTATTTGAAATGTTGTCAAGATTTTTTCCACTTTTCAAATAATACACTTTTTTACTTTCATTTTTCCTTCAACATTTCCAACCAAATATAACAGCATTGTTTTAGTTGTGCACAGCATCCAGAAATGAATCCAGAAACAATTCAATCTATGTTCCATATTTGAGCTGAATGAATTCAAAGGATGAGTGAATGGTGGAGGGCAGGGGGAGGAGGAGGAAACACACCAGGCATCAATTGTAAAAGGTACACCCAGTTTGGGTATTTTTTTCATTCTTAAGTAATCTAAGATACAGTAACACAGATAAGGATATTATAATCTATTATATATTTTGAAGTGTTTATTTGTGGATTTGTTTTGTAAAATAAAGTCATACTTCAGGATTACCTACAAATACCAAATTTTGCATTGCCACTTAAATTAACTGAATGTACTACTTTTTACACTGGAGTATGCTGGGTGAAAGGTTTAAATAATTATTTTTGTTTTTTATCGAAAAAATCATAACTATTATGATTAGAATTCATAAAAATATTTGCTAACAAAATTAGAGTTTGTACTGTTACAAATCACAAAATAATTCAAATTAGTTACAGAAAGAGTAATGCTGAAACAAAAGACAGGACTATGCAGCACTTTATGGAAGCGTTAGGAGTTTCTGATTCAAGTTTACTATGTACGGTAATTATTTAACAAAATGAATAATATTTGAAGTTGAAATTCTACTAATTTAAAACTGTTCTTTTACTTCCCTTTGCAAGCACATTAATAACAATTCTATTACATATACTTAATTTCTTGAAAAAGCGGTGAGGAGTCCTGTGGCACCTTATAGACCAACTGAAGTGTTGGAGCATAAGCTTTCGTGGGCAAAGACCCACTTTGTCAGATGCATCTGACGAAGTGGGTCTTTGCCCACGAAAGCTTATGCTCCAACACTTCAGTTGGTCTATAAGGTGCCACAGGACTCCTCACCGCTTTTGCAGATTGAGACTAACACGGCTACCCCTCTGATACTTAATTTCTTGAACTTTCTTATAAGTGTAATCTATGCAAAATGACTTTGCCCTGTCAACAACAAGCTTCACTTGCTAGTATTATATATAACTTTTTTTCTTGTGATATTTTAATATCTTTACCAGAGTCTTTCATTTATGAAAACCAAGCTTTAAATTACCAAAAGGAAGGAAAAACTGATGTCTCCGAAGTCACTGACATGGACTCTTATCTGGTATGTTCTAATTGCTTGAACCCATACTGTTATCAAATACACAAGAGAAACCGATTCTGAATGAGCCATAACATTCATAGACAAAACATTAAACCAGTTCCACTGAAGAATTTCTGATACTAGCAGCAAAGTCTGTCATTATGTGCTAAATACACCGAAGAACAATAATTCTTGCCTCAGTTCCAGGATTAATGAAGATTCTTCTCTGACTTTCTATAGTAGGAAGTAGGTGATAGGAAAAGATACTGTGTAAAATCCAGAGCTGGAATATGGGTTTCCTAATAAGAAAATATTTCAGTTCCATTACTAGATTTATTGTTCCACTTTGTTTTACTTATAAACTTTACCTCAAAAAGTAGAGATGGTTGCATACTGCAGAAAAGTGAGCTGTTCCTATTATATAGGAAAGAAAATGTGTATAAGTTAGGCTGGGTGACTGAATTAGCACTTGAATGTGAACGCTCCAAATTTGATGGAGTTTATATTTCTGAACAGAACTCCTCTGCATGTATTATACCAAGTTTAGTATCATTCCTAATTTGTTCACCTCTCCCCATTTTTAACTGTTTGTACTTTCAGTCAACCTGCAAGTACTCTAAATGTATATGTGCCTTACTATTAAATATAGAATACAAAATTTCAATATTAAATGAAAGTTTTGCCAACATTTTCATTTCTTTTTTCAGTTTGCTATGGAGCTGATTAAAAAATCTAATTATGAAATTATTATCATTTTTTTCACTGAAATTTGGAATTTTGATGTAAGATGAAAGTGAAATTGTCATGAAAACTTTTTGGGGAAAATGGATTTTTTTAACCACCTCTAATACTGAGTAATATGCTTCTCACCATTTATTTAGTCAACTCTAAGATTTTATTCTGAAAACCATGGGCGCAAATTCTTATATGTACATTTTCACAGCACTATAGTGACTAAGACCTTATAAATTGTAAATTTAAAAACCCCTGTCAAAAAAAACCAACATTCTGGCTCATAGTGGTATGGAAAATAAAATAACCACTTTTCCTGCAATTTAACCACATAGCAAGAATTCAGTTTTTCCTCTATATTTTTAGTTAATATGTCATAGTTGGTTCCTCTTCCTAATACAAATGACGCAGAGACACACACAGAACTTTCCTGAGGGCATTTAGGTCTATGGTCCATTTGAGCTTCACTTAAACCCATGACTGTTATATAGGTCTAGTGCCAATATTCTTCTCTGGATAGGGGTACATTTTACCCACTGAGGATAAATTCTTCCTCCAATGAGACTTTGCACCAATGGACCTCATACAGTGTTTTTGTTTGACACGGATGCCTGATGACTAGAAACACATCCATATGAGTAGCACCAAAAAGAACTGCTCACCAATCTGTTTGTATAGAAACATTTTTCTCACAGATTTATGATTGTTAGGCCTCAATTTTTTCTCATTCCTCTAGATGCCTTACATGGGATTTAATTTCACCAGTAACTTCACAGAATTGCTGGTTTCACCAACAGGTGGAGAAAAGGTTAGACTCAGTTAAATAGTTAAGTTTCTTTGAAATCTGAACATTGTGTTGGAAGTAAACATGTATTGAGCCATTTTGATTCCCTGAAGTTATATAAGCCTTTCTAAGAGCTTGTACACACTACCATTTATGGCAGTATAACTTATGTCACACTGGGATGTAAATAAGTCATCTCCATGAGCAATATAAGTTACACCAACTTAAGCACTGCACTATGTCTCCCATCAACATAAATACTGCTTTTTGGTGGAAGTGGTTTTATTATGCTATTTGGAGAGCTCTCAACTATCTACATAAAATATTTTAATCAGATATCCTACAGCAGCGTGACTATGCTACTTCTAGTCTAGACTAGTCCTAAAAGCAGAGCACGTGTCACCCCAAAAGGGTCACCATCAGCCTAAGTAGGACCCAAAATGTAAAGGAGGGTGTTCCACTGAGTTTATTGGGAAATTCATTAGTACAAGAATGTGAACCTACAACTAGTTCATTTAACAATTTATTACTTGTAAATCAAAGAAACATTGCTATCTGTGCATACTCTACTATCATCCTCCAGCTGCCCTGGAAGTTGCCGTTGGCCCCTTCACAGATTTATTGTTCTCCGAGTATCTCAGCGACTTCACTGAAGATATTTGACTTTCTATTCCAACCTGGACCCCTCAAGATAGATGAGCGAGATAAGGCAGAATGTAAAGGCTTTTTTTCCAATTCTATGTTTCGTATGCTTCTATTTATTCAAGAACTAAAGTAAATCTGGGTAGTATCCTAAACGCTGAACCAGATCCCCAGCTGCTGTGAACTGATGCAGCTTCATTGACTTTTTTGGTGCTAACCTGATTTTTACCAGCAGAGGGTCTGGCCCTATAGGCCAGATTTGCATAATTCCCTGTGCACGATGAGTCTGTTGTACACCCAAAATGCCCCAATCAAAGGGAGGTGCAAATGCTCATCACTTCTGAAAATAGTTTAAGGAGGAAGTAAAACCCCACTGCCATCACCTGAACATCTATCTATTATTAGATCCATAGTGAAGTTTTCAAAGGCACCTAAATGACATAGTTCCTAAGTCTCATTTTCAACAGTGATTTAGGCACATAGGAGCCCAAGTTCCATTAACTTTCACATACCCACAAATGGTAGTTCATGGAAGAGTTGGCTTCCTGGCTGCCCTTCCCTCCTGTAAAAATGCCAGAATGGAGGGGAGTGGGCAGCAAGTCATCCCTTAAATAAGTGTGTTGGTATTTAGAGAAGATAAACTGTCTTAGAGCTTCCTCTCCCTTCCCCCCCAAATAGCTGCCACTGAGTTGCCAGGGGAGTGAAGCCAATTAAGAGGAGGAAGCATGTGTCTGCACAAGGGAGGGACTATGGGGGAGCACCAGAGGTTCTCAGATGCCTTTATTAAGCATTCTGTCTTCTGAAATATTGAGTCAAACATCCTGAAATCCCTTCTTATTCTAATAAGACCTGTTTTCCACGTGTCAGAAAGCTTCCTCATAACATTTTCTTTTTAGAGTGTCATAACAAAGGGTATAACTAAAGCAGCCATTACTCTTTTCTCCCAGTGTCTGAAAGAATGATCCTGACTGATGATATGAAATACTTGCTTGGCCCCAGAACTACACGAGATGTGGATTTGGAAATTCCTGAGTTTGGAATCTCCCCCTGTTCCTCTCCTCACAGTGTATGTTCAGAGGCCCACCTTGAGGAAAAGGTTTGTATGAAACCATTTCATGCTGCTATACAGAGTCCAAAAGTAGGTCAGGTGTGACTACCCTCAACATAGTACCTACCTTTTTCAAGATGGAAAGGAAAAATAGTGATGGCTCAAGTGTATTTTGGCGGTCTCATTTTGAGGCCCCTTCTCAAATGCATTGATTAAACTCAGGACTTCTTACATACAGCCAGCATACTTAGAGTTCACAATAAATTTTACATAATTCTGTTTTACTATGCTGACACCTGCTGGAAGAATACTGAGCACAAGTAAATTGTGTGCCTGGGAATTTAGCCTGACTTGCATCTCATCAAGAATGCCTATTATTGCCGTGTACATTGCTATTACAGAAAGTAATTTGGGAATGTTTCTGGTTTAGTCCCTAAGATTACAGTTCAAGTGTAGATTACAGTTCAGAGTTTAGGAATATATTTTTAGGGGTTTTTTTCTTCTTCACAGCACTGGAATGCAACCACAAATACTCTAACTTTTTCACATAATGAATGTTAATGCAGTTTATACTGTTCATATTTTTAACAAAAAGTGGAACAAATTTTGAAAGAGAATGTAGTTAAGGGCATAGAGGTGAACAGTAATTGCTATAAAATACAACATTATTTTACAAAAGGTATATCATGCCAGACAAGCCTGGTCTCCTTCTTTGAGAAGATAACTGAATTTTTAGAGAAAGGACATGCAATAGATCAAATGTACCTGAATTTCAGTAATGCATTTGATATGGTTCAACATGGGAAATTATTAGTTAAATTGGAGAATATGGGCATTAATATGAGAACTGAATGATGGACAACAAACTGGTTAAAGGGGAGACTATCACATGTCATCCTGAAAAGTGAATGGTGAGGATGGAGGGAGATTACGAGTGTAGTTCCTCAGGGACTGGTCTTGGGACCAATCCCATTTAACATTTTTATTTCTGATCTTGGCAAAAAAGTGGAAGTATGCTAATAAAATTTGCAGATGACACAAAGTTTGAAGATAATGCCAATATGGAGGGGGGCTGGAATATCATTCAGGAAGGTCTGGATGCCCATGTAAACTGTAGTAATAGAAATAGGATGAAATTTATAATGCAAGTTCATGCATATAGAAACAGTAACCGAGTGCACTCCTACCACCCTTTTCTGAGTGCCGGCTTCCCTCCAAAATCAGGCTCAGAGAGACCTCAGAGTTGTGCAACACCCATGTCTTTATTCACCTTAGCTCTTCCCACCACGAGTGCCAAACTACATACATTCTTTACAGGGTTTTCTCTTTTTACAGGCAGAGTCAGTCTTTTGCTAACAAGTCTCCAATGCCCTTTGTGACTGACCTCTCCCTCACAGCCTGCCCTGCTCTTTTCCAATTTGTATAGCTCTTGGCTCTGTCAGACTGGAAGGTAGCCAATCCTCAGGCATTTTCATCAGCACCAGTCTGTTCCCCTTGGTTGGAGCTGACAGGGCAGAGGTTAATTAGGTGCTGTTGTACCAGCACCATGTTACAGGGACTAACAATGAGATTTTTTTCTGTAAACTGGGGATTTATTGATTGGAAGTGGCAGAGAAGGAGAAACACTTAGGTGTGTTGGTTGACCATAAGATGACTATGGGCTGTCAATATGACATGGCCATGAAAAAGCCTAATGAAGAACTAGCATCAGGTGAAGGATTTCCAGTAGAGAAAGGAAAGTATTAGTCATATTATAGAAGGCACTAGTGAGATGAGAACTCATCTGGAATACTACATGCAACGTCTCTCATGCTTAAGAATTCAATTTGCAACAGGTGCAGGAAAGGGCTACTTAGATGATCTGACGAATGGCAACCCTACCTTGTGAGATGAGGCTCAAAGAGTTTGGCTTTGTTTAACCTATTCAAAAGAAGGCTGAGGGGAGAGATGGTTGCTCTTTATAAGTACATCAGAGTGATAAACACTGGGGAGGAAGAGGTGTTACTTAAGTTGAGCACCAATGTGGATATAAGGACAAATGTCTATACACTGACCCTCAAGTTTAGACTCACTTAGGCAAAGGTTTCTAATAATCAGAAGACTGAAGTTCTGAAACAGACTTCCAAGAGGAGCAATAGGGGCAAAAGCCCTAACTGGCTTCAAGGCTGGACTTGATGTGTTTATGGGGGGGATGATATGAGAGGACTACCTATAATGGCATGTGGCCCATCAGTGACTACCCATAGCAAAATCTCCAACTGCTGGAGATGGGACACTAGATGGGGAGGGCTCTAAGTTACTCCAGATAATTCTTTCCAAGTGTCTGGCTAGTGCAGTGGTCCCTAATGCGGTACCCCAGGGTGCCATGGTGCCCACCGGGGCATTTATGTGCACTCGCCTAGCACCGCCCCCGGGAGCGCAGCGCAGCGCATGCACGGCCCCTGCCCCGGGCGCCCAGCAAATGCACGGCCTCACCCCCGGGTGGCCTGGCAGCCCCACCCCCGGGTGGCCTGGCAGCCCCACGCGGCGCCCGCCACCCAAAAAGGTTGGAGACCACTGGGCTAGTGGGTCTTGCCCACATACTCAGGGTCTAACTGATCACCATATTTGGGCTTGGGAAGAAATTTTCCTCCTGGTCAGCTGGGCAGAGACCATGGGGGCAGGTGGAAGTTGCCTTCCTCTGTAGCATGGGGCATGGGTCACTGGCAGGTTTAAACTAATGTAAATTATTTGTAACTTGAAGAATTTAAACCATGATGTGCGGTCTTCGTTAACTTAGCCAAGAGGTTCGGGGTCTATTACAGGAAGCGGGTGGGTAAGGTTCCGTGTTCTACAGTGTGCAGGTGGTCAGACTAGATCATGACAGTGGATGCTTCTGTCCTTAAAGTGCATGAGTTTGAGTCTGTATTGTGCAGATTTTTGTTACTAATCTGCCTGAGATGTCAGGTGATCAGGCTGAGGCCACAGGATCGTTAAGGGAGGAGGTGACGGAACACACCGAGGCTATGTCTACACTCGTGACTTCTTGCGCGAGTAATATGCAAATGAGGCTAAGCAGGGAATATCGCCAAGCCTCATTTGCATACCTAATGAGCCACCATTTTTTTCAGAAGAGGCTCTTGCGCAAGAAGGAGCATCTACACTGCCCCTTCGTGCGCAAGAAAAACCCTCTTGGGCAATGCCGTTACACCTATTACTTTTCAGGAAGAACGGCACTGCGCAAGAGGGTTTTTCTTGCACAAGAAGGGGCAGTGTAGATGCTCCTTCTTGCGCAAGAGCCTCTTCTGAAAAAAATGGTGGCTCATTAGGTATGCAAATGAGGCTCGGCGATATTCCATGCTTAGCCACATTTGCATATTACTCGCGCAAGAAGCCACGAGTGTAGACATAGCCTAAGTGTCTAAGTTTTAAAGCTTTATTGATAAAATAATAAAATAACAGCGTAGAGTGATGGGTGCTTCCCACGTCACTCAGAGGAAGGAAGAAAGCGCTGGTGCCCGAACCCTAACCCACTTTCATACTCACACACTCGCTACCCGAGGCTGGCCAGGCCTGGGTGTAACGAAAGAAGAGGGGGAAGGGTGAATGGAGTTTGGTCCTGTGTACACAGGTCGTCCAGGTTCCGCTGTGATCTCTCTGAATTGCTCCAGCTCTCAGGAGGGTTTTAAGTCCTGGGCTCCTTTTGGGGTGTTCCATTCCGCAACGTCTGGTCCTGGTGCTCTTTGTGACAGTCCAAACCAGCTTTCTGTGGTCTCTTTGACTTTCCCAAAACACAACGGCTAAACTCTGTTGTTTTCTTTGCTTTCCTCTATGCTGGCCTTTCCTTGTCTTGCTTGTTATGGGCTGGCTCTGCTCAATTGAATTTGTCTTTCTTATGGCTGACCAGTGGATTCCAGGCCCCCCTTCTTTTTTGGCTGGCAGCTGAGAGTCAGATGTGTGCTGTGGCCTTTAGCTGGCTGGAATCAACATCTTATCTTCAGGCCTAGCAGGAGAGGAGTTAACCCATTCTCTGCTTTCTTCGTTCCTCCCCCTCTTGTCCCCCTGGCATCTCGCGACCTGCAAAGGAATCCTTCATTCATTCCACACTCACACCTTTGACCCTAACCAAAATGCCCTGCGATGCTTGCCACTGCGTTAGCAATATTCAGTACTGACCTGCCTCCCCAGGGGGACCCTTTGAGGGAGGGAGCCATTGGGGTGTGACAGTATTACAGCAATGGATATTACAAGCAGCATCCCAGAGAATTACACAAAGGCGGCCAAATGCCGTTTAATGAAATATTGCTCTAATTGCCTGAATTTAAACCATATATTTTTATTTCATATCCACATAACAGATCTCCTTTTGCTTATTCTGGTCTCCTTGTGCACAGAAACTCCTGACAGCGAGATCCACAGTGGTGGAGACCACAGCATGCAGAAAGCAAGATCCATAATGTGGTTCTGAGAGAAGAATTTTGCACATAATCAATTAATCAATACCGGATGGATTTGCCATTTTGCAAGCTGTTGGTTTAAAAAATAAAACATAAAAGAGGGATCTTAAAAAAATAGGTGTTTTCCTCCCCCAACAACCAACATTTGTCTGCTTTATTTTTGTTCAGGTTAGTGAAGCTGAGAGTGAATCCCCTGACACAGAATTATTACAGCATATCCCAAGCACTGAACAGCACCAAATCAGAGAAGAATCAGACCAGGCAAGAACATACCTTCAAACGGAGGGAGATTTCTGTTTGGACAAAACTCAGGCCTTACAGATAAAGCAGGAAACAGGTATTAAATGTCTTCTTTTATTGTTGGCTTTTACTGTGTATCACACTTCTACAGATATTCTCCCCAGGCTTCAGCCTATGCTCATTGAAATCAATGACAAAGCTCACACTGACTTTATTAGTGCGGGACCAGGGCCTTTTGCTCTATTGCTGGCTCTGCCACTGACTTCCTGATTTCCCTGACCAAGTCACTTAAACAGTCCGTGTCTCTAACTTTTCTGTCTGTAAAATGGATACATAATGTTTACCTGAAATGTTATGAGGATTAATTCATGTTGGTAGTGTTTTGAGATCTGATGGAAGATGCTACAAAATGGAAAATTATTATTATACTAACATGTAATTAGAGATTATATGTTGATCAGAGATGGAGCATGAGTGTTATTCAAATTTTGCTTGTTTTACTCATGCAAGAATGACTTCAGTGGGAGTACATATCTAGTAAGGAGCATGATAGAGGTTTTCAGGTATCTAAAAGGGTGTCAGAAGGAGAAGGGAGAAAAAGTGTTCTTCTTGGTCTCTGAGGAGAGAATAAGAAGCAATGGGCTTAAACTGCAGCAACGGAGGTTTAAGTTGGACATTAGGAAAAACTTCCTAACTGTCAGGATGATTAAACACTGGAATAAGTTGTCTAGAGACGTTGTGAAATCTTCATCTCTGGAGATTCTTAAGAGCAGGTTAGATAGACATCTATCTGGGATGGTCTAGATGGTACTGGGTCCTGCTGTGTGGGCAGGGGACTGGACTTGATAACCTGTTGAGGTCCCTTCCAGTTCTAGTGTTCTATGATTCTATGATTTGCCCCATATTTGAAAATGCCTTCTAGATCAGTTATTCACTCAGCAGTGTGATCATAGCCTTGTTGGTGAGCAGATACGAGAGAGACTGGTAGGTGAGGTAATATATTTTATTGGACCAACTTCTGTTGGTAAAAGAGACACTCTCAAGGTTACACAATACACATCTTCAGTACTCAGTGTGCAGTTCAGCTCTGCTTTCTTGATACACACACACACTTCTGCCCACACCAACAGTCTTCACAGAAAAAAAATCACATTATAAGTTCTTGTTGTTCCCGTTCTGAAGGTTCTAAAAAAAAGAAGAAAAAAGCTTCAAAGAGAGACAGCTTACCATTCAGCAAAGAAAAGGTATTTTCTCTCAGCATAAGTGCTACAGATAGTATTAGAGGAGCATTGGCAATGACTCATGCCAAAAACATTGATTATTTCTGATGGGTTTTTATGAAGTTTGTATAGCAATGCTAAAATTGGTAGCTGAGATACATTAACTATAAGTGGCATAGAAAAGTCCAAGAGGTAATTAATAATTCTCAACTCAGAGTGGGATTTGAACAGTGTACAGTAAATAAGTTCTAGTACCACACTTTAAACAGAAAAGAAAACATAAAATATTAAATAACTGCTCTGGAAGTGAGCACCATGAATTCTGTGCACTGAATGAGGCAGGGGTCTAGTGGAAAAAATAGTATGTGATCATGCAATTAAAGACTGTATTATAATTCAAACGCACAAGAAATCCAGATTGGATCACGCAGATAACCTTAGTTTTGATATATTCTAACTTTGAATGCATATCTTTGCAACATTAATGATCTTTTAATATAGTTTGTTGTGTATAATAGACCACTGATGGGCTCAACTCACAAAATTCCAAATTAATATCTGGATTTTGAGCATCCCCAAAACTGAGGGGTTTAGCTCTCAAGTTCTGATTTGGCCCAACTCAAATAAAAACGCATAATAATTTAATAAGATTCAATAAAAATATACTTTAAAATATATTCCTAGTTATTAAACAGAGTTTTCCCCTCCTTGTGCATTTGCTGTTGCATAGTATGTTCTTAAACATCACTTATTTATTTATGATTTAGAAGTGTGTGCCCAAGAATTTATCTAGTTCAGAAGATGCAGGTCTGAGAAAGACACACACACTAAAACATAAAAGATTTTCTTCAGAGACTCAGGTACCTGTTGTTGTAAATATGGGTTACCAGTTTACCTCAACTGCTGTTGGATGGCAGGAGAGAAAGCTTGGTGATGCATTTAGAATACAGTTTCACCTTGAAATCATTTTATTCATTTAGAAAATTAATGAATATTAAATAATACACAGAAACCTCCTTTACATCAGTGATTCTGTATAAGATGGTACCTCAGAAGAGAGTAAGTTTTGCTTCAGAAGGACCCGAATACAAATCTTAAGTCAGATTTATTAAACACATTATTAACGTTTTCTTGTAAATCTGGCATTCCTACCATTTTCTCCAGAATTGCTCAGGCCATTGGATTGGCAGTACGGGCGGGGAGGAGGACAGTTGAAAGAAATTCTATACCTAGTGTTACCAAACTCAGCAAATTGACAATGCATTGACAGTGTATTCATAATGGAATATTACCTGCTCGAACCTGTATTCTCCATAGATCCAGTGCATAGCGAGGGGAGTTGAAGAGTGGGGCAGGGTGCCAGTTTAGTTCCCCTCCACTCCCCCTGTCATCCCTCAACTAGCCTGCTCCTCCTCCACTGGCTAGAGCCTCCCCCTTGCCTCTCTGCCCCCAGCCCGACCCCGCTCCACCTCTGCCAGTGGGCTAGTGTGTGCGAGGGCCCAGCCCCAAACCGGAGGGGGTAGGGGAAGACACAGTACAAGCTCTCCCCCCCACCTTCCAGGGTCGGGTTCAACCAGGCACCAGGTTTGAGGTCCTGTGGTGGGGGGAGGTGGACGGGCAAATTTTGCCTTTGCCCTTGGGCACATAACATGATCTCTATGCTTCTGCACAGATCTCACTTCCTCTGTATTAATTGTCAGGCATCTGCAATCTGCCCCACTTAAAACACATTAATCTGAAGAAGTGGGTTGTACCATCTATGTGTTTTGTTAGTCTTTAAGGTGCTGCTGCACTATTGGTTGCTTTTTAAGTTTTTCCAGTTACAGACTAACTTGGCTACCTTCCTGAAATTTTTAAGACACATTAATTACTATGCTAAGGCTCTTGTAGCCTGTGCTGGGTATCGTATCTCCCTGATCATTTATTTAAAAAGAAAAATGTTGAATTCTATTTTTTTTAATCAGAAGGCCTTGATGGCTAGAGACCTCAAGACTGTCTCCCCGGCCCATTCGACTATTCCTATAGGTAAGGTCAGATATTCCAACTTCATTATAAGTTTGTACTTGAAATGATAGGCATTAACATTCTCTTCTTCACAGAGTGATCCCAAAAGACATTTTGCAGTAATTAATCAAATAACTCACAATAAACCTTAAAGGAACTAAAAATCTTTTGTAATTAAAGGTATAAATTGTTGAATTTCATCATACCTGGTAAGACCGAAGACCAAGGAATCTGTAGTCTTAAATGTCATTCAGTGGTGTAATTTGGATATTTGAACATACATTGACTTATTTGCACATTTTCTTTTCTGCCCCCATACCAATTATTTACCCTCCCACTGCTTTTTCTTTGTCTCCTTAGCATTTTCCCCTATCCTTTCCCCCTCCTTAATTTTCCTCAGCCTTAGAGTCCTAACTCAGTCCTTCAAGAACTTTGGCCATAGTGATGAAGTCTAGAGTACCTTCTCCATACAACTCCTCTGCTCTCCCAATGAAAGTAAGAGATAGGAACAGCAGGTGCCCAATATTAGCAGTTTACTGATAAATCTGGGAGACTTAACAACTCTTTATCCCAAGTCATTGCGATATTGGAAGCAGGACTGTTCATTGTTGAAATCAGATCCTGTTGTGCTAACAGTTCAAGAAGGTTCTCCAATAGCTCAAGTGTCAGGGACCTGTGTTTTGGAAGCAGGAAAATCTGTGTTCTGTTATCTCCTCTGCTGCTGGAATGTTCTGAATGACTAATATAATCTGCAAAAGCGGCAAGGAGTCCTGTGGCACCTTATAGACTAACTGAAGTGTTGGAGCATAAGCTTTCGTGGGCAAAGACCATGCATCTGACGAAGTGGGTCTTTGCCCATGAAAGCTTATGCTCCTACACTTCAGTTAGTCTATAAGGTGCCACAGGACTCCTCGCCGCTTTTGCAGATTCAGACTAACACGGCTACACCTCTGATACTTAATATAATCTAGTGACAGCCATGAAGCGGACATGTGCTTAGTGGTTTTTCAGGCCTGGCTTGACAAAGCCCTGGCTGGGATGATTTAGTTGGGGTTGGTTCTGCTTTGAGCAGAAGTTGGACTAGATAACCTCCTAAAGTCTCCTCCAATGCTAATCTTCTATGATTCTCTGTGGCCCCAGATTTGTTGAAATATGATGTATTCTTTCTAAACGTCTCTTGGTTTACAAGCTGTCATCACCAGTGCAATTGCCTGGTGCATAATTGGGGCAGAATTTAGCCACCAATGTTTAATAAATTTGCCACTCTGTCTTTTAACCATGAATGGTCTGTTCCATTGACCTAGAATGATTCGCACTTTAGAAGTTTCTAACAAACGACTTTGCTCTCCCAAGAGCTGTATTAATTCTTCAGCAAAGCAATGGTCAAACATTTTTGCCATGCAATGTCTTTCATTGACCTGAAGGTGGAGCACAGGCCCTATTTGTTTTAAAACTTTTGTTCTAAAACATAAACCTTTCTATATGACTGATCCCAGAGGCTCTCTGATGCTGAACGCTGGCCACAAGGCCCACTGGATTCAGTGGGGATAAAACAAAGCTAGACTGGAGATGAAATTCACAGGTATTTCATTACAGAAAAACTCAGGTTTTGCACATTCAGATATGAAACCTGGACCAAAGGATCCTTCACTAATTGTGCTCCTGAGGCCACCCTATTGTTTAAGGCCCAGGAATGAATAGATTATATCTTCTCTTTCAGTGAACAAGCCCATTGTATTACACAGGAGTTAGAATTAGAGGGGAAAGATAAGGTTAAAGGAGAATATAACTGAGCAGAGGCCAAGCCTTCCATTCATCTCTGTTTGCCTTTGTTCCTGAAATTGGGGTGGGGGAAAGTAGTCATGTCATGATATTCAAACCTTGTGGCTGAATAGGCCCCATCATAACAGACCTTATTTTTCTATGTTATCAGTAAGGGTATGTCTACACTACCACCCTAGTTCGAACTAGGGTGGTTAATGTAGGCAACCGGAGTTGCAAATGAAGCCCGGGATTTGAATTTCCCGGGCTTCATTTGCATATTGCCGGGCGCATCATTTTTAAATGTCTGCTAGTTCGGACTCCGTGCCCACAGCTACACGCGGCACGAACTAGGTAGTTCGGATTAGGCTTCCTATTCCGAACTACCGTTACTCCTCCCTGCCACCCAGACCCTGCACGTCCTTGCCCCTGCTCCATGCCAACACCCTACACCCCCATCCTGCTCCTTTCCCCTTCCCCTGGCCAGACACCTACTCCTGGCTTGCTCCAGCACCCTACCTCCCACCCAGATTCTGCACCTCCATTCCTATCCCACCTACTGTCAGCTCTGACCCCCACACTGGACCCCTCATTTTTGGCCCCACCCCAGAGCCTATGGAGGCCCACAAAATCCATTGACCCCAAATTTCCCAGAACTTTCTCCCATTTCCCCTCCCCCTCCCCATCCATGGGCCTGGAGTACCAGGGGAGTGAGGTGTCTCAGGCACTACATCAGTCAGGGCTGGAGGTTTTTGGAGGCGTTGTTCTTTTGCTTCTCACTTGTATGGTCCTCAACTGATTTTTCTGTGGGACAGTGATCCCTGGCCCAAAAAACGTTCCCCACCTCGGACATAAATAAAGACCATATTGAAACCTTTTGTGTTGGACGTAATATTTTAGTTTATTTATTTAAAAATGAAGCCTGGCCAACAAGCCCCCAACTGGGGCCCAGCCCCCATCTGTCTGCAGCATCATAAAACTCCAACAACCCCACATGCCCCAACCCTGAGCCCATCATACTCTTCAACCTCCTGCCCTGAGCCCCACATCCCCAAACTCCTGCACCCCCACATCCCCACCCCCTGCCATAAGATTGACTGAAGACAGCCTGAATATGTGCATGAAGCTAGATTTGACCAGTTATGATGTAAACTTCCAAGAAATGTACGAAAAGATGCAACAGCAGAAGTTCCATTAAATAAAGTCTGTGAGTACAGTGCTTCATTTATGCTATTATTAATCATTATGTCAATTATCAATACTATTAAGTTGTATATTTTCAGTCATGCAAACAGGCATTCTTATATGGTTCTTTGACCAGTTATTCTGAATTTTGATGTAGTTTCGCTCTTTGGTTTGAAAAGGCTGCTGACCCCTGAGCTGGAGTGAGATTAATGGAGCTGCAAAGAAAGCTCTGATTCTGCTAGGCCTAAATACTGAGACGAATGATATTTTAGAGAAAAATAAGGCCTTTATGAAGGACACTTTTGTCTCTGTGCCCACAATGGATTTGGCGCTTCCTAAAGTTAGTCTTCTGGCTTCAAAGTAGATGGTATACATTTCTGTTGATCTGTGGGGTAACGGTGGTATTCAGATTTTCAGAAGGTTCCATGACAGCATAGAAATGTCCTTTCAGGAATACTGCTACTGTCAAATTTCAGCACAAATGCTATTGGAACTATTTATTTATTTTATGGTTTATAAAACACAGCTCTTGGTGTGCGTACACAAGTATAACATCACATATCTCAGGATCTAACGACATAAGGATGCCCGTCCTAGCCCCACTGAACTCACTGGGAACCTTACCATTGACTTCTGTGGGGGAGAGGAATTGGGCACAAAATGAAAACTGAAAAGAAAAAAATATGCCCCCAAAACTATTCAGCCCTTCCCAGCTCACCCCTTCTGACAAAGGTTTGAGTAATAGACTTAACAACATGGCCTTGATGTCAGCCAACTCATTTCTATGAAGCCAGTGAGGAAAACAAACTGCAGAGTCAAGGGCCTTTTACTAAGAGCCTCTTGGCACCATCTCCCAGACCTTTTAATCTAAGGTTTGCTAGCTGATGCAGACCTGCTGATTTCAACCACTGGAATAAAACATAAAGAGAAAGACGGTGGGCAAAGTGGCCAGGATCAAAGTTGCATAGTGCTTTGGTGATCTAAGATATTGTGCAAAGGCATTTCCTTTTGTATGTTAAACGTGGGATGTGAAATACTTCGTCTTATTCTGATAAATTATACCTCCACGTAAGATAGTGATAGAAACGTAGCCGTGTTAGTCTAGGGTAGCTGAAACAAAATACAGGACTATGTAGCACTTTCAAGACTAACAAGATGGTTTATTAGATGATGAGCTTTCCTGGGCCAGACCCACTTCCTCAGATCAAATAGTGGAAGGAAGTAGGTCTGGCCCATGAAAGCTCATCATCTAATAAACCATCTTGTTAGTCTTTAAAGTGCTACATAGTCCTGTATTTTGTTTCATCTCCATGTAAGGTATGACATATATCATGGACTGTCTGCTTCTCAGAGGAAGGCATATCTCTATTCCATTGTATTACTGACATTCTAGAAAGCAGCACAAAGATCTCCACAAAATTAGCACTCGGAAAAAAGAAGTAACATCTTGGCATCCGTCACTACTGTGATGCCACTGCTGCCAACGATGTAAAAGCAGGTCAGTTCCCTCAGGTTTGACAGCCTAGTCTTTAGGTACAGTAAGTAAAGTACTCATCTAAGTCAGGTAAGGTCCTTCATTCTCCAGCCTACTTTTAATTATAATTGCTGTCGTCCTCATTTCTTTTGTGAAAGCTGCAAATGCAGTTAGGGTTCTGGTATGCTGATCTCTGACAATATCAAATGTTCTAAGAACTCTTAATCGAAGGCAGCTCATGAAAGCACCTCAGGGAGCACTTTATTCTCTGTGTTTAAAAGGACATGAAAGTACAATAGCTCTCTTTATACTGGTATAAAGCAGTTGATTGATCTTGGCAGTTTAATAAATAATACAGTTGCTTCCATTAGACACTGTTAATAGACTCCTGCCTGGACTAATGTTGTATTAAGTTGTTTAAGTGCTTAGATGTTGTCTGCCTACGTCTTCTCTGAGTTAATCTTTTATCTCCTGAAGGTAGAGCTTCCAACAGTAACCCCCAAAAAGGGCATGAAGAGCCCAACTCGTCATCCCTTTCTCTGTTTTCATATGTACTGTTGCAAGCAGCAAACTACTTATGTTCCTGGCTTGGCCAGTTGACTGGCTAGCATCTCATGTTTGGAGGGATTCAAATGTACTTGTACATGTAGAATCACAGACACTTTGTATTAGAGGGGGTCAGGGTAGAGGTGGTTTCAAGATGAAAAGTTTGAATCAGTACACTGAATTTTAGGGTGTTTGAATCTAGATTTTTATTTCAGTCCACTATAAAAATATGGATCAGTTCCAAAATTTATCTCCATGTTCAGATTTCAATCCTAAATTCAATTTTTTGGGGCCCAACCCTATTTTTATGTTAACATGAGCAATAATGCCATTTGTTTTATATGGAGAGAAGTGCACTCAGTGCTTTTGTTTCTAAAATGTGAGGCCTGTGTGTGTGTTTTATCATGAGCGATATGCCAGGGACCATGAGACATGGCACAAATGTTAAGACTGAAGAAATGTGCAAGTAACATTGGTAGCTAGGGATCATAAAACCTTTAGTGTGTTGTCTTCTGCTTATTTTTTTCTCTCTGTGCCAGGAAAGAAAATGATTCCTACTCTTCCATCTGAGGTATGTGATAAACAAGAGGGGGAAAATGCTTTGATCATTGGGAATATGTTCCAAGGATTTTCATGACCAGAATTTGATGCTTTGAAAACATGGCTTATGCACTGGCATGTGTACAGGGTGTGCCAGGTGTGCCCAGGCACACATTAATGTCTTAAGGTTGCCAAGTGTCTGGTTTTCTACTGGACAGTCTGGTTTTTTTGGGCTCTGTCCGGTAAAAAAAATCCAGAAAATACTGGACATGTGCAGTGTCCAGTATTTTCTGGTTTTCTGACCAGGCTCCCGGAAGCCTGGCTCGGGGAGTGGCTGGAAGGCAGGGCGCGATCGGCGCTGGGAGCCCTGGTTGCGTGTGAGGAGGAGGGGCAGCCTGGTCTGTGCTCCTGCACGCTGGTCAAGCACGTGGTGGACCTGAAGCCAGACTGACTCGTGCTTCGCCTGAACCGTGCGGGGGGCGGGAGCGCCCTGGGATCTGCACTGCCCGGGTCAGTCCCGCTCCCCAACCCCGCTCTACCTCCCGCCGGCTGGTTCCTCCTCCCAATTTTCCCCGGCCAGCCCCACTGCACCCCCTGCCAGCGCTGCTTCGGGCAGCCAGTTCTCCCCTTCTCCTCCTGAGCTCCCCCGGCCAGCCCTGCTCCCGCTGGCCTCCCCTCCTTCCCCCCGATCTCCACCGGCCAGCCCTGCTCTGCCTTCCCCCCTCCTCCTACCAACCAGCTCTGCTTCCCATCGGCTGCCTCCCCCCCCCCCCCGATAACCGCCGGCCAGCCCCCGACACCCTCCCATCAGCTTTGCTTCCCAGCCCCCCCCTTTCCTCCCGGTCAGCCCCACTCCCCTCCCGGCTGGTCGTCCCCCCTCCCCCATGAAGTGTGTCCAGTATTTTTTTTAAGACTACCTGGCAACCCTATAATGTCTCCAAAAAAAAGTGGCTTTGTGTTTTAATGTAATCGCATGATATGCTTTTTTAGTTTTAAAGTATGGATTGCTGTATTATGCAATAAGCGCTGAATTGCACATGTAAAAAACAAACTAAGAAGTACGTCCCATACTTAAGTTTGTATTTTTTAAGTAAAGTTTAGTTGTTAATTTAAAAAAAAATAAGTTTAGTTAAGTTTTAGTTTCTTTAGTTTGTTTGATGAATAAATATAATGTCCTTTATGATTGAGTATTCAATAAATGTTCGCCTTTAAAAATAAATCTCTGGGTGCACACCTTAATGAAATGTGCTGCGCACGCCTATGGGCTTATGGTATTGCTGTTATGCATGTTCAGAATTTTTAAGAACTCCAGAGTGTTTCCAGTTTGACTCTCTGAAGACTGTGTTTCCTCCAACTTAAAACCCATTTCCCCAAATGAGGATCCATGCAATGTCATCTTTGTTCCTGCTGATAAAGATTGGACAGATTCCCTTTGGAGTCGTGCAGAGCTCCAGCTTCATTGCTTACAGGAGTTGCTGCAGAGGTGATATGAATTGACTTGGCACCTGTGTGCAAGATCATTCTGATTGTAGTGGATGTTTACCGTTCCTAGAGTCAGTAATTCATTTGATTATAATAATTATTAGCACTCTTGCTGTTTATCTGGAATATTCTATCTGGGCATGTTTACTGGAAACAAAGCAAAAACTAGGGAGTTAACATCAATCAAAAACTGTACCTAGTGATAGAGAAATAGTCAGAGTTCTAACCTGGCACTCAAGAGAAGAGGATTTTTGTCTTTGCTACAGACATTGTGTGTGATCTATGGCAAGTTACTTAGTATACCAGTGCTTGAGATTCCTGCCTATAAAATGGAGATAATATAGCTCTGCCCTACCTCACAGAGATGTTGTTAGAAGAAATACATTAAAGAGAGAAGGTGCTTAGATCCTACAGTAATAAATACTTAAGATAGATAGCTTGCTCAAATAGAAGAAATTCACACTGTGAGGAGAGGATCAACAGATTTGGGTTCTTTCAGACCAAGAGGGGAATGAGCTCCAAAGCTAAAAACCCTTTCTCCAGACTTGTGTGTTCGAGGCTTGTAGCTGTTATAAAGAGGACCTCTTCTAGTTTCAGCTGTTGAAGTAGTGCTTGCAGTTTTTGTGGCCTTTCCACATTGTAATTTAAAGTTAAAATAAAAAAACATTTCCGTTCAAATACAAAATCCTGGACTGGAGTCATGCATAAGCTTCGAAATGGTAAATGGATTCATTTAAAAAAACAAAATTTTTTTGTTGAAAGCTACTAGCTCTGAGTTCAGGATTCTCAACATGTGAAGTCAGAACTAATGATGTTACCAAAACCTAAATGTGCCAGAAAGGCAGCTCTTTGCTCTGCTGTGAGTGCTATTGATTTCTTCATGATTCCTGTGTGAAAGACAAAACTCAGCTCTCAGGTCTTGGTAAGTTAAGTCATTCAGTTCATTTTCAGAATCATGCTGCTGAAAGGTTTTGTTTTTTAATCAGACAGGTAGGATTATTTCTTTTCTCTAAGATGTGTGAGCAATTGCTGCTTCTGTCAGTAAGGGTACGTCTACACTGTGTAGCTATTTCAGGATACTGGAGGTATCCTGTAATATCTACCCACCCCCACCCCTGTCTTAGCAAGCCGCCTGTTATTTCGAAATATTTTTCAAAATAATTGGTGCACTATTTCAGAATCCCCATAAGCCTCATTCCACGAGGGTTAAGGGACATCTCAAAATAGTGCGTTATTCCAAAATTTGGTTCTGTGTAGATGTGCCAAATTTCAAAATAAGCAGTTTTGAAATAGAATTGAAATAAGATATGCAATTTGCATAGCACATCCTAAATGGACAGGTTTCTTCCTGTGCCCAATGTGCAAGGACTATTAATGAAATCTGCAATAAACACCTGAGTACTAGACATACTCAACACATTTTGCATCTGACTGACATGTCAGGGAACTAACTCCTCCTAGATATTTTGATGCTTTTAAACACCATTTAAGGACTGAATGTAGGGACTTTTGGGAAATGCAATACAGAACCTTTCTTTTTAAGATCACCCAGTGGCTGGTTGAGGCACATTAGCAAGGGGTATTGAAGGGGAAGCTTGTCTTGCTGAATATGTGGTACTTGCCCTTTGCAGAGCGGATAAGGTTTCCAATGTTGTCAAACTTGCACTTTTCAGGAGCTCAAGCTCATGTGGATATTCCCAACTGGATTTAAAGAAGTGACTATTTCTTTTTGTTAGCAATTGAGGTCATTTGATTAAAATGGCTGCTAACACATAATGATGTAGAGCAGAAGAATTAGGAAGCTGAGATTTGAACCCAAGTTATGATCTTCTGTATTGTAGCCACATGTTCCAGTTGCTATTTTTCCATAAGTACTGAGCACCTCCTGGGATGTGCTAAGCACCCACACTGCTCAGAGAGGTCAATAGGCATTGAAGATGCTCAGCCCCATGCAAGGTTTGACCCTTTGACTCCCATCTCTTTAGTTAGAAATCATGTTGTTTTATCTAATGCTTGTCTCTCTGTCTGTGTGTTTTAGGCGGTGGCGCCAGCTGAGAAAAGGTATGCGGAGTGGAATGATTAAATCATGCATTTTCAAATAATCAAAGGCACGCTCTTTCTGCTAAGCAAGAATGTGGTTTCTTTGAACAGACATCTAACCAGATTCAGGATTTCTTTGGGATTTTAAATTTCTTAGAAGAACAATGGAGGAAAACTGAATCTGGTTAAGGCTGGTTCTGCTCTCCTATATACCCAGGGCCAGATGTAATCTCATTTATATTCTTTTCATGTTTCAGCTGACAGAAAATAACTGTGCAGTCTGATTTCATTCTCTAAAGAAAATTGTTCCTATTGTGACAGTGTTTCAAAGCATTTCACACCAACATCCTTTTTCTATGTATGTTGTTGGCTATGACTGCAGCACAGGAAAGACACTTCAGTGAAACAAGTGGAAGGGGGACAGATTGTTATTATATATTATTTGTCTAGGGCCAGGCATGGACCAGGACCCCATTGCACTAGGGGCTGTACAAGCACAGAAGAAAAGGATGGTCTTGCCCCAAAGAGCATATTCATTATTTTTGTTCAACTGTTCTCTTCCTTCATCATGAATTCCTAACGTCGTAACAGCTTCCAGCTTGGAATGTACCTCCCTCAGTTCACTGGACTCTGACAAACATTAAAGCCAATTGAGACTACTCATGTGCTTAAAGTTAGGCAGGTACTTAAATACTTTGCTTGAATTAGAGCCAAATAGTACCATTTAAGGACTGTCCAGTGTCTGGATTGTTCAGAGCTACTACACATAGAGGGAACTCCAGAAGATAACATGCCTCCATCATTTGCACTTCCTGGAATGCTAGTAGGAAGCAGGGGATGCCCATTAACAAACAGAGGTGCTGTGATTGGGCCTGGTTTTTACACTGCCCTCTTGGGTAGGGTTGCCAGGCATCTGGGATTGACCCAGACAGTCTGGTATTTTCAGCTCCTGTCCGGTAAAAAAATGATCAGAAAATACCAGACACTTAAAATGTCCGGTATTTTCTGATTTTTTTCCCAGCCAGGGGGCAAAAATACCAGACTGTCCGGGTCAATACTGGACACCTGGCAACCCTACACACAGTCAGCAATCGCCCCCCTCCCCCTGCCGCCGCTGCTTACCTGCTTCTGCAGGGGAGCTGTTTGACCCAGAGCAGGGAGGGAGGCAAGATGGCCCCTGGCTTTCTTTCAACAAAATTTTTTCCACGTTTTTTTGGAGTGGGGTGGGGAGGGGAGAGGAGTTTGGTATTTTTGGTTAAACAATCTGGCAACTCTACTCTTGGGCTAGACATAGCCTGCTCCTTTTGGGGCATGTTCTCCCCTCTTTATGTGAACATACTGGGTTTTTTTTGGTTCATGGACACACATGTTCTGGTTGCTCTCCTGGCTTTTTGGCTTTGTCATAATGAGCCAACATTGTACTGAAATGCATGGTAATTCCATTCTTGAGGATGTCTACTTTGCCTTGTCAGGTCATTTAAATGACACAGTGATGGTGAAACAATTGAGGCTAATGTGCTTTTTGTGACAAAAATGGAAAGGAATTGAAAATTCAGGCAGCTGTGCCACAGCACTGTCTTCTGGACATGATTTTGCAGCTCAAAGATATAGCCTGAAGGAGAAAAAAATGATGATGAGTAGCCTTCCCTCAGAGCATCATGATTATAAAACTGGGGGACAATGTTGCTTTTAGTAGCCAACATAAGGGAGCAAAAAATGTCATGTGAGTGTTGTAAGGTCAAATACTGTCTTTCAAACACAGGGATCATACTTTTTAATCATAGCTTGATGTTTAACTTTGGCCAAAGAAGTCATATGGGCACACCTGATTTGCTGAAAAAGAACCAGTCACAACCAGCCTCATTTTTCATACAAAGGGTTGCTCCAAGATTACAGTTCTCAGCCTGCAAAGCTTCAGGGTCATGGATCAGAGAGCAGGCCCATCAATAGGTGGGGAGGAGGGAGGCAGTGGGAGGGCAAGAAGGCAAGGCACCCTGTGGCTCAGTGACACAAAACAACCTCAGAACTCTTGGCTGCCACTGCTGCTATTATGGCATCAGCTGCAGCTGGAACCTCGGGCCCTTTAAGTTACTGCCAGAGCACCACGCAGCATGTTTCAGTCAGCACTGAGGGCTGAGGTGGGGAGGCATGGTGCTCTCCAGGTGGTGCTGAGGCCTGCCTAGCCCCAGCCTCAGCCCTTCCACTTGAGGCCCAGAGAGCAGGCCTCCCCCATCTTGCCCAGAAGTCTGGCTAGGCTGTTGGCCTTGCTGCCTGAAAGTGAAAATCACTATGACCTGGTGGTTAGGGAACTCACTTAAGAATTAGGTGATGCAAAGTTGAAACGCTGTGCCAATGACTAATTAGTTGTGTGCAGAGGAACAGCTTCAGCTGGAGATGTTGGGAGTTCTCCTCCCCTGAATACCCCATAGTGCACTGGCTAATGGCTATTGTACTGTCCTGCAATGCGGGAGACCCACGTTCAAATTCCTTCCCCTGTCAAGCAGAAAGGAAATTGAATCCAAGTCTCACATATGTCAGGCATAGTAATAGAAATGTAGCCATGTTAGTCTGGTGTAGCTGAAGCAAAATACAGGACTATGAAGCACTTTAAAGACTAACAAGATGGTTTATTAGATTATGAGCTTTTGTGGGCCAGACCCACTTCCTCAGATCAAATAGTGGAAGAAAATAGTCACAACCATATATACCAAAGGATACAATTTAAAAAAATGAACACATATGAAAAGGACAAATCAAATTTCAGAACAGAAGTAGGATGTGGGGGGGGCTTGAATGTCTGTGGGCTGATGATATTAGAGGTGATAATTGGGGAAGCTATCTTTGTAATGGGTAAGATAACTAGATCCTTTGTTTAGACTCAGGTGTAGAGTGTAGAGGATTCCCTTTCAAGTGCAGATTTAAAAGGTCTTTGTAGCAGGATGCAGGTAGTTAAGTCGTTGAGACAGTGTCCTTTCTGGTTGAAATGGCAAGAAACTGTTTTTTCTTTGTGATCCTGTCTAATATATGTTTTGTGGGCATTGATCCTTTGGCGAAGTGTCTGAGACGTTTGTCCAATGTACAAAGCAGACGGACACTTACGGCACATGATAGCATAAATTATATTTCTGGATGTGCAGGAATATGTGTTCTTGATCTTAGAACTCACTTGGTTAGGTCCAATAATGGTATCAGCAGGGTGAATATGTGGACAAAGCTGGCAATGGGGTTTGTTGCAAGGGAAGGTACCAGGGTTGGTATTAGTGTGGTATGTCCTGTGATTGTTGGTAAGAATCATCTTGAGGTTAGGTGATTGTCTATAGGAGACTATGGGTCTGTCTCCCAGAGCCTCTTGGAGTTTGGTATCCTGTTCCAGTATAGGCTGTAGTTTATTGATAATGTGTTGGGCAGGTTTAAGTTGGGGGTTGTAGGTGATGACAAGTGGTGTTCTATTGTTGGTTTTCTTGGGTCTGTCTTGAAGTAGATGGTTTCTAGGTATTCGTCTGGCTCTTTCAATTTGCTTTTTTATTTCTCCGGGTGGGTAGTTGAGGTTTATAAATGCTTAGTAGAGATCCTGAAGCTTCTGGTCTCTGTCAGTGGGATTAGAGCAGATGCGGTTGTATCGAAGGGCTTGGCTATAGATGATGGATCGTATGGTGTGTTCTGGATGGGACCTGGAAGCATGTAGGTAACTGTATGAGTCAGTGGGTTTTCTGTAGAGAGTGGTGTCTAATTTTCCATTGTTGATCTGTACTGTGGTGTCCAGGAAATGGATCTCTCGTGTAGAATGGTCCAGGCTGAGGTTGATGGTGGGGTGTAGGTTATTGAAATCTCTGTGGAATGTCTCTATGTCAGGCATGTGCTCTAGCCACTGGACTAAAGGTTAAAAGGGAGACAGTATTACTCTCTCCTCTTCTGGCTGTTTTGAGTCTGGTCCTTTATTCCATTTTATTTAAAAAACAAATCAACCATGAAATAAAAGAAACTACCAGTAAACTGAAAAATCAGCTATTCACCCAGTTCTAGCCAGGACACAGCTTAGACAGTTGTTTTCATTTAAATTCACATTGGAAAGCAAATTTTTGGACTTTACTCTAGACCTGTATTTTGTCAGCTGACAAATTAAAACAAACAAACTTAGGAAAGATCCTGTCTCCAAGTCCAATGCTCAGAATATTGATGAGCAGTTTATTATTTCCATTAAGCAAGATTAAATTGCCATGCTAGTCACCCTGTATTTTAAAATGCTACTACAGAATGTACACTCTTACTGTATTTCTCTTTTTGTCTGTTGAATTTGATCATAAGGGGTATGTCTAGACTGCATCCCTCTGTCGGCAGAGGGATGGAGATTAGGCGGGTCGACATTGCAAATGAAGCGGGGATTTAGCTATCCCGTGCCTAATTTGCATAAAAATGGCCGCTGTTTTTGCCAACTCAGCACTTTGTTGGCAAAAAGCGGCAATCTAGAGGGGGATCTGTTGAGAAAAAAAGCCTTTTTCAACAGACCCCTTATGCCTCCTGCAAGGATTTTATAAATCTTCATATGCTGTCGTTTTCACTAACTGAAACATCTGCCATTCCAAAATGAACATAGAGAGGGGTCCAAGTGAATGAGATGCAAGTTGGTGAGAAGTAAAATATACAGAAAAACTTTAAAATTTCTCTTAGAAAATCCTGATTCTGTCAATTTTGTAAGCAAAGCCACCCAAAATATATTCTAGATTCTACATTAAAAAATAATTGTAAGTGTCTTGATTACAACTCTTTCCTGATTCATGCTCAGTTTTTCTCCCTAGGACCTTTCTGAAGAAACAAACTTATCAACCAAAAGATGGTAGCAATGTGACCTGGAGTGATAAAGCCCTAGTGAGGTGCAGTATTTGGAACCTTAAGCCATGTCATAGTATCTAATGCTTCATCTGAAGAAGTGGGTTGTGCCCACCAAAGCTCATGATATCATCTACATTTTTGTTAGTCTCTGAGGTGCTGCAGGACTATTCGTTGTTTTTTATGTTTTTTTCAATTACAGACTAACACGACTACCCCTTTGAAACTTAATGCTGCTTCTGTTTATGTTGCAGTACCCAGAATTTGCTAAACATTCCAGGCCGCCTCAGACAGGGGCTGCTGCCCACCTCCCTCTGCCTCTGACAGAGGTAGCAGCGATGGGGGGATGGGTGGCACCATGGAGCCGGTGCTGGGGGCAACCAGCATTTGAGCCAGCTCCCCCTGTCACCAGCTTCTGCTTCCCTTCTCCTTATTGCCTCTGATATAGCAAGGGAGGGAAATGTGAGTAGTCAACTTGACTATCCGATAAGCATAGATATGAGGCCAGTCACAAAATAGAGTCCTCCCCCGGGGTGAGAAGGGTGGGATACCTTGTTTTACTCTAGCATCTGAGAATCCCAAACCATTTACAAGCCCCATTGATGATGTAGCCCTTCTGTAAGACAAGCCAGCACTATTTTCCCTGTTTGGAGAGCCTGAGGTACAGATTTTCAGATTTTAAAAGTGTCCTTTAATTTTGGGTGCCCAACATTAACCTTCTTGGGCCTGACTTTGAGATGCTAAGCCACTCACAACTTCCACTGAAGTCAAAGAGGGCTGCAGTTGTCTTGCTTGGCATAAATTAGACTCTCTTTTGAAAATGTGCCCTGAGTCATTTGCCCAAAATCACATTGGGATTCAGGAGCAGAGCTGGCAGGATCCCAGCTCTTTTAGCTTCTAGTCTCATGCCTGATCAACACTACCCATCTTTCCTGACCATAGCCTGCTGACAGATGAACATTCAGATTCTAACACCTCATTTTTAGAAGCAGAAGCAGAAAGGGAAATGAGTCTCTTAGGGCATGGTCCTATCACAGTGACACAAAAATTCATTAGTCAATCCTAGCCCCTTGTCATTATGAGCAAAGCTGGATGACTGGAGACAATAAGCTGAGATGTACAGGCATACTAGTTGAAAACACCATGCGTGTCTGTCTTATTTCCAGATTGGAGACTTGGAGAAGAAAAGAAAATGAAAGGACTGAACATGCAAGAAAGAAGCGAGCAATACTTGAGCTTCAGAAACTGCAGCATCTCCAGTTTCCAACAAGTCACTGGTGCTGTACTCAACCAATCACTTCCCAGCAATGTAAGGCTCTTTATTCCCAATAATATGTAATATTTATACATGGGACAAAGGATAAGTAGGGGAAAAATTTGTTAGTAAGGAGAAATCAGCCCCCCAGATATACCTGTTTTCACTGGTATGTCTCTGATTGAAACAGATAGGGTTAGGCATCATATTTATGGCTTGATCCAATTGTATTCTTAGAGTCAGAGCATGACCCAAGAAAACATGCTAGGAGAGCAGGGGTGGCATTTTTTTAAGCCTGCACCAAAATTTTCATTCCAAGTGTTGAATTTGTAAAATGACTGCTGGGACCTAGCAGAAAGTTCTATGTAAGGCTGAAGTCCCCAGTGTTATTGAGCACAGCCAGCCCTATGTTCACTTTTATAACAGTCATTTGGATGAGTAAGAAGGTTTAAAATATAGCATGGTGTCCATTCTGGGATACTTGTTGCTAGGAAGCACAGAAAGAGTTTATAGGAAAAGGATAATGTTGGTGTGCTTTATCATAGTGGTAGACACCCACATGCAACTTCCCTCTATGCTTCTCCTGCTTTCTCTTTTTATAGTCTTCCTTCTACCTCCTCAGCCACTCATCTTGCAGCTTTTCCCTTTCTCCACCATTGACCTGATTCCTTCCATTTGAAAATTCTCCGGATCCACTTCCTACTTTAAAGAAGAACTTGAAACCCAACGGCCTCTGTGCTAGGCCCAGCATAGATCTCTTTTGTTCAGCCCTTGCATTGGTGTGCAGTGGAGTCTGGGCACTGTGTATTTGAGTCTTGAGTGATTTGAAGTAACCCCAGTCTCCATTGAACATCTAAGACTGCAAATTTTAACAAGGAGAGATATTGGTTAGGCCACAAACAGAGGCAAGAGGACCCTGGATTTGTTTATTATGGAAGGAAAACAGTGCAAGAGAAGGGGGTTGCTTTCGAGACTTGGGTAGCAGGTAGATTGCATTGTGCATTTGAATCAGAAGTTCCTGTTTGAACCAATCTCTGCTATTTACTTTGTGCCTTTCAGGTTCAGAAATCATACTGACTCTTTTCTAGAGAGACATGAAGATAACTTCTGTATACAAAAAATATTTCTATTTCTTTCTGTATTCCTTGTCTTGTCTTACTTCTTTCAAACTGTATCACTTCTTGTGATCACCTTCAAAAATATGTATATCTCCAGGCACAGAAATAAAGCTTTTGCCATTCCACCCATTTTCCCCAGTGTTATGGGTGGAGCAGAAATACAGTTAGGCTCTGTCTACACTACAGGGTTCTTGCACAAAAACCCGTGGGGCGTCCACACCTCAAGCGTGTTTTTGCTCCAGAAAATCTACAGTCAATCGACAGAACAGAGGGCTTTTTGCAGTGTAGGAATACCTCCTTCTATGAAGTATGACATCCTTTTGCGCAAGAGTTCTTGTGCAAAAAGGTGTGTGTGGACGCTCATCGGGGTTTCTTGCACAAAAAGAGCCTATCACAAAAAGCGCAGGTGCTCTGATGGCCATTCTGTGAATGGCTATCAGAACTTTCTTCCACAGGAGTGTCCATGCAGTGTGGAAGCTCTCTTGCGCAAAAGATCTCTTCCGCAAAAGGGTTCTTGCACAAAACCCCTGCAATGTAGACAAAGCCTTAGTGCTGCAGTGTAGACGTAGCTTATTTCGGAATACCTATGGTATCCCAAAATAGCTATTCCACATCTTTTCAGTGCGCCCATTATTTTGAAATATAACACGCTCACTATTCCAATGTCCCTGTAAACCTCATCCCATGAGGAGTAAGGGACGTTTTGAAACAGCGATTTGTTTCGAAATAAGTGCTGTGTAGACAGCACCAAATTTCAAAATAAGCTATTTTGAAATTGACTCAAAATAAGCTATGCAAATTGTGTAGGTCAAATTGCGTAACTTATTTCAAGTTATGGATGCAGTGCAGACACACCCTTATACATAGATACACACCCTTTTTTATAGTATTTTAGTTATTTTTATTACTGTACAGGCTGACAACACAGCTCATTACTAAGGAAAATAATGGTTTTCTCTCCTTCTGTGGTGAAAAGTAAGTCCTAAAATAATTTTTGTGTGTGATGAGTGTCTGATTCAGACATTTGATGCAGCAGCTCCTGCCTTGGCCAGTTGATTTATTGTCTAGACTGCTTTAATACATGCCATTTAGTAGATGTATTGGTGAAAGATTGGCACAGATTTCCCTACCATAAAGATACCTTAACAATAAAAATATACACTTTGGAGTCTATAAATGATGTCAGTTGTCCTGAAACAAAGATTGCACACAATTGCCAGCACAGAGTTCTGGATTCCTTATCCCAAGTATTTTGCATTTGCAAGGTCCCTTGTCACAAGCAGATAGTATTATCCTTCCACTCTGCTTTGTTGTTAGGTTCAATCAGTGTATTAAAAATACAAGAAAATTCTGCTCTGTCAAGTGCTCCAAGGACTGTTAAATTCTGTAGTTTAATAATCTACCTATTCATATGAAAACACCCAGCAGCAGGCAGAGGAGAGAGCAATGTGTTGGCCAACCAAATCACAGCTGGTATATCTCATTTGACGTCTGCCAGCCTTTGTGCTGCCACTTTAAAGGATTAAGCTAAATCTTCTGTATGCACTGCTCAGGTCACCTTGTTCCAGAACAGTTTCACCAATAGTCTATATTTTTTTCCTTCCTTGTCTTCATCCCCTGTGGTTTTGGCATAGAAATAGTAGTCGTATAAATATAATAGACCTTCCCAAATGACATGCAAACCCATGTTAAACTTGCCTGGTTCTGTTACCTGCTTAAAATTCAGGCCAGAATCATGGAAAAAAAAGTTTAATTTAGAATTCATAAATCTTGTGAACAAACCTGGGGTGATTTATGGTTGCACATCAAAACCAGGTAGAATTTGCAGTTTTGCCTGGTTTCAGTATGGGAATATGTTAAATTGAGTTTTACTATAATCTTTTGGCTTTCTTGGAAACTCCAAACTCAACTCTAAATCTGGGGAATGGGAACAATTGTTAAACCCATATGGATTAAATGTTGAGTGAGTTTTTGCAGAATGAAACCACTGAGTTTTACTGTGCTCCTTTCTCTTACCTAATCTGTGCTATATAAAAACCAAATCATGGAATTAGAAGTAAATTTCCACTACTGCCCAAAAGCTCATTGCCTTGGTTTTGGTAAAAGTATCTCTTCCAAGGGTAGCTTTAAATATGTGAGTTATGCTTAAATTCTGCTTTTAGAATGGAGCAAATCCTGGCAGAGCTGAAGTTTTGTCTGTAGTTCTGTAATTATTGTACTAAGCATGGGTTTGGATCTTTTATTGCTTGCGTGTCACAGCACTTTTTATGTTACCACTGGTGGATGAATCAGTAGAATAAATTTTCTAGATTAACTGCTAGAGGACAGGAAAAACCTTGGTTTGTTGCTTTTATATATACTGTATACAATTATCCTCTATTTCTACATTATTGGCTTTTTATAATTATTTTTTAGTTCTGCCACAGATGTGCATGGTGCTTTACAGTTAAATGAAGCAGCTTCTTATTCTGACTACTTCACAGTCTAAAGTCCACATCCTGCAAATCCTTTCATACATGAGTAGTTCCACTGGAGTGAACAGAGCTATTCACATAAACACAGATTTTTCAAATGTATTTAGGCATTGCTGTGCTCATCGCCTTACTCATATTCAAAAGAGATTTAGGCACTTATAGGCCATTTGATGGGATTTAGGCTCTGAAGCAACTAATATCTCTTTTGAAAATAGGACTTAGGCTCCTAAATCAGTTAGGCATTGCAACACTGAGTGCAGCAATGTCTGAATACCTTTGAAAAATCAGGATCATAAAGACTACTAATCAGAGTGAGGCTTTTGTAGGATCAAAGACTGTAAATTACAGATTTAAAAAATCAACAAAACATTGACTGACGCACCCGTAAACCCATAATTACTTGTCTGATGCATGTCCAAAAATAATCCAATTACAATTATATAACAATAAAAAATTTTATTCCCAAAGGGAAAGAACAGTCAGACTTTCAACATGGCAGATGTTTTGGTCCATAGACATCCTTTGTGCTCTCCGAATTTAATAGTTAAAGTAACATAGTCAACATAAAAATCCTTTATTTGCATTCTCTATATGTGGTAAATTGCACCACATTAGGTTATTAAAAGGAAGGGATTTTTAAAATCAAATTTGCTTTGAACCATTTATGCTGCTTACTTCTTGGCATTCAACTCAGTACGAAGTATGAAACTAGGTTAGTCAGTTTCATTCTAGTCTGTTCAGGATGGTGAGGCTTTAGACCAAGTACTGTGTCCAGTTCTGGGCACCACACTTCAGCAAAGATATGGACAGACCTGACAGAGTCCAGAGGACAGCAACAAAAATGCTAAAAGATTTAGAAAACTTGACCTATGAAGAAAGGTTAAAAAAACTGGGCATGCTTAATCTTGAGAAAAGAAGACTGAAGGGAGCACCTAATATTAGGGCTTCAAATATTTTCAGGTCTGTTATAAAGGAAGGTGATCAGTCATCCACTGAAGTTAGGATAAAACAATGGTCTAAATCTGAAGCAAAGGAGATTTAGGTTAGACAGTAAAAAGCAGGGCTGGCTCTAGGCACCAGCAAATCAGGCAGGTGCTTGGGGTGGCACTTTGCCAGGGGCAGAATTTCAAGTAAGCAGCTGGTGCCGACCCTGGCAACACCTAGCCCCACCCCTCCGATTTAAAGGGCCGCAGCCAGGAAACACTGGGAAATGCCGCGGCTGTGTGCAGCCAGCTGGCAGCACCAATGTGCCCCGGAGCCTACTGGCCACCCCGTCTCCTCTCCTGCTGCTCCTCCCTGCCCCCGTCAACGCCTAGTCCCTGCCCTACCCCGCTGATTTAAAGAGCTGCGGCCCAATGTGCACCGGAGCCTGCTGGCCGCCCCCGTCTCCTCTCTGTCCTGCTCTTCCTCACCCCCGGCAACACCTAGCCCCGCCCTGTCAATTTAAAGGGCCACAGCCCGTGGTCCAATGCGCCCTGGAGCCTGCTAGCCTCCCCTGTCTCCTCTCCTGCTCCTCCCCTCCCCTGCCAATGCCTAGCCCTGCCCTGCCCAGCCCTGCCGATTTAAAGGAGACACAGGAGACGCTGCGGCTGTGCAGCCAGCACTGGCACCATGTGCGCCTGGCCCCGGAGCCTGCTGGCCAGCCCTGTCTCCTAGACCTGAGTCCTGCTCCTCCCCGGCGGCTGCTGCCTCCGAGAGCCTCTCCACTCCAAGCCATCAGCCACCCCTCCGCCTACATCGTATGGAAATCCCAGGTAAGATGCCCCCTTTCCGCCTAGGCTTGCCATGTGTCCGGTATTTTCGCTTCCTGTCTCATAAAAAAATCAGAAAATACTGAATACCTGGCAAACCTACAAACACTCAGCCTGCTGGCCCAGCCCCTGGCCTCTCCCTCCAAGCCCCAGCCCCCGACATCCTCAGACCCACGGACCCTTTGAAGTCTGTTCCTAATATATTTTTCTTGTTCATGTTTGTAGTAGAAGTAGAACCAAACAAGGATCCAGAACACACACACTCAGAGAGAAACTATTAACTGTTCTACACTCTTCAAAGAACCACACATGCTGTTTCACAGAAATTTCTTTAAAGAATTAAACTTTGTTGATCTGGGTAAACTTTTGTGTTTGATGTCTCTAAGGCAAGCTTCATTTCATATATAGTTGTATTGGGCACATACAACTCTCCACTCCCTCTAACACCTCAGAAACTTGAATATATAATGGCTACTAACAAGATGGGCACACAAAAATAATGTGCACATGCACACCCACCAATCTCAGTTTATCTGATGACATAGATATGTTAGAGCCACAGCATTCCAAAACAAATCTAGTTTAACAATACAACTATTTATCGGTGTAGTTTAGATGTCTTATGTGCTATATTTATCAAAATTGTTTGAGAAGTATGTTTAAACAGAGTGGTGTTGTTAGCTGATTGTAATTGGTTTGAAGATTGATTAAGTATAGCCATAAACTACTTGAGTTTTAGATGTGGCACAAGTTCTCCCTTCTATTTTTGGTACTTAGTTAAGGAAATATAAACTATTTGTGTTAATAGTTTTTCATGCATTCAAACCACAATTAAAAAGTAGCCTATTTCTATAAGAACAATTAAGTAGAGATTTAAGGTACATTTCCCACTCTTGAAAAAGAGTTTTGTGTGAGCTGGAAATCTCGTCTCTGTCACCAAAACAAAGCAAAAAAATTGCGAAGTGCAAACATGTAAAAGCCAGCAAAAAAGGGGGTGAGCGGGGCAGCCAAAAAATGTTTTGCTTGAGTCAGCAAAAAGCCTAGAGCCGGCCCTGGTAAGAAGCACTTTTTAACAGGGCAGTTAAAAGCTAGTGTGATTTCCATGGAAGATTGTGGAATTCCCATGACTGAAGTTTTAAAAAAGAGATTGGATAAACATCTGTCACTCAGAGAAGGCCTAGATTTACTTGGTCCTGACACAATGCAAGCATCTAGACTTGATGATTTCTCAAGATCCCTCCAGCTCTACATTTCTACAATTCTGTGATTCTGTGAACATTATTATCATGAATACTCACAGAAAGTGTATTTGAATTGTGCACATTGAAATTCATATTGTTTTAACTCCTCACCAGAGCCCTGGTGTAGAGATAATTGAAAGATCTGACTTCTCTCTTTGAAAATAATTGAATGCAAGCATCTGCACTTAGTCTAGGTAAACAACTGTAGTGTAAATTACAAATCAATTAATGCAATATGCCTAGTATATTTTATTTTGTCTGTCTCACTGTTTGACACAATAGTTAGGGTTCCCCAAACTCATGGCCAGATTCCTGGCACAGAGGCAATTCCATGAGCCATACTGTGAGCTAACTGCCTCTTTCAGAACTAAAATCACAGACTCAATTACTCTGTGTGAGTGTAATAAGAACAATACATTAATATACCCTCTGAACCCATCCAATAACTTTTACAGTAGCCTGTGTTTTCTAGGAATAACACCTTGGGCAAGATCTGGCTGATCTGGAAGAGAAAAAGTTTAATGCTCCCAAAATTTCCCCAATCCTGTTTATCTGCTCCAAAACCCTGATGGCTTCCTCAGTCTTTCTCCTCCTTATAGGAATTATAACTTAGCAACAGAAATAAAGCAATGGGACTTTTGTGACTCTGGGACTTTTGTGACCAATCATTGCTCAATGTAATATTACGTCAGTGAACTGTTTGCAATCAGTCCATAGAAAACAACACCACAACAAAATTTGTGGAGTAAATATAAATGTGAGGGAATGGTGATCGGCTTATAAATTTTTCGTAAGCAGAAAAAGAAGTTACATGTATCAAGTAAATTATTCCCAAGGAATCATTCACTCAGTTCTATCCACCATGTCATCGGGGATATAATTAATCAGAAAAATTAATTTTTTAAATACATATCACTAATATTAGATTCTATAAATCCCTTCTTGGGCCTAAGACCATGAGAGTACTCCTTAATAACCTAGCCAAACAGTCCTATATAGAAAGTCTGTTTTAATCAACAGCCTAATGACATCAAGAGAAAATATGTACCCTGCACTGAAGATTTAGTTGTGATTGTGACCTCAAGTATATATCTTCTGATGTAATTTCTCAGGCTTTTGACTGATTGGCTGCCATGTATTAAATAAACCCTGTAAATGGATTAGCTGTAACATTACTTTAGTCCACCAATATGGGAAGGAATTTTTGCCAAACCATCAGTGCTGTGGGGATGGCAGCTGTTTTGCATCAGCCAAAAAAAGTTTGGCTGAAGCAGAGTAGGTTTGTTTGGATTCTTGGGGCACATTTTAGACTTGGTTTGTAGCTCTTTGGGATGATTGTTTTGCTGGTTTTACCTCTCTTATTCCATGACTATTGTCAAAGAGGAAAGCACATACTTTTAGTGCAAAATAATGTTTTCCTTAACCTAGGAATGTAAAGTATCTATGGCATCATCTATGTGTAGAGCCAATGGACTCAGGTCATTGGCAGGAGAGAGTGAACCTGTGACCTAAGGAACTAAAAGCCACGAACCTCTACTACATGAGCTAAAAGCTAACTAGCTCTCAGCTAAGTCTGTAGAGCTGATGTCACTCTCCTTTGTCAGTGATCTCCGTGCCTGTGGGTTATATGTGCTAGAAATGTCCTTACTGATCAGTGGTGGCCCATCAATACAGGCGACCTAGGCAGTTGCCTAGGGCACCAAGATAAACGGCCGATGAGGGCTTTGGAGGTGGGGGCACCGATCGTGCGCCGATCGCGTGTTTCGCCTAGGGTGCCAGTTGCCGGCAGCTCGTGTAGGGCCACTCCTGTTACTGATTATTCCCAAAGGGCAGTGCTCTGGGCAGCATTACAGGACAATGTGATAAAAACACCCGAGTCAGACTTGTTCTTGTTTATTTGTGCCAGCACCTGTGGTGAAATGTTACCTATAGGGACTATCAGGTACATAGGCATAGATCTACGGGTACTGCCACACTCCCCGGCTTGAAGTGATTCATGTATATCCATTACAGTCTGGTTCAATGGCTCTCAGCAACCCCACTGTACCAATTGATCCAGCATCCTGGAATGTCTAATAGCATTTCTATTGCAGGCAGGATCTGTATGAGAGAAAACCCAATGTGTCTTCCATTGTGAAACCCTCCACTTCAAATTCTTTGTCAGCCCTGCTCTCTAATTGTCAGGTAAATGGACTTCTGTCATAGAAGACAGAGTACCACTATCCCACAATTTCCTTTAGTCTATTGCGGTTTGCACTTTTCAAGGAAATCATTTCAATCCGTTTTGGTCTAAGGCGAGATCAGTCTCCAAATATTCAGTTTATACGCTCCAGGTAAAGATGTATCAAACCAACCTCACATTCTTCCTTAACTAAGATAGTATTAAAGTATAGAGAACAGAGCCTTTAAGACTGGTTTTTAGGTTAAGAATGTGTGTTTGAGTAAACACACCATTTTAATTCCCCAAAAAGAATAGGCCAAATGAAGAAGTGCTAAGATTTATCCTTTACTTTGAAAGGTATTTCAGATACCCTGGTGATGTGTTTTGCCTGAGAATCTATATGGAACAGAATAGAGAGACTAGAATAGATAATTTGGGTTACATATCAGAAAGTGAGTCCAAATATGTTTAAGTTGGTTTAACATAAATAGCAAGGAGCCAGAAGATGCTGTTACTTTAATTCTCACCTTTATTACACCTTCTAGAAGATGGTTTTCCTATTACACTCCTCTCTTCTGGTCTCTTCTTCTGTGACACCAACTTGGGTTCCATTAAATTCAATTACATTTTTCCTGACATGTTATGTATATTCCTTTATACATCACCTCAGAATCTGGCCCTCTAGTAAAACACTGCATGTAAGCAGTATTTATGAATAAATATAATGAGCTGTTCTGTACATAAGGGTATAGAGTGCTAGAAATGGGCTTAATAAACTGAATAAAAGAAACATGGTAAGAGAAAAGAATGCAATAAAATGCTGAGTTATTTAAAGTTTCCCCAATTGCTTGGAGCTTATTAGCATCTTTCTCACTCCCAGGCATACAGACCCATGCAAGTGAAATACAGTAGTTTAGATATCTGTCTGAATTCATTTCTGTAGATAAAGATGCATGAAGATCCTTCTAGCTTTCTCTTCCCATTCTCTAGATCCAAATATGCAGATTTCTGAAAACCAATCTGAGATGGAGTTTGCTGCTTGGATGCAGCCTCACAGGAAGTCTCAGGTCCTTTCCTATCCCAGCACTGTGATGGAGGAGGCCCCCATCAACTTTTCCAGGGAGTTTCCTTACAGGTAAACAGAACATTCAGTACACTTGGTGAAATCTGGGTTCTGTGCCAATTCACTCTTCATTTGCCAGTGAATTACTCAGCAGGAAACATTAAAGCTTCACGGACTAAATGTAAAAAGTAAAGGCCTTTTCTGAATCTTGTTAGCTTTGTAGTAGATTGATTTGAACATGTGGGGAACAGTGATGCAGCATCACCACCCAGCATTCAGTTTTGTTTTGTTTTGTTTTTGTTTTCAAGAAGTCCAGTGAGATGAGTTCTGGACACAAACTCCCAGGGCTGGAATGGTACAATACAAGCCCTAGAGGACTATTTTTTCCCCTTTGCATTTCCCTCTTCCTGGGAAGTCTCTGGTTTTAACTAGTGATTCCTTTAAACCACTCGAGCCTTCTAGAGGCAGTCCCCAGCTGAGGGGAGTTGGGCAGGAGTCCTCCTGGAATTCAGCAACACTGCACCTTGAACAAGAAAGGCGCAAATGCTGTGCATCATGAACTATCCCCTCCCAGTGCTGTGCTGGTGCTGAGCATGCTGCTTCTGTAGGACTTTTCCTCTTTTGCAGGTAGTAGGGAGACAGCCCAGTTTGACAAGTGATCTTGGGGATCTTGCAGAGCAGTCCCTGTTATGGCACAAAAGTTTCACTGGGAGCTTAATTGTACAGAAAGGGGAGAAGGAACAAGGGCTAGCTGCTAACGAGGGGATTGGGAATCAGAATACCTGGGTCCTACCAGCAACTCACCATGTGGTCATAGGCAAGTCACTTCACCTCTGTGAATCAGCAGCCCGATGTATAAATTAGGGATAATGTTCACATTCCTCACTACTAGAGGAGGAATATGCCCATTCCTTGCCATTTGTCTTCCTCTCCTCCATCCCCGTGCACACCCTGAGATGAAGGATAACATTCTGATGCACAGTGGTTTATGCTGATGGAAGCGTGGTTCCAGAGTCCTGACCGCCAGTGTATCTCTGGATTGAGAATTAAAATCCAATCCTCATGTAACATAAGACTCGGAGAACTGTTACATATTGCAGTTGCTTACCTGTGTCTGAAGCAGCACCTCAGTTAAATCAAATAATCAATTGTTTCACCCTTGCAGACAGATGCACGGCTATGAACAAAAGAATGCCTTCATAACTCCTGTTTTCATCTTGATTTTAATCTTTCTTTATCCCAATTATTTGAAATTCATCTAATGTGATATTTTAGACTAGCCTGGGGACCTGTGACCACCCATGACCCAGATTCAAAACTCCGTTACCCAAGGATGAAGCTGGACATGTGTAAAGACGGCAAAGCAAGCAGCCTCCTTGTAGAGCGAAAACTACAACCAACAAGATCCATCCCTAGCAAGGGGTGAGTACACAAGCTTCTGTGTCTGCCAACAAATGATGAACAATCACTGTTGTTCCCCCATGCTTTTCTTTCTTCCATCATGCTTCACTCACTGGCAATGGTCTGATACCATCATGTAAAGCAGGTATGGGAAACCCATGGCCTGGGGACCAGATCCAGACCCCAGCTTGCCTGGATCTGGTCCTCAATGCTCGGGGCTCCCTCCCCAGTATCGGGGAGCCAGTGCGGGCACTGCAGCCCTGTGGCCCCCTGCCCCCACCAGTGACAGCTCTCTGCTATGTAGGGGGAAGCCCCAAGCCTCTCAGGTCAGATTCAGGCAAACGAGGGCTGGATCCAAACCATGGGCTCTGCCTGGTGTGGGGAGGAAGCAGCTCCGCATACTTCACTTCCTCCCTCCCCTGCTCCACCCAGCTGGGAAAATGGCAGCACAGCAAAGTGCTGCCTGGAAGCTTTTCCCCTGCTATTCCAATTGGCTATGAACATGGCCAATAGGAGCAGCAAGGGGTGGTGGGAGACATGAAGTCATATGCGTTCCTAGGGAGCTGTGCCAGGTAAGCGCCCCCTTCACCCAGACCTTTCCCCACAGGTATTTTGCCTCTAGTCGTGATCTCATTTCCTGCTTGCTTTTCCTAACAGTCCCTTTTGACTTACCTCCATATAGTTGATAACTGCCCTTACCACAATTGGCAATCATAGAGTGCGTTTAAATGAATACAGAATAGCCCAAATCCTCCACACATAGTACATACAACACTAGTGTTTAGGAAGATTGATATCTACCTCTATCTTAAAATCAATCACCTGGAGATGTCTCTACTGTTTTTCTTTTCAGGAGGCACATCTTGGTGAATCCTGAGACTCCTTCAATTTCCTCTACTCTGCCTATAAGCAGCCCACTGGAGGACAGGTTGCTGAGTGTCCGATTCCCTCCCAAAAAAGAAAGGAAACTTCAAACTCTGCCCCACTCTGTGTGCAGGCAGTCTCAGCGTCCTGCAGCAATGCGACACACTCTGGCTTTATAAAGGCATTTCGGGGGGTGGCTAACAACACAACAAGACCGCTTTTCTAATCCTGCAGATCACATTCTGCAATGTATTTTTACAAGCTATATTGTCTATTTTTTCCTTAATCTTGTATTAATACTCCATAGTTGATACTTGTTAGCATCAAAGTGAATATTCAATAAGCAACTATAGCCAAAGGGGATAGTGTTTCCTAGCTGTTAATTACCGGGTAGGCTGAGATCTAGGAAGTGGGGTTGTGGACAACTTTTATGTCAAAACCCATCTTTTCTATTTTCATTACCAGAGCAAAGCTCTCAGGAGAGTGTGCTGGCCTCTAGACCATTTCATGTGAACCTGGGATTGTGCTGGGCCTCCCAATAAACTGCACACCTGTAGCCATTTTAATATAAAATTGGGCCTTTATTCCCCCAGCAAAAGGTCTTTGAGGAGGAGCTAGATGATCCTCTCTTCCCACCAGACGTCATCTGAGGAGCCGGCAAGCAGGCTTGCTGTGCTTCCCAATACAAGAATGGTTTTTGAAGGAGGCCCGGTAGCTACACACTACCTGCCATCTGAGACCTGAGGTGACTCAGTAGGGCCAGAACTCATTGACAGGGTTTGCCTCCATCTCAAGATCGTGGGATGGGGAGTGTGGCCTAGAACCCATCACATGGAAACTCCTCAAAGCCGGTAAAATCCTTTAGGTCTTGCCCTCTCCTTGAAGACATCTGAACTAAACATTTCAGTGTGGAGAGCCAGGGAAACCAACGCCAAGCGCTACAAACCAGATAAACTGAAATTCTCCCCCAACTCCAGATTCATTTCAGTGAACAAAACCCAAGAGGTTTTATGCAGTCCTGCTTGAGAACTCAAGCTCTCTATCCAACCACTCATAAATAGCCAGAAACTACCCAAGTCAGATTTCATATCACCCCAGTAAACTGTAACAGTAATAAACGAAGAAAACAGAAAATATCAAAGGTTTCACTCTGGTTTTGTCTATATCCTCCTTTTCATGCCAGCAAATTATTCTAATGAACAGACAAGCAGGATTGGTTCTCATCATTAGGCTAAGCTAACAATGTTATATGTTACTCTTCAAGAGTCCTGCTAAATCAAGGCTCCTGCAAAAAGGTATTACAGGTTCAACTATTTCTGTCTGTTCCCATCTATTCTACTATGTTGTAGATTCCAATTATAACACTGTAATCCCTGAGGGTATGTCTACACTACCACCCTAGTTCGAACTAGGGTGGTTAATGTAGTCATACGAACTTGCAAATGAAGCCCGGGATTTGAATTTCCCGGGCTTCATTTGCATGTTGCCAGGCGCCGCCATTTTCGTGCCCGCGGCTACACGCGGCACGAACTAGATAGTTCGGACTAGGCTTCCTATTCCGAACTATCTGTACGCCTTGTGGCACATACAGATAGTTCGGAATAGGAAGCCTAGTCCGAACTATCTAGTTCGTGCCGCATGTAGCCGCAGGCACGGAGTTCGCACTAGCGGACATTTAAAATGGCGGCACCCGGCAACATGCAAATAAAGCACGGGAAATTCAAATCCCGGGCTTCATTTGCAAGTTCGTATGACTACATTTACCACCCTAGTTCAAACTAGGGTGGTAGTGTAGACAAACCCTGAGAGAGTTAAAACATGGTTTGATCTTGCAGTGTAGCCATGATCTAAAGCCATGCTGTAGTACTGGACTTTAGCAGGGCAGTAGCAGAGTTCAGAAACATGTTTAAAATACTGTTTGGTACAAAATACAGGACTATGTAGCACTTTAAAGACTAACAAGATGGATTATTAGGTGATGAGCTTTCGTGGGCCAGACCCACTTCCTCAGATCAAATAGTGGAAGAAAATTGTCACAGCCATATATACCAAAGGATACAGTTAAAAAAAATGAACACACATGAAAAGGACAAATCAAATTTCAGAACAGAAGGGGGATGCGGGGGGGGAGGGGAAGGTAGATGTCTGTGAGCTAATGGTATTAGAAGTGATAATTGGGGAAGCTATCTTTGTAATAGGTAAGATACCCAGAGTCTTTGTTGAGACTCACGCGTAGAGTGTCGAATTTTAGCATGAATGACAGTTCAGAGGATTCCCTTTCAAGTGCAGATTTAAAAGGCTTTTGGAGCAGGATGCAGGTGATTAAGTCATTGAGACAATGTCCTTTCTGGTTGAAATGGCAAGAAACTGTTTTTTCTTTGTGATCCTGTCTAATATCTGTTTTGTGGGCATTGATCCTTTGGCGAAGTGTCTGAGACGTTTGTCCAATGTACAAAGCAGACGGACACTTACAGCACATGATAGCATAAATTATATTTCTGGATGCGCAGGAATATGTGTTCTTGATCTTAGAACTTACTTGGTTAGGTCCAATAATGGTATCAGCAGAGTGACTATGTGGACAAAGCTGGCAACGAGGTTTGTTGCAAGGGAAGGTACCAGGGTTGATATTAGTGTGGTATGACCAGTGGTTGTTGGTGTGACGGGGAGACTCCCCCCCGCACTAGCTGACGCGGGATCCGCAGCCCCACGTGGAGCGTCAGCTGGCGCCGGGAGGCCGGTGCCGCGCGGTGGGGCAGCCAGCAGGGTTGGGGGAAGCTGACACGGACGGGTTTTAGGACCCAGGAAACCGGCAGCGGCCCCGGGAAGGGCGGGGGCCGGAGGAACGCCGAGCGGGGAATTTAAAAGGGGGGAGAAAGAGACAAAGCAGGGGGGAGGCGAGCGGAGAGCAGGGGAGATTCTGCTCTCAGCCTCCTCCACAGGACAGACTGCAAGACCAGCTGGGGGGACAGCCAGGAGAGGACGCAGAGGGAAGGCGACCGACGCGGGCGGCCAAGGCGGCACGGAGAGAGCCGACGGGGAGCCCTGCGGTAGTGGCGTTGCCGGACCAGCCAGCGATCCGGAGCAGCGGCGCAGTGGACGGGGCGCAAAAGGAAGCCTCTGGTGGGATTGGCGAGGATGCGAGGAAAGGACTGTTAGGAGTGGACCGTGGGAACGGCGCATTAGAAGCCAGGGGCAGGGAAGGGTCGGGATAGTGGCCCTCGAACTGGAGGGGACCCCAAGGCCCCTAGCAGGCCACCCGGTTACACTGGTGGAGAATGTGGGTGTCCCTGTAGGGGGGGAGGTGGACAGGTGGAGTGCCAGTGTAGCTTAACTCGCACGCATCCAGTTTATATATATATATATCATCAAAAAAAAAAAAGCAGAGGGAGACTCTGTATGTATAGACACAAGGAGAAAAGGGAAAAGGTGAGAGCGAGATCAGTCCCTAGCATAGAGATGGACGCAGGTAAGCTGCTGGAGTGGCTGGCCGACAGCCAGCGCCAACAGCAGCAACAGCAAACTCAGCTCCTCCAGCAAATGGCGGAGCAACAAAAAGAGCAACAAAGGCTGGTGAGGGACTTAATGGAGCAACAGCAGAGTCAGATGGATAGGTGGGTGACGCAGGGGGCAGCGGTTTCAGGGGGCCCTACGGGAGTGGTTGGGGAAAACGTAGGCATGGGCCCTGCCTTGGCCCTGCCCCTGAGACTGGTGAAAATGACTGCGAGTGATGACCCGGAAGCCTTCCTCGTGACTTTCGAGAGGGTGGCCACGGCAGCCAGGTAGCCCGAGGAGAACTGGGCGACCTTGTTAGCCCCCTACCTTATGGGTGCCGCGCAAGGGGCCTACCGCGGCCTGTCTGCACGGGATGCACTATATTATCATAAGGTAAAGAAGCCATTTTAGGTCAGGAAGGGATTACCCCGGAGACCCATCGGCAGAGGTTTAGGGCTGAGAAGTATCGGCCAGGGGAAAGACCCAGGGCGGTGGTGCAAAGACTTAAAGACGCGGCGGTACGGTGGCTGGAGCCAGAGCAAAAGTCTGCCATGCAGGTGGTCGAAATGATAGTACTGGACCAGTTCTTGCAGATCCTGCCACCAGACAGTCGTCTGTGGGTCCACCGGCATCAATCCACTACTCTCGGAGAAGCGACAGCCATTTTGGAGAACTACATGGCAGCGGCCAGTGGAGAAGAAAAGCCAGGGCGGAGTCCGGAAGGACCTGGAGGTCGAGGCGAACAAGGGAGAGCACGCACAGCTAGGGTGCGAGGGCCAGAGGTTGAGCCCCCAATACTGTGGGGAAGGTGGGGAGAAAGCGTAGCCCCAAGCCCTCCAGGCCCGCCCAAAACAACCGTTGTCCGAGAAAGTGAGGGGACCCCCGGGAAGCCGACAGAGACCACAGCCAGAGGAGCCTGCTTTGAATGTGGCCAGGAGGGGCACTTCAGGAGGGACTGCCCATTTATGGACTGCTCCTACGGGAGAGCGTCGGGGGCAGACCAGCGGGCGAGGGGCCGTGACGACTGTAAGATCACCGTGCAGGTAGGCATCACGGGACAAGTGGTGTTGGGCCCTAGTGGACACGGGTTGTAATCAGACGCTAGTCCGAAAAGAGCTGGTATCCCGGGAAGGGGCCACGGGCCCCACCGTAGCGATGCAGTATATCCACGGGGACGTAAGGCACTACCCAACGCAGGCGGTCCTGATTACCGAGGGAGGATGACAGCAGACCTGCCGAGTCACGGTGGCCCCCAATTTGGCTTACCCCGTAGTGTTGGGGCGGGACTGGCCAGGACTGCCCCGGCTGATTCAAGACTGGGGGAGGGCACACCCTGACCCGAAGGGTGGCAGACTGACACGCTACAATGAAGAGGAGCCTGCACGGGAAGCCCAGGCCGGGGACGTGACGAGTGGCAGAGTCGGATGGGAGATTCCAGAGGCCGACTCTGATTTCGTAAGGGAGCAGAGGGAGGATGAATCCTTGAAGCACGCCTGGGAACAAGCGGGAACCGAAGAGGACCCCGACGGACAGGGGGAGCAGGGGCCTCGGTTTGAGGTAAGAGGCGAGCGCTTGTACCGGGTAGTCTCCCATCCGGGGCAAAAAGAGGGGGGTGCAGCAGCTCCTGGTTTCCACCCGAAGGCGATGGCAGGTGCTGGAGGCGGCCCACGCCAATCCCTGGGCAGGACACTTGGGAACTGAAAAGACTCTGCAGCGTATACTGCAGAGATTTTATTGGCCAGGGATCCATAAAGAGGTTAGAGACTTTTGCAGCTCCTGCCCGGAGTGTCAGCGGGTGGCGGGGAAGAACGTGGCCCGTGCTCCTTACCGGTGGTGGACATACCCTTTAGAAGGGTCGCGCTGGATCTGGTGGGGTCCCTGGAACGGTCATGGCGGGGCAACTGCCATATCTTAGTGTTGATAGACTATGCCACCCGCTACCCAGAGGCGGTTCCGCTTCACAACACCAAGGCCCCGACCTTGGCAGGGGAACTGGTCAAGGTGTTCGCCAGGGTAGGCTTACCCCAAGAGATACTGACAGACCAGGGGGCGAACCTGACGGGGCGGGTCATGGCGGAACTCTGCCGCCTGTTGAAAGTGAAACAGCTCCGCACCTCCATATACCACCCTCAGATGGATGGGTTGGTAGAGCGTTTTAACAGGACACTTAGGACCATGCTTAGAAAGTTCGTAGAGTTAGACCCCCGGGACTGGGACCAGTTCCTCCCGGCTCTCCTGTTTGCAGTACGGGAAGTACCCCAAGCCTCTACCGGGTTCTCCCCATTTGAGCTGCTCTACAGGAGACAGCCCCGGGGGATCTTAGCCCTAATCAAGGAGGAGTGGGAAGAACAGCCCACGAGGGTACGAGGGACAGTACAGTATATTATGGAGCTGCGCGAAAGAATGAAGGTGGTGGGCGAACTGGCTCAGGAGAACCTCCGCAAGGCCCAGGCAAGGCAGGCGCACTATTACAACCAAGGGGCACGGGCTCGGACCTTTGCTCCGGGGGACTGAGTCCTGCTGCTGCCGTCGGCCGAGTCGAAACTGCTGGCGAAGTGGCAAGGCCCCTATGAAGTAGTGCGGCAAGTGGGCCCAGTTGACTACAAGATCAAACTCCCAGACCGGCGGAAAGGAACACAGATCTACCACGTGAACTTGTTAAAAGGATGGAGGGAACGAGAAGGCCTCATGGTCAGCCTACAAAGGTCCGAGCCAGAGTTGGGACCCTGGGGCGGCGACATCGAAAACGCCGGGAAGGAGGTGACGCTGGGAACGGAGCTGACGGCAGCCCAAATGGACGAGATGAGGAACCTGCTACAAGAGTTCGCGGGGGTGTTGTCAGCCCAGCCAGGTAGGACGACGGCAGGGTACCACCATATCCAGACTCCACCCGGCCAGAAGGTGCGAGTACCCCTCCGTCCTTTACCCTGAAAGATGTGGGGACCGGTTCAAGAGGAGGTAAATACGATGCTGAGGATGGGGGTCATACAGGAGTCCAAAAGCGGCTGGCGGAGCCCCATAGTGCTCGTCCCCAAGTGGGACGGGACCTAACGGTTCTTCATTGATTTCAGAAAGGTTAACGCCATTTCCCGCATGGACGCCTATCCGATGCCCCGGGTAGAAGAATTGCTGGAGAGGCTAGGGCAGACGCAGTTCCTGTCAACATTGGACCTGACGAAGGGGTATTGGCAGATCCCACTTACACCAGCCTCGCAGTCGAAAACTGTCTTTGCCACCCCGTCCAGGCTATATCACTTCCTCACGATGCCCTTCGGTTTGAACGGGGCGGCGGCCACCTTCCAGAGGGTAATGGACAGGGTGCTGAGAGACCACCAGGCATACGCCGCCGCCTACATTGATGATATTATCATATACAGTGCATCCTGGGAGGAACATCTAGCGCACATCTGGACTATTCTTCAGGCACTAGAGGAAGCCCGGTTAACGGCCAACCCTAGCAAGTGTGCGTTTGGCCAGTCAGAAGTGATGTACCTGGGGTATGTGGTAGGAAGGGGGTGCCTGAAGCCCCAGGTAACCAAGGTGGAGGTGGTGCAAAAGTTCCAGGCTCCGTCTACGAAAAAGCAGGTGAGGCGGTTTCTGGGCCTGGCCGGGTACTACCGTCGGTTTATACTGCAGTTTGCCACGGTGGTGGGCCCGCTGACGGACTTAACAAGGAAGGGCTGCCCGGAAAAGGTGAAGTGGACACCACGATGCGAAGAGGCCTTTCAGCAGCTAAAGCGAAGACTTACTACGGCACCGGTGTTGGCACAACCAGACTTCACTAAGCCCTTTATTGTACAGACGGATGCATCAGACACCGGGATTGGGGCAATATTAGCCCAGGAGCATGGAGGGAGCGATAGGCCCATCTTATACCTGAGCCGCAAACTAGTGCCAAGAGAGCGACGCTACTCCACAATAGAGAAGGAAGCCTTGGCCATTTGGTGGGCGGTAAAACCGTTGAGATACTACCTATTAGGAAACCCGTTCAGGCTAGTGATAGACCATGCACCGCCAACATGGATGCACAATATGAAGGAGGCTAATCCTCGTATAATGATGTCGTATTTGTTTTTACAGCAGTACTCGTTTAAAATAGAACACCGGGCAGGACGAGAACATACAAACGTGGACTTTTTATCAAGGGCGGCTGGGAGGGAGGAGACAAGGGAGAAGGTGAAAGAGACCCCGGGGGAGGGGTGTGAACAGACAAATGGAGGGTGAAGCACAGACTATTCTGGTCATTCTAGAGCAAGCCACTTGCCAGATGATTGTGAACTCCTTTTTCTGGCACTCTGCTTGCTCTCTCACATCCTTCTTTAGTTGATTCTGAGGTGAGAGAACTCTCAGCTCCTTCCTGAAGCCAACTATTAATCCCCCCCACCTCACATCTCTCAACCCTTCCTTCTTCAGCTTCCCTACTAAAAGGCAGGGAAACCCTTCTCTCTCAGGCCTTGTCTACACTTACCAGAAGATCAGCGCACAGGGATTGATCCCCCAGGAGTCAATTAAGAGGGTCTAGTAAAGATGTGCTAAATCAACTGCTGATGACACTCTCATCAACTCCAGTACTTCATTGGATAAAGAAGCATCAGAGGAGATGATGGGAGAGTTTCTCCTGTTGATTTCCTGCAGTGAAGATGCTCTGGTAACTCAGTGTAACGTAAGTTGACTCCAGCTACACTATTCACGTAGCTGGAGTTGCCTATCTTAGTTCAACATAGTCCCTAGTGTAGACTTGGCCTCAGGTTGTTGGTTGCAAGGTTTCAATGTCCTGATGATTGAGCTTGCTGTTGTCTTCTCATATTTGTCATTGATGTACGTTGGCCTAGGATGGTCCTTTTTAATGACCCATTATACTACTGAGACATGCATACAATTATCTCTTAGACCAGGTCTACTCTACAAAATTACATTGGTATAACACTTTTCAGGTGTGTGAAAAATCCACACGCACACCCCTCAGCAAAGCAGTTATACTGACCTAATCCTCCATGTAAACAGCACTGTGTTGACAAGAGGTCTTTTTCCTTCAATACAGCTATCAGCTCTCATGAAGGTAGATTAACTACACTGATGGGAGAAGCTCTCTCATCAGCATAGTAGCACTGAGACTTAACTGCTACAGAGGTGCAACTGCAACACTATAGTGTAGTAAGTGTAGCCATGTCATTAGCCTGCCCTGATATCAAACTTAGTCCTTTCTCCTCCCACACCTCACTGAATAGGCATGCTAAGTATAGGGGAAACTGGGGCACGTGACAGATTCTATGAGGAAGAATGCCTTTTCCAAAAGAGCTCTTTTGGAAGAAGGCGTGTATGGACAGGGAAGAGGCCTTTTTTTTCAAAAGAAGAGGCCTCCAGGAAATAACACAGGTGTCCTGATGGACACTCCGTCCATACTAATCACAACTCTATAGTTCCTGTCTCCTGGCAGCTTTTAAAGCTGCAGGGACTCTGGACAAGCCTTGTGGCAGAAAGCCGGCCATGAAGTAGCACCTTGACTATGCAGCTCTCTCTGCCACACAAATCAGAGGTATGGCAGAGCAACGAGCCCCATGAGGCCTCCCTGACCCTTACAAGGAGAAGCACCAGGGCTCCCAGGACCCACCCAGGGGCAACAAATGCTATGCGGCCTCCTGGTCCAAGGCAGAGATCCCGGATATCTCTGCTCCCGGAGGCGGAATTCTGACATTTATGGCTAGATGGCCAAGGTTCTGGCCGAGAGGAGACATCACTCACGCACCTTGGACCAAACCAGGAGCAAAGTCAAGGAGCTGCACAAAGGATACACCGGGGCCAGGGAGCGCAGCTCTTGCTCCAGGGAAGGACCACACACGTGCCCATATTACAAAGAGCTGCACAGAATCCTGGGGGATAGTGAAGCCCTTTCTCCACCCATACTGATGGACTTGGGGCTTGAGGTGCCCATGGTGGCCTGGTCGGAGCTCCTTGACGAGGAGGAGGAGCAGCTGCGGGAGGAGGAGAACATGGCCAATATGGTCACACTCACCCTGGAGCCGGTACCCCAGGCTCTGGAGATCTCCCAGGCAACCTCTGATGCTGGGGAGGGATCATCAGGTGAGTGCTATCAGTTTTGCACACACACACAGGGCAGAAGGGGGGTGCAGAGGGGATGGGGTGCGATCATCGCTTGACCTGCTCGGCCTGGACAGCGTGCTGCACTCCGTGCATGTGCAAACACATGCAGTGGCAGTGTGCAACATCTGGCCTCAGGAGCTAGCCCTGGAGCACCCACCGGGCTTGTGCTCCCAGGTTGTGGGAAGGACCCACACATATCTTACCCCTACGGGAGACACCCTCCCACCACCAGACACCACTGGAAGCAGTCTGGGCACAGGGGCGCACACATGACCCCAAGCACTCCGAAGAGTGCCGCACACAGCACATGGCCATGACTGCACGCTCGAGGAACCACCCGCTCTCATGGACAGTGCTGCTAGGCGCAGGTTTGTGTGAGGCCCCCATGGAAGGCCAGGCTGCTTCAGGCCCCTTTCCCGCCCATGGGATTGCACTGTGGCCAGACACTTCCCATGCCTGCTTGTCTGTGGGACGGGGGTGGAGGGAAGCGGGAAGCATGGTCCCCTTGGCACCTCGGGGCCCCTGTGAGGCAAAGCCTGCTGTGCTGGCCACACATGGCCTTGCTCCCGGGATATCACCATCCTCTGGCCCAAGGACTGTTGCTCGCTGCTCACACAGGAGGGTACAGCCTCAGGCACAGTGTCTGCATGGATGACTGACCGCCTCTCCCTCTGGTCCTCCACAGCTGGGCCAGCCATCGCTGAGGGTTGATCAACACCATCAGTGGCAGCTGCCTGAACCTGGGGGAGCCGCAAGCACAGGAGGGTCCACAAGGACCGCATGAGGGAGCACATGGCCATCCTCTGCGATATGCAGCAAACCCTGGTTCTAAAGGTCCGGCATGAAGCTGAGTGGTGCAACCGCATGTGGGACCAGCTTGTGCAGCAGGACGAAAACTTGTGTGCCACCATCCGGGAAGTGATGGGCACACCTGGCTCCTGTCCCCACTCTAGCCCTCCCCACTCCAGCTCCTGTCCCTGCTCCAGCGTCCCCTGCCATACCTACGCCCCCTCCCCCGGCTCCTCTGCCATCTCTGACCCCGCTCCAGCCCCTCATCCCGCCTACCCCTTTGTGGTCCCAAGCCCCAGCCACCCCTGAGTTTTCCAAGGTCCCCAGACCCGAGGTTGCTCCACCAGGCACCCCACATGCCACTCCCAGCCCTGTGTCCTCCTCACCCATCCAAGTTCCCAGCCCCCCTGCTCCACAGTTACATTTACTTGAAGAAAAAAAAAAAAAAAAGCTTTTGTTGTTCCACTCAAAACTGGTGTCTTTACTGGGAGTACAGGGAAGGGAGCAGTTGTGATGGGAAAGGCATGGGGGGCAAGGCACAGGCCCCTAGTGGGGAGAGTTACTGGAGTCCTAGTGGGTATGTCTACACTACCCCCCTAGTTCAAACTAGGGGGGGTAATATAGTCATACGGAGTTGCAAATGAAGCCTGGGATTTGAATTTCCCGGGTGTAGTAAGTTGAGGTCAGTAACATGGAGTCAGCAGGCCTAAATAGAGGCCTATAACATGAAAACAGCAACAGACCTGCAATCTAGTGTGCAAGACTTTGGTTCAGTAGCAAGAGCCAAGAAAGAGGCCCTATTGATAATTGTGTGATTGTGTAAGTTAGGTCGAGCATGGAAGGACACAGGGAGGCACTGGGTACAGACTGTGAGCCAAAGGGGAGTAATGGAACATCTTAATAAGAAATGTCTTGGTACAAAAACTCCCTAAAAACTAATGCACATACCGACCTAGGTTCAGGACCAAGTCGGAATTGACAGCATGAAGGATAGTGAGTAAGCCCCCCTTCCGTAAGGTGAGGGGTGGTAACTAGGCAACAGAGGGTGGTAACCTGGTGCGTAAAGAAATGATGTAAGTAGTTTGTACCTGTCTATAAAAGGACACCGCAGAGGGTGCTCTCCGGCCGACCTTGCGGGGGGGGCGCACTAGGCGCCTGAATGGCAGGTGTCATTGCCTAAACTTACAGAGTGCACAGTAGCTTAACTTTGACTAACTGCTGTTAATATCTGTTATACGGCAATAGGCCTGCCCTGTGTTGGTACCTTGTCAACGCGGGCCATAGTGCCCAGTGGTGTAACATTGTACTGATCTCTGTTACCAACTGGTAGAGCTTCGCATTTGACAATAAACCTGCTCGATTGATTTCAAACCTTGCCTGCATCTGTCGTTTCCGGGGCCTCTCAGAGATCTCTTGTGTTGACCCAAGTGCACAGGGTCTAACACTCTAGATCAGGGGTCTCCAAACTACGGCCCGGGGGCCGGATGCGGCCCGCGAGGCCCTCTCATCCGGCCCGTGGAGACCTTTTTGGATTCAAAGGCAGAAGAAGTGAGATTGTTTCAAAACCCATTTGAAGCAGATGTGGCCAGTTGCCCAGACGAACTGCAGCTGGAAGTCATTGAGTTGCAAGCAAATGACCTCCTTAGGGACAAGTTCAAAATAGGACTGGTGGGTTTTTACCAGTTTTTGCCCAAGGAAGACTTTCCTAATGTCAAAACTTTTGCATCAAGGTACCTTTCAATCTTTGGAACAACATACCTGTGTGAACAAACATTTTCAAGAATGAAATACGTGAAGAACAATTTGAGAACAAACTTGTCCGATGATAATCTCAGGTCACTGTTGATGTTAGGGACAACAAATCTAAAGCCAGAAATGTCTGCTATTTTGGCATCCAGGAAACAATTTCACCATTCACACTAATACAGATGTTCATGTGTAGTGTATGAATGTGTTATTAAATAATAACTGAATAAAATAATATTAAATAAATAATTAAAAACAACATCCATGTTTTGATTGTTTTTTATTTGGACCTCAAGTGTGTAGTCGGCCCCTGCACTGCTGTTTGATAGTTAATGCGGCCCTCGGGCTGAAAAGTTTGGAGACCCCTGCTCTAGATAAAGGGAGTACCGATTGTTACGCACGCAGCCGAAAGTTTAACAACGGAGTAGAGGTCCTGTCAGGAGCACGCCAGGACAACCCTGACCAGACGACGCTGACACTGACAGTCCAGACCACCAAAGGTACCGAGGTACGAAAACACTGAGGTACGACACCGGGCTTCATTTGCATAAAGCCGGCCGGCATCATTTTTAAATGCCGGCTAGTTCGGACCCCGTGCTGCGCGGCTACACACAGCACAGACTAGCTAGTTCGGATTAGGCTTCCTAATCCGAACTAGCTGTACTCCTCATTCCACAAGGAGTACAGCTAGTTCGGATTAGAAGCCTAATCCGAATTAGCTAGTCCGTGCCGCGTGTAGCCGCGCGGCACGGGGTCCGAACTAGCTGGCATTTAAAAATGGTGCCGGCCAGCTTTATGCAAATGAAGCCCGGGAAATTCAAATCCCGGGCTTCATTTGCAACTCCGTATGACTACATTACCCACCCTAGTTCGAACTAGGGGGGTAGTGTAGACATACCCTCAGAGAAACTCTCCCTCAAGGCCTCCCAGCTGCACATTCCGGCCTGATGTCCCTGGCAGATGGCAACTGACCACAGCTACTCAAAGGCCCTCCATTCGTGGCCAGCCTCAGCCCCCACCCAGGAAGGAAGGCCTCCCCTTTCTTCTCCACAATATTGTAGAGAACACAACATGCCACGACGACCTCAGGGATGTTTTGCTTCCCCACGTCGAGGCAGGTCAGGAGGCACCTGAACCACATCTTGAGGCACCCAAAGACGCATTCCACCTGCATGCAGGCCCAGCTGAGATGTGCATTGAATTGTTCCCTGCTGGGGTCCAGGTTGCCAGTGTAGGGCTTCATGAGTTGTAGCATGAGTGGGTAGGCTACGTCCCCTATGATGCACAGTGACATCTGCACATCCCCCATGTGAGAGTCCCACTGGGGTAAGAATGTGCCAGCCTCCAGCTTGTGGTAGAGGCTGGAGTTTCTGAATATGTGGGCATCATGTGCCCGGCTCGACAAAAACATCCAAAAACCATTTACAGTGATCAACCAGGGCACGTGGCACCATGGAGAAATAGCCCTTCCTGTTGATGTATTGGGCTGCCTGATGATGTGGTGCGTGGATCAGGATGTGGGTTCCATCAGTGGCTCCCCTGCAGTTGGGGAAACCCAGGCGGCAAATCCTGCGACGATGGGTCCAGGTCTCCGAAGCAGATGACCCTGCGCAGCAGGATGGAATTGATGGCCCTCATGACCTGCAGCAGGAGACAAAGAAATACACAAAACACAGAATGAGAGGGAGTGCCTGAGCCCTAGGAAGATATCCTTCCCCCCCCCCCCCAACATCCCAGGAACCACCCCCTATAAGGCTGCCCCCCCAGCAGCAGGGCTGTGTGAGGGACAGATGGCACAACTCCCTGGGGACGGGGCTCCTCCCCCCCACACCCAGGCCAGTCCCATACCCACACCCTCCCTTTTCCCTAGGGTCCCCCTTTCCAGTACTTTCTCCCCCGCCCCAGGGCCTGCAACCCAAGAGTGCCTTACCTCCATGAGGAGGGCCCCAACAGTGGACTTCTCCATGCCAAACTGGTTGGCCACCGACCAGTAGCTGTCTCGGGTGGTGAGCTTCCAGACGGCAATGGCGACCTGCTTCTCCAGGGGGATGGCGGGCCCCAAGTGGGTATCGTGTCGGCGGGCAGGGGGCAAGCCAGGCACACAGATCCATGCATCTGACAAAGTGGGTCTTTGCCCACGGAAGCTTATGCTCCAACACTTCGGTTAGTCTGTAAGGTGCCACAGGACTCCCTGTCGCTTTTGCAGATCCAGACTAACACGGCTACACCTCTGATACTTAGCTCCATAAAGGTGGCCTTCTGCATGCAGAAGTTGTTGAGCCTCTGCTGGTTGTCCCACCAGTTGGAACTAGTGTCCAGCCTCCAGATTTGTGTGTCTACTGTGGGGTGTAGGTACAAGGGCATTGCTCCCGCATCCAGGCAGAGGGACTCTCAGATGAGCTCAGAGTCAAGCTGGGGTAGGACTGTCAAAACAGTCTGCACAAACTGCTGCAGAACCTGTAGCATGACAGCGTGGGGCCATCGCATGCCCAGAGGCAGCTCCGGCTCCATGGCAAAAAGAAAAATGCTGTGACTTCCAAAAAAGCTGGGCTACCAGAGCACGCACTGCAAGAGCTTTGCTGTCCCTCATAGAGATAGGCAAGCAGGCAGCAGAACTTCCCTTTAAGCAGGTGTTGTAGATAGCCTTAGGGGAGTTGTAGTTAACACTTTCCCTTAGCAGACATCCAACCTAGAGAATGTCTGAAGTGCACTTTAACCCCCTGTGAGCATGGACTTGGAAGCCTGGTAGGCCTAATCTCCAGGGAGTGACACAAACTGACAAAACATTAGAGATATTCAAAGTGAAATCTGAACGCCTTTCTTTGCTCTCCATATTGTTCTTGAATATTACAGCCTACAGGGTGTGCAAGTGTGTTTGTAAGTGTAAATTGTATACAAAATCTACATAAAAAGCTTGCAAAGTCAACCACTGAGAAGTTAGGAAATGCCAGAATTAAAGTTGCTTGAGCAAGCTTAATTTATCCCCTTTGTACATATGCACTATAAGTCTTTAATTACATGATCACATGGTTTTATTAAAAATGTGGATGGTTTTTCCTGGATACAATAAAAGGTGAATCCCGTATACAAAGCCCATCCTCCTACCAATTTTCAAGTCCTTCCTCCAAAGCGTGGAGACACTTGAGTTGTAGAAATTGTTGTAAAAACTTTTTAAGATGGGCATAACAATTCCCCACCCTTGTGTGTGTTCTCAGAAACAGCTGAATGGTTTGAGCTGAAACTTTTCAGAAAACAACTGGCTTGGAAAATTTCAGCTTAGATGACAATGATTTGGCAAAGTTATACACAACTGAAAACAGGATTGGAAGGGTTTGGCCAATCTTAACTATAGGACGGAGGTTATATCAACTCCGCCTAAAAGTTACAATGCTCTTCTCTATTACATTGAAAATGTACAACATAATAAAATACAGCTTAGGATAATCTCCTGCCTGGTTTCTGTGAGGAGAACTCCCTTCAGACATGTTATTAACAGATTTGCTTTTCAGCAAAAAGTGTATATATAGTGATAGATCTCCCAGGCCAGACTCTCAGCTGTGTAAATGGGCGTAGTCATGCAGCTATTTACATCATCTGGCTCTTCAATTGTATGTTCTAAACTAACAATTCTGAGCTTGCACATACATAAATGAAGGAGCCATACTTTTGGGGGCAAGCCCTTTCTCCCTTTTAGTCATATCCAGCTGGAGTCAAATCATTTAAAAGTCATGTATCATTTTTTAGACAAACCCTCAAGGTGTCACCCCAGATGTCTTGCTCCCATGTATGGAATCTTTTAACTCAAACCACTGTTCAGGGCTTGAAAGAGAGAATTTCCCTGTTTCAACATACTGGAATCCTGTTAGCTGTGTCAGCACTGGCAAAGCAGCTGTGCAGATGTCACCTGCCAGCACTGGACAGGACTGAAATATTTCAACGCCCTTTCCATGCTGTCCCTAAATTCTGATCCTGCAAGGTGCAGTGCAGCTGCCTTCTGATTCTGGCTGCCATATGAATGCAATATTCAAGTGACTCTAAAGTTCAAGAAAGGAGCTAGACTGACAGCCTGGGAGATTGAAATGTGTCTGTATAATAGGTAAAGAAGAAGCAACCGATGTGCAGGCTTCTCGCACTCCAGAATACTTTGGTTGTGGTCTCTACGGAGCTGTCATTGTCACCCCTTAGTTGGTTGCTGGAGAGCTGAGGCACACCACCATTGTTCTGGTGAAGTTCAGTAGACCACTTGCTTGCCCTGCAGGACATGGCTTTGCACCATATAATCAATATATCTATACTGTCCTCTAAACCCACAGGAAAAGAGGCAAGTAGCTGTCACATCAGATGATCGTTAGTTAAGGGGACCTAACTGGACCTAACTGCAGCTCTAGCACTTTCAAGATCAGGATCTGCAGGCAAAATCCCAGTAATTCCCAGAGAAGGTTCCCAGCAAAGGGGCATGGATCCACACAATGTGTTACTATTAATGAGACTCTGCAGGGTTCGGTCACTGCCCAGCAGGTAAGTGATGACAAAACTCCTATTGAAAGATCAAGGAGAGGGTTGTTGTTCTTTGTTGTTTTCTGGAGCAAAGACTGAATATAAATGAAGCAAAGATTTCAGGATCTGAGCCTAAGAAGGATCACTAAGGGAAGACTCCTGCTGCCAGCAGAGAGTAGCATGAAGAGGTCTTGGATCCTTTCCTGTATGTCGCTGATGAAAAGAGGGTGCTAGCCTATAGGGAATTCTCTAAAACCAAGGGGTAAGGGTGGTAGGTAGCAAGATCCCACTAGTTGGATGTAGGCCCCTCAGAAAGTATGCCTCAGCTTCAGGTAGGTACCTATGCCAGCTTAAACCTCTGTCCCTCTTCAGGTTTGTTCACCATTCCCTAGTGATTTCCGTCAGGAGCATTCATGGGGTCTGGCCGAGGACTATGGAATGAATTTCTCCAAGATCTAAGGACCCCGACAAACCTCACTAACTTCCCCTCTGTGTGCAAGATGCATTTTTTTACATGGCTACCTGGGTTTATATGTAGTATAAAAACACTCAAATGAGGCATGTACTTTTCCTCTGGGGAAAGGATGAGAAAAAAAACGTGAAAGTTTTAGTCACTTCACTTAATGCATCACTGGAAGGAATTGAGCAACTACAGTGGCAGTGCAGAGTAAAAACCTGAAAAGAATAGAATAGAATTTTGCTGGGGTTCGGAAAGATATATGTCAAGATGACACATGTTGGCTGCTTCTGTCCTGTCTGCATCTTGGCTTTCATACCTGGGGACATCTTGTCTGTTACGCTCTTTTGCAGAAAACAAAGGTCTATCCATGCATGTGCTGATTTCCTAGAAGCTAACAATGTATCCCAGAGGCAGTCTGGCTTTTGTTTACATAACTGCTATCCAACACTAGCGTCACAAAGCGCACATGGCATTTCTAATAACCATCTTGAGCCAGCTGGATTCCGTGGAGGAGAAACTGTGTTGACAGTCTAACTTATTAAATCACACTCTTACAGTTAAGGCTGTCGCTGCTGTTGTGTTGCCAGTCGAGAGACTTATTCAAAAGCAATCTGAGACTCGATCTTTCCGGGGGGCAGGGTGCTGTGATCTGGACTGTAATGCAGAAGCACAAGGACCTGGGTATTGAGCTGAAAATGGAAGTGAAAGGGGACCGCTGTCAGTGATAGACTTTATCTGAGAGGCTAGATGAAATAGAATAGAAGAGAAATGGCATTTTTTTAATGCAAATCTAGTGTCAAACCCATGCAGACGAGTGTGTTTTGTGTTGCATAGGACATGTGTGTGTTCCTGGCTATATGTGTATCATGTGGGTTTTTTCCTCTTCTCTTTTAACAAATGCTTGCCCACACTTTGTGTTTTGTCCATTTCTGCATTTTTCAACATAATGTGTGTGACTGGGTGAGGTCACAGAAGACCGCTTGGGGGTGCCTCCCCGGGTGCTGACACGGCCACTGCAACTCACCTTCCCACTTTCTGGGGCTTCTCACCGGCTAGTCCTGCTGGGCACCTCCGCTGGTCTCCCCCAACCAAGGCCCTGAGGTGTGGATCACTGCCCACAAAAATCAGTACAGACGCTGAACCTCTGCAGGTCCAAAGAGAGTGCAGTTTATGGGGTAGCTTCCTGGGATACCACTCCCCAAATGGGATCAAAATCCCTAATGAATTACCTGGGTAAGCTCCCTTTAGCAATGAAAGGGAGAATGTACACACTGGCTGCCCCTCCAGGTTAACAATTATTGACACTGGGTTTGATAGAAAATACAACTGATTTTTTAAAGTACAAGCTGCAGGATTTAAGTGGTAATAAGTAAGAACAGGCAGAGCAAAGTAGATTACAAATCAAAAGAAACTTAAACACTTAGAAGCTTCCCGGGGTAGCCGAGTTAGTCTGTACAGGATAAACTTAAAAAAACAACCAATCGTCTGGTAGCACTTTATAGACTAACCAAACATGTAGATGGGATCATGAGCTTTCGTGGGCACAGCCCACTTCTTCAGATGACCAGAGCACTCATTTTTTGAGGAAGAACAGCTCTTGCGCAAGAGGAGGTTTTTGAGCAAAAAGGAGCCGTCTACATGGCTCTTTTTTTGCACAAAAGCCTCTTGTGCAAAAATGGCTGCTCATTAATTATGCAAATAAAGTGCAGCAATATTCCACGCCGAGCTTCATTTGCATAAGCTTTTCCTCAAGAAGGCTACAGTGTAGATGTAGCCTCAGCTACATCTACGCTGAAACCTCAGTACAAACTTTTCAAATTTACCCTAAAAAACCTCTTTTCCAGCTGCCCCTCCAAACCAGGGCTGTGTCCAAACCCTGGGGTCTTTGCCTCCTTCCTTCAGGTGCAGCCCAGTCAAAAGACCTAGGCCCCTGCTTTCCTATTCTTTTTTAAAGAATTGAGGCCACTCCCTAACACTGCTCAGACTTAAGGACAAAAGGGATTGTTTAACACTTGTTCATCAAGACATGGAGGGTAACACCCTCGATGCCTCTCATTCACATATTTAAAACCCACAAAGCATTTCCCACTCCATATGTCTAATTTTACACACAAAATGATGCATACATCAAAGTAAGATAAACAGAACAAGCGGATCATGACATGAATATTGATGGGTTACGTTAAATAATTTGCTCAAAGCATCTTTGAGTTATGTATATTCATGTCCATAAGTCCATTTCATAAAGCATGGTTGGGGTGGGTCCATTACTATGTGTTCCTAAGTTTGCAACAAAACAAATGTTAGCATCCATCATGTTTTAGGCATGCTCATGTGATCAGCTACATTCACTTGAATGGCTCTCTGAAACATGCTGTCTTCCGCATGGTCAGAAAGGAGGACAATGGAGCACATGTCTAGGAAAAGGATTCTGACCCCCTTCTTGGTTACAGAGGAGCACGGTCAGTTCATCCACCCATAGCCATGTGTGTCCTTATGGAAAAACTGCAGTGTCTGGACAGAGCCCACCACTTCCTGCTTCCTTCTCCACCAAAGCAAAGGATATACAAAAACACCATTTGCCTTATGTGCTGTGACCCAGTTGGGTAGCATCAGATACCACAGTGATGGGCACAGTGTAAGAACCTAGGTAGGCTGGAGCTGGCAGACACTGACAAAGCTGTGGCCATGGTGGATATCATGTTGCTGGATGTACGGGTGCCAGGGTGACCTGCGTTCTGGCCTTGGTGTGTGTCACAGTGATGACTCTTCTGTGGCACGGGTATCATGATGGGAAGATGGCTGTTTTTTTGGTTTACATTGAGAGAGTTATTTTAAGCCCAAAGTATGCAGATGAGCTCCCCACTGGAGGGCAATGTTATCCTCATCTGGGGATTGAAACCTGGCACTCCGAATCAGGGGCTGCAGGGGGAGAAGAAGGACAATTGTCCCAGCTCCTACAAGAAAGTCTCTCCCCTCCCTTCACCAGGCCTGCCAAGCCTGTTAAAATGTGTCTGATGCCCTGAATAATCGCACTGTGGCTCTAGCCATGCAATGTTGCATGAGTGTGGTGCAATGAGGTTGGCTCTCCATTGCTTTGTGAGATGAAACTGCAAAACCCAGAATGAACTCAGGGGCTGCATCTAGACTGGCAAGTTTTTCCGCAAAAGCAGTTGCTTTTGCGGAAAAACTTGCCAGCTGTCTACACTGGCCACTTGAATTTCCGCAAGAACACTGATGATCTCATGTAAGATTGTCAGTGTTCTTGTGGAAATACTATGCTACTCCCATTCGGGCAAAAGCCCTCTTGCACATATGCTTTTGCACAAGAGGGCCAGTGTAGACAACGCGGTATTGTTTAGCACAAAAAAGCCCCGATCGCGAAAATGGCAATCGGGGCTTTCTTGCGCAAAACCGCGTCTAGATTGGCATGGACACTTTTCTGCAAAAAGTGCTTTTGCGGAAAAGCATCCGTGCCAATCTAGACGCTCTTTTCCGCAAATGCTTTTAACGGAAAAGCTTTTCCATTAAAAGCATTTGCGGAAAATCATGCCAGTCTTGACGTAGCCAGGTTGTCTACAGTTTACAGAGCTGGCCCTTTAATATTTATCCTGCCATGAAGTATAGAGGTGTGTGGATTGGAGTGTTCGCAACTCCCCTTTTCTTCAGCCAAAGCACCCACCCACCTACATGCAGGAGCACAGTGTCGATCATTGGAATTTGCACTGCAAGACAGGAATAATTTAAAAGGGACAGGACAGGTAAGATCCATATAGACTCAGCATAACTAATATTTGTATTCCAGCCACAGCCAACTACTCTGGTGCAGCTGCAATGGAATGAAACTACCACTTAGATACTTGCTTCAGAACACAGGCATTTTATTTGCTCTGAGTTTTCATGACATTAGCAGTAGAAAGGCTCCTGAACCCTGTTTCATGTGGGCTTCCCCCATAGCTACTCTCAGCTGCAGTTGTGCTGGAATATGGGGACCGTTCTTCTCTAGTGTGGACAAGACCAAACTGGGAGACAAGGATGACTGGGAAACCTGGGCCAGTAATTCCCCCCCATCAGAGAGATTTTTTTTAAAAAAAGATGGGGGGGCTGATTTTTCCCCAAGCCTTATTTAGGTCTGTGTCACACGCAGGACTGTAATTCACCCTGGGGCCAGCAAGCGATGTTAGCAGCAGTGGAAACTGTAGTGAAAACAGGATCTTAGGCATTTTGGTCACTGTATCATCTAGGTCAGCTCAATGCAGGCCTTTGTGACACCGATGTAAAAACTCCTGAACGTTTTCTTTACCAGAATTCCCATTGATACAGCTGCACAGCTGTATGTCTCAGTTTGCCGGTGTGCTTGAGAGCCAAGTCAATTAGTTTTCCATTATGCATTTGCCATGCCCTTCAGCATATGAATCTGTAAATCAGGTGTCATCAGTGAATTAGCTCTTTTCTTATGATACCATGGAGCCCTAAATAAATATAAATCCACAGTTCAAAAAGCAAACAATCCCCAATTGCCATGAGCTCAACCAAATGGTTTAACTATTGCTTTCGATGTTGGTACTGTATTCCAGCAGACTGAGCACTGCAGGCAGCGAGAGGTTCCCACAACCTGTCATTTGGTTTGGTTCTCCCACCACACCTGCTTTTAAAAGAAGGCAGGTGCAAGGTTTTAGTTTTAGTTTTAAATTGCTTCCGTACAGATATTCAGAGGCAGCTGTGGCTGAAGGCATGAATTCCTCAAAGCTCGTTCTGAAAAGTACAGCATGACCCCGAGGGGAAGAAGGATCCCAAACTTTCAATCTCCTCATGACAAATTCTCTTCAGAAGTATTTTCCAAGAGCTAGTTGTGAAGGGATCTCTGCAGCCCTCAGTGGTACTATTGCACGGGTGGGAAAAAGGAACTCCACAGGCCGGATTCGGCCCACTAAGTAGGTTGATCTGGCCTGTGGAGGCCCTGCCACTCCCCCACCCCCGGCCAATAAGGGCTGGGGATGGGGGGAAGTACATGAAGTTTCCTCCACACTACCAGGAGCGCGCAGCTCCTGGCAGGGCAAGCCTGATTGTCCTGGGGGTGGGGGGAGCATGCAAAGTTTTTTCTGCCCTGCCCCCACCCTGCAATTAGAAGCACCACACAGTCCTGGAAGGGTGGGAGGAGGCTCCATGCGCTCCCCCACCCCCAGGCCAATCAGGGCCTGGGAGTGGGGGGAGCGTGCAAAGTTTCCTCCACCCTGCCCCCACCCTGTAAAGAGCACCCGGCGCTTAGAAGTGCCACGTGCTCCTGTCAGGGTGGGAGGAGATGGCACGTGTTCCCCCGCCCCCAAGCCCTGATTGGCCTGGAGGCAGAAGGGGGAGCACATGGAGTCTCTTTCCACCACTGAGGCATGGGCGCCTAGAGGGAACCTGGGGGGGCAAAGGTGCTCCCGCACCTCCAGACCAATTGTGGTTTGTGTGGGAAAGCAGGGAAGTATCATGGCCCCGCTCCTTCTGTTTGAGGCCACGCCCCTTCTGGTGAAGACAGGCCACTTCAAAAATTTCTGAATGGGCCCCCCAGCAAAAAAATATTGCTCACCCCTGTGCTATTGGTTTAGGATTTTGTATTCCCAAACTGAAATGGTAGCAAGACATGAAAATGACAAGAGTGCAACTCCCTTCACTGAACACCAGATTCTCTTAGTCTAACCAACCGTTACTATCTTAGGCTTCAAATCCACATCCACATGCGCCTGCTCAACCTTACTCACTGTGTGTCAGCCCGCAATCAAAGCGAACAGGACTATACACGGTATGTGAGAATAAGCACATATATTGGTCTTTGCTGGACTGACACTATTCCATAAAATGTCCAACCACGGTCAATAGGATTACTCAATAAGGGGTTACTCAGTGTGAGTAAAAGGGGCAGGATTTGGCCCTAGTTTTAGAAGATACAAATGCAGCCTTCATTGCATTGTCTATGTTTATCATTATTGAATGATCTTTCCACCTTGATAACCTTAACTCTTGATCTTTCCTAGTCCTCCTATAGGGCCCAATTCCGCAATACGTGTCACTGCCTATTGGGCTTCCTTGTTCATTGCCATGAATCTTAGGAAGTCATTTACATCTGTGCAAAGTGGGGTTTAAAAAGCTATCATCTCAGGCTGTGTCTACACTACAGAATTTTTTTGTAAAAACGGCCGTTTTTCCGAAAAAAACTTCACTTACATCCACACTGCAATCGCATTCTTTCGAAAAAAAATCAAAAGAATAGAGGAGTTTTTCCAACATTGGTAAACCTCTTTCTACAAGGAGGAAGCCTTTTTCCAAAAGAGCTCTTTCGGAAAAAGGCATGTGTGGATGGGGAAGAGGGAGTTCTTTCGAAAGAAGATGAAAGAAGAAAAAGCACAGCTGCCCTGGTGGCCACTCCGTCCATAGTAATCACAGCTTACATGCAAGATAGCATCAATTCAGTGCGGATGCTCTTTCAAAAAAGCAGATTGCTTTTTCAATGTGCTTTGGCAGTGTGGATGCTCGCTTTCGGAAGAAGTTTTTTTGGAAGATCTCTTCTGGAAAAGCTTCTTCCGAAAGAAGCCTGCAGTCTAGATGTAGCCTCAGAAGGACCATGTTATACCCACTCTGTACCCACATAAGTGATTATAGCAGGGCTAGAGGTCAATGGCACTATTCCAGACACACAGTACTACACCTGTTAGTGATTGCACTATGCCTGATGGTAACAGTTTGCAAAAGCAGGACCAACCTGGTTACAGTTTGTGTGGCAGATCTGAACCTATCTTTCACAGGGCCAAACACTGTATTTTTTAAAAAAATAAATCATTGTATATAGGTAACAGGGCTGGGTTCTGAATTGACTTTAGTTCTGAAAATTTGTACTAAGTGAGGCTGGGAAGTTATTCACTACTGAAATCAAATCCAAGTGTCTGCATTCATTTACTCACAAGTAGTGGATGCTACATAACTTTTAAACTTTGCAGGAATCATATCTCAGTTCTTCCTTCCAACCCCCACATTTACGCTATTTAAACTTAAATTACATTGATTCCCCACTGGCAGTAGAAGCCCTTCCTTCCTGATAATTACGTTCTGTCTTGTTAAATCCTCCCAGCACTTGGATTTGGATATAAAACGCTACTCACTTCCCACTTTAAATGTTATGCTGTGCTGCTGTTCAGTGTTAGATGGCTGCTACATCCCACTCCAGAAGTGGCAGAATTTTAGATATGGGTGAAGTGGTTCCTGCAGTAATTAGCTGAAGCACTTCAGGATGAAAATCTCTAGATAAATGCAAAGTATTAAGAGACACAAAGATGCCCAGCTGTATAATACAGTGGGCATCCCATCAAGTTATTGAATATTTTATAAGACTCCCTCATTTCAGACAGGCACAGAGTGCAATGATGCTTGAACTTCAGCAGGTGGCAGTGTTGCCAATGCGTAGTGAAAGCCGTTTACATTGTCCTAGTGGAGCAAGAATCAACCAACTAGGGCTATGTCTAGACTGCAAGCCTCTTTCGAAAAAGCCTCTTTCGAAAAAGAGCGTCTAGACTGCAAGTGGAACTTTCGAAAAAGCAAGCTGCTTTTTCGAAAGGCAGTCTGGATGCTCTCTTTTGAAAAACCCCTGTTTGCATTCAAGAACGCCTTTTTTTGAAAGAGCACTTTCGAAAAAAGGCGTTCTTCCTCGTAAAATGAGGTTTACCACCGTCGAAAGAAAAGCCGCATTCTTTCAATTTAATTTCGAAAGAACGCGGCTGCAGTCTAGACGGAGGTGAAGTTTTTTCGGAAAAAGGCTACTTTTTCCGAAAAAAACCCTGAGTCTGGACACAGCCTTGGAGTGAAATCAAAAAGTGTTCCTGGAAGGTTGCTTTCCACAACAGCAGGGAAAGGGAATACTGGAAGCCTTTGGGGATATATCATTGCAGATCCCTAATCAATTTCAAAGAAACAAATTATTATGTAATCTGCACTCAGCTCATCCCTGTACCCAGTATTTAGGCTTCGTTTCACTTGGGGCTTGAGGAGCAACAAGACTTTTCAAAGAAGCAGGCAGCAAGGACTAGCGATGAACTGCCATATAATTAAGAAGTGGCAATGATGGAAAATTAGTGCTTTAAGTGGTAGATTTTGTGGAAAAGAAATATATCCATTAAAACTGTCCTGAGGAGAGCATGGGGCCTGAGGCAGCCCCCACCTAAGTCCTTACCCCTCTTCTACCCCGTTTCACTCCTTCTCAAGCAGGGTTAGGGTTAGGGTTCACCCCACCCCACTTCCTTACTCCTGTCTTGGGGGATTATGTGAGTCTGGCGTGGCAGCAGCAGGGTTCGCCTTCCCCACACTCACCATGCAGGCAGTGGGAGCTGGAGTGGCCCCACAGCCTGCTCAGACCCTCCGTGTCACTCTCCCAGCCCCCTGTACCTCGCTTCTCTGTGGGCGGCGGGAACCGGCGTGCCCTGGGATGGGGCTCTCTGCTTCCCGCTGCCACTGAGAAGTCATGTGCAGTGAGCTGCGAGAGGGTGGCGGGAAGGAGTGGAAGAGGCTGTTGGCTGCTCTGGCTCCTGCCATCCATGTGGTGAGTATGTGTATGTGAGGTCGCCACTGTACCAGGCCCCTTAATCACCTGGTCTCTCCTGTCCATACGACAGTTGGGGCAGCTGCCATGGGGCCTCCGAAAGCTCTGGGCCTGAGGCAACCGTCCCGATTCGTCCTATGGATAGGACGGCTCTGGCCGAGACCACTAAACTCATTTCACATAGGCCAATGAGCAGCTGTAAGATACATTTTTGTTTAAAAAAATTCATTAAATCCTCTAATACAGGGGTGGGGAACCGCCCGCCCAGAGGCCGGATGTGGCCCTGGCTTGCCTCAGGCTTTATCCCAGCATTGGAGTTCCTGTACTGGTGCTTCAGTCTCCCCACTGCCCTCCCATGGGGCTGGCGCACACAAAATCTACTAGCCTGGGCACTCCTAGACTCTGGTGTGGAAAGGGAATGTGGAGAATGTCTTTCTCCTTCACCATTGGGGGCTACGACTGTGAGGGTTGGTTTTGGGTTTTTTTGCTTGTGACGTGTGCAGCCCCTGACTGATTTTTCTGTGGGTCAGCAGCCCCCGGCCCAGAAAAGGTTTCCCACCCCTGCTTTAATAGATCGGGGAATTCTCCATTTTTCCAATCTCATTTGGAAGAGGAAAGATGGCTCAGTGGTGATGGTGGTAGATCAGGGCTGGCCTTAGGAAGTGCAGGGCCCAATTCAAACTGTTTCGATGGGGTCCCGGCGGCCAGGATTTTTTTGTTGACCAAAAAAAACCCCACACATTTTTTTGGTTGAGCAAAAAAAAAAAAAAGAACACAAAGAAAAGTCACAGCCCCTTTAAATCCCCAGCTACAGGGCAGAGTCCCGCCTTCCAGCCAATCCTAGGGGCCGTCTCCCCCTTCCGCGGTGCACAGATGCTACCACGCTCCTCCTCCAGGGCTGACACCCCCTCTCGCAGCGTGCCCGGCACACTTCCGGGTTTAGGGCACGGGGCCCGATTCGGGGGAATCACGAGAATCAGCCTGAAGCCGGCCCTGTGGTAGATGAAGCCTCAGTAAAACTCTGGTTCAGTTTCTTCTTCTGCCACAGACTTCCTGTGTGAGCTAGGAGCCTCTCTGTGAGTCAGTTCCCCATCTGTTCAAGGGGGACAGTCACACCTCCTTGCCTCCTAAGGTAAAAATAAATATGTTAGAGATTGTGAGATGTTCAGATATTGTGGCAATAGAAGCTGTAGATAGGAGATTGATTGATACATGGAGACAAGGTGTTGACTCCTGTTGCGTAAGATTCCATGTTATGCTTTTATTATCCTTCTTTGGAGCACGCTTTCCCTTTCAAGGAGTGCTGAGTACATACAATGCCTTTAAATCAGCGTGGGACTGAGCATTTTTCAGAATCGAGGCTCTATGAAAGTGCAAAAAATGCTTCAAAGGCAGATAGACTGAATGACTTTACAATGGGTACTAGGTTCATTTACAAAGTACCTCTCATATCACATCTTAACAGCTTTCTTATCTTAGTTTATTTCATTTAACCCTTGGAATCTTAATAGCATACTGACCTCAAAATATGTGAAGTGCAATCCAGCATACAGTGGTATGACCACAAATATGCCAGTGCCCAACCCTTTTGGCATGAAATATTATCAAGAGGCAATAGATCCTCATCTCAATCCTTGCCTGATTTTTAGTTTTGCAACTTTTAAAAAATTTAGTAAATGCTAAGGGTTTGATTGATTTTTCATTGACACCAGTGAGCTTTGGGTTTAGCAAAACATTTTAATTCTTGAGAGTTTTTTAACCTTCTTACATGAAACTGAAGTAAAATCAAAAAAATAATAATTTGGAATCTGAAAATTAAAAACACATTCTTTCAAAAAAGACTAAACCAAAACACTTTTGAGTGTGAAATTTGTGTGTGTATGGTTTTGGTGGATTGTTTTTTGGTTTTGGGATGGGGTTACCAAAGCAACATAGCAAATTAGACAAAGTCACAAACTGTTTCAATTAACCAGAATTTGCATTTTTCAGCAAAATAAAAATAAATAAAAAATTGAGGCATAACACTTTGTGAATGATGCAAGTAGGTACCACATGGCAAAAGTGCCTGAGATGTTTCTGAAAATTCATGAGATAGCCTAGAAAACTTGGTCCTTTGTATTTAAAACTAGGGCTGAGGCTACAAATTTTGAATATTGGATTCAGTTTTCAAACCCACCTCGTTTCCCTTAAAAAGTTTGAGGATCTTGAGGAGTTTGATTTAGTTGCTTTAAATGTTCATTCTTCTGTAACTTATACTCAATAGGCCGTCTTTTAATAACTAAGGGTACGACTATACTGCAATGCGATCTCAAAATAGCTACCCCACGTCTTTTGAACACATACACTATTGCAAAAATATAGCAGAGGTGCTATTTCAGCATCTCAGTAAATCTTGTTGCACGAGAGATAAGGGATGTCTTGAAATAGTGTTTTATTTCAAAATTTGGCGTTGTGTGGATGTACCAAATTTCAAAATAGACTATTTAGAAAAAGAATTGAAATAAGATGCGCAAATTGTGTATTTTATTTTAAGCTAAAGGTGCAGTGTATCTGTGGAACTTTAAAATGGGCGCAAGACTGCAGAAACACAAGCTGTGCAGTCAGTAAGGAGTTTTCCTAAAGGGGGAAGGTTTATAAGCAGAAATCAAAACACATTAACACAAGCCCCCAAATCCATCCCCAACCAATTCTTATTGCCCGAGAATGGTGCCCCTAACTTTTCTTCATCAATTCTTCTCAAGTAGGTGGCTTATAAACTTCTCCAGGAGCTCCTGTGCAAGGAGATTGAATACTTGAGTCTCTCCTAGATGTACTGGGCACTGTACAAAAACAAACAAACAGCCCATCCTTGTCTCAAGGGGGTTGCAATCTAAGTATAAGATGAAACACGAATGGATGCAGAGGGATGGGGAACAAAGGAAAGAGTGAGATGATCTTGGTAAAGCAAAAGAGAGGACTATGCAGCGCTTTAAAGACTAACAAGATGGTTTATTAGGTGATGAGCTTTCGTGGGCCAGACCCACTTCCTCAGATCAAATTCTGGAAGAGAATTGGCACGACCATATATACCAAAGGAATATAATGAAAAAAAAAGTGAACACATTATAAAACTGACAAATCAGATTTAGAACAGAAAGGGGATAAGGGGGAGGGCTAGTATCTATGAGATGATGATACTAGGGGTGATAATTGGGGAAGCTATCTTTGTAATGGGTAAGGTAATTAGCATCTTTGTTAAGGCCCATTCGTAAAGAAAATTCAACCCACCCAAGGATAGAAAATGTTAGAGTGAACACTTTGTACTACTACATTGTTTGCATTTCAAAGATGTTTCAGAAACTCTGGGGTTGTGTCTACACTGGCGGCTTCTTGTGCAAGAACAGCTGTTCTTGCGCAAACACTTGCTGACTGTCTACACTCATGAGGAATAAGTCCTCTTGAGCAAGAGCTCTTCCACAAGAGGGCAGTGTAGACAGGCAACATGAATTTCTTGTGCAAGAAGCCCCTATGGTTAAAATAGCCATCAGAGCCTTCTCGCATAAGAGAGCGTCCACAATGCCATGGATGCTCTTGCGCAAAAGCACATGGCAGTATGGATGCGCTCTTGTGTAAGATTTTTTGCACGAGAACTCTTCCACAAAACAGTTCTTGTGCCAGAAGCCTGCAGTGTAGACATAACCTTAGGTTTTCAAGCATTTAACAGCCACAGCCACATGAAATGATTCATATTCATGCAGCATAACAGGGAAATAATCTTAAGAAAAAAATGTGTGTGTTTAATACTGACTTCTAGTCTATCTAGCTGGTCATTCATATTGCAGCGACATATTTCAAAGTAATGCTCCAAAATAACTAGCAGGGTTTAGAAAGAAACCACAGATGGCATTTTTTTTTCATGATGGTATTGGACCTTTCAAGGTAAATGGACCAAATCTGCTCCACTTACTCACATTAGTGATCCCATTGATCCCAATGAGCATATCGTCACATGAGAAGAATGGACATAATTAGGTCCACTAACTCCAAGGCATATAATGGGACTTTTCCATTAGAATCTAGAATTTCAGTGTTTCATAGATAAGTGTCCTTTAAATCACGATCACCTGTTTTGTAATTTTCTCTCTCACCTTAATCTCTGATCCTAATGACTCTATATTTTCCCTCCAAGAACTGAACAGGTCTCCCATCCAGAGCTTGGCAGTACCACTCTTTAATTAAATGGAGAGGTTGCTGTTTAGTTGCTTTAAGAAACTCTCTGCCCACCCCAGTACAGAGACTAAGGCTGTGTCTACATTGGCAAGATTTTGCGTGCAAAAACTTGCTGCCTGTCTACACTGGCGGGGAGTTCTTGTGCAAGAACACTGATGTTCTAATGTGTGAAATCAGTGCTTCTTGCACAAGAACTATGATGCTCCCCCTCAGGAATAAACCCTCTTATGCAACTGTTCTTGTGCAAGAGGCCAGTGTAGACAGGCAACATGAATTTCTTGCACAAGAAAGCCCAATGGCTAAAATGGCCATCGGAGCTTTCTTGTGCAAGAGTGTCTACACTGGCACGGATGCTTTTGTGCAAAAGCACATCTCTTGTGCAAAAGCACATGCTAGTGTAGACGGTCTCTTGCACAAATACTTTAACGCAAAAACTCTTGCGTTAAAAGTATTTGCGCAAAATCTTGCCAATGTAGACATAGCCTAAGAGTGCTGCCTCTGCTGTATTTACCATAGGGTCCAATTCTGCATCACTTTTATACCATTGAGTTCAAGATAGTTACCCAAAACTTATTCTTGTTCAGCTGATTGGAGAATCAAGCCCTTGTACTAGATTTCACAGCCAGTACTGCTATCATTTACTGTCAGCTGTAATGCATTTGTGATGTAGACTATGCTGTGTGATTTGTTATAAATGTAAATGCAGACTCAGCTTCTGATCTCAGCTGAACCTCAGCAATTCTGGAATAAGTCTAGAAATGCTGCAGATTCACATTGCTGTAACTAAGAAGATAATTTGGCCCCAAGAGAGCTAGACTAGAGGATATATGTACTCTCCTTAATTTTGTTTCAAAGATTAACATTAATTTAACCATAGTATTTGTTGTCCTAGGGACGTGGACAAGCAATTAAATTAAAATGGCCAATGGTGTGGATATAAAATGGGAATAAGGAGTCCCTACACAGAAGAAAGATCCGACCTGAGAGCCGTATCTAATCACCGGTGGATCACTAGCCACAAATCAGGCATACACAATTTTAGGGCCAAACCATGTATTTGATATGAATAGTAGAACAGATATACAGTTAACAGCAAGTCCCAACAAACCAACCCTCCCTAACCCGAAGAAAGGAGATAGAACAGTTCCCTAGATACATAAGGTATATACAAAGCCTGAGGTGATCGATGCCTGTGACTCCTGGTGATCGACTCCTTCAACCCTCGGGCTAATTGTAAGCCTCTGGGGAGGACAAGCAGGGAGATCCCACGGTAGTGAGTCCTTTTGAAGAGACGACCCCGATATGGATCCTCGATCTGGAAAGGAATCCCTTCTGGACACAGTCTGATCTGTCCTTCAACAACACCATCTGGTCCAGTAGGCAGGTAATCCAACGAAGATAATGGGAAAAGAGAGTCCCGGTTCCAGTGGCCAATGCAAACAGGAAAACCTTGTGGGTATTTACCACACAAAGTAGCACAGTCCAAAAGTCCAGGCGTCAGATTACCAAGATAGTATCTGAGCTTCAGGCAAACTATATACAGACAGAGGAGCAACAAATGAGTAGATCCAAGGCTGGGGAATATCCAAGGACCCGAGCCCTTGATACCTCAGGGCTTTTATTGGCCCAGAGGTGGGGAAAAAAATATGCTAATGAAGCTAGGTTTGAGTGCAGCTTTCCTAGGGGCCGTGTGCAGCGTTTTGATGCTGAGTGCACCTCTTTTGGTGTTGAATGCAACAGATCTCCTTTTAAAATGGAATCTACTGAACCAAACTATAATACAGCCCCTTTTCCGGGGTAACACATTGTATAAAATGATTAATAACAAGTGAGTCAAATTCTGTCTTTTAGGGGCAAAATTTTAACTGTTATCAGTGCAGGAGTGGGATCAGAATTACTATTGTATTAACTTTGAGGAAAAAGTTCACTCATAAGAAATTCCTGCTCAAGTCTAGTGATAGAAATGTAGCCGTGTTAGTCTGGTATAGCTGAAACAAAATACAGGACTATGTAGCACTTTAAAGACTAACAAGATGGTTTATTAGATGATGAGCTTTCGTGGGCCAGACCCACTTCCTCAGATCAAATAGTGGAAGAAAATAGTCACAGCCATATATACCAAAGGATACAATTTAAATTTGTATCCTTTGGTATATATGGCTGTGACTATTTTCTTCCACTATTTGATCTGAGGAAGTGGGTCTGGCCCACGAAAGCTCATCATCTAATAAACCATCTTGTTAGTCTTTAAAGTGCTACATAGTCCTGTATTTTGTTTCAGCTGCTCAAGGCTAGTAACTGCTGTTCATGCTTCCAAAGGGAAAATTGAATTACTATTCTAAGCCTTTAGCTCTTTAATTTGTTCTCATTTGCCACCTGTTCAGAAAAGAAAAATCCTACATTTTACTTCTGTATCCATGTTTAGAGAGACAAGGTGAGTGAGGTAATAGTTTGTATTGGACCAACTTCTGCTGGTGAGGGAGAAAAGCTTTTGCCCTTACAGAAGTTGGTCCAATACAAGCTATTGCCTCACCCACCTTGCCTCTTTAATATCTCGGACCTGACAGCTACAACACTGCTACATGTATCTGTTTGTAATATTACTTTGATCAGAGTTCTCAAGGAAAAAGAGAAAGGAAAAAGCTCCATGTATTCCCTTTTCATTTATGCAGCTGAAACCAATAGAATATTATAAAACTAATTTTTAAAACCTTACAGAATTTAATCAAGAATTGTCTCTGCTACAGAACTCTATAAATTGATTTAGTGACTCCATGGGAAGGATCTCCTCTATTAAATTCTACAGGATATTTCCCTAAGGTCATCCTTAAGCTATAGAATATAAAGATGCAAAATCTGAAAGCCAGATATTGCTTGTGAGGCACTTCACATGCTGAGAAATGTAATCGGAAAACTCAAGTCACTGGAATTATTAAAAGTGCTTTCTTTGCAGGTATCTTAGGCCCTTCCTGTAAGGTGTGTTGGTGGAAAAATAATTGAAATGTGCACTATTATTGAAAACATTTTTGTGATTTTAAGGATAATTTTTGAGGGGGAGTAGTGAGGTGCTGGCAGAGGTTGATCAGAACCTTCCTCTGCATTGTTTGCATCCCAGAAACTAGGGCTTTATTTCTTCTCCATGGTGACTAGTTAGTGAAATTTGGGTGCGTCTACACTGCACATGTAGCTCGAAATAAGCACCATACTTTCAACCACTCAAATAAAGTGCTATTCCAAAACGTCCCATACTCCGCCTGGAAGAGGTTTGAAGGAACATCAGATTAGCGAGCCCGTTAGATTTCAAAATAAGGGGCTTGCTCAAAAGACACAATCACTATTTCAGGTATCCCGAAATAGCTCTGGAGTGTAGACATAGCCAAACTGACCAACTTGCTTCACTTGTCTGATTGTTTCATGCATCTGACCAAGTGCATCTGTACCCTCCAAAGTGTGTGCCCAGATATATCTGTTAGTCCTTAAGGTACCCCAGCACTCCCGTTGCTTTTGTGTGTGTTATTTGTTTGGGTTGCACCGACACTTTCAGGCCCAAAGGGAGCTGTGGGCCCCACCGTGATACCAGGGCGATTGTCTCTGGTGCAGGAGCTTTGCAATCGATGAGCCGAGCCAGGCAAGGGGGGAGCCGAGTGGGGAGCCCGCCCTGCGGGAGCAGGGACACGGATCTTTTCCCCAACCCCCCGCCCCGTTGGGCCAGGCTTATCCCCGGCCGGGGCGGGAGCTTCCCGGAGCCAGCGCGGGCCGGGGCTCTGGTTGGGTCCCTGCCCCGCCGGAGCGCGCCACGCGACTGCCCGGCACAACCCAGCAACTTGGGAAAGTGGCCGCACGCTGGCGGCGGGTCTGGAACTCCGCCGGACGGCTCCATGGCGCGGGCGGGGGGAAGGGGGCGCGGCCAGGCGGGCTCCTTAACCGAGCGCGCCTCCCTCGGCTGCTCCCCCGCCCCGGGCCCCATACAGGGCCTTTGCCAACAGTGGCAGCCGGTGAGGGAGCGGGGCGGGGGGTGCCAAGAGCGGCGCTTCCCCAGGTGCGTGCGCCCGACCCCCCCCCCGCCGGGGGCGGGTTAGTAGAGTCCTGCGTGTGCCGAGCTTTTCCTGTGCCCTGGGGCAGCGGCGGCAAGTCAGACGGGGCTCGGGTTCTCGCGCGCCCCGGGCCATGACCAGCTGCTGCTGCAGCAGCCAACGCAGCTCTCGGGCAGCCGCCCCCGCGCTCGCTGCCCCGGGGGCCCCCCTCCCTGGGGGCTTTGCCCGGAGCCAGGATGAGGAAAAACAAGGTGCATCGGATGGTCCTGGCCACTTGCCTGGGCTCTTTGCTCCTGGTGATTTTCTACTTCCAAAGCAGCCTGAACCCAGGTGAGTTAACTAGTCGCAGAGCCCGGCCCGCCGCCACTTCGGTCTCCCCCCTTCCTGCACGGCTCTCTCTGCCCCTCGCCCCGGAATGGTGCGTTTGGGGGCGCTGGAGGATTTGCACAAGTTTCAGCTGCTCTGCAAAGGCATCTAAAAGGAGGCTGGAAGCAGCGGGGCCGCATGCAGTTTTGGGGGTGCAGTAGTAAAGGAGCCGAGCCGAGACTCCCTTTGACTTCGGGAAGTGTGGGACCCTAGATCCGGAGTAACTCTGTGGAGCTCAGCGAAACTGCTCGCTGGCTCTGAAATCGGATTTGTGCCCTTTGTTTTAGGAGAGGTTTAACTAGATAGTTACAACTTCGTTGTGTGCTGAGGGCCAGACGTAATGAGACTGTGTGTGCAATAAGCAAATGCCCGCTCTCCAGAAAGTCCTGAATCCGTGAAAACTCCCTGGGGAATTCACTTGGCCTTCACACATTTTTCAGATGAGATCATTACCTTCACTTTGTATCTTGTTTGTAATAGGAAATAAAATGGAAGGAGTGTACTATATATACTCAATTTCACATATCCATTAAAATGTTCAAACATTTTTTGGCTCTAATGCTGGATAAAAGCCTCTACTGGTTGTACTTTTAGATTGGATGAAGTCAAGGAATACACTAATATAAAATCTGCACTGCTATTTGAATTAGAATATCTTTAATGCTGTGACAGGGACCAACAAAGGTGAAAGAATGGGCCAGGTCTCAGACAGGTGTTGCATCAAAAATCCAGTTAAATTGTTATCCTACTGGGGAAGGGAATCTCTCTTAGATGGCTGCTCTCAGTAATACATTATGCTTGGGGAGAAGATTCTGTAACAGAACTAGAAAATAAACAGTCTTGTACTAAAAGGGTGAAAATTTTCACTGCCTGCTTTTTGCTCTTTCCTTGAAAAAGGAATTGCTTCCGATTTGCAAAGAGATATTAGGTAATTCTGATAATTTAACAGGGTACTGATGTCTTCTGATAGCAGCAGAAGTGCTTTTAAAGTTCTATCCTCAAATTCAAGATACCTGTTTGACAGAAGTGTTAGTAGATTTTTACCAGTCTGGAGTAAATGGCATGCAATTTTCCATTTTATAGGAGCTATTTCATCACTTTAAAGTTCTTTTCTTGAAAATAACAACACATAACTTGTTGGCTGAATAATGTATGATATGAAAAAGGCATTAGGTTTGTGTATGAGTTTGTTATGCTTACCGTTAGAAGTTTACTGAGCTGTGCAGTCTTAGAAAACTGCATTCAGTTTTTGGTTAAATGTATATTTAAAACTAATAACCTCAGTTTTATTTTGATATTTGGAACATTCAGTAGAAAAAATACTGCAATAGATCAGCTACCTATGCATACAACACAGAGAGAAACAGTGCCAAATTTTACATAACTTCACTGGAATTGCACTGATGTGATTGAGAAGAGAATCTGGTCTGTTATATGATTTTACTGGAGTTCTTTTGTTTAAAATAGGAGGATGCCTTTCTTGGGTCCTGAAGACACTTTTTCATCTTCTTAACTTTCATCTTGTGAATACTCCTAATATTGATCTGAACGGGACTACTCACAGGATTAAAAGTTAAACATGAACAAAAGGGTTTGCTGATTCAGACAGTCAAACCCAGTGACAGAATCATTACAACAACGATGGAATGAGATAATCACATATTTGGAACCCATGTTGCTGAGGTGCTGAGTGCTGCCTGTTGAGGGTTGTGTGTGTAGTGTGGTGTTTTTTTTGTTTTTTGTTTTTAAATTGAGCACTATCAATACAAGAACCATATCCTTACTCAGGAAAAAAGTATCATTTTTAAGAGGTCTCATGAAATATGCTCATCTTACAGGTAAAGATGTGGGGCAAATCCTCAGCCAGAAAAAGTGGTCACTGCTATGAACCTTTTCCTCTGTGTTGGTCCTAAGTGGTGGTCATTGATGTGGGCTGATATTGTGCCCTTAGAGCTCATATTACAGATGACTATTGAATTAATCAAAGGCTATGTCTACACTGCAATGCTATTTTGGAATACCGCAGTGTCCCGAAATAGCTATCACGCGTCTTCACAACAAACCCATTACTTCAGGCTCGCTGTTCTGACATTTTGACGAAGAGGAAGGGATGTTTTGGAATAGCGCTTTAAAATTTGGCACTATGTAGACAGTGCCAAATAATGAAATAGCCTATTTTGAAATAGCATCAAAATAAGATATGCAGTAGTCTACCTCCAATTGTGTATCTTATTTCAAGTTACGGTGCAATGTAGACTCACCTAAAGGGACTTAAGTGTCATCTGAAATCATGAAAGTTTAAGGTAGTTTCCAGTATTACTGCAACCCCTCAGTTTCCTTTTTCAGTTTCTGTGATTATGCTGCTCCCTTTCCCTATATAGATGGACTTTACCACTGAGTGCTATCAAATGCAGAAACAAGCAAGCTGAAAAATATCATTTTCTCTTAATTGATATCAAACTGAGATTTATCACTTTGAATTTAGGTGTTATGTTTAGCAATAGCAGGTAAACAATTTCAGACAGAAGCGTGTGTGTGTGTGTTTTAAAGCTGATTGCCCATGAAATTATTTGGTGTACAGGCAGTCCCCGGGTTACGTACAAGGTAGGGACTGAAGCTTTGTTCTTAAGTTGAATTTGTATGTAAGTCGGAACTGGTACATATTGTAGGGGAAACTCTAGCCAAACATTTCTCCAGAGCTCAGTTTTATTCTCCCACACCTCACTTCCCTCAGTCCTTTATTCTCAAGCTGAGGTGTCTGCTGAGAAAAGCCGCTCCGCGTCTCCCTGGTCTGCTGGGGCGGGCGCTAGCTTTGCGTCTCCCTGGTCTGCTGGGGGGAAGCAGCTAGTGCGGGGTTGCCTCACCCCGTTTCTAAGTCGGATCCATGTAACTCGGGGACTGCCTGTATTTCTAGTTTTACAGACAAGCATTCCAAAGCCAGAGAACATCCCACAAGTCTTCTCTAGAGCAATCAGATACTTGTTGCTTAGGCTACGTCCTTTTGGTTGTATTTTATCTGTGACCTAAAGTGTATAAATTGTAACTGATTGATCTGTGCTAAAGGCACATATAGATTCTGTCATCATTTTACCTGAAATCAAGGCTTAAAACCCTGAAAGATAAGGACGACATATTAGTCATAGAAAAAAAATTATTGGCATGTAAGAGAAATTATTGAAAGTGGGAATTTCATCTGGTTTAGATATGTCTGTGTGTGGAGCAGCTTGCAGTGAAATAAATCGAATTGCACTACGGCACTCTTATTCTGAAGTCAGAGTGTGACGTATAGAATTGTTCTGAAATAAATAAAAATGTGAATGACCATTGACTGGTTATTTTGGTTCCAGTTTCCATTTAAATAAGTTCTCTGACCACAGTCTATCTTCCTTGCTGGTAACAGGGCTCATGATTGTTTCTGTCAGAGTCAAATTCCCGTTGTCCTCAGTGGAAACAGAATCTGGCCATATCCTACTAGTAGTTAACACCAGCATAAAGACAGCATATCTAACTGACTGACTTCAGTAGAGCTACTACTCTGGATTTATGTGCGTCTGACTGAGGGCGGGTTCTGGACCACTTTGTCATGATAAGGGGGTGTATCCAATATTAAACTTGACTTTAGCCAGAATTACAAAATGGCAGAAGTAACTCTTTGTAAAACCTCCTTAAGCAAATGTTTAGCGTTGGCAGTCTCTAAGCTAGTCTCTGATCCATGTTACACTGGCGTCAGTCGAGTGAGATCTTGGTTTGAACTTGGTATAACCAAAGTCAAAATCTGATCCCCTGAATTATTTTTTCTTCCAGTTTTCGCTGTACTTGTGCCTCATTAATTTTGTCTTCAGGAGCTTTGTCCACCTCATTTTATCTCACTTAGATCAAGTCTTGATGATACCTTGGGTATACTGAACCTCCATCCATTGCTTCCACCAGGGGGAAGTTTGGGGATGTGGGAGGAGAGGAATATTAGATAAACCAGGCCATTGAATGCAGCACAGAGAAATGGGGCTGCTTGAATAGGGGGAAAAAAAGGGGAGTGAATGGCACACTTGTAATAGTGCCCTCTGTCGCCATGAGGACTGAAACACCAGCTAAAGGAGGGGAGGTGTGAGGCTGGCAGAGGGATCTGTGGGTTTGCAGTTTGCATTAGCCTTCCCTGGGCTGGCACTTTCCACACTGCCAGGCTGAGGAATGCTTTAGCTTTTCAGTGACATCTGCAGTCTTCAAAGTGGTTAAACAAATGGCCACTCCATCCCACAGGAATTTGAATATTTCCTATGTAAGAGAGACAAGCCTCTGAAGGAAGCATTGAAAGAGACATTCGACTCTGCAGGGTCTGAGTCTCCTCTAACCACTGCAAATCAAAAGTAGCTCTTCTGAAGCCAGTGGGGCTATACTGGTTTTTAAATGAGTGGAGAAAGAGATGCCCTGTGCATTAGGCATTTCAATTTCTGCCTGTGGTGTCTGCCGATTAGTGAAGGGCTATGGCGTCGTAGTGAAACGCATATATAGCTACTACTACCAACCACCTCTGCCTGCAAAATAGGATTTTCCTCTATACATTAGGGCTGTGTCTACACTGGCATGAATTTCTGGAAATGCTTAAAACGGAACAGTTTTCCGTTATAAGTATTTCCAGAAAAAGAGCGTCTACACTGGCAGGCTGCTTTTCCGGAGAAGCCCTTTTTCCGGAAAAGCATCTGTGGCCAATGTAGACGCGCTTTTCCAGAAAAAAGCCCCGATCGTCATTTTCGCCATCATGGCTTTTTTCCGGAAAAGACTACTGTGCTGTCTACACTGCCCCTTTTCCGGAACAGTTTTCCGGAAAAAGGACTTTTGCCCGAGCGGGAGCAGCATAGTTTTTCCGGAAAAGCAGCTGATTTCTTACAGTAAATCATCACTGCTTTTCCGGAAATTCAAGGAGCCAGTGTAGACAGCTCGCAGCTTATTCCGGAAAAGCAGCTAGACCTGAGTGGCAGTGCAGGGTGCTAGGAGCCTTGCAGGATTGGGGTTTACTTCAGCCAATGAATTCAAAGTGCTGTATTCCTAGAGCCGTAGTATTTACTGGCAGAAGGGAGTGTGAGCTTATCTCTTCTGAGCTCCTGTATATTACAGGTCACTAAACTTCGCCCAGTCCCCCTGTATTGATACCAATACCTTTGTCTGATTAAACCGCTTTTCTAGAAAGGCATCCGATATTCAGATGGAGAATCCACCACTTCCCTTGGGTGTTTGATCCCATGGTTAATCTCCTTTGCTGTTGCAGAATTGGGGCATTATTTCTAATTTGCCTTTGGTTCATATGATGTCTTTCTGCCCTTGCTTTTAAACATCCCTTTAGTACCCAATATGGCAAGGGATCCTGCATTTTCTAGATTTATTGTCAGCCCAGCTGTTGTTGAACCTCCAAAGACGCCTTCCAGTGCCAACCCCAAGTCCTTAAACTGCCCTTGATGCACACAGGTCCTGCTGACTTCAGAAGGACTTTTGCTGCCCATCCATAACAGCAAATAGCCCATGGGTGTTATGACACCCAGTAAGATCAGGAAAAGGTATTTCTTTAGAATAGCAAGTAAGTTCTGTGGCTGGGATCCTAGAGACTGCATTTCCTATAACACCTTGAATTGCATTCACATTCACGTCCCCTAATGACCTGGATGTTAATGAAAGGAATGACAAAGAGGGCCTGGATGCCCTGCACACTCTGACACTGCTTAGGGCTACTAACATTTGCAGAGAGGTAGCTGTGCTTCTGTTCTGAAACACGGCCATGAAAAAGGCCCTGTCTTGCTCCCTGTATTCACCTGCTCTCAACTGTTGACATTCCTTTTTTTTTTCCTCTACTTTTTTAGAGCTGCAGAAGCAGTCTAGCTGTTGCAGAGTGAGCTGGGTTGTATTCTGGTTCTCCCATGTCACCAACAGAAAGCTTGCCATTCCACTTGCAGGACCAAACTCCGTCCTTGGACTCGACTGGAAGGCAAGAGAGTTCTACAGCAGGGATGGAAGGTGTCCTGCTGAAAGAAGTTCCCCCGTACCAATGGCAGGTTTCTGTAGAACAGGGTTTCTCCACCTGGGGATCATGAGCAAGTGTCAGGGAAATGCAACCACTTTGCTTTCCCATATTACCAAGTGTAGGGGGCATCCTAACTAGACAGAACAGATTTTGAGGGGGAAAAGGCTGGAGAGGAAGTCCGCTATGGAAAATACTGAAATCCTATAGAATAGGGTTTTTCAAAATTTAGGTCGCGGCTTGTAAGGTTAAGCCACTAGCTGACTGCGAGATGTTTTGTTTATCTCCGTGTCCACAGGTGCGGACACGGGTACCTCCTAGTGGCTGTGGTTCGCCATTCCTGGCCAATGGGAGCTGTAGGAAAGGGTAGCCCTGCCTGCGCTCCTTCCCGCAGTTCATTGGCTGGGAACGGTGCACCGCAACCACTGGGAGTTGCAAGCAGCTATGGATGCTCAGATGATAAAATCATCTTGCAGCCAGCTAGCAGTTTACTCCCACAAGTCACAATCCAGAGTTTGAAACCCCCTGCTATAGAACATCCATTCATGTAAATGATTCATCAAGACACAGTAGCTATACGATGAGCATATTTCCTGGTCATACCTGTTGTGCTTTTCAGCACAGAAGATCTTGGTTTTTGTTTTCTGCTTTCAAGGCATGGGAGCTGTGTGAATTTACAACTAAGTCCAGTACTATTCACACCAGCTGTGATTCCTGGTGATGTGGTGTTTACATTGTGTGATATGAATCCAAGCAACCAAATCTGGATATGGATGTGGGCATCCCAAAATTCAGGTGAGTTTGAATCTGAGCGTGGGGAAGCAGAGGAGACTCACGCAGTCCAGTGCTCATCTCTACCGTGTACATCTCTTCTCTGCTGTATATTTGAGAGAGTTTGTCTGTTTGTTCAAGAATTCCTTCTAAATGGTAGCTAGGCTCACCATATTTGGTATACAGCTTCCTCTTATCATAACTTCAAGCAAAGTAAGGTTTGGGTTGTGCCAGGAACATGAGATATGCTTCTCATAAAACCATAAAGAAAAGAGACTGAATCACCAGGCAGGTGAAAGGGGCTGGCTAGGGTCATTTCCTTCCTTCTCTCCCTTCCCCCATCCAGGACTGACCCAGCCCTGAGCCCTCCCTCCAGGCACCCTTGGGGGGGGGGCTGAAGCCCCCTCTCTCCCCGATTTGTACAGGGATATTGCTGGCTGTTCCCCTTTGTCAGGGAGCAAATGGAAAGTGCAGTTTGCTGCATTCCTCACTCTGGTTAGTGCGGCAGGAAGCAGATGAACATGGACTTGCCCCAGCCTGGGGACATACAGCTGAGAAAGGGGTGCATCTGCTGACGTGCAGCAGTCATTGAGAAGCGCTTCTCGCTTGGCCCAAAGCTTCTGCAGTGAGAAAATTCCCTGCTGCAGGCCTGGCCCCTAAGACTGGGGGAGTGGGAAAAATGCTTTAATTTATATATATTTTTTTAAAAAAATCTTCATTACAAATTAATAATACAGTAAAACTCCAGTTGTTCGACATCCAGTGGTCCCGCACTCCCGATAGTCCAGCACCAACTGGAACCTGGAAGTGCTCTGGCCAGCCGGACAATTGGAGCTACTCTGCCCCTGGCTTCCCCAAGTCCGCTGCTGGACAGTTCCAGCAGCGGCAGACTTGAGGAAGCTGGGGGCAGAGCAGCTGGAGTGCTGCCCCTCCTCCCCCAGACCTCTCATAGCCCCGCTTCTGGTACTCCGTCATAGCCAATAATCCGGCACCCCCTAGGTCCCAAAGGTGCCGGATTATTGGAATCTTACTGTACTCAGATTTTTCCCCAGTGCTTTTCAGGTGAGGCACTCAATGTGCTTTATGATAATTATTTCATTTATATTTTACATCGTCCCCTATGAGATAAGTAAATATTATTGCACTAGTCTTGCAGCTGGGGAAACGAAGGCACAGTGCTATTATCTCTGGAGATATTTAAGAACAGGTTAGATAGACATCTGTCAGGGATGGTGTAGACGGAGCTTGGTCCTGCCTTGAGGGCGGGAGGCTGGACTCGATGACCTCTCAAGGTCCCTTCCAGTCCTATTATTCTATGATTCTATGATTAAGTGACTTGTCCAAGGCCATGCAGAGTTGGACCCCAAATCTGCAAATGCACACGGGCTTCAGTTTTAATTATGCTACTCAAATGCTTAAAATCATGTGAGTGTGAATACTTGTTGGAGAGGGTCTGTAGCAGTGTAAGATTTGTGGGTCCCTGCTCCCAACCTACTCCCCACATCCTTCATTCTGCTCAAACTACTAGATTAGAGTTGCCAACATTGTATTTCAGTTATAAAGGACTGTTTTCTTAGCAGCTCTGCCCCATTCTACCTCCTAGTATTATTTTTATTTATTTTATTAAAAGTAATAATCAGTACTTACCTACATTTGCTGGGGGTCAGCACTCAACAACTCCCAAAACTTGTTGTACAGAGAAGAAATAAGAGAGATGCCTATGTAATAAGGGACTGTTGGCAATGCTAAAAACAGTTCCTCTTCATTTAAAAAAAAAAAAAGTTTCAAAAACCCCTGTTGCCTTCAATAGGATCTGAATTTCCTTCCTAGTTTTTAATTCTAATAATTCAGGGAAATGAATACATCAGAATGACTCAATTCCACTGAAACGATTGTGTTGTAGTTACCCCAAATGCCATCTGGGAGTTGCATCATTGTCTTGTGTTGAAAATGTAGTGTTGAACTCTTCTTCTTTGCTGTACACTAGCAAATGAAGGCAAATGAAATCTCAAGAAGCGTTGAGAAACACATGCTGGGCCTCCTCTTGCTTAGTTGAGTACTCACCAGTGTTCCCTCTAAGATTTTCCATCCATGAGCGGAGTGTGCTTTGTCATGTGCACCAATATTGAGGTCATGTGCGCTTGTTTGCATGTGTGCCACCCAAGCTATAAACCTCTCCCTTTTTCCCTCTGCTGCCATGTCTCCCACTCTCCTCTCACCCCATCTGCTCCCCCGGTCCCTGCTGCTGTTGCCCCCTACCCCTCACCCTCCTCTGCTGTCCTAGCTCCAGTCCTTCTCACTCCACTTTGCCCTCCTGGGACTTGCCCCACCTCCCCAACTTCTCTGACCCCTGCACCCACCCTTTCCTTCTCTTTCCCCTTGTGCCCATCCCTCCTCTAGTCTCCCTTCCTATCCCCTCTCCTAATACCTCCCTCTACCCACCTGTCCTGCCTCTTTCCACTGCCCTGTGATGCCCATCCCTCCTCTCTCCTCTCCTCCATGTGTCTGCCCTTCTGCTTCACTCCCACAATCCCCTTGGCACCTGCACCTTACCTTACCCCCTGCACCTTCCTGGTGCCTCCCTTCCCTTCACTGCCCCTGCCCTCCCAACACCTGCCCCCTTACCCTCTTTCTTTCTGGTGCCCACCCTCTCACTGCCCTCTGCCCCAGTTCTCCTCACACCCCTCTGTGCCCTCACACATGACTTGCTCCAACCCCTGCCTTCCTCAACGAGCCCACGTCTCCTTTCAACCCCACTTCTCCTGGCACCCAGTCCTCCCCCTCCTCTTCCTTCCTCTTGCCCCCATTGCCCCTCCCCATTCTCTCCCAGCATCACCCTGTCCCCTCCCTTTTCTCACCCCCACTGACACCTTTCCTCCCTTCCCTCCCCTCCTGCCCTTTTCCTCATCCCTTCTTAGCCTCCTGGCATTTGTCTCACCACCACCCTGGCCCTTGGTGCCTTCCCCTTTCTTCTCCTGCCCCATACCCCCTCCCCTCAGCACAAGCCCCTTCTTGTCACTTCCACCTTCCCCTTAGTTAGCCTCATGCCCCTTCCCTTCTGCCATCCTGACACCTGCATATGCCGGGTTGGGCAGCATGGTGGGCGGCTGCCCTGTGTGCTGGGACTGGAGTTATGGCCATGGTGCTATTTTTAGTACTGCGGCCCTGGCCCAGGAGCAGCTGCACCATGGGACTCCAGTCTTGGCACGTGGGTACCCACACGCCATGCGGCCCCGTCCCGGGACAGCTAGGCCCGGGACCACGGTACTAAATAGCACCGTGGCACCAGTCCTGGCACATGAGGCAGCATGCTCTGCGTGCCGGGACTTGAGCCAGGGCCACGGTGCTATTTTTTAGTACTGCAGTCCTGGCCCTAGCAGACGCCACGCATCCACGGTCCCAGCTGCTCCCAGCGGCTAGGCCCCGGAGCGGGCAGCTGCCCCATGTGCCAGGACTGGAACCGGGTCATGGTGCTATTTTTAGTTCCGCAGCCCAGGCTCCAGCAGCCACTACATAGGCTGCAATGTGGCCCTGCCCCCGGGAACAGCTGGGGCCGCAGCTGTGCAGCTCTGCTGAGTGCGTGGGCAGGAATGAAATTCTTGGTGTTTGCCTGTGCAGGTATGCACCTTACAGGGAACCCTGGTACTCATCTGTGTATTGTACCTAGTCCTACAGTCTCACTGTGTTGGAACTCTCATTGGAGTCAGTTGGGATTCTTTGTGCAAGGGATCTTGCTAGTGGCTGACTAACCCACTTCTAAATCTTCCCAGACAATGTAGCCAATCTGATTTCCCTCTGGTTTGTGCTACATGACAGGCCCTGGTGTGAAAATAAAAGGGCCCCTTCAGGGGTTATTTACATTTGCTTTTGTAGCAAATGAGTTGCATGAGTTTTTTCCTCTCATGTTCCAGTTTTTAGCTGTATGAAATCTGAGAGGCAGTATCCGAGCTGAAGAAGTAATATACTCATGCGCTGTTAAAAACAATAGGCCTATATGTCAGCAGCGGCATTAGACAGCACCCTCTGGAATGCCAGTTCCCACCCACTGCTTGCATTTGCTGGTGTTGAAAGGAAGGCGTGTAACGTCAAATCTGTGACCCGCTCTTGTGCATTCACTGGCTGGTGCTGCACTGGATCGTGGATCCGTAATGAAGTCCCTATGTTCCTGAGGACCAGTCCTTTCATGTGGAATGCTTTCTAGTTCCGCCTCATTGTGTGCAGTTTTCTGATGGTCTCTGATATTTGAAAGAGGGCAAGAGTGGGGCTTAGCTTATCTGGAAGCTTTTTCTGCAGATGCAGAAAAAGGATAGACGATCATGATCTTGGGGACTTTGCCATATTGATCCAGGCCTTTGTCTTCACACGGTTTGGTTCATTCAGTGCACCCTGTGTGGGGCTGTGTCATGAATGTTGTTTGGCTAGTTCACTCTTTTTTTACCCTGTGTATCTCTGAAACCGCCCTGTCCCTCATGTATTACTGCATGTGTGGAGATCCAGCAAGCTAACAGCCTTCATGTCTAATGGTGAGGGGGGAGCTGGAGGCGTTCCCAGCAAGAAGGGCTGTGACCAGAGCCCACACTTACTGTGTGAATTAAAGATCCGTTATCTGGCTTCTCTCTTCTATTTCTGCTGAGGACAAGGGTGCGAGAATGGGAGATCCCATCCCCAGGCTAACAGCAGAAGGAACTCTTTCGCCCTCCTTGACTGGACACTGTTCAAGTGTCCAGTCAAGTGCCCTACTTAGCCTCTGTGGGTAGGGGCTAAGTAGGTGGCAGGGGAGAGATCTCTATTTGGGGTCGCAAAGTGGGAGAATCCAATTTTGGATGACGTGACTATGTGTGTGATGACTCAGCTCTGAGCGCTGGGATGTGCCTATAGGGCTGGGTGGAAATAAAAATAAATGAAGACCTTGTGATGGTCCCCTCCCCCATGCTATATAAGAATCGGCTTTAAATATAACTATGCACAACTTGGGGATACATTGGACAAAATTCCTCACGTAGCCTATCCATTGTAATGTTACAGTCTGATGGATCTGTAGATCCTATTTTGGTGCATGTATCTTTTGTCGATGTGATGTTATATACATATGAAGTATGAAACGGTTTATAGTTTTAAATGTGCTAATGAGAGCAACTACTAATGCCTCCCCCGTCCCCAGCCTTAACAGCTTGTAAACAGCCTTGTTTGTCAAAGATGATTGGACTAGTAAGACATGTGACCATACCACCTGGTACTGAGATTCCATTTTGACCCTGGTAGTTTTCCACGGAAGGAGGGCGGGGGCTGTATAACAAAAGGTTCCCACCCTGGAAGAAAGCTTCCCGTTACTTAAATATATCAGCTCTTCTTCTTTGTCTCCTTTGGAAAACCCTGAAAGGATATAAAGTACTGGAGACCCAGGTCAGGATAAGAGAGAGTCTGACCTGAAGGTAGTGCCTGAAATGAGAACAGCTCTTTAGGGTAAGAATCTTCTTGCAAAAAATTAGCACTAGCTATATGGGTTTTTTTTTTTTTTTTTTTTTTAAACTCTAGTTTAGCACTTTATGTTGATGTCTGTTTTCATTTGCAACCGCTTAAATCCTACTGTTTGTACTTAATACAAATACTTTCATTTATTATGAGGCCCATTGTAAATAATTGTTACCCAGGGGGACCCAACGTTATGCCTTGTCTGGAGGCGACCAGAGGATCTGGCCCAGAAGGACAGCATGGTGTGGAGCCCCAGAGAGCAAGAAGGTGAGTGTCAGTGGCATGATCAGCACACTGGAGAACCATCCCAATGGGTCTTCTGTGACTGCACTCTGACACAGAGCTGTCATTCCTTAGAGTTGATCAGTATCACAAGTCTTGAAGTAGTTTTTTGGCTAAGTGGTATGAGCTGCAGCGAGGAGACCCGTATCAGGCAATGGATGTACCCACTGGGCACCTTTTGATCGCTGTATGGAGCCAGGATGGTGATTGTGACTTGAATCTGATGCTGTTCCCAAAGAGCGAACCACCCGTGGCATACCACTTCCAACTTCACTCCTACCACAAGTGAACAATCTCTGGAGGCCAAACTAAGTGATCACAATAGTCCCTGCTGACCTTTCAGCCTATGGCGTTTCTCAGAGTTGGGAGAGCCTGAGAGAATGGCTGTGCTGCCAACCACACAGCAGGAAGCTCGGCCAGAGAAGGGGACTGTCTTGGTGGTTGCCCCTGAGTGCTGATTCTGTAATTGCTGCTTCGCTCATGGCAGCAGGATGGGGCCAGTCCCACCTTGTAATCAATGGAGTTTGTAGCGGGCAAGGTAAACAATAGGACCGAATAGCAGAGCTGTTAGGAAAACGGAGTTCCTCTAGCAGGACATTTTTGAACTTTAAAAATTGTTAATTTAAAAAAATTCAAAAGAAGAAGAAATAATTCTCACAATATGAGAGAAGTTTTTGATTTTCAGTGTTTAGATGAAAAGCCAACCTTGTCCCTGGCCGGCAGAGACTGAGTGGAAAGTTTCATTTAGTAAAAAACAAAACAAGCAAACCAATTTTCTGTCAGAAGCCTGATTTGATGGAAAATTTTCAAGCCCTCCTTGCAGATGAGGCTGAGCTTCATGGTTTTGCCTCCGTCACTTAAGTTTGACAAAGACCTGACTCTGGAAACCCCTCTGAGCAGGGGCAGTGCTGAATGCAGCTCTTGAAGAACTACTAAATATTCCAGACAGGACAGCAGGATGGGCCAGTTACAACAGACCCATTCACTGTCCAGAACTTAATCCTGCCAGCCAGTTTGAAGCTGGCGATTCAATACTCTCTTGATGAACTAGTAGCCTGAGTCCCATACAGTGTTCCCTGTAAGCTGAGCACTTGGGCGGCCAATATCCATACATGCCTTGGTACACATAACAAAATGTATTCCACACATAGATGGAAAAAATTAAGGGGAACACTGGTCTCATTTGTAAAACTAAATTATTAAAAAACTTTTTCATCAACTGTTGCTTGGCAAATCTCCCCCCTCCCTCCTTCCCTTCCCCAGTAAGTCTCAGAATCAGTTATTCAAGCTGAAATTTGTTTCATATGATTGTCTGTCTTGGCTGCTGTTTGCCATGAATGTTTTGATTTAAAGCATTACCACTCTGTTGTAATTGCACTGCAAGCACAACACTCCCCAGAACTTATCAAACTGTTCATAATGGATCTGCTTATTGGGCACATCTGGACAGATGTTCATATTCCTCCTACTAAAATGCACTAATGACCCTGAGCCAAGCAGATGGCAGATCTCACTGAACATCTGCACTTAGAGATCAGCCCAAACCACAAGGCCTATTGTGAACACCACCACACATGGTTCCTTATGTACACTGAAGTTTTTGCACTATCATAGCTACACTGGTTAGTTGAGTTGCAATGGTGTAAGACCAGGCTTGCACCAACATACAATGCAGGAGTAAATCACTCTGGTGCAGTGTCTACTTGTGGGATTTGCACTAGTGTAACCATATTGCTGTAGTTACATAAGTGCAAATGCCTGTTCTATATAGATTCTCATACTATGCTCATCACTGTAAGTATCTGAGGGTACATCTTCACTGCAGTAAAAGACCCACAATAGAGAATCTGGGGCAGTGGTGGGCACCCTACGACCCACATGCAGGCCATTAGGATTCTGTGTAGCCCACCAGACATTTTGTTCACCGTTGCTCATGTGCAGGGTTGCCAGATGGAGCTGGTTTCTGTGTAACTTTTTCCTACCAGTGTTAAAGTGACCCACACATGAAGTGAGGTGCGTGCTAATTGTACACACACTGACTGTAAGAGCTGTGTGCTCCATCTGCAGCCAATCAAAGCACTGCTATGGTTCAGTCAGCACATCCCACAAGTTCTAGGTACGCAAGGATTGTTTGCAAAACTACCCTGCCCCTGGAGACCGTCTTTGGTTAGTGAAGACAATGTTGCAGCCCACTGAGATGGAGGAGGACCACTCATGTGGCCCGCTCTCTAGACTAGCTCACTGCTGGTCTGGTGCAGGCTCATGCTATCATGCAGAGGATAGCAGAGTAGCTGTTCAGGTTTGGGCTGGGCTCTGAAACCTGGTTTGGGCGGGGAGGGGATGTCCTTGGATTCCAGCTCAAGCCTGCATATCTACACTGCTCTTTTTAGCCCTGTGGTGTGAATTCACAGCCTTACTGCTGTGGGGTTTTTCTTGCAGTGTAGGCACATTGAGTGCCTTCTGGTACTGTATTGAGCAATAGGGTTATGCGTCTGTCACGTGTTGTTTGTTCCTTAGTTTAGATCAGTGGTTTTCAAACTTTTTTTTTTTTTTCTCATGACCCAGTTGAAGAAAATTGCTGATGCTCATTATCCAACATAATTTGACTAACGTGTAGGTTCTGGGGTGAGGATGAGAGCTTTGAACTGTAGGGGGGGGGGGGCTCTAGCTTTTGGTGGGGGGGAGAGTGTCTGGTCTGGAAGAGTGGGGTCTCACCTAGAGCAGTTAGTGATGCAGTGGGGGCGGGAGGGCCTAAGGCAGCTTCCTGCCTGTCCTGGCACCACCGACTATGTTTTGCCACAGAAGCAGTCAGCAGCAGGTTCCCAGCCAATGGGCGTGCAGAGCTAGTATTCAGGGCATGGGGCAGTGAGCTGGGCCCTGTTTGTTCTTTCCACCCACCGATTTCCCCCCTCCCCCCCCCCAGGAGCCAGGCCTGCTTCTGGGGTGCAGCACAGTCTGCGGTGCCAGGACAAGCAGGAAGCCAGCCTTAGCACCCCCACTGATCATCCTGCAAGAAGACCCAGTGCCTGACACTGCATGACCCAGTATCGGGTTGAGACTCCTATTTTGAAAATCACTGGTCTAGCCCAGAGATGAAATTCAGATCTGCATCAGCAGCCCGATTCGCCCATGTTTTGCGCCCTCTGTATTGACCAATGGAAAGTGGGTGAGAAATGCTACCCGATTTGAATGGCAGGGTTAGACTCTCATTTTGCCCAGATGTAGATGACTACGTAGCAAGCAAGGCAGAAAAAATCAGGCCCTTGAAGTTTGTCTGGGGTCCAACACTTGTTCCTTTCATTGCATGCAGAAGATGCCACATGCTGTGAACTACAATAGCTTTTCTTAAATTGTCCCTTGATGACCATCAGCTTGTGCATTCTAAACCCATTCCAAGGCTGGGCTGACATTCTTTTAGCTATTGGATTTTTTTTTAAGAAAAGGAAAATAAAAACATTAGACCAGATTTTCAGATAATATAGGTGAACAGTTATGGGAGGGATTTGTGCATGCAATTGCCATGGTTTGCACATACACATGGCTGATGCACAAAATTGGTTTGAGTTGTATGCATATAGTCTTGGGGCACCAATGGGAGCGATTTTGTGTACACCTAATCCTGGATGCACATGTGAACTGAGATATGTAGTCCCAGCCGTCACGTGTATCAACATTTGTGTGTGCCAGTTGGGCACACAGAAATTTGTAGTTGTGGAAAAAATTCTCTTGAGCATACTGTTTAGCATCAGGTTCATTTTATTTTTTTGTGCTCCATGGAGCATGCGTGTCGTTTTGCAAACACGGTAAGATGTAGACCTTTTCCCAAGGAATTTGCTGTCTAAGCTGGATGGGTACAGTATGCACATTGAACCCAGGAGGCATAAGAACTGGCACAGAAAGGGCTGTAAGAGATCAGCAGTGCAAAGGTTGGCAATACACGGGTTTAGAGGAGAAAGGTAACATGCCTTTGTGCATGGGAAGGGTGTGTCTATAACCGCGGTATCCAACCCACTAGCCACATGGCGGGTTGAGTGTGGCTAGTTTGCTATAGCAGTAACCACTATAGTGGCTACTGCTTCAGAATTGGTTGAACACCAAAGATCTATAACATCCTTTGTCTCACAGCTTAAAAATACATGTATTTGGTGCCTTGAGGGTCCCTTAACTAGTGTCTCATTGGCAGCTCACCCTGGGGGAGGATTCCTTGGTTTCCGTTTGCTGTACTATGGCACAGAACCAGAAACTATCCAGCAATAATAATTTAATGTATTTTATATGGAGCCTTTGTAGGAGGATCTTGAAGCACCTTACCAATGTTAATTAAGTGTTACTGCAACCTTGCAGGTAGAGAAGTATTATCCCCACAAGGCACAGAGGGATTTTTCCCAGTTTATTTCCCACTGATTTAATAGGTGTTGAGGGCATTTGACACTTTGCAGAATCAAGGCTAATTTTACTTGCATTGAAAAGCAGTTGAAATGCAGCCTTTCTTCAGTGAGTACGGGAGAGGGCTCGTAATGAGCTGGAAAGAACATCTCAGGGTTCTTGGCTCCCAGACCTCTCTGATCTAGCCGCTAGTATGCATGCTCACTCTGGAAAGGGTGGCTGACTGCGGGCATCACAGTCCGTTGTTAAAGATTATACTGCTGTGAAATGGCGGTACGGAGAGTTGCCTGGATCAGAGGCTTTGGTTTGATCCAGTGTTTAGTTAGGATAACTTGATTTTGAGGACTTCCCCTTCAGAGTCCCCGTATATAACTACAGCTATCCCTTTGGCAGGAAACATCCCTGCTGCTGCCTCCTGGGAGGGAGCAACTTGGGAAAGCTGCAGGGCTTTACGCTGTTTTTCTCACCTCTGGTCTTTATATTGGATGGTGTGTGCATGCTTGTGGAATGCTGTGTATAGCTCTCTCCAGGCTGGAGATGATCCCATGGCAATCCTGTTGTGGATCCTTGCTGTTAATTCACCTCTTTCTAAATACCTGCATTCACCAAAGTCCTTGGGAGTACAGCACATAGCCGCTGACAATGAATCATGTTTGCTTGACATTGCTTCTAGCCTCTCCATTTTTCTGTGTCACTTAGTGCAAATACCCATCAACTCTAATGGGAGAGTAGCCTACATTGTGCTCGGGGGGGAGGGCCAATGCTAGGGGTCAAGACCTCACGCATTGTCTTCGTTGTGGTCTACCTGGACTCTCTCTTGTCTAATGCCACTTCCTAGTAGAGGCTACAGTATTGCTAACAGAATCCCCTCCTTGCAGCAAAGACCTTGGTCTCAGGCCAATAGCTTGAGGTTAGACTGGTATGTGAGAGGTGTGAGTCTGTCTGTTGGGAGCCAACTGCAAGTATGGGATGGCCATTGGTCAGCTGAGTTCCCCTCCTTTGCCCTGTGATCTACCAGCCTGGGGAATAATGTTGATGCATTGCTTAAAAAAAATAAATTAACAAACGTAGGGAGCAAAGCTAATGCTCCATTTGTATGATTTTGGAACAGTCAAATGCAACAAGGAGGGGATCCAGCAAGTCTGAAAAGGGGGGAGGGCACCTCTAAAAGTGCCAGTGATAAAAGGACTCTGTAGAAACCCCTCAGTCAAAACTTCTGTTCATTGACTGACAGCAAGTGATTACCCAAAGTGGAGTTTAGTCAGAGGCTGAGGTTGACACCCTTACCCCATAGTGACCACAAATGATAAGGGGGTATGCCTCTGTTATACAGCCTACCTGCTGCAACAGAGCAGAGTGACAGAAGCACAGCCTGTGGTGTAGGTGAATGCTTTTATACATGTTGACCAGTAGGTTGGCTAGAGTGAACCCTTAGCTTTCCGTCACTTTCTTTTTTAGCAATGCAAAATTGCTGTGTTCACTCCACCGTTGCTCTCGCCACGGGTTCTGTTTGCCACAGCTTTTAAACCTGTGCTGTGTTGAAGGGTTTGGAGGAAGATTAAAGCTTTTTTTTAACTTTTTGGTTACCCTGCCCTGGCAGTCAGCGGGTATTTTGAGGGCTTGCTGGCCAACTGTCCCTTGGAATAAGCCTAAGATCTGCTGAATTTTGAGCTTGGTTCTGTGAACTTAAGAGCTTTCTTGCTTTCCCTCCTGATGCCAGAGCTGCTCAAGTTGTCACTCCATTTTCCTGTAGTTGCTGGGGTTCCACTGAGGATGAACTACCACCTCTCCCAATGGTTACTACAGGGAACAGAGATTCCTTCTTAGTTTGTCCATGAGGCATGGCATTGACCTGCGCATCATTAGTCTGGAAGTCACTTGTGTTCCTACAGCTCTCCAATGCTTTGGCATTTGATATGGTTATTTTCTCTTGAACAAGAAGGGAACTTTTCTGTTTGTGCAAAAAATATGTAAATGAGGCAAAGCGTGGCATATCGCAGTGCCTCATTTACATAATGAATGAGCGGCCGCTTTTTCTGCAAAACCCCCCTTTTGCGCAAGAGCTGTTCTTCCTGAAAAAAGTGCGGAAGAATGGCTCTTGCGCAAGAAGAGGTTTTTGCGCAAAAAGCAACTGTGTAGATGGCTCCTTTCTGCACAAAAGCCTCTTGTGCAAAAAATGGCTGCTCGTTAATTATGCAAATAAGGCACAGCAATATTCCACACTTCACCTCATTTGCATATTTCTTGCTCAAAACAGCGCAGTATAGACATAGCCAGAGGATTCAGTAGCTACCTGAATACCGAAAGCCTGGGAGAGGCTACTACCACCTTCTCATTCGTGCAGAGAAGCACAACCGCAACACCCACATCTTGACACAGCTACATTGGTTCCTTGGCTCACATCAAAACTTAAGATTTAAAAAAAAAAAAAACCTGCCTTCTTCCTGCTTGGTTATATGAGTCCTCATTTCCAGCTTTGTCCACCTAGTGCCCCTCCTGCTCGTATCCCTCCCCTAATTCCAGCCTTTCACACAGTGTCACCCCTTGATGTCTTCTCCTCTGATCTGGAACAGCCTCTCTTTCTTAACTCCTCCATCTCTGATGTATCTTTTTGATTCATCAGCGCTACACCTCTCCACTGAAGATGCATCTCTCTGCCTTTTTAACCCTCTCCCATGCTATTTATTTTTATTTTCACTGCATCTCTTTAATTTAGCTCCATGCAAGGTCTCTTGGCATGTGCTGGAGAGGCTTTCCTGAACCTAACAAAGCTGTGCTGTAGTGCACAGTGTGCCTGGAGATTGCACGCTGTTTGCTGTTTTGTGCTTTGTGTAGCTGTTTCCTCAAGCTACCTTTGAAACCACTGAAAACCACGCTGCCCGCAGCAAGTTCCGTTGGTGTTGTTACATGCATAAATTATGTTACAGTCTGCAGTATTTCTTAGTGTATCCATTATAGATCTCTCTGAGGTTGGGCATTAGCACTCCCTGCAATGAATTAATCAGAGGATCCCACCTAGCACAAAGTGTTGTGAAGCCATCCAGGAGTTTTGGATTGAGTGGTCGGATGAGTTCTGCTGACAAGGCTGAGAACTGTTTGTGTAAGTGTGTGTGAAAGACAGAGTGGCCAGTGTAAGAAAGCCAAGCAGCAGTCTATAAGCATGGTGTGACCCTGGAGAAGCATGAAGAGACATGTGAGTCCGGTATATTGTCTGAATGAAGCTTGGACCTGGAAGCTAAGAAACTGCTCTTTTTGGCTTTGTTCTTTCCTGTGTTCAGAGAAGCAGGACTTCATACATTGTAAATAAAGAAGATAACAGTCTCCATCAGTTTTGTTTGTTTGTTTGGTGTTTTTTTTTTTAAATCTCCAACTGGAATATCCCCAAGGTGCTGAATTTTGACCATCTGCTCTGATCAAAATGGGGTGGCATTAGTTACTTTATGTTGTAATTGCACTTGGAAAAGCAAATTGTGTACATTGTTTTGGAGCTGATATGACTGACCTGTTGAAATGTTTGGTACACTCTCACTTCTGGGACCTGATATTCACAGACTCCTTACAACCAGTGTATTCTTAGGTAGGATCTTGTATCCATCCCCAGCATACACTCATTCCGCACTCTAGTGCTTTTACACATCCTTGGCTCTCTTGTGCTTGAATTCTTTTCCCTAGACCAGAGGTGTCCAAACTTTTTTCAAAGAGGGCCAGATTTGATGAAGTGAACATGCGTGAGGGCCGACCATTTTGCCTGACATTCTTTGAACCATTCAAATTAAATGCAAATTAACTATTTTATGCAAAGTTTATTGCAAACAGCATACTTTTCATTTCGTCACATGGATGACAAATCTAAACAGGCGTTAAATCACTCTGCCTTTCATATCTGAAGGCCAGATGAAAAAAAAAATCCAGGAAGCTGAAATATATGTCAGGAACATTGTAAAGTACATTATATATTATTGGTAATAAAGGTTGTCTGTCAACTTTTAAGTTAGAAAAATCTGAACAGGAACATAACACCAAGTATACATGTTGTGTCCAAATATATTTATAACTGATTTAGACCAACTGACATTAACTGAGATTTTACAATGTGTTCATCTCAATACATATGGATTCGTTGGGGGCCATAAAAGATAGATATTGCCAAATTACCTGGGGGGCCGTATTAAACCGGAACACGGGCCGCAATTGGCCCGCGGGCCGGACTTTGGACATGCCTGCCCTAGACAGACCAAGGCAGACAGCATGGTAGGGTCAAATATCTAAAGAGCCTTCCTTTCTTCTCTAAAGGTCTGCATCACCATTGTCCTGCCTCTTGTGGTGTTACTTGCTCCAGGGCAAGGTGAGCATGTGAAATGTTACCAGTTTGATTTGGTGGCATTTTACAGGTCCTTTGCGCTAGTGAAAATGACTGCAAAGTGACAGACTTGATTGCTGTCTGCCCAGTCTTTTGCAGCCTGTTCCTCACTTTGTGAAGGGTGCCACCTGCATATTGTGGATATTTCCTGGGCTCTTTCCTAATTCTGCTCTTGCAGAGGGACTTGGAAGTACATTGAGTTTGAAAGGGATGCTGCGTTCCCTTGTCTTGGTGCCCGTCCATTGCACTCAGCTCCACAGGAGTTGTCTCTGTGGATGCTTTGCAAATTGTCTGAATTTGCATCCTGGCTACAAGTATGAAACATGATCCAGCTCTGGCCTCTGACCAGGTGTTACGTAGCTGCTCTGCATGATGGATTATTGACCCTGCAGGAAGGCGGGTGACACTGACATTGGGATCAAAGTTGATATTTATTTCAAACTGTTCACGGTGGTTGTTTGTGTGTCTAGGGCCTAGCTAAGGGGACTTCCTGTGCGGCAGGAGCTAAGGAGATTAGCTTGAACTAATGAGTGCTCAGCAGACTTTCAGTAACACCCCTCTCCCCCATGCTCATTTTCCTTTCCTCTAAATCAGCAGCTGGCGATGAAATTGTGAACACCTCTCTCTGGATAACAGTGAGACCTACATAGCACTGTGCCCCTGATGCAAGTGAGAAAAGAGAGGCACAGAGGGTATGTCTACACTAGCCCCTAGTTCAGACTAGGGAGGCTAATGTAGGCATTCGCACTTGCAAATGAAACCCAGGATTTAAATATCCCGGGCTTTATTTGCATGTTCCCGTCCAGTTGTCATTTTTAAATGCCACTAGTCTGGACTAACTACCTATGGCTACACGCGGCAATTAGACGGTAATTCGAACCAAGTCCTTAGTTCGAATTACCTGTTACACTTCATTCCAGGAGGAGTAACAGGTAATTCGAACTAAGGACTTGGTTCGAATTACCGTCTAACTGCCACGTGTAGCTGCAGGCAGTTAGTCTGGACTAGTGGTCTTTAAGAATGGCGACCGGACGGGAACATGCAAATAAAGCCTGGGATATTTAAATCCCGGGCTTCATTTGCAAGTGCGAATGCCTACATTAGCCTCCCTAGTTCGAACTATGGATTAAGGACCCAGTTTTGCATTGCATATGACTGCTCTCAAACAGTGCCTGGTAGATAGTCCAATAAAAGCGGATGTGTGTGTTAATAGACATAAGCATTATGCATAGTACAAGTTCGACCTCTGTAGTCCGGACTTCCCTGATCCAGCACCCTTTTGTGGTCTGGCATCTCTATGGGTGCTCCTGGGCTAGAGCAGTCACAGGGAAAAGCTGGGCCCCGTACTCAGCAACTCCTACCCTGCCGTCCTAGAGCTTGCAGAGTGCCTCCTTTGCATTGCTCGGGGAGGGGGAAATGGGGGATGTTCAGAGGAAGAAGCAGGGTGGCTGCAGAGCCCTGCAGCCAGGAGTGGGGCTGGGAGCACGGAGTGCACCCTGGCTGCTGCAGGGCTGCGTTCTTAGGGCTCAGCAGCCATCCTGCCTCTTCCCTTGAGTCCATGATCAGTCAATGCTGGCCTTGCTGCTGCCCCTGGAGTGGAGCTCCGCAACTGGTGGCAACAGAGGTGCCAGCATTGTCCTCCCATAGTCCAGAAAATCCCTTTGTTTGGGAATGGTGAGGTCCAGGGAAGTCCAGCTTGAGAGAGAGATCTTGGGATCATTGTGGATAGTTCTCCGAAAACATCCACGCAATGTACAGTAGCAGTCAAAAAAGCAAACAGAATGTTAGGAATCATTAAAGAGAGATAGCGAATAAGACAGAGAATATCTTATTGCCCCTCTAAAATCATGGTACGCCCACATCTTGAATACTGTGTACAAATGTCGTTGCTTTATCTCAAAGATATTTTTGGCATTGGAAAAGATTCAGAGAAAGGCAACAAAAATGAGGGGTTTGGAATGGGTCCCATATGAAAAGCGATTTAAAAGACTGGGACTTTTCAGTTTTGAAAAGAGGAGATCAAGGAAGGATATGATGCAGGTCTGTAAAATCATGGCTGGTGCGGAAAAAGTGAATTAAAAAGTTATTTACTTGTTGCCATAACATAAGATCTAGGGGTCACCAAATGAAATTAATAGGCAGCAGGTTTAAAACCAACAAAAGGAAATTTTTCTTCATGCAACGGATAGTCAGTCTATGGAACTCCTTGCCAGAGGAGGTTGTGAAGACCAGGACTTTAACAGGGTTCAAGAAAGAATGATGAATTCATGGAGATTAGGTCCATCAATGGCTATTAGTCAGGATGGGTAAGAATGGTGTATCCCTAACCTCTGTCAGACGCTGGAAATGGGTGACATGAGAGGGATTACTTGTACTGTTCACTCCCTGTGGGGCATCTGGTAGGGGCCACTGTTGGAGGACAGGACACTGGGCTAGATGGACCTTTGCTCTGACTCAGTATGGCCGTTCTTACATTCTCATAGTAGCATCTTTGGAAGATGGGAGCTGATGTATCTTGCCTGTGGTCACACCTGACTCTAGGAGGTACTGAATATACGTGTCTTCCTTGGAATTCAGTGGGCTTGAAGTGTTTTGACAATTTGAGATTTGGACTGTGCATCGTAGGGAAGGGGTGAGAAATAATTTTTGAATGGGAGCCACTTCAAAAATTTTCGATGTGGTCACGGGCCACCCTTTTAACTGCTTCTATTTAAAGGGCTCACGCCTTCCCTGTGGCTGTTGCCTGAGAGCCCCAGGGAAGACACATTTCTTTTTAAATAGAAACAGTTGAAAGGGCTCACAAGTCCCTGGTTCCCAGGCAGTGGGCCAAGCATGGGTCCAGGAGCTGCGAGCACTTTCAGTTTCTTCTGTTTAAAGGGCTTGTGCTTGCCAGATGGCTGCCAGGCAACGCAGCCGCTCAGAAGGCACGAGCCCTTAAAATAGAAGCAGTTAAAAGGGTTCGTGCATCTCTGGCTCCCAGGCAATGTGCTAGAGGGGGGAGCCTGGACCTGCTGCATGGTCCTGATCAAAGCCTTGGGCGGATGGGATCCAGCCTGCTAGAGGCTTTTGCCCACCCCTGTCTTAGGGACTCGGGTTGATGTTATGAAAATTGTTGCCTCATGGGGACTGCATCTCGGTGGATGTGGCCTCCACCGTTTCCTGACTCTCCAAGACCAAATACAATGGAGAGTTGCCAACTTTGGTCCAGAGCATAGTTATGAAACAATTTGTATGCAAAGGAGTTGGCTAGAATTGGAAGAAGCTACTTCCCCCAGCTTGTCTGTAGGATGCCGATGAAGTAAAGAATGGGATGGAAATGGGAGTCCTGTTTAACTGGTGACCAGTTAAAATAGGAGACCATCAGGTGAGCTGGAGAGACTATGATTTGGAGAAGGTATGAACTAGTTTCCTAGTTGCCCAATCCCAAATAACTCTTCAGAATGGTGAGGAACCTGAGGCAGGGAACTGTGTAAGTTGTGGTTATTGCTTTGTATAGATCGGTGTATTTCTCAGGCTCCTATGTAAAGAACAAGGGTGTTTAGAATCCTGTGCAAAGTCTCTCAGTGGGTCTGGCTTGGCTATACTATCATGGGCAGCTGACCTAAGTAATGTAACAACGTTTACATGAATAATGTGGCTGACGTCAACATATTAGGGCTGCGTGCCACAGTATCTTCACAGTTGTAAGTTGAACTGTTCGCACTCTTTTGACCGTGCTTATCCTTCTCGTTTCGGCAGAGTACCGGAGTTGATGGGAGAGCGCTCGGCGATTCATTTATAGCATCTATACTAGGGATGTTAGATATCGGTTATTTTAGCAATCGTGTAGCTGCGACAATTTTTAGTGGTTAAACAGTTACTAAAATGCTCCTCGGGGCAGGGCCAGAAGCCAGTGTGCGCCCAGCTCCCTGCCCCACTCTCAGGGAGCCCCTGCCTCTGATACAGAGGCAGCAGAGCGAGATGGCAGGTAGAGCTGGTCCATGAAGGGACCCGGCTTAAAAATCCGCTCCCTGCGCAGGTTGGCTTCTGCCTGCCACCCATGCTGCTGTCTCTGTATCAGAGGTGGCAGCAGCCCCTGTGGGTGAGGGGACTGAGCCCCCCTTGGACAGAGGCTGCTTCAGCATCCTGCCTGCCCCTTCCCCTGTGTTGCTGCTTGTGATACAGAGGCTCCCCGGAGCACCAGCTCCTGCCTGCCCCCCACTTTGCTGCCTCCGGGAGGCGGCAGGGGGACAGGTAACTCAGGGAGAACCAGCACATGTGGGGAGCTGGCTAAAAAGCCGGCTCCCCACAGGCACTGGCTCCTTCCCCCTCCTCCCTTGCTTATCGTTTAAACGTCTATATGCTAACATCCCTAGTCTATACTAGACGTGTTAAACCGATTCCTCTTGAATCAGTCTCTGCCAGCTCTAGTGAATACATAACCTCTTTTGGCTTTCCACTGTCTCATACCTCCAAAGAGGTGAACTGAAAACCAACAAGTGCGCGCTATCAGATTCTGGGGAACATGCAAGAGCTGGTTGGGATATGTGAGAGGCTGCAGTAGATTCAGGGTCTAGGGAATTGGACCTTGGAATTCCACCTATCAAGAAGGGTCTTAGACACAAGACCTGCAACTGGAGTGTGTGCCTAGACCCAAAGACAGGAGCAGTGTTCAACTTCTGCCTTACTCCAGAAAGCAGAGGGCACTTGGGATTTAGTATTTGGATCTCCTATTATTGCGCTGAAAGAGGAGCTTGACCAAATTTGTGAGAGTTGGCACTTGCACAACTGCAGTCAGCCTGATTCTGCTTCCACTGAAGTCAGTAGAAGTTGGTAGGAGCCTTGCTAATGATTTCAACAGGTGCAGGGATGGATCCAGAGTCAGCTGGGGAGAGAATCCTTGGTTTCTGACTCTGAGGCCCCTGAACTAGCCATTAAATGGCTCTCCATTCCTGCAAAAGGAAACTGATTTTCTGTAGTGCCTCCTATAGACCAAGTGTTCCAGAGAGAGCTAAACAGGCTGGGGGGACTTAATGTAGTGTAGTTCCGGTAAAGGTAAATACTACTGCTGTTCAGACAGCCAAGCGGTACTGATACTTATATAAGTGTCTCAATGCTACAGCGAGAAACACCTTGTAAATGCTTAAACTCTGCCCAGGCTTGGGGTGTAAAATCCCCTTTAATATATTTAACCAGTTAACCAATTACATGGAGTGAGCAGAGGAGGCACCCCCTGCTGGACAGGGGCTGCTCTGGCCCCCATCAGTAACCAGTTAAAGTAACATTCACCTCCCCAGCTCAGACTCATTCTCCAAGATGTAGAGGAAATGCTGACTGGGAAGTTTGGGTTATCTGTGCTGCTTCATGATAACTGAAGTGGGAACTTGGTCATATTGGATCTGACTAGTGTGCCTCCTAGCTTGGTACCTTGTCTCAGACAAGATCTCATGCCAGCTTCAGAGGAAGGCACAAGAAACTCCATGATGTATAATGATGCGATAAGGTTCTCACTGGGTGGGGAGAGGGAATTCATGATTGGTTTATGCCCTAAAGTTATTAGTTAGGATAAAATTTTAACACAACCATGGCTATTCATCTAAATTTTCAATCTTTAAAAAATCTAATCTCTTTAACTTTGCCTCTAGTAGTAGTGAGTTCCACAAGATAACTACAACATATGTTAAAAGGAAATAATCTGAGAGATCTGAACTGTGCCTGTAGTTGATGAAGCACTGGGAATCCCAGAGCTGAACAAAGGGGGAAAAGCAGGAGTAACCATTAGTAATGTGGTGCTATCAGAAAGCGTTTGCTGTGTGTGCCTCTTCCATGATCTAGTTGCTATGTCCTGCATTGTGAATTTATCAGTCCCAGATGTGGAGCTGGCATTGCTGCTAGTAACATACAAGTCAGACATATATATTCCTCTGAAGGGGGCTGGGTCTACAATGCATCATCTGGGATATTTCTTACTTGCATTTTTTGAGTATTGATGTAGTATGCCTGAAAGTGAGCAACCAAAAGCACTGGTCTGAGCTAAAGCTAAGTGAAAGCAGGCACTGTGCAAGCTCCCTGGCCAGGTTCTGCAAGAAAGCCCGATCCCAGTGCTCAATCGTCTGCTGTTCTGGACTCTCACATGGCAATCCCAAGGCTGGAGCTTTGAGCACAGTGAAACAGGAAGCAGTGGCCACTGGCTGGTAGAGCTAGGCTCTTAATAGGGTTGCCAGGTATCCAGCATTGGCCCAGATAGTCCGGTATTTGTGGCCAGGGTTTAAAAAAAGCCAGAAAATACCGGACATATTAAATGTCCGGTATTTTCTGTTCTTCTCGGACAGTAGGCCACTTGGGATATTCCTCCCCTGTGGCATCTGGCGTGTGTGGGAGGAGCAGCAACAGGAATTAAAGGCGCAGTACTTTTTTAATTCAACAACTCTGGTCTCCTTTCCTCCCTCCCCTCCCAACCAAATTTTTTTTTCCTGCCATGTTCGGCTCTTAATCTGACAGGTTTTGGTGCAGTTGACTGGAAAGCTTGGGCCCAAGTGCAGCTGTGTGCCTGTATACATATGCCCCCATGATTTTGAACCCATACAATTGTAGATCAGCAAAACATTCTGCATGTGCACAAAGAATCTTCGCCTGCGATTGTGTGTGGAATGTCCGCCTCCTCATTTGGAAATCTGCTGTCTGGCGTCCAAGCCGGGCGCTGCTAGATAGAGCTCAATCTGCTGCTTGCCTCTCCCTCTGCATCCGCAGGGTGAGCACCACTAGTGCAATTCCTGTGAAGCAGTGGCCGGGAAAGGGTTTATTGACAGTGATTTGGAACACTTGCAGTTTAGACGTGCAGCATAGCTCTCCTCCATATGCTGCTGCGGCTGCCATCCGGAGCCAGGAGAGTGACGGACTGGGCTGGTAGTATTGGAAAGGCTGCTTTTGGAAGGACTCTTGCTGAGTTTGCAGGAAAAATGGAGCACAGCTCCCCCAGATGCCCAGGCTAAATATTAAATTTCTCTCCCATCCTCAACACGACCTTAAAGCATCTGAGCTTCTGCCAGAGCCATGAAAGACATACAGATCCAGAGCCAGCATCCAGGAGAGTATCGGGTAGGTAGAAGGAGCCACCCAGTATTTGACTTGGTTCAGTTCAGATTCTGTTAGCTTTGGTTTCTCTCTCTAGCCACAGGAATAAATCTGGGCTGCTGGCAAATAGGATACAGCATCCCTGACAAGGATCCATTCTCCTTTGCACAATTTATTGTGGCCTAAAACTTCAGTTATGAGCCTTGTAGACCATTTGGCTGGAGAGTTTTTGGCTGATTGTTGGACTGGTTTGAATAAATGGTCGGGGGCAGAATTTCTCCCCTTTAGAAACTCTGACTCGATGCTGCTCATCCTTAGGAGAGGAGGGGGCCACCAAGCTGGGGCCTGGTATGGCAGATCTCAGCACAAGATGCATGCAGCACTGAGATGGTGCAACAATTGGCCAGTTGGAATCTGGATATAAATTACCAATAGGAAAATAAACCCAAGCTAAGCTTTGCAAACAGGTGGGAGTCAAGGTAGGAGAAACCTTTCCTGAGAAGGTTTTTTAGAACATGTGGAAGTTTCTGGTTCCTGACTTTAATCTCCTTGTCAATGGCAAGGCTGAAAAATTCCATGGGCTCTCCAGCAGTGTAGAATTTCATGTAATGAAGATCTGGCTGGACTTGGATGGTCCTTATTGTTTTACCCTTAGAAATCTGGTTAAAGCCTGAAAACTGGCTGGTTGGATTAGGAGCTCTCAGAGATCAGGTGAGGACACTGCTATAGGATTGGTAGCAGGAAAGGCTGGGGAGTCCCTCTTCAATGAAATTGACAAACACAAAATTAAGGCTAGTTTCATTCCCCAAGGTGAATGACCTGCAAACTGAAGCCGTTGGGAAGTGGCAGAAATCTAAACAAGCACATTTAAAGATACAAATCTCATTCAGGATCAAGATTTTAAAGTTTTGTGTCTTCGTAACATCACGTTTTATAAAAATCATAATGGTGGCCTTTAAAACTCGCAGCAATTCCAGTTAGTTGAGCAATAGCAGGAAGCCTGAAGGTTCGTGATAGTATATGGCACATGTAGGAAAAAATTGGCTGCAAAACTATAAGCTATAGATAGCTTCCCAGCTTTGGAAATAGCATTTGCTCTAGTGTTAACTGTAGCTGCCAAGCCAGCAGAAAGTGCATAAGGAGCTGTGAGCCAGATGTTTAGATCAGTTTGGTAGGCAAAATGCACACACAAATATCTGATTTGCACACACCACTATTACAACTGTATGTCTGGGAATTGCATGGCTCATGGTCATGATGTGAGGAGCTGCACACCTATCCTGTCTAAAACACGTTGTCCTGTATTTCTTGCTCTGTGAGGGGGTTAACCCCCTCACCTGCAAGGAGGGGCAATGAACTCCAATTAATCATGTTCCACAGGAAAAGTGTTTTGGAGCAAGTTAGGTTTCTGGAGAGAAGCCCTGAGAGAGGTTTAATAAGGGAAGGACAGCGACGCCTAAAAGGAGGAAGGGCTGTTAGTTTAAAAATTTGTTTCTACTTTTACTGGGACTTGTTTGTGCAGCATTGGAAGAGGTTTAGACTTCTGGGAGGTTTGCTGTAGACTAGAGCCAAGCCACAGAACACCCAACCGGGGGGAGCTGGGGGAAGATGCAGTCTGAGAAAAGACATTGCAGGTCCAGGAGAACCCAGTAGGGAGGTAAAGACAAGCACCCCATGCAATATTGTGCCAAGGGAGTGCTCATGAGGAGATGCTGCCATTAAATAGTACAAGCAAAACGTAGGAGCTTGAGCTGGTGAGATACCTTCTTCCTGTACTGTATGATGCCTAAGGCCAGTCAGCCCAAAATTGTGCTTGGTTTTCAGCCATGTTTGAGTGTGTTTGGCACAAGGCCATCTCTGGCTGAGACCGTCTTTCCTCTGGTTTGTTAGTGTTTTAATTTGGGATAAAAGCACTAATAACTGTGAAGGTTGGGACTATCTTCTGGTGCTATCTTCCCACCCTCCAGAACATCACACGTAGTAGAGTTTTGACTGTAAGGAGAATTAGGAGGGGCCCCAGCAGTTCCGACCCATGTTCCAGTTACTCCTGCATGCTGTCTTGGACTGTGGCTTGTTGCACATGCCTCAGTGGAAGATCATGGAAATCTTAAGAGGACAGTGTCATGGAGTTTGGGGATGAAATCTAGACCATTAAAGGGTTTTGTCATTGCTTGCTCTGAAACCGTGGGTGCCCCATAAGGCTTTGTTACTGTAGTTCCCAGCCTGGGATTCTCACAATCAGCAACAAGCATGGTTGTCCACGTGCAATATATCCAGCCTTGGTTCAGCATCTCTGAACCCAGCAGCCTCTCTACAATTCTACTGCCCTACCCTGGCTTCTATCAGCGTTGACTGCAACCAGTAGGTCATCCCAACTCACTCCCAGTCCCATGTTTTTCCCAAACCATGTGGCCTGTGATGTCCAGCCCTCTCCTGGATGTTTCAGAGAAACAATAAGTTTAATTTATTCCTTAAGAGACAAAGGCATCTCACAATTTAATAACCTAAGTGAAGTTAACACTCCCTTCTGTGCAAATGCAGTAGTGAGTTCGTTAATACTAAAAATAAAACCCATTGCTCAACAGGACATAAGTGATGTCAAAATTAAGGCTCAGTGTTAGGATGGTTTACAAGTAAATAAAAGGCAAAACACTCATTTAGAAATCTAAAACTTCATCCATCAAGATACAGTGTTTGTTCAAAATGGTTTCTCTCCTCAGTCATTCTTCCCAGTCATGGCTGACTTTTCCTCAGTCAGGACCTTCTGCAGAAGTACAAGGTGCTGACTTCCCTTGTCTTTCATAGTGGAAAAAAATTTGCTTCAGTGGGTTTCTCACCTATATTGAGTTTCCAGAGATTTTAGCCTTTCTTGGTTGAAAGACACATTTTTCTCAGCTAGAGGAGCACTGTTCATTGGCTTTGCTTCAAGAGGCAGCAAGACTTTTGTAGGGAGGAGGGTCTTCTCTCCAGCCTCCAGCAAGATTAAATGCATTTATTCTTCTGGTGGCTTTGTTTACCCTGCAAGTAAATGTCCTTTTCTTTGCCTTATAACCAGGCAGGCTGGACAAGTAAATATAGAGTCCTTTTGATCTGGAAATGCTGAAACCGCCCTCCTTCCCATGGGAGCTTCTATTCTTTTATTTACTTTATATGTAAATTACAACTCCATTGTCACTGGTCATTCCTGTTTATTTGTATTCAAGATCTGGACAGACGCATTTTCTCCTGTGTTCAAATACAGATTTAAAAAATGTCAGCGAGCATCCTTAAAGCCACGTATACCATTTATACATGCATCTCACAATGTTATTCATCCCCAATATGACATTGGAAACAATGAGGGGGTAGCTGTGCTAGTCTGTATCTGCAAAAATGACAAGGAGTCCTGTGGCATCTTAAAGACTAACAGATTTATTTGGGAATTCTCCTCTTTGGGCAAAAACCCGCTTCGTCTGATGCATGGAGTGGAAATTATAAAGGCAGACAGAAATATACTCACATTTTATAGGTATATCTTTGCCTGCCTCTATAACTTCCACTCCATGCATCTGACAAAGTGAGTTTTTGCCCACCGGAGCTTATGCCCAAATAAATTGGTTAGCATGTAAGACTCCTTGTTGTTTATTGGAAAGCTAATGATCTATTACATGACACCTTTTACATACAGATCATGAGTCATGGCATCAGTGAATTGGGGTACTGGTCTGAACTGGTCAGGCCAGCTGGAACTCATTACCTCATACCAGTGAGCCCCTCCCGCTTTGGCTCATGCCCTGAAGCGTGAAGGATATATATTTTATTGCAACACTGGCTGTATTCTGTATCTGGATAAATGTCCAGTTCTGTTTCGATTCCCATCAAGTTCTTGGCATCGGTGGTATCCTGTGGCAATTGCAGTGCTTTGGAGCCATTCAGAATTCTTGTACTTCACTCTGAAGAGGGGTCGCCAGCTTAGAGTTTGCGATTGCCATTTGTGAGCTGTGTGTATGTGCTGAATGGGACTTCCTCTTTATTTCCCTATTGTTGTTTGGTTTATTTATTTATATTAGCAACTAGAGGCCCTGATCATTGGGGTTGGAGTAAATAACAGACTGTGCTCCAAAGATTTTGCAGTCTAATTAAGACAAGATGCTACAAAGGGAACATAACAAGCAATTGGGAGGAGGGGAGAGAGGCCGTGCTTTTACATAGACCAGAGATATAGTAGAGATCCCTAGTAGTGATCTTCAAAGCTGTTATCGATTGGCTTCATCATAAGAGAAATGAGCCTGGAGAAGGGATGTGAAGAAAGACTGGGCAGTGGTTTAGTTTGAGAGGATATGGCAGACATAAGGGGCTGTGGAAAGGAATCATGGAGGCACTTGTGAGGGAAACAGGCAAATGGGTTGCAGTGTGAGGTAGGAGTGGAGAGTAGGGACCAGAAGTGGTACAGTCAGACAGGAAAGGGGAGCAGCAAGCAGGCAGGGAAGCTGTGAAGAGCCCAAAAGGTGAGGACCAGAGAAGTCTGGATCTGACTTAGCAGGGAAAGGAGCAAGTACAGGTGGCAGTGACAGTGTAGGGCCAGCATCTCAGCAGCATCATTTGGAGAAGACCTGGGGGGGTGATGAGTTTCAGGGAGATTGGAGAGGAGGGGATTGTAGTGGATATAATGTAAGATAATAAAGGCCTGGTCCCATAGTACTACACTCTGATAGCAAAGGATATGAACAGACCTCCAGTGACCTCTAGCTGAAGCATTCATCTTGCAGGAGTAGTACCAGGGAGAGGCATCTCCAAAGGGCTGGGGGGTATTCACAGCCACATCCTCCATTAGCCTTTCACTTCTGTGCTGTTCAAGAGGCTCCCGTTACTGCTTCCTGGCAAGGCAGGGCTGCTATCCCTCCCTCCCAAAGTTTACTCGTTTCTGGGAGGCAGGAATCCTGTTCAAGTCTGTCTGTATTGAGCCAACTCCAGGCAGAGAAACCCAGAGCTGGTGGCATTGAGTGTGGGAGTGAGTGCACCACGTCTGCAGTTTTATTATGTCTGGCATTAGCTGGAAAATTCCCTCTCTGGATGACAAGGATATGAACTAGGGCATTTCCACCAAGGTGTAAGGGAGGGAAAATCTGATGTAGAAGCACACAGCTGGGAAGTGTGGCCCTTGAAGCCTGAATCTTGATCTGAAGGTTGTCTTGATACAGGTGCCTATTACACCCTGTCCTGTCTTGATTTTTCATACTTGTTATCTGTCATCCATGCAGGCAGACGTTCCCATCATCGGTATCTGCTAGAGAAGCTTTTAGAAGGTCTTCTGTTGCAGATGAACCTGTCCTACACACTTTCCCTTTTCTCCACATCCTCCTACAGCCCTGCTCTCCTAGAATTGCTGCCTTCTCTTCCAGCCAAAAAAATGCACATTCCCTTGGGGAATTAATCAGAAAAAGCACTAACTCAGTGCAATTGTCTGGATAATCCCAAGTAAAACCATGACTTATTTGACCCTCCAGAGTGTGGTGGGTTTTTTTGACTAGAAAGATGCTTTCACCATCCAGTCACCTCACGTTACTCTCAAATTTTTTACTCAGCCCTGAAACTTAGGAGATGCCTCAGTGTGGTGGTAATTATTTGGGAGACATGGAGATGTAAGTGCTTTAGCAGGGGTTGTGCATAACTGTGACCCTTTTAATATGACTTAAAGGGAAAGAAAAACTATTGCAAATGACCACAAAGTTCTTGCTGCTCCTCAGCCCAAAACCACAAATCTCCAAGTTAATGTCATATTCTGCTGTGAGTTCGAGGGGGCAGCTAAGCTTATGGTTTGCTTTGGTGTAGCAACACCTTTAAATCAAACTTTCTCAGATGCTTCACGGGCCCTTTCTGCCTCTGTGCAGGAGATGAGAATAGTGTAAAAACTGCTGCGAGCAACTTTCAGATGAGAACTAGGGGCAGTTCTCAGAGGGAAGAGGCTGTCCAGCGGCTCATCTGATAGACACTGATGGTGGGACACAACATAATGTGCAAATTCCAGACACGCAGGATCTGATCAGTTGTGAACCTCTTGTGCAACCAGGTCACGCTGGGAAGACTCCAAGTCTAACGTGAAATCCCCCTGCTTGGTTTCTAGTGCAGTGAAAAATCCTGTGCAGTGCAGGTGGGTAGACTAGGTGCACAAGATCCTAGTGGGGATCTTGTACATTTCAAAAGGAAGCCCCACAGGGAGCGTAGGACCAGTGTACTCCTTCACTGGCACCACGCTCCCTGCAGCACCTGAGCCTTTGAAATGTACAAGAGCCCTGGTGGCGCTCTTGTATATTTCAAAAGGAAGCCTGTGGGGCCAGAGGGGTAGTCCCCGGCTCCCTGTGGGGCTTTCACTTTTGAAATGTGCAAGAGACCTGCTGGCTCAGAAGCAGAAGCAGTGCAAGCAGAGGCTGCTCAGTCCCTGCTAATGCCATTTCCGCTGTGCCTCTACTTCCTCTGCCCCCCCCCCCCCCCCGGCCACCCCGCAGAGGCAGTCCTGAGGGGGGAACTGGATTTTAAGCCAGCTCCCCCCAGCACCAGTTCCTGCTGCCCCTCTCTGAGGCAGCAAGCAGGAGGTGGGGGGGGGGGGCGGGGAGGGAAGTGACTAGTTGCATCACTAGTCGACTAGTCTCTTTACATCCCTAGTGGGAGGGGGTCAGAAAATTGCTCCCTTTCCTTTCCTCCTGCTTTGGTTTCCTGGTTTGTCCTGCTTTGTGTGACCAAGTCTTTCTCAGATACTGGAGGGGTCACACGGTAAACCAGCTCCCATGGCAACGCTTCTGAGGCACTCATGTTAACAAATGAGGAAGGTGATTCTTGGTAGGGGGCCTGGGGTAGATGCAGCGCAAATGTGGATGGCAGTGTGAATATTGATGGACTTCCAGGCAGGGTGCTGAGACAGTTTGTATAGTGGGGGTACTGAGAGCAATTGAAGCGAACTCTAAACCCTGGATAATCGTGGAATCCCCCTCAAGCCACAGAGGTACGGCAGATCCCCCAGAACTCCTGGTTCTATAGTTCCAGAGCTTAGAAATTTCTCTAAGAAGCATCTCCAGTGCCTGTGGCCACATAGTGACTAAAAAAAAATCTCCTGACTGTCTTCTAAAGAAGAAAAACATAAGCCAAATACTGTAATTGTGGCTAAAAACGTTTTACGTGCTCTTTTAGATAGCATTGTGTATCTGGGCAATGGCAGATTAGGCACTGGGACAGTGTGGAGCATGCTCATGGGCCTGGCCAATGGGGGCCTTCAAAAACTGGGTACCCCCCACACTCCGACCTACTCCCCAGCTGGAGTACTGGGGAGGGGGGTACAGGAGGAGCAGGGAAAGCCCTAATGCCCCAACTCTACTCCCTAGCAGAAACAACAGGTAGGGGTGGGGAAGGGCCCCACTTGTCCTGGCCCAGGGCCCTGCAAAACCGTAATCTGCTTCTGTATCTGCCTGCTCTGGTGTTGTATGGGAACAGAGATTGGGAAAGGGTAGAAGCCTGTAGAAACCTCAGTCAGGAAACAGATGGTAAAAACTACCATCTCTGGTGTTAAAATGTGAGTGTTTGGCCTTGTCTGTATTGGAGAGGTTTTATGCCATTGTAGATGTGGTGTGACCGTGTACTACAGGACTTGCACATGTGCAATGTATCTTGCTGAGGTATATCACTCGAGTGGAAGCCCCATTGTGCACCGTTCTGTTATCCTGCAAGATTGGGTCAGATCGCATAGGCTGACATTTCTCTTTTGTCAACGTATGCGTGTGTATATGCCGAGAAGAGGTATTGTCATTTTGCTTGGCCCTTCAGATGGACTAGGGAAAGGCAGTATGTGTCCTGGAAAATGTACCAGACTTAGCCCTCAGACAACTGTGTGTTTTGGGTAGTGGCTGATTCTGCCAAGTCCAGGTCACTCTGTTAGTTTAATTTCTGGTTTTATTTCGTTTTAGCCAAACAAAACTACTTTAAATCAGGAACCCGTGAGCTTCTGGCTAGAGCATTATCAACATTTCCCCTTTGAAGAAGATTGAGGCCTGTGTGATTTAGGCATGGACTATAGACAGATTGTCGTATCTGTAGAACTGATAGGAGGAGGATTTTTTTTCCCATCATAATTATACCAGTAGCTCCTCCCCGCTTACTGTAGACACAATGCCTTGTATCATGTTTATTTCTCTTCCCCTGTGTGGAAATAGCTATACTAGGCTATTTCTGCACTACGAGTATTTTACCTGCATAGGGATACTAGTATTGGATACTGGCAAATGTACTATATTAGTGTGGACCCAGCTGTACTTGGGAGGCTGGACTTCAAAGTCAGTCACCACAAATGAAACAAGCCATACAGGTCAAAGCACAATTTCTTTGGTCGTTGTTTACTCTAGGGGGTTTTGTCTGCACAGCTCTGTCAATGAAGGATCATATTACTTCACAGCCCTAAGCAACATGGTTATACTGGAAAGGGGAATAAGCTGTACCAGCTTAAGCAGTACAACCCCCTTGTACAGATGCAGTACAATTAGTGGTATAAAAGTGCTTCATACTGGAATAGCTTATTTCCTTTATGCTGGTACAACTATGTCCACACTAGGGAGACCTACTGCTTTAACTACACCTGTTTAATGAACCAAGTACACTGTCCATTTGTAGTGAAGGCTTTACTAGTGACTGGACTCCAGGGAGAAGGCTGAAATTGAATAGATGGTTTTAGCACACCGGCAATTAACCAGAGCCCAGGGCATTTTTCTGTTCAGTTTTAATACAAAACATTTCAAAGTGAATTGACGTGTTATTTTTTCTTTTAAAAAAAAAAAATTGGACAGCACTTTCATCCTTAATTCTCCAGTTAGTGGATGAAAACCAGTATCCCTGGTTTTTACTAATGAGCAAACTAACTTCTGGAGAAGGGAAGTGACTTCCCTGGGAGACCTGAGGCAATCAACAGCAGAGCAGGGAATAAACCCCAGGTCTCCTAGCCCCCACCCTTTTTCTCTAACCTGTGGTTCCCAGCACAGTAATGGTTTGATTTTTTTTTTTTTCCGAGGTGCTGAGCAGTATAGACTGCCAGGCATTGGAGAAAAGCCTCTCCCAGAAAGGTGTTAGGAGGGGTCTGGATTGAAACCTCACTGGTATGATGTGATGCCATGGTTACGCTCCCTGTCCATGGAATCGCTCCAGACTCTCCTAGGCCGAGGGAGGGAAATGGAACCCACGGCTGAAGTGAGATGGCTCAGCCTGTGGCTTAAGGGGGCGGGGGACTGTTCAGGAAAGACATGTTGTCAGATGGGGATGCTGGGTATTGCTGTCCACGGTGGAGGTAGGTGCCAGCCTTGTTCTCTAGACTGAGCTGGCAGGGGCTTTGTCTGGAGTGTTGCTGGAAGCTGCTGCTCATATGGCTGCTGTATTAGGGCAGAGCTCAGTGGTTTGGATGACAAGGCGGCTTTGATTCGCTTGCTCACATTTTCCTGTGGAAGAGGCAAGATGGTGAGAATTAGACCAGACTCCTGGCCCCTCTCTGGTATGATCTAGGGCAAGAGGCGTGAATGTCATCTGTCAAATTCATTGGTACTCTTAAGACAGGCCATTTAGAAGGAGGCTGGGGTGGTGTCCTGGGGTTTGCACTCAGTCTAGTTTACAGGGGGGAATGGGATTGGTTAGCTTCTCGGGTGGGTGGGTGGGTGTGTGTGTGTGTGCGCGCGCGCGCCCCCACAGCACCCTCCTGGGACGTGCCCACGTGACTCGTGATTTGTCTTGGACTACTCTACTCAGCACCCTCTATTCTCCTCAGCACTGTTCTGCTATCTTTGGTGGGGTGCCTGGTCCTGGCCTCTCTAGGCAGCCTGGATTCCCATAAGGCCTCTAGTAGTGAATGGCCAGGCTCCATGTGGCAGTGAATACTTTGCGCAGAGAGGTGCCTCTCGATACAAGTTGCAAGACTGCCCCTTATCAGTGAACCAAGCGATCACTTTGGCTTTTCCTTGGTGCCCCCTTTTTGTAAGGCTGTAAATAATCAGGTTCTCTGACAGGACGTTTTAAAAAATCGTTGAATTTCTGATTCCTGGAGGACTTCAAAGAATATGATTATGTCCAGAGGCGTCGGTGTCTTCCCTTCTAAGCTGTATCCTCCTTCCCTGCTACCCAAACCTGAGTCTTCTTTAGTGTGCCACACCCTTGCAAGAGTCACCATCCCTTACCAACTTCCTAGCCTTCCTGCTACACAGGATGAGCATTTTGAGGCTGGAGTGAGTGGCCCAGCTGGAACCTAAGGTCATAGACTTAGGATAGCAGGACTTGCTGTAGGTCAGAATTGGGTGCATCAGCAGAGGAGATCCAGGATTAGATCAAGGCAGGATATCCGGGGAGGAGTGTAGACCAGGACTGAGATGCATTGGTAGAGCTATAGGTGGGAGACTCATCTTGTGTCTGACTCGGTGGCATTGCCCTGACTATTCAGAGAATCTGAAAGTCATGCTCACCTGAAAACATTTCACAGGTAAGCCAGTAGACTCCTGACTCCTTCAATAGTGGTTTAACCACTGCTGGGAAGACTTGCCGCCTGCGTCCTGCTCCCAGAACTAAAACACTGTCTTGGAGTTGTTTTTTCCTCTTGTCAATGCAGCTGG